>NC_055996.1:33027482-34502482 GCF_018446385.1 Zingiber officinale | reverse complement strand
AAAAATAATAAATAAAATTGATTAAAAATTTAAACTAAATAAAATTTTAAAATAAATAAACTAAATAAAAATTTTAAAATATATAAACTAAATAAAAATTTTAAAATATATAAATATGAATGAAAAAAATTAAAAATAAAATTAATTTTAAAAATAAAACTAAATAAAATTAAAATAAATAAAAATTTAAAAATATATAAGTATGAATAAAAAAATTAAAAATAAATTAATTAAAAATAAAAAAATTAAAATTAATTAAAAATAAAAAATAAAAAATTTAAAATATATAAGTATGAATTAAAAAAAATTAAAAATAAATTAAAAAATAAAAAAAACAAAAAAGATAGAGGGTAGAATGGTCTTTTGGCAGGGAGAGAGAGAGAGGAGGGGTGCGCGTGTCGGGGGGAAGCAATTTGCTTAATGGATGCAATTAGACACTCTGTTTAAGGCAAATAAATTTGACCAAATTAGTCATTTTATTTTATATAATTATCTATATATTTTATTTTTCTTCAAAATAGTCTTATGTTAAATTTAGTAAACAATACGGGAACATATTCATGGATTGTACGGATTATTAACAATTATTTATATAATAAAATTTAAGTTTTTTATGTGTCTAATTAATCTTAAACGACTTAACCCATAGCTAGCAGTCTATCTATAAAACTTATTTCTCTATGGGAATAATTTTGATAAAATTATACTAAACGAGGCGCAATGGATATATTTTTATTAGATTGATTTATTTTTGTTTTGGCGTTACTTGTTTTTACTGAGCGTCTTTTCAAGAATGAAGCATGTGAAAATAATATTATATAATAAAATAGAGGATGATTGTTTAAGTAAGGATATAAATGTAGATTATACTATAAATAAATTTTTGTTTTAAAATTTCATGGACTTAATTTTGTTGAACAATATAATATAATAAATTTTTGTTATATATATAATTTGTTACATTAAGTTTAAGCCCCCCCTAACTCTAATTTCTGAATCCGTCCCTGGGTGGCCCGACGAGTTCTCAATTTACAAGCTAAGGAGGAGGAAGGTAATCAAAGGGAAAACTTGTTTCATACCTGTTGCTTTGTCAATAACAAGGTTTGCAGTGTTATTATTGATGGGGGGAGTTGCACCAATGTTGCAAGTACTGATTTGGTGGAGAAATTGTCACTACCAACTCAGAAACATCCGCGACCTTATCGCCTCCAGTGGCTAAACGATTGTGGAGAAATCAAGGTAACAAAACAAGTCTTGGTAGCAATTTACATTGGCAAATATGAAGATGAGCTGTTGTGTGACGTGGTTCCCATGCATGCATGCCATCTATTGTTGGGGAGACCTTGGCAATTCGATCGAAAGGTAACACATGATGACCTCACAAATAGGTATACTTTTACTATGAAGGGACAACCTATTATTCTTGTACCATTGACTCCAAGACAAGTTATGGAGGACCAGTTGAGATTACAAAAAGCAAATGAAATAAAGAGAGAAAAAGAAATTGAGAGAAAAAAATTGAGAAAAAGAAATAGAGGAAAAGAAAAATGAGAGGAAAGAAGATGAGAGGAAAGAGACAAAAGGAGTGAGCAAGGAAAAAAAAGGAGAGAGAAAGAAAATAGTCTTTATGCAAAAAAAGTGAGATTAAACGAGCTTTGTTTTCAAATCAGCTGCCCCTTATCCTTTTGTATAAGGAGGCACTCCTGAGCACTAACGACCTTAACGATTCTTTGCCTAGTGTTATTGTTTCTCTCTTACAGGAATTCGAGGAGGTCTTTCCTGAAGAGGTTCCGCATGGTTTACCTCCCATTAGAGGAATTGAGCACCAAATTGACTTCATACCTGGTGCATCCATTCCGAATCGACCTATCTATAGAAGCAATTCGGAGGAAGCAAAGGAACTTCAGAGGCAAGTTAATGAATTATTAGAAAAGGGGTATGTTCGAGAAAGCATGAGTCCTTGCATCGTGCCTATGTTACTAGTTCCCAAGAAGGACGAAACATGGAGGATGTGTGTGGATTATCGAGCCATCAACAACATCACGATAAAGTATCGCCATCCAATTCCTAGGATTGCTGATATACTTGATGAATTGCATGGTTCTTGTGTGTTCACAAAAATTGATCTTAGGAGTGGATAGCATCAGATTAGGATGAAGGAAGGTGATGAATGGAAAATTGGTTTTAAAACTAAGCATGACTTATATGAATGGTTAGTAATGCCTTTTGGCTTAACTAATGCTCCTAGCACTTTTATGCGTTTGATGAACCATATTTTGCGTGCTTTCTTAGGAAAATTTGTAGTTGTGTATTTTGATTTTTAGCAGAAGCTTAGAAGAGCATGTTACACATTTAAGGTTAGTTTTGAGTGTGCTAAAAGAAGAAAAGTTTTTTGCTAACCTCGATAAATGCACCTTTTGTACGGAGAAAGTCGTGTTTCTTGGTTTTGTTGTTAGTACTAAAGGTGTTGAGATGGATGAGGAAAAGGTGAAAGCAATCCAAGAGTGGCCAACACCGACAACAATTAGCCAAGTGAGGAGTTTCCATGGTTTGGCCAGCTTCTATCGACGGTTTGTTCATGATTTTAGTAATATTGCAACTCCTCTTACTAAAGTCATCAAGAAAAATGAGTCATTCAAGTGGGGAGAGGAGCAAGAGAGGACCTTCAACACTTTGAAAAAAAAAGCTAAGTTCTGCTCCTTTACTAATTCTACCAGATTTTTCTAAAACCTTTGAAATCGAATGTGATGCTTCTGGTGTTGGTATAGGTGCTGTGCTAATGCAGGAAATGAGACCCATTGCTTATTTCAGTGAGAAGTTGAGTGGAGTCACTCTCAACTATCCCATATATGACAAGGAAATGTATGCATTAGTGAGAGCATTGGAGACATGACAACATTACCTATGGCCAAAAGAATTCGTGATTCACACAGATCATCAATCTCTAAAGCATTTGAAGAGCCAACATAAGTTGAACCGATGCCATGCTAAATGGGTAGAATTCATTGAGACATTTCCTTATGTGATCAAATACAAGCAAGGAAAGGAGAACGTAGTTGCTGATGCACTATCTCGAAGGTATGCTTTACTGTCCACTTTAGATACGAAGTTACTTGGATTTGAATATATCAAGGATTTATATACTAACGATACTGATTTTTCTGATGTGTTCAAAGCATGCGATAAGGTTGCATTTGGTAAGTTCTATAGGCATGATGGGTTTTTATTTTGTGAAAATAGATTGTGTGTGCCTATATGTTCGTTACGTGAATTATTCACTAGGGAAGCCCATGGTGGTGGATTGATGGGTCATTTTGGCGTTACTAAGACTTTAGGGGTTTTACATGATCATTTCTTTTGGCCTCATATGAAACGTGCCATGGAAAGAATTTGTGAGAAGTGCATCACTTGCAAACAAGCTAAATCTAAATTGAAACCCCATGGCTTGTATACTCCTTTGCCTATACCTAGTGAACCTTGGACTGATATTTCAATGAACTTTGTTTTGGGATTACCCCGGACCAAGAGGGGGAGAGATTTGATTTTTGTTGTGGTAGACAGATTCTCTAAAATGGCTCATTTCATTCCATGTCATAAAACCAATGATGCATCGCATATAGCTGAATTATTCTTTAAAGAGGTTATTAGGTTACATGGCATGCCTAGGACCATTGTCTCTGATAGGGATGCAAAATTTTTGAGTTATTTTTGGAAGACTTTGGGGGGGGGGGGGGGGGAATTAGGAACTAAATTGTTGTTCTCTACTACTTGTCACCCCCAAATTGATGGGCAAACTGAAGTGGTCAATCGAACCTTGTCCTTTTTACTTCGTGCGGTCATTAACAAGAATTTGAGAATATGGGAAGATTGTCTACCTCATGTTGAATTTGCTTACAATAGGAGCATATACATTCTGTGACTAAATTTTCTCCATTTGAAATTGTTTATGGTTTCAATCCCTTGTCACAATTAGATTTGATTCCTTTAGCTATAAGTGAGCATATAAACTTAGATGGTAAGCAGAAGGCCGAATTCGTAAAGAAGATTCATGAACAAGCACGACTGAATATTGAGACAAGAACTCAGCAATACCTTCAACAAGCTAACAAGGGGCGTAAGAAAATTATGTTTGAACCAGGAGAATGAGTTTGGTTGCAACTCCGAAAGGAGCGATTTCCGGACAAACGCCGTTCTAAACTTCTACTTCGAGGGGATGACCCATTTCAAGTATTAGAGCGCATCAATGATAATTCCTACAAACTTGAACTACCAGGTGAGTATGGCGTACATTTCACTTTTAATGTTGCTGACTTATCCCCATTTGATGCAGGTGATGATTTGAGGACAAATCCTTTTCAAGAAGCGGAGAATGATGTATGCCCAAGGGCTGAAGATAGGAGAGATCAGTTATCACTTTCGGAATGCCCAATTACAAGACTACGGGCAAAGCGTTTCAAGGAAGCACTAAATGGGATAATAAAAAAATATTGGGAGGACTATGAGCAAGGAGAAACCAAGATAATCGCAACTGCTAGTCGTGGCCTAATCCACGTAATCGGGCATAACCATCTATGACTGGCCGCGCTTAACGGAAGAACGCTAATAAGCATGCGAAGCATGGGAACTCGTTCATGCATGAAGACTTAAGTATTTTAGATTGTTTAATGAAGCATGCGACTTGGGACTCTAATTGTGCATGCATTTATTTTGTTTTGGGTTTCTAGATAGCTTGCATGAGGCATGCAACATTGGGACTCTAATTGTGCATGTACTTATCTTGTATTTTTCCTTGTTCACTCTCAGTATATAAGGGAGGGACATCTTAGTATGAAGCAACTTAGTTTTTGGTGAGATTGTGTGCTCTCTTAGTTCTTGAAAGAACTTGCTGAACTTATCGAGTCTACTCTCGTGGCATTCAACCCATCGAAACTTATCACCCTAGGTGTGGTGTTTCTTTCCTTCATAGGCTTGGTTCGTGCCAATTCTTGGTTACGGGTCAAGGCTCACACTCTTGTCGTTTAGTTCTTGGGGTTCTATCCACCTTTGTTTCGGGTTCCATCACATTTATTGGTGGGGTTCGTATCAGTTCGGGTGAGCCCTATTCCGGTTGGTGGGAATCACCCAAACGAACAGAGAATCGGAAGCCAAAGAAGTAAAAAGAGAAGCTGGAAACACTTATATACTTGCCAGCTTTAAGGTGCCTCAAGCAAGATTGGAGGCGCCTCAACCTTGAAGGCACCTCAAGCAGGATTGGAGGCACCTCAAACTTGGAGGCGCCTTCATGCATGTTTGAGGCGCCTCAGACAGGTCAAAGATGACTGTTTGCGCAATGGATAAAGTTTTATCCATCCACTCGTTGGAGGCACCTTGGACCTCTATTAAAGGTGCCTTAGACCTTCGAGATAAAATTTCCAGGAGCTATAAAATGGCCCCTGGAGTTAGGAAATAATATTCATTCAAGTATTCAACTCTGTAATCATTTCCTAGCAACTAGTGAGCGTTCTAAGTGTAAAAAGGCTTCTCCGCCTACAGTGAAGGAGACTCTGCTAGTGGAGTTGTTCAACCGCCTTGGATTAACAACCGTCTTGGTTGTAACCAAGTCAATTTCTGGTCTTCCTTTTATTTCTGCTTTTAATTTTATTATTGTTGCTGTATTTTTTGAGTTGAAAGCCTTGAGGAGGGTATAGTTTTATTTTTCAGGCAATTCACCCCCTCTTACCGACCCCGCTGCACCAACAATGTCCTCCAGCAGGGGAGGTAAACTTGTGGAGGCCTCCCTAGAAGTGATGTGAGAACTAGAAGCGAGTGTAGGTTGGGTAGAGGGTTCAAACAAAGGAGTATCAGAAGCTTGAGTTGATGCAGTGTTGAGCTCCACATTGAGCTCTTGTTCTTTAGCTAGTAAGGACTCCTCTTCTAAGCAGATTTCCTTGTCAACCAAAGCTCTGAATACATCATCCACTACAATAAATAAAAGAGTATTTTAGTTAGTAAAGGAGTAATATTTAAAATGTCAAAACTTACTAAAGGAACATTGTAGTCTCTTTTGAACATGGCTCAGGCCAAAAAAGTATAGAAGATCACCGCGTATCCATTTGTGAATGTAAAGTGATGACAAAGTAATTTGTTGGAATAGTAAAAAAAATTGGTTGTTGATGAAACTCTCTTATGTCAGGAAGAGGAGGAAAAGAATATTGACACTTAGTAGACCATGTGGCAGGCCCAGGAAATTTGATAAAGAAAAAGCGTGATTTCCCACCCTTGATGGATGAAGACATTTCTTCAAAAAACACTATCTTTGGGTGAGATTGAAAAGAAATACTCCTGGCTCTGATTTTTTAGTATAAGAGAACATGAAAAAAATTTGAGTAGTAAGAGGAATACTGAAGAGGTGAAATGTCATATACAACCCACATAAATACCTAAAAGCATTTAGGATAAATTGTTGTAAAGGAATACTAAAATATTGACTTATATCTATCAAGAATGGAGGAATAGGAAATCATAAACCTGCAACTAGCTGATCTTTGAAAAAGGTAATGTAGTTATTAGGAGGAAGATAGGAATGAGTGTTAGGTTGTGGGACCTTAATACGATATTCTTTAGGGATTTCATATTGAGAACGGATGGAAGTTCGATCGAAATTAGTAAAGGAAGAATGAATTTAAGCATACTAAGGGATTAAAAACTCTTCAGCTATAGTAAAAAATAGGAACACTTAAGGAATAAGCGACTTACTGGGTCTTTAAGGAAAAAGGAACAGAAGAAGACCAAGGAAGATGAAGAAGCGCGGGTTTTCGAAGGGAGTCAGAAAAGAGAATCGCCAAAGAGTAACTGGAGGAAGACGAAGAATAAAGAATTAAAAGATATTTAGGGTTTTAGGACAATATACGAATCGTCGTTAAATTGAAACGGTTCAACAGAGAAGAGTTGTTGATCTGCTAAGAAGAATATGGGATAAGACATGAACAAAAAAGCATGCTAAGGGTTGCTTCAACAAATGGGAAAAAATGCTACGTGGTGCTCGCCCAGGAAGATGCATTTATAATAGATAGAACAGACCAAAACATATACTGAGCCACCATATCATCGAACATTCTCTTTCCATTAAAGGACCAATTACCAATGAGATAATTTTGAAAAACCGCGCGACTCTCAAGATATAGTAAAAAGAAAAAATAATGAGTTAGGCGAATAAAGTGAATAAACAAAATTGAAACTCATGTGTAGTCAGTCGGTTATATCTCCTTCGACTAGACTTGAAGGGGAGGCTAGTGATATGGGTTATGATAGGTCAGCCTGGCGAATGAAGGAGGAGTCACGATCAAGAAAGATAGGAGAGGTATATAGTCGGCCAAGAGAAGATCGAGTGAGTGCTAGTATGTGTATTTGCGTTCGGCCGAGCAAAGCCCGACCGAGTATAAAAGCACTTAGCCTTATGTATAACTTTTAGTACATTGTCGGTCAATTGAAGGTCGAGCGAGCACCCATGTGTTCGTATATGCTCGGCCAAGAAAAGCCCGACCGAGCATAAAGGCACTTAGCTTTATGTATAACTTTTAGTACATTACCGGTCGATCGAAGGTCGAGCGAGCACCCATGTGCTCGTATACGCTTGGCCAGGCAAAGTCTTATCGAGCGTAAAGGTACTTAACCTTATGTATAGTTTTTAATATATTACCGATCAATCGAATGGCGAGCGAGCACCCATGTGATCATATACGCTCGGCTATATATGCTCGGCCGAGCAAAAGCCCGACCGAACATAAAGACACTTAGCCTTTTGTATACTTTTAGTACATTACCAGTCAATCGAAGGCCGAGTGAGCACCCATGTGCTCGTATATGCTCGGCCAGGCAAAGCCTGACTGAGCGCCGAGCGTAAAGGTACTTAATGTATAGTTTTTAATATATTACCGGCCGATCGAAGGCCGAGCGAGCACCCATATACTGATATACACTCTGCCGAGCAAAGGCCGACTGAGCATAAAGGCACTTAGCCTTATGTATAACTTTTAGTACATTACTGGTCGAGTGAAGGCTGAGTGAGCACTAAGGCGCTTATAGGCGCTCGGTTACGCAAAGCCTGACCGAGCATAAAAATAGGCTCAACAGAAGGTATTCTTTATATATATGCGGCTGGCTTGAACGACCGGTCGAGATATGCTCAACAAAAAGTATTCTTTATATATATGCGGCCGGCTTGAACGACCGACCGAGATATGCTCAGCAAAAAGTATTCTTCATATATATGCGTCTGACTTGAACGACTGACCGAGATATGCTCAACAGAAGGTATTCTTCATATATATACGGCCGGTTTGAATGACCGGTCGAAACATGCTCAACAGAAGATATTCTTAATATATGCGGCCGACTTGAATGACCGGCCTGACAGAGACATGTCAATAGAAGGTATTCTTAACATCATATGTGGCCAGTTTGAATGACCGACCGAGATACACTTAACATATGGTATTCTTATTATATAGGCGATTGATTTAAAGGGCCGGCTGGAGATATGAAAACCTGGCAAATTTGACGGGAAATATCTTCTAGAAGCTTGTTCAGTTACGGTGATGTGTTTCTATGCATATTTCATCAGGAATATGAGTCATAAACGATAAAAGAGGTATATCTGGGGTACAAAAAAGATTCCTTAAAGGATTATTGCATGAAACCTAGAAGATGAAAGATGACTTCATCTTCTAACAAACTTTAACAAACCGGGGACCACCTCAGGACTGTGGAGGTTATATGAGGTATGATAAAAAGGGGATCCTCTCCATTGGCAAGGTAAGCAAGTTCTAGTATTCAAACTCTGTTTCAAAGTACTTCAGTTCTTCTTCTTCCACCTTAGAGAGGGACTAACTTGAGCATCGAAGGACCTAGCCAGGGATCCTCATCTCGGTCTTACATCACTAATACTTTGTTGGCTCGTCTCATTGTGTGTAAGATTGTTGAGGAGCTCTTTCGGATCTTCAACAGTTCGTCTTTACAAAATATCGTTGTTCATCGGAGCCAGCGCTTCACCTCACAGATTTCAGACAGGATTAAGTGTGATTCTCATTCAACCATTACACTATAAGTTTATAGGTCTTCATTTCGACGAGATGTTTGTTTTCTTCTCGACCCCGTAAACATCTGAGAGGGAGGAATCTAATCAAATACCCAGTCGATTGTTGGCAGCTCCCAAATTTCAATTGACAACATGCAGTCGATCTTTCCAAACAAATTACAAATTTTATCGGCACTCAGCATTTCTAGTCAACATCTCCAAGTTGAGCAACAAAACGTCAAATCGGGAGCCATTCAAAAGGGCAAAATCTGATCGGCTAAGGGACAGTCCAAGCTTTCAATCAAAAGGAATCAGTTCCAAGTAGATCGACAAAACTCCATGAATTCCAAATCAAATGCCAAATGGCTAAAGCCCATAGGTTTTGATCGGCACAAAATGGCGCCTGACGCGGAGGGAGATCATTGCACGAGTGGCCTGCTCCCCTTAACAATGAATAAGCCTAGTGGGACCGATGAAACACACTCTCCTAAAACCATGCATCAATAATGAGCCTTCCTCCAAAGAAAGTCCACCAGCTTCCTTCGGTAAAGCCGATCGGCAAAATCCAAAGTAATAAAGGTCGGGCAATTTCCAACCAGTTTTAATTGAAGGTTCCAAACGGCTTTAATTTGTTCGGCAATTTCGATCAAACTTCAGCAAGGATTTCATGGCCAAATCCGATCAATAACAAATTCCGATTGGCATCATGATCAACAGCTCGGCTTCAAGTCCACTTATCCTATCTAAAGATTATGAGATAGTGCGCTGGCTCTGATGGATGGTTGATCGATGAATAATGAATTTCTCGAGATCTGAAGGAGCTCCTCAATGATCCTGCGCACAATCAGCGGAGTCAACAAAACGTTGCAAACCTAAGATCGGGGTGGAAATTCTTAGCTAGACCCCTGACGCTTAAGTCAGTCTCTTCTCTTGAAAGTGGAAGAAGAACAGTAACGGAAGTGTAAGAAAGTAGGGTTTCAGATGTAAATATTTGTGTACCTTGTCAGCGGAGAGGATTCCCTTTTATACCACCTCACATAATCTCCGCGATCGTGAGGTGGTCCCCGGTTTGTTAGAGTTTGTTAGGTGATGGAAGAAAGTATAACTTGGGTGTTTTATGATAGTTCTGAGGAATCTTTTTCTTGCCCACATATATACCTCTTTTGTCGTTTATGCTCCGTGCCATTACTGAAGTTGTCGAAGGAGAATGCTGTTATAACTGACTCATTAATGGGAAACCAATTACTTTTCACGAGAGATTTTAAAGGAATATTCCTCGACAATTATGACAGGTTATCAAAATGTTGTCTGCTATTTGCTTGCTGAATGCATCTCAGCCACTTTACCAGGCCACCACACTACTTATTATTGTATGAATCTACTCAACCATACATTAAATGCAACAAGAGGTTGTTCAAAAACTAATATAATACCCTTATTATGTCATAAGTTCACTTGAGGAGTCATATAATAAAGCATGTATGTTAGAACTATATTTTAGGAGTACTATTCCTTCAAGTAATTTAAATCATTCGACTTTTAAAAGGCCGGGCATACACAAAGAGTCATATGTTCAACTTATTCTCATCCGAACGATAGTGTATGTATAAAGAGTTTCATAAGATGAGGTATTATTAAGTCTGCCCAGGCTTTGTCCAGTCGAGTGTTCACAGAGAACCTTATGTTCGTTCAGCCTTTACTCGACCAAACGCGTATTGAGAACTCTATAGAAGGTTAAGTATCTCTGGGCCCGTCCAGGCTTTGCTTAGTTTGGTGTTTACAGAGAACCTTATGTTTGTTCAACCTTTACCCAGCCGAACGCATATCGAGAGCTATATATATAAGGTTAAGTATCTTTGGGTCAGCCCGAGCCTTGCCTGGCCAGGTGTACATAGAGAACCTTATGTTCGTTCAGCCTTTACCTGACCAAATGCATATTGAGAGCCAAATAAATAAATAAATATATATATATATATATATATATCTCTGGGTCTGCCCGGCCCTTACCTGGCCGGGTATTCTCAAATAACCTTATGCGTTCAGCCTTTAGCCAGCCGAACACATATCGAGAGCTATATATATATAAGGTTAAATATCTCTGGGTCCGCCAGGGCCTTACTCGGTCAGGTGTTCTGAGAAAACCTTATGTTCGTTCAGCTTTTACCCGGCCAAATGCATATCGAGAGCTATATATATATATATATATATATATATGTATATATATATATGGTTAAATATCTCTAAGTCCGCTCGGGCCTTACTTGGTCGTGTGTTCTCAGAGAACCTTATATTCATTCAGCCTTTACCTAGCCAAACACATATTGAGAACTATATATATATATATATATATATATATATATATATATATATATATATATAAGATTAAATATCTTTCGGTCCGCCCAGGCCTTTCTCGACCAGGTGTTCACAGAGAACTTTATGTTCGTTCAGTCTTTACCCGACTGAACACGTATTGAGAACTACATATATATAAAGTTAAGTATTTCGGGGTCCGTCTGGGCTTTGCCCGGTCGGGTGTTCACAGAGAACCTTATGTTCTTTCAACATATACTCGGCCGAACGCATATTGAGAGCTATATATATAAGGATAAGTATCTATTAGTCTATTCGGGCTTTGCCCGGCTGGGTGTTCACAAAGAACCTTATGTTCGTTCATCCTTTACCGGGCTGAACGCGTATTGAGAGCTATATATATATAAGGTTAAGTATCTCTGGGTCTACCCAAGCCTTGCCTGGCCGAGTGTTAACAGAGAACCTTATATCCATTTAGCATCTACCCACTTGAACGTATGTTAAGAGTTTTATAGGGCTAATTGCATTTAGGCCCACCCAAGTTTTGCCGAGTCGAGCACCCATAGAAAGCCTTACGTTCAGTCAAGCTTCGCCCGACCGAATTCTTCTAAGTCCAACTGACCATTAATTGACCAAGCACCCTATTTCTCTTTTCACCATAAAACCATATAATTCTTACATTCTTCCAAGCTTACAACCAGTCGGCCCTATACAAGCATTCCGCTTCGGAGCTACACGGACGAGATTTAAAGACTCTGAGGCTGGGTTATCAACAGAACTGAATACTACTCTATCTCCACTTTGACTCCCATTTCATCTTGTCTTGACCTCCACATCATCTCTTGAACCTACTCACCATAACTCATATCACTAGCCTCCCATTCAAGTCTAGTTGAAGGAGACCAGACTACTGATTAGACCTAAGTCTTATTTTCTTTCACTCATCTTCTTACTAAGGTTATTCCACCATTCGTGCTCAGATTCACTTAGTGACTTTTTCAAAAGTCATTTATTGATAACTAACTATTTTATAAGGAAGAAGTATTATGGACGGGTAGAAAAAATATTTGGGACTTGAAAAGGCGTCACTCATCACGTCTCTCATAAATGCCCGTTTATGGGTAAACACTATGTGGCATCACCACTCATTTGCTGCAATCTTTTCTGACGTTCTCAACTTCATGAACCGCAATGGCGCACTCTGTCTCATGAATCAACAACACCCTCTCCCACATAAATCAACACTCCTCCTCCTTTTTACCCTTTTAATCGAATGGCTACCCTTGAATTGTACTAGATAAAAACCCTAAACAGCCATCATTCTTAACACTTTGCCCTTCATCTTCCCCGATCTCCTCCTCCGACGATTTCTTTTCTTATCAACCCTCTGCATTTCCTTGCTTCTTCACACTTCTCTTTATTGCTTCTTCTTTTCAGGATTCCAATAAGTAACCATCTCGTCCTTGTTCTTGTGTTTTCTCATGGTAGAAGAATCATTTTCCCCTAGTACACTCATACTTGCTTGGATTTTAACAACTCTGATAGAGCCACCCTCCACCTTTGGTACGAAATCTCTAAAGATTATCGTATCATCATTCTTGAGCCTAACACTTATCCTCATTGCCCTCCTACTAATCACGTTACCTTATTTAAGGACCAACTTATAGCTGGTCTTCGCTTTCCTATTCCTCCCTTCATGTCGGAGGTCAGCTAATACTTCAGCATTCCCTTACAACAGTTTACCCCTAATGCTTTTCATTATATGTGTAGTTTATACATGTAGTGTCATCTTTTTGACATTTCCTTTACCCATAGCAATCTTTTTCTATTTGCTTACCCTAAGAAATCAGAACCTGTGGTGTTCCTTTTTCAATCCCATTCGAAAATGGTCTTCTTCAAAGAAATATCTTCTTCCAATATAGGTTGAAAATCTCACTCTCTCTTCATGAGACTATCTGAGTCTGCCCCTTGGTCCACTAAATGACAATCCTCTTTTCCTCCTCCTCCTGATCTGAACAGGCTCAAACAGGATCCTATTTCTCTTACTTATTCCAATAAATTGGTTGGTCATCGCTTTTTCATTCATAAATGGCTACATGAAGATCTCTTACATTTGTTTGGCTTAAGCTCCATTCAAAAGATGCTACCTAGTTCCTTAAGTAAGTCATAACCCCTTAGATATTATCTGATTACTAACTAAGGTATTTTTTATTTTGTACAGTGGATGTTGTTTTTGAGACTTTAGTTGATAAGGCAATTTATCTGGAGGACAAAAAATTTCTTGTTAAAGAGCAAGAACTTTTAGCCGAGCAGGGCTTACCACAAAGTGTTCCATCTGCGAAGCTTTTAGCAATCAGGCAACCCCTTGTAACGTAGCAACTACTTATGGGGAACCACCATATGATTTACCTCCCTTACCCTAGAATATTCCCTTGGAAGAGGAGGTAACTACTAAGAAGAAATGGAAAAGACGAAAACTTACCTTCGCCCCCTCTCCCCAGAGGAAAACACCTTCTGCGCAAGAAGATCCTACCTAGGGGGACATGGAGGAGGGCAATCTCCTGAACCAACTTTGTCCACCCTTTATCCGACCCTTTCCACTTCATAACCTGCTCAGATTCGGGAGATTATTCCTATACCAGGGGACATCTCTGACCCCAGCTTCCTTATGTCTTTCTAGGGAGAATGTCCATTGCCTACACATGACTCACCCTTCTATATTTTTTCCTTACCCTTTATTCAAACTTCATAATCCTCAACCTCCACTCCTTCCCGTACTCTCCCCATATTATTAGGAGGCCAGTTAATGAATGCTTGGGAAGAGGCAAGAAAATAACTCAGTGAGCCCACAAAATTATCAAACAGATTTTCATATGAACAAACTAAGGTAACATAACCTTTAGTTAACCATTTCTCTTCCATTTTGGTTACTACTAACAACATCTATTTTTCAGCACTGGGTGATGAGTATGAGCATAGCTCAACAGTTGCATGATTTGGCTCAGGCAAATAAGTCATTAAAGCAACAAATTTTGGAGGCATCTTCCACCCATACTTCTAAGCAAATACAAGAATTATCTGCTCAACTCCAAGAGGCTCAGAAATTAGCACAAATTGAACTTGATAAAGCAACCTAGCGGCAAACAATCATAGATAGTCTGGAATCTCAACTTCAATCAGAGGCTTGTCTCCGATTAGATTTAAAAACCAAGTTAGATGAACAGATTGTAGAGAGTCAACAATTATTCACTCAATTGCAAACACTTTTAGCTAGCAGCTAAAGACACCAAACAAGATTCCTTACGTTCTAGCTTGGCAAAGACCCAGAATATGCTATCTGCTATAGAGACTGAGTTGACAAATACTAAGGTGGAATTGGAAGCCTACAAGCTAGGAGAAGATGAATGATTTGAAAAAAAAGGAAGGAGTTGCTACTTAAATCTCCTGAATTTAATAATCCTATCATCATATCCATCACTAAATCCTTCAAGCATGGAGCTGAAGGGGACATAGAACAGTTAAAAGGAGGCTACTTAACATCCCAACCCCCTGCTAATTTTATTGATCGCGGGAGATTATTAAAAAATCACTCCTCCGATCTTTTTCCCAAACTGGTGTAATTTGTTATGTTTCTATGTTCTGGCTATGCTTTTTAAAGACCATTTTAACAATCTAAGTATTGATATTTCTATATCTGCTGATAATTTATGTTTTTATGGACGAGATGGCATATAGGTGAGAGAATAAGACTTAATTAATTTTTTCTTAGATTTTATTTATCCTAACACTCATTCAACCCTCAGCAACTAGGTTGACCTTTGCCCGAGTTTTCCTCCTTTCGGGATTGGATGCATTCTCCATCTGTCCGGTCTTTGATCAGCTAGCCAAGTTTGCTTCCATTCGGGCTTGTTCTTGCCTGAGCTTAAACTTATTCAATTCTCATGACAAGCCGACTGCAACTTATGTTATCTACCTAAATAGAAACTTCGTGGCTCCCTTTCTTCTAATTATAACTTGACCTCAAATTTTTTATGCCTATTCTCGGTACTCATGCTGATGCTTCGGGATGATGATCTATTAACTCGATTACTGATGTAAGCCTCTCATTGGTAACATGTGTGAGCTTGATGTCATAAGTGCATCCATTTTCTATGCCCACCGCCTTATCCAATCAAACGGTTCTCAGTTAATCCCGCCTTTGTACTGGTAGCATATGACGGTCTCCCTCAATTAGCCTTTTTGAAAAATCCTTATAAATATTCAGCCAAAACTCTAAGACTTCATCATTTCTCCTCCAACTCTCTGTTCCTCTCCTCTTTAACCTTAGTGATTCTTTCTCTCAAAGATGTCGAAGCATAACGAGTGGTATGCTCAGTGTTCTTCTAGTTTCACCCTTCACGAGGCTTATAAACTCCAACTAAACTACGGTATTCCTTCCTATATAGTCATTCCTACCCTAGAAACATAGCTCGTGTTCCTTCCAAAAAAACATAGTCATTCTCATTTTGTACTTGCTATGATGAGGTCATGCGTCCATATTCCTATGTCTCATGTGATTCCCCTAGCTATTTGTTAGTTAGAACCCTAGAGCCAATCATATGATGATTGTTGTATGGACTCGATGTATTATATTCCTATATATATTTCTAAAGGCATTTTCTTTATGGTTATTATACTTACTTATATTGGTGCCAAATAACTAAGTATAATAGCGTCCTTGAGTAGAAGGTTCTTATCTATATCAATCGATTGGTTGAATCGATAGTGAGATGGTATAGAGAACACTACTCTTAATCATTCCTAGTCAAATATTAATATTCAGGGACAATGTTAATGTGATGAGACTATCATGTAAGTCAACTCGATGACTTGATCTCACAAGTCATGGATATAGAGATATCAAGTTGACACATGGATATGCATTGGAGAATGTCTGCTGAATGACCCGCCATGAAAAAGTATCATGGATCGTTATATGAGTGTCATATACTTTCTCATGTGACTATTAGTATGACTATTAGTCCTTGGACCTGAAGTCACCATGGTTCCCTACATAAGGAGTTGCATACTTTGGCTTTGAGACTGCCCACAGTGATTTATAGTAGAGTGATCTCGTACAGTCCCTAGCTAGATAGTTAGATGTCTTGGTCACTTGTGGATTATTTATGGTGGAGCGTTGTTCCTACATATTGTAGATTGTTTGTGGTAGAGCATTGCTCCCACATATTGTGGATTGCTTGTAGTAGAGTATTCCTCCCATATATATTGCAGATACATATTACGGATTGTTTGTGGTCGAGCATTGCTCCCACATATTGTGGATTGTTTGTAGTGGAGCAGTCCTCCCATATATATTGCAGATACATATTACGGATTATTTTCTTAGTATTAGACCTAGTACCAATTATGAGATGATTGTAAATGGCTCTTTTTGTATCATATTTCATTAATTAATAAAAAGCAAAGATGATTATTATATTTATTTTAGTTCAGTACCGAATGAATAAGTATAATAATATCCTAGGGTAGTAGGTTCTAATTTACAATATATCAATTGGTTGAATTGATATTGAGATATTGTAGATATACATAGAACACTACTCTTAACTATTCTTAGTCAAAGATTAATATACAAGGATAATATTAATACGTTGAGACTAGCATGTAGGTCAATGGATGACTTAATCTTACAAGCCATAGATATGAGATATCAGGTTGACACATGGGTATATTTTAAAGAATATGTACCGAATGACTCGCCATGAGAATGTTTCATGGATCATTATATGAGCATCATAAATATTCTCGTGTGACTATTGGTATGAATAGTCCTTAGACCTGAACTCACTACGGTTCCCTACATATGACGTTGTATACTTTGTTATCGACAAACGTTACTTGTAACAAGGTGGACTATAAAGTCAATCACTAGGTATGCAATAACTTATGTGGAGGGATGTAAGATGGAATCTATCTCTTCCATATGATGAAAGTGATATCTGTGGGCTCCTTGATTAGTAGGACACAAGAATGCATGACCATGCTCAAATGAGTCAATATGTGATATTGAGCTTATTTGTTTTAGTGTGTCTACTTAGATATCAAGAAACATAAAGATTGATAAGAGGATGACACGATCTATGCCTCATTGATCAATCTAGATATCAAGGATAGAAGGACCAAGTTATGCAAGATAATATCCACGGAAAGGTTAAGTCAGATCTCGACATTTTCGTTACTTGAGTAGCAATGATGCCTTGCTAGATGCCGCTCATTGCTTATATATTTAAATGTTGATTTGGATACATTGCCAACGTTATGAGAACGTATTGGGTCACACACAAAGAACAAGAAGATTTAGAGATGAGTTCATATGATGGATCATTGGATTAATTATAATCCGAATTAGACTTATTGAGTTAAACTCAATTGGATCCAATTATCGGATTGAGTCCAATTCAAACTAGACTCATTTAGTCAATTCGAATGAATGAAATGGTGATTCATTGAATTCAAAATTGCATGATAATCAATAAGTTAGGCTCATTGGGTGAACTTGAGTTCACCAAGGAAGATGAATGGTCAATTTTGAACCGTTGGATTGAATGGTCAATTTTGAGTCATTGGATAGGAAGATCAAAGGGCAAAACCCTTTGGTATTCATAAGATGGATATAAATATGATTTGTGGATAAATTTTCATGAGATGAAGAAAAACTTTTCTTCTTCTTCCTTCTTCCTTCTCTTGGCCGAAACTCACCTTCTTGGTTGTGCGCACAACCTTAGATAGTTTTCTTCTCCACTTCATGAGTTTGTGAGACAAACGAAGGCTTGTTCATGTGGATACATAGAGGCGTGAATGTGTGATCGTGTTGAGATCCAAGTTGTCTGAAGTTCGTGTGCACGCATCAAAGGTATAATCCTCTCATGTAAAACTTAGTATATGGTTTCCTTTCACATAGATCTTCTGGAGGAACTAGATGTTTTTCGCTGCGTTTTTGCGTATTTAGCACCCTAGTTCCTTACAATGGTATCAGAGCCACTTGTGAAGGCGTATGCTAAGTAGTAGTTAGATTTTTTATATGTGATATAGAAATTGCATGATAGGTTTACTATGATTTGCAAAATCATGAGTCTCGGTCAGATTATGAGTCTCGGCCAGATTGAGAGTCTCGACCAGATTATGAGTATAGGCCAAAATTGTTTTGTTGGGAACGAAACATAGTTGGTATTGTGACCAGTAAGGTCTCGACCAATGGTGTTTTGTTGGGAACAAAACAAAGTCGATTTTAGGGCCTACAGTCTCGGGTATGGCAACAACTTATACAATGAGTATGCAAAATAATTTTGCTTAGGGTTTAGGATTTAGGGGGACTGCCGTGGCATTATGGCTCATACATTTATGTAGAAATCATAGTAAATTTTATGTCATAAAATATTGTGAATGTTATATGACATGGTGCATGGTTATGCCCTTTAACCCCAATGTGATTGGATGTGTGTATATGTTGTAATTCATAATATGGTCTACATGTCATGTCTTCATCTTTTATCACTCTTATTGTAAATTTAGACTACCCTTGAATGTAACTCGAGGTTTCTTTAGGTTTTGTAATATACAAATTAGAGAATAATAAGTCTACTGGACGATGGTTAAAAGGAAGGACAACAACACACGACAACCAAGGAAGCACTCGGAGAAGATGCTTAGACTTAGGTTGACTTTTCGATCTTCTTATTAGCTTGAGAGGATCATAGATTATGGGGCCATAACTATATCACGTTTAATTAATCATATATGTTGATGTGTGTCATGATTGTATGCGATACAAGTGTAGTTTCACCATAATTAGGTTCTTTTAATATATGCTTACCAAAGTTTGGTACTCACTTCTAGCTCGATCAATTAAAGTAAGGTTTTGCCAAAATAAAGTGACTCGATTTATCTTGCTAGAGTACGATAAGACAATTGTGATGTCTGACTATTAAACTTTAGGTGTGACTTAACTAAGTTATATCAATTGGATTGAGAACTTAGAGACATATGATGAAATTCAAATTATACTAGTATTGGGGGATTAGCCAAAGTTAACTCAAGATGAGCTATAATATAGATTTCATAAGATAGGCAAACAAACAAATAGTCTTTGTCCACCGAATGATACAAGAGTTACATAAGATGTAATTGGTAAATGTTACCTACCTAAATTATACTAAGTCTTGGGTGATTAGTCAAAGCTAACTCAAGATATGGTATAATATAGATCTTGTCCCACATGAATATCATCGCGATTGGATTTGGAGCTTGTAGTGTGGGTAAAACCACATCCATGAGTTGCTCCTACCAAGCTTTAAACACTACAACAAAAACCTTCATAGACATCGGTTTTCCACCGGTGTCTATTTCATTTTCGACCGATGTCTATGAAGCCGATGTTAAAAGTCTGCCATTTTAGACATCGGGTAAAAGCCGGTGTAGTATCTCTTAACGACACCGGTCTTCGAATCGGTTATTAACTGGTGTAGTATCACTTAACGACACCGTTTCATCAACGGTGTAAAACCGATGTAATATTGTATGTTAATAACACCAGTTTTGGCAGCAGTAAATGACCGATGTAATATTAGTTAATAACACCAGTTTTGCAGCGGTGGAAAACGGATGTAATATGTATATTTTTTAACAGCACACATTTGATTTCTGAAACAATGAAAAACTGACAATAAAAAAAAATACACAAATATTCACAAATTATACAAATATTCTTCATTCAATAATATCCATAAAATACACAAATATTCACAAATTATATAAATAATCTTCTTACAACAATATCCATAAAATACCCAAACATTCTTTCTACATCAAAAGCTAGCTAATAGATATCAAAATCCAAGTAGAACATTCTTTTAACACATCAAGGTAGAACCGCACTTCAAATGTAATCTAGCATGCATTCAGCCCACTCGAACCGCACTTCATCAATTTCAACTCTGGAGTACTTGAGATTTGTAAACTGTAAAAACACATAAATCCACCATATGTCAAATAACTAAAACAAATGTGTACATGTATCAAATAAAATAGAATACTGAGTTTTTAAAGGCTGCTGTGGAAGATAACAAATATAACATAGAATCTAAAACTTTCATATATGACACTTATATATGCTTCTTAGAATATAACATAGATAATTTGCTCCTTCTAATTCAAGTGTACAGATTGATAAGAACCGACAGCATCATACAATAACTTACTAGGCATGATAATGGTTGAACAAAGAAATATGACTACACAACAAATCCAGTGAAGGAAGCATAGAAGAACAAAGCTACCTCTGATGAAGAGATATACTATTTATTGTACTACCTCTGATGCCATCTTGGTATCCTGAATATCCTGCACAAAGCCCCCTATTTTCTATGATTTCTGCTACCAACCACAGCAGCAAGGAATGCGGCAAGAAGGCAGCTGAATCCTTAGTTCAGCACCCAAAACAGTAATCCTCTAGTTAGAGCTTCCTTTTGGGTCCATTCAATCCTCTAGTAAGTAGAAACTATTTTCCCTTTAGTTTATGATGGATTTGGAGTGTCTTGACCTAAGATATAATCCTCTTGTAGCCCTCTATATTAAAGGTCAGCATACATGGAAAATTCAGCATGTTCTTCTGAAGTCATAACAGGGTACGTAGGTAAACTTTACTTGTAGTTTTTATTCATTTGCTTCATGTAGGAGATACCCACAGGCATATTGACACTCACTCTTACTTCTAGTTGAACTTGAAATTCATTGGTATAGCTAAATATGGTAATGGGTACCCTTTAGGTTTGATTAAATTCGAGTATCAATGTGTTAGGTTAAATTCGAGTATCAATGTGTTATCTTAATAGGTTAGGTTAAATTCGAGTATCAATGTGTTAGATATTTAGAGGAAGTTGAGCAAGTTCAAAAAATGTAATCAATACTTTAATCCTAAGGTTACCATTTAAGATAGCTTATCCAGCCACTCTACTCACTGCAGCTCCTAATCTCTAATTCCTTTCTTCTTAGGCAATCATTTAGTCTCCAACTAGTATATGGTTTGTAACAAAAGCATAGCATCTGGTTTGTATCAAAAAAATCATTGTAACAAAAGCATAGCATCCGGTTTGTATCAAAAAAATCATAGCAAGCACCAGGGGAAAAGCATAGAAAGTATCAAAATCACCAGGGGAAAAGCATCCGATTGTTCACAAAAAAATCATTGTAACATAGAAACACATCAAGCACCAGGGGAAAAGCATAGCAGCAGCAAGATCTCAAAAGCTAAGAGACGTTCATAATCAATCAAAATCAATGAGTTTGTATCAATTATGATACTAAAACAGTGTTGGAAAATGAAACAAATTATCTTTAGGGCTTATATGCAAAATGGAAAATATTGTATTATTACCATTGCTGGAAGTGAATCCTTGTGGTCAACTCCAAAATTTTCAATTATATCTTTCATATATCGCATGATATAAAAATCACATTGCTCCGCATCCGGTTGTTGAGGAGCCTATGTTAGAAAAGAAATATTGGAATAACTCCTTCAAGGATAGTGAAACAGTTGCTAATCAAAAGGACATACCTTGACAACTACCCATGTTGGTTGTTTTTTCCCTTTCCTTCTAGCCTCCGCATTATACATTTTCAAGGCTCTACATGCATATAACCCGTGGGAATTGTATTGCCACATCAAAATACTTGAACGTTTCAACAAAGGTAAGAAAAGAAGCCAAAAAACTTACATGTTGACAACATATTTCCAATCTTGATCACGAATGCGGTGACTAAGAGGATCCAACAAAAAAATAATCTCCTTCTCAACATTGATGATAGTCAAAATCCAGTGAAAACTACACAAAGAAATATAATTAGTGTATATATGCATCTTGCAAGTTCTCAAAATATGCAAGTGAGAGTGATATATAATGTTATTCTTACTCACCCAACGTTGCATGGCACAACAACCAATTGACCAAATGAGGTACCAATTAGCCTACTGCTTAAGTAACAAGCCCTTTTATTCAACTGTTCTTGGATGAAATTTTCTTAACCTAGTTCATGTCTTAATTCCTATTCTTGATCATTTGATGGAGCCTCTAACGATGTCAATCTCGATCAAGTTTTCTTCTTCATTGATTTTCGGTAAGAGCTCCATGACTCCTTGTTGCCTCACCACTGCATCCTGTAGAGGGCTTGGCAGGAATCCACTCAATAAAGGCAGTGGCTCCAAGTTCAACAATGCCTTTGTCTCATCATGTGCAAGAAAATGGCCATCAGGGAGTGAAACCTCAATGAGATTTTCATCGTCGGATATTGAATTCTCTTCATCCTTTTCAGATAACTCAATGCCCATGCATGGAGCCTTACTGATCAGCTGATACTCCGATCCTTCAGATTCCAGTGATGCAACTTCTGAGCCAGTAGCTGCCTTCTTGTCTGCAAAACTCTGTGATGGTCTCTGGGCTTTTCCGAGTTGTTTGATAGCAAATAGAGTGGAAGGGGAAAGCGCAAGCACGAACAGAGTAAGAAATGCTGAAATCGGATGATCATTGCAAAAGCCCCAGAGGATGAGGAGCAGTAGACAGAGTGCAACAGCCACGCTAGTGTTATTGGCAGAGCAAAGAATTGCCATCTGATAAAAAAAAATGTTCTAACATGAGCAATGCTCCAATTCGTTCTAAGAAATTCCAAGAATAACAGAGGAACTCAGATCGACCTGCAAGGAAAAGATAAAGGGGAAACACTTGAATGCTTCTGATATGGAAAAAAGGTAATGGAACACAAAGAAGGGAGATCAGATACGTAGAAAACTCATAGAAAAACTAGTTTTTAAGAGATGAAATGTAGTGAAAGTTGTGCTTTTCTCCCTACTGGTGAGACTTTTACCACACTTCACCCTTCCCGGGGCTCTTACAGGAATAGATTACTCTCACCAACATCTGGGTCTTCACTGAGGGCATCCCGTCGGGTGGTCCTGTTCCTTCCATATTTGGGTGGCAAGGTCTTTCCATTACTTGATGCCAAGCAGCTTGGGCAATGCCATTCTGCTTTAGGAATGTCTTTGCTGCCATAAGATTGAAGACATTTCAAATGGTTTCCTTTCTCACAAGCATCACAGACAAGCAAACTTTCTGTATCTGAAATCACATTTTTTGCATATCTGGCAATTTAAAGAAGCATTCATATAGTCACTTGATGGAGGAATCCAATTTGGGTGATCCAGAACCTTCGATTGCAATATCCTCTGCACACTCTTACCAATCTCATTGTGATTGGTATAAAGAGAAGGTGCATGAAAGAATGCCAAGCCTTGAGTAGGTTGATGTGTAATATGCAGGCCTCCTTGTCCTTCTTGAACTATAGAAGACTTTATTTCCTGATTTTTCATCTGATGAGAAGATTGGCTAGCATTTGCACCTGCAATACCCTCTGACCTAATTGAAGTATGATCCAACAATTTGTTTGGTTGGCTAAACCTTGACACAGCAACAACAGATGGTGATTGCATGGAAGAGATGGTTGGGATTTTCTGAGGTGGATTTTTAGCTGCATTAGAAAACAAGTTAAGCATGAATGAAAATATTAGGACATGTCCAATATTACACGTAGGGAAAACCCAAATTCCCAACAATAGAGAAAAGGATTCACAAAGGAAAAACTAGCCTTTATATTTATGCTAAAAAAAGGATTGAGCCTTTAGCGGACATGTCTTACCAGTATACCAGGCCACACTGCTTGGTACCAAAATAAAAAATAATTAGGAAATAAACACAATTACTGATATTAGTACCACAATGCTATCTCTGACTCATGCAATTATCTGTTCTTTATTGAACTGCAGCTATGACTAATACTAGTTCACATAAAACTTCAGTAAAGAAGGACAAAATATTTTAATACTTTTTAGGAACTTGATAAATTTAAGAAATTAAGCAAAAAGGAAGTAAGAAAAATGATAATGCATTAATCAAGTATTCAAGCCATAACAAAGCAAAGGAAGTCAGAATTTCACAGCATTGATAGATAATACAGACATATATGGTCTAAAGATTTTACCTTGATCTTGTGTCAGATAAGATGGTCCACTAGGTCTAGTATTTAATCCATTATGTGCTGAAGGCAAAGCCTTATCACGGGAACTAGATGAATGTTTAATGGTATTGACACCAGCTTGCGCATCACTAATCAATGACTACTTCAAATTAGGGGCAGCAAAGGCCAGCACAGGAACATGAGATATAGTTGAAGAATTATGAAAGCCTCCAGAGGATGTTGGCATAGGACTCTTGTCCTGTGAAATCCTAGAAGCACTAGATGCAATGGTACCACGAGATTCAGATTTTGCACCAACACTTACAGGAAGCTGTTGAGAGGAATGAACTGATGAATGCACGTTTGTTTCCTTGGACATTTCCATCTGTAGAATTAGACCACAAGCATAGGTTATCAGATAAGTTCTGCAGTGACTAAACACTTAAGGAAAATTTCATATCAGATATCTTACATTCAAACAAATTCTACCGTGAAAACTGGAAAGCTAGGTATTTTCAAATGCTGTGCTTTCCAATACAAGCTAAAAGATATGTGACCTCGTGCGTGTATTTCTTGAGGGGAATGGTGAAAGCACGACTGAGTCCAAGATCCGCAACTTTTAGCATCATAGTCTTGCGGTCCATTAAAAGATTGTGAGGCTTAAGATCCCTGCAAAATTAAGGAGCAAATTATTCAACAAGATCTTATCTTTAACATACTGAAACAAGATGGTGAATGAGTTTTTTCCAACCTGTGCAACACTCCATGACCATGACAGAATGAAATTCCTTTGCAGAGTTGATACATCAAAATCTACAGCAAGAGACCTTGTGAGAATCTAAAAGTACCATAATTTATCAAATATTTAGTGTCCTATCCCTAGTGGAAGTAGAGAAATTTTCTGCCCTAAAATTCATGTTGTTGATGCACAATTGACATCTTTTAAAGAAACTTTCAAGAAACAGAGAGAAATCATGATGCTCTTCAACAACCTCTTGGTAACGAGGATTTCAACAAATTTTGATGCATCATATTGGGTGGTAGAAAAAAAAAATCAGCTCTTAAATTAATTTTTACCTTAACAGTCATTGGTGGCATCATTTCATGGCTCTGGCGGAAACTTCTGATGTACTTTTTCATATCCGTGTCCATGTACTCAAAGACTAGGTAGAGAATGGTTTGCCCCTCCTTGTTCTGGTCTTGCTTCAGATCCAAAAGCCTGGAATCAAAATCAAGAGCAAGCAAATCGATGAAAAAAAGTGTTGAGAAAACGAAATTTCCATAAATTATTCAATCAGGTTAAGAATAGCACCTGACGACATGGGGATCGATGGAAAGCATGCGGAGGAGGGAGACCTCGCGGAGCGTGGTGGGAGGAACACCCTCGTCATCCTTTATTTGTGAATATCACATTCCATGGGGTAAAAACCGATGTTAATGCAACAAAAACCTTCTTGGTTGCATTAAGATCACCCTTTGTGAATATCAATCCCACATTCCCCTGAATCAGTCAAGGATAATTACTAAATAGCTAAATGATCGATTCATGGAGGAACTAAAGATGAGAAATGGGAAATGGCGAAGAGTGCGTACGACGAGAAGGGGGAGGAGGTTGAGGAAGTCCTTGTTGCCGATCTTCTCGGTGTGGAAGCGGATGCGGCGGCGGATGAGGGTGTTCTTGCCCATGAGGATGACGGAGTCGCCGCGGAGGCCCCTACGGATGCTCTGGAGCTGGTTGGACCCAACATTGTCGGCGGCGGCGATTAGGACCTTCCCGTACTCGTCCAGAAGCGAGCACAGCTTCTTGTCGTAGCGGACCTTCTTCTCCGCTTTCGAGAGCTTAACCACCATCTCGATCTAGCTCCGGGCGACGCAATGGGAGACGGAGAAAGGACAGAGATGGAGGGACAAAGAGTCCGAGCCGCCCTTTGCGTTGCGATTCACCCCGGAGCGCGAGTAGCAGCAAGAGAGATTAGCAGGACGCGATTAGCAGTAAGAGAAATGGGGCGGCCATCCTTTTGCCGGTCATAGTGAAGGGAAGGAGGAGCGAGCGACCTCAGATGGGGATCTGAGAGAGGAGATCCCCATCTCTCATATCAGCGGTGAGCTCCTCGTGGATGTGTGTGGCTTCCCGGTGGGAGCGGCCGGGAAGTGAGTGCGAGAAGTGGAAGGACTGCCCCCATCCCCACTCGTAGATGTCTGTGACGAGGTTGTAGAAGGTGTCGACGAAGGCAGGGACGTTATCGTCGTCGGGCGCGGCGGCAATGCCCTCCTTGGAGCGGAGAAAGAAGGACAAGTACTGCTTGTACTTGTCCTACACCTTATCCTGCATGATCAATTCCATCTTAAGGTTCACTGCCCGTTTGCCTTTCACTTCCGCCGAGCCCATCACCCACACGAACCAGTAGACCGCGATAGCGGCGACGACGGCCGCCTTCCACATCGTCGTTGAGAGATCCATTGCTTGTCTTTCAAATGGTATCTCCTAAAAGGAGGATGCAGAGGATTAGGGTTTCGATTTATGGTGGGCGAGGAGAAGCCCAAAAGAAAGGGCGCTACGAAAGTCCACCAAAATTTTGGTTCATAGACACCGGTTTTAAAAATCGCGATTAAAATCGATGTCTATTAATGAAAAAAAGGCGCTCATAGACATCGGCTAAAAAAATCGATGTCTATGAGCGAAAATCTACGCTCATAGACACCGATTTTTGGAAAAACCGGTGTAAAATACTCAAAGACATCGGTTTTTGCTTAAAACCGTTGTTGTTCCACCGATGTCTATGAGGGTTTTTCTTGTAGTGAAAATTCAGTGGGAGAATCATTTAATTAAAGTCCTAATTAAATTACCTAAATATGATACTTATTTCTGTATTTTATTGTTGTAGATTATCACATTGTCAAATACGTTGAATACCCGCTCTCCGCGATCTGTCCTTGATAAGGACAAGCTCAATGGAGCTAACTTCCTAGACTGATACAGAAACTTGAGAATAGTTCTCAAGCAAGAAAGAAAACTGTATATCCTAGAGCAGCCCATTCCTGAAGCACCCCCACTACTGCCAGATGATACATTAGATGTATCATGTCTTATGCTCGCCACCATAAGTTCTGAGCTTCAGAAGTAACATGAGAACATGGATGCTTCTGATATGGTTGAACATCTTAGATAAATGTATCAAGGATAAGCAAAGCATGAGAAATTTGAGATCTTTGAGGTACTATTTCAGTGCAGAATGCAAGAAGGAAGTCTCGTAGGGCCTTATGTGCGTAAAATGATCAGGTATGTGGAGAATCTACAAAGGTTATGGATTCCCACTAAGCCAAGAATTGACCACTAACCTTATTCTATAGTCATTGCTTGAGAGCTACAGTCAGTTTGTCATGAACTACAACATGAATAAAATTGACAAACCACTGCCTGAGATGTTGAGTATGTTGAGAACTGCTGAACTCAACCTTAAGAAGGCAAAGCCTAGTACCATTTTGATGGTGCCAAAGGACAAAGGCAAGTGGAAGCCTAAAGGTAAGGGTAAGACCCAAGTCAAAGGCAAGGGCAAGACTCATGCACTAAAAGCTAAAGGCGAGGTTGCTAAGGAAGGAACCTGCTTTCACTGCGATGAGATAGGGCATTGGAAGAGGAACTACAAGGTGTACCTAGAGGAACTGAAAAGTAAGAGAAGTGAGACTTTTACCTCAGGTATATATGTTATAAAAATCAATTTATCTATTTCTTCTTCATAGGTATTAGATACCGGATGTGCATCTCACAGTTGTACTAATGTGCAGGGACTAAGAAATAGTAGAGCATTGACAAAGGGTAAAATGGACCTACGAGTAGGCAATGATGCAAGAGTTGCTGCTGTCACTATAAGAACATATTCCTTATCTTTGCCGACTAGACTTGTTTTAGAACTAGAAGAATGTTGTTATGTGTCTGCTTTAACCAAGAATATTATCTCTATTTTTTGTTTAGACAAGAAGGGTTTTTCATTTATAATAAAGGATAAATGTTATTTTTTTTATTTGAATGATATGTTATACTGTAGTGCACCTCTAATAAATGGACTCTATGTTTTAGACTTTGAAACCCCAATCTATAACATAAATACCAAACAATTCAAGTCTAATGATTGAACCAAACATATATATGGAATTATTGCTTGGGTCACATAAATGAGAATCGCATATCCCAGCTCCATCAGGATGGACTTTTGGACTCATTTAATTTTAAATCATATGAGGCATGCGAATCTTGTCTTCAAGGTAATATTACAAAGACTTTATTTAGTAGACATAGCGAAAGAGCTAATGACTTGTTAGGACTCATACATACTGATATATTCGACCCTTTCAAAATAGTAGCTAGAGGAGACTATCATTACTTCATTACCTTTACTAATGATTTTAGTAGGTACGACTACGTGTATCTAATGAGACATAACTTTGAATCCTTTGAAAAGTTCAAAGAATTTAAGAATAAAGTACAAAACCAACTTGGTAAGAGTACTAAGATGCTTCGATCAGATCGAGGTGGGGAATACCTTAGCTAAGAGTTTCATGACCATCTTGTTGAGTGTGAGATCATATCTCCACTCACTCCACCTGGAACACCACAATGAAATGGTGTATCAGAAAGGAGAAATTATACTTTATTAGATATGGTACGATCGATGATGAGTCAAACAGATCTTCCTATTCCTTTTGGGGATATGCTCTAGAGACAACCACTTTCACACTTAACCGTATTCCATCTAAGACTGTCATAAAGACACCATACATGATATGAATTGGGAAGAGTCCCAAAATGTCTTTCATGAAGATTTGGGGTTGTGAGGCTTACGTTTGATGACGAGTCTTAGATAAACTATGACCCAAACCAAACAAGTGTTATTTTGTAAGATATCCCAAGGAAAGGGATACTACTTTTATAATTTCACACATGACAAAGTGTTTGTTGCTAGAAATTATGTTTTTCTATAAAGAAAATTTGTTTCTAGAAAAACTAGTGGGAGTAAAGTTGATCTTGAAGAAATTCAAGATACACAAACTAGCATTATTGCCTTGATGGAAACTGAATAGGTACCACAAGATATTGTAGATCATAATTTTGTTACACCACAAGAAGTTATGAAGCAACAATATGTTCAAGTAGCACAAGCTCTACGCAGATATGATAGGATCCATTGTCAACTTGAGAGATATTGTTTTCTCTTGGCTAATCACGGTGATGTAGTGCTTGTTGGTCTCAACTATTGGTCCCTGTGGAGGCCGGCAAGAGGAGAGGGGTGAATTGCCCTGAAAAAATAAACCAACCTTTCTCGAATTTTCAACTAATAATAAGACTTGTAATCAAAACAAAAAGAGACTAATTAAATGAAATCAGACACAGAGGATTTACTTGGTTTGCAATCAGAGGATTGCTAATCAAAGGAAAATATGGGCGCCATATTTACTTGGTTCTTTAAATATAGCACTGTTTGGGGTGCCCTAAAGGGTCTGGGCGCCCTGGGGGATAAACTTTATCCCCTAACGTTCAGATCGAGTCAAAACTCGATCTAGTCAAAATGTCGGGTTCGGGCGCCCAGAAGCATTCCGGGCGCTCCGGGCTGGTCCGAGCGCCCGAAATAGTTCCGAGCGCCCGAACCAGGAAAGCCAACAGGGTTGACTTTTCTCAATCCGGGACCTCTGCTCCGGTTCAGCTCATCTCGGTCTGGGTCTTTTGCTCTGGCTCCGCTAGCTTGGATGATCTCAGCCATCTGGAATAGGGATCACCCGAACCCAAGTTCCGGCCTTCTCCTCGAGCAACCTTCCTCCTCGGTTTCTCATCCCTCGAACGTCACGCACGTTTTTCTCTTCCATCGGGGTACTCTTCCGCGACACCGCGTCCCTCGGACGCACCGAGCCCGTCAGCTCTCTCCCCGTGCTGTCCTTCCTGCTAGCCGCGTCTTCCGCTCGACTTCTTGTGCTCCTAAGCTCCTGCACACTTAGACACAAGGGTTAAAACAAACAGGACCTAACTTAACTTGTTTGATCACACCAAAACACCTTGGGGTTCCAACAATCTCCCCCTTTTTGATGTGAGCAACCCAAGTTAAGTTAGGGTAAAACAAACATAAAGTATAAAATAATTAAGTTTGCAAATAAGTGCAAATATGATTTTTCAATAAAGTTATACCTCCCCCTAGACTTAATATTCTTCTCCCCCTTTGATCACATAAAAAATTGGGGTTCCTTAACAAGTCTAAGGTCAACTTAAAATTTTTTTTAAAAAAATCTAAGTTTAAAGAAAATTTAATTTTCAAAGTTAAAAATAAATTGTGTGCAATGGAATAAGTAACTTAAAAAAAAAATTCTAAGTTAAATTTCTAAGTTAGAAGCATATTTTCAAAAAAAAATTATAAGTAAGAGAAAAAATAATTTCTAAGGCAAAATTTCTAAGGGAAAAATATTTTTTTTTAAATGAAATTGTTAAGTATTTGGAAGAGTTAAAAGAAATACTTTTAAATTAATAATAAAAAATTAAATATTTTTCAAAACAGATTGAGAAACCCTTTAAAGCATTTTTTATTCTAAAAAAAATTAATTTAATGCTTTTTCGGTTAGTCAATTAAACTCTTATTTCGATACTTGGCTTCCAGGCAGTGGCGAGACACTAGGTCTTCTTGGTTATTGGAGCAACAACCACTTTCTTAGACAAAGCCGCATAAAGAAATTAAATGTTTAATTTTCTTACTGAAAATGCTAAGTCTAATTTTAATTTTTAAATTAAACAAGTTTTTAAAACCCAATAGAGGTTCCTTCCTACAGGGTTAAACAAGTATTTTCTAGGCACATAGGCTTTTGATATTTTTCTGATTTGATTTTGGTGAAACCTATAGTACCAGTTTAATCCTCTATAATTTTTAAAAGCAAACATATTTGAACAGGTAGGCTTTTTCAAATTTTCTATTTCTTCTTTTAATTTTCATTTTCAAATTTTATTTTATCAAAGTCTTCTATTAAACAAGATTTTGCCAAAATTCTTTTTATTTCTAGAATTTCATTTTTTAATTTGGTATTTTTATTTTCTAATTTGTACATGGGTTTTGCCATAGCCTTAATACCAAAATAAAGATGATCAGGAGGTAAGAGGCATACCTCACTTACCATATCAGACTTAAAGCCTGACTCTCCCCCTGTTTCGCTACATTTGTCTGAAGTCGCTCCCCCTTCATTGATGCTGGGTTTCGATGTACTTTGCCCTTTATAGCTTGCCATCAATGCTAGTCCGGCATATTCTTGTACTTTGAATCCAGATGATGAAGTGTCGTCCCAAGTGGCTTTTTGTCCTTCCTTTTGACACTGGTAGCAACGAACCCTTCTTTTATTTCTTGGATTTTTATTATTTTACATTTCTTTAAATTTATTAGATCGAAAGAATTTTTAAAATTCCTTACCATATATGCTTCTTGGTCTTCTTCTGAGTCTGACTCAGGTTCATTCTTCTTGGTTGCGTTCAGCGCCATAATCTGGCTTGAGTCTTTTGTTGTCCCTGCACATCTGGTTTTATGTAATTCAAGAGTAGAAAATAATTTTTCTAAGGTACTTACCTCCAGATCCTTTGAAATATAGTAGGCGTCGATGACTGAGGTCCATTATGGAGTTTTAGGAAATGCGTTGAGTGCGTAGCGTATGGTGTCCCGGGTGGTTACCGTTTCACTGAGGTTCTCAAGACTGGTAATTAATCCCTTTACCTTCACGTGTAGATCGACTACCTTCTCACCTTTTTCTAGACGGATGTTTGTCAGTTTGTTCCTAAGGATGCCTCTTTTAGCGAGCTTGGCTTTAGATGTGCCTTCGTGGAGTTCTAGGAACTTCTCCCAGAGTTCTTTGGCCGACAATTAGCTTCCGATACAGTTGACTTCTTGAGGCGGCAGCACGCTCAGTAAGTGATACTCTGCTCGGTTGTTTACTACAGAATCATTATGCTCCTTTTTCGTCCAAAGACTTTCTTCATTTTCTTCTCCATTCTGATTCGTAGGAGCTACAAAACTGTATTTTATTATTAAAAGAATTTCGAAATCGGTTTTTAGAAATACCTCCATACGACGCTTCTAGTGTGCGAAGTCCCCCTCGAATTTTGGTGGAACGATGCTTGGTCCGGCCATCTCGTTGCTTCGATCGACGGTTAGTCCTCCTGAAGCATCCTCGGTCTGATACCACTTGTTGGTCCCTGTGGAGGCCGACAAGAGGGGAGGAGTGAATTGCCCTAAAAAAATAAACCAACCTTTCTTGGATTTTCAACTAATAATAAGACTTGTAATCAAAACAAAAAGAGACTAATTAAATGAAATCAAATACAGAGGATTTACTTGGTTTGCAATCAGAGGATTGCTAATCCAAAGAACATATGACGCACTATCTGATGATCTCCTTTGGGCGGTGTAGCCTCTTACAGCGTTGGCAGCACAAAAGAAAAAGCAGAAATGAAAGAACTAGATTACAAGTTGTTGTTCTAAACTATGGAAATCAGTGCTCTATTTATAGCACTATTCAGGGTGCCCTGAAGGGTCCGGGTGCCCTGGGGGGGATAAACTTTATGTTGGGGATCGGTCGGCCGGCTTGAAGGGGGGTTGGATAGACGGCACCCCCAAATACTCTCTTCTTTCTACAACGTTAGTGCGTAAGCAGAAATGCAAACAAAGTAAGTAGAAAGCTAAATACTAAAGGAAAGAATGCAAACCAAGCTACACGATCATTTACGTGGTTCAGAGATAAGGCTCCTACTCCACGGTTGTCCGTAAGGTGGACGATCCCTATCCGTCGGTGGATTACTCCCTGGAAGACCTCCGGCTAGCTCACTTAGCTCCTTGTGGGTGGAGAAACCTCACCACAACTCTTACCAAGGACTCTTGAGAAGCTAGGGCACTGGTAGACTACTAATAGGGGTTAACCACCTCTATTTCGTCAACCTCAACCAAGCTTCCAAGGCTTTGTTATATAGGCCACGGGTTGGAAAACTCCACCTACCAGTCGACTGCTAAAATATGCAGTCGACTGCCCTCTGTGGAAATTCGATCGTTACATCCCAACGGCTCGATTCCACACTAACCGAGCAAACAGAGACATTCTGTTCACTGCCAGTTGACTACCCCAGTCGACTGCTAAAACATGCAGTCGACTGCTACAGTACTGCTACAGTAGCGCTATAGTACTGCTACAGTAAAACCCTAAAACTAGGATTTTACTCCGAGTACAATCTCTCATACACTCGTACCCTCACCCTTATGACTCATTTGACGCTTCATTTGCAGCTTTGACCTCTTGCCTTCAAGCCTACTTCCTTTGGCTCTCGTCCCTCGGATGCATTCAAGCCTGCGGCTCGTCCCCAATGTCATCTTTCGCGTATGCCTCGAAGTCGCTTCCCTCGACCCTTGTCCTCGCTGCCTTGCCCATGGTCCCTCGGATGCTCCATTCTTCACCGGACCCGAAGCCATCAACCTGAGTCACATGTGTATCCTGTAAAACTGCACAACTCAAATGCACATATCAAATACAAGGGTGAACCTAACTTAAACCCTTTGCCCAAACACCAAAACACATGGTCCCGCGGACCATCGGGATTGCTCCAACACTTTATCCCCTAACGTTCAGATCGAGTCAAAACTCAAACTTTTCAAAAAGTCAGGTCCGGGCGCTCGGAAGCATTCCGGGCGCCCCGGACTGGTCTGGGCGCTCGGAATGGTTCCGGGCGCCCGAACCAGGAGAGTCAACAGGATTGACTTTTCTCAGTCCGGGGCCTCTGCTTCGGTTCAGCTCGTCTCGGTCTAGGTCATTTGTTCCGGCTCCGCTAGCTTGGGTGATCTCAGCCATCCGGAATAGGGCTCACCCGAACCTAAGTTCCGGCCTTCTCCTCGAGCAGCCTTCCTCCCCGGGTTCTCGTCCCTCGAATGTCGCGTACGTTCTTCTTATCCACCGGTGTACTCTTCTGCGGCACTGCGTCCCTCGGACGCACCGAGCCCGTCGGCTCTCTCCCTGTGCCGTCCTTCACGCTAGTCGCGTCTTCCGCTCGACTTCCTGTGCTCCTAAGCTTCTGCACACTTAGACACAAGGGTTAAAACAAACAAGACATAACTTAACTTGTTTGATCACATCAAAAAATCTTGAGGTTCCAACATCAACGAGCCTACATCTTATTAGGAAGTTGTATAGGGCCCAAATTTTGAGAAATGGCTAGAGGCCATGAGATCTGAAATGGAGTTCATGTACACTAACTAAGTATAGACTTTGATTGATCCACCTGAAGGGATCAAACCCATGGGTGTAAGTGGGTCTTCAAGGTGAAGACTGACATGGATGGTCATATGCATACCTATAAAGGTAGATTGGTGGCTAAAGGATTCAAGCAGATTCATGGTATAGACTATAATGAAACCTTTTAACCAGTTGCAATGCTAAAGTCCATTCGGATCATGTTTGCAATTGCTACTTACTATGATTATGAGATCTGATAGATGGATGTCAAAACCGTTTATTAATGAAAATCTACTCGAGGATGTGTACATGACACAACCTGAGGATTTTATAGATCCAGAGCATGCTGGAAAGGTATGTAAGTTGCAACGATCCATATATGGATTAAAGCAAGCTTCTAGAAGCTGGAATCTTCGATTCGATGATGCAATCAAAGCGTTTGGTTTCATCAAAAATGAAGATGAACCTTGTATCTACAAGAAGAATAGTGGGAGCATAGTCATCTTTCTCATATTGTATGTAGATGACATACTTCTCATTGCAAATGATTGTTGGTTGCTACTCGGAAAGCCTATAGGTTCCACTGTACAAAAATTTTGTACAAAGGTCTGAACCTTTTCCTAGCTACCATGTGTTCTTTTAAATTAAATTTTGGATCTCCTGCGGAACTTAACACGTTTGATCCAAAACTTAATCTATTTGTTCTTTTAGGTTTTGACTTGGATCTCCTGCGGAACTTAACACGTTCGACCCAAGTCTCCTTAAGTTATTAATTCCATTAAATATCAATTTCCATAAAAGGTTCCCAGTACTGACGTGGCGAGGCACATGGCCTTCTTGGATATGGGAGCAACCACCACCGACTAGACAAAACCTTTAATAGAAAGCTAATATTTAATTTCCTAAAATAACTTTAGGTTAACCAAAGAGAACAATCAAATCACAAGGAAAAGAAAGAAACAAAAGAACACAACTTCGAAAAACATATTCAAATACTAGAACGTAAGCCTCTTGTATTTGGTATTATTTCCATAAATAACTAGCATGATGCGGAAATAGAAATTACTAGTTATACCTTGTAGAAAAACCTCTTGATCTTCTACCGTATTCCTCTTCTAACCTCGGACGTTGTGTGGACAACGATCTTCCAAGATGAGAAACCACCAACCACCTTCTTCTTCTCCAAGCAAGGTTCGGCCACAAAAGAAAAGCTTCACCAAGGAGAAAAACCAAAATACTAACCAAGCTCCAAGAGATGCTAGCTTTCTCTCCTTCTTCTTCTTCTTCTCCAAGTAGTATCCGGCCACCACAAGAGCTCCAAGGGAGAGGAATAGGTTCGGCCACCACAAGAGGAAGAGAGGGAGAGGGTAATGGCCGGCCACAACACCAAGGAAAAAGGGAGAGAAAACAATAGAGGTTGTGTCTTGTGAAGGCACCCTCACCCCTTCTTTTATATTCCTTGGCCTAGGCAAATTAGGAAATAAATTTTCCTTAATTTCCTTGACATGATTTAATTGAGAGAAATAAAATAAAATTTCCCCAATTAATTTGTGATGGCCGGCCACATCATTGGAAGGCAAATAGGACAAGTTTCAATCAACAATTAAAACTTCCTAATTTGTTTCCGGAAATTTTAAAAAAATAAAATTTCTCTTTAAAATCTCTTCATGGTTAATAAAAGGAAATATCTATAATTTTAATTTTATTAACATGTGAATAATTTTAAAGAGAAAATAAAACATCTCTCCAATCTACAAATAAGGAAAGAGATCTAATCTCTTTCTTTAATCTTTTGTAGATCTTTTATAAGAGAGATATTTTAATTTTAATTCTCTTTAAAATATATCTTCCACATAATAATAAAAATTAAAATTAAATTTCTTTTTAATTTTATTTGGCCGGCCCTACTAGCTTGGGTTCAAGCTAGGGCCGGCCACCCCAAAGTATACCTAGGCCGGCCCTAGCTTGATTCCCAAGCTAGCTTGGCCGGCCCCCTTTGGGTGGGTATAGAAGGTGGGTATAGGTGGGTATAGTACTCTATAAATAAGAGGCTACGATAGGGACCGAGAGGAGGAATTGGTTTTGGTCTCCCGATAAAATTAAGCATCCCGTGTTCGCCCCGAACACACAACTTAATTTTATCAATGATAATTCATTCCACTAGAGAACTATCATTGAACTACCGCACCAATCCCAAATTACATTTTTGGGCTCCTTCTTATTATGAGTGTGTTAGTCTCCCTGTGTTTAAGATATCGAATGTCCACTAATTAAGTGAGTTACTGACAACTCATTTAATTAATATCTAAGTCCAAGAGTAGTACCACTCAACCTTATTATCATGTCGGACTAAGTCCACCTGCAGGGTTTAACATGACAATCTTTATGAGCTCCTCTTGAGGACATTATCAACCTAGTATCACTAGGACACGGTTTCCTTCTATAATCAACAACACACACTATGAGTGATACCATTTCCCAATTTATCGGGTTTATTGATTCATCGAACTAAATCTCACCCATTGATAAATTAAAGAAATAAATATCAAACATATGTGCTTGTTATTATATTAGGATTAAGAGCACACACTTCCATAATAACTGAGGTCTTTGTTCCTTTATAAAGTCAGTATAAAAGGAACGACCTCAAATGGTCCTACTCAATACACTCTGAGTGTACTAGTGTAATTATATAGTCAAGATAAACTAATACCTAACTACACTACGACTTTCTAATGGTTTGTTCCTTTCCATTCTGGTCGTGAGCTACTGTTTATAATTTATAAGGTACTGATAACATCATCTTCTGTATGTGACACCACATACTATGTTATCTACAATATAAATTAAATGAACAACTACAAACAAATGTAGATAATTAGACCAAATGTGATTCTTTATTCATAATGAATGTTTACAAAGCTTAGGCTCTCAGTATACACTCCAACAATGATATCCCTACTCTTCAGTCAGTGAAGACTTGGCTTGGGAATTGTTTCTCAATGAAGAACTTAGGTGAAGCACCCTACATTTTAGGCATCAAAATCTATAGAGATAGATCTAAGAGATTGCTTGGTCTAAGTCATAGTACATATATTAACAAGTTTCTTAAATGTTTTGTCATGCAGCATTCCAAAAAGGGTTTCCTGTCAATGTCACATGGTATGAGTCTTTCGAAGACTCAATGCCCCTCTTTTAAGGAAGAAAAGGGTTGCATGGATCAGATTTCTTATGCATCTGCTATAGGGTCTATCATGTATGCCATGTTTTGTACTTGCCCAGATGTCTCGTATGCATTAAGCATAACGAGCAGATACCAGTCAGATCCAGGTGAATGTCACTGGACAGTAGTCAAGAATATTCTTAAGTACTTGAGAAGAACTCAAGATTATTTCTTGATCTTTGGAGGCGAGGAAGAGCTTACTATAAAGAGTTACACCAATGCTAGCTTCCAAACTGACAAGGATGATTACATATCGTAGTCAGGGTATGTATTTTGCTTAAATGGTGGTGCTGTGAGCTGAAAGAGTTCAAAGCAAGACATAGTCTCTGATTCTACAACAGATGCCGAGTACATTGCCGCTTCAGTTGTAGCTAAAGAGGCTGTTTGGATCAGGAAGTTCATTACAGAACTTGGTGTTGTTCCTAGTATAGCGAACCCAATAGACCTCTATTGTGATAACAATGGGGCTATTGCACAAGCTAAGGAACCTCTCTCTCATCAACGATCCAAACACATACTACGACGATTCCATCTCATTCGAGAGATCATTGATAGAGGAGATGTGGGGATATGCAGAGTACCGACCGATGCTAACATTGCGGATCCCTTGACCAAGGCTTTGGCATAGAGAAGCATGATGATCACATTAGGTCAATGGGTATTTGATATCTCAATGATTGACACTAATGCTAGTGGGAGATTGTTAGTATTAGACCTAATACTAATTATGAGATGATTGTAAAGGGATCTTTTTTTTTTTATCATATTTCATTAATTAATAAAAGGAAAAGATGGTTATGTTGGTGCAAGGTGCACTAGAATCAAACCTGAGTTTTGATGTTGTCAAAGGTTCAAGTTAAGTCTTGTTATGATATGATGATTTGGCTAAGTGCGCAGGCTATTTACTCAATCAGGAAAGCCCTAGTCACGACCAGACAGTAAAGTCCAAGCAGGTTTGGAGGACCCGATGTTTGACAGGTAGGTTGAGGTAAGCAACTAGAATGGAGCGACAGTGAGGTCGTATTCCTGAAAGGAACAACCTAAGGTCGCTGATCCAACTGAAGAAACCGGAAAGGTTTCCAAGTTAAGATCATGACAGTCCTAACTGTTATACTCATGCATATTACTACTCATGTATTATAAGTGTGCTAACTTTGTTTTGTAGGAATATTATTGTTATATCGAACTAACTTTGTGTTGCAGAATCATATGACCCCTTGAACTTCAAATGGTCATAACTTTTGACTCAGAACTCAGAATCAGGCTCTGTCAGCGGCCACACGACCAACATTCAGAAAGCTTCATTTGACCAAGGGTTCAGTCGACTAAACATGAGGTTCAGTTGACCGAAAAAGGCATTTTATCAGTCGACCGAAAAAGGCATTTTATCAGTCGACCGAAAAAGGCATTTTATCAGTCGACTGAACAAAGGTTCGGTTGACCGAATAGGCAAAAATGGCAAAACAGATCAGGCTCACAAATATGGTATCACAGCATGATCGGTCGACCGAAAATGAGGTTCGATTGACCGAACAGTAAAAGCATTAATGGAGCATTAAGTGCGAATCTCGGCGAGAAGGAAAGTCCATCGTTCGGTCGACCTAACAAGGTTATTGGTCGACCGAACCATTAAAGATCAGATCTCAACGAATCTTAGCACAGAAGGAATTGAGCGGGTTCGGTCAACCGAACCCAGGGATCAGTCGACCGAACGTCGAAGGTTCTTATAAAAGAGAGCTCGAGGTCCAGGGCTAGATAATACTGTTCGGGTTCGAAGTCAATCTCTGTGCTAGCTGCTATTGTTCGTGCTACTGCTCTACAACTCTTCTACACGCAAGCAAGTGCCGACCGAACTTCAACTTTCACATACTGTCGATATACTTTACTTTTGTATTGCACTTAAACTCATATAAGATAATAGGCTTGTTACTATCTTATATTATTATATTTTGTACGCATTACTTCTTTCCGAGGTTTTCGGGAAGAAGAATCTTAGTGGATTGCTTATCGGTGTAGTCAAGGACTGCGAGCCTTCGAGTAGGAGTCGAGCTAGGCTCCGAACGAAGTAAACGAACTTGTCTCTTTATATTTTCCGCTGCTTACTCGAATTGTTTTGAAATACGAAAAGAAAAGTTTTTAAAAGAGCGCAATATTCACCCCCCCCCCTCTATCGCACTTTATTGATCTATCAGGTTATTATATTTATTTTAGTTTAGTGTCGAATGAATAAGTATAATAATATCCTAGGGTAGTAGGTTCTAATTTGTAATATATTAATTGGTTGAATTGATAGTGAGATATTGTAGATATACATAGAACACTACTCTTAACTATTCTTAGTCAAGCATTAATATACAAGGACAATATTAATGCGTTGAGACTAGCATGTAGGTCAACGGATGACTTAATCTCACAAGTCATAGATATGAGATATTAGGTTGACACATGAGTATATATTAGAGAATATGTACTGAATGACTTGCCATGAGAATGTTTCATGGATCATTATATGAGTGTCATAAACATTCTCATGTGACTATTGGTATGAATAGTCCTTAGACCTGAAGTCACTACGGTTTCCTACATAAGGCGTTGTATACTTTGGTATCAAAAAACGTCACCTATAACAGGGTGGACTATAAAACCGATCACTGGGTATGCAATAACTTATGCGGAGGGATGTGAGTGATGTAGATGGAATCTATCCCTTCCATATGACGGAAGTGATATCTGTGGGACCCTTGATTAGTAGGACACAAGAATACATGATCATGCTCAAATAAGTCAATATATGATATTGAGCTTATTTGTTTTAGTGTGTCTACTTAGATATCAAGAAACACAAAGATTGATAAGAGGATGACACGATCTATACCTCATTGATCAATCTAGATATTAAGGATAGAAGGACCAAGTCATGCAAGATAATAGTCATGGAAAGGTTAAGTCGGATCTCGATATTCTCGTTACTTGGGTGTACGATACATCTGTGTAGAGTACAAATCTGTCTACACTAGAAGGTAATACTAAGACGGGTGCAATTATCAGCTTCTTGTTTCTACTCGTAAAATTGATCCCTTACACATCTATCTAGGAAAATTCCATACCCCTCCTAGATAGTCCAGTCTACTGCATAATGCTGAAGAAACCCTCAATCAAACTCCAGTAATATCCAGCCAGACCAAGGAAACTGCGAGTCTCCGGTATAGACTACGAACGACTACTTCCAACTGGTATCAACCTCTATCTCCTACATCTCCATAAGTGACCATGTGTTCTAGAAATCTCACCGAAGACCCTCAAAATACACACTACTGAACTTCGCATATAGATGTTCCCGTCGAAACACCTCTAGAATTATGCGAAAATAGTGTACGTAATCCATCTCAAATCAGTAATAGATCGCAACATCGTCAATGAAGACAATGAAAACTGATCCAAACACCCTAGGAATACCAAATACATCGAGTCCATAAAAACATCTAGGGCACGGTATGCCTAAATGGTAACACCAAGGACTCATAATATTCATACAACAGACACTCTCAACTATAAGATCCCCAACAAATCTGTGATCTGATTGTCAACTACAAATCAACAAATCTATATATATCACAGGCATACAACACTCCATGTCACTATTAACATCAAACACTAAATAATAGATCATCAAGTCAAATATCCACTAATAGATCATCAAAGGATAACATATCACCACACCTGATCTCACAACATCCACTAATCAAAATCATCCTCAACATCAATCAACCATACCAGATAGTCTCCTAAACAATGATAGAGGAACACTAGATACATCAAGCATATCTAACTACATCCGATAGGTCTATGAATCAGGATCTCCTATAGAGCAATGATAGGCGAGTCTACTAGTCATCGCCGAAAGAGGTAGAGAACTACTCTCTCTCTAAAATACATCAAATAAATCACTAAGTGATGACCGGATCTCCAAAAAGTATTCCCTGCTTCTTCCTTCACGTAGTACCGGGTCACGTAAAGGTTAAGCAGCTAACTTCAACTCTTTCACATCAGTACAAATCATATGCCCGTATGTACTCCCCGAGTTATACCCACTAGTAACGGTTATATCTCTTAAGTGTTAAGCATAGCTATACACTTTTTCATACCGCGGGGTATCCTATCTAAATGTACCTTCTAAGCCCTTCAACCAGGTACAAGCAATCCATGGTCAAAGTCCCCATGGAATAGGATACATCAATCCTCTATAGAGTGACTAAGCCGACAATGGTATACGGCTAATTCAGTCATTTCTACACCGGTACAAGTCAAAATATCTAACCAAATATGAAACATCCCAAAGATAGGAATCTCTAAGAATAGAGTAAGTCAATCCCCTACTGGTCGGACCAATAAAATAAATCGGTCAACTACTATATGATCCAGCAAAAGTAAATCCACCATCCACTGATGAAACTAAGGTAAATCGATACACAAGTACCTAAGTCAACAATGATGAATCGGTCCTCTATAAATGAAACCAAAAAGAATTTAAATTACTTCTCTATTAACTGGACTAACAGGAGCACGAAATCAGCTAAGATAAGTCAAACTACAACTGCATAAGTCAACCAGTAAATCAATTCTAAACTGACCGAACCAATAAGAGTAAACTGATACTCTACTAACTGAGTCAACATGAGTATACTAATATCATCCACTACCCATATAATAATAACAGAGACTGGTATGTGACTAACTCTCAACCAACTAGTAGTAACTGACACTAAAACTACTGGTAGTATGATATAACAAATCCCCTGAGACTGTAATCCTTGATCTCCAATAGGGTCAATCGTGATCAGTGATTGACCCAACATAAGAAATGCATGCTACAATCAACCAGACAAGCACTAACAAATGTCATAACTAACTATCATGGACAACAGTACATATACCAACAGAAATGTATAATAACAATATGCATACATACCTCCTATAGCCTGGAGATGACCTGCAGCTGCCTGGTCCCAAAACCCGAAAAGTCACATCAAGAAAACCAAAACACGAAATCCCAAAACACAAACAACAGGCATAATAAACCTGCTCTGATACCAAAAATTGGTATCAAATAAATCTCGAAAACCAGAACACATAGCAAGTATCGTATACCTGCTCTGATACCAAAAATTGTCACGCCCCCAAAGGAGCCCCTACCAAAAAATTTCGACATCACCTCCCCTGTACCGGTGACAATCTAAAACATAAATACATACAAAATACATCAGCCACATGCGGCTGTAATATATATACACAACCACGCAGTTATAAAATCAGCCCACTCTGCTGAAACAAGAATAAAACACAACTACACAGTTATATATATATACAATAGACAGCCCACTCGGCTGTATTAAACCAACACAGCGGAAAAACGATAACGAAAGCCCATACAAAACAAATCAACACACTGCTAGCCGGCTAGGCTTTATACAACAACCACAACAACAAATACAACAACACACCAAATACAACAATCACCAAATACAAATAAAAGATATACAAAACCCGAAACGATCATCAGATGTGACGTAGGACTCGGCAGACAGGATACTCCGAGCGACACTCCAGCTATCTACCTGAAAACATAAAGATATACATGCGGCGGTGAGTATAGGTAACTCAGCGGGTAATAGAAAGGATAGTGCATGGTCTATAAATAAACATAGAGATCAAAGGTATACAGTCTCAGTAGGGAATCAAAGAACATGATCCTACTATCATAATCAATGCATCTGAACATATCAGACCTACTAACCTGACATACATACTATACAAACCACAACCGACATAATGATAGATACATACCCAATCTGGAATCGACACCTGGTACAATGGTCAGTAAACTCACCAGATCTGCAATAGACCTACTCGTGACACCTGTGCAATATAAATACGACTACAAATACATGTAAAATAAATGACATGTATGCAGCATGGCAACCATATGCAACAATCATATCGCAAACAAATGCAACAAATCACAATCACATGCGACTAGTATCTACTAGGCATGTATGCAAATATATCCCCCCAGATGCACCGTGCATCATATGCAAAAGTGCATGCATGCTCCATGGTCACCCCCGCCCCCTCTCCAGACACCACGACCCCAGTATGGCCGAGAGGCTTGGGTCCGTGACAAACTGTACAAGCCTCACGCACGTAACCGCTATAAAGCGACTGAGGCGACAGTATACTATGTAGTTATCTAACTACATAGCTAAGTGTCCCTGACCACTCACAACTCAAGCTCCCTAACTACTGTACCCTCAAGATCCACTACTCAGAGTGGTCGAGACTGACAGAGTAAAAACACCGAGAAGCTGAGTAAGCGCGACATGACATGACATAGCTCCACTCCTCAGCTACCACTCTCCATCAGTGGTCGAATGGACAGCTATAAAAGAATGACGATCCTCTCAACCACAAGGGAGACAATAATAGTCAGATGCAATGAATGATGAACGTAACATGATATATATATAATCATGATATCAATACTGTCATCATCTATGCAACCTCCAAACCACATAAGCACTCCACAACATGAATATAATCGTCATGATAAATCCACACATCCCACCAAACACATGTACACAACTACACACGCATAATTAACCAAAATTCTCCAATAATCCCACTGGACACATATGCACAGAACATAAGTACAATCAACATGTATCCTCCAATAATAAACACATCAAACACGTAAATAAACCACAAACATACAATCAACACAACTCCTGCAAAAGTACATAACCAAATACGTGTGTACATACAATATGCAAATGTACGGTCAACATGATGACTCCTAAAACACATACCAAGCTACGTACAATCCACATCATATGCAAAATCAGCATGGTAAGTCCAAGAACTCGATAATCCCTGCAATACATACTCTACACGCGTAATCACAGCAGAGTAGATATCAAAAGTTGAGACTGTATATGATATAACTAGATCATCTCTAAGCTCAAGCAAAAGTATCAAGCAGGAAGGCAACCAACAAATATGATATAAGGAAAAGCAGTCTAATCCACCACATAAAACCATGCACTAAGCTCAATAAAAATCTACATAGAGCCAAGGAAGAAATACCCGCCTTAATACGTAGATCGTGTCCGGAAATCCCACGTCGAGACGCTCGTCCCGAATCCAAGTCCTGCGATCACATCGTATATTTAGCTAATTACATAGAAAGTAATTAATTAAACAACTTCCCCACCTAATTAGAACAACTCTAATCAAATATGATTATGGATTAATCCCCCAACAAACCCTAATCATAATACAACATACTTAGATTAGGTTATACATGATACATCTCCAAAACTCCTCCAAATCAACACATCTCAACCAAATTCCTAATTCTAATCATTTAATCCATTTATAGCCATCATTTAAGCTATGTACCAACAACTAACATCAAGAATCAATTCTACATAGTCAATCCACCTCGATTAATCCAACCACATCACACCACTCATAATCTAAGCAATACAAAACCCCACAACCCATAGAAAACCCCAATTGCGTAACACACTACTGATAAGAACTAAAATACCTCACTGTAGAACACTTACCTTGAGGTATGACCATAATCAAGGGCTCACAGCCAACAAGAATCCTCGCTGACAGCTACCCAAAGAAGCATCCATACATCAATCCTTCCAAAATCTATCTAGAATCAATTGTACAGCAATGAATTACTTAAACCCTAACACAACAGGACAACACTCACCTCAATAGCCCTCCATCTCTTCATCCGAAACCCTACTCAGCCGTAAGAATGTAGAGGACAATGATCGGTCAAAGGAAATCCATCGAGTTGTTCCTATGCCTTCCCCTAATCCAAAACAAGAGAAACATTACATTGGAACCCTATAAACCAAAATCTTTGAATCCACGAGATCTTTCCCGTCGATGCTTACCTCAATCATCACCTACAGCCAGCGTTGCCCGATCTATCCCAACGTGTGATGGCACGAGTCGCCTTCCTCTGGGCAGATCCAGGAGGAAGAACAAAGGAATTCGATCGATCGAAGATTATGCGAGGCAAGGACCCTGCATGCCCTAGCCTTTGGATCACTAACGATCGCCCGTAGAAGACAGCCACCAGAATGACTTCTCGGCCGGAGATGGCCGGTACCCTTCGATATCCAGCGACTCTTCCTCAGGCGACTCGGCGAGGCTGCGATCGCGGTGGAGAACATGCACCGTCGGCGTCGGGCGTTCGCACGAGAGAGGAAGGGGAATCGCGAGGGAGAGGGAAACTCGGCCGAGACACGCTGGAGGAGATTGTTGCCAGTGGTGGGCTCGCGGCGGCCGGCAATCGGGCGAGGAGGAATCGCCGAAGAGGGAAGGGGGTTTTAGGAGAGATGAGTCGGGGAAGAAAGGTCGGGAATCGGCGATTTGGGGAGAAAAGAAAAAAAAATGAATTTATAAATAAAACATTTCCTCATTGAAATGAGTTTCCTAAACAGGCTTTATTTGAATCCCTCAATTCGCCCCCTTAAAACTCATCGTACGAGCTCCGAAAAATTCCCAGAAAATTTCTAAAAATTCCTGAGAAATCCAATAAAATTTTTCGTCCAATAACATTTATTATTTAATTTTGCAGTATCTTACAAAGGAAGTTGTTGTTGCTCTAATAACTAAGAAGGTCTAGTGCCTCGCCACGACCTGGAAGTCAAAATATTGAAATAAATGTTTAATTAACTTTCTGTCAAAGCATTAAAATTAGAATTAATTAATGCTTTTAAAAGTTTTGTCAATCATTTTTTTTCAAAATATTTTTATGCTTAGAAAAATAACTTTTACATGAAATTTTTACTTAAAAAATTTTACTTAGAAAAATCTTAAGTTAGGATTGTTTAAATAATTTTTGTAAAGACTTAAATTCATACTTAGGAAAATTTTTAGAAGACTTTTTGCCTAAGTTAAAAGCTTTCCTGAAACTAGAAATTTCTGCTTAAATTACTTAGAAAAATTTTCATATTTTTTTTAAACTTAGAATTTTTTTAGAAATATTTTTTCAAAGTCTTTAACCCTTAGATTATTTCACTTGGAACCCCATTTTTTTTGTGATCAAATGGGGAGAAGGAAAAGTATAAGTCTAGGGGGAGGTAGACCAAAATTTAACTTGTTTTATTTTTGCACTTAATTGCAAATTTAGTTAAGTTTATATTATCTCTATTTTTACCCTAGCTTAACTTGGGTTGTTCACACCAAAAAAGGGGAGATTGTTGGAACCCCAAGGTTGTTTTGGTGTGATCAACAAGTTAAGTTAGGTCCTGTGTGTTTCTAAACTGGTGTCTAAGTGTGCAGGAGCTTACGAGCACAAGTAGTCGAGTGGAAGACGCAGTTAACGAGAAGAACGGAACGCGGTGCGTCCGAGGGATGAGGTGCTGCGGAAGAGTACACCGGTGGACGAGAAGGAAGCGTGCGGTGGTTCCAAGGGACGAAAGCTGGAGCAGAAGACTGCTCGAGGAACAAGAGACGCAGCTAGCGAGAAGGACGGCACGCGGTGCGTCCGAGGGACGAAGACTGCGGATGAGTACGCCAGCAAATGAGAAGGAAACACGCGACAATTCCGAGGGACAAGAAACGGGAGGGAAGCTCGCTCGAGAAGACCGGAAGTTGGGTTCGGGTGAGCCCTTTTCCGGATGGCAGAGATCACCCAAGCGAGCGGATCCGGAGTAGAAGACCCGGACCGAGGTGAACTGAACCGGAGTAGTGGTCCCCGGATGAAAAATTCAACACTGGTTGACTTTAGGGTCCGGGCCGCCCGAAACAGTCCAGGGCACCCAGACCAACCCGGGGGGCCCGGAACCCTTCCGGGCGCCTGGACCGTGAAGTTTGAGCAGATCGAGCTTTGACTCGATCTGAACGTTGGGGGATAAAATTTATCCCCCTAGGGCGCTCGGAATCCTCTAGGCGCCCCGACCAAGGCTATAAATATAGCCTTGGTCCAGAAGCTTTTCAATCAGTTCAGAAATTGTAACAACGCTTGTGCGCTTCCACTGTTTAGAATAGCTTCTTTCTTTCTGTGCCTACATTGTTGTAAGAGAGGCTTCTCCGCCTGAAGGAGATAATAGTGTGATCATTTTCCTTGGATTAACAACCTCCCCGGTTGTAACTAAGTAAACATCTGGTGCCTCGTCTTTTTCTATTTTGATTTATTGCTTTTCTATTTCACATACAAGTGTCAGTTTGAAAAGTCGGGAAGGGTTGTGCTTTATTTTTACAGGGCTATTCAACCCCCCTTCTAGCAGCCCGTAACGGTCCTACACATATTACGATATCATCCTACTAATATATAGGTAGAAAATAGACAATCTTGTCCCCAAGTTACTAGTCACCCAGTATTAATATTTCAATTAATTCCATCGTATCATCACATATATAATATACAACGGAGTCAAGATCAAGTAATCATAGGGGTTGATCCGAAGGGAAAAGTCTAGTGGGATACGCTACCCTTCTAGTGGGGAGTGATTCTCATTAAGTATTGGTCAGTATAATCTCACTAACATATATGCCCTTGCACCCAACTATACTACCTATAGGATCAATGATCTATAGGCACAACCTAAGTATATAACCATACTATAACATAAATTCATGAACATGAGTTATAAGCCTAAATAACAACAAATGTCTATTAGGATACTCAATATCCTATACTACAATATGAAATAATAAACAAGGGTTTAGCAAGATACCCCATATTCTATACTAAGGTATGATCATCCTAACAATAAACATAGAGTCAAATCATCTGCTAAGGGCCTAGCAGAATATCCAATGTCCTACACTACGGTAAGATAATAACATGCATATCCATAAACATAATCATGAATATTAAACATAATTGCATAGCTATCCACAATATATCAACATGTAAGGGCAAGAAATAAGATATCAAACTCAGAAGTGATATAGGACAGACTTAAGGTAAACAAGAAATTATGACCTCATCAATACATGACAGTAACCAATCATGCACTATAATTAAAGCTATCAAGAAGATAAGTAGGATCTACCCACCTCAAGCGTAGAATATCTTAACCATCTTCAAGTCCAAAGGTCACATCAAGCTTGAATCCTATAAATATATGATACAAAGACAATCTAAGTACTAGAATAATGAAACCAGTTTATCAACCATCTATTTTCCCATTAATAATTAATTATATATTAATCTAGTATCTAGCCTTCAATTGAATTACTTTATTCATCAATTAATCACACTGAACCCTAATCAATAAAACTCATGTGTACCTTCGTCTTCTCTTCTGACAGCACCATGGTTGGCGTTGGTAGTGGTGTCGACATCAACGTCAGGAGGAAAACTAGCAGGACGGCGCCATGGCTGTTCGCGATGGGCCGCGAGACACACAATGACGGTGGCGAGCTTTCAAGAAGTGGCATGCTTCCAGGATGGCGGCTCAGAACAGGAAGTCTAGGTGTCAAGGGAGTAGTTATCGCGGGCAGCCGTGTGTCGAGCGCACTGGCACGAGAAGGTGGCGACGATGGGTTGCAAAAGTACCGCTTCACACAATGTCGATAGTAAGTAGCCGCGAACTCATGATAGTGGAGTGCGTGCGGCTGCTCATGGAGGAGGGGAGGCTGTGGGCGTCATGGATAAGGAGGCTAGTGGTCGGACGCTGCTCTGGTCCGTGTGATCCCTCTCACGGCAGGAACCGCGACTGTCTGCAGAAACTGCAACTGTCGGCACTTGGGGAGGGACGTGCAAGTGAGGAGTGGTGACCAAAGATGGACGTAGGAATCGGCCGGGCATAGAGGGCGGTCGGCCTTGGCCTTCGTTGACGCGCGGTGGCGGAGATGGTGAATCATGCGAGGTGAAGAAGAAAGAGTTGGCGGACGGTGGAAGGAGTAATAAAACTTTAGGTTAAAATGATTAAAGCCTACGTTTATATTTCAATCAACTTCCATTTTAATTGGGTATTCTAAACAGGCTTTAAATCCTGCCTGTTTATCCCTCTAAAATCTTAAACGTCTCATTTAAAATCCAAAAAAAAAATTCCAGTAAATTTCAAAAATTCATATAAACCTATTTTCTGATAAGTTATCTTCCAAAAATATTTGTTTTCCCTAAAATACTTTAATTATGTCACATTTGAATTATATTTAAATCTTTATTATATTTTTGGTAAATTACATTCTCCCTACTAATAAAAATTTGGTCCTCAAATTTATCACTTAGATTGTAGTACTACGATATCTTCATCTAAGATGACAACTATGCAATACATCTTTATATTCATCCATTCTAATAGCATGGGAGGTCTTAACTATTAGAGAATAAGGATTACTTATGATTATTAGATGATCTACTCCTAGATGGAAATCACTATTTTGTGGGTTATGAGTCCATTTGCTACAGCTACACTCACATTGATGTCTTGCTAACCTTTGTGGGTAACATCCACTAGGTGTAAATGGTCTTCTTAGCTTCCTCCGAAGCCCTTTTCGCATGTTCATAGTGGATTCTCCAGTGTGAATGATATGCTCCATCTGTTTGTCTAAAATTTTGCACAAACATAAAGTTTGCACACAGCTCGTTGGAAGTTCAACCAAGCGCTCTATGATGTCAATCTTACGGATTGATAGGGAACGAGCGAACACATATTTCCACAATGTTGACTGCCTATTCAAGATCCTCCATCCGAAGATTTGGGGCTTGATCTTGAATCTCTTTTAGTGTGAAGGTACTATTTCCCATAATTACCGACTATTTGGAAAATCCTTCGATTGGGTGGAACTGTATCCCCAACCTTTGGTCCACAATTTTAGATCCCCATACCCACATCAATTGAATGATTCAGAGGAGACTTCATACAGATTATTCTCGTGGTATCACTAGAGAACCTTATGCAAGCTAACAGAAAATTAAAATGATGAAAGGAATCTGGTTCATACTTGAAAGTAATCTAAGTGAGTGAAAATGAACAAGATAAGATTGTCAGCCATCATGGAGGCTTATTTCACCTCCTCCAACTAGATAACTTCAATTAACCATTTACGCAGAAAGCAATCTCCATTCTGTGTCTTTTACATCGTCATAAAAGAATTGGCTAACTGTGGTTTGTTTTCATATACATCAATCTTCATATCAAATGATAGACAAAACACTCGGAAAGAGCCAAGCAGGTGTTAACACCTGATGGTAATAAATCAAGTCTCTAATCCAACTCATGAGAATGTCTGGAACTCTTCAAAATGAATGCACAACATTTGATAGGACACATTGCACAGGTTAAAGGATTAATAGTGAACTCTACCCTAATGCTCCTTACACAGAGGAAACACATGATCATCTTGCACTACATAAGGCAAAAATATTGGCTATATTACCATACAATGTTGTGTTAAGATTAGGATTCCTATCAATCAGCTGTTGAGATAGACTAACTCTTTTCCATGCAAAACGTGTTTCTTGAATAATAAATCATATAAATTTTCCAGACAATGACCTCCACTTCCAGGCCATCTTTTGCTTAACACCATGACTATTGATTTATTCGAGCAAAATTTTGATATTTTTTTTCCAGTCTAATCAATTTTGAAGAACTAAATCTCCTCTTCATCTCAACCGATATCTACCTGAGCTCTGATACTTCTGTTGACATAAGCAACCCAAAGACTATATATATATATATATATATATATATAGCGAAAGCATATATTAATTACAAGTAGATACTAAAATGGCCTTCCCTGTTGGCTTAGAATCAATGAATAGCACACCCAAAACACACACTAATATACAAAAAAAAATAGACCGAGGAGGAAGACAACTGATACACTACTTTCTTACAGTGATGAAGATGATTGAAAAATGAATGAATCAATACACACCTCTAGAACCCTTTATATACACCATAAACTAATTAAGGCTAAGTCCAATAACTTATCCCTTAAAACTAGGAAGACTAATTCTACTATTTATCCCTTAAACCTAGGACAGCTTATCACTAATGCAAGGAAGAGAAAAAAAAAATATACGTAGCCATTACATGTCCGGATTATATGCCTTCATTACCCCTCCTAATCCTGACATGGTTCTAAGTCACGGAGCCGAGTAGTTGTCGCATAGCACCATGGGCAGTCCATCTTTGTTCTCCGGTATTAACGAAATCAACCACAATTTGTCCACCTTTGGCACCACGGGCAGTCCATCTGTTTGCACCACGAACAAGTCCATCTGTCCGCGTTATCCATGACTTCACTTCTTTGGCCCCGTGCCAAAGTCTATTTGCACACCAAGTGCTTGGCCCACAACTCGATCTCTTCGGCACCACGAACAAGTCTCGTCTGTTAGTTCTCTTGGCACCACGGGCAAGTCCGTCTGCTCGCACATTCGTTGCCACAAACAAGTCCCGTCTGTCTGCTCCTTCGGCAACACGAGCAAGTCCATCTGCTCGCACAACGGACAAGTCCATCTGTCCGCCTTTGCTGCTTGGCATATGTTGCATACCTGCCACGCCCGCTTCACTGCCAAGTTTGCCTCCTGCACACTTGGGCTTGGAACGTGCCCAGCGCACTGCCAATCCTCTGCTTGGTATGGCTTGCGCCCATGCCACACTTGTTGGTTTGCCAAGTCTTCCTCCTGTAAGACTTGGGCTTCGGCAGCCCTGCACTGCCGCTCTGCTTGGCATGCCTTGTGCGCATGCTCGACTCGGATGTATGCCAAGTCTGCCTCTTGTAGACTTGCACATGGAAAGTGCCCCGCGCACTGCCGGTTCGCTGCTTTGCATGTGCCCTAGCCAGGTTGGGTCTTCTTGTCTTGCTAGGAGACAGGCTTGCTTGAATATCTTCAAGGTTATCTTGTACAAGCGATTTTGTGTTCGCTTTATCAGCATCAAGAGTTTTCCGCTCCTATCAATCACCTTCATGGTATCTCCTTTCATATGCACTTCATTCTCAGCTTCTGTCAATTGACCAAGACTTATGATATTACTACAAAGTTTCGGAATGTAGTATACCTCGTGGAGAGCCTTCTGGTCGCCGTTCTTGCATTCGAACACAACCGTCCCCTTGCCCATGATTTCAATGGTTGATCCATCGCCAAACCTCACCCTCCCGGTGATGGTTTCATCTAGTTCTTGAAACTTCTCACGATAGCCAGTCATGTGGTTGCTGGCACCGTTGTCAAGGTACCAGACATCTTTATCTTCTCCTTTCTCAACGCTGCGATACATCTCCGGTAGGAACCTATCTTCACTAAGTAGAATGATATCCTGCCGCTCACGCCTAGTGTGAGACTCCTCGTGGGACACGGTCATCATCAGTGTTGGCTCTTCATCGGTGGCGTAAGTGAGGTGAGCCTCATCATCACGACGCCTGTTGTAGCATTCGGACGCATAATGCCCCATTTTCTCACAATTGAAACACTTTATATGACTCTTGTCATGAGTGTCTCTGTCGTTGCTGCTAGTGCCTCCTGCACTATCTTGGCTCGGCGTACCACGGCCACGACCGCGCCCTCGCCCACGTCCACGCCATTTGCCACGACTAGGGCTGCTGGACCCACGCCCCTTTCCTCCTGACGAAGTGTCCACGTTGCTCCCCTTCTGTCGCATTTGCCAATCGGCATGAGTTAGTAGGAGCTCACCTTTAGTGCCGTTGGTGTTGCGCGTAATCGTAGTGTTCGTTCCTCGTACGCCTTCAGTCGCCCAATAGTCTCCTCAAATTGTATCGTCTCAAGATCGTGAAACTGCTCAATATCGGCAACAATAGGGAAGAACTTATCAGGGACAGAATCGAGTAACTTCTTTACCAAAGATGAATCTTCAAGCGTGGCACCAAGAGCGGAGAACTTGCTGTTGGAGCAATCTAGGTGCCCTAAGTTTTGATGTTTGGGCAAAGGTTTAAGTTAGGTTTATTGTTGTATTTGATATGCATTGTGAGTGTGCAGGATACAGGTACAACAAGGAAAGTCCAAGGGTGAGTCTTGGCGGTGAAAGTCCAAGCATGTAACCTTGGCAACGTAAGTGCAAGTGTGATCTTGGCAAAGGAGGAAAGTCCAAGGATGAGTCTTGACGGTGTAAGTCCAAGCATGTAGTCTTGGCAACGTAAGTCCAAGTGTGACTTGGCAATGGATGAAGTCCCGGAGGTGCGACCTCTTGGCAAAGGAAGACCCGACAACAATGACAAGGCCGATGGAAGCTCCAGAAGGCAAGACGTGAAGGATGGGGAGGCATCCGAGGGACGCAAGGTTGATGGAGGAGGCTAGAAGGCTAGGTCTAGGTTGGTCGGGCGAGAACGAGTGCTGAGTGAATGTATTCGAGGTAAAATCCTAGAATTAGGGTTTACTGTAGCAGTACTATAGCGTTATTGTAGCAGTCGACTGGTGACTGTAGCAGTCGACTGATGCACTGTAGCAGAGCCGTTGAGATAGCCGTTGGGCTGGCATCAGTCGACTGGTGCAAGGACCAGTCGACTGGTAACGGGCAAATCAAGTTCTGATTTGTTCCAAGCTCTATAAGAAGGAGCTTGGTATGGCCGGCCAAGGTGACGAAATTAGACTTGGTTAAAGCCTAATTAGTAGTCACTAAAGTGCTCAAGGATTTCTTGTGTCCAAGTGTTCTTGGTTGAAGTTGTGGTGAGGTTTCTCCACCCACAAGGAGCGGTTTGAGCTAGCCGGAGTTTCCGGGGACTAATCCACCGACGGATTGAGGGATCGTCCACCTTACGGACAGCCGTGGAGTAGGAGCATCATCTCCGAACCACGTTACATCGACGTGCTTTGGTTTGCTTGTTCTTTTCTTTATCTTTAGCTTTCGTATTCGTAATTTGTATTGTATTATTCCGCTTGCACACTAAGGAATACATAGGAAGCCATCGATTTGGTGAGACGCTATTCACCCCCCCTCTAGCGGGCACATCGGTCCCAACACTTGCTGCTCATAGTGCTGAGTTTGCCAGCAAACTCATCAATCGTGTCGGTCTCCTTCATCCGAAGGGCTTCAAACTCGCTCTTCAACGTTTGTATGCGTGCCTTCTTCACTCGATCACTTCCAAGGTACCTCGTCTTGAGGCTGTCCCAGACTTCCTTCCCCGTCTTCTTTGTTGCGATCTGGAGAAGTATGTCTTCGGGGACACACTGCAAAATGTATGCACGTGCCTTTTTATCCTTCTTTGCATCCACCTGGGCTCCTTCCACCGGCTCCACCGCCTCCCAGACTCCCTGGGCATCAAGGATCGCCTCTGTCTTTATTTCCCACACAGTGTAATTGTGAGGGCTTAGCATCGGATAGGGAAATGACACTCCGCCGTTCTCCTTCGCAGCAATTTGTGAGATGCCAGACATTTTTGTGGAATTATGGATTCTTGGGTGTTCTATACTACCAAAGCTCTGATACCAGATGTTGTCTTAGAATCAATGAATAGCACACCCAAGACACACACTAATATGCAAAAAAAATAGACCGAGGAGGAAGACAACTGATACACTACTTTCTTACAGTGATGAAGATGATTGAAAAATGAATGAATCAATACACACCTCTAGAACCCTTTATATACACCATAAACTAAGGCTAAGTCCAATAACTTATCCCTTAAAACTAGAAAGACTAATTCTACTATTTATCCCTTAAACCTAGGACAGCTTATCACTAATGCAAGGAAGAGAAAAAAAATATACGTAGCCATTACATGTCCAGATTATATGCCTTCATTCCCAACCTGCTGAACTTCATCACTTCATCCTTCATAACCTATCTCATGAAAGAAATTTTTTTTTTTTATGTAGACGCTTTAACCCTTGGTTAGTTTGACTGAATTCATCTTCCTCAAGGTTGCATTCCTGCTGTACATGAACATAAAATTGTTTACAATGAAAATGGTCATTCCCTTCCGAACTATCTTAATGATTAACATCAAGTCTAATAATAACTTCGCTAAAAGTTTTCACTTTCTAAAGGACATGATAAAATCATAGTTTCATGCTTATGTTTATCAAATATAGCTAAGCTTTAGCGAACTGACTTATCTATTTGGAACGACATTCATAAAATAACTGTGGTGCTCCCTATAAAATTAATCCTATAATCTACAACCTTCTAAATATTTATGCACCTAAAAATTTGAGCAACCAATCCTTTGTTTGAGTTACATGGTAGCACTCAGCACGATGCAAAAAAATCAGATACAAATCAATACTATTAATTTCCTTAGATTGTCACAACATGATTCTCTAATGAAAACCTTGTTGCAAAGGCTGAATATCAGTATCCAAGCATACTGGATAGATCTGTACACATCAATTATGAATTCTTTAAGATAGTTTACCAGTCATAGTGAATAATCATATCTTAAATTGACATGTACAATGTGGATATTAGTTTGCATAATCTTCTGATTGGGAGAACAATCATACTAGAACACGCCTTAAGCAATAGCTAGATTATCTCTTCTTTTTTTCTTCTAACCTAATATTTTTCACATTTTAACTCCAGAAAACTCTACTAATATTATCCAAAAATATCCTCCAACATGTGCCGACAAAATGTCGACTAATTTGATATAATATAGACTTCAAGATCTTGAGTAAATGATCATATGTTCAAGGTCTTGTTCTAATTGATGGAGACAATGTTAGTTAGATCAACTAACTATTATCTTGTAATCCATTACATTATAGAGGAGCACTAACATTAGATGGCTGGTTGAAATAACTGTCAATCGATACTCTATCATTCAAAGATCATCTTCGTTAATTTCCACTCAACTACAGCCGGATCTCATAGGTGTTAAATAGATAACACTACTTCCTCCGTATCATTGCGGGTTGTAAGTTCCAATGTACCATCGAGGTTATCTATCATGGATGACTAATCCATGAGTCAAAATTTCCTATAGAAAAGCATTAGGCAAGTTGACTAAGTATCAGCTTGCAATCTATTACACTATGGAGCACGAAAGTACTGCCTCTACAAGGTATCCCGAAATAAAACCAAGTGATGCATTGTTCCCCAAATATCATCTTCTGTGTTTTCCATCAAGTACGGTCTGATTCCATAGATGGTATACAGTTAATTCAACCTCGTCTACATCTGCACAAATCATGTACCCAAATGTGCTCTCAAAGTCATCTAACCAGGCACAACCTACCTAAGGTTAGAAACTCTATGAAACAGAGTAAATTGGTCCTTTACTGACCAAGCCAACAATGATATGTGGTTTGTATCCTTCTTCGCATCAGGTCCAATAATGTACTCAGATGTATCTCATAAGTGTTAAGCAGCTAGCTCTACACTTTTTCAGTATTGGTATAGAACACATACTAGAGGTACTTTTTAGGTTAGCTAACCAAGTACAAACAATTCATAGTCAAAGTTCCATGACTAGGATGCATCAATCCTCTACTAACTATAAGTATGGGTATATATGTTCCTTGTCCTTTACCAAATTGGTAATAACAAGGGATGACTTGAGACTGTATTTCTTGATCTCCACTAGGTTGTTAATAGATTCGACCCTTGCGTTCCGACTCAGCATCAGTCGGTGCCACTAGAGAAATAGCATTCTCATCATCAAGGTCGAGTCTTCAACGGGTCACTAGTCGCTTCCATAGTCGACCTCGACCACAATTACGGATAGGGTTTATTGATTAAGTGTCATCATGGTACACCAAGTCGATGACTACCGACTAGGCAAATATAGAAATAGATACATAATCCAACTAAATTGGATAAGGTCTAACCATAACCTAACAAGATAGTGAACATAGAAGATAAAATAATCATCAGAGGTATACCTCACTTTCTATAGCTCAGAGATGTCCTTCGGCTTGCCATGCATCCCAAACTCAAAAAATCATAAATCGAAACGAGATCGAAATACCAAAAACACAAAACTCAGCATTTGAACTCAAACCATGCTCTAATATCAATAAAATTGTCACACCTCGAGAGTATACTTGTCCTCCAAAGTGGACGGTACCCTCTAACGACAATATATGAAATAACTGATATCAAACTACTAAAAACCAACACAACCATTGATGTAATATAAAATCACAACTCATAATAACATATGCGTATATGTATGCATGTACATGAGAACACATTAAGTTTACCAAAAGCATAACCTCCGACATAAACATTCGATACACAATGAAAACCAAAACTATAAGTAGCGGAAAGAAAACCCAACAACTCATATGGAAATCCAACTCGAGTGGGACTAGCAGCCATGAGCTCTGAGCGACACACATCCTCTACCTGCTAACCTAGAGGATCAAAGAAGAACAATGGGTAGTGAGTATAAAAAATATATACTCAGTGGATAGAAGAAAATAGTGTATAGTAATATACTGATAGGAGATCAAAGGATGCAGTCTCAAGTAACATACTTACTAATCAACATAAATGTCTCAGCATAATCACCGGGTAACCAAAAGTATAATCAATAACACTAACCTGCTTGACCGAGTATAACCAACAAATCGAGAGTACATACAGTACATCCAAACCTGCACGAACAAATATGTGACCAACATATAGCAAGTATATAACAAACACTGACTGCGGGAGAACACTCTACCATCGATGGTCCCGTGGGCAATCAGGGTAAATGATTAGTCACTATCAGCGAAAGAACGCTCTACCACGGATGGTCCTGTGGGCGGATAGGGTAAATAACTATTCACTATCTACGGGAGAACGCTCTACCACGGATGGTCTCGTGGGCAGACAAGATATATACTAATGGTCACTAACGCCCCTCTCACCCACGCATGGGAGACAGGTTATACTAACGGTCACTAACGACTCTCTTAGCCATGAATGAGAGACAATGGTCGACAAGATTTACTAACGGTTGCTGACGACTCTCTCAACCACGAATAGGAGACAATGATCGATATAGTATAGCAACTAAGGGGTCTAGTAGGATCCTCGGAATCCTACACTATGGTATAATTCTACTAACGTATAGGCATGAACCCAAATAACAATAAGGGTTTACTAGGGTACTCGGTACCCCATATTACGATATCATCCTACTAATATATAGGCAGAAAATAGACAATCTCGTCCCCAAGTTACTAGTCATACAGTATTAATATCTCAACTAATTCTATCGTATCATCACATATATAATATACAACGGGGTCAAGATCAAGTAATCATATGGGCTGATCCGAAGGGAAAAGCCTAGTGGGATATACTACCCTTCTAGTGGGGAGTGATTCCCATTAAGTATTGGTCAATATAATCTTACTAACATATATGCTCTTGCACCCAACTATACTACTTATAGGATCAATGATCTATAGGCACAACCTAAGTATATAACCATACTATAACATAAATTCACAAACATGAGTTATAGGTCTAAATAACAACAAATGTCTATTAGGATACTCAATATCCTATACTACAATATGAAATAATAAACAAGGGTTTAGCAAGATACCCAATATCTTATACTAAGGTATGATCATCCTAATAATAAACACAAAGTCAAATCATCTGCTAAGGGTCTAGCAGAATATCCAATGTCCTATACTATGTTAAGGTAATAACATGCATATCCATAAACATAATCATGAATATTAAACATAATTGCATAGCTATCCACAATATATCAACATGTAAGGGTAAGAAATAAGATATCAAACTCAGAAGTGATATAGGACAAACTTAAGGTAAACAAGAAATTGTGACCTCATCAATACATAACAGTAACCAATCATACACTATAATCAAAGCTATCAAGAAGATAAGTAGGATCTACCCACATCAAGCATAGAATATCTTAACTATCTTCAAGTCCAAAGGTCACATCAAGCTTGAATCCTATAAATATATGATACAAAGACAATCTAAGTACTAGAATAATGAAACCAGTTTATCAACCATCTATTTTCCCATTAATAATTAATTATATATTAATCTAGTATCTAGCCTTCAATTGAATTACTTTATTCATCAATTAATCACACTGAACCCTAATCAATAAAACTCCCGTGTACCTTCGTCTTCTCTTCTTACAACACCATGGTTGGCATTGGTAGCGGCGTCGACATTAGCGTCGGGAGGAAAACTAGCAGGGCGGCGCCATGGCTATTCATGACGGGTCATGGGATGCACATCGACGGTGGTGAGCTTTCGAGCAGTGGCGTGCCTTTGGGACGGAAGCTCAGAACAGGAAGTCTAGGTGTCAAGGGAGTAGTTATCGCGGGCAACCATGTGTCGAGCGCACTGGCACGAGCAGGTGGTGGCAATGGGCTGCAAAAGTACCGCTTCGCATAATGCCGATAGTAAGTAGCCGCGAACTCATGAAAGTGGAGTGCGCGCGGCTGCTCATGGAGGAGGGGAGGCTATGGGCATCATGGACAGGGAGGTCGGTGGTCGGACGTTGCTCCGGTCTGTGCGATCCCTCTCACGACGGAAATCGCAGCTGTCTGCAGAAGCTGTGGCTGTCAGCGTGTGGGGAGGGACGTGCGAGTGAGGAGCGGTGGCCAAAGACGGATGTAGGAACCGGCCAGGCGTACAGGGTGGTCGAACTTGGCCTTTGTCGACGCGTGGTGGCAGAGATGGCGAATCGTGCGAGGTGGAGAAGAAAAAAAAAATGTGGAACCGCCACATCAGCGGCCCCTAAGAGCCGGTCCCACGGATATGGAGGGAGGTAAATGCAGGTACACAGGTAGAAAGTGCATGGCGGAGACGTTAACCCCAGGCAGTGACACCCCGGGGATCGACCCCTGGACCTTTCAGCCACAGAACCATGCACTCCCCATCTGTGCTACGCCCTGGGGATGTGCGAGGTGGAGAAGAAAGATTCGGTGGAAGGAGTAATAAAACTTTAGGTTAAAATGATTAAAGCCTACGTTTATATTTCAATCAACTCCCATTTTAATTGGATATTCTAAACAGGCTTTAAATCCTTATAAAATCTTAAACGTCTCATTTAAAATTCAAAAAAAAAAATTGAATTATCTTCTAAAAAAATTCAAAAAAAAATTCCAATAAATTTCAAAAATTCATATAACCTATTTCCTGATAAATTATCTTCTAAAAATATTTGTTTTCCCTACAATACTTTAATTATGTCACATTTGAATTATATTTAAATCTTTATTATATTTTTGGTATATTACAGATAGGTCCGCGAGATCTGGGTCTTAGAGTAGGAGTCGCCGAAAGCTCCGAACCAAGTAAAATTGGTGTTGTTAGCATTGTGCCTTTTGATTTTCCGTCGCGTACTCGACTTAACTTTGATATGAATTTTTTATCAGTATTCCCCCCCCCCCCCCCCCTCTAGCGTTTTCACGATCCAACAGTTTCTCTATTTCTGAAAGATTTTCGGAAAGGAGAAAAACTAGTGGACGGGCGCCTACCATGATTAGGCCTTGGACGTACTGAGCTTGGGGGGTTGGGAACCAAGTAAATCATCTGTGTTCTATTTTTGTGCCTTTATTGTTATATTTCTGCTGCTACTAACCAATTCTGATAGAACAAATGAAAGAACAAGGGCAAAAAGATGGATCAATATTCACCCTCTCTATCGACGCCATCGATCCTATAGTACCTTACTTGGGTTGCCTTCAATTCCTCATTTAGTCACTATATAGACGAGGAACTTCCCACTCCTAGCTTTGAACAGACACTTGAGAGAATTGAGTTTGAGTCCATATTTTCTCAGAGTATGGCATGCCTCATTGATATCAGCATAGAGGTCTGTTGACCAAAGGAACTTAATCAGGATATCGTCTATGTACACCTCCATGATACAGCTGATCTACTTTCAAAATACTTTGTTTATGAGCCATTGGCAATTAACACCTATATTTTTTAACGACATAACATTATAACAATAGGTTTCTTCGGTCATGATAAAACTAACCTTTTCTTGGTTCTCTTTGGCCAACGAGACTTAGTGGTAACCTTGATGCATCTATCATGCATATCAGGTCACAATCGGTTGTTAAGTCCACTAGTTGGTCAATGCGTGGTAAAGGATAATAATATTTCGAGCACACCTTGTTCAAGTTTTTGAAGTCGTTGCAAACTCATCATTTATTCCCCGGCTTAGGCACTAACACTATGTTGGCTAACCAACTCGAGAATTGGACTTCCTGAATATACCCTGCCTCGAGCAATTTGTCTACCTTCACTGGGATGATTTTGTTCTGATTAGCTCCAAAATCTTGCTTTCTTTATTTGACCTGTCGAGCATCCAGGAAGACATGCAACATGTGCTCCACAACCTCAAGTGAAAGGCCTGTAACTTCCTTAGGTGTCTAGGCGAACACATCATTGTTGCACATTAAGCACTTTACTAAGTTGACCTTGAGCTCGGGTGTCAAATCAGTTGCTATGTGAGTGATGACTTTCGATTGGTCAGGATGGATTTGAACTTCTTCTTTTTCTTCATAGACTAGGTTGGGGTTGCTTCATGTATGACATTCACCCCCATCCGTTGGATCTTCAACGCCGCTCAGGCTTCAATCTTGACAACATATTGCAGCACTTACATGCTACCAATTGGTTTCCTTTGATTTCCCTGACTTAATCATCTATGGAGAACTTGATTTTCTGGTAAAAGGTCAAGACAACCACTCAAAACTCATTTAAGGCAAGTTGGCCTAAGATCATGTTTTAAGCCGAGGGCGCGTCCACCACGATGAAAGTTGATCAACACATCCTTATCAGGGGCTCCTGCCCTAAGGATATGCCTAACTTAATTAATTTATCTGAGCGGTTACATTTCATTGCCCCTAAATTCGTATAGGGGAGTTATCATGAGATGAAGTTCACTCTTCTTTATTTGCAATTGCTCAAATGCCTTCTTAAAAATGATGTTGACTGAGCTGTCTGTATCAATAACAATATGATGTATGTTATAATTAGCTATAACAGTTTTAATGATTAGAGCATCGTCATGGGACATTTTCACACCCTCTATGTCCTTGGACCCAAAGCTAATTTTGAGCCATCACGCTTGCTTTTGGCCACATCCGACCGCGTGGATTTCCAGCCGACGAACATGTGACTTTCTTGCCCCAATTGGAGTCACTGTCGGTTGGACCACCTACGATCATGCCAATGTCTCCTCTAGCCACATTGCACAGTTTTCTTCTTGCAACATCGGGGGACGCTCCTGTTCAATTCAGGCGAGGGTCTGGGCCCTGTCCTCTTACTGTTGGGACGCTCACTAGTGTTGTTCGACGTCTCAGTGGTCTCTTTTGGATGGCCTGTTTGGCCGTTGGTAACGCCAATTATTGGAGACAGTGAACATTGGCAAGACCCTTGGTTGGTCGATCGACGCAGCTCCTGCTTATACTTATAGCAGTCTTCAGTGTTGTGTGTTCCGGAATGATGGTAGGTGTAGAACATTAGAGTCCATCGAGGGGGCTCGGGGAATCATATTCATTCGACCTCCATGTGCTGTACAACATTAGACCTTTGCTCATGATGGTGTGATTGAGGTCTCGATCAGGGTTCCTTGTGCTGAAGAGACAGGGGAGGGGCTCGACATTCTGGGTCAAGAACAAGAGCGAGCACTGCTACCTCCTTCTTCCGAGCGAATTGAGTTTCCTCCACATTGATGTACTTGTTCACTCTTCCATGTAGATGGTCGAAGTCCCTAGGTGATTTCTTGATCAAGGACCAGAATAAGCCCCCATCTGTGAATCCTTGAGAGAAGCACTCACTAGGATCTTTGAGGTGGCCGAAGGGACGCCCATGACTACCTTATTGAATTTTTTGATGTACACCCTCAACGCCTCCTTGGGCCCCTATTTAAGGGAAAATACACTGAATGTGGTTTTGTGATAGCGGTGGCTACAATTGGAACCCCAGGATATTTTGATGTGATCAAACAAGTTAAATTAAGTCATATTTGGTTTAACCCCTGTGTCTAAGTGCACAGTAGTTTAGGAGCACAAGAAGTCGAGCGGAAGACGCGGCTAAAGAGAAGGACGACACAGGGAGAGAGCCGACAGGCTCGGTGCATCCGAGGGACGAGGTGACCGCGGAAGAGTACACCGGTTGACAAGAAGAACGTACGCGATGTTCGAGGGACGAGAAACCGGGAAGGAATGCTGCTCGAGGAGAAGGCCGGAAGTTGGATTCGGGTGAGCCCTATTCCGGATGGCCGAGATCACCCAAGCTAACGGAGCCGAAGCGAAAGACCCGGACCAATGCGAACTGAACCGGAGCAGAGGTCCCGGATGGAAAACGTCAACCAGAGTTGACTTTGGGTGTCCGGGCGCCCGGAAGGGTTCTGGACGCCTCGGAACAGACCGGGGCACCCAGAACCCTTCCAGGCGCCCAGACTGAACTTTTATCCAGATCACGATCAAACCGCGATCCGTGCGAAGGGGATAAAATTTTATCCCCCCAGGGCGGCCGAAACCCTTCAGGGCGCCCCGAACAATGCTATAAATATATCACTGATTCTCACAGTTCAAACAACTCACTTGTAATCAAGTTCTTTCAGTTCTACATTTTCTTTTGTGCTGTCAACGTTGTAAAGAGGCTACTTCGTCCGAAGGAGATCGTCAGATAGTGCACCATACTTTTCTTGGATTAACAATCCTTTAATTTCAAACCAAGTAACTCTTTTATGCCTGTTTCTTTAGTCTCTTTCTGTTTTAATTACAAGTGTTATTTACTTAGTTGAAAATCCGAGAAAGGTCGAATTTATTTTTCAAGGCAATTCACTCCTCCCCTCTTGCCGGCCACCAGAGGGACCAACAAGTGGTATCAGAGCAAGGACGCTTCAGAAGGACTAACCGTCGACCGAAGCAAGCAACCAATGGCCGGACCAAGCATCGTTCCACCAAAATTCGAGGGGGACTTCGCACACTGGAAGCGTCGTATGGAGATATTTCTGAAAACTTATTTCGAAATTCGTCTAATTATAAAATATGGTTTTGTAGCTCCTACGAATCAGAATGGAGAAGAAAAAGAAGAGAGTCTTTGGATAAAGAAGGAACAAAATGATTCCGTTGCAAACAACCGGGCGGAATATCACTTGCTGAGCGTGCTGCCGCCTCAAGAAGTCAACCGCATTGGAAGTTACTCGTCAGCCAAAGAACTCCGAGAAAAATTCCTAGAACTCCACGAAGGGACATCCGAAGCCAAACTCGCAAGGAGAGATATACTTCGAAACAAACTGATGAACATCCGTCTAGAAAGAGGTGAGAAAGTAGCCAACCTACACACAAAGGTAAAAGAGTTAATTACCAGACTTGAGAATCTCGGTGAAACGGTAACCAACCGGGACACCATACGCTACGCACTCAATGCTTTTCCCAAAACTCCAGAATGGACGTCAATCATCAACGCCTACTACATTCAAAGGACCTGGAGGTAAGTACCCTAGAGGAGTTATTTTCTACTCCTGAATTACATGAAACCAGATGTGCAGGGACAACAAAGGAATCAAGCTAGATTATGGTGTTAAATGCAACCAAGAAGGATGAACCCGAGTTAGATTCAGAAGAAGATCAAGAAGCCTATATGGTAAGGAATTTTTTTTAAAAAAATAGATCTAATAAATTTAAAGAAATGCAGAATAAGAAGAATCCAAGAAATAGAAGAAGGGTTTGTTGCTACCAGTGTCAGAAGGAAGGACACTTAAAAGAGGATTGCCCAGAACTCAAGAAAGATAAAGTCAAGATACCCAAGAAGCACAAGAATCTAAAAGCTACTTGGAACGACACCTCATCATTTAAATCCGAAGTACAAGAATATATCGGACTAGCACTGATGACGAGATATGAAGGGCAAAGTAGATCATAACCCAACATCGATAAAGGGGGAGCGACTTCAGATGAATGCAGTGAAACAGGGTGAGAGTCAGGCTTCAAGTCTGATATGGTAAGTGAGGTATGTCTCTTATCTCCTTATCAACTTTATTTCGGTATTAAGGTTATGGCAAAGTCTATGTATAAATTAAAAAGTGAAAATACTAAATTAAAAAATGAAAACTTAGAGATAAAAAGAACTTTAGCAAAATCTTGTCTGATAGAGGATTTTGATAAAATTAAACTTAAAAATGTAAAATTAAAAGAAGAAATAAAAAACTTGAAAAATTTTGGTTGATCAAATATTTTTGCTTTTAGAAATTATAAAGGATTAAACTGGTACTATAGGTTTCATAAAAGTCATATTAGTAAAATATCAAAAGCTTATGTACCTAGAAAATACCTAATTAACCCTGTAGGATGGAATCTATATTGGGTTCAAAAGTCATGTTTAACTTGAACTGTTAATTAAACCTAACGGTTTCAGCGAGAAAATTAAACAGTGAATTTCTTTATAAGGCTTTGTCTAAGAAAGTGGTTGTTGCTCTAATAACAAAAAAGATCTAGTGTCTCGCCACTGCCTGGAAGTCAAGTATTGAAATAAACAGTTTAATTGACTAACTGAAAAAGCATTAAAATTAAAATTACTTAATGTTTTAAAGGGTTACTCAATTTGTTTTAGAATTTTTTTTTCAAAAATATTCATGTTTAAGAAAACTTAGAAAATTTTTAGAAATCTTTCCGTTACAAATTTAATATATATATATATATATTAGCCTTAGAATTTTTTTTTTTAGAAATTTTTGCTTCAATACTTATGAAATTTTTTTTCTGTTGAAAATTTTGAAAGATGTTTCAAACTTTGAAAACATTTTTAAGTTACTTATTCCGTTGCATAAAATTTTTAACTTAGAAAATCAAAAGTTTTCCTACTTACTTAGGTATTTTTTTTTTCCTTGGCAAATTTTTTACCTTAGACATGTTAAAAGAACCCCAATTTTTTTTTATGTGATCAAAGGGGGAGAAGAATGTTAAGTCTAGGGGGAGGTGTATTTAAAATTTCTTTCATTAGAAAATCTTACTTACACTTATTTGTAATATTATTTGTTTTTATATTATGTCTGTTTTACCCTACCTTAACCTGTGTTGCTCACATCAAAAAGGGGGAGATTGTGTTGATACAGTCTGACCTGGATGTTGTTTTGCTGTTGACACTGATTTAAGTTTGTATCAGATATTTAACTCAGATTGATTACTAATCTAGGTTGACTTGGTTGACCTGATTGAGAAAGTCCTAACTGGGATGTTAGGCAGTTGGAAAGTCCTGGTGAGTGAAGCCAGGCAGATTGGAAGTCCTGGTGAGTGAAGCCAGGCAAGGGAAAATCCAAATGGATCAAGGGTTATCGGACATCTGGTGTTGAAAAGTCCAAGAAGGAAGCTTGGCATGCGAAGTCAGAGAGGGCTCGGTAGCTCGTTCTCTAGGACCAGATGAAGTCGGAGAGGGCTAGGGAGCTCGTTTCTCCGGACTAGGTCAGAGAGGGCTCGACCCGGACTGAGTCAAGAAGCTGGATCGGTCGGCAGACCGATCCAGTGAAACCTTGGACACCTGATCGGTCTGGCGACCGATCAGGAATCGATCAGTGGCTACTGAGCGATTACTGATCGGTCTGCAGACCGATCAGAAATCGATCAGTAGTCTACTGTGATTTTACTGATCGGTCTGGAGACCGATCAGAAGCTGTGCGCATTTGGAAAGAGCGACATCTGATCGGTCTGGGGACCGATCAGATTAGTTCCTGATCGGTCTGCCAGACCGATCAGCGATGATCCAGAAAGCGTGGATCGGTCTGCAGACCGACCCACGGTATTGTTTGTTTTGCATGCACTTTTTCTGATTGCCGTATTTGTTTTCACCCATCTGTTTTTAACCATCTGCTGTGAGTCTTTTTAGCTTGCAGGTTGCAGGTCACACTCTCATGGTTGAATTCAAATTAAGCTTCATTAAGAGAAGAAGACAAGTGCTCTTTACACTGTGATTTGTTGCAACAGATGCATTTGAGGCATCAACGTTCACTGGGTTTCTGATTGCGATTGGGCTGCGCTCAGTTTGACCTCTACTCATTGGTTCGTATCCAGAGATGCCAGTGATTTCCATTGGCATGGGTTCAGAGAACCAGATGAGGAGGAGAGGTGATTGGCTACGCCTAGTTGGCAGCAGCGATTCTGCAGGCAGCGGTGATTCGAGCCAGTGAAGCAGAGAGACATAAGAAGGAAGAAGAGAGGTTCAGAAAAGTTAACCGATTCTCTGTTTCTTTGCGATCAATCCTTTGAGAAAGCAAGTTGGTGAAGCTGTGAGCTCCTTGCTAAGAAGGTCGTTGTGCGCTCTCTGCTCTGTTTTTCTCCGCGTGGCTGTAAGCTCATCTGATTATTCTTCTCAGCCACTGTAAGTCTTGTGCTTAATTCTATAATCAACTGAGACTCTGTTGAGAGGTTGCTCCACCGAGAAGGAGATATCTTTAGCCGGATTTTGTCCGGGGTGTGATCTACCGAAAGATCAAGGAGTCGTCCTCCTTACGGACACGCCGAGGAGTAGGGGCAAGTTATCCCCGAACCTCGTATATCCTTGTGTCTACTGTGTGTGCTTTTCTTCCTTCGTTTTCGTTTTAGTTTTCAACTTCCGCTGTGCTAACAAGTTTCTCTTTAAGAAAGATTTTGTTTAAGTTTTCATAGAGGCTATTCACCCCCCCTCTAGCCATCTAAGATCCCAACAAGTGGTATCAGAGCGAGGGGCTCTTTGATTCGGATTAACACCCAAAAGAGCAAACAAGGATGGCTATGAAGGAAGGCTTTAGCACAAATCGACCACCCTACTTCGAAGGAGCAGATTTTCAATATTGGAAGGGCCGCATGGAGTATTACCTCAAGACCGACATTGCCATGTGGTTCTCAGTCAAGGAAGGTTTCACACCACCAAAGGATGAAGAAGGTAAGGAACTTGATTCGTCAAGGTGGTCTACCGAACAACTCCGCAAAGCACAAGTCGATGCCAAGGCTATGGTCACCTTGCAATGTGGAATCGCCAAGGACCAACTCGTCAAGGTAGGTCCGTTCTCGAGTGCAAGAGACCTATGGAACAAACTCATCGAGCTCCAAGAGGGAACTCGAGATTCTCGGATTGCCAAGAGGGACCTATTCTTATATCAGCTCCAAAATCTAACCATGAAGGACAATGAAACGGTAAGTGAACTTCATGGGAGATTCAAGGAGATCATCAACGGTCTACACTCTGTGGACGAACGAGTGGAGAATCGCGATCTAGTAAGGTACGCTCTTAAATCTTTTCCTAGGAATGCCTTGTGGTCATCTATGGTAGATGCCTACAAGGTATCCAAGGATCTTTCCATTGTTAAACTAGATGAATTTTTCTGTGAGATGGAACTTCATGAGCTTGCTAACAAAGGTCAAAAAGAGAAGGGTATTGCTTTATTTGCATGACCAAAGAGCAAGGATGGAAGAAGGAAGAAGGAAGAAGGAAAAGAAGAAGGAAAAGGAGATTTCCTCATCCACCTCTTCCTCCGAATCCGATGATGAAAGTGGATCATCATCAAGTGAGATGGCGAACTTCGTAAGAAGGATTATGAGAAGAAGCCGAAGATACAAAGGAAAAGGTAAAACTAATGATCAAAATTTTGATAAATATAATGTTATATGTTATGAGTGTAGCAAGAAAGGACACATTCGGAGCGAGTGTCCGAAATTAAAGAGGAAGGAGGAACGAGCCAAAAAGAAGGAGGAAAGAGTCAAGAAGAAGAAGGCTCTCAAGGCCACTTGGGATGAGTCCTCATCAAGCTCATCGGAGGAAGAAGAGAAGATGGAAAAGAGCACACGACAATTAGCACTCATGGCAAGGGAGGTTTCGGACTCCGGAAGTGAGGGAGATTCGAGTGACGCTTCAACCACGGCTTCATCATCATCGGATGATGAAGAGGTAACCTCTTCTCATATAGAAAAGTGTTATAAGACTATCACTCACTTATCTACATTGCTTAAAAAGTCAAAAACAGAAAATAAATTGTTAAAAGAAGAAGTAAAAACCTTAAGGACCCTTAGGGAAGATGAGGTCGATGACCTACATCTAGAAGTCCTTGAGGATGAGAACAAGGCTTTAAAGGGTGAGGTTGAGAAACTCAAGAAAATGCTTGAGAAGTTCTCAACTAGCTCTAAGACTTTAGACATGATTCTAAATGCCCAAAGGGCAGTCTACAACAAGGCCGGACTAGGGTATCAACCCAAGGAGTCGAGTTTCATTTCTCTAATGTCTAGAACTCAAAATAGTAGATCACATGTTTCTAGGGCTCATGGAACTAGGAAAGGTGTGACCAAGGCATGGGTTCCTAGGTCTTTCGTTGTAGAAGCATTAGGTCCCAAGATTTGGGTACCTAAAACCTCTATCTTCCGTGTCTTGTAGGCATTGGTCGAGGGGGAGCATCTATCAACTTGGTTTGTTGATAGTGGATACTCCAAGCACATGACCGGGGACAAATCACTGTTTACAACCATTCAAAACAAAAGTAGAGGTAATGTGTCTTTTGGTAATAATGGTAGCCTTAAGGTTATAGGAGTTGGAGACATTCATATATCCGAATGTCTCCATATCAAGAATGTCCTTCTAGTCAAGGGGATGACTTTTAATCTCCTAAGTGCCAGTCAATTGTGTGATACGGGTTACACAATTGAATTTCATTCAAGTCAATGTTTGGTTAAACACATTGACACACTTGACACGGTACTAGTAGGCACAAGGGTTGATAATATTTATCAAGTATCGTTTAAAAGTGCTACTAATGCTTTGATTAAGTGTTTCATGTCGAAAGAAGAAGAGTCTTGGCTATGACATAGAAGGTTGGCACATGTAAACATGAAGAACATCCGGAAGTTGGCCAACCAAGGATTAGTGCGAGACTTACCCAGCATCAAGTACCACAAGACCAAACTATGTGATGCATGTCAAAAGGGTAAGCAAACAAAAGGTGTTCATAAAGGTAAAAGCACTGTAAGTACATCTACTGCTTTAGATTTATTGCACATGGACCTATTTGATTGCAGTAGTGTAATATCATTGAATGGAAGTAGATATTGCTTGGTAATCGTTGATGATTTTACTAGATACACATGGACTTTCTTTTTGAAACATAAGGACCAAACTATAGATATTTTTATTTCTTTTTGTAGAAGAACTGAGAATGAAAAATCGACAACAATTAAAACCATTAGAAGTGATCATGGTGGGGAATTTCAAAATCATAGGTTTTTAGAGTTTTGTCAAGAAAAGGGATATAGGCATGAGTTCTCTACTCCAAGGACCCCACAGCAAAATGGGGTTGTGGAGAGAAAGAACCGAGTCCTACAAGAGGCTGCACGAAGCATGCTCAATGAGTACTCACTACCGAGCTACTTATGGGCTGAAGCTGTAAATACAAAATCGAGTTTTAATACATAGGTTTTTAGGAAAGACTCCCCATGAACTTTGGTTTGGGAAACCGCCTACAATAAAACATCTTAGGGTGTTTGGTTGTAAGGTGTTTATCTTGAACACCAAGGATCATCTTGGGAAGTTCACGGCTAAGGCTGATCAAGGGATACTGGTCGGGTACTCTCTTACCAGCAAAGCCTATCGAGTCTACAACAATAGGACTAAATTGATTGAAGAGTCCTCTGATGTAGCTTTTGAAGAAATCCCTAACTTAAATGATCAACCAAGGGATGTAGGAGAAATTCAATTTGAACTTAGAAATCTGAGTTTGAATGATCAAAATGAAGAACGAGTCGAAGTTGACTCTGATGTTGATGAGCAAAGGCAACAAAGAACTCAATCTGATCCTTTGCCTGATATTGAGTCCTTGCCTGTGCCGAGTGAGACCACTCATGAGGCACCGCCAACACCAAGGCAGTCTAGGTTAGCCACTAGTCATCCCCAAGACCAAATTATGGGAGACATCCAACAAGGGGTTAGGACTAGGTCATTCTTTAGAAATTAGTCTAATGAAGTCGCATTGATTTCAGAGATTGAACCAAAAATAGTTGATGAGGCATTGCACGATCCTGATTGGATCTTAGCTATGCAACATGAGTTAGGTCAATTTGAAAGGAGCCAAGTGTGGGACTTAGTTCCTAGACCTAAGAAGACCACCATTATTGGAACTAAATGGGTCTTCAAAAATAAGTTAAATCAAAAGGGAGAAGTTGTAAGAAACAAGGCAAGACTTGTAGCCAAGGGCTATAGTCAAGTCGAAGGTCTCGATTATGATGAGACTTATGCTCCCGTGGCCCGATTAGAGTCCATTCGTTTGATGCTAGCTTTTGCTGCACATAGAGGTTTCAAGCTCTATCAAATGGACGTTAAATCAGCCTTCTTAAACGGATTCATCAAAGAAGAGGTCTATGTTGAACAACCACCGGGGTTTGTGAATACCGAAGTTCCAAACCACGTGTACAAGCTCAAGAAATCTCTTTATGGGCTTAAACAAGCACCTCGAGCATGGTACGAAAGGTTGTCAACTTACCTATTAGAAAAGGGCTTTGTAAGAGGTCAAATAGACCCAACACTATTTCTACGTAGAGATGGTGAAAACATTTTTGTAGCCCAAGTATATGTCGATGACATAATTTGTGGCTCAAATAACAAGGGCTATTTGAATGAATTCATTTCTCACATGGAAAGTGAGTTTGAGATGAGTCTAGTAGGAGAGTTGACATTCTTCCTCGGACTTGAAATCAAACAAACTCGAGATGGAATTTATGTCCATCAGACAAAATACACTCAAGAGATGCTTAGAAAATTCAATATGAGTGACTCTAAGGAAGTGTCCACTCCAATGGCGACAAACACTCGCCTTGACAATGATGAGAGTGGAAAACCAATTGATCTAACGCAATATAGAAGCATGATTGGTAGCCTTCTATATCTCACAGCTAGTCGACCAGACATACTTTTTGTTGTGGGCATGTGCGCTAGATATCAGGTCTGTGCCAAGGAATCTCATTTAATTGCAGTTAAGAGAATATTGAGATACCTTAAGGGCACAATTCGAGTAGGTCTATGGTACCCTCGTACAGAGTCTTTTGACTTGATAGGCTATACCGATTCCGATTATGCTGGGTGCAAATTGGATCGGAAAAGCACTAGTGGGGGTTGCCAATTCTTAGGTTCATCATTAGTTAGTTGGTCAAGTCGGAAGCAACATTGTGTTGCTCTCTCCACGACCGAGGCTGAATACATTGCCATGGGAGAGAGTGTATCACAATTGTTGTGGATGATTCACACTCTAGAAGATTATGGACTTTCGTATAAGGGAGTGCAAGTGTTGTGTGACAACATTAGCACAATAAACCTAACGAAAAATCCAGTCCATCATTCAAGGACCAAACACATTGAAGTGCGTCATCACTTCATTAGAGATCACGTAGCTAGGGGAGACATTGCACTCACATATGTTGAGTCAAAGTCAAACTTAGCCGACATTTTCACAAAACCCCTTCCGGAAAATGAATTTAGTCATTTAAGGAGGGAATTGGGAATGTGTTTGGCTCAATAAGTCATGTTGACCACATCATGATCAATAAGGACCATTAAAATGACAAGAAAAATTGGGAAATTAATTTGGGCAACTTGGGGACATCTCACACAAACTATAAGGTTTAACAAATTGTTTTTGTTTGCTAAATATGGGGTGAGATGCTAGGATCAACCAAATTATTCAAAATGTATCATGCATCCCTTGAATAATTAGGTTGAAGAGACATTAATTGAGTATGGGGAAGGCAATTACATAATTCATGTGTATTTGGCTCCTAGATCTTACTCATATATTCCAACCAAGGAATCTTGGTTGGACTTTTGCCTAGAAATTATCTAATTATGGTTGATGGTTGATGTGTTGATTGGTATTGTTGGTTGGTTCATTTCATGACTTTGATTGATAAAACGATAGGTTGTTAAAGGAAATAATAGCAACTTGGATATATTTTGACAAACTTGAAACTAAACATAACAAGGATAAAAAATTTCAGGTTTCATGCCTTGATTGAAAAATTAGGACAAGTTGTTTATATTTTGACAAATTTGAACCTGATCATAGAGATGAGTTTAGCAAAAATATGTTTTGAACTTCTAAGGACCAAGAAGACAGAACTCCATATGGTTGGAGTTAGTGTGAGGTTTTGTTTGATAAGAGTCTGAAACTTTTGGATTATGAACAAGTTCAGGCCATAAGAAATCATATTTCGAATATATTAGTGTTTGGTGATTCCTAAGTTCTAGGGTATGTCTTAGGGAAGTTATGAATTCTTGAGTTTCGGATTCTTTAGACTTCATGGCTCAGTATTTCAGTTACTGAAATTACTGAAATCGGGTTATCAGACACTGATCGGTCCACAGACCGATCAGGAAAGTCTGGATCGGTCTGTCGACCGATCCAGAACGAAGCCAAACTCTCTGTTTGGTATCTGATCGGTCCGGGCACCGATCAGGATGATCCCTGATCGGTCCACTGACCGATCAGGTGTCGCCGATTCACTCGGGTGGATCTGATCGATCAGGATCTCTCCTGATCGAACAGCCGTCCGATCAGATCACACTGTGCACTATCCCCTCATTAAATCCTCCCGACCTCCTCTCTTCCCGATCTTCTTCCTTCTCAAAACCCTAGCCGACCGACTCATAACCTAGCCGACGCCCCTCTCTTCCTCCCGTCTTCTCGACCCATCGTCTTCTAAAAGCCGAAGGTCACAATGGCACCGAGGTAATCTCTCGATCTCTACTGTTTATTGTCTTTGGCAGGTCATGTTATCATGTTCTTACTGTCACTGTGGTTTGTGCTCGGTGGTTTTCCCGTGACCGGTGCTCTTTCCTTGTTCCCATTGTCCTAATTGTTAGGAAGAAACCCACCGGTGGTGAGGGAACCTCTAAGGAACCAACCAAGAAATCCAAATCTAAAGCTCCTGCTGCTCCTTCCCGACCTCAACCATCCAGTTCGGGAAGATTTCCCAACCAACAGTTTGAACAATCCTTTAAGGAAAGGACCTTCAAGTTGCTCCCATGTAGATCAGTCGATAAAAAATACATGAATGAGTTTTGTCCAGCGATTACGGAGACCATAGCCTACTATAAACTTGATTCCTTGGTATATTTAGAGAAGGATATCAACCTTGACCTAGTTTCTGAATTCTATAACAACCTTCATCAGACTATTGATGGTAGTTATAGATCAAGAGTGGCTAAGCAAACCGTTGATTTCAGCTTAATTGCCTTCTTTGATTATTTAGGCTGTCGTTTGTGTTCGGGGACGGTGTTCTCATTCTATCCTTCTTTGCCTGAACCCGTGCCTCATCCTCTTGATGTCTCATCTGACTCGATTTATGAGTACTTCTTTGGACATCCGAGATCGGATGGATTAGATGAGTTAGATGTCGACTTTCCTACATTTGCAGCCCTTGGCCTTTCTGCTCCTGATTACATTCTTTTCAAAATTGTCACAAACTGTCTTCTACCTATTACTTCTAAACCATTGGCAGAGATTCGACCATATCATTGTCTGATGCTTTACGGGTTGCGTAGGCGTCTTGACTTTGATGTCATGTCGAGTGTCTATACTTCTATTATATCCCATAGCGAGCCAAGCAGTTACACCATCTATATGCCTTATGGGCATGTAATTACTGATTGGCTTGAGACCTTGGGTGTTGACGTCTCTAGGGGGAGGATGGTCAAGATGGTTAGACAGGATTGTCGACTTGGGAAACGTGCATTTTCCAAGTCTGGAATCTTAGGACAGGATGGGGCAGTTAGGTGGAAGGATGGGAGGGCACTAGGTGAGTTACCTCGACGACAGGTTGCTCCTGTTGCTGCTCCTCCTGCTGCTGACGATGGAGAGGCCGATCCTGATCTGCGCTGGCAGATCGCCGAGATGGAGAATCGCTTTGATCGCCACGATGCGATGGACTACGCATACGGATTGACCAGCGCTACAACGATCTGCGCAGCCAGCAGTTGGTGACTCAGCAACTGCTTCGAGGGTGGATGGCCAGATACCCACCTCCGCAGCACCACCCGGACCATACACTTTCGAGCAGCAGCATCCCGCCTCCGAAAGATATTCCTCCAACCGACACTGGAGATGTTCCTCGTCTTGAGGAAGATGACTGATACTTTTGGATGATCATATTGATTGTATGTTTTGGATGATGGTTGCTAGATACTTATGCCTGACCTGGTTGTATGCTACTTACTGTTATGCTACTCATTCTTCCTTATATATTTGCTGTTCTTTTCTTGGTTGTTACTATACTCTTCATATGTCTTTTATTTCTTTATTCAGTTACTGTCCTAAAATACACTTAGAAGGAATTCTAGGGGGATTAAGCAGAAGACAGTATGGATTAAGGGGGAGCTCTTTAAAGTTATCTTACCTTGTTCGCTCCTTTTCGGTGTTTGACAAAGGGGGAGAAGATAACTAAGTTTAGAAATGAATGAAAGGTTGATTTTAGGGGAGAGGATGACTTTGAGTCGTTTTGAATCCTCTTACCTAATTCGCACCTATTTGACTAAGTTAAGTTAAGCGATGAATTGACTTCATCGAGTCAATATGAAAAAGGGGGAGAAGATAACTAAGGTATATCCGTCTTAGGGGGAGGATCCTGATTTCCCTAAAATTATGGGTATATGAGCATTTCTGATCTAAACTTAAATCGTGTTGTCAAACAACAAAAAGGGGGAGATTGTTGATACAGTCTGACCTGGATGTTGTTTTGCTGTTGACACTGATTTAAGTTTGTATCAGATATTTAACTCAGATTGATTACTAATCTAGGTTGACTTGGTTGACCTGATTGAGAAAGTCCTAACTGGGATGTTAGGCAGTTGGAAAGTCCTGGTGAGTGAAGCCAGGCAGATTGGAAGTCCTGGTGAGTGAAGCCAGGCAAGGGAAAATCCAGATGGATCAAGGGTGATCGGACATCTGGTGTTGAAAAGTCCAAGAAGGAAGCTTGGCATGCGAAGTCAGAGAGGGCTCGGTAGCTCGTTCTCTAGGACCAGATGAAGTCGGAGAGGGCTAGGGAGCTCGTTTCTCCGGACTAGGTCAGAGAGGGCTCGACCCGGACTGAGTCAAGAAGCTGGATCGGTCGACAGACCGATCCAGTGAAACCTTGGACACCTGATCGGTCTGCAGACCGATCAGAAATCGATCAGTAGCCCACTGTGATTTTACTGATCGGTCTGCGGACCGATCAGAAATCAATCAGTAGCCTACTGAGATTTCATTGATCGGTCTGGAGACCGATCAGGAGGCTTTAAGCACTGGGACGAGCGACATCTGATCGGTCTGGGGACCGATCAGATTAGTGCCTGATCGGTCCGCAGACCGATCAGAAGCTGCGCACCTTCGGAAAGAGCGACGCCTGATCGGTCCGCAGACCGATCAGCGATGATCCAGAAAGCGTGGATCGGTCTGCAGACCGACCCACGGTATTGTTTGTTTTGCATGCACTTTTTCTGATTGCCGTATTTGTTTTCACCCATCTGTTTTTAACCATCTGCTGTGAGTCTTTTTAGCTTGCAGGTTGCAGGTCACACTCTCATGGTTGAATTCAAATTAAGCTTCATTAAGAGAAGAAGACAAGTGCTCTTTACACTGTGATTTGCTGCAACAGATGCATTTGAGGCATCAACGTTCACTGGGTTTCTGATTGCGATTGGGCTGCGCTCAGTTTGACCTCTACTCATTGGTTCGTATCCAGAGATGCCAGTGATTTCCATTGGCATGGGTTCAGAGAACCAGATGAGGAGGAGAGGTGATTGGCTACGCCTAGTTGGCAGCAGCGATTCTGCAGGCAGCGGTGATTCGAGCCAGTGAAGCAGAGAGACATAAGAAGGAAGAAGAGAGGTTCAGAAAAGTTAACCGATTCTCTGTTTCTTTGCGATCAATCCTTTGAGAAAAGCAAGTTGGTGAAGCTGTGAGCTCCTTGCTAAGAAGGTTGTTGTGCGCTCTCTGCTCCGTTTTCTTCTCCGCGTGGCTGTAAGCTCATCTGATTATTCTTCTCAGCCACTGTAAGTCTTGTGCTTAATTCTATAATCAACTGAGACTTTGTTGAGAGGTTGCTCCACCGTGAAGGAGACATCTTTAGCCGGATTTTGTCCGGGGTGTGATCTACCGAAAGATCAAGGAGTCGTCCTCCTTACGGACACGCCGAGGAGTAGGGGCAAGTTATCCCCGAACCTCGTATATCCTTGTGTCTGCTGTGTGTGCTTTTCTTCCTTCGTTTTCGTTTTAGTTTTCAACTTCCGCTGTGCTAACAAGTTTCTCTTTAAGAAAGATTTTGTTTAAGTTTTCATAGAGGCTATTCACCCCCCCTCTAGCCATCTAAGATCCCAACAGATTGTTGGAACCCCAAGGTATTTTGATGTGATCAAATAAGTTAAGTTAGGTCCTGTTTGGTTTAACCCCTGTGTCTAAGTGTGTAGGAGCTTAGGAGCACAGGAAGTCGAGCGGAAGACACAGCTAACGAGAAGGACAACACAGGGAGAGAGCCGACGGGCTCGGTGCGTCTGAGGGACAAGGTGACCGCGGAAGAGTACACTGGTGGACAAGAAGAATGTACGCGACGTTTGAGAGATGAGAAGCCGGGAAGGAAGGCCGCTCGAGTAGAAGGTCGGAAGTTGGGTTCGGGTGAGCCCTATTCCGGATGACCGAGATCACCCAAGCAGCGGAGCTGGAGCGGAAGCCCCGAACCGATACGAACTGAACCGGAGCAGAGGTCCAGGACGGGAAAAGTCAACTAGAGTTGACTTTGGGTATCCGGCCACTCGGAACAGTCCGGGGTGCCCGGAATGAACTTTTATTCAGATCGCGGTCAAACCACGATCCGTGCGAAGGGGATAAAGTTTTATTCCCCCCAGGGCGCCCGAAACCCTTCGGGGCGCCCCGAACAGTGCTATAAATATAGCACTGATTCTCACAGTTCAAACAACTCACTTGTAATCTAGTTCTTTCAGTTCTACATTTTCTTTTGTGTTGTCAACTTTGTAAAGATGCTACTCCGCCCGAAGGAGATCGTCAGATAGTGCGCCATACTTTCCTTGGATTAGCAATCCTCTGATTGCAAACCAAGTAATTCTTTTGTGTATGTTTCTTTAGCCTCTTTCTGTTTTAATTACAAGTGCTATTTACTTAGTTGAAAATTCGAGAAAGGTCGAATTTATTTTTCAGGGCAATTCGCCCCTCCCCTCTTGCCGGCCACCAGAGGGACCAACAACTACTAGCGAAGTAGTGGAGGAATGCTTTACAAAAATTCTTAAAGGAACAAATGGACTCGGTAGGAAGTCGGTTGAACATGTAGGATCGAACGAGTGCGATAGAGGGGGGGTTGAATATTGTGCTTTTAAAAACTTTTCTTTTAGCGTTTTAAAGACAATCAGAATATACAACGGAAAGTAAATGACTCGTTTGGTTACTAGGTTCGGAGCCTAGGTCGACTCCTACTCCAAGACCCGTGATCCTTGATCGCACCGTTAGGCAATTCACTAAAACTCTTCTCTCCGAAAATCTCGGAAAGAAACAGTGCATACAAGAAAATGAGTAAGATAGCAATAACCTACTATCTTACTTGAGCTAAGTACAATGCAAACAATAAAATAAAAGTATACCGATAGTATGTTAAAGTTGAAGCTCGGTCGACAATTGAATGAAGTAGTTGCATGCGAGTTGTAGTAGCAGTAACACGAGCATCTTTCACAGAGATGAACTTCGAACTAACCAGAATCGTTACACAACCTTAGACCTCGAGCTCTCTTTTATAAGAATCATCGATGTTCGGTCGACCAATCCTTGCGTTCGGTAGACCGAACCAGCTCCCTTCCATCTTTGCTGAGATCTGATGCTGATTCGATCTTCGGCATTTAATGACATGGACCGAACAAGATCCTTCCCTATTCATCAAGATTCACACTTACTGTGCCTTTAATGTGATGATCATTCGATCGACCGATCAACAAGCTTTCCTTCTTTGCTTCTGCTCGATCTGAACTATGCTGAGTCATTAGGGTTCGATTGACTGATCATCTTGTTCGGTCGACCGATCAAGCTTTGATCAGACTTCTCACCCTTCCTAGCCACGACTAGGACTTCCCATGATCAAACTCTATTAAACATACTTAAACATATTTATGGGACATTAAAACCTTGGAGATCAATTTCACTAACAGAACCATCTTTGTACTGAGTTGGAGAGAGTGGTAAGAAACACTCGACACTTAATGATATCCGTATATTGGTGTAGGATGGCTACATTTTCAAATTTGAGTAAATGATCTTCTGGGTCGATTGCTCTTCCATATTCTCCAATCTCTAAGGGTCAGAAGTGGCTCGATAGCTTGTCCTCCAAAATTTCTTGTGAGAATGATACACTTATTTGCTCAGGGGGAGTTGCTGGCCATTGGGACTTTTCTCTTTCAAAGATCCCGAGTGGGCACGTCTCCATAGGATAATCCTTGAGGCCTCTCTGCTCGACCCATACCCTTGAATGGCATGCGAAACAATGTCCGGTGGTGCGCAACAAGGGAGGGCAGCACAAGCAACATGCTTATCACTGCATAAGCACTTGCACGAAGCCAACCGGAGGAGGAGGAATTGGTTGGAACCCATTCAGTCCCTCCACTAGGGCCCCTCTCTAGGTGTGAGGGCTTGTCATTAATATAGTCGGGTCATGTGATAGAGGATGCCCAGCTGCTACTGCACTAGCATATGTGCTTAGGCGGTTATTAACGACTCCAAGTCTTCTTGTGACAAAGTGACTATAGTAAATCATCTAGTCTCTTCCATCTTCGTGTTTCAGATTTAGGCAAAGATTCCCGTAAACGATGTCAAATTTGATCCTATCTAAAATCGAGGAAGATAGTGCACTAGATAGGTGGCTTTGTTGCTGATTGTGAGAAGACTCTAAGCTGGAAGAAGATAGCGCCTAGCGGTCCTCTTTGTACACACCACAAAGAGATCAAATGAAAATGTTAGAGTGAGAATTAGGGAGGGGGTCCTTGATGCAGGGACTCCGACGCTCAAATTAGAATAGTGGCAAAAAATAGAGAAAAAGATGAATAGTAGAACAGTAATATAGATGTGTGTGTGCATGCGTAGTATAACATACCTGGCCAACGGAGATGACCTCTTTATATGCTGACCCTCATAATCTCTACAATAATGAGGCATTAGAGAATATCTAATGTCAGAATATGACAAGTAAAGGAAGAGGTATGACTACCCTCAGAGGAATGTTTCATTACATGCATATGCTAGGGTAGTAGAATATTCCTTGACGAGTAACCATTATTTTCTGACAGGTTGTTATGATTTTCTAACACTGCTGTCTCTTGGAAGAAATCTGATCGACCCTATAGTCGACTGACTCTATGCTAAAAGATTGGCACAAGAGAAGTGGGGAGTTGAGTCCCAGATGGTCCGATCGGTACTAGGGCCAATCGGCTGTATGCTGTGAGTCTTGCCTCTAAGGAGTGGAGAATTGAGCCCTGTAGGTCCGACCGACCGTATACTGGGGTCCTTCTTCCTGAGGAGTGAGGAATTGAGCTTTGGATGTTCGACCAACTCTGAGGCCAACTGGCTGTATGCTGGAAGACTAGCACAAGAGAAGTGGGGAGCTGAATCCTGTAAGGTCCGACCGACGCTAGGGTTAACCGACTATATGCTGTGTTCCTTGCCTCTAAGGAGTAGGTAACTGAACCCCGTAGGTTTGATTGACCGTATACTCGGGGCCTTCTCCCTAAGGAGTGAGGAATTAAGCTTCGGATGTTCAACCTGCTTTGAGGCCAACCAGCTATATGCTGAGAGACTTGTACAGGAGAAGTGGAGAGCTAAGTCCCAAATGTCCGACCGGCTCTGAGGCTGACCGACTATATGCCGAGAGATTTATACAAGAGAAGTGGGGAGCTAAGTCCCGAAGGTCTGATCGGCTATATGCTGAGAGATGTATATAGGAGAAATGAGGAGCTAAGTCACGAAGGTCCGATCGACTTTGGGGTCGACCGATTGTATACTGGGAGACTTGCCCCTAAAGAGTGGGGGGCTAAGTCCCGAAAGTCATACCGATACTAGGGCCGACCGACTGTATACTGGGAGACTTGTCATTGAAGAGTGAAGAGCTAAATTCCGAAGGTTCAACTAGTGTTGGGGTCGGCTGACTATATGCTAGGAGCTGATCTCAGGAGGAGTGGGTGGCTGAGCCATAAAAGTGAGTGGTCTATCCGACTACGTACACCCTAACTACCTTCTTGATTTTGATTATCATTTCATATTAACTTTAACTGTCATATTAACTTTAACTGTCATATTATCTTGACTATCAATCCAATACTATTTTTGTACCCATCCACACCACGCCGTATGAGTATTATATATTGTTAGAATGACATCACAACTATTATATTTTTGAATGCTAAATTTTTTAGATTGATCTCCAGTAAGATGATTTATAATCCAATCGCTCCCAAAATTAATGGCAATCAAGACATATACACTTTGTATTTCTGCCATGAAGCACCTTCCGCAATCTTCTCCATGTGCAACTTTTTCCATTTCAATGAACATAGCCTTCATTTAACTTAATTCAACAAGATTTCTAGATGTGTCTTATTTTGCTACATCTTTAGCATTTAAAGAACTTTCTTCCCAGTGATGTTAGAAGACTCTTCTTTCTTTTTATATGAGATTGAGTTACCTTTGTATCTTTGCCTTAAAAACTTTTCTTTCTAGACACAAGTGCACTTCCATCTTCTGATAAAAACATCATACATTTGCTTAGCTAGTGACTCTGATGGTGATAACAAGTTCTCGAACTCCTCCAAAGATAGTTGCTGACCTCACCTTTTATTGAAACCTTTAGAAATTGTTTCTTTTGAATTGAAAAACATAAATTTTTGAATATATATTCTTTTTCTTTAAAAGTACTCTGATGTAGGAAGAATTTCTTTTGTAGTATTTGCAAGTTCATTTTCTAATATTTATTGTTGAGTTTTAACTTTTTTTATTATTATTATTGAATAGCCTATCAAGAATCTGTCAGCTAATTTACACCACATAATATGATCAAATAGTCCATGAAAGACTGTTCTCTTTAAAAAGAATTCAATCTTTGCATTTAGCTGCTTTCAATTCTTGAAATCTTTAATATTTTTCAGTATATTGACAATATTCTATAAATCTTTACCAACAAGATAAGACTCTATATAAATCCTCCACACTTCGTAGTTGAATTGATTCAATAACTCCATATCAAATCTATTTGAATCCAATTTCGAGACACTGATTGAACCCTCGACTAAGGGATCTTGTCACATATATATCTAAACCCTATAATTTTGATACCATATAAAAATATAGTCACCAAAATATAGAAAATATTTTGATAGTCTAAAGACAGTCAAAAGAAAAATATGGAAGAAGACAGTTAATTACCTAACAACTAAAGACAAAAAAAAGCTTTATTGAGAAAATTAATTGAGTACTTAATCACTTGAATACAAATACTTGGAGTTCATCCTTAATACAACTAAAACGCACATTCTCGATCCACTTTTTAATTAACCAGGCAACCATTAAAACACATCAACTATGAAAACTAAAAAATATTTAATTTTAATATGGCTTTAAATAGTCAATTTGAATTTCTAATTAGATGCAGTTGAATTTATTAGTAGTCAATTTTAATTTTAAACAAGTTTTAATTTTGAAAAGACGTGATTAATTCTAAAAATCAACTTTAATTTTTTAATAAGTATTTTAAATAAAAATATGATGAAATATGATTTTGATGAAAATAATAATAAGAAACGTCTTTTTTTTCTTTTAAAATTATTATGTATTTTGTATTTACGTGTGAAATTATAATTGACAGTTTTCAGGCGCTGATAAGAAATTACATTAAAAAAAAAATAATGTACATGTTATTCAATTTCAACTTTTGTTTTTGCCAACACGTTCTCGATCCCGTGATCACCTGCAAAGACTTGCATTTGAGTTGGACCGGGTTGTAAAATGAACTAACCAGTTGTCTAATTTTAAAATAAAAATTTAAGAAAAATTAAATCTTGGCAGAAGAATAAATATTCGGAGGCGGTGCACGGTGGCCGCCGCCTTCGGAGGGGAGAAGAGAAGGAAAGCCGTAGCATTGGTGCCGGCACCGCCTCTCCCTCTCTCTCCGCCTCTTCCGCTTCCGAAGACCATTAGAGCTTCCCTACTTTGTCCTTGCTGGATCCGCTACCTCGAATACGATCGCACCGCCCGAATCTGGTTCCAGTCGTCACGGATCGAGACGGTTAATCGCAGGGTAGGTTGTTTCTTGCTCTTTTTCCCTAGGGAGGGGATTAAAAGAGTGTTTTTTTTCCGGATTGCACAATAGGGATCATCGTGTTTATCTCCCTTGTGTTCAGGTAAGAAAAAAAAAAGCATTTTTGTCCCCCCAAAAATTGTGTATTCCCCGTCTCCTTTTTGTTGGAAACTCAAATAGTGGATTTAATTATTCCACCCAGCTTGTCAATTGCCGTGAAAGTTATCGAACCTCGTTTTGAAGTACAATAATATTATCTGGCTACATGCTTTTCTTTTAAGACTTAGGCTTGGCATACATACTTCTAAGCAATTAAGTGCGAAATACTGGATCAGAATACAGTGGGCGTCATTCCCTGAAACTCACAAATCGGAGGTGAATATCAATTTTCTTCTGTATTGCATTATTGATCTTTACCATGAGGGGGAACATATGCAATTTTTATTATTTTCAGATGACATTTTTTGCTTATTCTATTGCTCCAAGCACAAATTTTGCCAAGCGCTTTAGCTATCCGCAACATATGTATTCTTTTGTCTCGAATATTCAGCTACTTCAAATGCTAATCTAATGTATCTTACATGTATTGCAGGAGAATTCAAGATGGAGAGTCAGCAGCTTAGACTCTGTGACATTGGACAGCTGTTCACTGAATTCTTACTTGATACAAGGGTTCCAAGAGTAGAAGTTATCTATCCTCAGCCTCGCCATGTGGTGAAAGTCCCTCCCATGTTAGATTGTGTTGGCAGTTTGGGTTCCAAGGCAAAGTGGTGAGTTACGACCATCTTGGATATTGAAAAAAAAATCTTTTTGTTTGGTGGATATTTCCATTATTTTTTTAATGTTACAAAGGTTTTTTTGTTTAGAGTATGTTGTTCATGATTATTCATGATCATTCTTGTGCTTGCCATAAACTTTGAACAAGGACGAGTTGTTTTTTGCAATATCATTGTAGTTGGTTCCGCAAGTGAAGATGCATCTTCTTGATCTGTGCTTGTTAGTGGTATCTCTTGTCGATACTTCCATTTATAATCAAATGAGATTTTCAGAATTTAAGCATAAAATCTGAGAGATGATTGCACATCTTTAAAGCGTCAAATACATTAGACTTTGTTAGCCTGCATCATCTAAGTTTCATTTCTTCTGTGTGATTTGTAGTAGCGGTATCATTTTTATCCTTTCTACTAATGCTTATAGTCATTTGTTTTATTCCTGAATGGCAGACAATCTATATGTTTTTTTTCTTTGCAGAACAGTTGCAACAAAATTAAATGATACCATTGAACTTCTCATTTAATTTCCATGGGAACTATGTGGCTAATGATTGTTGCTCCCTTCTTTCACAGCAATTTGCCTGCTCAACAAGGAGATAATAACAATCTCAATTTCTTCGACATATTTTTCAATAAGGTCTGTTATGTCTACCTTCCCTCCTTTATCTTCCAAGTGCAATCTACTTCTACCAATCAATGTTTCTAATAGAAGAAATTGATTTATTCAGGATGAAACTGGAGACGATCAAACTGCTTTCTTTTGTGGTACTCCTCCTGTAAGAACAGACAATCCTATGGTCTGGGATTCTTTCTTTACTAAAGAAAACCTAGCATTCAGTCCAACAATAATCCATGAATCAAGGGGACAACCTCGAGTAGAACAAAACCAGCAGTTCATTGTTCAACACAAAACCAGAATTGGTTTCTCAGAGCATTATCAGCACAAGTTCTGTTCCTAGCCTTGTGATTTCCACTTTGTCATGATCTTTACTTAGTCTTGACTGTAGCTTCCCTATTAGTACTGTACACAATTTTCCTCTCCCTTTCAATATCCTGTGCCATATCCCCAGAATTATTGTACATTGAGCCTTGTGATATTAATATCACTATAAATCCATCTCAAACTCTCTGATTGTTTGGGAATATTAGTATGTAAACATATGTTTCCGTAATATAAAATATCATTCTTATTCAGAAGGCATTTGGCTTCTTGTTTTATTCTATCTGAAGCTGACTGCTGATTCTCTTATTCATGTTGGTATTTGCTTTGCTTGCCGACCTGAACAAATGAAGTTTCCATCTTGTCTATCCAAAAGCAGTGTATTGGTTATATAATGAGAGGTTTTGTGGAAATGTAATCGAATGACAGCAATTTAATCTATAAATAAAGAAGACTTGTGGTAGATTTAACTATCAGTGTCCCTTGGAATGAGAAAGTGTGAGATGAGGATGGAGATGGTAAGTTGAAGGATTTGGCTACAAGATCATCTTTTGAAAATGGTTGTTTGGTTGGTTGAAAATCTATATCTTTAATTTTTTTTTTCAACAACAAAATTAAATGATTTAAAAAATATTAAGAGAAAGTGATAAGTATTTATTTTTATTTTAGTAAAACTATTGCATATCATAGCAATTTTTACTAAAATTAAAACACCATTATTAAATTAGTCTTATAAAAAGGAGTAATTAAGAAACAAATGGACACAGCATTATTATATCAGTGACATAAAGAAGAACAATTAGGAAGTAAATGTAAAAATGGAGGGTACTTTTAATATTTTTTTAAATGGAGTATCTTTTTAACTAAAAAAAAAAAGCTCTTTTAATTTGTTTTCCTAAATAAAACATATTTTATAAGGGATAAAATAAAAACGTTATATAAATTCTGGGGTAAAAATGAAATTCCACTCAGACGCGTAGATGACCGTTGGATCACATCCACGCTACATGCATGATACGTCTTATGCGGGTATCCAACCTCATGTTGCCCTAATTTAGCCGTCATCTCGTTCCTCGTCTTCGCTATAAATGCCCGTCCACTGGCACTCAAAGAGAAGAAACCACACCATTGTTTCGGCGGCGGGGCAGAAAGCTTCGACTGGAGATCGTCTCGGCGGAATTCCTCCTATTCGAGCTATTTGGTGTAATGTTCTTCTTTTTCTGCTGATCCTCATTTTATTTCTTCTTGTCGAGGGTTTTCATGCAAGAAGTGATGCGGTTTAAGAGACCATTCTCGATATGAAATGATCAGGCATTTCGAAGCCGGATCGATGCATTCGCCTACTAACGATGATAAGTTGATGGATTGATTTGATTCTCGGCACCTCTTTTTCACTTTTTGTGTTGAGTTACTGGAGGTTTATTTGATTTTATGTTAATGAAGATCTTCATTTTTTTTTGTTTCTTTTGTAAAATTACTTTGATGGGTTAGAACTGTGAAGTTGGGGGACAATGGTAAAGCGCTTATGGACGGTCAGATGCTGATAAGAACATGCACATCAGCATCTATCACAATCACAAGCTAAAGACACCATTTGCCACTCACAATCCCTCCTCGAAAGCAATCAATTTCGAGGAGATTACACTTGGTGGCATTCATTTTAACTTTATTTTACGGCTCGTAGTTCATTTTGTTATTTTAATTTTGACTTTATAGTTTGGGGTATAAGATCGTATCACTTCTGTTAACCAGATCATGATTGATGGACGTAGATTATCTATCTGACGGTATTTGAAATATTGCTGATATAAATTACGAACCCTCACATTTTTTCTCACTAAGATACTTGAAATTCATTCGTTATACTATTTTACTACATGTTTATGTTAATCTTTTGTGCAAAACAAAATGATGACTCAATTTGAGATTTTCTGCTTATGGAAGGCCTAGTGCTGATTTGAAACAAGGACATCAGCACAACACAATATCATAAGCTAAAGAAATCATCTGCCACTTGCAATCCCTTCTCAAAATCAATCAATTTTGAGGAGACTACACTTGGTGGAATTCATTTTAAACTTACATTCTGCCTAAGTTAATTGTGATCGCAAACTCTTTTCTTGCTGAGATGCTTAAAGTTCATTATCTTATTATTTTACTTGATGTTTTTGCTAATCCTTGCAGACAATATATTTTTGAAGGACTGTATTCTAGATTTTAAGCAGGAAGAAAAGGAATATGCTTAAGGATAATCAAGTGTTGATTTGAAACAGACATCAATGCATAACAATATCGTAACTATTTGCCACTCGCTAATTCTTCTTGAAAGCAATCAATTTCAAGGAGAATGCACTTGCATTCACATTCTTTTTATTTTGGATTCTTTTATCTTATCGAATTATGTTGTTTGACCTCAAAATCAATCAATTTTATTTTGGCCTCTTACTCCAGGTACGTTGCTCTTTAAATCTGATCAGGGCAGTATAGCATACCAATACAACTGCAATGAGGCTAATTATGATTGATGGATTAAGCTTAGATTTTTTAAACAGTATTAAGAATATAAAATATTGCCAAACTTATTTTTCCTCATTAATATGCTCAAGTTAAACTCCATATTTTATATTCTCTTTCTTTTATCGTTTGTACATAATTTTTAACGGTCCACACGCATTTCCTGTGGGATGGAAGGGAATGTGTTTTTGGAATTTCAAATATTGATCTGAAACATGCACATAAGAATGGAACTTAACCTGCTTGGTGGCATTCATTTTAACCTTATCAAATTTTTTATGCTTCTTTTTACAGGATTTTGTACAGTTTGGGCTTGGCTTAAATCTAGTTGGGGGATTAATATCACTTCTTTGATGATTTTTTTGGGGGCAAATGTGGGTTTAGAGTAATTGCCTATGGACGGTCAAGTGCTTGATACGAAGCAGGTGCATCCGCACAAAACAATGTCATAAGCTAAAGAGACCACAATCCCTCCTTGAAAGCAATCAATTTAGAGGAGAATACACTTGGTAGCATACATTTTGACAAGCTGCTTGCTTCCCTTTGTTTTATTATTATTTGCAGAGAAAATTGCCTTTCCAATGTACATCAGCACAAAACAATGTCATAAGCTAAAGAGATACCACAATCCCTCCTTGCGAGCAATCAATTTTGAGGAGAATACACTTGGTAGCATACATTTTGACAAGCTGCTTGCTGCCTTTTGTTTTTGTATTATTTGCAGAGAGTATCACTAGTTGAGGAGGGTACACTAGTTGGCATTCACTTTAAAGTTACTGCTGCCTCTTTATCTCTCAGCAACACGTGACTTCATGAATTTCTGACTGCAAATTTTGATCAGTACTTCACAGTTTTCGCCCTTTTTTTTTTTTTGTAAGTTTCTGTTTTTCCACTTAACATTAAGTTTATGCTAGAGTGAAGAAGAAAGTACATGATTGAAAGGCATATGCTCTGTATGTATGATATAGAACAACCTAAACAGCAACTGATCTTCTTGCCTCGCACAGTCGTTAAAATTGCTCAATCCTTAGTCAGCAAATGCGAATTAATAAAGTTTTATTAAAATTAAATTAATTGAATTAAATTAAAAAATTTTTATTTTAGTTAATATTGAAATAATTAAATTTGTTTACAAAATAAAAAAAAAGAATTCATATAAAATTAATATTGAATTAATTGTATGTTCATGCCTACTCGCTGTTTCTAATATTCAGCTACTCATTGTTTCTAATATATATTCTGAATTATAATTTTGAACTATTTATATACTGTTATTCGATGCCGCATATAATATCTGATCAATCAATTTTTTAATCTTAGAAAAAGGTATATATTAAATTAGTATGTGGCGGTGCGGTCCGTGCACATTGTCGAATCCCATCAATTAGCGGAAGCTGCCTCTCTTGCGAGATGTGAATTTATAAAAAATAGAGGATTTATATGTTTTAAATAAATATCTAATTTATCTTAGTAATAAAAAATAAAATATATTGAGATATAAAAAATCAATTCATATTAATCCGGTGGTAAGGTGGGATCCGTCCGACAGGGGGTCAAAGTGGTTAACGTCCGGGACAGGCATCTGATCGGGCGACTAATCTTCCGAATTAGCAGGAAGAGCAGCTGATTTGACACTTCAACAGCTCGGTTAAACATCGAGTTTTCGACGTTCAAGAAACGCAGACGGGGCAATAACCTGTTCATCTTGCTCGGCCGAGCGAGGGATTCACCTCTGCTCGGCATGTGAAAGAATCTCAGCCTGACAAGGCGAAGTCGGACAGCAAATCATTGGCCGAGCGAACATCCAGACCAGCCTGGCTTTGGAGTCGCCCGAGAGGCGCTAGCCGAGCGGCACTTCCGAGCCCGGTACAGTACAAAAGGAGCAGCTGATGATATCTTCCTAGGGACCAACGCCGCCGACAAGAAGCATGACCGACGACATAGTCAGACAGAGAATCGTACCGTGGAAACTTCCACTATTACGTCAGGGATATGCTTTTGCTATTAAGGCATGGCGTCGGACATGCTTTTCTGACACGTCCATTCCAGGTATGCTTTGAGGAACGTGCACACCTCGGGGAGCGTGCACGCGCCTTTGGGGAGCCCTATATAAGGACCCCCAGACTTTGACGGAGGTACGCTCACTTCTTCACTATAGCTACAGTTCTCATTTCTTCTTTGCTCTACTCTTTTCCGTCGGAGATCTTACTTAAGCGTCGGAGGGGCATCGCCGGGGAACCCCTCCCCGGCTCGGCGTTGTGTTTGCAGGTCCACGTCAGCAGGAGATCTACGTCTTCGGAGTCTTCGACCAGTCAACAGGAGCGTCACATCCCCAGCGTCCATCGACTCAGCTCTAAGACAGGATCAAATTTGACGTCGTCTGTGGGAACACACTTGAATCTGAGCCAAGGAGATGGAAGAAGTTGGACGTCAACATACTGTGACGCTCTCTCAAGAGGAGCTCGACGCGCTCATACAAGTGCGAGCGGCCAAGATAATAGAGCAGCAACAGAAGACGCTAGCCGACCGGATAGCGCAACAAGCAACCTCAGCATCTGGAGGTCGAGCGGTGCACGAAGACCGACCGGAACAGCTCTCCATATGGGGGCAAAACAAGGGTCCGACCGGAACGCAAGTAGAGGCACCGCCTGCCCCGATTCCATTCCACCGGGCTTTGTTCCAGATGGCATCCGAGATTGTGCAAGCGAATCGAGATCGGTCTTCATCAGACGAAGCTCCCGCTCGGGATGCAAGAAAAGGCAAAGCGCCCCAAGCCGACTCATCCCCCGAGCGGATCAACCGCCAATTCTCCGAGGCGATTCTGTAGGATCCTCTGCCAAGGCACTATGCACCCTTGGCAATCGACGAATACAATGGGTCGACTGATCCAGACGACCACCTCGGTAAGTTCGTCTATGAAGCAAGGGCCAAGAGAGACTCTACGGGCCTACATTCAGCGCTTTAATCAGGCGGCCATGGACATCCTCACGCTCTCGTCCGAAACAATGATGCATGCCTTCACACAAGGGCTTATCGATGGGGATTTCTTCCGCTCGCTCATCAAGAAGCCGCCTTGCGATTACGACCATATGCTGAAGAATACTAACGTGGAGGAAGCTCAGGAGGCCCAAAGGAAAGAAGCGCCATCAGAACCATCGGCGCACGCCGAACGAAGGCCGCCCGTCAGCCACCAGCCTCTGAGAGGGCCCCGAGCCGATGTAACACGACCGCATCAGGAAGCTAGGCCACACACCGTCCAACACGTGTTTGTCGAACGGTCAAGGCCCAAGGGAAAGGTATGAACTCCTATATTCTGTACCTTCCATCAATTGGCAACCCACAACACCCGTGACTGTCGCGGAGTCCCTACGGTCGCTCAGCCGACTCCCAGGAGTTACCGCCGCCGATCGCCTTCCCTCGAACTGCGATATAGGCGACAGAATGCCGGACGGTGAGAGGAGACCAGGCGGTCACCCGAGCGGCAACAGCATCATCAAGCGAGGAATGACGACCATGCCCAAGCCTCACACGAGCGAATCAGGCAATCCACTCGGGAGGAGGAGAACCGAAGCAACACCTCTCGGGGTGAGATCAACATCATAGCTGGCGGACCGACCAGCGGAGACTCCAACTGAGCCCGAAAGTCATATACTCGGCGATTGTAGATCCATGCTATAGGATGCAGCCAAGAGAGAGCGAACGGGCCTGAAATCAGCTTTGGCCCCAAGGATCTTGATGGGATTGAAGTGCCACACGACGACACCCTCATCATCCGTGCGGTAATCGCCAACTACACTATTCATCACATATTTATTAACACAGGGAGCTTGGTCAACATCATCTTCAAGAAGGCATTCGACTAGCTCCAGATCGATCGGGCCGAGTTGCTACCGATGATGACCCCTTTGTATGGGTTCACCGGCAATGAGGTCCAGCCAATCGGTCAGACAAGGTTGGTCATATCACTCGGAGAAGAGCCACTCCGAAGGACCAGGACTACCACCTTCATCGTCGTGGACGCCCCATCAGCCTATAACGTCATTCTGGGCCAACCAACCCTCAATGAATTCCGGGCGGTAGTCTCGACCTATTGCCAAAAGATCAAGTTCCCCGTGGAGAATTAGGTCGGAGAAGTCAAAAGAGATCAACTAGTTGCTCGGCGCTACTACGTCGAGATGGTGAAGGCGGAGGCTAAGTCCGCTGAGAAAGTTCCCCGACTCGAAGTAAATGCCATAACTGAGAAACCTCCTACTTTAGTTTATGAAGAAAAAGAAGAGGTGCAAATACACCCTGGCCGGTCGAAGGCAACGACTTTCATAGCGGCCGACTTACAAGCTGAGCAAAAGGCCAAGCTGATTCGATGTCTTTAGCAAAATCATGATCGGAGGTAAATGCCAGAAGATCAAGTTCCCCGTGGAGAATCAGGTCGAAGAAGTCAAAGGAGATCAACTGGTTGCTCGGCGCTGCTACGTCGAGATGGTGAAGGCGGAGGCTAAGTCCGCTCAGAAAGTTCCCCAACTCGAGGTAAATGCCATAACTGAGAAACCTCCTACTTTAGTTTATGAAGAAAAAGAAGAGGTGCAAATACACCCTGGCCGGTCGGAGGCAACGACTTTCATAGCGGCCGACTTACAAGCTGAGCAGAAGGCCAAGCTGATTCGATGTCTTTAGCAAAATCATGATGTCTTCGCCTGGTCCATCCATGAACTACCCAACATTTCCCCAAGCGTAGCGTAGCATGAGCTCCACGTCCGACCGGACGCTAGGCTGGTGACACAAAGGATAGGGAACTTCAGCGCCGAGCAGAATCATATCATCCGAGCTGAAGTAGAGAAGCCGCTGGAAGCCGGCCACACCCGAGAGGTCCAATTCTCGAGCTGGCTCGCGAATGTGGTGTTGGTTCCGAAGCCTGGCAACAAGTGGAGGGTCTGCATTGACTTTCGGGACCTCAACAAGGCTTGCCCAAAGGACTTCTACCCATTGCCAAGGATCGACCAGATGGTGGACTCCACAGCAGGGTGCGAGCTAATATGCATGTTGGACGCATATCAAGGGTATCATCAAGTGTCGCTCGCCCGAGAGAATCAAGAGAAGGTGAGCTTCATCAAGGCGGATGACACTTACTATTACAACGTTATGCCGTTCGAGCTAAAGAATGTGGGAGCTACCTACCAGCGGCTCATGAATAGGGTGTTCCGGGAGCAGATCGGACGAAATATGGAGGTATATGTTGACGATATACTCATCAAGTCTCCTCGAGCCGCTGATCTTTGTGCAAATATAGAAGAAAATTGTCAAACGCTCTGCGCATATGGAATCAAGCTGAACCCAAGCAAGTGCTTGTTCGACGCAAAGGGGGGGGATTTCTCGGCTATATAGTCACCGAGCGGGGCATCGAGGCAAACCCCAGTAAGGTGAAGGCGCTGCAAGATATGTCGCCGCCAAGGAATTTGAAAGAAGCTCAGCGCTTCACCTGTCGGATAACTGCCTTATCTCGGTTCATCTCCAAGTCTGCCGACCGGAGCCTTCCTTTCCTCAAGATACTGCGCCAAGCTACCAAGTTCCAATGGGACGAAGAGTGCGACCGGGCGTTTGACAACTAGAAGCATATATGAATTCCTTGCCTATATTAGCTAAGCCAACTACCGATGAGTCGCTCTGCATTTACTTATCTTCAACCGAGCACGCTGTTGGCTCGGCGTTAGTACGATAGAACGGCGAGGAACAACCAATGTATTTCCTGAGCCATATTTTAAAAGATATTGAATTGTGCTACACTGGTCTTGAGAAGCTTGCCTTTGCTTTGGTGCTCGCCGTTCGGAAACTTCACCCATATTTCCTCACGCATATGATCATAGTGATGACCAACAACCCTTTGGGTAGAGTCCTTCTCAATCCAGAGGCGTCCGGGCGGCTGATTAAGTGGACAACAGAGCTTACCGAATTCGACATACAGTATCAGCCCCGAATGGCCATCAAGGCACAATCCTTGGCGGACTTTGTCACTGAAGTACAGAATCTCGAGCCAGAAGTCACTTGGAAGATATATGTGGACGAATCGTCCACTCGGCAAGGAAGCGGAGTCGGTGTACTACTGATCTCCCCCCAGGAGGAACGGATGCACTTGTCCATTCAGTTAGAATATCGGGCAACCAACAACGAGACCGAATACGAGGCACTCATAGCAGGCTTGCAGGCCTCTCGACATGTCGGAGCGATCACTTAGATTCCCAATTAGCCGCTCAACAACTCACCGGGACATTCGAGATAAGCAACAATCGACTCAAGCTCTACGCTGAGGCCTTTGAGAAGCTAAAGGCCAACTTTCGGGATGTGGTTATTCAGAAAATACCCCGAGCGGAAAACCAAGTGGCAGACGAGCTGGCTAAGCTAACCAGCTCCCTATCCCAAATTGTTATATCGCAGCTGATTGAGCAAGTATCTCTGGTGGCGCACATCGACCGAATGGAAGGACTTATCTTCCCGAATGATTGGAGGACAATGCTGATAGAGTTCCTGCGAGCGGGAACTACGTCGTCCGATCGGGAGGAAGCCCAGCTATTGAGAAGGAGAGCAGGCAGATTCACGCTGATCAGGGATCAGCTGTACAAGAAAGCTTTCTCCTGACCCCTACTCAAATGCGTCAGGCCAGAGGACATCGACTACATTCTACGGGAGGTGCATCAAGGAACTTGCGGAGGACACCCAGGAGGTCGGTCTTTGGCCAGAAAGATACTGCTGGCCGGATATTTTTGGCCGACCCTCCAAACAGATGCCGCTCGGATAGTGTCCACCTGCCTGTCCTGCCAGAAATACCACAGTCTCTCGCACCGACCCACGGAGGAGATGAAGGCGGATGTGGTATCCTGCCCGTTCGACCAGTGGGGCATGGATATAGTGGGGCCCTTCCCCATAGCAACCGACCAACGAAAGTTCCTGCTTGTCGCAGTGGACTACTTCTCCAAATGGGTCGAGGCCGAGCCGCTCGCGAGAATAACCAAGAAGATGGTTAAGAAATTCATCTGGCAACATATCATATGTCAGTTCGGAATCTCGCGTCGGCTCGTCTCAGTTCGCCAGACAGCGGCTCAGAGAATGGTGCGAGGGATATAGGATTCGACAAGCCTTCATCTCTGTAGCATATCCCCAAAGCAACGGACAAACTGAAGTCGCCAATCGGGAGATTCTGCGAATTCTTCGAGTTTGGCTCGACCATGTTGGGGGCAGTTGGGCGGATGAGCTTCCTGGCATACTATGGGCAATCCGCATGACTCCCAAGGAGGGAACGGGGGTGACCTCGTTCCACTTGGTTTATGGAGGTGAAGCAGCTGTCCCTGTTGAAGTCGGAGATGAATCTGATCGGGTGCAGCAGTATAGCGAGGACAACGCCAAGCGAAGACTCCTGGAGCTGGACTTGGTGGATGAGGCGCGCGCCAAAGCAGCCGTTCGGCTGACGGCCTACCGACAGAGGATGCGTTAGAACTTCAACATGCAGGTAATACCTAGATCTTTTCAGGTCGACGACTTTATATGGAAGAATGTAAAGCCAGTCGACGACGTCACCAAGCTGGAGGCTCCTTGAGCCTGACCCCTTCAGGGTCGTGGAAAAGCTCCGATCAAGCGCTTATTACCTGGAAGACGAAGACGGGTGGAGCTAGATCGTCCATGGACTGCAATCCACCTCCAGCCGTACCGAGCTGGATGAAAGGTGCATTGATGTAACTAATGTCGTGTAATCTCCATTTTTTCTGCGTCCTTCGGCTGCAGGATTAAAATCTAAAGCAAGGGTTTAGAAAATTATTGTCGAACGACGACGTTAAACCCCAGAGTCGAACGACGACTATAAATATCCGTCCGGAAGACCGTCGAGTGACGACGTTAAACCCTAGAGTCGAAGCGGCGACTATAAAAACCCCGCCTTGAAGATCGTCGAACGGCGACGTTAAACACCAGAGTCGAACGACGACTATAAATATCCATCCAGAAGACCGTCAAGCGACGACGTTAAACCCCATAGTCGAAGCGATGACTATAAAACCCTCGCCTTGAAGACTGTCGAGCGACGACGTTAAACCCCAGAGTCGAACGACGACTATTAATATCCGTCCGGAAGACCATCGAGTGGCGACGTTAAACCCCAGAGTCGAAGCGGTGACTATAAAAACCCCACCTTGAAGATCGTCGAATGGCGACGTTAAACTCCAGAGTCGAACGACGACTATAAATATTCGTCTGGAAGACCGTCGTGCGGCGACGTTAAACCCCAGAGTCGAAGCGACGACTATAAAAATCCTGCCTTGAAGACCGTCGAGCAACAACGTTAAACTCCAGAGTCAAACGACGACTATAAATATTCACCCGGAAGACCGTCGAGCGGCGATGTTAAAACCTAGAGTCGAGCGGCGATGTTAAAACCTAGAGTCAAGCGGCGACTATAAACCCCGGAGGTATGATCCTAGCAAATATTTCAATAACAATAGTACGGGCGCCACAACCGATCGGAGCTATACGATCAAATACATAGGAAATAGATGGCATATGAAGGAAAAACGCAAAAGGATCATTGATAATAGGTCACTGCCGAATGGCAGGAGTACATTCAAAACCTTACAAAAATATTCTCTAACTGACCCCTCGCTCACTCGATTTACTCGAAAGCCTCGTCGGGAATGGATTCCAGGAACTGGATGCGGTTCACGTCTTTATCAGACAAGGCCTCGGAGACATGGCCATTCGCCTTCAGTTGGCCGGGTATTGCATCAATCACCAGTTCAAACGAGTGAACGATCCGATCGGTCTTTTTCTCCAAGAATTGGTCCGAGCGGAGGTACTGTTGCTTCAGTGCTGCGAAGCGACCCGGCTCGGCCTCTTGATAGGTAGTTAAAGCAAAACGGGAGGCCGCCAACTCCTCTTCAAGGCCCTTCACTTGGCCCTGCAACTCTGCTTCATTGGCTGAGTGATTCTCCCGCTCGGCAGCCGAGAAGTCCTCCACCTTCTTCAGATCCTTGGCCAGCTGATGAGCCTCTTTGTTTTTTTCCTCTAGATCGGTGATGGCACGTCGTTTCCTTGTGGAAGACAGATCGAGTTTCCGGTCATAAGTCTTCAGCTGCGCCTCGATCTGGCCCAGCCTACAGGCCTGCTCGGTCAATTTTTGCTGCTCCGTCACAAGGAGTTGTTGAGCCCTCTCCAGCTCAACCTTCAGTCGAGCGGCCGGTGGTCCTTGGGAGGAGGAGGCTTCTCCGGAAATTTTGAGCCTCTTCAGCTCATCTTCCACTTGGGGCAGCCGCTGGCACATGGCGATATTCTCCACCTAGAACTGCAAGCAAAGATTAGTGTCAAGCAGAGGTAACTTATGAATTGATTTGCAAATACTCACCCTAGTGGACATCTCCAGATGGTTGTCAGCCAACGCGCCCGGAGGTTTCATGGCCGTGTACGCCCTCGCCTCCTCCCAGATACTGGTGAGCCGACCCCGGATGTAGACTTGATACTGAGGAGAGCTGGGCTGGTCGCTTAGCGTAAGAAGGTCCTCATGTTGGAGTGTATACTGAAAGCTTAAGCTTTGTAAACATTCATTATGAATAAAGAATCACATTTGGTCAAATTGTCTACATTTGTTTGTAGTTGTTCATATAATTTATATTGTAGATAACATAGTATGTGGTGTCACATGCAGAAGATGATGTTATCAGTATCTTATAAATTATAAACAGTAGCTCACGACTAAAATGGAAAGGAACAAACCATTAGAAGGTCGTAGTATAATTAGGTAATAGTTTATCTTGACTATATAATTACACTAGTACACTCAGAGTGTATTGAGTAGGACCATTAGAGGTCATTTCATTTATACTGACTTTATAAAGGAACAAAGACCTCAGTTATTATGGAAGTGTGTGCTCTTAATCCTAATATAATAACAAGCACATATGTTTGATATTTATTTCTTTAATTTATCAATGGGTGAGATTTAGTTCGATGAATCAATAAACCCGATAAGTTGGGAAATGGTATCACTTATAGTGTGTGTTGTTGATTATAGAAGGAAACTGTGTCCTAGAGATACTAGGTTGATAATGTCCTCAAGAGGAGCTCATAAAGATTGTCATGTTAAACCCTGCAGGTGGACTTAGTCCGACATGATAATAAGGTTGAGTGGTACTACTCTTGGACTTAGATATTAATTAAATGAGTTGTCAGTAACTCACTTAATTAGTGGACATTCGATATCTTAAACACAGGGAGACTAACACACTCATAATAAGAAGGAGCCCAAAAATGTAATTTGGGATTGGTGCGGTAGTTCAATGATAGTTCTCTAGTGGAATGAATTATCATTGATAAAATTAAGTTGTGTGTTCGGGGCGAACACGGGATGCTTAATTTTATCGGGAGACCAAAATCAATTCCTCCTCTCGGTCCCTATCGTAGCCTCTTATTTGTAGAGTTCTATACCCACCTATACCCACCTTCTATACCCACCCAATAGGGGCCGACCAAGCTAGCTTGGGAACAAGCTAGGGCCGGCCTAGGTATGAATTTGGGTGGCCGGCCCTAGCTTGAACCCAAGCTAGTGGGGGCCGGCCAAATTAAATTAAAAAGGAATTTTAATTTTAATTTTTATTATGTGGAAGAAATAATTTATTAAAGAGAATTAAAATTAAAATATCTCTCTTATAAAAGATCTACAAAAGATTAAATAAAGATATTAAATCTCTTTCCTTATTTGTAGATTGATGAGATATTTTATTTTTCTCTTTAAAAATTATTCACATGTTATAAAATTAAAATTATAGAAATTTCCTTTTATCAACCATGAAGAGATTTTTTAAAGAGAAATTTTATTTTAAAATTTCCGGAAACAAATTAGGAAGTTTTAATTTGTTGATTGAAACTCTCCTAAATTGCTCTTTTGATTGTGGCCGGCCATCACAAGGTTGATTGGGAAATTTTATTTTATTTTTCTCAATTAATTCATGTCAAGGAAAATTGAGGAAATTTTATTGTAATTAAATTTCCTAATTTGCCTAGGCCAAGGAATATAAAAGAAGGGGTAGGGGTGCCTTCATGAGAGACAACCTCTATTATTTTCTCTCCCTCTTTTCCTTGGTGTTGTGGCCGGCCATCATCATCTCTTCTCTTCTTCCTCTTTGTGGTGGCCGAAACTCTCTATTGCTTGGAGCTCTTGTGGAGGCCGGATACTACTTGGAGAAGAAGAAGAAGAAGGAGATGAAGCTTGCATCTCTTAGAGCTTGGTTGGTGTTTTTCTTCTTCCTTGGTGAAGCTTTCTTGTTTTGGCCGAACCTAGCTAGGAGGAGAAGAAGGTGCTTGGTGGTTTCTCATCTCGGAAGATCGTTGCCCACACAACGTCCGAGGTTAGAAGAGGAATACGGTAGAAGATCAAGAGGTTTTTCTACAAGGTATAACTAGTAATTTTTCTTTCCGCATCATGCTAGTTATTTATGGAAATAATACCAAATACAAGAGGCTTACGTTCTAGAATTTCGAATATGTTTTTCGATGTTGTGTTCTTTTGTTTTTTCTTTTCCTTGTGATTTGATTGTTCTCTTTGGTTAACCTAAAGTTATTTTAGGAAATTAAATATTAACTTTCTATAAAAGGTTTTGTCTAGTCGGTGGTGGTTGCTCCCATATCCAAGAAGGCCATGTACCTCGCCACGTCAGTACTGGGAACCAATTATGGAAATTAATATTTAATGGAATTAATAACTTAAGGAGACTTGGGTCGAACGTGTTAAGTTCCGCAGGAGATCCAAGTCAAAACCTAAAAGAATAAATAGATTAAGTTTTGGATCAAACGTGTTAAGTTCCGCAGGCGATCAAAAATTTAATTTAAAAGAACACATGGTAGCTAGGAAAAGGTTCAGACCTTTGTACAAAATTTTTGTACAGTGGAACCTATAGGTTTTTCGAGTAGCAACCAACACCTCAGTCGGAAGGCGAAGGGTGGCAGTGATGGATCGTTTCTCGCCCGGCGTCGATTGAGCGGAAGTAGACGGGCTAGAGGCTTAGGCAGAAGGGACCGGAAGAATGGCTGATCGGGTTATCCTCCGCCCAATCGGAGGAAGGGAGATGATTGGTTGAACGGAGAGTGGCTCCTGTAGCTCGGCCACGGATGGGGTCCGATTGGAGGAAGTAGCCTCCACTGTGTGGGAGCTAGAGACGGGACACCTCCCCCCGCAGAGGCTTGGACGACCGAAGTGGCAGATCGGGAAGGCACGTCCGTTCGGCGCCTCTTGCAGGTGAGCAGCACTTCATCGCTCAAGGATCCCGAACCCTCAGCAGGAATGACAGGGGGTGCTTCTCAGACCGATCCAGGGTCGGACGCCCCTCCCACGTTGGGCGCCCGCTCGGCGGTCGTGTCTCCTGCAGTTGTATTTTCCCTGGCTGTGCCCTCTTGCGAGCCGACCGGGGTCAAACCAAGCTGCTCTATCTCCTTAGCAGTAGCTGCTTCGATTTCGGCCTGCTTAGCCTTCATTATACTAGCCGCCCGAGCACGCATCATGATGTCGGCTGCAAAAGAAAAATAAAATCAGTTAGACTCAAAGGAAGAAAGTTAAAGAAATTTCATACTTAGGCTGCTCGGGAGCTTCACTCGGTTCAGACTTAGCCCGAACATGTACATCACACCCTCTGGTAACAACTTGTGAATGTTGAACTTCAGCCCGGCCAACATATTGACAGCATGGAGGTAATCCGGGTGAGTCTTGTACCTCTTTAGCTTGGGCGGGGGTGGCAAGGCGGTCTGTCATTGAGTTCGGAAATGGGGTTGCTCGGGGAGTCTCAAATAAAAAAAGTACTCCTTCCAGTGTTTATTAGAGAAGGGCATCTTGTCGAAGAATACCAGGCCGATGCGAGACTGAAAGAGGTAGGTGCCCAGCTCAGATTGTTTGGGATAGTAGAAATAGTGGAAGACCCAAGGGGTCAGTGGGATGTTGTGCACGCGGAACAACACCACCACGCCACACAGTAGGCGGAAGGAGTTGGGGACGAGTTGGGCGAGCGGGATTCGAAAATTGTTACAAACTTTGGTTATAAACGGATGGATGGGAAGCTGAAGACCAGCCACGAACTGATCTCGGAAGAAACAAATAGCGCCAGTCTCAGTGGGGCCGGTTGGACGGTCCGGCCAGGACAATCTCATGGTCAGAAGGGATGTCGAAGGCGTTAATAAGGGTCTTCGTGTTGCCCGCATCAAACCTGGTCTCTATGGTAGTATACCATAGATCAGGGGCAGGGTCGACTGATTGAGAGGAACTAGCCATGATCGGGAAATGAAAAAGACGAAGATACAAAAGGAAAGGTGGCCAGAAAACACGAGACTGAAAAAGGCGATAACTGAAAAGGAGCAACAGGGAAACAACAATGGAGATGGCGAAAGAGAGCTTACAAGGGGGAGGAGATCGCCGGAGCACTGAACACAGAAGAGCCGCCAGACCACTGGACACAGAAGAATCACCGGAGGAAGCTGTCGGGAACACGGAGAAAGCGCAAAGAAGGAAATGACGATGCTGAAGCTTTATAAAGATGGATGCGGTCGACCAGAGCCGTCCGATCTAGGGCGCAAGAATCGGAGCGTAAATCCGGCTGTTGAATACGAACCGCCAAATATCACATCAGCAGTTGTCACTTTGGACGTGCGGCGGCTGCGCCGTTGACACATGGCACCTTCCCACAGGGTAGCATTTAATGAGCGTGGGCGCGTGCTCGGCATTAACGGAGAGGATTTGCACATATCTCGAGGAGATTTGGGTTGCGTTAGCATTGCCCGCCCGACTCGCGCCCCTCTGAGAATGAGGAAAAATATTCAAGTATAGAGGCTCGAGGCGCCGATCGGAAAACAAAGATCAGTCCTACAGAAGCCGACTGAGATACGCCTACTCTATTAGCCGATCGGCCAAACGGTCACCAGACTACTTGTCCAGTCAGTCAGACTTTCAACCTCCTTCGACTAGACTTGAAGGGAAGGCATGTGATCCGGTGGTAAGGTGGGGTCCACCCGGCAGGGGGTCAAAGTCGTTAACGCCCGGGGCAGGTGTCCGACCGGGCGACTTACCTTCTGGATCAGCAGGAAGAGCAGCCGATCTGACACTTCGACAGCTCGGTCAAACACCGAGCTTCCGACGCTCAAGAAATGTAGACGGGGCAATAGCCTGTTCATCCTGCTCGGCCAAGCGAGGGATTCGCCTCTGCTCGGAATGTGAAAGAATCTCAGCCTGACAAGGCAAAGTCCGGACATCCAGATCGGCCCGACTTTGGGGTCACCCGAGAGGCGCTAGCCGAGCGGCTCTTCCGCTCGGCCTGGTACAAGACAAAGGGAGCAGCTGATGATATCTTCATAGGGATCAACACCGCCAACAAGAAGCATGACTGACGGCATGGTCAGACAAAGAATCGTACGGTGGAAACTTCCACTGTCACGTTGTTAGTTAGAGCCCTAGAGCCAATCATATGATGATTGTTGTATGGACTCATTGTATCATATTCCTATGTATATAAAGGCATTTATTTTGGTTATTATACTTACTTGTATTGGTACCAAATCACTAAGTATAATAGCGCCCTTGAGTAGAAGGTTCTTATCTATATCAATCGATTGGTTGAATCGATAGTGAGATGATATAGAGAACACTACTCTTAATTATTCGTAGTCAAGTATTAACATTCAGGGACAATGTTAATGCGACGAGACTAGCATGTAGGTCAACTCGATGACTTGATCTCACAAGTCATGGATATAGAGATATCAAGTTGACACATGGGTATGCATTGGAGAATGTATATTGAATGACCTACCATGAGAAAGTATCATGGATTGTTATATGAGTGTCATATACTTTCTCATGTGGTTATTAGTATGACTATTAGTCTTTGGACCTGAAGTTACCATGGTTCACTACATAAAGAGTTGCATACTTTGACTTCATCAAACATCACCCGTAACTAGGTGGACTATAAAGGCGATTATTGGGTATGTAACAAATTATGAGGTAGATCAAGAGTTGTGACTCTTGATATCCCATGGAGGTTTAAAATCCCTCCTTGAAGTGGCCGACCACTTAACTTCATTGTGAGAGTTACATTTTGTTTGGTGTAACTCCATCTTCTTCCTCCTCTCTTCTCTTCTCTCCCTCTCCTCCTCCTTGGCCGAACACTTTTAGAGTGCTAGCACACTCTAAGTGTTTTCTCCATCTCTATTGTTCATGTGGATACGTATAGAGGTGTGTCCACTTGAACACACTTGAGATCCGGTAAATTTTGGACGAGCGGGATTCGCGAAGGGCTTCGCTACAAGGGTAATCTCTTAACCATGTAGATCTAATGTAGATCTAGGATAGAAAACAAGTACACGAAAATTTTATCTTCGCACGGATCCAGTGGCATGGGATTTCGGGATTTCCGCAACGCAAAAAGCGATTTTTGCGGCTCGAAAGTCCCAATAGTAGTATCAGAGTCAGGTTCGAAGCGTGTACAAGTTTCATTTTTGTTTTTATGAAAAACATTCAGATCTGTAAGTTTATGTATATTTACAATTTTTATAGATTTTATGAGTATTTTTCTCGTATAGACGAAGCAACAAGTGTTTAGACACTTGTAGGCTTCGACTACCGAGAAAACCTTTCCAAAACGGCAAGGTTTCGCCCAAATCGTTTTGGGACAGCGGCTTAAGGAGATGTAAGATCGTCGTAGGATACTCATGATATTCATTTCACGAGAAGGGGCGCTGCCCCTAACCCCGCAAGGGGTATTGTCCCGCGATCGCGCCCGAAAATTGTTAAACGGGACCGTCGGAAAATTTTGACTCATAAAATTGTAAAAATAGTAGTAAAAATTACAGAAATTTATGGAAAAATACATAATTTAGTATTATGTATAATTTTGTGATGGTCATGGTCCAAAACCCCAATTAGATTGAAAAAATTATGTTGTAATTCATAATATGACCTGCGTGCCATTTTGTGTATTTGTGCGTGTTGTATATGATCGTGATCTGCGCGTCGTGTCTTCCTTTATTTTATATTCCTGTTGTAAATAGTTTAGACTCGAATGTAACTCGAGTTTCAAATTTGTAATGTACAAAAATTGAAGCGGTGGAAGGTCCACTTGAGGAGGAGTTACGAGGAGGGTGCGAACAACACATGACGGTCAAAGGGAGGAGCTTGGAGAAGCTGTTGACTCTAGGCTGACCGTCCAATCTTCTCATTGGCTTGAGAAGATCGTAGTAGGGACATGACCTAACAAAATTTAATTAATTACTTGTGTGTGTATGTGATGCATGCTAGTGTAGAGTAATTAATTAGTGCTTTAACGATTAGATTAGATCTAAATTGCGTATATGATACACATCACGATTAGATTAGATCTAAATCACGTATATAATACACATTAACGATTAGATTAGATCTTAATCGCGCGATAACTCAAAAATGTCTACCATGCCGTGATACCCATCACTACCTCGATCACATATTGTTGTTGAATCTACCAAAGCAGAGCAACGCATATTATCTTGGTAGGGTGCGGAGGGACAATCTTGGTCTTGCCTATCAACGCATGGGTGAGTACAAACTCAATTAGATTGAGTAAGACTAGTTAAACTCAATTGGATCGGGTTTAACTATAGGCATTTTCCAATGGTTGGTAGATATGTCAAAATCACATTTATATTAATTCTTGGGTGATTTAGCCAAAGCTAACTCAAGTTTTAATATACATGCGGATCTTGATCCTATAAACAAGAGTTGCATAGAGATATAATTGGTAATTAGTTACCTACCGATCATACTAAGTCTTGGGCGATTTAGCCAAAGCTAACTCAAGGCGTAGTATGATGTGGATCTTGTCCCACAAGAATTATAGCTAGTTGGTTAGAATCTAGTCGGTGTGGTTTGACCACATCCATGACTTGATTCTACAAAAGTTCTATAATTCAGTGGGAGCATCATTTAGTTAAAGGCCTAATTAAATGATTAGTGGAATATGATATTTATTTTCTGCATTTCTGTTGTAGATTATCATGTCGTCAAACACGAATATCTTCTCCCTGCATTCTGTCCTTGATAAGGACAAGCTCAATGGAGCTAACTTCCTGGAATGGTACAGGAACCTGAGAATTGTTCTCACACAGGAACGAAAACTGTACGTCCTGGAGCGGCCTATTCCCGAGGCACCTCCTGCCACTGCCACGCGAGCTGACTGTGATGCTTATAAGAAGCATCAAGATGGCGCATTATATGTGTCATGTCTCATGCTCGCGACCATGAACTCTGAGCTTCAGAAGCAACACGAGTTGATGGGTGCTTATGATATGGTTGAACATCTTCATCAACTAAATCAAGGAAAAGCTAGGCATGAGAGATTCGAGATCTCTAAGGCACTGTTTCAGTGCAAGATGCAAGATGGGACTCCCGTAGTTCCATATGTACTCAAGATGATTGGGTACATAGAAAACCTACAGAGGTTGGGATTTCCCCTTGGCCAAGAGCTAGCCATTGATTTGGTCTTGCAATCCTTGCCAGAGAGCTACAGTCAATTCGTCATGAACTACAACATGAATGAAATTGACAAGCCACTGCCTGAGATTCTGAGTATGTTGAGAACTGCTGAGATCAACCTTAAGAAGGTTAAGCACAACTCCATTTTGATGGTGCAAAAGGGCAAAGGCAAGGGCAAGCCTAAAGGTAAGGGAAAGTCCCAAGCAGAGGGCAAAGGCAAGACACTGAAACCCAAAGGAGGGGTCGCCAAAGATGCTACCTGCTTCCACTGCGGTCAGACTGGGCACTGGAAGAGGAACTGCAAAGTTTACCTGGAAGATCTTAAGAAGATGAGAAGTGAGACTTCTACTTCAGGTATATATGTTATCGAAGTCAATCTATCTATTTCTTCATCATGGGTATTAGATACCAGATGTGCTTCTCACATTTGTACTAATGTGCAGGCATTGAGAAATAGCAGGGCATTGAGGAAGGGCGAGGTGGACCTACGAGTAGGCAATGGAGCATGGGTTGCTGCTGTTGCTGTAGGGACTTACTTTCTATCTCTGCCCTCTGGGCTTGTACTAGAACTAGATGAATGTTGTTATGTGTCTGCTCTTACTAAGAACATAATTTCAGTTTCTTGTTTGGACAAGAAATGTTTTTCATTTATAATAAAGAATAAATATTGTTCAGTTTATTTAAATGATATGTTCTATTGTAGTGCATCTCTGATGAACGGACTCTATATTCTAGACTTAGAGAACTCCATCTATAACATAAATACCAAAAGGTTCAAATCAAATGAAATGAACCAAACCTATCTCTGGCACTGTCGCTTAGGTCATATAAATGACAAGCGCTTATCCCAGCTCCATAAAGATGATTTGCTGTACTCATTTGATTTTGAATCATATGAGACATGCGAGTCATTCCTACTAGGCAAGATGACCAAGACTCCCTTTAGTGGACACAGCGAGAGAGCGACTGACTTGTTAGGACTTATGCATAGTGATGTATGTGGCCCTTTCAATGTCGCTGACAGAGGTGGTTATAGGTACTTCATTACATTTACTGATGACTTCAGTAGATATGGTTATGTGTATCTGATGACACATAAGTCAGGATCCTTTGAAAAGTTCAAAGCATTCAAGAATGAAGTACAAACTCATCTTGGCAAGAGTATTAAGATACTTCGATCAGATCGAGGTGGAGAATACCTTAGCCATGAGTTTCGTGACTATCTAGCTGAGTGTGGGATTATATCACAGCTCACTCCTCCTGGAACACCACAGTGGAATGGTGTATCCGAAAGGAGGAATCGTACCCTATTAGATATGGTATGGTCTATGATGAGTCACACAGATCTTCCTACATCTCTTTGGGGCTATGCTCTGGACACAGCAGCCTTCATACTCAACCGTGTTCCATCCAAGGTTGTGATAAAGACACCATATAGGATATGGACTGGGAGAGATGCCCAGGTGTCTTTTATGAGGATTTGGGGTTGTGAGGCTTACGTTCGATGTCAAGTCTTAGACAAACTGGGACCCAAATCTGATAAGTGCTATTTTATAGGATATCCCAAGGAAACGAAGGGATATTACTTCTACATTCCTAGTCAACACAGTAGTTGTGGCTAAGACCAGGGTTTTTCTAGAAAGGGACTTTGTTTCTAGAAAAACTAGTGGGAGTACGTTCAATCTTGAAGAAGTTCAAGATATGGGCCATAGCACTGAAGCCTTAATGGAAGTTGAACTGGAATCACAAAGTGTTGTGGATGATGAGATTGTTCCACAAGGAGTTGAGGAACAACAACCAGTTCAAGTAGACATACCTCTTCGCAGGTCTGATAGGGTATGTCGTCAGCCTGAGAGATACTCGTTTCTCTTGTCTGACCATGATGACGCTATGCTCATTGAGAATGAGCCTACCTCCTATCAGGAAGCTGTGATGAGACCAGATTCTGAGAAATGACTAGAGGCCATGAGATCCAAAATAGAATCCATGTACACCAACCAAGTATGGACTTTGGTTGATCCACCTGAAGGGATAAAACCCATTGGGTGTAAGTGGGTTTTTAAGAGAAAGAATAACATGGATGGACTGATATATAAGGGTCGTCTGGTAGCTAAAGGTTTCAAACAAATTCATGGTATTGACTATGATGAAACATTCTCTCCAGTAGCGATGTTTAAGTCCATTCGGATCATGCTTGCTATTGGAGCATACCACGATTATGAGATCTTGCAGATGAATGTCAAAACCGCGTTTCTGAATGGAAACCTGCTCGAGGATGTGTATATGACACAACCTGAGGGTTTTATAAATCCACAGCATACTGGCAGAGTATGCAAGCTGCATAAGTCCATTTATGGACTAAAGCAAGCTTCTCGGAGCTGAAATCTTCGATTCGATGATGCAATCAAATAGTTTGGTTTCATCAAGAATGAAGATGAACCTTGTGTCTACAAGAAGGTTGTAGGGAGCACAGTTGTCTTCCTTCTATTGTATGTGGATGACATACTACTCATTGGGAACAACATCCCTTTGCTACAGTCTGTAAAGACTTGGCTAGGGAATTGTTTCTCAATGAAGGACTTAGGTGAAACAACCCGTATCTAGGCATACAGATCTATAGAGATAGATCTAAGAGATTGCTTGACCTAAGTTAGAGTACATATATTGACAAGGTATTACTACGGTTTGCCATGCAGAACTCCAAGAAGGGATTTCTGCCGATGCCACATGGTGTGAGTCTTTCGAAGACTCAAAGTCCCTCTTCTAGAGAGGAGAGAGACCGCATGGATACGATCCCTTATGCCTCAGCCATAGGATCTATCATGTACGTCATGCTATGTACTCGTCCTGATGTCTCGTATGCTTTGAGCATGACGAGCAGATACTAGTCAGATCTAGGTGAAAGTCACTGGATAGCAGTCAAGAATATTCTTAAGTACTTAAGAAGGACTAAAGAATATTTATTGATATATGGAGGCGATGATGAGCTAACTGTAAAGGGTTACAGTGATGTCAGCTTCCAAACTGACCAGGATGATTATAGATCGCAGTCTGGGTTCGTGTTTTGCTTGAATGGTGGTGCTGTGAGCTGAAAGAGTTCGAAGCAGGACACAGTTGCTGATTCTACAATAGAGGCCGAGTATATTGCTGCATCCGAGGCAGCAAAGGAGGCAGTTTGGATCCGCAAGTTCATTATTGAGCTTGGGGTGGTTCCTAGTATAGCTGATCCGATAGAGCTCTATTGTGATAACAATGGAGCAATTGCGCAGGCTAAGGAACCTCGCTCACACCAGCGGACCAAACACATACTACGGCGCTTCCATCTCATTCGAGAGATCATCGATAGAGGAGATATGAAGATTTACAGAGTACCCACAGAGGCTAACATCACAGATCCCTTGACCAAGGCTTTGGCACAAAGAAAGCATGATGGTCACACTAGGTCATTGGGTCTTAGAGCCTACACTAATTGACACTAGTGCTAGTGGGAGATTGTTAGTTAGAGCCCTGAAGTCAATTATATGATGATTATTGTATGGACTCATTGTATCATATTCCTATGTATATAAAGACATTTGTTTTGGTTATTATACTTACTTGTATTGGTGTCAAATAACTAAGTATAATAGCGTCCTTGAGTAGAATGTTCTTATCTATATCAATCGATTGGTTGAATCGATAGTGACATGATATAGAGAACACTACTCTTAATTATTACTAGTCAAGTATTAACATTCAGGGACAATGTTAATGCGACGAGACTAGCATGTAGGTCAACTCGATGACTTGATCTCATAAGTCATGGATATAGAGATATCAAGTTGACACATGGGTATGCATTGGAGAATGTATACTGAATGACCTGCCATGAGAAAGTATTATGGATTGTTATATGAGTGTCATATACTTTCTCATGTGACTATTAGTATGACTATTAGTCCTTGGACCTGAAGTCACCATGATTCCCTACATAAAGAGTTGCATACTTTGGCTTCGTCAAACGTCACACATAACTGGGTGGACTATAAAGGCGATTACTGGGTATGTAACAAATTATGCGGAGGGATGTGAGTGATGTAGATGAGATCTATCCCTCCTATATAACAGGAGTGACATCGTTATTCTTGATAAAGTGAGACCACTAAGTGCATGGACATGCACAAATGAGTCAATATGAGATATTGAGCTCATTTGATTATAGTGAGTCTACTTGGAGTTCAACATTTAGATTGATCAAAGGATGACACTGTCTATGCCTCAAATTGATCAATCTAGATGTCAAAGATAGAAGGACATTGTCATATATTATGAAGGGTCACAATTAGTAGTTACAAAGTGATGTTGGATCTCAACATTCTTGTAACTTGGGTAGTAATAATGTGTTGCTAGATATATCACTCATTACTTATGCTTCTAAATGGATTAGGAGCATTGTCAACGTTACAAGAACCTATAGGGTCACACACAAAGGGAAATTAGATGGAGATTAGGTTCATATGATGAACCTAGAGGATTAGGTTCATGTGATGAACCAAATTTGATTCATGTGTAATCCAAATTAGACTAATTGAGTTGGACTCAATTTGATTCATGTGTTAAATGAGTCTAATTTAGATTATGACTCATTGAATCAATTTAATTCAATGAATATAGATTCATTAAATTAAGTTGGCTTGAATCAAATGGTTAGATTTGATCAACCATGGGAGAGAAGAGGTCAAGTTTGACTTGACTTGAGAGGGAAGATGAAGGGTCAAGTTTGACTTGACCATTTACCATCTCATTTGTGAGTTGGCATAAGGTGGGCCAATAATGATGTTCCACATCATCAAGGTTGGCTTATGTGTGTGTGCCACATCATGAGGGAGATCAAGAGTTGTGACTCTTGGTATCCCATGGAGGTTTAAAATCCCTCGAAGTGGCCGACCACTTAACTTCATTGTGAGAGTTACATTTTGTTTGGTGTAACTCCATCTTCTTCTTCCTCTCTTCTCTTCTCTCCCTCTCCTTCTCCTTCTCCTTGGCCGAACACTTTTAGAGTGCTAGAACACTCTAAGTGTTTTCTCCATCTTTATTGTTCATGTGGATACGTATAGAGGTGTGTCCACTTGAACACTTGAGATCCTTCAAATTTTGGACGAGCGGGATTCGCTAAGGGCTTCGCTACAAGGGTAATCTCTTAACCATGTAGATCTAATGTAGATCTAGGATAGAAAACAAGTACACGAAAATTTTATCTTCGCACGGATCCGGTGGCATTGGATTTTGAGGTTTCCGCAACGTAAAAAGCGGTTTTTGCGGCTCGAAAGTCCCAACACATGTCAGGGATATGCTCTTGCTATTAAGGCATGACGTCAGACACATTTTTCTAACACGTCCATTCCAAGTATGCTTTGAGGAGTGTGCACACCTCGGGGAGCGTGCACATGCCTTTGGGAAGCCCTATATAAGGACCCCCAGACTTCAACGGAGATACACTCACTTTTTTACTATAGCTACAGTTCTCGTTTCTTCTTTGCTCTACTCTTTTCCGCCGGAGATCTTACTTGAGCGCCGGAGGGCCATCGTCGGGGAATTCCTCCCCGGCTTGGCGTTGTGTTTGCAGGTCCACGTCAGCAAGAGATCTACATTTTCAGAGTTTTCGACCAGTCAACAGGAGCGTCATATCTCCAACGTTCATCGACTCAGCTCTCGGATCGGATCACATATAATCATCATACAATAATAATTATATGATGAAATAAATATAATAAAAATTATATTTTATCTTTGTTATATTTTTCAGAATTATATGATTAACGTTATAACATTTCCAAACTTTAACAGCCAACATAACTGCGATGTTTACTATGTTTATAATATTTAGCATTATTAAAATAACTCTCAAAGCCATGATGTTTAATATTTTTTTAGTTGTTATTATATATTTAATTTTTTAAACTGATTAATCATGGGATGATTGAATTGATCTCATAAAAATTTTTCATTGATTAGTAGAGTAACTTAAAAATTTCTTATAATGCACCATAACTGAGATTCAAATCTTCGGGGGCTGATGTCTAATTCCACTTTTATAGGATGGTGAATAATTAGATGATTTATCAAATGAAACATATTTGGATTGATCATTATCATATTATCCATATCCCCTTATTGATATCCCATTGGGAATTCGTGATTACATATTATCAACACTCATTTACTGTTTATCATTGACATTAGGAGATTTTGATAAACTTGTCAAAAGCGACCTTATCCCTCAATCCCAAATTGATACCTTTGGTCAGTATCTTGTGGTGTATAATAATTTTCACGACCTCATGCCCATATTATATCCGTGTCATGTTGATCATCTTGATGAATATGATGTTCACTATGAGTTTATTGATTATTTTTATCATTTGAATTATCAATATTGTCAGTTTTATCACTATCTTTATTTTCATCTCTTGATAAAACTCTTTTTTCTTTCAATTGTGTTGACTTTTCTACCATATTCTTCTTTCTTGAATAACTTTGAATGCTTGTAGATCATGATCTTCTAAAACTAGTGGTTCACTATCTTTTGTCCATTTATTTAACATGTTATCATCATGAAAATATGATTGAGATCTATTGGGTCGTAAAAATCTTCTTTTCGCCACATGGTTGATTATCTACCAATATGTAGATGTTGGTATAATTGATTGTACAATCGATTATCAATAATATCCTAATCTGATTGTCAAGCTCCGATAAAATCTTTTATTGTCATTGTCGCTCTGTCTATTGCTTCATAGATAATTGACATTGTTTGTTTTTGATGTTCGTCAACTAATTTCAAAATTTTTACTAATGGTTCAATTACAACACAAATGTCACGAGTCTTTTTCAAAAAAATTTCATCCATAATGATGTTTGTAATTTTTTCTATTTTTCTTCCTTCTTTTACTTGTATTATTGTATGTTTACAAATCATTAGAAATGTACACTTTTTATTAAATCCGACGAATGCTGAACAATACTTTCAATGGAAATATATTTTTTTGTAAATCGAGTTTATTTCTAGTCTCAATAATTCACCGTCATTTGCAAATGTCTTTAACAAATTTACAACTTTATCACTATTATATATAAAGCTCGTTATTTACTTAACTTTCTTAACCCACTTTGTTACTTTCGTCATCTTGCCAACATCTTCTAGAATGATGTTGATAAATGTGCTACAAAAGGACACCAAAACAAATGTGATTTTTCTATGGTCAATTTGGCACCATCAGCTTTATTTGCACCTTCACTGCCTGTGATCACTTCACAACATTTTAGTCCCTGATTTTATGAATAATTTTATTAAAGAAAGATAAAATAAAATCAGCTATCTTGGTTTTATTGGTACAATAAAAAAAAATTATGAAATACCATGTTACAATTACAGTATATCATAACATTTATGATTGGATGCTTGTACATGCTCTAACCATCACTCATTATTATATATCCATATTTTGACTATTTTGATATTAAAGTGCTTAATTATTCATTTATCACATATACCTCCTCTTGTAATTTAAACACGGCCAAATTTCTATGATACCTTTTATTCCAATTCTAACCTAGCAATGATGTTTATCATAGATTGATAGTATTGACTATTATCTGTTACATTAAATGGATTAACATTATATATGAACTATTTTGATATTACCTTATCAACATCTTTTAATTTTTCCAATATTGTTATGTTTCGTGGGAAATATAGAAAAGTCAATACAAAGAATTAGTACTAGAAAAATCCTAAGATCATTAAATTGATAAGATATGTACATATAAATTTAAAATATTATTTATATATTGTTTATCTTGACCATAGTCTCTACATTGACTTTTACTTTACAACTATCTTTGATGGCTTTTATTTGTTTATTTGCATTAAACTTTTACATATCTTAAAGTCTTGAATATGTTTTCATAATATTGATAATATTTTCTTAAGAGTTTTATGATGTCTCGACATTATTTGTAATATGTTATTTTAATGAGTTGTGATATGCTTAAGGAAAAAATTTAAGGAAAAACTCAAGGATAGACACATAGATTCATGGCCCACCATTTCACTTTTTGTGGGGTCACATCATTTTATATGTCTATCCTTGAGTTTTTCCTTGAGATTTTTTCCTTGAGCAAATCATTTCTCTATTTTAATCTCATAATTACTTTGGTTATAACTTTTTCATAAAATTTACATTGTACTACTTGACAGTCATCATCTACTTTTTGATCACATTGCCAACTAATATCACAGTTTGATATCATTAAATAAATAAATAATCATACATAATTTTGACTAACTTTTAAAAAACTCACATAATAAAATATTATTTATTCATAATTAGATATTTAAGCTTATAATTGGTATTTAGAAATGGTAACTCAAGAATCATGATAATGAAAAGCTGGACTACCCTAGCCTTAGGAGACTAATTAACAAAACAGAAGAACAACCCACGACCAAAGAACAACAACATGTTTATTCAACCAATACTGTAATCTGTCCTTACAAACCCCACGAGATGAAGCTATAGGGTTACCAAGTTATCCTCCAGCAGTTAGAACGGAAGCAGGGCCTTCTTGACCGACAATTGAATAGAGGAATGTGCATCCACGATTCAAAAGAGATGTGTATAATGAAATGTGAACACTTCCTTCGGCACAACAACAGGGAGGCACAATATTTGTTATTCCGAAACAATTGGGTCTCTTCCATGATGTATTCTCAAGGTGGGAGTCGGTGACCCTAAACCATGTGGCAGCCCAAGGGTTTACAAATCCTAGGGACAAGGTAGAATATATGAAAAACCTCCTGGAAGAAATTGAGAAATTGGTTTGGATACAATGGCGCATGATGTATCCAACTGAGTATGATTCTCTTGTAAATACTACTGACAGAAGAAGAGGGATGCAGAATGTTCTATCTCAAATGAGGAGAGTCTTTTCTTCTGAAGATCCTACACAAGGATCTACAGTTATACAGGATGACGCCTGCAGAGACTTTGAAAAAAGTATCTTGTGATAATGTAAGGAACATTATCCAATATATGAATGATTATCTGTGACTGGCCTCCAAGATCGGAAGATTATTTACAGGACCAGAACTTTCAGAAAAATTCTAGCTTAAAATGTCCGGAGACTTGGGCAACCGAATTAAGGCCGCATTTGAAGAAAAGTATATAGGCTTAACAGTTGGAGTTATTCCAAGGATCCTATTTTCATACAAATTCCTTGAGCAAGAATGTAAAGACGCTACCTTCAAACGATCCTTGAAAAACTTGTCTTTCTGCAGTTAGATTCCCATTCCAGGATATTGTAAAAATCAAGGGCAAAAGAAATATGAGATCAGAAGAAGTAAGACATATAAAGGGAAACCCCACGACTCACATGCAAGAATCGAGAAACGGAAACACTTGTTAAGAAATAAGAAGTGCAAGAATCGAGAAACGGAAACACTTGTTAATAAGTACCCGACCCAAAGTACTATTAGTTAATACGATTATCGGATGAGATAAAAAGTACGGATGTAATCTTCGAGTAGTTAGAACCAATATGTAAGCTAATTTTTTGAGTGCGGTGTAATTGCACTCGACTTCTTTTAATAGATGACTAAAGAAATACATAGGCTATTATTCATTCTCCTCCTATCTTACTAATTCTACACCAATAACTCGCTCATTAGCTGACAGATAAACTTACAAGGCCTCCCCCACTATTGGTTTGACTAATACAAGTAAAGAAGACAAATAATTCTTTAACTCTTCAAATGCCTTGTCACAATCAGCATCCTACTAAAATTTAGTCGTCGGACGGAGTATCTCGAAGAAGGGTAAACTTCGATCAGCCAATCGAAAGATAAAACGAGATAGAGTAGTGATTTGGCTGTTCAATCTTTGTGCTTCCTTCAAATTACAAGGAGGAGCCATATTTTGTAGAGCTTGTACCTTACCAAGATTAGCTTCAATTCCATGTTCAGTAACTACATATTCAAAAAAAATTTAACTTCTAGGCTCGAACAGACACTTGTAAGGGTTGAGCATGAGCTCATATTGTCTTAAAGTTCTGTAGATTTCTTCTATGTCATCAATCAAGTCTCCCTCCTGAAGAGATCTGATGAGGATATCATCCACATAAACCTCTATATTTCGCCTGATTTAATTTTCAAAGACCTTATTCATGAGTCTTTGATAGGTAGCCCATGCATTCTTTAGTCCGAATGGTATATATAATATTATAACAATAAGCTAAGTGCCTTCAGCAGTTATAAAACTAACTTTCTCTTGATCCTCCTTGGCAAGCAGTACTTGATGATACCCTTGATAGTCATCTAATATATAGATGAATTCACAACCAGAGGTGAAAACAACAACTTGATCAATGTGGGGTAAAGGATAATAATCTTTTGGGCAAGCCTTGTTAAGTTCTTTAAAATCAATGCAAATTCACCATTTATTTCCTGGCTTAGATACTAGGACAACATTGGCTAGCCAACTAGGGAATTGAACCTCCCGAATGTAACCTACCTCTAATAACTTATCCACCTCTTTTTTAATAATTTTATTTTGATCAACCCTAAAATCTCGCTTCCTTTGTTTGACAGGGCGAGCGTCAGGATAGACATGAAGCATATGCTCCATGACTGTAGGAGATACACCCTTCACTTCTTTGGGCGTACAGGCAAATACATCGTTGTTGCGAGTCAGACACTCCACTAGTTCATCCTTTAGTCCAGGAGTCAGGTCGGCCGCTATATGAGTAGTGGCTTATGGCTGACCAGCCTGAATTTGCACTTCTTCCTTTTCTGCATATACGAGGATGAGTAACTTTTCTTGAATAGTGTTAATCTCCATCCTTTGTACTTTTTCGAGCGGCATTGGCCTCGGTCAATATGTTAATGGAGCAATCAATATATTTTCAAATGGTTTGTTATCACATTTCACAATAAATCCTTGCCAAATCATGGGTAAATTTCCAACATTTAAAAGTATAAAATGACATTATAAGCTCAAAGAATTTAAAATGGATTATATATTTGAATTAGTGGCAATTTGACTTGGCAAAAGGTCATATGCACAATTAGCCTTATAATCATCTATATATATCTATCTAGAGATAAATCAGGAAATTATACAGATCATCATATAATGGCGTATTTCTCTCATAACCATCTATAGAGAGCTAAATTAAGAATAAACCCTTCCCTGATTTAAGGACATAATTTTTTTTAAAAAAATTAAAATAAAAAATGATTAATTAAGCTGAGTAACATTGAGTTTGAAATAACTGGCTAAGTCCTATGACAATTTGCCATCGATTATCAAGATAAATCAGGATGTCTTAACGGCGAATAGAAATTCGTGGCAATTTGAGTTTGCAAGGATGATGAATTTAAGTGGATTAAAATTCAAAATTAAAAAATAGTTTATATTTAAATTAGATGGAGTGTTGCTCCACTTAAACATGCACTTAAGTTCGTACAAAACCTAAATGGAACACAATAAAGTATTCATTTATGAAATTTCTGCATTTTTTTTTCCTCAATAGTTGATTTATATTGTTAGCAGCCGCAGTCCCCTCTAACAGATTGAAATTAAACTCAAAGAGGTAGGAGACATGAAAATCAAACAAGCATCACCAAATCTTTAAAAAAACATATAAAATAAAATAAAATAAATAAAAGCTTTTAAGTTTAATTACATTGGATCAGCAGGCAATACTGGGTGTAAACCAAACAAGCGGTGACCGCTCTAGTTTTGGAGATGACAATGAAGGCAGACTCAAGGAGGTGAAGCTTTCGTCCTCTAGGCTGTAAACCAAGTTATTACCCAACTCATTCGAGAGATGAATAGAATTTGACTTCAAATCAGGCAATGAAGAAGTATCAAGGCAAAAAGAAGATCCTGTGCCCAAAAATAAAGTATACTTCCCCAAATTATTTAGCGCGACCATGGCGCCTTTCTCAGTATCCACCTTCCAAACCTCCAATTTCTTATTATAATCTACTAATTCATTCGTGATAGTTGCCCGTGCGATCAGTAGATCACCGAAATACGTGCAAACAAAGTGCATGTCGAAAGTAAAATCCCAAATGCTGAATGGCAGAGCCACCACCGGCGTCCTTGTCGGAGTTGAATCCAGCGTGATGAGATCGAACGCCACCACTATCACTTCGTCATCTTCTTCAAATCGTGACACCGCATAGAGCTTGCCGTTGTGAAATGCTATGTCATCATAGTGATATTGATTTCCGGGGATCATCTTCCACTTCTCATCTCCTGCGCTAGCCAAGAACAATAACTCTTTCACCATAGAACGGCAATAGAATACAAAGCCGACGCTGTAATCTCCACATCTAGAGGGATCGCAGGACAACACGGCTCTGATGGCCTCCAAATTTCGGTTGGTGGGGATGGAGGGAAGGTCGATCTGCACACTGGTTATAGGGTTGAGGAGCTGTACACTAACCTCGTTGGTGGTATGAGCCAACCATGAGAAGATCCGACGATGAGGATGCCAGGAGCGCGACTTGGGATATCATACACGCGGCCCTCCGATAGGCTGAAGAAGTTGTAGGTGTTTTGATTGTTATGTCTTCCGTTTATGAGGAGGTGGTATTCCGGCACAAGCCATGGGATCTGAGGGCGTTGATCACCGGAGCGGCGTCTGACCATATCGAGCACGGCGGACCAATGTGAGCATACGGCGGCGCAGCGAAAGAGATCAGGGATCGAGACCTTGGATAGGATTAAGTATAAGAGATCAGTAGAAATCTCCGACCAGTAAGTAGACATCTAGAAGAGACGATGGCAGTAACGACGACGGCGGTGGCGGCTGCTAAACGGTGACAAGAAAATTGGATATCCCTCTTCCTTCCCTATTTCCGTTTAATTTAATTAGCCTTTTTCTAAATTATTTATTCACACCTATTAATATTCATGTGAATAAGTCAACATCCATATCTATATAACAAATTATTAGTATAATAATATTTAAAATAAGAAAATATTCTATTTATATAAATTATTTTTAAAATAGCATAAAATAAATTCCTGTTTAAATTTATATTTGATATGAACGATTTCTAATTTCATATGTTTATTTTTTTTTTTAGAAAATTAGGAAAGAAAATGTGATGGAAGAGAGATTACGATAAAAGATGAGAGAGAAAATATGATGAGGGAAAAAAATATGATGAGAGAGAATAAATAGAGAGAAAGTGTAATGAGAAAAAAATGAGGAAAGAGAGTATGATGGGAGAGAGATGATAATAGAAGATAAGAGAGAAAACATGATGAGAGGGGATGAATAGAGAGAAAGTGTAATGAGAAAAAAATGAGGAAATAGAATATGATAGGAGAGAGATGATGATAGAAGATGAGAGAAAAAATATGATGAGAGAAAAAATATGATGAAAGAGGATGAATAGAGAGAAAGTGTAATGAGAAAAAAATGAGAGAGAATGTGATGGGAGAAAAAGTGTGATGAGAGAGAAAGTATGATGAGAAAAAAAATAGGAAAGCGAATGTGATGGAAGAGATTGAGGAGAGAGAAAATATGATGAGAGAGAAAGTGTGTTGATAAAAAAAGAGAGAGGTTGATGAGAGAGATTAAGGAGAGAGAAAGTGTGATGAGATAGAAAGCATGATGAGAGAGAAAGTAGGATGAGAAGAAAGACAAAAGAGAGTGTGATGTGAGAGATTGAGGAGAGAGAAAGTATGATGAGAGAGGAAATATGATGAGAGAGAAAATATGATGAGAAAAAAAAAGAGGGAAGAGAGTGTGATGGAAAATATTAAGGAGAGAGAAAAGTGTGATGAGAGAGAAAGTGTAACGAGAAAAAAAGAGAAAAGAAAGTGTGATAGAGAGATTAAGGAGAGAGGAAATAGGTGATAAAACGAGGAGAAAGAAAATATGATGAGAGGAGAGAGAAAGTGTGATGAGAGAAAAAGTGTAATGAGAAAAAAAGATGAGTGATGAGAGAGAGTGTAATGAGAAAAAAGAGGAAAGAAAGTGTGATAGAGAGATTAAGGAGAGAGAAAATGGATGATAAAATGAGGAGAAATAAAATATGATGAGAGAGAATAAGGAGAGAGAAAGTGATATGAAAGAAAAATTAAATAAATATATTTTGATATTAAGCGGGAAAATTTTAGTTTTGGGTCAAGGATATTTTTGAAATAAGGGAATATTTTATTATAATGACTCATTAAAGGGGGAGATATGAGAATGAGTCATTACCCAATTATAAGGATTCATTCCCTTATTTGTATTTCCATTCCTATAATCTAAACATCAACAATGATAATCAATGATTGATATTCTCATTCTCTACTCTTATTCCTCTAAACCAAATGCCTCCTAAGATTACTTGTTTCATCCTTAGGGGGTGTTTGGTTCTTTCCTAGGAATAGGAATCGGAATGAAAATCATTGTATTATGGAATGGGAATGAATATGAGCATGAATATCACTCTTAAAAATAATGTTTGGTTAGTTGCATATTTTCTATCGGAATAAATCAAAATTTCCTTTTCTACCCTTAAAGGAAAATAAGAGAAAAAATTAAATGTGAGAGAAAGATGAATGTGAGAGAAAAATATGATGAGAGAGAAAGTATGATGAGAGAGAAAGTGTGATGAGAAAGAATGAAGAGAAACTGTGATGAGAGAAAATGAGAAAAGAGAGTGTGATAAGAGAGAGCATGATGATAGAAGATGAGAGAGAAAATATGATGTGAGAGAAAGTATGATGAGAGAGGATGAAGAGAGAGAAAATATAATGAGAAAAATGAGGAGAGAGAGTGTGATGAGAGAGATTGAGGCAAGAGAAAGTATGGTGAGAGAGAAAGTATAATGAGAAAGAAAGTGTGATGAGAAAAAAAAAGAACAGTGAGTGTGATGGGAGAGATTGAGGAAAGAGAAAGTATGATGAGAGAAAAAGTATGATGAGAGAGAAAGTGTGTTGAGGAAAAAAAAGGAGGGAGTGTGACAAGAGAGATTGAGGAGAGAGAAAGTATGATGAGAGCGAAAGTGTGATGAGAAAAAAAAAAGAAAAGAGGGTGTGATGGGAGACATTGAGGAGAGAGAAAGTATGATGAGAAAAAAAGAAGGAAAAGTGTGCGATGGAAGAGATTGAGGAGAGAGAAAGTATGATGAGAGAGAAAGTGTAATGAGAAAAAAAAGGAAAGAAGGTGTGATACGAGAGATTAAGGAGAGAGAAAGTATGTGATAAAATGATGAGAGAGAAAATATGATGAGAGAGAACAAGAAGAGAAGTGATATGAAAGAAAAAATAAAAAAATATATTTTGATATTAAGGGAGAAAATTTTAGTTTTAGGTCAAGGGTATTTTTGGAATAAGGGAATATTTTGATTGATGAAAATAGGGAAATGCTCATTAAAGGGGAGGTATATGGGAATGAGTTATTACACAATTTCAAGGATTCATTCCCTTATTTGTATTCCTATTCCTATAATCTAAACATTAACAATGACAATCAATAATTCTTATTCTCATTCCCCACTCCTATTCCCCTAAACCAAACGCCCCCTTAGTTTACCTATAGAATATATGGTTATGCCCAATGTTTGATTATGACAGGCAATAACAAAGTCTTGGGTGATCGTCGATCACGCTATAACTTTATGTCCAAGGGAGATTATGAGCTCATTATCAAGCAATAGATAGGCTCGCGAGTATATTACAAAACTGAACTGAGATCATGTCGGCTCAAGGCATAGGCCTAGAGTTTCAATTTTATTAAGGCCTCTAATTTTTAATATTATTTATATTTTTTTTTAAAAAATCACTTTCAATTTTAGATTATTCATTTTTAAAAAGTTCATTTTTAATTTTATTGCATATTTTTTAAATTATACACCTTAGTTTTTAAAACCTAAAACCTAATTGCCAATGCCATTTTCAAATTGCCAATGCCATTTTCAAATTTGATTATTAAACTATTGTCACAGACAAGTCAAGAAATCCTCTTGAAAGTGAATAAAATATTTAGTTCCATAAATAAGATATATTTTATATAAACTTAATTATTTGGTATGATATATTATTTGTAATTAATATTGTCAGTAAATTTTTACCATATAAAATATGAAGATTATTATTATATTAGATTATTTAAAAAATTAGTTTTTTTTAATGATTATCGAGACAATAAATTCACATTTGTTGAAATGTTTGCTAAAGAGATTCTAAATAAAATAAATATAGAAATTTTGTGGAAAATGTACCACTAGAATAAACAAACAATTTGGTGAGAATGAAATCAATCTGATGAATCGATTGAGTCAATCAATTAGAAATTGTCGATCGATTGATATGATTCATTAATCGATTTGATGGACGAATAAGAGTCATTATGTAAGTTTTGAATGGTCAATCTGATGTAACAATCGATTTCTAGATATTTTTTAGCCCAGGAGAAATCCTGAAAAAGCAATTTTCGTGGACATTTAAAGGTATCAATTCTTAAAAAGTTTAAAGTGAAGTATTGTTACATTTCCAATTGATCAAGAGGTGTTTCCAAGCAATAAGATAGCAAGATTTCATTATTGTAAAATCATTTTCGATTTCCTTTGTATTTACTTTTGTTGTTATTGTTGTTGTTGTTGGAATGGGTGTACCGGCTAGAAGCCATGAATAACCTACAAAATTATAATTCCAATTCTCTTGCTTCTAGCTTAGAAAGGAAACACATATTTAATTAACATAAAAAATTAAAGGGACTCGAAAAATTTACTTGGTTTGAGGTTGCTAATGTAAGGTAATGAGAGCTCACTAAAAGATCTTCTTCTTCGACAAGGTTAGAGGCAAAGAAGTTCCTTATAACAGTTGAAAGTACAGACTTTGACAGAACAAAAATGGAAATGAAAGTAAGACTGTCTTCTTTATGTTGGTGCAAGCAGCACCAGAATCAAACCTAAGTTTTGATGTTGTCAAAGGTTCAAGTTAAGTTTTGTTGTGATCTAACAAGTTGACTGAGTGTGCAGGTTGTTTACTCAACCGGGAAAGACCTAGTTAGAGTCTAGGCAGGAGAAATCTCAGCAGATCGTGGAACCCAGGTGAAAGTCGAAGTGGGTCGAGGGAACCCAATGCTTGGTGATGTGATCGAGAGGTCTAGAATGTTGATACAATCGACCTAGGATTAAATAGGGTGATCTATGTTTTTGATGTGTGTGTCAAAGGGTTTAAGTTAGGCTTTACATTGGTTCTAATATGTACTTAAGTTATGCAGGACTTGGTAGATTGCACAAGCTTGGAAAGTTTCATGGCTCAGGTTCTTGAAGATTGGTGAATGATGGTGCATCCGATGGACCACGGACAAGAAGCAAATGGAGTGAAGGGAAGTGAATCTCAAGGCAATGTGAAGGATGGCACGAAGAATAGCTGCAGGCTTTAGTGCATCTGAGGGACAAAGGCTGAGGAGAAAGACTTCAAGAGCAACTCCGGGCACCAGTCGACTGATGCAGTCGACTAGGAGTGAACAGAATGCCTCTGTTCGCTCGGTCCACAGTCACCAGTCGACTGATGAAACATGCAGTCGACTGGTGCAGTCGACTGCATGTTTCAGCAGTCGACTGGTATAATGCCGTTGGAATGATGACACACAGGATCTCCCCAGATTTGAATAAAACAGTAGCCGTTGTATGATACCAGTCGACTGCATGTTTTAGCAGTCGACTGATATCGGGAATTCCAGCATACTGTATATAAAGTTGAGAGCTTGGAAAGAAAAACTTAACTGATTCAAATTACTGTTTAAGCTTTCCAAGTGATCTTCCAGTCTTACTCTCTTATTCTCTCCTCCCTAAGCTCATCAAAAACTTGTAAAAGGAGGAGATCATCTTGTAAAGGTTTCTCCACCATCACTCTTGGATTGAAAAGGAGAAGATCTTAGTGGAGTTTGATCGGGTGTGTGTGTGCCTTGGATTAGTCACCTCAAGGAGGTGGAGACCAAACAAATCGATGAGTTAGCCTTGTTCTTTTATTGTTTTTCAATTTCATTTCTTTTCGTGCTTCCGCTAACAAATTGTAGGTGAAGAATCGAAGAAAGACTATTCACCCCCCCCCTCTAGCCATACTCAAGGTCCTATCATGAAAGACCGAAGATCAAGAGAAAAGTCATGGCGAGCCGATTAAAGCTAAGTGAAAAGTCCAAACTAGATCTGGAAGATCTAAGTTTGGCAGGTAGGTTGAGGTAAACAACTGGAGGAGCGACAGTGAGGTCGGGTTCCCTAAGGGAATAACCTTAGGTCGCCGATCCAACTGAAGAAACTGGGAGAAGGTTTCCAAGTTGAGATCAAGACAGTTCTACTGTCTTTTATATATTACTCATGCATTATAATTGTGCTAACATATGTTTTGCAGGATTACTGTCTAACAGTGTTTTGCAGTTTGGCCAGATCGGTCAACCGAACCAGAGGATCGGTCGACCGAACCATGATGACTCAACACAGGCTAGTTCATCAGCATCGATCAGAAGCAAAAGGAAAAAGAGTTGATCGGTCGACCGAACAAATCAACATTAAAGCACCATTAAATGAGGATCTTGGCAAATCTCGACAAGCAGGGAAGGAGCCTGTTCGGTCGACCGAAAGTAGGGATTGGTCGACCGAACCCTTAATGAGCAGTTAATGCAAAAGATCGAACCAACGTCAGACTCCAGCCAGAAAGGAAGGGAGTTGGTTCGGTCGACCGAACAGAGGGATCGGTCGATCGAACCTCAAAGGCACTTATAAAAAGGGGCTCGAGATTTGAGGCAAAAACAACTTTCTAATTACAAAAAGGCTCACCTCTGCGCAAGCTGATCGTACTGCAAGCTCACTGCAACTCTTCAATCTACTTCATCCGAAAGTACCGACCGAGCTTCAAATTCTACATTTAGTCGGTATATTAATTTTTAACTTGCATTGTATTATTTCATTAGTAAGATAGTAGGATTGTTACTATCTTGCTCATTTGTATGATCTGTTTTTTTCCGAGAATTTCGGAAAGAAGGGTTATAGTGGATTACCCATCGGTGCGGTCAAGGACCGCGGGCCTTCGAGTAGGAGTCGACCTAGACTCCGAACGAAGTAAACGAACTTGTCTTTTATTTTAATTTTCGCTGCACGATTCTGATTTCCAAAGAAAAAGAAAAGTTTTAAAAGAGCGTGATATGCACCCTCTTCCCTCTATCACACTTATCCGATCCAACAATTAGTATTAGAGCCTCGTAAGCTCTGAAATTACTTTTAAAAAAAATTTTATTGTCTTTTAGAATATTTTTCTTATTATTTCTATTTTTCAAGCACTACTAATCCCAAGACGAAAGTCTTGGAAAATGGTTTGTTATTTTCTTGTATTCAAGGATGTCGAACTCCTATCAAGAAGGTTACAGTACTGTCCGGCCTTCTCTTTTCAAAGGGGAGAATTTTAGCTACTGGAAGAATATAATGGAGTGTTATCTTAAATCAAACATTGAGCTTTGGTTCACAATACTGAAAGGCTACACACCTTCGACCAAAGATGGAACGCCACTAGAACCTAAAGATTGGACTCCTCCAATGATCAAGAAGGTACAACTAAACTATAAGATGATCAACACCATCCAGTGCGGGCTCACAATGGAGGAGTTGAACCGAGTCGTCCCCTACGACAATGCTAAGGAACTATGGGACTCCCTAGTAAAACTACATGAAGGAATTGACGAGTCTAAGGTAAATAAACGGGACTTACTTTTAAATAATTTGTTTAATATTAAAATATTTTCCGGAGAGACGGCCTCGTAACTACACGTCGACTGAAGGACATCCTCAATGGCCTCCATCTGATCGGACACAACCTGGAAAACCGTGACACAATAAGGTACGCGTTAAACGCTTTTCCGAGGAATGCTTTTGTGGACATCAATTGTAGATGCGTACAAAGTTTCTAAGGATCTTTCCATTCTTAAGTTAGATGAGTTATTCTGTGAATTAGAATTACACGAGCAATCTAACGTAAGTCATGTCGAGAAAGGAGTTGCCTTGTATGCAGGTCCAAGCAAGGAAATAAAATCAAAAACAAAGATCGAGCTTGAAAGCGAGTCAGATGCTGACTTAACAAATGAAGAAGAGTTAGTCAACATGGTCCGGAGATTGCTAACGAAGAAATTCAGAAAAAGTGCCAAGAAGACACCACTCAACTAGACCCAAAACAAATCAGAAGTGATTTGTTACGGATGCAACAAAAAGGAGCATTTCAAAAACGAATGCCCAAATCGGAAGGAAGAAAGGCCTAAATCGACAAGACGAAAGAAAGCCCTCTAAGCAATATGGGACGAGACCTCTTTCGACGAATCTGACACGGAGCAAACAAAGCATTCGAGTCATCTTGCATTTATGGCAAGAAACGAAGATTCTGACTCCGAGTTCGATGAAGAGCACGAGTCCGAGATCGACATCGAGTCCAAAAGAAGCAATGGATCGGAAGATCCAAATATGGTAACGATTTATTCTAAGTCTAATTTGCTTAAAGTAGTTAAATGATTGTTTAAAAAATTGTCAAAATCTAAAAATCAAAATAACTTGTTACTTAAGGAAATAGACCACCTTAAGCAACAAGTTAACTTGAGTGACTCGACTAACCAAGTTCAAGTTGGAACTTCAACTCAAGTTGAAAAACTTGAGGAAGAAAATTCAAACTTGAAAGGTCAAGTCGAGCGACTCAAGAAAATGTTGGAAAAGTTCGAACTGGTGTCCAAGTGTCTAAACATGGTACTTGGATCACAATGAGCTGTGTACAACAAATCTGGACTTGGTTACAATCCTAAACAAACAAACAAATCATACTTGTCATTAATTAGTCAAAATGTTAGAAGTCAATTCCAAGCATGGGTCCAAACAAAACATTTAACCAAATCAATTAAACCGAACCTATACTTAATCCCTAAGAGTCAAATTCATTACTTAGATAGACCTTATCTAAGCTATGACTCAGGGGGAGGGGAGCAACTAGAAAGACAATTCAACCAACATGATTAACCAAACTCATACACTTAGGATTAGGTTTACTTTATGCTTAGAACGGTTAGACAAAAAAAGTTTACCAAACCCTACAACATAGCATCGGAATAGATTGGGATGATAGTACGTCAAGGAAACTTTGTCGAAGGCATGTCTAGGCTGAATCTTGTGTATTCTACCTGGTGCACTAGACTTAGTGGATCTGACCGAAGCTACCCCAGTCAAACATGGGCTAGTTAGACCAAAATTTAGTATTAAGTTTTTTGAGTGGGAACAGTTTGAAAAGTCTTCAGCAAGTGGTCCACCGTTGATACACAAGAAGGTCATATGCCTCACTACTGAATTGAAAACTTATCCTTAGGAAGCCTGCTTGATTAACCCAAAGCTAAGTTTGAATCTAACATGGGTTCAATAACCTTTTTCAATAATTCAATAATTTAAAATTAATTAAATAAAAACTCTTTTAAAAAATTATATAAATTAATTAATTAAAATTATTTTAAAAAACTTAATTAAAATTATTTTAAAAAAACTTAATTTAAAATTATTTTAAAAAAAAAATAATTAAAATTATTTTAAAAAATTAATTAAAATTATTTTAAAAACTTAATTAAAATTATTTTAAAAAACTTAGTTAAAATTATTTAAAAAAAAACTTACTCATTTTAAAAACTTAATTAAAATTATTTTAAAAACTTAATTAAAATTATTTTAAAAACTTAATTAAAATTATTTTAAAAAACTTAATTAAAATTAATTTAAAAAAACTTAATTAAAAATTATTTAAAAAAAACTTAATTAAAATTATTTAAAAAAAACTTAATTAAAAATTATTTTTAAAAAAAAATTAATTAAAATTATTTTAAAAACTTATTTAAAATTATTTTTAAAACTTAATTAAAATTATTTTAAAAACATAAAATTATTTTTAAAAACTTAATTAAAATTATTTTTAAAAAAACTTAATTAAAATTATTTTAAAACTTTATTAAAAAAAACTTAATTAAAATTATTTTTTAAACTTAATTAAAATTATTTTAAAACTTAATTATTTTTAAAACATAATTAAAATTATTTTAAAACTTAATTAAAATTATTTTTAAAACTTAAATAAAATTATTTTAAAAACTTTATTAAAATTAATTTTTAAAAAAAACCTCCGGGTGTTCCGTCGACTGAACACTTGGTTCGATCGACCTAACGAGAATATAATTTTAATGTATCGGTCGACCGGATACTTTTATCGGTCGACCGATATAGTAAATCATAATAAATTTTTGGTCGTTCACCTAACTTGTTTGTCTGTTGGCGTAAATTTATCGGTAGACTGAACACGTGTCTGGTCGCCCAATCATCGACAAACCTAGTCATCGTGTTAAAGGTATCGACCGATCAGCCTCTATATATACGTGTTCGGGCATAACACAAGCCTCGCACCCACTCCTTATATCCTCTTCTCCTCGTTACCTTCGAAGCCATTTCGCCGGTTCTAGCATCCTTTGGTGTGCGACCATGCCTCAGTATTCTCCTATTATACTTTTCCTCTTTATTTACAAATTGCTAAAGTTTTTTTATTTTTATTTTTTTTATGATAGTGAAAAAAGTAGAGCAATTGCGCAACGAGAGACTAGCTCTCTTAATCCCAGTCAGGACCCTAGGTTTTCGTCTGAGGAATTACGTCAATCTTTTCCAAATAAAAAATTTAAGGTAATAGGTACCCGTTGTCTTGATCTTCAATTCTATCAAACTTACTGTCCTGAAGTCATAGAGATCAACCAATACTTTCAGCTAGATAGCATTATCTTTTACCGACATGCTTACAATCTCATTCTCTGTTTTGAATTTTATCACAACCTGTGTGAACTTGGCCACCATCACTATAGGACTAGAGTAGCCACCAGAGAGATGTTGTTTGATCTAGATATGTTTCTTTGATTTTTACGGATCCGACCTTCGATGAACCATATATTTTTCAGTGCTTCTCTTCCAGACCCATTACCTGCTCCTTTTTCTCATCTTACTCTTGATCTTATGTATGCCGATTTTTTTGAGGGAGCTCATCCTAAGAAGATGTCTACTATACCATTAAGTCCAACTGATAACGCCCTTTATAAAATGATTGTTTCATGTATTCATCCTTTATCGTCTAGGGATTAGGGGGTTCTGTGTCCTGTTCATCTCTTTTTAATGTATGCACTACGACACCATCTTGACTTTGATTTAGGATACTGGGTTTACCGTTCTATTATCTACTATTCGGGGTACAGTACCTCGAATAAAGTCCACTTGATCCAGTGTCATGTCCTCACTGCATACATTGCTTCTTTAGGGGTCGGAGTTCACCGTGGTGAACTGTTGGGGGCAATTTCCTTAGGTCATGTTTGACCAATTTGACTAAGCTTGAGTTGAGTCAAGTTTGATTCAGGATTTGAATTTTGATGTTTGACAATATATGGAGATTGCTAGAGCAATCGTCCGGTTGTGGAGATCATCAAAAGGTTGACTAGGTTGAGAAGAAGAGAAGTCAAGTAGGTCAAGGTTGACGGAAGACTTGATTGGGTAAGTCCTAACTGGAGGTTAGGCAGTGGTGAAGTCCTAACTAGAGGTTAGGCAATGGAGAAGTCCTAACTGGAGGTTAGGCAATGGGAAAGTCCTAACTGGAGTTTAGGCATCTAGGAAAGTCCTAACTGGAGGTTAGGCAAGAGTGAAAATCCAAGTAGGTCAATGTTGACCAGACTTGGTGGTGAAAGTCCTGATAAGTGAGATCAGACAATTGGAAAGTCCTAGTATAGCTAGGCAAAGGGAAAGTCCTGGTGAGGAGCCAGGCAACTGGAAAGTCCAAGTGTGATCTTGGCAAAAGGAAAGTTCTGGTGAGGAGCCAGGCAATTGGAAAGTCCAAGTGTGATCTCGGCAAAGCAAGTCCTAGGGTGATTTGGGTAGGAGAACCCGACAACACGGATGAGGCCGATGGAAGCTCCAGAAGGCAAGGCGTGAAGGATGGTGATATATCCGAGGGACGCAAGGCTGATGGAGGAGGCTAGAAGGCTAGCTCGAGGTTGGTCGGGAGTAGCCAAATGCTAGGCGTGCAAACCCAATAGGTCACGGTTGACCGAGAGTTGGGTTTGGGAAGCTGGACTTGAGTTTGAGTCAAGTCCAGGGTGTTCAATCGATCGGGCGATCGATTGAATAGGCTCCAATCGATCAGCCGATTGATTGGAGTGTGCTGCAAGTGTGGGATGACTCCAATCGATTGGCCGATCGATTGGGAGCATTACTCGCAAGCATATAAGTTTTGCCAATCGATCGGGCGATCGATTGGGATCTACCAATCGATCGGGCGATCGATTGGGATTTACCAATCGATCGGGCGATCGATTGGGATCTACCAATCGATCGGTCGATCGATTGGGGAGGAGAAGCTCTCGTGCGGACGCGAGAGCACAGAATGGGTTTGAATCGATCGGCCGATCGATTCAGATGGTCCCAATCGATCGGTCAATCGATTGGGAAGTGGTCGTTGTGCAGGAAACGAGAAATGGACGGCTGGGATTGTGCAGATGTGACGTGGCAATCGATTGGGACTAATTTGGATCGATTAGGAGCACGGTATAAAGCCTGGGTGGAGTGTTTTCTTCGTCAGAACTTTGCGTTCTTCCTGTGACTTTTTGTGAGATCTTCACCGAGCTTCTTCCGATCTTCACCGCCAGTTCTTGAAGGCTCTTGGGGTGCATCTCCAAGGTTCAAGACGCAACCTACATCAGCAAGATCAAGCAAGGAGAGATTTTATTTTATACCCTTGTGTATTTTCTTCTTGTTTTAGTGATTCTTGTTTTGAGGTGTTTGTGTAAGGCTTCTCCGCCTTCGGCTGCGACCGAGAAGGAGTGTTTCATAGTGGAGGTGTGTGCTCGGTGTGTGGATCCTTGGATTAGTCACCTCTTCTTGAGGTGGATACCAAGTAAATCCTTGAGTTAGCGTTGGTTGTGCTTGTATTAGTATTCCGCTGCATATTATCAAGACGAAGCAACCGACGAAGCGACGAGACGCTATTCACCCCCCCTCTAGCGGACATCACGGTCCCAACAATTGGTATCAGAGCGAGGTTGCTCTTCTACGGACTAACCGCCAAGAGAGCAAGAAGCTAGAGGAAGAAGAAGATGGACTTGGGAGGTCCACTTGGATGAGACATCCGGATTCCTCCGCCATACGATAAGGAAGACTTCGCCTTTTAGAGGAATCGGCTGGAGACATGGTTCCAAATGGAGTGGAACCAATGGATTGTTTTGAGTGACCCATTTGAAGCTCCTACGGACAAGAAGGATAAATGCCTCCGACCTCGACATTGGACCGAGGAACAAAAGGAGCTAGCGGAGGCGGATAAGGAGGTAACGAGAATTTTGCATAATTTACTACCTTCTAATATTTTGTTGAGTGTAGGTGAAACCACAAATGCAAGTGATCTTTGGAAAAAGATCATTGCCTATCATGAAGACCCTACACAAGTCCAAGGAGTGGAAGAGCCCAAGGAGAAGGGCTCATTGGTCCAAGAAGAGAAGGACCAATCCAATGTTGACACAAGGTCAACATTCGAGGAAAAGAAGGAAGAGGAGGAGAAGGAAGAAGATGAGAGATCCTCTACATCTTCAAGAGAGGAAGAGGTGGAAGCATCCACAACCTCGAGAGTTGAAGAGGTGGAAGCACCCACACCTCCAAGTAGAGAAGAAGAATTGGAAGATGATGCTACCTCCACAACTCAAGCTACATCAAATGGAGAATCGAGCATCATCCCTACAAGCAAAGGTATAGAAATTTTAATTGAAAATAATAAAAACTATATCATTTGCTTTGAGTGTAGGGAGCATGGGCACTACAAGAGTAAATGTCCAAAATTGGTCAAGAAGAAAAGCCAAGTAGTATCCAAGGGCAAGGAGAAGCCCAAAGAGACAATTCCCACTACAAAGAAGAGCAAGGAACACATTGTGTGTTTCTTGTGCAATCAAAGAGGACATTATAGAAGTTAATGTCCTAAAGGGAAGAAGACAACCAAAGTGATAAGAGGAAGCACAAATCAAGGGGGAGCTTGAAAGAGCAAACCCAAGGTAATATTTAACAGTGCAATTCCTCCTAGTAATGGTAAAAAGCATGCTAGTTACAAGATAAATCATTCAAATGCTATTTACAATGAAAATAGAAAGCATGATCAAACTAGAGATAAATATATACCTCCTCATGCTAAAACTACCATGCCTAAGGTTAGGAAGGTAGATAATTACTTAGGAAATAACTCTAAGGACTTTAGATATAAGTCCCAAAATAGAAATGCTCAAGGTTTCAATGAGAAACTGAAACTAGGGATTTGATAAGATAAAACCAAGTCTTAAGGTCAAGACTTGATAATTTAGAAAGGACCCTAGCAAGAATGGAAAATATTTTTAAGGGTCAAAATGAGCAAAAACTAGGGAGAACTAGGCAAGAGCCATTCAATAGCCATAGAGGTTTGGGATACAAGCCTAAAGCTAAGAAGGATGTGACTTCCTTTCATAGTGTTCCATATAGTTATGAGACCAACCCTAGGATTAGAGGTCAAGTCAAGGATACTAGGGAAGGAATCCCTAAAGGTCCTTTTGGCAAGACCAATGTGACTAAGACTTCTAAGAAGTCTAACAAAGTCACAAAGAAGGTAACAAGGGAGACCATCCCTAGAGTTGACCTAGTAAAGGTGACTAAGGCTCCAAAAAGGTCAAACAAAGTCACAAATAAGGTTACAAGGGAAGCAATCCCTAGAGTTGACCTAGTAGAAGTGACCAAGGCTTCTAAGAAGCCTAGAAAGGTCCTTAAGAAGGTATCTAGGGAAGTTATCCCTAGTGAGTACCTAGAGCATCAAAGGAGTACTAATAGGTTTTGGGTTCCTAGGAGCATATTCTCTACACCCTAGATGAGTTTAGAGAGTGTCAACTCAAATTAGAAGGATAGTTAACCCAACCTTATTAAAGTTGACATTTGAGAGCATTTTCAAGGTTATTGTTAACCTTTGAAAATGAAGAGGATTATTCGTGTTACTCCTTGAAAGAGCAATATGTGTGTCAAAATTTGAAGAGTTGAACTTAATCTAAATTGACACACTTAAGAAAAGTATAAGAAAAATTGAGTTAAAAAAATCTTGATACTTTCTTAAGGAATTAAGAGAAAACTCATACTTTAATCAAATGTGATTAACCCTTGAAGGGCGAAAAGATGCCAAGTGTTGTGGATTTGAAATTAATTTTAATTGACACACTTGAGAGAAGCAAAAGTAATGTCAAATTTGGAATTCGGCATTTTCTTATGGAATTAAAGAAAATATAAACCTTAATCCAAAATTGTCACTCTTGGAAAGAGTAACATGTGCCAAATCTTAAGGAATTATGTTTAATTTGACTTGGCACAATTGGAAAAGCATAAGAAATACCAAATTGGGGTGTTGGTATTGTCTTAGGATAATTAAAGGAAAATCTAGGTCCTAATGTAAGATGTTCACTCTTTGGAAGAGTAAAATGTATCAAACTTTGAGGACTTGAACTTAAGTTAAATGGACACATTTAGAAAAGGATAAGAAATGTCAAGTTTGGGGTTTTGGCATTTTCTTAAAAGGCTAAAGGCGAATCTAAGCCTTAATTTGATTTCATTTACTCTTTGAAAGAGTAAAATGTGTCATACTTTGAGGAATTTGTTTAATTTAAAATGGCGCAAATTTAGAAAGGGAAAAAGAAATGTCAAAATTGGGTTTAGCACACTCTTGATGAAATTGGGCAATCAAGGAGTTAATTTTAAGGTTTAGCTAAGAATTAAGGATACTTAGATAGATTATCTAGGTATATTTTGTATATGCTAAAATGTCATGATTGTTTGCCCATCATATGTCATGACATCATATTTATTTTTGCATTCATGATTATTATGAAAAAATACAAAAATACCATGTCATGTCATACATACATCATGTAGTTATAGCATGTTTTTCTTTTGAAAATTACTTATTTTGATGTATGCCATGTAGCATCATGCATTAAGTTAATTTCCTTGTGATTAAGGACAAAGGCATTTATTATGAATGATGAATATCCCAACAAGTGGGATTCTACTAAAATGACATCCTAGGTGGATGATCATAAGTCTCATAATATCTAGATAGATATGCATGATCCCTTAGGTTAGGACAAAACCAAATTTACATCTCACAAAGAATCATAAGGTAATTTGTATGTGTTTTAGTACACATTAGATACAAGTGAGATGTTAGGATGGTGAACAAAACTCAAGATGTTGATTTAGTGCATCTTGTTGAGTTTTAGGTTCATCAAAATACATAGTTATATGTTTTCCAATCATTAGGAAAGATAATGTACAAGTTATGTGCATTGAGCCCAAAGAACATGGTTGGATATTGGTTTTGAAAATGATTTTAAATGTACTTTGGAAAACCTTGATGAATGCTATCTTTTGATAGTAATCATCATTGAATAGTTGAGCACAAACTTGGAAGAAAACACTAGAGTTTTTACAAGTTTCAAAGTTTGTGTCAATCTTTGAAAATAGGAAGTATTTTCATAGAAAACTATTTTTCCTTGATAATATATACCCTAAGTAGTGTTTATATGAATTTTCATGATTTTTAGATTTTTGTAGAATTTTTTGGGAGTTTCTGAAGTTCGCTGAAATTGAATTTCAGGAAATCAGAAACCCAATCGATCAGCCGATCGATTGGATTGGGTTCAATCGATCAGTCGATTGATTGGGAAGCCAATTCCCACGAATAGAAGGGTAGTGAATCGATCAGTCGATCGATTGACCCAGTCTGGATCGATCAGTCGATCGATTTAGAGGGAATTTCTGCGAGCAGTAGCTTGCGGAATCGATCAATGGATCGATTGAAGTGATTTCAATCGATTGAGTCCCAACTTCAATCGATTGGGAAGTCTGATTTTGGCTAGAAAAGCTTGATTTTAGCACTTCAAGTCACTTCGAGTCCCGTTAACCATTCCAAACCCCTTGGAATACATTTATATATATTTAGGGGGAGTTTTCATGTGAAAACAAGTATGGATTGGTTAAGAAATACCAAAGTGAAGTTTAGGATAAGGTTTACTTTCAATTCTGAATTTTGGAATCTTAAAACTTCAAGTTTTGGTTTTCAAGGGTCATTAACCATTCTTAAACCTTTGGAATACATTTGTATACACTTAGGGGGAGTTTTCATCATGAAAACAAGTAAAGATTGGTTAAAAGAAACCAAAGTGAAGTTTAGGATAAGGTTTAGTTTCAATTCTAAATTTTGGAACCTTAAAACTTCAAGTTTTGGTTTTCAAGGGTTATTTACCATTTCTAACCCTTTGGTATACACTTGTATCCATTTAGGGGGAGTTTTCATGTTGAAAGCAAGTATGGATTGGTTAAGGTAGACTTAGGTGAAGTTTAGGTTGAGATTTAGCTTCTTTATTGAATTTTGAACCTCAAAACTTCGAGTTTTGGTTTTCCTAATTATTTAGGAACCCCAAGTCATTATTGGTGCAATGATAGAAATTTGACCATGTTTTTAGGGGGAGTTACTCTTTGAAAACATAAAAAAATTTCAAAAACCTTGGAAGGTGGGTTAAACCTTCGTGATGAATAAATACTCAGGGTCGAGTATTGGGGAGCAATGGAAGATTGGTTATCTTCATTGCTAGGATGAAAAATGCTCTCGGATGAGCATTGTGGAGTAGATTACTGTTCAAGGGAGAGCATTGAGTTAATGAAGGGGATCAGACCTTCATTGGTAAAGTGAAACATGCTCTCGGATGAGCATTGTGAAGAAGATTACTGCTCAAGGGGGAGCATTGGGTTAATGAAGGGGATCAGACGTTCATTGGTAAAGTGAAACATGCTCTTGGATGAGTATTGAGACGAAGATTACTGCTCAAGGGGGAGCATTGAAGACAATGAATGGGAGTGTCATTGGGAAGTTGATGCATGCTCTAGGATGAGCATTGTGAAGTGAAGTAGAGCTCAAGGGGGAGCTTTGGCGGCAATGAAGACTATGAGATCTTCATTGTGGGGTTGTTAACAACATGTAAGGTTGTAAACAATGAAGAGTTAACTCTTATGGAGAAGAGTTTATTTTCTGATTTGATGTGTGACAAAGGGGGAGAATGGAAGGTTAAGTTAGGCCTTCATCCCAAGCAGAGGGAGTTTGCCCTCTAGGAAAGGGAGAGAATGAAGGAAACTTTCATTCATGCTTTGTCATGAGAGAAGAGATTAAGGCTATGAGATTTAGCCTTGGTATAAAGAAGAGGTTAAGGTTATGGGATTTAGCCTAACTTAGAGGAATTGTCAAATATAAAAAAGGAGGAGATTGTTGGGGTAATTTCCCTAGGTCATGTTTGACCAGTTTGACTAAGCTTGAGTTGAGTCAAGTTTGAGTCAGAATTTGAGTTTTGATGTTTGACAATATATGGAGATTGCTAGAGCAATCATCCGGTTGTGGAGATGGTCAAAAAGTTGATCAGGTTGAGAAGAAGAGAAGTCAAGTAGGTCAACGTTGACGGGAGACTTGACTGGGTAAGTCCTAACTGGAGGTTAGACAATGGTGAAGTCCTAGCTGGAGATTAGGAAATGTTAAAGTCCTAACTAGAGGTTAGGTAGTGGAGAAGTCCTAACTGGAGGTTAGACAGTGGAGAAGTCCTAACTGGAGGTTAGGCAATGGGAAAGTCCTAACTGGAGTTTAGGCATCTGGGAAAGTCCTAACTGGAGGTTAGGCAAGAGTGAAAATCCAAGTAGGTCAATGTTGACCAAACTGTTAGGACCTTCGGATAGCGGCTAGAGAGGGGGGTGTGAATAGCCGACCTCAAATTATCGTTTCTTCCTACAATTTAGGTTAGCGCAGCGGAAATACAATGTAGAAACGAAAGTGGAGAAGATCAAACCTCAAACACGATGATGTAACGAGGTTCGGAGATGATACTCCTACTCCTCAGCGTGTCCGTAAGGTGGACGAAGCCTATCAATCCATCGGTGGATGAGACCCCGAAAAATCGGCTAACAACAACTCCTTCTGGGTGGAGAAACCTCGCCACAAACTCTTTTGCAACAGCAATAAAGGAGTACAAGATAGAGCAAGAAAACAAGAAGAATATGAATGTAACAACACTTGCTTGCCTTCTTGTCGACTGGAGTTCGATGAAGCAACAACTTCACGATGCCAGCAGCAACTGATCAGCAAACCAGCCGAGGGAAGCTCACACGAAGCTTCAGAAACACAGAGCTCAGCAAAGCTCAGATCGCAAGAGTGAGGAACAAGAAGAAGAGTTACTGTAGAGGCCCTCGACCTCGATATATATCCTGCACCTGCTGCACCTGTGAAGAAGACAAAGAGCAACACAGAAATCTAGCCGTTGTGTCGCAACGGCTAGGCCTGGACCGATCAGGCTCCAACCTGATCGGTCTGGGAGACTCCTGATCGGTCTGTGGACCGATCAGGCCCTAGGCTGATCGGTCCCCAGACCGATCAACCAACTCTCACAGAGAGTTGGCTTCGAAGTCTGATCGGTCTGTGGACCGATCAGACTATAGGTGGATCGGTCCACAGACCGATCCCCTCCTATCGCTCTCTGAAGTCCATCGCTTCCTGATCGGTCTACAGACCGATCAGTTAACCCACAGAAACATTCTGTTTGGTTACTGATTGGTCACCAGACCGATCCAGACAATCAGAGTATCACTGGATCGGTCACCAGACCGATCCAATGCCTTAGAGCTTCCCAGCCCTAAACCCTAAAGCCTTCTCGGTCTAGAGAACGAGCTACCGAGCCCTCTCTGACCTAGTCCGGAGAACGAGCTACCGAGCCCTCTCCGACTTCCACGTTCGGTCCAGAGAACGAGCTACCGAGCCCTCTCTGACTTAGTCCGGAGAACGAGCTACCGAGCCCTCTCCGACTTCATCTGGTCCAGAGAACGAGCTCCCGAGCCCTCTCCGACCTAGTCCGGAGAACGAGCTACCGAGCCCTCTCCGACTTCCTCCGGTCCAGAGAACGAGCTCCCGAGCCCTCTCCGACCTAGTCCGGAGAACGAGCTACCGAGCCCTCTCCGACTTCGTCCGGTCCAGAGAACGAGCTCCCGAGCCCTCTCTGACCTAGTCCGGAGAACGAGCTACCGAGCCCTCTCCGACTTCGTCCGGTCCAGAGAACGAGCTACCGAGCCCTCTCTGACCTAGTCCGGAGAACGAGCTACCGAGCCCTCTCCGACTTCCTCATCTGGTCCAGAGAACGAGCTCCCGAGCCCTCTCTGACCTAGTTCGGAGAACGAGCTGCCGAGCCCTCTCCGACTTCGTCTGGTCCAGAGAACGAGCTCCCGAGCCCTCTCTGACCTGGTCCAGAGAACGAGCTGCCGAGCCCTCTCCGACTTCCCATGCCAAGCTTCTATACTTTGGACTTTTTCCGTGCCAAGCTTCCTGCTTGGACTTTTCCGTGCCAAGTCTCCATACTTGGACTTTTCTCGTGCCAAGTCTCCATACTTGGACTTTTCCCGTGCCAAGCTCTCTGCTTGGACTTTTCCGTGCCAAGTCTCCATACTTGGACTTTTCCCCGTGCCAAGCTCCCTGCTTGGACTTTTCCGTGCCAAGTCTCCATACTTGGACGTTTCTCGTGCCAAGTCTCCATACTTGGACTTTACGGAATCAAGTCAACTCAAGTCGGGTCAACCAGGTCAACCTTGACCGAAGGTTGCACCCACAATCTCCCAAGTTTGTATTCTTGTCAAACATCAAGATACAACTTTTCTATTCTCGTCAAACATCAAAATACAACTCGAGTCAGGTCAACTCGAGTCAGGTCAACCAGGTCAACCTTGACCTAAGGTTGCACCAACAATCTCCCCCTTTTTGATGTTTGACAAAAACCATAATCAAGTTAGGTTAACCCGATAACCTAACTTAGGTTTTCCAATAGTTCTCCAATCAATGTTCTTCCTTGAACATTCTCCCCAAACTCCAATGTTCTTCCTTGAACATTCTCTAGACATTTCTCCCCCTTTTTGACACACATCAAAAAGAGTGAATCAATGTTAAGAGTTTCTTCCTAATGAAAGTCCCATACCTTTCATTGAAACCCTTAATTTCCCCCTTGATACTAAATACAACAATCAACATAGTGACCATCCCATATCACTCATCTTGACGAGTAAAAAATCCCCCTAAAGGTCAACTCCCCCTTGACCATTGCACCAACAATGTCTTGGAGAGTTTCAATCCTTTAGAAATCTAAAATACCAACTTCCAGCTGAAATTTCAAACAATCAGTCGAAAATCAGCATTTTGGCATGCTCAGCCCTTTACTGGATCGATCACCAGACCGATCCACACTTCCCTGGATCGGTCCAGTGACCGATCCAGACCTCCCTGGACCGATCAACATCCCCTCTGATCGGTCCACAAAGCTCTGATAGGAATTTCTAATTTTTCTCCAGAAATTCAGAAACCCCTAAAGATTCACAGAAAATTCCAAAAATTATAAAATTTTGAGGATACATTCCTCATAACATATATTATCATGGAAAAATAGTTTTCTATGAAAATAACTTCTATTTTCAAATCTTGATACAAAGTTCGAAAAACTTTGAAATAGCTCAAGGTTAATCCATCTTTGTATCAACTTGCTCAATGATGAATGTTGGAGTGTATACTGAAAGCCTAAGCTTTGTAAACATTCATTATGAATAAAGAATCACATTTGGTCTAATTATCTACATTTGTTTGTAATTGTTCATTTAATTTATATTGTAGATAACATAGTATGTGGTGTCACAGACAGAAGATGATGTTATCAGTACCTTATAAATTATAAACAGTAGCTCAAGACCAGAATGGAAAGGAACAAACCATTAGAAGGTCGTAGTGTAATTAGGTATTAGTTTATCTTGACTATATAATTACACTAGTACACTCAGAGTGTATTGAGTAGGACCATTTGAGGTCGTTTCTTTTATACTGACTTTATAAAGGAACAAAGACCTCAGTTATTATGGAAGTGTGTGCTCTTAATCCTAATATAATAACAAGCACATATGTTTGATATTTATTTCTTTAATTTATCAATGGGTGAGATTTAGTTCGATGAATCAATAAACTCGATAAGTTGGGAAATAGTATCACTTATAGTGTGTGTTGTTGATTATAGAAGGAAACTGTGTCCTAGAGATACTAGGTTGATAATGTCCCCAAGAGGAGCTCATAAGGATTGTCATGTTAAACCCTGCAGGTGGACTTAGTCCGACATGACGATAAGGTTGAGTGGTACTACTCTTGGACTTAGATATTAATTAAATGAGTTGTCAGTAACTCACTTAATTAGTGGACATTCGATATCTTAAACATAGGGAGACTAACACACTCATAATAAGAAGGAGCCCAAAAATGTAATTTGGGATTGGTGCGGTAGTTCAATGATAGTTCTCTAGTGGAATGAATTATCATTGGTAAAATTAAGTTGTGTGTTCGGGGCGAACACGGGATGCTTAATTTTATCGGAAGACCAAAACCAATTCCTCCTCTCGGTCCCTATCGTAGCCTCTTATTTATAGAGTTCTATACCCACCTATACCCACCTTCTAAACCCACCCAATAGGGGCCGGCCAAGCTAGCTTGGGAACAAGCTAGGGCCGGCCTAGGTATAAAATTGGGTGGCCGGCCCTAGCTTGAACCCAAGCTAGTAGGGCCGGCCAAAATAAATTAAAAAAGAAATTTAATTTTAATTTTTATTATGTGGTAGATATAATTTAAAGAGAATTAAAATTAAAATATCTCTCTTGTAAAAGATTTACAAAAGATTAAAGAAAGAGATTAGATCTCTTTCCTTATTTGTAGATTGGAGAGATTTTTTATTTTCTCTTTAAAATTATTCACATGTTAATAAAATTAAAATTATAGATATTTCCTTTTATTAACCATGAAGAGATTTTTAAAGAGAAATTTTATTTTTTAAAATTTCTGGAAACAAATAAGGAAAGTTTTAATTGTTGATTGAAACTTGTCCAATTTGCTTCCTCTTGATGTGGCCGGCCATTAGAGTTTATTTGGGAAATTTTATTTTATTTTTCTCAAATAAATCATGTCAAGGAAATTAAGGAAATTTTATTGTAAATAAATTTCCTAATTTGCCTAGGCCAAGGAATATAAAAGAAGGGGTAGGGGTGCCTTCATGAGACACAACCTTTATTGTTTTCTCTCCCTTTTTCCTTGGTGTTGTGGCCGGCCATTACCCTCTCCCTCTCTTCCTCTTGTGGTGGCTGAATACTTCATCTCTCTTGGAGTTCTTGTGGTGGCCGGATACTACTTGGAGAAGAAGAAGAAGAAGGAGAGAAAGCTAGCATCTCTAGGAGCTTGGTTAGTATTTTGATTTTCTTCTTTGGTAAAGTTCTTCCTTTGTGGCCGAACCTTGCTTGGAGGAGAAGAAGGTGGTTGGTGGTTTCTCATCTCGGTAGATCGTTGCCCACACAACGTCCGAGGTTAGAAGAGGAATACGGTAGAAGATCAAGAGGTTTTTCTACAAGGTATAACTAGTATTTTCTATTTCCGCATCATGCTAGTTATTTATGGAAATAATATCAAATACAAGAGGCTTACGTTATAGAATTTCGAATATGTTTTTTCGAAGTTGTGTTCTTTTGTTTTTTCTTTTCCTTGTGATTTGATTGTTCTCTTTGGTTAACCTAAAGTTATTTTAGGAAATTAAATATTAGCTTTCTATTAAAGGTTTTGTCTAGTCGGTGGTGGTTGCTCCCATATCCAAGAAGGCCATGTGCCTCGCCACGTCAGTACTGGGAACCTTTTATGGAAATTAATATTTAATGGAATTAATAACTTAAGGAGACTTGGGTCGAACGTGTTAAGTTCCGCAGGAGATCCAAGTCAAAACCTAAAAGAACAAATAGATTAAGTTTTGGATCAAACGTGTTAAGTTCCGCAGGCGATCCAAAATTTAATTTAAAAGAACACATGGTAGCTAGGAAAAGGTTCAGACCTTTGTACAAAATTTTTGTACAGTGGAACCTATAGGTTTTCCGAGTAGCAACCAACAATGAATGCTATCACTAGAAAAGCTTCATCAAGGTTTTTCAAATCAATTTTGAAATGATTTTAAACCATTCAATTTAGGACCATTGAGCAACACAGAAATCGATCGGTCGATCGATTGGGAAGTGACCGTTGAGCAGGAAATGAGCAATGGACGGTTGAGATTGTGTAGATGTGACGTGGCAATCGATTGGGACTAATTTGGATTGATTGGGAGCATTGTATAAAGCTTGGGTGGAGCATTTTCTTCGTCAGAACTTTGTGTTGTTCCTGCGACTTTTCGTGCGATCTTCACCGAGCTTCTTCCGATCTTCACCGCCAGTTCTTGAAGGTTCTTGGGGTGCATCTCCAAGGTTCAAGAGGCAACCTACATCAACAAGATCAAGCAAGGAGAGGTTTTATTTTATACCCTTGTGTATTTTCTTCTTGTTTGAGTGATTCTTGTTGTGAGGTGTTTATGTAAGGCTTCTCCGTCTTCGGCTGTGACCGAGAAGGAGTGTTTCATAGTGGAGGTGTGTGCTCGATGTGTGGATCCTTGGATTAGTCACCTCTTCTTGAGGTGGATACCAAGTAAATCCTTGAGTTAGCGTTGGTTGTGTTTGTATTAGTATTCCGCTGCATATTATCAAGACGAAGCAACCGACAAAGCGACGAGACGCTATTCACCCCCCTCTAGCGGACATCACGACCCCAACATGAACTAATTGAGTCATCTGATTTCGATCTTGTCGGTATTAGGCAGTTGTCTTTAGCTGGGATTAGGACTAGCGCCGAGGACCTTGTGTATAAATGGACTCATCCACATTACGTTCCACCAGCTGTCGACGAACCTATTGCTGAAGAAGATCCGATCCCAGTTACTGCGCCTCCTCCGGTGGTTATTGATCCAGGATTTGCCATGATGCCTTACTTTGACTTTGCTCAGAGCAGTTCATATGCACCTCCTCCTCCGGCCAGTGACTTCTTTACCCGTCTTCGTGATGATATTTTTAGTCGATTTACCACCTTAGAGATGAAGATGGATGATCAGTACAGCTCCCTTCAGGGTCAAATTGCAGACTTTTGTCAAGAGATGATGGATTGTACTGATGCATTAGAAAGGGAGCAGTAGAGGATGTTTGACTATTTTCGAGATGGTGAGGATGAGGAGGAGTGATTTTAGGGTTTATTATTTCTGACTTGTTGTATTAACTACCTTGGATTATGACTAAGTATGTTATTATGACCTTCTTTAGTAGCTTTTGGTATATTTTATAGAATAGGTTTCTTAAATGCTTTCAAAATATTACTTAGTAGTTTTTTAAATTATTTTTGTAAAAATTTCCCATTTCAAATTTTGGTTTTCAAAACTCTTTCAAAATATTTTCATTTTCTAGAGTAGCCTAGCTAGGTCCTTCCATAGACTTGCATGATCCTATAGTTCTAGGAGCCAGCATCTCACAAGTACAGTAGGATCCCTTACTTGATAACTTAGAATGGGTGAGATGCTTAGGACCTAGCCTAAGATTTCAGATGCTTATGTCAGTGCATCGCTATAAATTTGGGCTTTAAACAACATATATGGATTAATTTGAACTAACTAGCTAGTAACAACCTAGTTAGTCCTAAATACTCAAATTGACCAACCTGAGTCAATAGCTACTATCTTGTGGTAGTTAGCATTGAACAAATGTTGGGCATTTCATCATAAGGACATTTTCCCTTAGTTTTTCTAACCATGTTTGGACTTTTAGGTTGTTGTCAATTTTAGGGGGAGCTTTGATTATATTTTTAAAAGTCTTTCTTACAAATTTTCAAAAAATTTTCTTTTTTTTAAAAATATTTTTTGAAATATTTCTATCAGTTTCAACTTAGTGGCAATTTTCACAAATTCTACACTTCTCAAATTTTTCAAAATTACTTTTCCTTTCTTAAAACCAAAAAAATAATAAAAAATTAATAAATAGAAAAAAAATACAAATATTACTATTTTTTTAACTTGGTGAAATTTTTCTATCATTTTAACTTCCTTAACTTTTCAAAGATTCTTCATGTTTTCATAATTTCATTTTGCCCTTATTTCAAAAATAATAAATAAAATTCTTTTCAAAATTGTTAATATTAATTTTACATATTTTAAAAAAATACTTTACTTATTCATACTTGATTTTTATTTTTCTACAATCTTACACTTTTCCACTAATTTTCAACTTTCGAAAGATCTATCTAATATTGTTACAATTTTCATAAATTACAATACTTTTAACCTTATGAATTTTTTTTTCAAAATTAAATTAAGTTATTAACTTTAACTTTTTGCATTCAAAGCTTTTCTGTGACCTTTATTAGTTTTCCTTGGTTTTGAGGTCTTCCTCTATTTTTGATGTGTGTCAAAGGGGGAGAGATATTGAATTTATGGGGAGTTAGTTAACTCAGGGGGAGAGTTAAAAGTTAAATTGCTTGTTTATTTAATTTTTGTATATTTTAACTTAACTTTGAATCTTGGTTGCCAAACATCAAAATGGGGGGATTGTTGGTGCAAGCAGCACCAGAATCAAACCTAAGTTTTGATGTTGTCAAAGGTTCAAGTTAAGTTTTGTTGTGATCTAACAAGTTGACTGAGTGTGCTGGCTGTTTACTCAACAGAGAAAGACTTAGTTGGAGGCTAGGCAGGAGAAATCTTAGCAGATCGTCGAACCCAGGTGAAAGTCTAAGTGGGTCGAGGGAATCCAATGCTTGGCTGTGTGATCGAGAGGTCTGGAAGACCGAAAATCAAGAGAAAAGTCTTGGCGAGCCGATTAAAGCTAAGTGAAAAGTCCAAACTAGATTTGGAGGATCTAAGTTTGGCAGGTAAGTTGAGGTAAACAACTGGAGAAGCGACAGTGAGGTCAGGTTCCCGAAGGGAATAACCTTAGGTCGTCGATTCAACTAAAAAAATTGGGAGAAGGTTTTCAAGTTGAAATCAAGACAGTTCTACTGTCTTTTATATATTACTCATGCATTATAATTGTGCTAACATCTGTTTTGCAGGATTACTGTCTAACAGTGTTTTGCAAGTTTGGCCGGATCGGTCGATCGAACCGAAGGATATCGATCGACCGAACCATGATGACTCAGCACAGGCCAGTTCATCAGCATCGATCTGAAGCAAAAGGAAAAAGAACTGGTCGGTCGACCAAACCAAAGGATCGGTCGACCGAACAAATCAACATTAAAGCACCATTAAATGAGGATCTAGGCAAATCTCGACGAACAAGGAAGGAGCCTGTTTGGTCGACCGAAAGTAGGGATCGGTCGACCGAACCCTTAATGAGCAGTTAATGCAAAAGATCGAGCCAGCGTCAGACTCCATCTAGGGAGGAAGGGAGCTGGTTCGGTCGACCGAATAGAGGGATCGGTCGACCAATCCTCAAAGGCACTTATAAAAAGGGGCTCGAGGTTTGAGGCAAAAATAACTTTCTGATTACAAAAAGGCTCACCTCTGCGCAAGCTATTCGTACTGCAAACTCACTACAACTCTTCAAACTACTTCATCCAGAAACACCGACCGAGCTTCAAATTCTACATTTAGTCGGTATATTAATTTTTAGCTTGCATTGTATTATTTCATTAGTAAGATAGTAGGATTGTTAATATCTTGCTCATTTGTACGATCTGCTTCTTTCCGAGGATTTCGGAAAGAAGGGTTATAGTGGATTGCTCATTGGTGCAGTCAAGGACCGCGGGCCTTCGAGTAGGAGTCGACCTAGACTCCGAACGAAGTAAACGAACTTGTCTTTTATTTTAATTTTCGCAGCATGATTCTGATTTCCAAAGAAAAAGAAAAGTTTTAAAAGAGTGCGATATTCACCCTCCTCTATCGCACTTATCCGATCCAATACTTTACAACTTGCTTTAGGGCTCTATTTATAACTCTCTGGTCAAAAGTGATCGTTGCTAACATGGCACTTTAGAGGCGCCTTTAACTGGATAAATTTTATCCTTGTCACTACCAATGTTCAACTGTTATGTCATGCTAGAGACACCTTTGTTTCAATCAGAAGCGTCTCGATTAGGCTAACCTAGACTCCATGGTTTATCTCTTCGGTAATGACTCCTGCTCTTTAGAGGTGTTAGTTAGAGCCCTAGAGCCAATCATTTGATGATTGTATGGACTCATGTATATCATATTCTTGTATATTAATAAAGGCATTTGTTTGGTTATTATACTTATTTATATTAGTGCCAAATAGACTAAGTATAATAGCGTCCTTGAGTAGAAGGTTCATACCTATATCAATCGATTAGTTGAATCGATAGTGAGATGATATAGGGAACACTACTCTAAATCATTCCTAGTCGAGTATTAGCATTCAGGGACAATGTTAATACAATAAGACTAGCATGTAGGTCAGCTCGATGACTTGATCTCACAAGTCATGGATATAGAGATATCAAGCTGACACATGGGTATGCATTAGAGAATGTATATTGAATGACCCGCCATGAGAAAGTATCATGGATCGTTATATGAGTGTCATATACTTTCTCATGTGGCTATTAGTATGACTATTAGTCCTTAGACCTGAAGTCACCATGGATCCCTACATAAGGAGTTATGTACTTTAGTTTCGTCAAACGTCACCCGTAACTGGGTGGACTATAAAGGCGATTACTGGGTATATAACGAATTATGTAGAGGGATGTGAGTGATGTAGATGGGATCTATCCCTCCCATATGACGGGAGCGACATCGGTATTCTTGATAGAGTGAGACCACTAAGTGCATGGCCATGTCCAAATGAGTCAACATTAGATGTTGAGCTCATTTGATCGAGTGAGTCTACTTGGAGTTCAAGATTTAGATTGATTAGAGGATGACACGGTCTATGCCTCACATTGATCAATCTAGATGTCTAGGATAGAAGGACACTTGTCATTATTTTGTGAGTAGTCACAATTGGTAGTCACAAGGTGATGTCGGATCTCGACATTCTTGTAACTTGGGTAGTAATGATGTGTTGCTAGATACCGCTCATTACTTATGCTCCTAAATGGGTTTAGGGCATTGCCAACGTTACAAGAACCTATAGGGTCACACACTTAGGACAATTAGGTGGAGATTAGGTTCATATGATGAACCAAGAGGATTAGATTCATTTGATGAATCAAATTGGATTAAGAGTAATCCTAATTGGGCTAACTTGAGTTCGACTCAAGTTGATTCATGTGTTAAATGAGTCTAATTTAGATTTTGACTCATTGAATCAATTTAATTTAATGAATTAGATTCATTATATTAAGTTGGCTCGAATCAAATGGTTGGATTAGATCCACCATGGTAGAGATTGAGTCAAGTTTGACTTGACTTGAGAAGGAAGACCAAAGGTCAATTTTGACTTGACCTTTTGCCACCTCATTGGTGAGTTGGCATTAGGTTGACCAATAATGATGTTCCACATCATCATGGGTGCCACCTCATGGAAGTTACAAAGCCACTCTCTTAATGGTTTCATATTAATTGCAATTAATGCAATTAATGTGATTTTATGGTTTCATATTAATTGCAATTAATGCAATTAATGTGAATTTTGAAAAGTGGCCGGCCACTTTGTTTTTGGGTGAAGAAATTCATTTTTCATTGACTTGTGTGCATCTTCCTCCTTCTCCCTCTCAAGCTCTCCCTCTCCCTCTCCTCCCTTGGCCGAACCACATAGGTGCTAGCACACCTTGGTTTTTTGGTCATCTCCATCTAGTGTGCCCGTGTGGATACTTCTAGAGGACCGGCGCTTGACGGTCTTGAGATCCGGCATCATTTGGACGAGCGGGAACGCGAAGGGCATCGCATCAAAGGTATAAATGGTTTATCCTTATGTAGATCTACTGTAGATTAAAGTTTTCAAACTCGTACTCGTATTTTCGTTCGGTTTTACCTTGCACGAGATCCGTGGCTTGGGCGATTCGGGGTTTCCGCGACGCGAAAAGCGGTTTTCGCGGCCCGAAAAACCCAACAGTGGTATCAGAGCCACGTGCAAGGCTTGTACGAGTTTGTTTTTATTTTTATGAAAAATAAAACCTTCTGTGATTTTCTGTAAAATTAGTTTTTTATGATTTTATGGGTAATTTTTCCGTAGAAGCGAAGCACAAGTGTCTCGGCACTTGTAGGCTTCGGCTACAGGAAAGATCTTTCAAAATCGGCTTCGTTTTGCCCCAAATCCATTTGGGACAGCGGGCTTGGGTGCCATTAGATCGCAAAGGAGCAACTCACGATTGTTAGATCGTGGGTAGGGGTACTGCCCCTAACCCCGCAAGGGGATTGCACCCGAAATCGCTAAAACGAACCTGCCGGGAAGATTTTTCCGAAACGGCAATGTCTCGGCCCAAATCGTTTTGGGACTGCGGGTTTAGGCGCTGTTGGATCGCAAAGGAACCCTCGCGATGGTTAGATCGCGGGTAGGGGCGCTGCCCCTGGCCCCGCAAGGGGATCCGTTCCGCGATTGCGCCCGAAACCGCTAAACGGGTCCGCCAGGAAATTTTACTCGTAAAATTGTAAAAATTAATTTTAAAATTACAGAAAATTATGAAAAATATATAATTTTGAATTATATATTAATTTGTGATAGTCATGGCCCAAAGCCCAATATGATTGGTTGTGTTGTAATTCATAATACGGCCTGCGTGCCGTTATGTGTTTACGAGTGTTGTATTATATTCGCGACCTGCGCGTCGTGCCTTCTCTTATTTTCTTGTTGTAAATTAGATTTAGACTTGAATGTAACTCGAGTTTCAAATTATAATGTACAAATTGGAGCGGTGGAGGGTCCACACGAGACGGAGTTCCGAGGCGGGCACGAGCAACACAAGGTGGTCAAAGGGAGGCGCTTGGAGAAGCTGTTGACCCTAGGTTGACCAATCGATCTTCTCATTGGCTTGAGAAGATCGTAGTAGGGCCATGACTAAATCACAAATAGATTAATTAATTAATTATTATGTATTTGATGCATGTTTAATAATTAATTAATTAATTAGTGCCTTAACGATTAGATTAGATCTAAGTCGTGCACATGATGCACCCTTGTGATTAGATTAGATCTAAGTCGTGCACAAGATGCATTCTTCTCGATTAGATTAGATCTAGATCGAACCAACTCTAAAATGCCTAACCGTGCCGTGATACCTATCACTACCTCGATCACATGTATTGTTGAATCTGCCAAAGCAGAGCAATACATATTATCTTGGTAGGGTACGGAGGGACAATTTTGGTCCCGTCTATCAACGCATGGGTGAATACAAACTCAATTAGATTGAGTATTCATAGTTACTCGGTTAGATCGAGTCAACTATAGGCATTCTTCCAATAGTTGGAAAGATAGGTCAATATCACATCTATATTAACTCTCGGGCGTATTAGCCAAAGCTAACTCGAGTTTTAATATAAATGCGGATATTGATTCTATAAACAAGAGTTGCATAGAGATGTAATTGGTAATCGTTACCTACCGATCATACTAAGCCTTGGGCGTATTAGCCAAAGCTAACTCAAGGGTTAGTATGATGTGGATCTTGTCCCACAAGAATTATAGAATTCAGTGGGAGCATCATTTAATTAAAATGCCTAATTAAATGATTTTTTTTAAGAATATGATATTTATTTCTGCAAATTTTCTGTTGTAGATAACCATGACGTCAAACACGAATTCCTTCTCCCTGCGATCTGTCCTTGAGAAGGACAAGCTCAACGGAGCGAATTTCCTGGACTGGTACAGGAATTTGAGAATAGTTCTCACCTAGGAACGTAAGCTGTACATTCTGGAGCAGCCCATTCCGGAGGCTCCTCCTGCCAATGCCCCGCGAGCCGACAAAGATGCTTACAAGAAGCATCAAGACGACACATTAGATGTGTCCTGTCTAATGCTCGCGACCATGAACTCAGAGCTTCAGAAGCAACATGAGTTGATGGGCGCTTTTGATATGGTTGAGCATCTTCGCCAACTATATCAGGGACAAGCGAGGCATGAGAGATTTGAGATCTCGAAGGCACTGTTTCAGTGCAAGATGTCAGACGGGGCTCCTGTAGGTCCTTATGTACTCAAGATGATTGGGTACAGAGAGAACCTACAAAGACTGGGGTTCCCACTTGGCCAAAAGCTGGCCACTGACTTGATCTTGCAATCCTTGCCGGATAGCTATAGTCAATTCGTTCTCAACTATAACATGAACGAGATTGACAAGCCACTGCCCGAGTTACTTAGTATGTTACGAACTGCTGAGATTAACCTTAAGAAGGTTAAGCCCATTCTGATGGTCCAGAAGCATAAGGGCAAAGGCAAGCCCAAAGGTAAAGGAAAGTCCCAAGCCAAGGGCAAAGGCAAGGCACTGAAGCCTAAAGGAGGGGTCGCCAAGGATGCTACCTGTTTCCACTGCAGTCAGACCGGGCACTGGAAGAGGAACTGCAAGGTATACTTGGAAGATCTTAAGAAGAAGCGAAGTGAGACTTCCACTTCAGGTATATATGTCATAGAAGTCAATCTATCTATTTCTACATCATGAGTATTAGATACTGGATGTGCTTCTCACATTTGTACCGAGGCGCCGAGAAATAGCAGAGCATTGGCAAGGGCAATGGAGCACGGGTTGCTGCTGTTGCTGTAGGAACTTATCAGCTATCTCTGCCCTCTGGGCTTGTACTAGATTTAGATGATTGTTGTTATGTGCCTGCTCTTACTAAGAACATAGTTTCAGTTTCTTGTTTAGACAAGAAAGGATACTCTTTTATAATAAAAGACAAATGTTGTTCTGTTTATTTGAAAGATATGTTCTATTGTAGTGCACCACTAATAAACGGACTCTATATTCTAGACCTTGAGAGCCCTATCTATAACATTAGTACCAAGAGGTTCAAGTCAAATGACATGAACCAAACATACCTCTGGCACTGTCGCTTAGGTCATATAAATGACAAGCGCTTATCCCAGCTCCATAAGGATGGTTTGTTGGACACATTTGATTTAGAATCATATGAGATATGCGAGTCATGCCTACGAGGCAAGATGACCAAGACCCCTTTAGTGGGCATAGCGAGAGAGCAACTGATTTGTTAGGACTCATACATAGTGATGTATGTGGCCCTTTCAATGTTGCTGCTAGAGGCGGTTATAGATACTTCATCACATTTACTGATGATTTTAGTAGATACGGTTATGTGTACTTGATGACACATAAGTCTGAATCCTTTGAAAAGTTCAAAGAATTCAAGAATGAAGTACAGAATCAACTTGGCAAGAGTATTAAGGTACTTCGATCAGATTGAGGTGGTGAATACTTAAGCCATGAGTTTCGTGACTACTTAGCTGAGTGTGGGATTTTATCTCAACTCACTCCTCCTGGAACACCACAGTGGAATGGTGTATCCGAAAGGAGGAATCGTACCTTATTAGATATGGTACGATCTATGATGAGTCACACAGATCTTCCGATATATCTATGGGGATATGCTCTAGACACGGCAGCTTTCATACTCAACCGAGTTCCATCAAAGGCCGTGATAAAGACACCATATAGGATATGGACTGGGAGAGATGCCCAGGTGTCTTTCATGAGGATTTGGGGTTGTGAGGCTTACGTTCGACGTCAAGTCTCAGACAAGTTAGGACCCAAATCCGACAAGTGCTATTTCATCGGATATCCCAAGGAAACTAAGGGATATTACTTCTACATTCCCAGTCAGCACAAGGTAGTTGTGGCAAAGACTGGGGTCTTTCTAGAAAGGGACTTTGTTTCTAGAAAGACTAGTGGGAGCACGTTCGATCTTGAAGAAGTTCAAGATGCGAACAATAGCACTGATGCCTCGATGGAAATTGAACTGGAACCACAAAGTGTTGTGGATGATGTTGTTCCACAAGGAGTTGAGGAACAACAACCAGTTCAAGTAGACATACCTCTTCGCAGGTCTGATAGGGTACGTCATCAGCCTGAGAGATACTCATTTCTCTTGTCTGACCATGATGACATTGTGCTCATAGAGGATGAGCCTACCACCTATCAGGAAGCTGTGATGAGACCAGATTCTGAGAAATGGCTAGAAGCCATGAGATCCGAGATAGAATCCATGTACACCAACCAAGTATGGACTTTGGTTGATCCACCTGAAGGGGTAAAACCCATTGGGTGCAAGTGGGTCTTTAAGAGAAAGACTGACATGGATGGACTTATCTATAAGGGTCGCTTGGTAGCTAAAGGTTTCAAGCATTCATGGTATTGATTATGATGAAACCTTTTCTCCGATGGCGATGTTTAAGTCCATTCGGATCATGCTTGCTATTGCACCTACCATGACTATGAGATATGGCAGATGGATGTCAAAACCGCGTTTCGAATGGAAACCTACTCGAAGATGTGTACATGACACAACCCGAGGGTTTTGTAGATCCACGAGATACTAGTAGAGTATGCAAGTGCATAGGTCCATTTATGGACTAAAGCAAGCTTCTGAGTGGAATCTTCGATTCGATGATGCGATCAAACAGTTTGGTTTCATCAAGAACGAAGATGAGCCTTGTGTCTACAAGAAGGTTGTAGGGGACATAGTTGTCTTCCTCATCGTATGTGGATGACATACTACTCATTGGGAAGGACATCCTATGCTTCAAGACATGGCTAGGGAGTTGCTTCTCAATGAAGGACTTAGGTGAGGCATCTCGCATTCTTGGGATACAGATCTATAGAGATAGATCTAAGAGATTGCTTGGCCTAAGTCAGAGTACATATATTGACAAGGTACTTCTTCGGTTTGCCATGCAGAACTCCAAGAAGGGATTTTTGCCGATGTCACATGGCGTGAGTCTTTCGAAGACTCAAGGTCCCTCTTCTAGAGAGGAGAGAGACCGCATGGATCAGATCCCTTATGCCTTAGCCATAGGATCGATCATGTACGCCATGCTGTGTACTCAACCTGATGTCTCGTATGCTTTGAGCATGACGAGCAGATACCAGTCAGATCCAGGTGAAAGTCACTCGATAGCGGTCAAGAATATTCTTAAGTACTTACGAAGGACTAAAGAATATTTCTTGATATATGGAGGCAATGATGAGCTAACTGTAAAGGGTTACAGTGATGCCAGCTTTCAGATCGATCAGGATGATTACCGATCGCAGTCAGGGTTCGTATTTTGCATTAATGGTGGTGCTGTCAGCTGGAAGAGTTCGAAGGGATACGTGGCTGATTCTACAACAGAAGCCAGTATATTGCTGCATCAGAGGCAGCTTGGATCCGCAAGTTCATCATGAACTTGGGGTGGTTCCTAGCATCGCTGACCCATTGAGCTCTATTGTGACAACAATGGAGCTATAGCACGAGCGAAGGAACCTCGCTCACACCAGCGGACCAAGCACATACTACGGCGCTTCCATCTCATTCGCGAGATTATCGATAGAGGAGATGTGAAGATTTGCAGAGTACCTACAGAGGCTAACATCGCAGATCCCTTGACCAAGGCTTTGGCACAGAGGAAGCATGATGGTCACACTAGGTCTTTAGGCCTTAGAGCTTATACTGATTGGCACTAGTGCTAGTGGGAGATTGTTAGTTAGAGCCCTAGAGCCAATCATTTGCTGATTGTATGGACTCATGTATATCATATTCTTGTATATTAATAATGGCATTTGTTTGGTTATTATACTTATTTATATTAGTGCCAAATAGACTAAGTATAATAGCGTCCTTGAGTAGAAGGTTCATACCTATATCAATCGATTAGTTGAATCGATAGTGAGATGATATAGGGAACACTACTCTAAATCATTCCTAGTCGAGTATTAGCATTCAGGGACAATGTTAATACAATAAGACTAGCATGTAGGTCAGCTCGATGACTTGATCTCACAAGTCATGGATATAGAGATATCAAGCTGACACATGGGTATGCATTAGAGAATGTATATTGAATGACCCGCCATGAGAAAGTATCATGGATCGTTATATGAGTGTCATATACTTTCTCATGTGGCTATTAGTATGACTATTAGTCCTTAGACCTGAAGTCACCATGGATCCCTACATAAGGAGTTATGTACTTTAGTTTCGTCAAACGTCACCCGTAATTGGGTGGACTATAAAGGCGATTACTGGGTATATAACGAATTATGTAGAGGGATATGAGTGATGTAGATGGGATCTATCCCTCCCATATGACGGGAGCGACATCGGTATTCTTGATAGAGTGAGACCACTAAGTGCATGGCCATGCCCAAATGAGTCAACATTATATGTTGAGCTCATTTAATCGAGTGAGTCTACTTGAGGTTCAAGATTTAGATTGATTAGAGGATGACACGGTCTATGCCTCACATTGATCAATCTAGATGTCTAGGATAGAAGGACACTTGTCATTATTTTGTGAGTAGTCACAATTGGTAGTCACAAGGTGATGTCGGATCTCGACATTCTTGTAACTTGGGTAGTAATGATGTGTTGCTAGATACCGCTCATTACTTATGCTCCTAAATGGGTTTAGGGCATTGCCAACGTTACAAGAACCTATAGGGTCACACACTTAGGACAATTAGGTGGAGATTAGGTTCATATGATGAACCAAGAGGATTAGATTCATTTGATGAATCAAATTGGATTAAGAGTAATCCTAATTGGGCTAACTTGAGTTCGACTCAAGTTGATTCATGTGTTAAATGAGTCTAATTTAGATTTTGACTCATTGAATCAATTTAATTTAATGAATTAGATTCATTATATTAAGTTGGCTCGAATCAAATTGTTGGATTAGATCCACCATGGTAGAGATTGAATCAAGTTTGACTTGACTTGAGAAGGAAGACCAAAGGTCAATTTTGACTTGACCTTTTGCCACCTCATTGGTGAGTTGGCATTAGGTTGACCAATAATGATGTTCCACATCATCATGGGTGCCACCTCATGGAAGTTACAAAGCCACTCTCTTAATGGTTTCATATTAATTGCAATTAATGCAATTAATGTGATTTTATGGTTTCATATTAATTGCAATTAATGCAATTAATGTGAATTTTGAAAAGTGACCGGCCACTTTGTTTTTGGGTGAAGAAATTCATTTTTCATTGACTTGTGTGCATCTTCCTCCTTCTCCCTCTCAAGCTCTCCCTCTCCCTCTCCTCCCTTGGCCGAACCACATAGGTGCTAGCACACCTTGGTTTTTTGGTCATCTCCATCTAGTGTGTCCGTGTGGATACTTCTAGAGGACCGGCGCTTGACGGTCTTGAGATCCGGCATCATTTGGACGAGCGGGAACGCGAAGGGCATCACATCAAAGGTATAAATGGTTTATCCTTATGTAGATCTACTGTAGATTAAAGTTTTCAAACTTGTACTCGTATTTTCGTTCAGTTTTACCTTGCACGAGATCCGTGGCTTGGGCGATTCGGGGTTTCCACGACGCGAAAAGCGGTTTTCGCGGCCCGAAAAACCCAACAAGAGGCACTTCGGTGCATCGAAGGCATCTAAGTTCCGCACACGGCAATAACTTCTCTACATTCGAGGCGCCTCAAGCTATTTGAGGCACCTCGAGTCTTCAAATCATCAGGGTGCCTCCGTTCATTTGGAGGTGCCTTGAATGGTCAAACTTTTAAGTTGACCATTTTCTAACACTGCTCGCTTTGGTGATAATTCGATTGTCCAGAGTTAAACTCACTTGAACCCAATTATGACCTTTTCCTCAAGCATACTTCCTCTTGGCTTGTCATCCATCGGATGCACCACTCACTTGGGTGATTGTACTGCAATGTATATTATCACTTTTTAATGATAAATACTGAGATTACTCGTGTATCTACTTAGTTTACTTATTGCTTAGGTAAGTCAGATCACGCGCAACTCATTAAGTACATCAAACATCCAATCATTTTAGAATACTTTATCTGAGAGATACTTTCTCCTAGATTTTTCGCTACATGTTGACTTGTATCTATCAACATTTGTATCAACATAGTATCACCCTTAGTGAATTTATCAAAATTTTGTCTATGTAATGAAACTAATAAGAACAAGTCCTTCTAATATTCTAATAATTTTGATTTCTAGAATGTAAACTCATATCTTTCATGTTAAATCTTGAATTCAACATATCTTTAGTGAATTTGACTATCTTATTATTACTCTAGATGATAAGTATATCATCTACATATATACACAAGATGACATAAACATTTTCTATGACTTTCAATAAATGAATTTATCATATTCATTGATTTTAAATCCACTTTCCTTCATGATATTATCAAATTTCTCATGACATTATTTTAGTAATTGTTTCAAGCCATATAACAACTTCTCAATCTATAAACCTTTGGTGCATATAAAGAAAAGAGAAAACTAGAAAAAGTCAGTTGTTAGTTGAGTGGTAAAATGAGAATGAAGTGAGCCTTTTGGGAAGAATGGAATCTCCTTTGAGAAAAAAATGAAAATTTTAAACAATTAAAATAAACTCTAATTAAAAACTTAATAATATCTTTAAAAATAAAGTTATTAAGTAGGCGAATCTAAAATGAGAATGAAGTTAAATTTAAAATGAAGTTAATTAAGTTTGCATTTAAATAGCTTTTAACAAATAAATTTCACTCATTTATAACACAAAACTTAAAAGGGCGAAGTAGGCGAATCTAATTATAGGATCTGATCCAACTCCAAATCCAATAAAGGTTTCGATTCTGATTGGGTTTATCCCGCCTGCTTCCTCTTCCTTGGTCGTAGCCACAGAAGGCAATTATGGTTAGGGTGTCTTTCGTGCGGTAGCTATTCGTGTGGTGAGGAGGCATGGAGAATCCCAATGCTATGACTACAAGCCACAACCATTGCCAGGAGGCAGCATTGGAATAGAGAAAGAGACCAAGCCACTGAACCAAATCACACGTGCTCGAGTCGCCACCGATCTGATCTCATCACCGGGAAGCCTATCGATGAAGGCCTTGGGGCCATTGTCATGCAAGAAGCTAACTCAACTCGGCTTGCTGTCTCTGGCCTGCTCAGTCACAAAGTGTTTTAGTACATTGTAACGCATGGGAAGTCAATTAGGACTCTCTGAATGGCATTTGTCAGAGACAGTGATTTGAGCTTGAAGTATGTGCTCGAAGGTTATCACACTTTGTAAAAGCTAGATATTTGGGACAACCCTTCTGGTGATGTAGGTCTACCATCAGGGATCCACTATTACTGCAATATGAGGTTCTTATGGATGTTTAATTGCAAGCTAACTTTAAGCGGTTGCAAGGAAGTGGCTCAAAAGATGCCTAACTTAGTGGTAGAAGTGTTTGGGGATCGATTCAGGGACCTCAGCAGTCATACCATGAAGATGAAGATGTTGTTGGAACTATATCCACAATCTATCGGAGAGACAATATAATCTCAAGTTGTTAGCCTGGCTGCATAGACTGATCACCAATATCGTCTAGAGCTATCCAAGTCCATATTGGTGAGGGAATTTGTTGAGACGTTGATTCGTCAAGTTGTCAAGTCGGCGAGTGCTCCAAGTGTTGAATCATGGAAGTTGATGCCAAAGGCTCGAGATGGAGGATGAACAAACTCGGAGTCTGAGTCCTAATTACGTGAGGAGCGCCCGAAGAACAAAGACGTCGAATCCTACAACGAAATAGTTTCCTTAAAATATATTCGTCTCCTCTGACGGTGCCAAAAGGTCACATTTGGACGTTTATTTCTTAGGATAAAATGACAAGACCACGACATTGAAAGAAGAATAGGAAGAAGAAAAGAATACAAGAACAATAATAGAACTTATTGTTTTCTATTGATAATTGCCCAAAACATAGTACAATATATAATGGTTAAAAAGGTACTCGGTTAATTAATTAATTAACAAATTACAGAATATTTCTAATAATTATTCTGAGAATTATTCTAATAATTATAATAGAATTATTAGAATAATCCTAATATTATTTTGAGTTAATTTGATGATATGATTCGGTCAATCTTGGTGATTCTTTTTTATCTCTTTTACCCCCCGACAAATTCAACGGGAGATCTCTGATGTTGAATTTGCTTGCTAGCTTGTTGAAACAGTGTTTAAATAATGGTTTAATAAAAATATCAGCAATTTGATCCTCCGTAGAAACATAAGAAACTGATAATTGTTGATTCGCCACACGCTCTCGAACAAAATGAAAATCAATTTCTACATGTTTTGTACGAGCATGAAAAATTGGATTTGCTGTGAGATATGTTGCTCCAATATTATCACACCAAATTTTGGGTGCAATATTTGATGCAAGATGAAGTTCAGAGAGAAGTGATTGAAGCCAAATAATTTCAGACGTTGCATTTGCTATTGCTTTATATTCTGCCTCAGTGCTTGAACGAGAGACAGTAGCTTGCTTTTTCGAATTCCATGAGATAAGGTTTCGTCCAAGAAATATTGCATATCCACTCGTAGAGTGTCTATCTTCAGGAGAACTTGCCCAATCTGCATCACTATCGGCATGTAAATCTCGAGACGATTGTCGATATAAAAGAAGACCATGTAGAATAGTACCTTTGAGATAACGAAATATTCTTTTTACATTATCCCAATTTTGTTCAGTTGGAGCATACATGAATTGACAAGCACGATTTACTGCAAAGGTAATATCAGGGCGTGTGATAGTGACATATTGTAAGGCTCCAACAATGCTTCGATAAATTTGCGGATCAGACAGAGCAAGAGAGGATGTAGTTGTAGAGTTGCTTATATCAATTGGTGTAGAGACCGGACGTGTTCCATCCATTTTAGCTCTTTGAAGAAGCCCAGTAATATATTTTCTTTGAGAGAGAAGATAGTCTTCCTCATGTGGAATAAGTTCAATACCAAGAAAGAAATGAGCAATGCCCAAATCTCGAGTAGGAAACTCTTGATTGAGAAGACTTAATAAAGTTATGATACCCTTGTAATCATTGCCGGTTATTAGGATATCATCCACATAAATAAGAAAAAATAGCATATATCCATCATTATATTTGTGGAATAGAGATGAGTCAGTTTTTGATTCAGAAAATCCTTGAGCTTGTAACCAACTAGATAATCAATGAAATCATGCATGAGGAGTTTGTCGAAGACCATATAAGGATTTCTTGAGTTGACAAACATGAGATGGAAATTGTAGATGAATGAACTCAGGTGGTTGCTCCATAAATACAGTTTTTCAAGATGGCCGTGAAGAAATGCATTTGAAATGTCTAATTGTCGTATGGGCCAATTAGAACTAACAGCTATCGATAATAATAGTCTGACAGACGTAATTTTGATGACTGAGCTAAAGGTGTCATTGAAATCAATACCTGGCTGTTGACTAAATCCTTTAACTACAAGTCGAGCTTTGTATCGTTCAAAAGAACCATCAGCTCGATGCTTAAGACAAAATACCCACTTAGAGCCTACAATATTCATGGAGAAAGTGCGCGGAATTAGGCTCCATATTCCATTACAGAGAAGTACATCAAATTCTGTAGCCATTGCACTACATCAATTTGGATCTTTATTCTGAGAATTATTCTAATAATTATAACAGAATTATTAAAATAATTCTAATATTATTTTGAGTTAATTTTATAATTTGATCCGGTCAATTTTGATAATTTTTTTTTATCTCTTTTAGATACAACCTAGCATAGGTTGATACGGTGAATTGAACATATACTTAAACGTTATTACAGATATTGACCGAATGAAAATTTACTCAGCAGAAAGATGAAAGAGGACTAAGCGATTGAAAGAGAATAACACTATTGTTTTTTTTCTCATTTGCTTCTCTACACGAAGAAGAGCTTCTGCTTAGCTTGGCAACTTGGATCCACTGGCATGTGTCATGCTCATGCGAAGGCAAGCAGCGGCTTTATTCATGCAAGATAGGTGGTATACAGGTGGCATGCATGCATAGCCACGCTTTGCATGATTATACAATGCCACGTGACATTCTTTCGGCTAATACTTCTAATGATTAGAACTCTAAACATATTATTTTCATTATTCTAATATACCATATTAATAATATAAAAACTTATTAAAATATATATCTCCAATGATCAAAATTCTAAATGAGTTGTTGTATGATCTCATTTATAGTATGAGTTATATGACTTTATACATATTACATCAAATTCGAGATTTAAAAATAAGTTTGTATTTTCACTACGACTCTTAAATTACAAATCGCAAACCTTACCTCTAAAAATATTTAAGACTTTTTATTCAGCTTTTTAGATTTTACAAACCTCTCATAAACCTTACATTAGAGATGCCCTAAGTAAAAAAAAATTAATGACATGAAAAGTTTGACACTGCTAGGTAGGAAAGTGGATTTCAGATTAATAAATGTGATACATGCATTTATATGAAAATTACAAGAAATGACTATATCATGTGATGTCTATATGTAGATGATATTCTTATCATTGGGATTAATGATAAGATAATTAAATCACTAAAGATATGTTGAACTCAAAATTTGATATGAAAGACATGAGTTAGCTGATGTGATTCTAGAGATTTAAATTCTTAGTGTCACGCCCCAGAGGAGTCTCTGTCCGAAGAAATTTCGGCAGCATCTCCCCTATACGGCGGACAATATGAAACTTTCTACATATCACATATACTTCAGCCACAGGCGGCTGGAATGATAACAAAAATAAAAAAAAACAAACACCACGCAGTTTATAATAGTAATCAATCATAGTAGGACTCTGACTCGAAATCCACCCTACTCCACTACACTCGTAAAGCTCAAATCCAACGAACTCACCTCTTCTGCCGTCCAGGCAGGCATATAGTAGAATAAAAACCAAACCAACCAAAGACCATCAAACGGTAACAATCCGTACAATATCCATAAATAAAATCCAAAACAAAACTAAAACATAGTCTGATGGAAGAAAAACCAAAATAAAGCAAATAACAACCTAGTAGAGAACTAGCTCTACGTGCAGATGGGGGGCCAGCGACTGGAACTGCTCCGGACAGCCTCAACCTGAAAATATCAACAATGGAGGCGGGGTGAGTCCAACACTCAGCAGGTACAACTGATATGCATAATAAAACAAATAACAGAAGTCTCCTGAATATGAGGAGGATAAATGCAACTGAAATGAAATCAGAAGATAACTGTACTGACCGGATCAAAGTATAAAGGTAACAGGTCGTCAGACCGAGTGAGTCATAATCCTGTATGCATGTCAATCAATGCATCCAAACAAATGCAGCATATAAGTGCAGCAATCACAAGCAAATAAAAATGCAATAAATGCATATGTAAACCCGTACTCTGAAATCAATGCTCCTGCAATGACAGAGTAAGCGGATCTGTCGGAGTACTCCTGTCCTGTGACCCCAAATCATAAATGGGGAGCTCAATGCTCTCATCTCCGGTACACGATGACGGGAGGATATCTCGCGGAGTCTCCCGACCAACGGAGCCAAACAAAGTCCACCATCTGCCGACACGCTGCTAAATGCCAACGGAGCCAAACAGGGCGGAACTGACTGCCGGCTACCACGCTGAGTCGCCTGACCAACGGAGCCAAACAGCAGAACCGCCACACACCAGCCAGATATATAAATCCATGGGTGATGTGTGCAGTACATGTAACTGGCGATGAGCTCAACCAAAGTAGAGCCGACAATCGCACAGCATGCAATCATGATGCATGATACTAAACATGGCAATCTCATGAATAACATGGCATGATCCATATAAATAGATACAAAGTGTGTACCACAAGAAGACGTATCAAATAGAAGGTACACAAATCGAAGAGGGTATCAAATAAACCCTAGATCCAGAATATAACAGAGCATGTGGTTAGGTCACTACCTAAGGCATATGTGATCAGGTAGATAATATGCAGTGCAGAATAAATAAACAAACAACATGTACTAATCATGTAGTGACCAACCGAAATAAACAGGTAACACAATTACTGTTATATGTTAAACATATTATCATGCATATCAAAAGACATAAGTCAAAGTACCCGCCTCCAAAAATAGAAAGATCCAATCCAACTCCGAGATACTCGTCTCGAATCAGAGCCCTGTGTAAACAAATACATTTACTTTTATTTAGCTAGAATACAATAAATAGCTAAATAAATCCTAAATATAAATTTAGAGATAAACTCTAACCCATCAATCTCTATCTACCTAAATTAAATCAAACGGTTAATTAGGGTTAAATTTCAACTCCCTAACCCTAAGATTAGGGTAAACCCTAATCAATATACACAACCCAAACCTACTCATATTCATCCATCTAAACAATCGAATCAAAACCATATTCTAAAGCATATATAAAATGCCCTACACCTTACCTCAAGTCAACCGAATCAAGTAGGAGGAAGTGGTGATCTCCAACAGCAACTTTCCATAGCAACCAACCTACTGTTGATGCTGGAACCAAGCAAATCCGCAACAAAGCAAACCCTAATTTGGAGTCACTGATCTACTGCCAAAAGTAGTGGCTACTGGACCAAAGAGCAGCCCACAACACCCCAAATTTCCAGATTCACCAAAACAGCACAACCTACTGCAATTATCAGATCGAAATGAATCAAAAGTCAACACCACAACAAACCAGATAAACAATTAATCAAAATCCTTGCACCTACAGAATTTCCAACCAAACTAAACCTCACCGGGAACTTGATCAATGGCAGGGGGCACTAGGGCAAAGGATCTTGTCGGCTGCCGGCGCTCAGAAGAGGAGAAGAAGACTTGGTTCGGAGCTAGGGCACGGCCAAGTGGAGGAGGTCAGCGCTGGGGTCGAAGACAGCGGCGTCGGCAGGCACAATGATGGTGGTAGCCGGCGCTAGAGCAGAAGGCCGGCGGTAATTCGTCGGACCAGAGGAAGGGAGGAGAAGTCGCCGGTCGGCCGGGGCTGGCTCCGATCTAGGGCAGAGGCGTCGGGCGCTGTGGTGGCGTCGGGTGAGGCTCGGGCAGAAGAAATAGAAGGAGAAGAAGTGGCCGAAGTTTTGTGCTCTCGGGGAGGAGGAACCGCCGGCCGGCGGTTAGGGCCGAAGGAGAAAGGCAGGCGGCGTCGGGATGGCTCGGGTGCGAGGAGGGGGCTAGGGCACGCGGGGAAGGAGTGAACGGCGACAAATAAAAACCGGAGGAAAAGAAAAAGAATAAGAAAAGAAAAGAAAAATAAAACTTTTCCTCATTAAAATAGGGTAGCCTAAACAGGCTTTTCCGAGCCCCGTTTTTATCCCCGTCAACTCGTCCGTACGAGCTCCGAAAAATTCCAGAAAAATTTCCAAAAATTCCGGAAAATTCCCTTATTAATATTCGCCTATTTCCGGTATTTTACATTCTCCCCCACTAATAAAAATTTGGTCCCCAAATTTCAGTATCTACCATCAGCAAGTACTAATAACAAGTAACAATAATAAATGCTGAACGGTAAATTAAATCACATACCTCAAATGAAAAGATGGGGTATCGAGCTCGGATCGTATCCTCGAGCTCCCAAGTAACTTCCTCATCCGAATGATGCTGCCATCCGACTTTAACCAGCCGGATAGTCTTGTTCCGCAACTGACGCTCTTTCCGGTCGAGAATCCTTACCGGAACCTCCTCATAAGTAATGTCAGGCTGAACTGGAACTGGAATATCTATCAGCACATGCGTCGGGTCGGGCACGTATCTCATCAGCATGAATACGTGGAATACGGCGTGAACGCCTGCCAAGAACGGCAATAGTGCCAACCGATAAGCTACTGCTCCAATTCTTTCCGAGATCTGGAAAGGTCCAATGTATCGCGGAGCTAGCTTACCTCTGAGGTCAATCTCTTCACCCCTTTCATGGGTGAAACTCGCAGAAATACCTAGTCGCAAATGGAGAACTCTAAAGGTCTCTGTCTCCGGTCAGCATAACACTTCTGGCAGTCTTATGCCTCTGACATCCTCTGTCTGATAATATGGACCACTCAGCCTCGCTGAGCTCTATGAGGTCCCAACAACTGGGCATCTCGGATTCTCATCCTGATCTACGACTGAGCACTTATGGTAACAAGACTACCCTGCTCGGTCTGTCCCTGCTCCTCAAGGTCTAACACAGAGAAACCCTGAATCAAGTCTATAACCACCACTCGGTAGCAAGTTAAAGTCCCTCTGGACTTCTGGCTAAGTGCATCAGCAACCACATTAGCTTTTCCCGGGTGATAGCTAATGGTACACTCATAAACCTTTCAGGAACTCCATCCATCTCCTCTGTCGAAGATTAAGTTCCTTCCAAGTAAAACAGATATTTGAGATTCGATGATCAGTGAGAATCTCAAGGTAATATCATACAGGCAATGCTGCCAAATCTTCAGGGCAAAAATAATAGCAGCCAACTCCAGATCATGAACTGAGTATTTTCTTCTCAGGCTCTCTCAACTATCGAGAAGCATATAAAGCATATAAAAATACTCAACCGTGCTGCATCAGAACAGCACCCATACCCTGTAGAAACGCGTCGGTGTAGAGGACAAATCCGTCCTCTCCAGAAGGTAAAAACCAAAAATCGAAGCCGACAACAATCTCCGCTTCAGCTCCTAGAAGCTGATCTTGCAATCCTCAATCCAAGTAAACTTCACGCCTTCCATGGTCACACGTGAAAGTAGCATAGTTATGTGGAAGAAACCCTCGACGAAAAGTCTGTAATATCCTGCGAGTCACAAAAAGACTGCGGATCTCCTACACTGATTTCGGCTGCTCCCAACGGTAACAACCTCTATCTCCTGTGGAACCACGGTACACTCCTACTGGTGACCGTGTGTCCCAAACATCATAACAAAAGACAATCCAAACCAGCACTACTGATAATCACATATAGATGTTCTCGTCGAAACATCTCTAGATCTATGCAAAGGTAGTGTACGTGACTCACCTCGGATCCGTAATAGATCACAACATCGTCCACAAAGATAATGGACACCTATCCAAACATCCTCGACATACCAGGATCATCGAGTCCCTGAAAACATCTAAGGCACTGTAAGCCTATATGGCAAAAACCAATACACATAATGTCCGTATCACAGACATTCCTATCCATAAGATCTCCAATAATAAATCGAAAAATCTGATCATCAATAACATAAATCACCAAAGAATAAATCCTCCAGGGTGAGAGCAACGCTCCATCACAGGAAACACCACATATGTGGGAGCAACGCTCTACCACAAGAAATCCTCAATATGTGGGAGCAACACTCCACCACAAATAATCTGAAATATGTATCTGCAATAAATATAGGAGCTATGCTCCACTACTAGCAATCCGTGATATGTGGGAGCAACGCTCCACCACAAAATAATATATAAGTACCCCAAGGCACCTAACTATCCAGCTAAAGACTGTACAAGATCTCTCTACCACAACCCACTGTAGTTAACCTAGGCTATAACAACCTAGTAAACTAATCAAATCCATCATCAACTCTATCAGCATCCTAGTGGGTCATCCACTGATAGGAAAATTAGTTGATGGGTAAATCCAACAAATGACATAATGCAGTCACTCCACATTCTGCATTCAGCATAAGTAAAATCATCATGCTGCTACCAATATATACCTGGCACACGTACTCACACAATATATGTATGATCGACATATTCCTCCAATTAATATACACCAAACATACTCACAACATAGGTATAAATCATCTTGATACCTCCAACAATGCATACCAAACCCATGTACAAAATCAACATAGGTAAAATCAACAATACACCTCGAACAACACTCATATGACATATATATACATATACTTCCAATAAAGCATACTAAATCCAGATGCGCTCACAAATCAAACATAATCAAAAAGATACCTCAAATACCACACCAATACATATGTACATTTCATAACTCAGATTAAATCGATAAAATACCTCCATCAAAACACCACCGATGTACTTATACTACAACTCGGATTTAATCGACAAGATATCTTCAATAATACATTCAGATAGATACATCGAACTACATATCTATGATCCACAAGAAACCTTCAACCATATCAGAACATGGATACATATTCTACTTGCAAATGGACAGTCCACCCAGGACTCCTACAACACATAACATTCGTCATATACGTGCAATATAGACATGCAAAATCAGCATACCAGCTCAATCAAAGAGACCAACCTTATGCTACCAACACTCATGGGTTACGGGTATATCTAAACAAAATTCATGCATATGTATCAAGCATGAATACATCAATCAAAAGCAACTCAAAATGGAGCAGCCTAATCATCCAGTAACAACCCTGCTCTAAGTTCAAAGGAACTAGTATCGGACAAGAAAAATATACACAGCCGTGGTATAACATTGCAAGTCAATGTCATACCCTACCAAGACTATATCAAATGGGAAGAATTTTATCATCACAAATCCCAATGTACTCTCCCAGTAAACACTAGTAACGATTGTATCCCATAAGTGTTAAGCAATTAACTCTACATTTCCTTACACCAGCGGGGTCACATATCCCAATGCACCCTCTAAGTTATCCCACCAGGTATATACAATCCATGGTCAAAGTCTTCATGAAATAGGGTACATCGATCCTTTATCACCTATCCAAGCCGACAATGATATATGACTAAATCAGTCATTTCCACGTCAGTACAAAACAAGTACTCAAAGGTGCTCTAGATACATAACTAAGCACAAACAACCTAAAGGTTTAAACCTCTAAAAATAGAGTATGACAATCCTCTACTGATCAACCAACAAAACTAAATCATTCATCTACTAACTAATCAAGAATACCTTAATCCTCCACAAGCAACTAAGGTATATCAAACTACGATCAAATGGTATACTACATTATCAAATAACTAAATCAGTTCATGGGTCAATTCAACACTAATACTTCATCTCAAACTAGAGAATGTCAATCCACATAATATCATATGAATAAATGTGTACGATCCAAAAGAAAAAAAAACTAGAATTCAATATCATCAAGACACCCTCATTTTTTTTTTATCCTCAAAAATATCAGCCCACTAATATCAGATGAATAAGTCTCTACTCTCCATGAGGGTAAATTAGCATTCAAAACATCAAATCATTATTTATCCACATAGTTTAATATCAGATGAAACAAATATCAATTTTATCATCCTATTAACTAACCACAATTAACCAGATTTATTAAAATCAAAAATCTCATAGGCACATAAACTCTCTAGCTTCCAATTTATAATCTGATCACCAATTATTAACATCAACCTGTGAACACCATACAGGATACCCACTATATCACCATCAATGACAACCCAAATAAAAGATCATCAAAATAGTTATCCACTAAAAGATCATCAACAACCACATAACATTTACTCTCTTAAATCATTAGAAATCAACACATCAAAATATCTGATCTCACAATATCCCTCAACCTCAAACTATTCTCAACAATGATCAAACATGGTAACTCCCCAATAAACAATTTCATCGTATCGGGTACCCTAATATCCAAAAGATATGAGTATAAAAACTCAACTGATTAAGTCAACAGGAATAGGTAAGTGTCATCCACTACCCAACTAACAATAGCAGAGACTGGTATGTGCCTCCATCTCCTACTAGTAGTAACAGAAGATAAAACTACTGATGCTATGATAAGAAAATCACTAGAGATAATAATCCTTGATATCTATTAAGGTCAATCATGCTCAATGGATAACCCATCACATATAATATGTGCTACAACATCCAGACAAGTACTAAAGATAAAGTGCTAATACATGTCATAACTATCAAATTAACCATCATACCTATATGCCGTCTGGAGATGTTCCATCGCTGTCCAGCCCCCAATATTGACCTCGGAATTCCGTACGAGAAAAATAAACACCGGAAATCCATATAAATCCAAAACGGAAGTCCATAACATAATCGAAACGGACAAATCCGTGCAACCGAAAATAACTGCCCTAGGGCTAGTATAAAAATGTCCAAAATACCAAACGCAGGTATCACACCCTGCTCTGATACCAATGAATTGGTATCAGATAAATCCCGAAAATCCAACACACGGAAATCAAATAAATATCGCCAAACTTTGGCGCGCTGATACCCAATAAACTGATATCAGATTATTCAAAGTATCCATAATACGAAAACAAAGATCGTAAAAATCCAGAACACACAGCAAGTATCGTATACCTGCTCTGATACCACTAAATTGTCACGCCCCAGAGGAGTCTCTGTCCGAAGAAATTTCGGCAGCATCTCCCCTATACGGCGGACAATATGAAACTTTCTACATATCACATATACTTCAGCCACAGGCGGCTGGAATGATAACAAAAATAAAAAAAAACAAACACCACGCAGTTTATAATAGTAATCAATCATAGTAGGACTCTGACTCGAAATCCACCCTACTCCACTACACTCGTAAAGCTCAAATCCAACGAACTCACCTCTTCTGCCGTCCAGGCAGGCATATAGTAGAATAAAAACCAAACCAACCAAAGACCATCAAACGGTAACAATCCGTACAATATCCATAAATAAAATCCAAAACAAAACTAAAACATAGTCTGATGGAAGAAAAACCAAAATAAAGCAAATAACAACCTAGTAGAGAACTAGCTCTACGTGCAGATGGGGGGCCAGCGACTGGAACTGCTCCGGACAGCCTCAACCTGAAAATATATCAACAATGGAGGCGGGGTGAGTCCAACACTCAGCAGGTACAACGGATATGCATAATAAAAACAAATAACAGACAACACTAATCATGCGTACAGTCTCCTGAATATGAGGAGGGTAAATGCAACTGAAATGAAATCAGAAGATAACTGTACTGACCGGATCAAAGTATAAAGGTAACAGGTCGTCAGACCGAGTGAGTCATAATCCTGTATGCATGTCAATCAATGCATCCAAACAAATGCAGCATATAAGTGCAGCAATCACAAGCAAATAAAAATGCAATAAATGCATATGTCAACCCCATACTCGAAATCAATGCTCCTGTGCAACGAGTAAACGGATGCTGTCGGAGTACTCCGTCCTGTGACCCCAAATCATAAATGGGGAGCTCAATGCTCTCATCTCCCGGTACACGATGACGGGAGGATATCTCTGCCGGCTACCACGCTGAGCCACCCTGCCGGCTACCACGCTGCTACCCTAAATGCCAACGGAGCCAAACAGAGCGGAACTGACTGCCGGCTACCACGCTGAGTCGCCTGACCAACGGAGCCAAACAGCAGAACCGCCACACACCAGCCAGATATATAAATCCATGGGTGATGTGTGCAGTACATGTAACTGGCGATGAGCTCAACCAAAGTAGAGCCGACAATCGCACAGCATGCAATCATGATGCATGATACTAAACATGGCAATCTCATGAATAACATGGCATGATCCATATAAATAGATACAAAGTGTGTACCACAAGAAGACGTATCAAATAGAAGGTACACAAATCGAAGAGGGTATCAAATAAACCCTAGATCCAGAATATAACAGAGCATGTGGTTAGGTCACTACCTAAGGCATATGTGATCAGGTAGATAATATGCAGTGCAGAATAAATAAACAAACAACATGTACTAATCATGTAGTGACCAACCGAAATAAACAGGTAACACAATTACTGTTATATGTTAAACATATTATCATGCATATCAAAAGACATAAGTCAAAGTACCCGCCTCCGAAAATAGAAAGATCCAATCCAACTCCGAGATACTCGTCTCGAATTAGAGCCCTGTGTAAACAAATACATTTACTTTTATTTAGCTAGAATACAATAAATAGCTAAATAAATCCTAAATATAAATTTAGAGATAAACTCTAACCCATCAATCTCAATCTACCTAAATTAAATCCAACGGTTAATTAGGGTTAAATTTCAACTCCCTAACCCTAAGATTAGGGTAAAACCCTAATCAATATACACAACCCAAACCTACTCATATTCATCCATCTAAACAATCGAATCAAAACCATATTCTAAAGCATATATAAAATGCCCTACACCTTACCTCAAGTCAACCGAATCAAGTAGGAGGAAGTGGTGATCTCCAACAGCAACTTTCCATAGCAACCAACCTACTGTTGATGCTGGAACCAAGCAAATCCGCAACAAAGCAAACCCTAATTTGGAGTCACTGATCTACTGCCAAAAGTAGTGGCTACTGGACCAAAGAGCAGCCCACAACACCCCAAATTTCCAGATTCACCAAAACAGCACAACCTACTGCAATTATCAGATCGAAATGAATCAAAAGTCAACACCACAACAAACCAGATAAACAATTAATCAAAATCCTTGCACCTACAGAATTTCCAACCAAACTAAACCTCACCGGGAACTTGATCAATGGCAGGGGGCACTAGGGCAAAGGATCTTGTCGGCTGCCGGCGCTCAGAAGAGGAGAAGAAGACTTGGTTCGGAGCTAGGGCACGGCCAAGTGGAGGAGGTCAGCGCTGGGGTCGAAGATAGCGGCGTCGGCAGGCACAATGATGGTGGTAGCCGGCGCTAGAGCAGAAGGCCGGCGGTAATTCGTCGGACCAGAGGAAGGGAGGAGAAGTCGCCGGTCGGCCGGGGCTGGCTCCGATCTAGGGCAGAGGCGTCGGGCGCTGTGGTGGCGTCGGGTGAGGCTCGGGCAGAAGAAATAGAAGGAGAAGAAGTGGCCGAAGTTTTGTGCTCTCGGGGAGGAGGAACCGCCGGCCGGCGGTTAGGGCCGAAGGAGAAAGGCAGGCGGCGTCGGGATGGCTCGGGTGCGAGGAGGGGGCTAGGGCACGCGGGGAAGGAGTGAACGGCGACAAATAAAAACCGGAGGAAAAGAAAAAGAATAAGAAAAGAAAAGAAAAATAAAACTTTTCCTCATTAAAATAGGGTAGCCTAAACAGGCTTTTCCGAGCCCCGTTTTTATCCCCGTCAACTCGTCCGTACGAGCTCCGAAAAATTCCAGAAAAATTTCCAAAAATTCCGGAAAATTCCCTTATTAATATTCGCCTATTTCCGGTATTTTACACTTAGAATAGCAGAAAGACTTGTTTTAACTCAGTCTCATTATGTGAACAAGATTCTTAAGAAATTCAAATAAGAGTGAGACTGTGTTGGCATGGACTGCAATAGATATGAGTCAACATCTATCAAAAAATCAAGATGAAAATATCTCTCAGATAGAGTACTCCAGGATAATTGGAAGTCTGATATATTTAATGAGTTGTACACGACCAGACTTAGACTACGCCGTAAGAAAGCTTAGTAGATACATGAGTAATCCCAGTATTGAGCTCAAGAAAGGGATAACAAGAGTACTTAGGTACTTGTTTTATACTCGTGATTATGGACTACACTACATGAGATATCCTGCTGTAATCGAAAGATACAACGATGCAAATTGGATATTGGATATGAAAGACTCTAAGTCCATAAGTGAGTATGTCTTTACTTTGAGAGTACAGTCATTTCATGGAAATCTTCTAAGTAAATCATAATAATTAGATCCACAATAGAGTTTGAGTTTGTAACTTTTGACAAATGTGGTGAAGAGACTGTATGATTACGATAATTCTTAGAAGATGTTCCTGGATGGCCAAAACCTGCTAACCAAAGGATTAAACATGAAGTTAGTTGTTAGCTCATCGTGAGGAATGAGTTTGATGTAAGTGTCGATGCCGACTGTAGGTCCAAAAGAAACCCAACCAATGCTGACTGGAGATATCAAAAACTATGTTCAAAGGGACAACCTAACTATACTGAAAGATAATCACTATAGGGAATAACCCAATGAATCAATGATCAGATGATTGGTAAGCATACTTGCTTTTAATGATCACAGTGGAGTAATAGAAAATACTCACGAGAGATCACCTATATGAGAAAGAAGTGGGGGCATTTCGAAGAAAATTGAATGCACAATTCTTAGTGCTTCTCACAGAATCAGGCGTGTTCATGGCCAAGAACGAATACACTCATAAGACTTGAGCTATATTATGGAGAGTCCATGCTTACGCAAACGGTAGAATAGTTTAAAGGCCTCACGTCTACTGATCAGTCACTAAGCAAACAGATATTCACAAGGAAAAGTTTAAAATGTAACACTTATCTATCCTATACACGACCACGCAGAACCTAACACGGATCTTGACTAAGGAACCTTCTAAGTTTGTTGAGGGTGTAAATGATGTGAAAACCATCACTACAATCGATAAATTGAACGAGTCTATGTTCCTATGTCGAAACTACATCCTCAACAAATCTGGTCGACTCATTGTAAGTTGTGTACTGTGAGAAGAAAATGACAAAAGAGTTGTGGGAGTCCCTGGATAAGAAATATAAATCGGAAGATACTTGGGCAAAAAAGTTCATTGTTGATCGCTTCCTAGACTATAAAATGGTTGGCTCCAAGTCGGTGATCACCTTAGTCCAAGAGATCCAAATGAATTTACAAAAGCTGAAAGCTTTTCTTTGTATATGCTTGAGTCTTCCAATTTGTGGCATGATAGACTAGAACATGTGAACTACAATGTATTATGCAGATTAAGTAACATGCATAGCATACCTATTTTCCACCTTTACTCGCAACACAAGTGTGAGACGTGTGTTGAAGTAAAAATGATAAGGTCATCCTTTCAGCACGTTGAAAGAAGTACTGAACTACTTGGCCTAATTCACACCGACGTGTGAGACTTTAACGGAACACCGGCATGTGGTGGAAATAAATACTTCGGCATTCTTTCGGCTAGTAAGCAAAAAAGAATTGTAGCATATATTGATTGATATACATGGGCATATCATACCCTGACCGGTCCAATGCCTGCAATAATGTTCACACAAGAACCCTTTGGGTTAGTGTAATCTGGCCCTGCATTTACATCCTCTTCTGCACTATCGATCAACCATCATGTTACTCTTCCGATGTTAGACTAATAACTCACAAAGTAGCGTTTCCAATCACATTCTTTCAACAGATGTTGCATTTGTACCAGTCCCTAGAAGGTCCAAGGGATGATGTGCCACTGTTCGTCAACATCTTGTAGGTTTCTCACTTTCAATTGAGATACAAGGGAGAAGAATTAGCCTTCTTCGGTTCTAGGTTTAACCAAGGAGCTCATCATGGTTAGAGGACCAGAAATATGATACAACAAAGTGAATTTGGTGAGCATTTTCTATTACTGACTGGATTATACTCTTTCACTAAACATGAAGAGGATAAATTTCTTGATTGTCTATTGATTTATTATTCCTCGTATAATTCGACAATTGGAATGACACCTGAATTATGGATTCTTGCCTATGACCTGATCCATTTGGAGTTACTGCAAAGACTACTCTCTGCAACAAAGCAATCATCGTAAGTGAAAAAAAAGGCTTCTTCAAGGAGTTTTGGATGGATAAATGCAATCTAAAATCTCCAGGTTTTGTTCTTATTCCTTGTACTCTGGAAATTGAAACTTTACTATGTTATCAGTAGACATTGTGGAACTTGCTTCTCATTTTCCATTTTTTGGGAGAATTTCCAGAGTTTAAATGGAGAGTTTAACATTTTCTATTGAATTCCAGTTCCATCTCCATTATTTTGGTATTTGGTTGGTGGCAAATGGATAGAGTCACTTATTTGAACCAAAATCGATATTTAGTTGACTTATTGACTGTTGAATGCAAGAGAAATGACGTAACAGTGTTTTGCCCAAGTTCAAATCACTCCTCAGTCTATTCAATGCATTTTGATTCCAGCTCACTTTTAGCATTGATTTAGTTGTGTGCTTGTTCTTCTTGAAGTAAACTCTAGCTCCCTATCTGCCTACTCCATTATACTGTTCCTTGGACAGTGACTTTTTCATAAAAAACAAAGTTTATGAAAAAGAGAACTTCCATTCATTGGTCAAGGAAGTTCAACTAGTCTGATCTTGTATTTACTTGTCTGTTATCATTATGAGTTCTTATTACGTAGCTAATAAAACAAATGTTCTGTTGATGAACTGGCCATAAAGGACAATAAAAGCCTTTTCTTCCTTGTTTTTATTAGTCTTATTCTTCTTTTAAAGTTTTGCTAGCATTGATATATGGACAAGAAGACAGCTTGAGATCACTTCCTGATTTTTATTATTCCTATCAATCTACTACTTGATGCACCACCAAGATTACATGGATCTATAGGTTATTTCATATTGACGGATTGATAGGGGTGCTGAGACGAATAAATCATCTTTTGCCATATAAATTATTTCATATTTCTAGAAAAGTATTCTATTACTGCAACAAAATTGATATCAATATAACGGCTAATGAGTAATAACACTGTCTAGCCATGGAATCAGAGGCCATCAACTTCCAATTCAGCATGTTACTTCAGGTTAACATGCATAATAGGAAACAAATCTCTGGGGAAGGTTAACACATTGCAATTCAAATGTCCAAGTTCAGTATCTATCAATATAAACCAATAGGAAAAGCTTCCAGAAGACAAACCTGTTGTGTTTTAATTCAAATTATTCCTTTACTTATTGTAATGAATAGATGTATGTATTTAGTTCCATATTACTAAGCAAAGAAAGGTTAGAAGGTCTTATATATGGAGTCCTTTCATTCTTGCTTAGCAAAGTTAATGGGGCCTACACGCATGCGCGGGCCGAGCCCAAATCAGGTGGTTTGGGGGGGGGGGGTTCGAGCCAGAAATCCAAAATCGTGGGCCACGCGCTGCAGGCGGCTCGGTTTGTGCCAGTCTCTAGTTTGGCCTGGTCTTGGTTTTGTATGCTGGTTTGGTCCGCGCATGAGGAAGCGACGCACGCTTTGCTTTGTGCGCTGCTTCAGAGTGTACAAATACACTCCTCTGTTCCTGGTTCAACACTCAAGTTTTCTGCTTTCCCTCTCTAGTGCGTGCATTTCCTTCTTCTCCTTTTCCGAGTTTTTCCCTTGTTCTGAGGCTTGGTTCCGCGATCTGAGGTTGAGTTCGAGTGCGCCGTTCGTCTTGGAGTGCACCTACGGACGACACGAGCGGTTGTCAGATCTTGGGGGAATTTTCCCAGAGAGCCTCTGCACCGTGGGCGGCAATAAATTCTCTAAAGACAGTCGGCACGTCGACGCTTCAACCGGAGATACCGATTTCTTAACCCTACTATTCTATTTACCTGTTTATTGCATGCTTGCTATTTTTGTACAATTTATTACTGTTAGTGCTATCTTTTTACAACAATTTTAGAGAATTTATTGTGAGCATCAATAGACATGATGAATGATAGGGTAACGGTCTGATGAGGCTAGCGCCAGACCCGAAAGATTTTTCGGGCAAAACTTCAGACGTTGGCAACAACGGATGAAATTTTGGCTTACTACACTAGGGCTATTTTCCATTATAGAAACAGATCCTCCTTCACCTGATGAAGAGGAACCTGCCTATAGTGCTGCCTTACAGAGGTTTAAGCAAAGGGATTACATCTGCCATGGGAGGATCCTGTCTGCCCTCTCAGACGCACTATTTGATGTATACTGCTCAACATCTTCGGCTAAAGAGCTGTGGAAATCTTTGGATAAAAAATACAACTCCGATGATTCTAGTTTAGAAAAGTTGTGGCAAAATTCCTAAACTTCAAAATGGTTGAAGGCAAATCTGTAGTTGAGTATACACATGAATTCCAAATTCAAATTCATGGTATTGCTGAAGGAGATATGCCATTACCTGAAAAATTTCAGGTCTTGTCTATCATCGAAAAATTGCCTCCGAGTTGGGAAGATTTTGGCATGACTCTTAAACATAGGAGAGGTAAAATCTCTCTTGAAGATTTGATGATTACCTTAAATATCGAAGAAAAACATCGGAAGCAATATAAAGATGATGATAAAAGAATGCCTATGGATTTTATTCCAAAGGCAAACGTAGTAGTCTCATCTGACAAGAAAAAATTTCAAAAATCAGAAAATGAAGAACAAGATGAAACCCAAACCAAAGATTCAAAAGAAAAATGGAACCAAGCCGTGCTGGGCATGTGGACAAGTTGGACATTATGCCAAATTCTGTCCTAAGAAGAAAAACCAGAGCAATATGTCCAACACCAAAGCACAAGCAAATGTTGTGACTGCTAGTGACGACACCAACGATAGGTTTGTTACCTTCAAACCCGAACTAAACTTGATCTATCAACCCAATGAATGGTTAGTTGATACAGGTGCTAATGTGCACTGTTGTGCTGATCGCTCTGCATTCCTTACTTATCAGGTAATTGAAGGCACTTCCGTGACCATGGGGAACCATTCTGCAGCCAGGGTGTTTGGGATAGGACAAGTTGACCTGAGGTTCACCTCTGGAAAAGTCCTGTCACTGCATGAGGTGCATCATGTTCCAGCGGTCCGTCGGAATTTGATTAGCGGGTCAAAGTTAGTCCGTGCTAGTTATGAGTTGAACTTTAAATGTAATAAAGTTGTAATATTACATTTAGGAACCTTTATTGGAAAATATTACCTTAATGTAGGTTTATTTAAACTCAATGTAGAAAATGCTACCTTAAATAAATCTACTGATATTGGTTGTTCATATAACATTGAGTCTTATGATATATGACATGACAGATTAGGACATGTCAATTTTAATACCGTAAAAAGGATGATGAATCTAGACATAATTCCTAAGCATGCTATAAATGATAAGAAAAAAAAATGTGAAGTTTGTGTGCAATATAAACAACCCCGTAAACCCTTCAAATCAGTTGATAGAAATTCTGATATTTTAGAATTGATTCATACTGACTGTTGTGAGTTTAACGGTGTAATAACGAGAGACCGTAAAAGGTATTTCATTACCTTCGTTGATGATCACTCTCGTTATTGTTATGTTTATTTGCTGAAAACTAAGGATGAAGCTTTAGATAAATTTATGGTTTTTAAATTTGAAGCTGAGAATCAAACAAATAAATCTATTAAGAGGTTAGTGGAGAGTTTACCTCAAAGCTGTTTCAAAAATTTTGTCAAGATACAGGTATAATTCACGAGGTAACTGCTCCATATAGTCTTCAATCCAACAGTATAGCAGAACAAAAAAAATCGAACCCTTGAACATATGATTAATTCCATGTTAGGCAATTCTGGGTTACCCAACTTTATGTGGGGGGAGGCTCTATACACTGCATGTCATGTGTTGAATAGAGTCCCCATGAAGTCAAGGGATAAAAGCCCATATGAGCTTTGGAAAGGCCGGAGAATAAGTTTGAAATACCTTAAAGTGTGGGGGTGCCTTGCAAAGGTACTAGTACCTGAACACAGAAGGAAAAAACTTGGTCCAAAGACCATAGATGTGGTATCTTCTTGGGTTATGCTCAAAATAGTATTGCATATAGGTTTCTGATTATTAAATCATAAATTTCTAGAATAGATGCAAATATTATTGTAGAACTTCGTAATGCTATATTTTTTGAGGATATATTTCCTATGAAGACGAGAACACCTCAGTCTATATCTGGTATTCCTACTAGAGATAAGCCTGCTTCCGTAAAGGTCTCATTATCCATAGTAGATACACCTTCCTCAAGTCACTCTAGACTAGATGAATCTAGTGAGTATATAGAATTGAGAAGGAACAAGAGGCAACGTGTGTCTACGGATTTAGGCCAGGACTTTATCACCTATAATATAGAAGGTGACCCTGTGACATATAGAGATGCTACGGCTTCTCCTGAAGCTAAGCACTGGAAAAAGACCATTAAAAGTGAAATTGACTCTATTATCTCTAATGCCACTTGGAAGTTGGTAGATTTACCTCCTGGGTGTACCACTATAGGATGTAAATGGGTATTTAAGAGAAAACTAAAAACTGATGGGTTAGTAGATAAATTCAAAGCCTTCCTAGTTGCTAAGGGATTCAAATAGAAAGAAAGGATTGACTATTTTGACACTTATTCTCCTGTTACCAGAATTACTACAATCCGAGTGTTAATAGCATTGACATCCATATATCATCTTGAGGTCCATCAAATGGATGTCAAAACGACATTCCTTAATGGAGATCTTGAAGAAGAGATATATATGGATCACCTGAGGGACATGTAGTTTCTGGAAATGAGAATAAAGTTTGTAGGTTAGTCAAATCTCTTTATGATTTAAAGCAAGCTCCAAAGCAGTGGCACGAAAAATTTGATAGAGCTATGGTATCGTTTGGTTTTGAAATGAATGACTCTGATAAATGTGTGTATGCTAAAATGAAAGGTGATAAGTGTATTATCTTATGTTTATATGTAGATGATATCCTACTTTTTGGTTCTAACCTTTCTATTATTAATGAGACTAAGGCCCTCTTAAGTGGTAAGTTTGATATGAAGGATATGAGTTGTGCTGACATGATTTTAGGGCTGAAGTTGACTCATTCAACTGATGGAATAGCAATTTCTCAATCACTCTATGTTTAGAGAGTATTAGAGAAATATGGCTATAGCCAAGTTAAATCTGTCGTCACACCCTATGATCCTTCAAAAACTCTCCACAAGAATAAGAGTGGTGTGACAGTGTCTCAATTAAGATACTCACAAATAATAGGTAGTCTAATGTATTTAGCAAATTGTTCTAAACCTGATATTTCTTTTACTATAATGAAATTGAGCAGGTTTACCAACTGTCCGGACATAACACATTGGGATGCATTAGACAGAGAACTCAGATACCTAAGAGGCACTATATCCTTGGGCTTGTGATATGGGAGATTTTATGCAGTCCTGGAGGGATATAGTGATGTTAGTTGGATAGCTGACACTACTGAGTGTAAAGGCGTTACTGGTTATGTCTTTACACTTGGAGGCGGTGCAGTTGCTTGGAGGTCTGTTAAACAGACGATTATAACCCGTTCTACATCTGAGGCAGAATTGTGTGTTTTGGATACCACAGTAACTGAAGCTGATTGGCTTAAGGGTCTTCTTTCTAAAATTCCCTTGACGATGAAGCCAATATCTTCTATTTCAGTACACTGTGATAATCAAACAACAATAGCTCAGATTAAAAGCTCCAAGTATAACCAGAAATAGAAGAGACATGTACGAATAAGATTAAAATCTATTCGTGAGTTAGTGTCTCTTGGAGTGATTTCATTGGACTTTGTAAGTTCAAAGGACAATATTGCTGATCCACTCAGTAAAGGACTTAATTATGAGAAAAGTCAAGAGATCTAGTAAGGGAATGGGACTGAGGCCTATCCTGGTTTCATCTATAGTGGCAACCCAACTTATCTGATTGGAGATCCCAAGAAGTAGGTTCAATGTGGTATAAACAAGTTATAAGGGTGAATCGTAAGCATCAAATTGATTGAGATATAATCTCACAGTCTCTTCCCTGGATAGATGCTTGACTGCTAGTAAGGATGAGCTTAGGAGCTCTTAATGAGTTCAAGGTCTTAATGACAGGATGCTCGCAGTACATCCTTGGAGAAGTCACCTATGTGTAATTGTGGGGCCGCAGTGTGGGGGGTCTAGGCAACTCTCCTTAGCACTTATGAAACAAGATTCGGTGGTATGGCCGTAATGCACCAACCCAGAAGGATTCAACCGTCGGCCGTGATGAGTTGTTACCAATTGATTTTCACATATAAAAGGTTTAAGTTCAAGATTGAGTTCTCTTCAAACCTATGTGAATAAGATTGATGTACTTAGGTGAAAATTTAAACCGGAAGGTATTTTCACTAAAAGCTCATTGCAACCAAGCCTCAGGCCAGGACATATCTTTATTTTTGACCAAAATAATTTGAATTAGTGGGGGATTGTTAAGTTCTGTGTTTTATTTTTTTATTTAATTCAAACTATTTTTCTTGTTTTGGTAATGCATATGTGTATGCATTTAGTCCCACATTGCTAAGCTAAGAAGGTTGAAAGAGCTTATATATGGAGCCCTTCCATCCTTGCTTAGCAATGTTAAGGGGACCTACACGTATATGCGGGCCGAGCTCAAATCAGGTGGTTTCGCCGGGGGGGGGGGGGGGGGGGTGGAGCTGAAAATTCATAAACTGGACGCGACGCACGCGATCATCGCGCGCAGGGGGGGTGCAAATCCCCAGCTCGTGGGCCTCACACTTGCAGGTGGCCTGGTTTGTTTTTGCCAGTCTTTGATTTGGTTTGCGAGTGGTTGTTAGATCTTGGAAGAATTTTATCGGAGAACCTCTACAAATATATTACTGTCTTAGTGCAAACAATCTAGAGGCAGAGTTGTTGAGGCGATTGCTTCAGGTGGCTTCGGCGTTGTTTTTTTAACCTACGATTTGTACTTTCTTTTAATGGTGTTTTTTTATTTACTTCTTGCAATTTTTTTTACTTAGCCTTAATTTTTCTTTACATTTTTAACCAACGCTTACATTTTTTTAATCATTTTTTATTTATATTTTTAACATGACTTTGTTTTTTATTGTTTTTTCTTTAATTTTTTTAACTAATCACATTATGTTACATGCTCTTTTGATAATAAATAAAAATATTCACAACGTGTCTATTTTTTCACACACCGTTATTGTTATTAAATATGTATAATATTAACGATATACTTTTAATGTACTTCGTTAATATCTAGACGTAATTTTTTTTTCTTCTTTAAGTTTTTACAATTAACAGCGCGTAGGGGTGGGCATAATTCGGTTCAAACCGGAAAAACCGACCGAACCGAAAATTTTCAGTTTTTTTTGTTCGGTTTTTTCGGTGTTTCGGCCGGTTTCGGTTTAAGTTTTTTAAAATTCGGTTATTCGGTTCGGTTTCCGGTTTTGACTCCCAAAAAACCGCAAAAACCGAACCGATCGTATTATACTTAAAACATTATTTTTATGGATATTGGATCATACAAGTGGATTAATTTCTAATCATTTATAATATAATAGCATAATCAAATTATATATTTATATTTACTTATTGTTATCGGATAACAAAATTTTAGTATTACTTTAAATTCATAATTATTTTAATAAATTGATACTTTTCCTTTGTCTTTAAAACCTTAAATCACTTGATTATCTATTGAATGGTCTAACTATCACAACATTGCCCCGAAGGCAAAATTAAATTTGTGTAACATGACATGATTTTGTTGCTGGTGTTATTGTCATAGCATTGTGCATGCTTAGGGTTTGTCATGATATCATTGTATATGATTATGATGATGTTATGTAAACACCCCAAGTGAGTTTTGATGTAATCAACTTAGTTAAATTAGGTTCTGTATTTTTTATAACTTGTGTCTAAGTGTGCAGGGACTTAGGAATACAAGAAGTCGAGCAAAAGACGCAATAGACGAGAAGGATGACACGAGAAGTGAGTCGACGGACACGGTGTAGTTGAGAGACAAAAAGCTATGAAAGGACACCGGTGGAGCGAGAAGGACTTGCGCAGTGCTTTCGAGGGATGAGAAGCTAGAGCGGAAGACTGCTTGAGGAGAGAAGGTCGGAGTTGGGTTCAGGTGAGCTCAACTCTGGATGGTCGCGAGAATCACCCAAACAACCGAAGCAGTAATCAGATAAAGTCAACTCTATGTTGACTTAGTCCAAGCGACTGGACTAAGTTCAAACTCCTGGACTCCATGTTCCCGGACTAGCTTGGTACCAAACAAGTGCCTCCTCTTCGAGGCATTACTATGGATAATTGTCAGTCCACATTAGCAACACTCCAACGCCCGACCAGTCCAGGCGCTCAGACAAGGATAAAATTTTATCCTGAAATCGTTGAAGAGACGTTGCGAAGAAGATAGAATGCACCGCTGGAGTGCCTAGTCCCACTCCAGACATCCGGAGATGCAACGTCAACCAACAGATATTTTTAACTAACTGACTATAAATAAAGCCCAAATCCTCTTCATTTTGAAACAACACTTCCTGTACTTCAATTTCATTCTGTTTTTCATATTTACTAGTTATGCTTTCAAACGTTGTATGGGGCTTCTCCACCTCCGACTTTGCTCGAAGAAGGAGATTTTTCTAGTGCTCACATTGCCTTGGATTAACAACCTTCCCGATTGCAAACCAAGTAAATCTCGATAGCCTCGTATGTCACGCCCCAGAGGAGTCTCTGTCCGAAGAAATTTCGGCAGCATCTCCCCTGTACGGCGAACAATATGAAACTTTCTACATATCACATATACTTCAGCCACAGGCGGCTGGAATGATAACAAAAATAAAAAAATAAACACCACGCAGTTTATAAAGATATTCAGCCTCTGGCTGTCACAACCACGCAGTTAATAATAGTAATCAATCATAGTAGGACTCTGACTCGAAATCCACCCTACTCCACTACACTCGTAAAGCTCAAATCCAACGAACTCACCTCTTCTGCCGTCCAGGCAGGCATATAGTAGAATAAAAACCAAACCATCCAAAGACCATCAAACGGTAACAATCCGTACAATATCCATAAATAAAATCCAAAACAAAACTAAAACATAGTCTGATGGAAGAAAAACCAAAATAAAGCAAATAACAACCTAGTAGAGAACTAGCTCTACGTGCAGATGGGGGGCCAGCGACTGGAACTGCTCCGGACAGCCTCAACCTGAAAATATCAACAATGGAGGCGGGGTGAGTCCAACACTCAGCAGGTACAACTGATATGCATAATAAAACAAATAACAGACAACACTAATCATGCGTACAGTCTCCTGAATATGAGGAGGATAAATGCAACTGAAATGAAATCAGAAGATAACTGTACTGACCGGATCAAAGTATAAAGGTAACAGGTCGTCAGACCGAGTGAGTCATAATTCTGTATGCATGTCAATCAATGCATCCAAACAAATGCAGCATATAAGTGCAGCAATCACAAGCAAATAAAAATGCAATAAATGCATATGTCAACCCCATACTCTGAAATCAATGCTCCTGTGCAATGACAGAGTAAACGGGATGCTGTCGGAGTACTCCTGTCCTGTGACCCCAAATCATAAATGGGGGAGCTCAATGCTCTCATCTCCCGGTACACGATGACGGGGAGGATATCTCTGCCGGCTACCACGCTGAGTCTCCCAACAGAGCCAAACAAAGTCCACCATCTGCGGCTACCACTGCTACCCTAAATGCCACGGAGCCAAGCAGGCGGGGCCGGCTACCGCTGAGTCACACGACCAACGGGCCAAACAGTAGAACCGCCACACACCAGCCAGATATACAAATCCATGGGTGATGTGTGCGGTACATGTAATCTGGCGATGAGCTCAACCAAAGTAGAGCCGACAATCGCACGAGATGCAATCATGATGCATGATACTGAACATGGCAATCTCATGAATAACATGGCATGATCCATATAAATAGATACAAAGTGTGTACCACAAGAAGACGTATCTAATAGAAGGTACACAAATCGAAGAGGGTATCAAATAAACCCTAGATCCAGAATATAACAGAGCATGTGGTTAGGTCACTACCTAAGGCATATGTGATCAGGTAGATAATATGCAATGCAGAATAAATAAACAAACAACATGTACTAATCATGTAGTGACCAACCGAAATAAACAGGTAACACAATTACTGTTATATGTTAAACATATTATCATGCATATCAAAAGACATAAGTCAAAGTACCCGCCTCCAATAAAGTGATCCAAATCTGACTCCGTGATACTCGTCTCGCGTCAAGATCCTGTGTCACGAATAGAAATATATTTCATTTAGCTACATTCTCATAAATAGCTAAATAACTCTCTAACCCTAGTTTAGGGCAAATCCCTGACCAACACATAAACCCAATTCAACCCATACATGATCAATAGCATATATCAAATTCCTATGCCTTACCTGAAACTCACAGCCGTTTATCACTGTTGGAAGTAGGATCGTTTGCTGCTGGAATCCTTCCTACTGATCAGATCATGTTGAGATCAATAATTGGGAATCACAAATCAAACAACAACCCATCTTACAACCTAATCTTACCTCAGGTGTGCCAAGCTGTTAACAGGGGGTGGTGGCCGGAATCAAACAGGGACAGCAACAAACTCTTGATGCTGTGATAACCGAAACCAACTAGGTCACTGTCTTCCAACAATCGAATCGAAAGAAATCACACTACAAATGCATCAACAACCCAATCAACTACTAATGCACAACTAAAATTTCAACCTGATCCTTACCTTCATCCAATAGCTCACTGGATTAGAGGACGGAGGAGTTAGGTCACAGAAGGAAGGAATTCAACTAGAGTAGAAGGAAGGCGACCTGTGGTGTGCCAGCGTTGCTCTGTGAAATGGCAATCTAGGGCAGAGAAGTCTCGGCACTTGGAATCCCACGGCAGAGACCAGGGCAAAGGGGGCGGCCGCCTGCCGGCTGTGGTGACGGTGAGCAACTCCACAGTGAGAGAGTAGGTTTCCGACGATTGGGGTCGGCGTCGGCTTCACCTCGTCGGCGGCAGAAACTAGGGCAGAGACTAGGGCTGAGGAGCGGCTGGCCGGCACTGCTCGGTCCAGAGAATCGGCCGGTGCTAGGGCTCAGGGTGGTCGACGGTGGCTAGGGCTGACGGTCGGGCGTCACAGAGGCAGTGAGGAGGGGCGTCGGCGGTTAGGGCAAAGGGAGAGAGTGCGGCTCGGCGTCGGGGGAGAAGAAACGAACGGCGTCGGGGAGAGGAATAAAAGAGAAAAGAAAAACAAATAAAAAGGAAAAGAAAATAAATAACTTTTCCTCGCCTAAATGGGGTAGCCTAAACATGCTTTCCCGGGCCCCGTTCTTGTCCCCGTTAACTCGTCCATACGAGCTCCGAAAAATTCCCGAAAAATGTCCTAAAATTCCAGAAAATTTCCTTATTAATATTCGCCTATTTTCTGGTATTTTACATTCTCCCCCACTAATAAAAATTTGGTCCCCAAATTTCGTTATCTACCATCAGCAAGTACTAACAACATATATAGAGTATAAATGCTGAACGGTAAATAAGTCACATACCTCAAGTGAAAAGATGGGGATATCGAGCTCGGATCGTATCCTCGAGCTCCCAAATAGCCTCCTCGTCAGAATGATGCTGCCATCCGACTTTAACCAGCCGGATAGTCTTGTTCCGCAACTGACGCTCCTTCCGGTCGAGAATCCGTACCGGAACCTCCTCATAAGTAATGTCAGGCTGAACTGGAACTGGAATATCTGTCAGCACATGCGTCGGGTCGGGCACGTATCTCATCAGCATGGATACGTGGAATACATCGTGCACGCCAATCAAGGACGGCAATACTACCAACTAGTGAGCTACTGCTCCAATCCTTTCTAAGATCTAGAAAGGTCCAATGTATCACAGAGCTAGCTTACCTCTGAGGTCAATCTCTTCACCCCTTTCTTGGGTGAAACTCGCAAAAATACCTGGTCACAAATGGAGAACTCTAAGAGTCTCCCACTCCGGTCAGCATAACTCTTCTAGCAGTCATATGCCTCTAACATCTTCTGTCCGATAGTATGGACCACTTTGCCTCACGTTGAGCTCTATGAGGTCCCAACAACTGGGCCTCTCGGATTCTCGTCCTGATTAACGACTGAGCAACTATGGTAACAAGACTACCCTGCTCGGTCTATCCCTGCTCCTCAAGTTCTAACTCGGAGAAACCCCGAATCAAGTTTGTTACCACTACTCAGTGGCAAACTAAAGTCCCTCTAGACTTCTGGCTAAGTGCATCGACAACCACATTAGCTTTTCCCCGGTGATAGCTAATGGTACAAATCATAATCTTTCAGAAACTCCAACCATCTCTTCTGTCGGATATTAAGTTCCTTCTAAGTGAACAGATATTTGAGTCTCCGATGGTCAGTGAAAATCTCAATGTAATATCATACAGGTACTGCCGCCAAATCTTCAGGGCAAAAATAACAGCGGCCAACTCCAGATCACGAACTAAGTATTTTCTTCTCAGGCTCCCTCAACTATCGAGAAGCATATAAGAATACTCTACCGTGCTGCACCAGAACAACACTCATACCCTGTAGAGACGCGTCGGTGTAGAGGACAAATTCGTCCTCTTCCGAAGGTAAAAACCAAAAATCAAAGCCGACAACAATCTCCGCTTCAGCTCCTAGAAGCTGATCTTGCAATCCTCAATCCAAGTAAACTTCACGCCTTTCATGGTCACGCGTGAAAGTAGCATAGCTATGTGGAAGAAACCCTCGACGAAAAGTCTGTAATATCCTGCGAGTCACAAAAGACTACGGATCTCCTACACTGATTTCGGCTGCTCCCAACGGTAACAACCTCTATCTCCTGTGGAACCACGGTACACTCCTACTTGATGACCGTGTGTCCCAAACATCATAACAAAAGACAATCCAAACCAGCACTACTGATAATCACATATAGATGTTCTCGTCGAATCATCTCTAGATCTATGCAAGGTAGTGTACGTGACTCACCTCGGATCCGTAATAGATCACAACATCGTCCACAAAGATAATGGACACCTATCCAAACATCCTCGACATACCAGGACCATCGAGTCCCTGAAAACATCTAAGGCATTGTAAGCCTATATGGCAAAAACCAATACACATAATGTCCGTATCACAGACATTCCTATCCATAAAATCTCCAATAATAAATCGAAAAATCTGATCATCAATAACATAAATCACCAAAGAATAAATCCTCCAGGGTGAGAGCAACGCTCCATCACAGGAAACACCACATATGTGGGAGCAACGCTCTACCACAAGAAATCCTCAATATGTGGGAGCAACACTCCACCACAAATAATCTGAAATATGTATCTGCAATAAATATAGGAGCTATGCTCCACTACTAGCAATCCGTAATATGTGGGAGCAAAGCTCCACCACAAAACAATACATAAGTGTCCCAAGGCACCTAACTATCCAGCTAGAGACTGTACAAGATCTCTCTACCACAAATCACTGTGGTTAACCTAGGCTATAACAACCTAGTAAACTAATCAAATCCATCATCAACTCTATCAGCATCCTAGTGGGTCATCCATTGATAGGAAAATTAGTTGATGGGTAAATCCAACAAATGACATAATGCAGTCACTCCACATTCTGCATTCAGCATAAGTAAAATCATCATGCTGCTACCAATATATACCTGGCACACGTACTCACACAACATATGTATGATCGACATATTCCTCCAATTAATATACACCAAACATACTCACAACATAGGTATAAATCATCTTGATACCTCCAACAATGCATACCGAACCCATGTACAAAATCAACATAGGTAAAATCAACAATACACCTCAAACAGCACTCACATAACATATCATATAACCGACATATGCTTCCAATAAAACATACTAAACCCAGGTGCACTCACATATCAAACATAATCAAAAAGATACCTCATATACCACACCAAACACATATGTACATATCACAACTCAGATTAAATCAACAAAATGCCTCCATCCAAAACACCACCGATGTACTTATACTACATCTCGGATTTAATCAACAAGATATCTTCAATAATACCTCCGGATACATACACCCAACTACATATCTATGATCCACAAGGAACCTTCAAACCATATCAGAACATGGATACATATACTACTTGCAAATGGACAGTCTACCACAGGACTCCTACAACCCAAAACAATCATGATATACATGCAAAATCAGCATACCAGCTCAACCAAAGAGACCAACCTTATGCTACCAACACTCATGGGTTACCGGTATATCTAAACAAAATTCATGCATATGTATCAAGCATGAATACATCAATCAAAGGCAACCCAAAATAAAGCAACCTAATCATCCAGTAACAACCCTGCTCTAGGTTCAAAGGAACTAGTATCGGACAAGAAAAATATACACACCGTGGTATAACATTGCCAGTCAATGTCATACACTACCAAGACTATATCTAATAGGGAAAATTTATCATCATAAATCCAAATGTACTCTCCCAGTATACACTAGTAACTATTGTATCCCATAAGTGTTAAGCAATTAGCTCTACACTTCCTTACATCAGCGGGGTCACATATCCCAAAGCACCCTCTAAGTTATCCCACCAGGTATATACAATCCACGGTCAAAATCTTCATGGAATAGGATACATCGATCCTTTATAACCTATCCAAGCCGATAATGATATATGGCTAAATCAGTCATTTTTCACGTCAGTACAAAACATGTACTCAAATGTGCTCTAAATACATAACTAAGCACAAATAACCTAAAGGTTCAAACCTCTAAGAATAGAGTATGACAATCCTCTACTGATCAACCAACAAAACTAAATCATTCATCTACTAACTAATCAAGAATACCTTAATCCTCCACAAGCAACTAAGGTATATCAAACCACGATCAAATGGTATACTACATTATCAAATAACTAAATCAGTTCATGGGTCAATTCAACACTAATACATCATCTCAAATAGAGAATGTCAATCCACATAATATCATATGAATAAATGTGTACGACCCAAAAGAAAAAGCTAGAATTCAATATCATCAAGACACCCTCATTTCATTTTTTTTTTTATCCTCAAAAATATCAGCCCACTAATATCAGATGAATAAGTCTCTACTCTCCATGAAGGTAAGTTAGCATTCAAAACATCAAATCATTATTTATCCACATAGTTTAATATCAGATTAAACAAATATCAATTTTATCATCCTGTTAACTAACCACAATTAACCAGATTTATTAAAATCAAAAATCTCATAGGCACATAAACTCTCTAGCTTCCAATTTATAATCTGATCACCAATTATTAACATCAACCTGTGAACACCATACAGGATACTCACTATATCACCATCAATGACAACCCAAATAAAAGATCATCAAAATAGTTATCCACTAAAAGATCATCAACAACCACATAACATTTACTCTCTTAAATCATTAGAAATCAACACATCAAAATATCTGATCTCACAATATCCCTCAACCTCAAACCATTCTCAACAATGATCAAACATGGTAACTCCCCAATAAACAATTTCATCGTATCGGGTACCCTAATATCCAAAAGATATGAGTATAAAAACTCAACTGACTAAGTCAACAGGAATAGGTAAGTGTCATCCACTACCCAACTAATAATAGCAGAGACTGGTATGTGCCTCCATCTCCTACTAGTAGTAACAGAAGATAAAACTACTGATGCTATGATAAGAAAATCACTAGAGATAATAATCCTTGATATCTATTAAGGTCAATCATGCTCAATGGATAACCCATCACATATAATATGTGCTACAACATCCAGACAAGTACTAAAGATAAAGTGCTAATACATGTCATAACTATCAAATTAAACATCATACCTATATGCCGTCTGGAGATGTTCCATCGCTGTCCAGCCCCCAAAATTGACCTCGGAATTCCGTACGAGAAAAACAAACACCGGAAATCCATATAAATCCAAAACGGAAGTCCATAACATAATCGAAACGGACAAATCCGTGCAACCGAAAATAACTGCCCAGACTAATCTGTCTCACAACTAGGGCTAGTATAAAAATGTCCAAAATACCAAACGCAGGTATCACACCCTGCTCTGATACCAATGAATTGGTATCAGATAAATCCCGAAAATCCAACACACGGAAATCAAATAAATATCGCCAAACTTTGGCGCGCTGATACCCAATAAACTGATATCAGATTATTCAAAGTATCCATAATACGAAAACAAAGATGGTAAAAATCCAGAACACACAGCAAGTATCGTATACCTGCTCTGATACCACTAAATTGTCACGCCCCAGAGGAGTCTCTGTCCGAAGAAATTTCGACAGCATCTCCCCTGTACGGCGGACAATATGAAACTTTCTACATATCACATATACTTCAGCCACAGGCGGCTGGAATGATAACAAAAATAAAAAAATAAACACCACGCAGTTTATAATAGTAATCAATCATAGTAGGACTCTGACTCGAAATCCACCCTACTCCACTACACTCGTAAAGCTCAAATCCAACGAACTCACCTCTTCTGCCGTCCAGGCAGGCATATAGTAGAATAAAAACCAAACCATCCAAAGACCATCAAACGGTAACAATCCGTACAATATCCATAAATAAAATCCAAAACAAAACTAAAACATAGTCTGATGGAAGAAAAACCAAAATAAAGCAAATAACAACCTAGTAGAGAACTAGCTCTACGTGCAGATGGGGGGCCAGCGACTGGAACTGAAAATATCAACAATGGAGGCGGGGTGAGTCCAACACTCAGCAGGTACAACTGATATGCATAATAAAACAAATAACAGACAACACTAATCATGCGTACAGTCTCCTGAATATGAGGAGGATAAATGCAACTGAAATGAAATCAGAAGATAACTGTACTGACCGGATCAAAGTATAAATGTAACAGGTCGTCAGACTGAGTGAGTCATAATCCTGTATGCATGTCAATCAATGCATCCAAACAAATGCAGCATATAAGTGCAGCAATCACAAGCAAATAAAAATGCAATAAATGCATATGTCAACCCCATACTCTGAAATCAATGCTCCTGTGCAATGACAGAGTAAACGGGATGCTGTCGGAGTACTCCTGTCCTGTGACCCCAAATCATAAATGGGGGAGCTCAATGCTCTCATCTCCCGGTACACGATGACGGGAGATCTCTGCCGGCTACCACGCTGAGTCTCCGACCAACGGAGCCAAACAAAGTCCACCATCTGCCGGCTACCACGCTGCTACCCTAAATGCCAACGGAGCGGAACTGACTGCCGGCTACCACGCTGAGTCACCTGACCAACGGAGCCAAACAGCAGAACCGCCACACACCAGCCAGATATACAAATCCATGGGTGATGTGTGCAGTACATGTAACTGGCGATGAGCTCAACCAAAGTAGAGCCGACAATCGCACAGCATGCAATCATGATGCATGATACTGAACATGGCAATCTCATGAATAACATGGCATGATCCATATAAATAGATACAAAGTGTGTACCACAAGAAGACGTATCTAATAGAAGGTACACAAATCGAAGAGGGTATCAAATAAACCTAGATCCAGAATACAACAGAGCATGTGGTTAGGTCACTACCTAAGGCATATGTGATCAGGTAGATAATATGTAGTGCAGAATAAATAAACAAACAACATGTACTAATCATGTAGTGACCAACCGAAATAAACAGGTAACACAATTACTGTTATATGTTAAACATATTATCATGCATATCAAAAGACATAAGTCAAAGTACCCGCCTCCAATAAAGTGATCCAAATCTGACTCCGTGATACTCGTCTCGCGTCAAGATCCTGTGTCACGAACAGAAATATATTTCATTTAGCTACATTCTCATAAATAGCTAAATAACTCTCTAACCCTAGTTTAGGGCAAATCCCTGACCAACACATAAACCCAATTCAACCCATACATGATCAATAGCATATATCAAATTCCTATGCCTTACCTGAAACTCACAGCCGTTTATCACTGTTGGAAGTAGGATCGTTTGCTGCTGGAATCCTTCCTACTGATCAGATCATGTTGAGATCAATAATTGGGAATCACAAATCAAACAACAACCCATCTTACAACCTAATCTTACCTCAGGTGTGCCAAGCTGTTAACAAGGGGTGGTGGCCGGAATCAAACAGGGACAGCAACAAACTCTTGATGCTGTGATAACCGAAACCAACTAGGTCACTGTCTTCCAACAATCGAATCGAAAGAAATCACACTACAAATGCATCAACAACCCAATCAACTACTAATGCACAACTAAAATTTCAACCTGATCCTTACCTTCATCCAGTAGCTCACTGGATTAGAGGACGGAGGAGTTAGGTCACAGAAGGAAGGAATTCAACTAGAGTAGAAGGAAGGCGACCTGTGGTGTGCCAGCGTTGCTCTGTGAAATGGCAATCTAGGGCAGAGAAGTCTCGGCACTTGGAATCCCACGGCAGAGACCAGGGCAAAGGGGGCGGCCGCCTGCCGGCTGTGGTGACGGTGAGCAACTCCACAGTGAGAGAGTAGGTTTCTGACGATTGGGGTCGGCGTCGGCTTCACCTCGTCGGCGGCAGAAACTAGGGCAGAGACTAGGGCTGAGGAGCGGCTGGCCGGCATTGCTCGGTCCAGAGAATCGGCCGGTGCTAGGGCTCAGGGTGGTCGACGGTGGCTAGGGCTGACGGTCGGGCGTCACAGAGGCAGTGAGGAGGGGCGTCGGCGGTTAGGGCAAAGGGAGAGAGTGCGGCTCGGCGTCGGGGGAGAAGAAACGAACGGCGTCGGGGAGAGGAATAAAAGAGAAAAGAAAAACAAATAAAAAGGAAAAGAAAATAAATAACTTTTCCTCGCCTAAATGGGGTAGCCTAAACATGCTTTCCCGGGCCCCGTTCTTGTCCCCGTTAACTCGTCCATACGAGCTCCGAAAAATTCCCGAAAAATGTCCTAAAATTCCAGAAAATTTCCTTATTAATATTCGCCTATTTTCTGGTATTTTACATTCTCCCCCACTAATAAAAATTTGGTCCCCAAATTTCGTTATCTACCATCAGCAAGTACTAACAACATATATAGAGTATAAATGCTGAACGGTAAATAAGTCACATACCTCAAGTGAAAAGATGGGGATATCGAGCTCGGATCGTATCCTCGAGCTCCCAAATAGCCTCCTCGTCAGAATGATGCTGCCATCCGACTTTAACTAGCCGGATAGTCTTGTTCCGCAACTGACGCTCCTTCCGGTCGAGAATCCGTACCGGAACCTCCTCATAAGTAATGTCAGGCTGAACTGGAACTGGAATATCTGTCAGCACATGCGTCGGGTCGGGCACGTATCTCATCAGCATGGATACGTGGAATACATCGTGCACGCCAATCAAGGACGGCAATACTACCAACTAGTGAGCTACTGCTCCAATCCTTTCTAAGATCTAGAAAGGTCCAATGTATCACAGAGCTAGCTTACCTCTGAGGTCAATCTCTTCACCCCTTTCTTGGGTGAAACTCGCAAAAATACCTGGTCACAAATGGAGAACTCTAAGAGTCTCCCACTCCGGTCAGCGTAACTCTTCTAGCAGTCATATGCCTCTAACATCTTCTGTCCGATAGTATGGACCACTTTGCCTCACGTTGAGCTCTATGAGGTCCCAACAACTGGGCCTCTCGGATTCTCGTCCTGATTAACGACTGAGCAACTATGGTAACAAGACTACCCTGCTCGGTCTATCCCTGCTCCTCAAGTTCTAACTCGGAGAAACCCCGAATCAAGTTTGTTACCACTACTCAGTGGCAAACTAAAGTCCCTCTAGACTTCTGGCTAAGTGCATCGACAACCACATTAGCTTTTCCCCGGTGATAGCTAATGGTACAAATCATAATCTTTCAGAAACTCCAACCATCTCTTCTGTCGGATATTAAGTTCCTTCTAAGTGAACAGATATTTGAGTCTCCGATGGTCAGTGAAAATCTCAATGTAATATCATACAGGTACTGCCGCCAAATCTTCAGGGCAAAAATAACAGCGGCCAACTCCAGATCGTGAACTGAGTATTTTCTTCTCAGGCTCCCTCAACTATCGAGAAGCATATAAGAATACTCTACCGTGCTGCACCAGAACAACACTCATACCCTGTAGAGACGCGTCGGTGTAGAGGACAAATTCGTCCTCTTCCGAAGGTAAAAACCAAAAATCAAAGCCGACAACAATCTCCGCTTCAGCTCCTAGAAGCTGATCTTGCAATCCTCAATCCAAGTAAACTTCACGCCTTTCATGGTCACGCGTGAAAGTAGCATAGCTATGTGGAAGAAACCCTCGACGAAAAGTCTGTAATATCCTGCGAGTCACAAAAGACTACGGATCTCCTACACTGATTTCGGCTGCTCCCAACGGTAACAACCTCTATCTCCTGTGGAACCACGGTACACTCCTACTGATGACCGTGTGTCCCAAACATCATAACAAAAGACAATCCAAACCAGCACTACTGATAATCACATATAGATGTTCTCGTCGAATCATCTCTAGATCTATGCAAGGTAGTGTACGTGACTCACCTCGGATCCGTAATAGATCACAACATCGTCCACAAAGATAATGGACACCTATCCAAACATCCTCGACATACCAGGACCATCGAGTCCCTGAAAACATCTAAGGCACTGTAAGCCTATATGGCAAAAACCAATACACATAATGTCCGTATCACAGACATTCCTATCCATAAAATCTCCAATAATAAATCGAAAAATCTGATCATCAATAACATAAATCACCAAAGAATAAATCCTCCAGGGTGAGAGCAACGCTCCATCACAGGAAACACCACATATGTGGGAGCAACGCTCTACCACAAGAAATCCTCAATATGTGGGAGCAACACTCCACCACAAATAATCTGAAATATGTATCTGCAATAAATATAGGAGCTATGCTCCACTACTAGCAATCCGTAATATGTGGGAGCAAAGCTCCACCACAAAACAATACATAAGTGTCCCAAGGCACCTAACTATCCAGCTAGAGACTGTACAAGATCTCTCTACCACAACCCACTGTGGTTAACCTAGGCTATAACAACCTAGTAAACTAATCAAATCCATCATCAACTCTATCAGCATCCTAGTGGGTCATCCACTGATAGGAAAATTAGTTGATGGGTAAATCCAACAACTGACATAATGCAGTCACTCCACATTCTGCATTCAGCATAAGTAAAATCATCATGCTGCTACCAATATATACCTGGCACACGTACTCACACAACATATGTATGATCGACATATTCCTCCAATTAATATACACCAAACATACTCACAACATAGGTATAAATCATCTTGATACCTCCAACAATGCATACCGAACCCATGTACAAAATCAACATAGGTAAAATCAACAATACACCTCAAACAGCACTCACATAACATATCATATAACCGACATATGCTTCCAATAAAACATACTAAACCCAGGTGCACTCACATATCAAACATAATCAAAAAGATACCTCATATACCACACCAAACACATATGTACATATCACAACTCAGATTAAATCAACAAAATGCCTCCATCCAAAACACCACCGATGTACTTATACTACATCTCGGATTTAATCAACAAGATATCTTCAATAATACCTCCGGATACATACACCCAACTACATATCTATGATCCACAAGGAACCTTCAAACCATATCGAACATGGATACATATACTACTTGCAAATGGACAGTCTACCACAGGACTCCTACAACCCAAAACAATCATGATATACATGCAACATGCAAAATCAGCATACCAGCTCAACCAAAGAGACCAACCTTATGCTACCAACACTCATGGGTTACCGGTATATCTAAACAAAATTCATGCATATGTATCAAGCATGAATACATCAATCAAAGGCAACCCAAAAATAAAGCAGCCTAATCATCCAGTAACAACCCTGCTCTAGGTTCAAAGGAACTAGTATCGGACAAGAAAAATATACACACCGTGGTATAACATTGCCAGTCAATGTCATACACTACCAAGACTATATCTAATAGGGAAAATTTATCATCATAAATCCAAATGTACTCTCCCAGTATACACTAGTAACTATTGTATCCCATAAGTGTTAAGCAATTAGCTCTACACTTCCTTACATCAGCGGGGTCACATATCCCAAAGCACCCTCTAAGTTATCCCACCAGGTATATACAATCCACGGTCAAAATCTTCATGGAATAGGATACATCGATCCTTTATAACCTATCCAAGCCGATAATGATATATGGCTAAATCAGTCATTTTTCACGTCAGTACAAAACATGTACTCAAATGTGCTCTAAATACATAACTAAGCACAAATAACCTAAAGGTTCAAACCTCTAAGAATAGAGTATGACAATCCTCTACTGATCAACCAACAAAACTAAATCATTCATCTACTAACTAATCAAGAATACCTTAATCCTCCACAAGCAACTAAGGTATATCAAACCACGATCAAATGGTATACTACATTATCAAATAACTAAATCAGTTCATGGGTCAATTCAACACTAATACATCATCTCAAACTAGAGAATGTCAATCCACATAATATCATATGAATAAATGTGTACGACCCAAAAGAAAAAGCTAGAATTCAATATCATCAAGACGCCCTCATTTCATTTTTTTTTTTTATCCTCAAAAATATCAGCCCACTAATATCAGATGAATAAGTCTCTACTCTCCATGAGGATAAGTTAGCATTCAAAACATCAAATCATTATTTATCCACATAGTTTAATATCAGATGAAACAAATATCAATTTTATCATCCTGTTAACTAACCACAATTAACCAGATTTATTAAAATCAAAAATCTCATAGGCACATAAACTCTCTAGCTTCCAATTTATAATCTGATCACCAATTATTAACATCAACCTGTGAACACCATACAGGATACTCACTATATCACCATCAATGACAACCCAAATAAAAGATCATCAAAATAGTTATCCACTAAAAGATCATCAACAACCACATAACATTTACTCTCTTAAATCATTAGAAACAACACATCAAAAATATCTGATCTCACAATATCCCTCAACCTCAAACCATTCTCAACAATGATCAAACATGGTAACTCCCCAATAAACAATTTCATCGTATCGGGTACCCTAATATCCAAAAGATATGAGTATAAAAACTCAACTGACTAAGTCAACAGGAATAGGTAAGTGTCATCCACTACCCAACTAACAATAGCAGAGACTGGTATGTGCCTCCATCTCCTACTAGTAGTAACAGAAGATAAAACTACTGATGCTATGATAAGAAAATCACTAGAGATAATAATCCTTGATATCTATTAAGGTCAATCATGCTCAATGGATAACCCATCACATATAATATGTGCTACAACATCCAGACAAGTACTAAAGATAAAGTGCTAATACATGTCATAACTATCAAATTAAACATCATACCTATATGCCGTCTGGAGATGTTCCATCGCTGTCCAGCCCCCAAAATTGACCTCGGAATTCCGTACGAGAAAAACAAACACCGGAAATCCATATAAATCCAAAACGGAAGTCCATAACATAATCGAAACGGACAAATCCGTGCAACCGAAAATAACTGCCCAGACTAATCTGTCTCACAACTAGGGCTAGTATAAAAATGTCCAAAATACCAAACGCAGGTATCACACCCTGCTCTGATACCAATGAATTGGTATCAGATAAATCCCGAAAATCCAACACACGGAAATCAAATAAATATCGCCAAACTTTGGCGCGCTGATACCCAATAAACTGATATCAGATTATTCAAAGTATCCATAATACGAAAACAAAGATGGTAAAAATCCAGAACACACAGCAAGTATCGTATAACTTGGCTCTGATACCACTAAATTGTCACGCCCCAGAGGAGTCTCTGTCCGAAGAAATTTCGACAGCATCTCCCCTGTACGGCGGACAATATGAAACTTTCTACATATCACATATACTTCAGCCACAGGCGGCTGGAATGATAACAAAAATAAAAACAAACACCACGCAGTTTATAAAGATATTCAGCCTCTGGCTGTCACAACCACGCAGTTAATAATAGTAATCAATCATAGTAGGACTCTGACTCGAAATCCACCCTACTCCACTACACTCGTAAAGCTCAAATCCAACGAACTCACCTCTTCTGCCGTCCAGGCAGGCATATAGTAGAATAAAAACCAAACCATCCAAAGACCATCAAACGGTAACAATCCGTACAATATCCATAAATAAAATCCAAAACAAAACTAAAACATAGTCTGATGGAAGAAAAACCAAAATAAAGCAAATAACAACCTAGTAGAGAACTAGCTCTACGTGCAGATGGGGGGCCAGCGACTGGAACTGCTCCGGACAGCCTCAACCTGAAAATATCAACAATGGAGGCGGGGTGAGTCCAACACTCAGCAGGTACAACTGATATGCATAATAAAACAAATAACAGACAACACTAATCATGCGTACAGTCTCCTGAATATGAGGAGGATAAATGCAACTGAAATGAAATCAGAAGATAACTGTACTGACCGGATCAAAGTATAAAGGTAACAGGTCGTCAGACCGAGTGAGTCATAATCCTGTATGCATGTCAATCAATGCATCCAAACAAATGCAGCATATAAGTGCAGCAATCACAAGCAAATAAAAATGCAATAAATGCATATGTCAACCCCATACTCTGAAATCAATGCTCCTGTGCAATGACAGAGTAAACGGGATGCTGTCGGAGTACTCCTGTCCTGTGACCCCAAATCATAAATGGGAGAGCTCAATGCTCTCATCTCCCGGTACACGATGACGGGGAGGTATCTCTGCCGGCTACCACGCTGAGTCACTGACCAACGGAGCCAAGCAGAGTCCACCGTCTACCGGCTACTACGCCGCTACACTAAATACCAGCGGAGCCAAACAGAGCAGAACTGTCTGCCGGCTACCACGCTGAGTCACCTGACCAACGGAGCCAAACAGCAGAACCGCCACACACCAGCCAGATATACAAATCCATGGGTGATGTGTGTAGTACATGTAACTGGCGATGAGCTCAACCAAAGTAGAGCCGACAATCGCACAGCATGCAATCATGATGCATGATACTGAACATGGCAATCTCATGAATAACATGGCATGATCCATATAAATAGATACAAAGTGTGTACCACAAGAAGACGTATCTAATAGAAGGTACACAAATCGAAGAGGGTATCAAATAAACCCTAGATCCAGAATATAACAGAGCATGTGGTTAGGTCACTACCTAAGGCATATGTGATCAGGTAGATAATATGCAGTGCAGAATAAATAAACAAACAACATGTACTAATCATGTAGTGACCAACCGAAATAAACAGTTAACACAATTACTGTTATATGTTAAACATATTATCATGCATATCAAAAGACATAAGTCAAAGTACCCGCCTCCAATAAAGTGATCCAAATCTGACTCCGTGATACTCGTCTCGCGTCAAGATCCTGTGTCACGAATAGAAATATATTTCATTTAGCTACATTCTCATAAATAGCTAAATAACTCTCTAACCCTAGTTTAGGGCAAATCCCTGACCAACACATAAACCCAATTCAACCCATACATGATCAATAGCATATATCAAATTCCTATGCCTTACCTGAAACTCACAGCCGTTTTATCACTGTTGGAAGTAGGATCGTTTGCTGCTGGAATCCTTCCTACTGATCAGATCATGTTGAGATCAATAATTGGGAATCACAAATCAAACAACAACCCATCTTACAACCTAATCTTACCTCAGGTGTGCCAAGCTGTTAACAGGGGGTGGTGGCCGGAATCAAACAGGGACAGCAACAAACTCTTGATGCTGTGATAACCGAAACCAACTAGGTCACTGTCTTCCAACAATCGAATCGAAAGAAATCACACTACAAATGCATCAACAACCCAATCAACTACTAATGCACAACTAAAATTTCAACCTGATCCTTACCTTCATCCAGTAGCTCACTGGATTAGAGGACGGAGGAGTTAGGTCACAGAAGGAAGGAATTCAACTAGAGTAGAAGGAAGGCGACCTGTGGTGTGCCAGCGTTGCTCTGTGAAATGGCAATCTAGGGCAGAGAAGTCTCGGCACTTGGAATCCCACGGCAGAGACCAGGGCAAAGGGGGCGGCCGCCTGCCGGCTGTGGTGACGGTGAGCAACTCCACAATGAGAGAGTAGGTTTCCGACGATTGGGGTCGGCGTCGGCTTCACCTCGTCGGCGGCAGAAACTAGGGCAGAGACTAGGGCTGAGGAGCGGCTGGCCGGCACTGCTCGGTCCAGAGAATCGGCCGGTGCTAGGGCTCAGGGTGGTCGACGGTGGCTAGGGCTGACGGTCGGGCGTCACAGAGGCAGTGAGGAGGGGCGTCGGCGGTTAGGGCAAAGGGAGAGAGTGCGGCTCGGCGTCGGGGGAGAAGAAACGAACGGCGTCGGGGAGAGGAATAAAAGAGAAAAGAAAAACAAATAAAAAGGAAAAGAAAATAAATAACTTTTCCTCGCCTAAATGGGGTAGCCTAAACAGGCTTTCCCGGGCCCCGTTCTTGTCCCCGTTAACTCGTCCATACGAGCTCCGAAAAATTCCCGAAAAATGTCCTAAAATTCCAGAAAATTTCCTTATTAATATTCGCCTATTTTCTGGTATTTTACATCGTATTTTTTATATGCATTTTCTTTTCATTTATTAAGTGTTTGTTTAACTCAAGTCAAAAGAATGAGAAAGGTATATTCTTAATTTCAGAGCAATTCACCTCCTTTTGCCAGCCGTACCGGGGCCAACAATTGTTGTCAGAGCCCAGACCACTCTAGAGGACTAACCCCCGTCTAAAGCAAGAAGATAATGGTCGGATCCGACATTTACCCACCTAAGTTTGAGGGAAAATTAGCTCTTTAGAAGTGCAAAATGGAGGTATACTTTAAAATTGATTTTGATATATTTCTAATGTTAAAAAATAGTTTTGTAGTACCCAAAGATTAACACAGAGTAAAGAAGGAAGAGTATCTTTGGAACAAGAAGGAGCATGTCGATTTCATAGCCAACGACAAAAAAGAATTCCATCTGCTTACCATAATACTGACCCAAGAAGTCAACCTGATCCGAACCTATAACTCAACAAAAGAACTTTGGGAGAAGTTCCTAGAGTTACACAAAGATACCTTAAAAGTAAAGCTAGCGAGGCAGGACATCCTCTGAAATCAACTAACAAACATCCGAATGAATAAGGGAGAGAAGGTGACTCAACTCCATATGAAGATCAAAGAAATGATCACGTAGCTCAACAAACTTAGAGAATCGGTAATGAATGGGGACTCAATCCAGTATGTGCTCAACGTCTTTCTAAGAACATAAGAGTAGTCTGTTGGATTAATACGCACGTGAGATGGGAGTGAATCACGTGGTTTTTTAAAAACTATTTTTTTGGTTTTATAAAATAAGTACGTAGCAGAAAAACATGAAAACAAAAGCAAGTAAAAAGACACACGTTCAGTTTTACTTGGTTCGGAGCCTTCAATGACTCCTACTCAAGACTCAGGTCCCGCAAACATATCGGCAGATAATCCACTAAATACCTTTTCTGGTACCTTCAGAAAAGAGAATCGAGTATAATAAAGGAATTAGAAAAGTGTAACAAGCTACACTTTCCTTTTCTGCAAATATTAAGTACTGAAGTTAAACTTTGTTACCCAACACTCTTTGTAGACAGTCGACTCAAGCTTGGTGTTAGATGACTCCTTAGTAGTAATCAGGCGTAGCAGAGTCAAAGTAGGACAGCAGCAGAGCTAGAGCAGTTGGAACGCCAAACGACGGACGTGTAGAAGCTAGTAGAATTATTATGTAGAAAACCTTGGATGAATGCTTCTTTCAACGCCAACTTCTATCCCTTAAAAACTTGCTTCTTATTGTCGACGACATCTCTACCTTATCTGACAGAAGATGCTTTCTAAGCACTCGAAGGTGGCTTCCATAGCTCTGCTCAAGGCACCTTCCGTCTCCTGGAAGGCGCCTTGGTTCTGTTCACCCGAGGTCTTTTGTGCTCCCTTTGTCTTAGAAAATGTATTAGTCCAACAAAAATATTTTGTTGGATTGAGACGCACGTGAGAGGGGGTGGTGAATCACGTGGTTTTCAAAAAATTCATTTTCTTGGTTTTAAAATCAAAGTATACATAACGGAAAAAGAAATAGATGAACAAAACCAAAGAGCACAGAGAGAACACAAGCGGTTTACTTGGTTTGGAGCCTTCGACGACTTCTACTCCAATACCTAAGTTCCACGGACCTATCGATGGGTAATCCACTAAAAACCTCTTTCGGTATTTCTGAAAGAGGGAATTGAGTACAAGAGTAGGGACAGTGTTGTTAGGACCCTTGGCAGTTGGCTAGAGAGGGTGAATAACCCCTGCACAAAATCAAACAAAAGAACCTTTCTCGGCTTATAACTTAAAATAAAACACTTGTATAAGAAATGATAAAGAAATCAAAAGACAGAGGCACAGAAGTTTTACTTGGTTACAATCGGGGAGGTTGTTAATCCAAGAAAGTAGAGCGCACTAATATCACCTTCAGACGGAGAAGCCTCTTTACAGCAATGATCGCACAAAAATAGAAAGCTAAATTGAAAACTAGAAGCGTATAAGTGTTGTTGCAAGAATACTTATTGTGTCTAGCTTCTTGGACTAAGGTTGTATTTATAGCCTTGGCCGGGGTTTCTAGAAGGGTTCCAAGCACTTGGAGGGGGATAAACTTTTATCCCCTTCGCAACGAAACGCGGTCAAATGCGATCCAGATAAAACTTCATTCCGAGTGCCCAGAAGGGTTCTGGCACCCGGAGTCTAGGCCTTCCGCTCCGATTCTGCTCGCTTGGGTGATTTCAGCCATCCGAAATAGGGCTCACCCGAATCAAACTTCCGGCCTTCTCCTAGAGCAAGCTTTCGCTTTGGCTTATTGTCCCTCGGAAATGTCCCGCGCCTCCTTCTCATCCGCTCGCGTACTCTTCCGCAACACCTCGTCCCTCAGACGCACCAAGTCCATCGACTGTCTCCCATGTCGTCCTTCTCACTAGTTGTGTCTTTTGCTCGACTCCCTGTGCTCCTAAGTTCCTACACATTTAGATACAAGGTTAAATACAACATGACTTAACTTAACTTGTTTAATCATATCAAAACAACCTTGGGGTACCAACAATTTCTCTTTTTTTGATGTGAGAATCCAAGTTAAGTTAGGGTAAACCAACATAAAATAAAAGCAATAATTTTGCAATTAAAGTGCAAAAAAGTGAAATTTGAAATTACTACCTCCCCTACACTTAAGCTTCCCTTCTCCCCCTTTGATTACATAAAAGATGGGGTAAAAAAAATCTAAGGATTAAATTAAAAAAAAATAGGAAAGTTTTTGAAAAACTCTGAATTATTTTGATAGCACTTAAAATAATTTTAGAAAAAAATTCCTAAGTAAAAAAATATTGATATCATAATAACTATCAATATTTTTCTAAGTTTTCAAAAACTAATTTTATAGAAATAATTTTGGAAAAAAAAATAAAGATGATACTTAAAAAAAACTTTTAATTTAAAATTTCTAAGTTTAAAAAGATTAAAAAATGAGTAACTATTTAAAGTATTTTTTAATTATAATTAACTGATTTATTAGTTAGTCTATTAAACATTTTATTTCGTCAATTGACTTCCAGGCTGTGGCGATGCACTAGGCTTCTTGGTTATTAGATCATCAACTACTTCTAGACAAAGCCTCATAATGAAATCAAATATTTAATATACTCTCTGAAAGCCCTAAGTCTACTTAAACTTTAATTTAGACAAGTCTTTGGAACCCAATATAAGTTCCTTCCAACTGGGTTAACTAGAAATTTCTTTGGTATATATTTCTGAGAAATTTTTCTAATTTATCCTTTGTAGTAATAAAAATATCAATTTATACCATTAAATTTTCTACTACTTGTATTATATGAGCATGCATGATTTTTCAAATCCTTTATTTCTTTTTGCAAAATATCATTTTCTGATTTTATTTTGTTAAATTCTTCTAATGGACAAGATTTAGCTAGAATTAATTTCAACTCTTTATTTTCTTTTTCAAGTTTGTAACAATCTTTAGTTAATAATTTAATACATTTAAACAACTTATCAGGTGGAAGAGGTTGTACCTGACTTACCTTGTCGATTTTGTTGTCCGTAGCACCCCTTGAACTACTGCTTTCTTCTGTTGGCGCTCCCCCTTCAACGATGCTCATTTTGGATGAGCTTTCTTCTTGTTCATCTTCTTGATGACTTGCCATCAACGCAAGTCCAGAACAGGCTTCGACCTCTGATTCAGATGACGTTTCGTCCCACGTCGCCTTTAGGGTCTTGTACTTGTTCTTGCTTTTGTCCTTCTTGTTGATCTTTAACTTAGGGCAGTTGTCTTTAACATGTCCTTCTTCATTGCAGTGGTAGCATCTGATTGTTCTTCTCTTTCTACCCTACGGATGGTTAGGTTTTCTAGATTTAAGTAACTTTTTAAAACGTCTTATCATCATTACCGTTTCGTCATCGTCGAGAGAGGACTCTGATCTTTGTTCGTCCATCTTTGCCTTAAGGGCAATGTCATGCTTCAGCTCCTTCTTTGTGTCTACATATCTCAATTCATGGACTTCAAAGGTTGAAAATAACTCTTCTAAGGTAACAGATTCTAAGTTCTTAGAGATATAGTAGTCATCTACTAATGATGTCATTTTGTATTTTTAGGGAATGCATTAAGAGAGTACTTTAGCGAATCTTGGTTGCTTACCTTTTCTCCAAGATTCAAAAGTCTGGTGATGAGCTCCTTAATTCTCGAGTGAAGGTGTGCAATGTATTCATCTTCTTCAAATGAAAGGTTGGTGAGCTAGTTGTGAAGAAAGTCCCGTCTTGCGAGCTTGGCTTCGGACGCCCCTTCGTGTAGCTCAAGGAACTTTTCCCAAAGCTCCTTTGCTAAGTTGTAGGCATTGATCCGGTTGACTTCTTGTGGCAATATGACATTCAACAGATGGAACTCTACTTTGTCATTTGCCACGTAGTCGACATGCTCCTTCTTCGTCCACTGGTATTCTTCCTTACCTTTGGGTGCTACAAAATCAAACTTCATTATTAAATCAATTCAAAATTAGTTTTAAAGAATACCTGCATTCTCTTTTTCAACTCGCGAACTCCCCCCTCAAACTTCGGTGGGTATATACTCGGTCCAATCATCGATTCGGTGCTTCGATCAGTGGTTAGTCCTCCTGAAGTGAACTTGCTCTGATACCACTTGTTAGGACGCTTGGTGGCCGGTTAGAGGGAGGTGAATAGCCCCTACACAAAATCAAACAAAAGAACCTTTCTCGGCTTATAACTTAAAATAAAATACTTGCATAATACTTGCATAAGAAATGATAAAGAAATCAAAAGACAGAGGCACAGAAGTTTTACTTGGTTACAACTTACGAGGTTGTTGATCCAAGGAAGTAGAGCGCACAATATCTCCTTTAGGCGGAGAAGCCTCTTTACAGCAATGATCGTACAAAAATAGAAAGCTAAATTGAAAACTAGAAGCATACAAGTGTTGTTGCAAGAATGCTTGTTGTGTCTAGCTTTTGGACTAAGGCTGTATTTATAGTCTTGGTCGGGATGCCTGGAAGGGTTCCAGGCACCTGGAGGGGGATAAAATTTTATCCCCTTCGCAATGGATCATGGTCAAATATGATCCGGATAAAACTTCATTTCGGGCGCCCGAACTAAAAAGGTCAACTATGTTGACTTTTTCTAGTCCGGGCCTTCCGCTCGAGCTCCACTCGCTTGGGTGATTTTGGCCATTCGGAATAGGGCTCACCCGAACCCAACTTCCGGCCTTCTCCTCAAGCAAGCTTCCACTCCGGCTTCTCGTCCCTCAGAAACGCCGCGCACTTCCTTCTCGTCTGCCCGCGTACTCTTCCACAACACCTTGTCCCTCAAATGCATCGAGCATGTTGGCTCTCTCATGTGTCATCCTTCTCACTAGCTGCATCTTTTGTTCAACTCCCTATGCTCCTAATGTCATGCCCCAGAGGAGTGTCTACCGACAAAATTTCGACAGCATCTCCCCTGTACCGGTGACAATATGAATCAATATACATACACAAATAACATAATAACATATTCATCAGCTCACACGGCTGGATATAAGCACAACCACGCAGTATAATAACAACCCACATGGCTGAAAGTAAACACACAACCACACAGTATATTAACATCCCACACGACTGAAAGTAAACGCAGCGGAAAATCATAAAATAATACAAATGTAAGCCCAACAAAGTCACTAACTAAAATACCTGCAACCACCAAACTAGACTTCAAAATCGACATCGACTTATTAGAAAACAAAATACGCAAAATCAACGTACCACCCAAACAGTAACAAAACCAAAAAGAAAACTATCCTCGAGTGTGACGTGGGACCAGCAACCAGGACTCTCCAAGCATCCATAATTCATCTACCTGCTACCTGACGAAAGAAAAACCAATTTGTGGGGTGGTGAGTATTGGAACTCAGTGGGTAAGGAAAGATAGTATATGAACATAATATACGAATAGAAAGTGAGCCAAGAGTATACAGTCTCATAAGGGAAATAGCAGATACTAAAATAAAACTATAATATGTGCTCATACCTGAAACCATATCCTAGGCTAGGTAATAGAAGATCAGGAGTAATACAACTCTGCTACAGAGCTACTCATAACTACAAGGGTAACATGTGAGATGTATATCTCAACATAAGTAAGCATCTCAGCATAAGCTAACAACGACAGCATAAGCTAGCAACAACAGCATAAGCTAGTAACAACAGTGAGCGATGGCAGCATAAGTATACCACAACAACATAAGTAAGCAATAATAGCATATGTAAACAACAACAATCAAAACAAGTATAATAACAGCGTATGCACGGATGGTCACTCCCGCCCACCTCTCTGCACCATGACCCCTGTATGGTCGAGAGGCTGGGTCAGTGACAGATTGTACAATACTCCAGCTACCACTCCCACGAGTGGCCGAGTGGACAGTTGTATAGTAGCTAACTAGCTACATCTGCGATGGGGGCCCTGCTGCTCGCAACTCCAGCTATCACTACCTATGAGTGACCGAGTGGAAGCACGACAGGACAAGCGGCATCAACTCCAGCTACCACTCTCTCGAGTGGCCGAGGATGCGGCCCTGGTCAAAGATTCTCTCAACCACAAGGGAGAATTGGTCGTTGACATGCATGCCATGATATGATGCGCCAAATGCAACAGTCATCATACAAATATAAGCAAAAATTAGGTATGCTACATGAAGCCAGCATGCTCAATACGGTACATAATAAACAACAATCTTCTTATCAATATAAGCAAAACAATTAGGTATGATACATGAAGCCAGCATGCTCAATATAGTACATAAATAAACAACAATCATCATACCAATATAAGTAAAAATTAGGTATGCTACATGAAGCCAACATGCTCAATATAGTACATAAATAAACAACAGTCAAAGCATACAAACATGGTATCTAGTATCTGCTACTTATCATGGACAACAACGAGAAACTATATAGATATGGAAATGAATATCTCAAAGATCACGTGGAAGTATCAAGTGCAGGAAAAATAAGAGTGGAGTCAAGGTAAAACAGTCCTTATCCAAAATAGTTCATGCACCAAGGTCAAAGTACTAAAAGAAACAAAGCAAGAAGTACCCGCCTTTAATATGTATTCTGAACCAAATCACGCGTCGAGACGCTCGTCTTGAATCAAAGTCCTGCAATCACATAGTGTATAGTGTAGCTTGGTTAAAACATAAACTAATTATCACATTCCCAATCCTAAACCGATAAGGAAAAACACTGATTAACTCAACCTACTATCCCCACGTTCCTCATACACCATGACTTAATTAATCCCGGATCAATAATTATCTATGTGTTTAATCCACGTATTAATTATACTATAGATCCATTAATTACATCATAAGCTTATTAATCAATCAATCCAAATTAATAATAGGGTTTAACTAATCTTACCCTTACAATTTACATGTGATAATTAATCCAATGGAGCCTAACTCATCACCTCACCTTACTGCTAACTAAAATTGCTCAACCCACCACCACCACAATTGAATTTCATCTCAAGGATTAACAACCTAACCATATTGTTAATGCTAACTAACATGATTGATAAATTAAGCTGCACAAAAGAGCTTAGGTAGAGGGGTTTGCTACCATGCGGCTTCCTGGCGACAACTCACTATGAAAAGGTGGTGTAACAACAGGAAAGCGAGGGAAGAGGACCAGTACAGGCACGTGTTGCACATGTCAGGGAAAGAACGGTAGCTAGGAAAATGACCAACAAAATCTCGCGACGGCGGCGGCATCATCGGGTTGGCCTCACTCGCGTAGGTGTGGCAGCATCGGGTAGAGACGTGAGGAGGAGGCTAGGCCACCGCTCAGCCGGTGTCACTAGGCGACATCGGGGTGTTGGGTAGTGTAATGACCACCCTTCTTACTACTACTCTCTAAGGGTGACCGTTACTTAACTACTATAAATTCTTACTTAACTAGTGTGACAAACTGTACTTAACTTTTTTTTTCTAGAAAACTTAAAATTTCGGCAGAGTGTATGCAGTACAGTAGGACTAAAATGCAATACAATACTGACATGCATATATAACACATAATAACAGAAACTATACACACTATATCTCAATGCAAACACAACAGTATCTACTTATTAATCAAAACTCATCTCAGAATGCAATCTTAAACAAGAATGAACTCGAATGACATGGAGTATAAAATACAATCTCAAATGACATGGAATATAAAATGCATCTCAAATGTTTCTTATCCACTAAAATACGAAAACTCAATAACATCCCAAGTCTCTCTCATAGTCCTGGCATCACACACCATCCGCACCTCCTCGTCGCCTTCCTTTGCTATAGCTTTTCCTTTCCTTTATCTGCAGTAAGAGGAAATGCAATCTATAAGAAAAATTGCTTAGTAAGCGCTATCTAACTCACAAAAATCTCGATATGCATGTACATATATCTATAACATAAACTAACTGAATGCTTACTGAAAACTACTCATGCTCATCTAATAGTAAGGAATCAAACAGGCTGAAATGCTAAACATGTAAAGCTGCTCATGCTCATCTACTAGCAAATAGCAGTAAGCTAATCTAAATAACATGCTAGCATAAAAGAAAACTAAAACTTGCTGATTTTAAAACAAAGTGAAACTTATTTCATTTGTTCTAAACTTATTCTTTTATTTCACTTGTTTGAAAACTTATACTTTAATACTTTAAAATAATAATCAACTTCTCTTGGGCCCAGACGTAGTACCAAAGCGCGCTGCCTAACAGAGACTGGGGTAGCGAGCCACCAGTTCTATGAGGGTAAAGACCTCGGTCTTACCAAGGCCAAGACCTCGGAATTGGTCACCTGAATTTGTTTAACGACAACCTTGGAAGTAGGGTACTAGCCTCTTCAAAGTAAAATATCTTATTTACTTCTTCTTTAAATGTCTTGACATTTTAACAAGCACCTTGTGTGCCAAAAATCCCTAAAGTCTTGACTTTGGGATCTACTTAAGGTCTTGGCCTTTTTCTTTCTTTTCTTTATCTTTCTTATACTTGTTAATACCTCTAATAAAAGGATGTCTCATACAAGATTGATCTCAAATACTTTAACAAACCAAAATTGAATACTTAAACAAACTAAAATTGAATGCTATAATAACTGAAACTGCTATCCTTGGGAAGTTCCAAAACCGCAGTTTAAACAGAAATAAATCTGCATACTTTGTCTAACAAGATTCTAAAATGCTAAACAAATCAAAATCTGCATACAATACTTATCAAATTCTGCAAGCAATACTTATAAAAATCTGCGTACAATACTTATAAAAATCTGCATAGTATACTTGTAAATCTGCATACTATACTTATAAAATCTGCACTACTACAAATTGAAAAATCTGCACTGCTACATGAATATAATACAAGCCTACTGCCAATACAAAGCTTAACTAAGAATCTACATAACATGCTACTCGAAATTCTACATTCTTAGCTAATAAATTTCTGCATTATAATCTCTAAAGCAAATCAAACTTCACAGAACCGGATTGTTTATTCCTATAAGTCCTTTAGATAAAAGTCTAATAGGCATAAACAACCTTACTGCATCACTCATTAAAGAAACCCATTCTTATACATGGCAATGAGATAAAACACTAATACTACAAAGTTAACAGCAGTAATTCACAAAATCAGCTGATTCTGTCCGAACACTGAATCGATGGACGCTGGGCACGTGGCGCTATCTGAATCGATGATGTGGCTCTCTGACCGGCCGTATGGAGCTCCGATGAACCTGCAAAGAAGTCGGGCTGGGAAGGGGTTCCCGGCGACGACCCTCCGATGCTCAAGTCAGGCAAGAGGAAACTAAGGAAGTGGCTTCGAAGATCCCAGATTGCGTACCTCCCGCGAAGTATGAAGACCCTTATATAGAGCTATGAGGAGGCTGATGCACACATACCGAGGCGAATACGTGTCCTCTTACCATACCTCAGTATGAGCTTGTCAGAGGAGCTTGCCTGACACCATACCGCTACAGTCCGAGCACCTCTCTGATGGGACGGCGGAACCTTCTGTCGTAAGGTTTAGCGTATGACTCGGTCGTTAGACATGCTTGTTGTCAGAAGATGTTTCCCGATGTTTCCCTTGTCCTTTTGTCTCTTCTGTTCCCGCGTCGAGCGTCCGGCCGCTCGGCAGTCCCCTCGCGTCCGTCCGGACGTAGGTACGGATCCGCTTCGGAGATTCTCGGTCGTGTGCTCGGCTGAGACTGTTCACGGCATTGCTACCTTGTGCCTCGGCCGAGCGGGCCACCCGCTCGGCCTGGCAACCTTGTTCACCATGAGCGTCGGAAACCCGACTCCCCGCCGGGTTGTCTTTGATTCTGTTCTGACCCGTTCGGCCGGTTGACCCGACCCTTACCTGATCGGTCGAACCTCATCTTGCCCTTGGACTTTTGACCTCTACGTGTCATTGACTTCCCTCAAACGGGGTCCCCCATCTTTACTACCGGATCATCAGCAAACATAAATTGAAACCTGCTGGAATTTTAAACCCCTATAAGGCTTATTTCATCTCCAATGCTTAGCACAACAAAACTATACCCTGCTGAGATTAAAGTTCCATCTAAACATGTTCACAACCGAAACTTTCATAAGGCAACAGAAGACTTTAGGGCAAAACATACTGCGGCAGAAATTCAAAGCAAAAGGAATTTCCTTGAACTCCTCTTAAACCCCAAATGAAACTCGAAACAACCCTAAATCAATTCAAAATAACTCTTACCGCAGGTGAGTAGCAACTTACCTTCGGTTCTTGAACTTACAACCCGGAAACAACTTCTAGGGTTTCGGAGAAAACTCAAACTTCGGCTCTTCTTGTGTCTACAACTTCTCCTCGACGAAAAGAATCACATCCGAGTGAAAACCTCACGAGAATACTCCTTCGTCAGCCGCCGGAGACGAAGCCCTAATCACGGCTTCATTTTCGCCCGAGCTACCGCCACACGCGAAGAGAAGAGGAGAGAAGGAATTCGGGAGAGAAAGGATTTTGCCCGAAAATCACTTAAGTTCTCTCTTATTATACCTAGGGTTCCTGTTCAATTCTATTCCTTAAATACATGTCGCTGCCTATCTGATCAGCATCGATCGCTTGCACACTTAGTCAGCCAGATTCGCTTAAAACCTAGTTCGGTTCGAGTCCGAGGTCGCGGGTTCGAATCTCGGCTTGGACATGATTTTGTCGAAATTTCCTTCGTTTAGTAAAAATACCAAACGACATCCAAAAATTAAATAAAAATACCCTAAAAATTTCTAAAAATCTCTAGAATATTTCTATGACTTTTAAAAATATTTTTAAATTATTTTTGGGACTCGAAATGAGAAAATTTGGGTTGTTACAGGTAGAGACCACACTGAGGGGAAAGGAAGAAAGTGACGGCATGGATCGGGCGGAGATCGCTCGCGAAGGAGGCGAGAAGAGGAAGGGGGTTCGGGCGGCGGTGATGTCTAGGGAACGAGAAGAGGGGATGGCTCCGGAGTAGGTGGTGGCGGTAACGAAGAGGAGTTCGGCCGGTTTTGGGGATCGGGAGGAAAAATCGCGTGAGGAGGAGAGGCCGACGGTGGATTGGGCATAAAGGATTCGGTGTGAGGAGAAGAGAGTGGAAGGTTTGGGGAGGAAAGCATCGCAAGAGGGAGAGGGCTCAGGGAAGAAAACTTAGGGTTTGACAAACCTAGGTGTTCAGGTTTAATGAAATTTATTAACTCTCATTTTTGGGTTTTCCAAACAAGGCTTTTCTCGAGCCCATATGTGCATCCCCTCTAAATACGACATACGAGCTCCGATTAATTCCAGAAAAATTTCTAAAAATTTAAATAAGATTACTTTCTCAAATAACCTTATTATTTAATTATTATTTTGTTCAGTATTTTACACCTAAGTTCCTGCACACTTGAACACAAGGTTAAACACAATAGGACCTAACTTAACTTGTTTGATCACATCAAAATAATCTTGGGGTACCAACAAGTGTAACAGCCTACACATCCCATTTAAAGTAGTAGAATTAAGAATACAACACTAATAAAAGTTTACCAACAAATTGGAGAGCTTGGTGTGTTACTGTCGGTTTGCAGGAGATGATTTGGATGTTCCGGAAGTGTAGCTTGTAGGCAGACAGACTTTCTAGAGTAGTAGTAGGAATCAAGAGTAGTCAATAGCCCAGACAAATGTGTAGTAGCTCGTAAATGTGCTCTATATCGAAGCTTTATCGAGCCTGTCTTATATAGGGCTTGGAGTGCCTCTAACCTGAGAAACTCGATCTCAAACAGTCCGACATTTATCTGCGACAAAGTCCAAATTTCATCCTGCAGAAGGTGCCTTCTATGAACAGTACGAAGGCCCCTTCCATCAAGCTTGAAGGCGCCTTCGAACACTATTCATCCGAAGGCAAATTTCTCCTTTGTCCTGCAAAATAATGTTAGTCCAATAAACAAAATAATAACATACAAGACAAATGTTAATACAATAATAATGAGAAGTATGAATTAGTTCCTATCCTCCCAAGACCAAGAACAAGTCAAGACCTCAGATTATGGATCTGAAATGGACCTAACCTGAACTGACGCCTATTATCCTTCAACTAGAACGCATCCTCACAAGATCACTTTCCTCTAATGACTTACCTTAACTTACCAACTTGCCAGTTTTCCGGTCTGCAGACCCAACTAAACTTCCTGCTAGATATCTGGTCAGTCTATAGACCTATCTAGACTTTGCACCAGCTATCCGACCGACTTGTTGACCTAGCTGAACTTCACACCAGCTATCCGGTAGGCCCTTCGACCTAGTTGAACTTCACACCAGCTATCCGATCGGCCCATCAACATAGCTGAACTTCGCACCTGCTATCCAATCGACCCGTCAACTTAGCTGGACTTCTTACCAGATATTTAATCAACCCATCGACCTATCTGGTTAATTCCTGCACACTTAGTAAAGTGTTTAGATCACAACAATACCTAACTTAACACACTTGTCATTCATCAAAACCTGAATTAGACTGTTAGTGTAAACTGCACCAATAATCTTCCCCCTTTTGATATAATAACAATCTGGGTTAAGTTAGGAAAAAGAATATGCAAAATCAGTAAAAAAAAAAATGATTTAAGAGAAGTAGTTTTGTTCTCTTCATCATTTTTAGGGTTAAGTTATTCTGATTTTTCTTTTGTTTGCTAACTTAATCCCTAACCCTCCCCCTTTGTCATTCATAAAAAATAACATGAGTAAACAAGTTAAGATAATGTTAAAAAAACTTGTTCAAACTTGTTCAATGTAATTGAAAAAGTAGTAACATTAGGTAAGAAAAACAAGGTTCAGAGTTATCGAGGGAGTTTGGTTCTCTTGTTCAAACTTTTTAAGAATAAAACTTTTAAAAAACTAATTTTTGCAAAGATGAAACTTTTTCAAAAATTTTCAAGGAAAACCTTTTTAGGTTGGTTTAAGAACAGTTTACAAAAATTAAAGTAGTTAGCTTTCAAAACAATCATAAATTTTCAAAACTTGTGATGTGTTAAGAAAGAGTTTTTGAAAATATAAGTATGTTTTTTAAAACATCTTTTCAAAGGATGTTAAATACTAAAAAAATATTTTGAAAGTCATTTTTTAAATATCCTCGCCCTGAACCTGAAAATAATCTGGTCAACTAGAAATTGTCCTTAAGTGTCTAATCATTAATTACTAACTAACTATCAGAGAATAGTAGTGTTCACTTGGCTAGTCAAGTTAAGTAAGTTTATCCAGTTAGTGTTTGATTAAAATAGATTACTTAACCTGATCACTATTCAGTTTGATATTTTACGCCCAAACTTGTGTTGATGCACTGCTATAAACATCTTAAGTCCAAGCAAAGGGCCTACGCATCTCACGTCATTCTAAGTTTTGGAATACACAATCAAGGGAGTCTTAATGTGTTTGTGAAATGTTCAAGTCCTAAATATATAGGAGTGTGCTTTCTATGGATTTGATCTAGGCTAAGGCTAAAATTGATTTTGAAAAACTAAGAAAATGAGAATTTTGAAAAATATAAAAAGGGTTTTTTCTAGAATTTGCAAATCATTTGAAAATTATTTTTGAAGACAATAGTCCTATTCTATAGAACACATTCCTAGTTGTCGATGTAAAGTACTAAATTCACTTTTAGGGAGAGGTTTGGTAAATATGTTAGCTAAGTTAGACTTGGACTCAATGTAATTGAGTTTAATGTCGCCTTTAGCTACATGATCCCTGATACACTGGATTTTTTGTTAAGTTAATTGAGCTAATATTGTCAATTAGTACTTTTGAAATTTAGGTTAAAATCATTTAGGGTGTTCATCATCCATAACAATTGTGCAACACATTCTCATATTGTTATATATTCTGCCTTAGTAAAGATAAAGCAACACAGTGTTACTTTCTACTATACTAACTGACAAGCGATGGTCCAAGTAATTGACATCCACCACTTATACATTTTCTATGTAGTTTGCAGCCAACATAGTCTGAGTTAGAGTAACCTATTAGTTCAAAATTAGTTGTTCTTGGATACCAAATTCCTACATTTGGTGTTCCTTTTAGATATCTAAAAATTCTTTTTACATTAGTTAAATGGGCTTCCTTAGCACAGGTTTGATATCTTGCACACATACTAACTGCAAATAAAATATCAGATCAACTTGTAGTTAAGTATATGAGGCTGCCTATGCCACTCCTATAGTTTCCATTGGGTCATTATCTAACGTTGAGTTAGTTTCCATTAGTGTTTTCATTTCTTTGGCATTTCCTATTCTAAATTTTTAAGTAATTCTTTGATATATTTTTGTTGATAAACATAATTTTCTTCACTAGTTTGTTTAATCTGTAACCCTAAAAAGTAAGTTAGTTTATCTACTAGGCTCATTTCAAACTCTTGTTCCATTAAGGTTATAAATTCTTGTAAAAATTATAAATTGGTTAAACCAAAGATTATATCACCTATATATATTTGGGCTATAAAGATATCTTGTTTGATTGATTTTATAAATAGTGTTGGATCAATTTTTCCTTAGTTGAATCCTTTGGAAATTAGGTAGGAGATCAACTTATCATACTAGGCCCTAGGTGCTTATTTAAGACCATACAAGGCCTTCTTAAGTTTAGAGACATGATCAGGATAATCTAGACTTTCAAACACGGGTGATTGACCTACTTAAACCTCTTCTTTTATTAGCCCATTTAAGAAGGTGGACTTAACATCCATTTGATAAAGCTTAAATCCTTTATGTGTAATGACCTAATTTTCCCTATTTCAAGTTCTAAAAGTCCTTATTAATACTTAGAAATTCTATAGAAATATTCTAGAGATTTTTAGAAATTTTTAGAGTATTTTTACGTAATTTTTGGAAGTCGTTTGATATTTTTACAAAACGAAAGAAGTTTCGACAAAAAAAAATGTCCAAGCCGAGGTTCAAACCAGCAACCTCCAGCCGAACCCAATCTTGATCGAATCCAGCTAGCCAACTGTTCCGCAAGCGTTTCGTGCACGAAAATGGAATGAGATATATATAAGTTATAATTGGAGCCGAAGATAACGAATAGTTTAAAAGGGTTTAATTTCTTTCCCGAACCCTAATTCCTTTTCTTCCTCCTCACGCGTGCGTCGACGCTTTTGGTCTCGGGCGGAAACGCAGCAAGGTTAGGGCATCACTTCCGGCGGCCGGCGAGGGTGCTTCTCCGTGAGGTCTTCCTACCTTCGTGATCCCCTCGTCGAGAAGAGCAAGTGGATACAAGGAGATCGTTGAGGAAGCACCTCTCCGAAACCCTAGATCTCTCTCTCGGTTGTAAGTCCAAGCAAATCGTTGTAAGTACTACTCACCTGTGGTAGGAGTTGCTCCGAACTTAGGGTTTTCGGATTGTATTTCTCCTTGTTTTTGAATCTGCCGTGAGCTTTCATGTTTAGATGATTGCTGCGGTGAACTTTGGATAAGATATGATTTTCTTTTTGAGTTCTAAATGTTCTTACACAAGCGTGTTGTAAATTCACATGGTTACTGCCTTAGCTTGGTATTTGGCCAAAAAGATTATGTGCTCAAGCTATACACTTCATGTGTTGGTTGCTGTCTAAGAATGTGCCTGTACAAACTCTATTTTAAGTATGGACTACTTCAATCATGTAGAGTCTGGTGTATTTATGTGACCACAGAAACAAGATCACCACATTTGGGGACTTAAATGTTCATATATGTATTGAATTTTGAGCTTCAAATGTCTCTACGCAAGTTTAGTTTTAAAGTTCATATGTTTTAATTGCATAAGCTATAGACTTGACCGTATAATTCCTTGTTTTAAACTATTGTTGCATAACTTGTTGATGATTTAAATTGTGTCTGACGGGTTATGTTTCAAGTGTGAATGCTTTGATTCATATATAGTGTATTGTGCAAATGTAACCTGACAGCAAAATTATCACATCTTGATATATGAATAGTTAAAGTATCTTGCACATACTTGGTTGTAAAAGGTAATTGATACATATGCATATATGTGTTCATTTGCTTCCAATAGCTCTTTAAATTGAAGCATACAGTTAGTTTTCCTTGCTAATTTAACAAGCATGAGCAGCCATGTATTTTAGTGGAATGATTATATGTCCTATTAAACCTTTTTGAGGATTATGAGTAGTTATAAGTAAGAAAAGACCAAGGTCTAGTTAGAAAAGATAACAAGTAATTTAAAGTAAGAGGCTAGTACCCGACTTCCAAGGTTGTCGTTAAACAAATCCAGGTGACCAATTCCGATGTCTTGGCCCTGGTAAGACCGAGGTATTTACCCTCATAGGACTGGAGGCTCGCTACCTCAGTCTCTATTAGAGAGCGCGCATTTGGTACTAAGCCTGAGCCCAAGAAAGAGAAGAAGAAAGTAAATATTAATTTTAAGTATAAGGTTGTAAGTAAATGAAACAAGTATCACCTATGTTTAGAACTAGTAAAGTTTAGCTCTTATAATTCTAAGCATACAATATTGGTTTTCATTTGCTTTCCTTACGAGTTTATTGAGCATGATTAGCTTTATTTCCAGCATGCAGATTTATTCTTGTATATCATGAGTATGCAGATTATTTTAGTGCTTTGCTATTAGATGAGCATGTGTAGCTTTTCTTTTTAGCATTTCAGTTTCAGCATCCTTTGTATCTTATGCACTTTCGAGTTTTGTGAGATAGTTTAGTACTTACTAAGCGTTTCGCTTATAGATTTATTTTCCTCCTATTGCAGATAAAGGAAAAGCTAAAGTATAAAGAGGAAGGCGACAAGGAGGATGCGTGATGGATGTGTGTGATGTTTGGATCTATGGAAGCTTGGGACCTTGCTAAAGGATTTAAATGGGATTCTTGCTAAGAATTTGTTGAGAGTTTATTAGGAGTCTTTCTTTAAATTGCTAGAGAAATTAGAGGTTGCACATGCTATTGTGTATTGCTGGATTTGATTTAGTTTTGTTTCTAATAGCATTGCAAATTTAGTTTGCTTGTTTATTTTATAAGCATGAGCAGTTTGTGATTGTTGTTACGTGAGCATGCGCAGATTTTACTATGCCATTAGTAGAGCACGAGCAGTTTTATTTGTTGTTATGTGAGCATGTGCAGAATTCATCTTTACTGTTAGTAGAAGCAACCTTTTCTTATACTTGCTTAATTGGAAATAATTCAACATGGGTAGATTTAGTGATGCATGCTTTGGTATATCATGTGTAGATGCTTGATAGCAGCAGTAACCTTTCTTATATTTCGGTTTCCATGAAAGGTGCTTATTTCCAATTATGTTAATGATTTTATTTAGTTCTATAGTTCTGTGAAGGTTGGGAATTTTATAGCTTGAAAGGTTGGTTTGTTTCCTTGCTTCAATTAATATGAACGGTGCATGTTTGCAATTATGGAAGTGCCTTAGTTTAGTCTATGTAGCCTTGTATTGTTTCGGATTAATGTAGCTGGTAAGGTTCAGATTTGTTCTTGCTATGCTATCATGTTCTTCTATATCTTGTATAGTTCTGGATTATTATTATGACTGGTAAGGTTAGGTGTATTTTCTTTTTCTGACACCATGTTTTGGTTAAATCAAAAGTACATGTTTCAACCATGTTAATGCTCAAAGTGAATGATAGACTTTGCATATTTTGAACATGATAAGAAGGGGTTATATTCTATTTTTTTTCTTTAAAATAAAAGAGTTGCAGATTTTACGCATTACTAATATTAGCATAAGTAACACTAGTAAGTAGAGTAATAGTTAAGTAACGACCACTTTTAGAGAGTAGTAAGAAGGGTTGTCGTTACATTATGGGTTGCATAGCTAAGTAGCATTCTAATGGACTCAAGTCTGGCTACTGGGGCATATATTTCATCATAGTCAAGTCTCTCTACTTGACTAAACCCTTTAGCCACTAGTCTTGCCTTTTTTCTAACAATTTCTCCATTTTCACTTAGTTTATTTCTGAATACCCATTTTGTTTCTATTACATTTTTATTAACAAGTAGTGGTACTAAATCTCAAACTTCATTTCTTTCAAATTGGGCTAGTTCTTCTTGCATGGCTATGATCCAATCTGGGTCAAGTAGAGATTCTTCTATCATTTTGGGTTCAATTTTAGAGATTATGGAAATTTGATTTACATTTCTAAAAGCTGATATAGTTTGAACTCTTAAGTCTGGGTCACCAATTATTTGATCGATTGGATGGTTTGTGTTAGATCTTATGGTTCTACTAGGCTCATTCTCCTGAAGTTGATGTTCTTCTTCGTATTTGTGACTTAGACTTTCAATTGCTCCCCCTTAACTAGTGTTACCTTGAATAAAATCAATAGAGTTTTATTCTAAGTCTTGTTTGGATTCTTTAAATTTTACATTTATGGTTTCCTCGATTCGTAGAGTGTTTTTATTATATACTCTATAACTTCTACTATTTAATGAATAACCCATAAAAATTCCCTTTTCTATTTTTGAGGTAAATTTTCCTAAATGCTCTCTTGTGTTTAATATATATACTGAGCACCCGAATACTTTGAAGTACTTAATGTTGGGTATTTTATTATAATAAAATTCAAATGAAGTTTTATTATGATTTTTATTTATAATGGTTCGATTTTGTATATAGCAAGTTGTACTAACAGCTTCTGCCCAAAAATATTTTAGAAGTTGGTATTCATTTAGCATTATCCTAGAGGCTTTAAGTAGTGTTCAATTTTTTCTTTCAACTATTCCATTCTGTTGGGGTGTTTTGGGGCATGAAAATTCGTGATGATAACCATTTTCAAGGTAAAATAGATTAAAGTTGTTATTTTTACATTCACCTCCATTATCACTTCTTATTTGTTTTATTTTTTTGATCTTTTTCATTTTTAGTTTGTTTGCAAAAATTGCTAAAGACTTCAAATGTTTCATCTTTATTTTTTAAGAATTTTACCCATGTGAATTTAGAGTAATCATCTATTATTACTAGGCAATAAAGACTCTCATTTATGGATTTGATTTCATGGGAGCCAAATAGGTCCAAATGCAATAGCTCTAGTATCAAGTTAGTTTGAGTTTGATTAATTGATTTGTGAGTTGATTTTGTTTATTTTCCTTGTTGACAGGCATTATAAATTGTTAAGTTAAATTAAGTAATTTTGGTAAGCCTCTAACTAACTCATTTAATTTGGTTAGGTTTCTAAAGTTTGTGTGGGGCATTCTTCTATGTCATAACCAGGTTTCTTATTTTTGTGTCAAGTGACATTTAAATGAAGAAATAGTTAAGTTAATTGCATAGATGTTGTCCTTTCAAACCCCTTTGAGATTTATATTAGGGTTATCTATGTGCTTAATTAAGCATTCAAAAGATAGGAACCTAACCTTATACCCAGAATCGCACAACTGACTAATGCTAAGTAAATTGTATTTGAAATTATAAACAAGTAGCACCTTTTAAACAATAAAGTTAGTTATCAGTTCAATATTATCTATCCCAATTATCTTGAGTTTGTCGTTGTACCCGAAGGTAACTGTTCCTAAGCTTTTATAAGTTAGTTGGGTGAATTTGGTGTGATCTCCAGTCATGTGTATGGGGCATTCCACTATCCAATATCCACTTTGTTTCCTACACAAAAGGTAAGAATTTATTTATCAATTGGATAGATTAACTTGAATTTAGATTTTAAGATTTAGATTTAGTTTCAAGTCTTAACTTAGTTTAATTTTATTTATTAATTTAATTTGAAAGTCCCTGTGGAGTTTTTAAAGTAATTTTTAAAGTAATTTTTTAAAAATATTTTTAAAGTGATTTTTAAGATATTTTAAAAGTAATTTTTTAAAATATTTTTAAAGTAATATTTTTCAATTTTTTTTAAATAATTCAATTTTGATTTTAGGGTTTAATTAATTTAATATAATTTAATTTAACCTTATTCATCTCACCCGATCTATGTTTTCAATCAGGGAATCCTATAATTTTGTGAGATGAGTTAAATTCAATTTTAGAGTTGGGTTTAATTTTGTGTTAAATTCAAGTTTAACTTTAAGCTCAACAAATAGCCATTTTTTAGATAAACTTCTGAGCTATGGTGAGTAACCTGGACATCATTAGAGTAATCATGCCTTTGAGGTTTTCCAAATAAGTCTATCTATTGAACTTAGTATAAAACCTTAGTCTAACTAATTAGGATCCGTAAGGGGTAGCTTTAGTTAGTTCCACTAAGCCAAATGCACCAAGTCGAAACCATATCTTTCTAGACATGTATAGATAGAGTTTCCCTAACTTACTATCATCCAAAACTTCACCAATACCGTTGGTCAAGTTTGTTGGTGCAACCTTAGGTCAAGGTTGACCTGGGTGACCCGACTCGAGTTGACCTGACTCGAGGTATATTTTGATGTTTGACAAGAATAGAGAAGTTGTATTTTGATGTTTGACAAGAATAGGAACTTGGGAGATTGTGGGTGCAACCTTTGGTCAAGGTTGACCTGGTTGACCCAACTTGAGTTGACCTGATTCGGGAAAAGTCCAAGTATGGAGACTTGGCACGGAAAAGTCCAAGCAGGGAGCTTGGCACGGGAAAAGTCCAAGCAGGGAGCTTGGCACGGGGAAAAATCCAAGTATGGAAGCTTGGCATGGGAGGTCGTAGAGGGCTCGGTAGCTCGTTCTCTAGACTGGATGGAGTCGGAGAGGGCTCGGTAGCTCGTTCTCTGGACTACGTCAGAGAGGGCTCGGTAGCTCGTTCTCCGGATTAGGTCAGAGAGGGCTCGGTAGCTCGTTTAACGGACTAGGTCAGAGAGGGCTCGGTAGCTCGTTCTCTGGACTGGATGGAGTCGGAGAGGGCTCGGTAGCTCGTTCTCCGGACTAGGTCAGAGAGGGCTCGGTAGCTCGTTCTCTGGACCGGACGAAGTCGGAGAGGACTCGGTAGCTCGTTCTCCGGACTAGGTCCGAGAGGGCTCGGTAGCTCGTTCTCTGGACCGGACGTGGAAGTCGGAGAGGGCTCGGTAGCTCGTTCTCTCGACTAGGTCAGAGAGGGCTCGGTAGCTCGTTCTCTGGACCGGACATGGAAGTCGGAGAGGGCTCGGTAGCTCGTTCTCTGGACTAGGTCAGAGAGGCCTCGGTAGCTCGTTCTCTAGATCAGGAAGGCTTTAGGGTTTAAGGCTGGGAAATTGGATCGGTCTGCTGACCGATCCAGTGATACTATGGGTATCTGGATCGATCTGCTGACCGATCCAGTGATACACTGATTCTCACTATGGGTCTTCTGATCGGTCTGATGACCGATCAGTAACCAAACAGATTGGGAGAAGGAATAGGAGGGATCGGTCTGTGGACCGATCCACCTATGGCCTGATCGGTCCACAGACCGATCAGGGCTCTGCAACCAACTCTCTGTGAGAGTTGGGATCGGTCTGGGGACCGATCAGCCTAGGGCCTGATCGGTCCCCTGACCGATCAGATCCATCCTGGATCGATCAGGGTGGAGCCTGATCGGTCCAGGCCTAGCCGTTGAGTCACAACGGCTAGATTTCTGTGTCTTCTTTGTCTTCTTCTTAGGTTCATATAAATTAAGATGTGGAGGGCATCTAAAAAAAAGCTGACTTCTTCTTGCTCCTGTGATCTGAGCTTTGCTGAGCTCTCCACTGCTGAAGCTTCGTGTGAGCTTCCCTCGGCTGGACTCCAACTGATCAGTTGCTGTTGTTGTTGGCATCCGTGAAGTGGTTGCTTCATCACCAGTCGACGAGAAGGCAAGTAAACTAGTGTTTTTACATTCATATTGTTCTTGGCTTCTTGCTTTATCTTTGTACTCCGATCTTGCTGTTGCAAGAGAGATTGTGGCGAGGTTTCTCCACCCAGAAGGAGTTTTTATTAGCCAGTTTTCCGGGGTCTCATCCACCGACGGATTGATAGAATTCGTCCACCTTACGGATACGCCGAGGAGTAGGAGTATCATCTTCGAACCTCGTTATATTGTCGCGTTTGAGGTTTGATATTCTCCTGTTTCGTTTCTACCTTTTATTTCCGCTGCGCTAACTAAAATTGTAGGAAGAAACGTGAATTTGGGGTCGGCTATTCACACCCCCCTCTCTAGCCGCGTCCGAAGGTCCTAACAAGTGGTATAAGAGCGAGGTCGGTCTTCGTCAGATTAACACCCGGGGGAGCACGAGCTAGAGAATGGATTAACTTGGAGAAGACGTCACGATTCCACCCTTCTACGATCGCGACGACTTCGTGTATTGGAAGGTAAGAATGAAGTATTTTCTTATGACTAACCTAGTAAATTGGAATTGTGTACAAGTAGGTTTTATTCCTCCGGTGGATAAAGAAGGAGAACCTCTCGAGAAGAAGAAGTGGACGAAGGAACAAATCCACCAATCCATAATCAACGACGAGGTAACGAAAATCTTTGAATTTTCATTACCTAATGATATCTTGTGTAAGATAGGTGGATACAACAATGCCAAGGAGTTGTGGAACAACTTGGCTAAGTTCCATGAGGAGAGCTCCAATTCAAGTCATGAAGAGGAGTCAAGTGAGCCAAGTAGCTCACATCATGGAGGTATGGAATTAGAAGTTGAGGGCTACTCAACATCTAAGGAAGAAGAGGAGGAGAGTTCTTCTTCAAGACTGGAGCAAGAAGAAGAAGCCTCTACCTCCGGAAGGGATGAAGGAGAGAGCTTATATCCATCCTCAACCCTAGGTAACTCAAGCAACTTAATTTCAAGTAAATTACATATAATGTGCTTTGAGTGTAGGGAATATGGGCATTACAAAAGTAAATGTCCAAAGAGGATTAGGAAGACTCCACCGCCACTAAAAGTCAAGGAAGCCGAAGTCCCGATACGCAAGGGCAAGGAGCACGTGGTGTGCTTCCAATGCAAGCAAAGGGGACATTATAGGAGTCAATGTCCAAGGGGGAGGCAACCTCACAAGGACAAGAGACCAAGCACATCTATGGGGGGAGCTAAGGTAAACCCTAAGGTATCCTTTAAGGCACATTCTTGCAATTCTAATAAGACACATGCTAGTAGTTTTATTGCAATTGTCAATAATGATAAGCACGATAACCATAGAAATCGATACATGTGCTTAGGTGCCAAACATGTTAGCCTAGATAAGGACAATGCTAGAAATGTCAACCCTAGAGTTAACTCATCTAAGGTTAAGGAAAACCTAGATAGGAATCCCAAAACAACTAGACATATGCCTAGGAATATCTCAAAGAAAAATGGAAAATTAAAGCTTGAGGTATTAAAGAAGGAAAATCAAGTCTTGAGGTCAAGACTTGACACTTTAGAAAAGGCTCTTAAGAATTTGGAGAAGTCAACTCTAGGGTCTAAGGGTCAAAAATCAAAGCCCAAGGACATGAGAGGTTTGGGTCACAAACCTAAGTCTCAAGTGGTCAAGCCCGCTTATCATAATGTTCCATTCGATTATGGAACAAGACCTAGGGCTAAGAAGACCATCACCAAGGTCACAAGGGGAGTCACCCCTAGAGTTGATCTTGATGAATCCCAAATGACCAAGGCTTTAAAGCCTAGGAGGGTCATTAGGAGGGTTGCTAGGGTAGTCATCCCTAGTGAACATTTAGTGAACCCAATGAGCTCAAATAGGTATTGGGTTCCTAGGAGCGTGATTCCTTCACGCTAGATGGTTTAGGGTGTGCCAACCTTAATTGGATAGGTAGTTAACCTACTCATGGCAAAAGGTGTCATTTTAGGAATTTTCAAGGTGTAATCAAGCCTTGAAAATGAAATTAAAAATTATTCCTAAGGTGATTAGGATGTGCCAACCACATTTGAGGAGTTTTCTAGGGTCAATCTAATTGACACATAGTGATTTAAAAATCTTTAGTATATGATTTTAGGTCTATTACACTTAGGAATATAGAATTTATGGTAAAATGATCAAAATTATCAAAAATGGCAACTAAGGCTAGAATTAGGTATTTTCTATACCTTTATATGTTATTTGCCATACATTGTTTGTCATATGCCATGTCATGACATCATATTTAACTTATTATCATTTGAAATGTCATGATAATACTTAGGTTAGTTATATGTCATGCCTTATTTAAGTTTCATACTTTATGCCATGACATCATGACATTGACACATATTTCCACTTATGATATTATTTTATGCCATGTCATCATCTCTTGCATTTATGATCAATTAAATTGATTTAAGGATAAAAACATAATTTGATATGGAGATCTAATTGTTGTTTAGAAAATGCATGAGAACTTAGCTTAAGATGACCTAAACCCATATCTCACATCAAAATTGACTTGGATGTGTTTGATACACCTTAGATGTGTGTGAGATATTAGGATGATGAGTTAGGATCAAGGTGCATAGTTCTTGTACCTAGATGAGCCTAATTCGAAATTGAGGATCATAGGGAAAACTTGCGTACAAGTCATGTAGCCCTAAGATTGTGGTCCTAAATTGGATGGTTTAAAATTATTTCAAAATTGATTTGAAAAACCTTGATGAAGCTTTTCTAGTGATAACATTCATCATTGAGCAAGTTGATACAAAGATGGATTAACCTTGAGCTATTTCAAAGTCTTTCGAACTTTGTATCAAGATTTAAAAATGGGAGTTATTTTCATAGAAAACTATTTTTTCATGATAATATATGTTATGAGGAATGTATCGTCAAAATTTTATAATTTTGGAATTTTCTGTAATTTTTTAGGGATTTCTGAATTTCGGGAGAAAAATCAGAAATTCTTATCAGAGAATTGTGGACCGATCAGAGAAGATCCTGATCGGTCCAGGGAAGTCTGGATCGGTCACTGGACCGATCCAGGGCAGTGTGGATCGGTCTGGTGATCGATCCAGTGGAGTCCTGATCGGTCTGGTGACCGATCAGAGCGTGCCAAAATGCTGATTTTCGATTGTTGTCTGAAATTTCATCTATGGAAGTTGGTGCTTTAGATTTCTAAAGGGTTGAAACTCTCCAAGACATTGTTGGTGCAATGGTCAAGGAGGAGTTGACCTTTAGGAGGAGTTTTACCTAATGGTCAAGGGGGAGTTGACTTTTAGGGGGAATTTTTGCTCGTCAAGTTTTTTTTGATAAGTGATTATCACTAAGTTGATTGTTGATTTTAGTATCAAGGGGAAAATTAAGGGTTTCAATGAAAGGTATGAAACTTTCAATAGGAAGAAACTCTTGACCTTGATTCACTCTTTTTGATGTGTGTCAAAAAGGGGGAGAATGTCCAGAGAATGTTCAAGGAAGAACATTGGAGTTTGGGGAGAATGTTCAGAGAATGTTCAAGGAAGAACATTGGAGAACTATTGGAAACCTAAGTTAGGTTATCGGGTTAACCTAACTTGATTATGATTTTTGTCAAACATCAAAAAGGGGGAGATTGTTGCTGCAACCTTAGGTCAAGGTTGACCTGGGTGACCCGACTCGAGTTAACCTAACTCGAGGTATATTTTGATGTTTGACAAGAATAGAGAAGTTGTATTTTGATGTTTGACAAGAATAGGAACTTGGGGGATTGTGGGTGCAACCTTTGGTCAAGGTTGACCTGGTTGACCCAACTTGAGTTGACCTGATTCGGGAAAAGTCCAAGTATGGAGACTTGGCACGGAAAAGTCCAAGCAGGGAGCTTGGCACGGGAAAAGTCCAAGTAGGGAGCTTGGCACGGGGAAAAATCCAAGTATGGAAGCTTGGCATGGGAGGTCGGAGAGGGCTCGGTAGCTCGTTCTCTAGACTGGATGGAGTCGAAGAGGGCTCGGTAGCTCGTTCTCTGGACTACGTCAGAGAGGGCTTGGTAGCTCGTTCTCCGGATTAGGTCAGAGAGGGCTCGGTAGCTCGTTTAACGGACTAGGTCAGAGAGGGCTCGGTAGCTCGTTCTCTGGACTGGATGGAGTCGGAGAGGGCTCGGTAGCTCGTTCTCCGGACTAGGTCAGAGAGGGCTCGGTAGCTCGTTCTCTGGACCGGAGGAAGTCGGAGAGGGCTCGGTAGCTCGTTCTCCGGACTATGTCCGAGAGGGCTCGGTAGCTCGTTCTCTGGACCGGACGTGGAAGTCGAAGAGGGCTCGGTAGCTCGTTCTCTGGACTAGGTCAGAGAGAGCTCGGTAGCTTGTTCTCTGGACCGGACGTGGAAGTCGGAGAGGGTTCGGTAGCTCGTTCTCCGGACTAGGTCAGAGAGAGCTCGGTAGCTCGTTCTCTAGATCAGGAAGGTTTTAGGGTTTAAGGCTGGGAAATTGGATCGGTCTGCTGACCGATCCAGTGATACTATGGGTATTTGGATCGGTCTGCTGACTAATTCAGTGATACACTGATTCTCACTATGGGTCTTCTGATCGGTCTGGTGACCGATCAGTAACCAAACAGATTGGGAGAAGGAATAGGAGGGATCGGTCTGTGGACCGATCCACCTATGGCCTGATCGGTCCACAGACCGATCAGGGCTCTGCAACCAACTCTCTGTGAGAGTTGGGATCGGTCTGGTGACCGATCAGCCTAGGGCCTGATCGGTCCCCTGACCGATCAGATCCGTCCTGGATCGATCAGGGTGGAGCCTGATCGGTCCAGGCCTTGCCGTTGAGTCACAACGGCTAGATTTCTGTGTCTTCTTTGTCTTCTTCTCAGGTTCATATAAATCAAGATGTGGAGGGCATCTAAAAAAAAGCTGACTTCTTCTTGCTCTTGTGATCTGAGCTTTGCTGAGCTCTCCACTGCTGAAGCTTTGTGTGAGATTCCCTCGGCTAGACTCCAACTGATCAGTTGCTGCTGTTGTTGGCATCCGTGAAGTGGTTGCTTCATCACCAGTCGACGAGAAGGCAAGCAAACTAGTGTTTTTACATTCATATTGTTCTTGGCTTCTTGCTTTATCTTTGTACTCCGATCTTGCTGTTGCAAGAGAGATTGTGGCGAGGTTTCTCCACCCAGAAGGATTTTTTATTAGCTAGTTTTCCGGGGTCTCATCCACCAACGGATTGATAGGATTCGTCCACCTTACGGACACGCCGAGGAGTAGGAGTATCATCTCCGAACCTCGTTATATCGTCGCGTTTGAGGTTTGATATTCTCCTGTTTCGTTTCTACCTTTTATTTTCGCTGCGCTAACTAAAATTGTAGGAAGAAACGTGAATTTGGGGTCGGCTATTCACACCCTCCCTCTCTAGCCGCGTCCGAAGATCCTAACAAAGTTAAACTTTTGTCTCTATTTAGACTAGTCCTAATTACCCAACTAAGTAAGTTATTGATTTTTAGATGTGCCAACTAATTTAGAGACTCCCCTTGAATTGTCTAAATTGTTGAACATTTTAGGTTTTGGGTTTATGTTGATTTATTTTATAGTTGTAGTATGCTTGATTATAGCTTGGGTTGTGATTAATTAAGTTTTAGTCTGGGTTTAATTACTTTTAATTTATGTTCAATTTAAGTTTTTAATTTTGAATTAATTAAGTTAATTAAATTATCATTACGATTTGAATTTTCTTTTAATTTAACATTTATTAAATTATTTGAATTATCTTTATTTAACCTATTACATTTAATATTTAATTTTTTTATTAATTTTTAATTATGAATTAATTCAATTATTTAAATTATTTTTCTTTAAAAATTTATCTTTAATATTTGACTTTTTATTTTTTATTTACTTTGAATTAGTATGATTTAATTTTAGTTTTATCAAATTAATTCTATCTATAGATTTATCCTTAAGATTTATATTTTTATTAATTTTTAATTTTGAGTTGATTGAATTATCTTTGTTTAAGATTTTATCATTAATATTTAAATTGTTATTTTGAGTAGATATTTCTATATCTAGATTACAAAATACTTTGTCAAGAAATATATTGATCTTATCTAGATCTATATTGACTTCATCATTTTTAGGTTTTAAGTTTATCTTAAGGTTTGAATTGATTAAATTATTATTGATTAGAGTATTAGTTAAATTTTTCTTATGGGTAGAGTTATTCAAGTTGATTTTTTTCTATATTGATTTGGTCATCATTTGAATTTTTAAGGTTAATTAAATTTGTATTAATTATTTTTAAATTTTTTGAATTTTCTAAATTAATTAGATTTGTTTTGGGAGTATTGTCAAAGACATTATTTTCACGTACATTTTCAGAAATACCTAAATTAACATGCATAATTTTAAAACTATTGATGATAGGGGTATTTTGGTAATTATTACTAACATTGAGTGCAACCACTAATTTTGTAGGCTTCTTTGTTGGATTGGACTCAAGTCTGGATTTGCTTTTGACTTGATCCTCTAGCTCCATCCTCTCCTCGTGAAGCTTGGTCAGATGAGTCCAGAACTCATATGCATCTTGGTATTCTGTAATTCTACATGTGATTTCATTAGGTAATAATTTTACAATTGAATTTATTACATTTATGTTGGCTTCTGTGTTTTGGGTTGATCGCCTCAGTGCCATGCCGCCATCGAAGTCATTCATAAGGATAAAATTTTCCATCTGCATCCTCAACAGATTAAATTCGTGCCTCATGTACATCTCATATGGAAGTGGTTCGTTGACATTTTGCCCGAGCATCTCTTTGTGCTCCATTTCAAATATCTCATAAAAAATCAGAAGGAATGTCCCAAGACTAGGTCTTGGATTAGTAGAGTTTGAAAGAAATATCGATGACTCGATTGGTGTTACACCAATTCACAATAATTTAAAACGAAAAAATCTGTCCAAAGAGGTAATTATACCAATTTGGACTTTATCAAAATAGCTCAAAATTAGAAAAAGATATTAAAAGAAAGTAAAACAAACACTCTCTTGCTTGATTGGTGGTTGCACTAAATCAGAGTGGTACGTGCTCTGATATCACTTGTTGGATCGAGACGCACGTGAGAGAGGGGGTGAATCACGTGATTTTCAAAAACTCATTTTCTCGATTTTAAAATCAAAGTATACGCAGCAGAAAAAGTAATAGACGAACGAAACCAAAGAGCATAGAGAGAACACAAGTGGTTTACTTGGTTTAGAGTCTTCGACAACTCCTACTCTAAGACCTAGGTCCCGCGGACCTATCGATGGGTAATCTACTAAAAGTCTCTTCCAGTACCTCCGGAAGAGGGAATCAAGTATAAGAGTAGGGACAGTGTAATAGCCTACACTTCTCTTTTAAAGCAGTAGAATTAAGAATGCAACACTAATAAAAGGTTACCAATAAATTGGAGAGCTCGATGTGTTGCTATCAGTCTACCAGAGATGATTCGGATGTCCCGGAAGTGTAGCTCATAGGCAGATAGACTTTCTAGAGTAGCAGCAGGAAGCAAGAGTAGTCAGAAGCCCAGATAGATGCGTAGTAGATTGTAAACGTGTTCTATATCGAAGCTTCCTCGAGCTTGTCTTATATAGGGCTTGGAAGGCGCCTTCCATAGGCATGGAAGGCGCTTCCAAACTAAGAAACTCGATCCCGAATAGCCTGGAACTTATCTGCAACAAAATCCAAATTTCATCCTATGGAGGTGCCTTCCATAGCCTTGGAAGACGCCTTCTACAAACAGTATGAAAGCGCCTTCCATCAAGCTTGAAGGCGCCTTTGGACACTGTTCATCCGAAGGTAAATTTCTCCTTTGTCCTGCAAAACAACGTTAGTCTAATAAATAAAATAATAACCTGTAAGACAAATATTAGTATAATAATAATGAGCAGTATGAATTAGTTCCTGTCTTCCCAGGACCAGGAACTAGTCAAGGTCTCAGATTAGGGATCTGAAATAGACCTAACCTGGATTAACGCCTACTATTCCTCAATTAGGACGCATCCTCACAAGGTCACTCTCCTCTAGTGACTTACCTTAACTTACCAACTTGCCAATTTTCCAGTCCGTAGACACAACTAGACTTCCTACGAGATATCCAGTTAGCCCGTTGACCTATTTGGACTTTGCACTAGCTATTAGGTCAACCCGTCGACCTAGCTGAACTTCGTACCAGCTATTCGATCTGCCCGCTGACCTACCTAAACTTCGCACCAACTATCCGGTCGGCACGTCGACCTAGCTGAACTTCGTACCAACTATCCGGTCGACCCATCGACCTAGCTGGACTTCTTACCAGATATCCAGTCAGCCCATTGACCTATCTTGTTAATTCCTGCACACTTGGTAATGTGGTTAGATCATAATAATACCTAACTTAACTCACTTGTCATTCATCAAAACTTGAATTAGACTATTAGTGCAAACTACACCAACATATTTAACCTACAAAATAAAGTTAGTACAATAATAATATGATTAATTTATGACTTAGACCCTGTCTACCAGACCAGGATTTAATCAAGGTCTCAATTTAGATTTTTGAAATGGACCTAAATTGGACCAACACCTACTGTCCCTTAATCGGGATATGGCCTCACTGAGTTACTCTCTTCCAGTGACTTGCCTTCACTTACCAAGTGGCAAGTTACCTCCTTGATGTCAACCTAACCTACTAGGTCTTCTTGTCGGAATCACACATCCGGACTTCACCTATTGGGAATTGAACATCCCAATCTCCTGTCGAAATTGCACATCCGGACTTTAACCCATCGAGAATCGAACATTGTGACCTCCTGCTAGAATTTCATATCTACACTTTGCCAATCGGGAATCATACATCCCGACTGGACTTCCTGCCTAGTGTCTGGTCCTCTTGACCCATCAAGTTAGTCAATCGTACACACTTGGTAATAAGGTTAGATCACAAACACATCTAACTTTAATTCACTTGTTATTCATCAAAACTCAGATTTAATCATTAGTGTCAACTGCACCAACAATCTTCCCCTTTTGATATAGTAACAACCTGGGTAAAGTTAAAAAAAATATATAAATCATATATATATATATATATATATATAAGTTTTATTCTCTTGATCATTTTAGAGTTAAGCTTTTTATATTTTTATTGATTTTTCTTACTTAAACCCTAACCCTCCTCCTTTGGCATTCATAAAAAAAGATGCATATAAGTATACCAAAGTATGAAAATATAGAAGTAAGCATAGCAAGTAATAAATTTTTCAATGTAAGCATAAAACTTGCAGGTTTATTGTAGGGAAGAGTTGAAAATTTTCAAAGTATTTTAGAAGGAACTTGTTAAATTTTAAGAAGGTTTTCACAATTTTGAAAATTTACTTTTGCAAAAACAAAAGATTTTGTAAAGCTAAAGTCTTGCAATGTAACGTCCCAAAATTTCCTTGTCTTAAGTTCTAAAAGTCCTTATTAATATTTAGAAATGCTATAGAAATATTCTAGAGATTTTTAAAAATTTTTAGAGTATTTTTATATAATTTTTGGAGGTCTTTTGGTATTTTTACTAAACGAAAGAAGTTTCGACAAAAATAATGTCCCAGCTGAGATTCGAACCGGCGACCTCCGGCCGAACCAAGTCTTAAGCGAATCCGGCTGACCAAGTGTGTAAGCGGTTATTACTGATCAAATAAAGGACGAATTGTATTTAAGTAGTAGTTGGCTAATAGAATACATAGTTATAAAAGAGAACTTAGGTTTTCTTTTTGCCGTGACCGAATTCTTTCTCACCTTCTCCCTCTCGTACGCGCGGCGGCTTCTCTCGGGCGAAAATGCAGCTGGAAGCTAGGGCTTCTTCGGCGACCAGCCAAGGAAGATTTCCGGGAGTCTTTCACACCTTCTCGGTCGTCTCGTCGAGGGGAGCACGCGGACACAGAGGAATCGCTGAGATTTGGAGCTCACCCGAAATCCTAGAACCTTCCTTCTTCAGCTGTGAGTCCAAGAAACCGCTGTAAGTTGCTACTCACCTGCAGTAAGATAGCTCCGAGCTTTATTTCTTATTCCTCTCCTTGTTTCCGAAGCTTTGCTTGAAATCTTAAAGCTTGCTTGTAGGTGAATTGATAAGGTAATGTCGTCTCACAGCATCCCTCAAGGATTGCATTTCTTTTGTTGCTATTCTTTTTGTCAAGCCGGAACATCCCTTATACTTAGCATACAATTTTGGATTCATTGTTCTGGCGTGAGTCTCAAAAAATTTTAGTGTGTGGAGCTTTTGTTCCTTTTTGGTTTTCTGCCATGCCATAGTTCCAGGGGGAATTACTTCCTAGGTTTTCAGATTTTAGTTGTAGAGAATTATGATGCTTAGGGATCTTAGAATAGATTCAAGAATTTGCTTGCTTTCTTGCTAATCTATTGAAGCATGATTGGAGATTTTGGTTGCTTTACAAATAGGTTTAAGCTGTGAATTTGCTACATAGGTTGTTTTAACTTTACAACAAGTTGAATTTGATCATATGTAAGGAAAAAGGGGCACGAACAGCATGTACCTTAAAGGGCAGTTCGGTTGTGCAAGGAAAATAATAAGTATGTATAGATGAGTCAAGAATTGATATGCATGTGTATAGAATTGAGCATGAGGAATTGATTTGCAGTTTATCTCCTTTAGCAGTGTAGATTCTTGTTTCATATTTTGAAGCATGCTTAAGGAATTCAGATGTGGTTTCATTTATTTAATGCTGTTGTAGCATGCTTAAAGAAGTCAGATTTTTATTAGTTATATATGCAGATTTGTATTTAAGCTTGAAGGCAGATTCTGTTAAAGCTTATAGTATGCAGAATTTTGTAGCATAGTATGCAGAACTTTAGTGTAGTTTAGATCTCTTTGTAGTGTAAATTTTAGTTAACATTCAAGTGCAGTTTCGTTAAGCTTATAGTGCAGTTTTGTTAGCACAGTATGCAGATTTCTGTTAGCTAAATATGCAGAATTTTGATTAGCATAGTATTGTAATGACCCAATTTTTCCTATTTCGAGTTCTAAATGTCCTTAAAAATATTTGGAAATGCTTTAAAAATATTCTAGAGATTTTTAGAAATTTTTAGAGTATTTTTATGCAATTTTTGGAGGTCGTTTGATATTTTTACTAAACGAAGGAAGTTTCGACAAAAAAATGTCCAAGCCGAGATTCGAACCATGGACCTCGGACCTGAACCGAGCCTTAACCGAATCCAGCCAGCCAACAGGTCCACAACCCTTTTTGTGAACATATATGGAACGAAATACATATATACAGTAGTTAGGAACGTTTAAAATAAAAGGGGAATAAAACGCTCGGCTGAGGATTCAAAACCACGACCTTTGACTTGGTCAAATCGTGGTTGACCAAGTGTGCAAGAGGGTTATGTTAATTAAGGAAAGAACGGATTGTATATAAGTAGTAGTTGGTTTAATGAAAACCCTAGTTATAAGAAGAGAATTAGGTTTTTCTTTTTTCAAAAATTTTCTCTCCTCTCCTCTCCCGACGCGTGCGGCTGCTCCTCTCGAGCGGAAGCGACGCCGGACCTAGGGTTCCTCTCCGACGGCCGGCGAGGACTTCTTTTTGGAAGCCGCTCACAGATTCATGGTCTTCTCGTCAAGGAGAACACGCGGATAGGAAGGGATCGTCGAGATCTTCACCTCCTCCGAACCCTATGTCGTCATCTTCTCGGTTGTAAGTCCAAGAACGTTAAGTAAGTACTACTCACCAGCAGTAGGAGTAGTTTTCGGATCTTCGTTTCCGTTTTTACCTTCGAAGCATGCTGAGAAGAATGTTTCCTTTTTCCTTGCTACCTTAATGTGCATGATCGGCCTAGATTTTATCCCTGCAGATTTAGTTCTTGTGCATCAGATAATTCTGGGTCTTGGGTGATACATTCCGTAGATGAGTTGTTTCTTCAAGATAGTAATGGGATAACTCATTGTAACGAAGTTCCTGTTCGGATTTGAGGGTGATGCAACAGGTTTTGGGTGCCCTTATGTTGCTTGACAAAATATTTTCTTTGAATGCTACCATAGGCAGGGGATGGTTTGTTTGCTGTGAAGGGATTTGAATGGTTTTAGATCTATTCTAGTTTAAAGCGTGCAGTGTAACTTTAGATACTTGCTGTATAGATTTTCTTTGTTTTGGAACTTTCCATACAGAAAGAATTGAGGATTGATAGAGCTTTAGTTCCTATCATGATTTAGGACCATGCAGAATTTAGGCTTGGGTTCCTCTGTTGCTATGATATTGAACCTGAATTTCCTTCGTAAGATTCAGATTAGAGTTTCTTTTGTTTGTAGTGGTCCTTTTAGCAAGTTCTTAGATCTGTTGTCATTTCCTTTTGGTTAACACGTAGCTTTAGATCACCTTACCATGTGGTTTGAGTATTTTAGTTTCGGATTTGCAGTAGACAATTTTGTAGCAGAGTAGATTTATCCATTAAGATAAATATGTATATGCACATGCTAGTTCCGTTCCTTAAAGTTGCCAGACCCGAACAGTATTATATTGAGCATTTCGATTTTTCCATTTATTAATAATTAAGCATGATCAGTTTTCCATTTTGTTAATAGAGCATGAGCAGATTTTTATAAGTATAGGATGCAGATTTTAATAGGCAGGTTTTCATAAGTATTGCTTACAGACTTTCTACTTGTGCTTGTTGCCGTATCTTTGCATTCTGGAATTAAAGCATGCTGTACAGATTTTCTACTTGTGCTTTGCTACCTCCATGAACATGAACAGTCTTGTTATCCTAGCATACAGTTTAGATTTTTTAGTTGTATGTTTCTTGTGTAGTCGAACAAGCATGAACAACCACTTAAAATGAGTAAGCAGTATCAGAATTTGATTGGCTTTGCTTTATTTATTATAGCATGCTCAGTTAATTGCAATTCTCTACTTGTTAGATATACTTACAGTGATCTAGTAAGCTCTTTTAGAGGATTATGAGTAACTACAAGTAAGAAAAAGGCCAAGGTCTAGTTAGAAAAGATAACAAGTAAATTAAAGTAAGAGGCTAGTACCCGACTTCCGAGGTTGTCGTTAAATAAATCCAGGTGACCAATTCCGAGGTATTGGCCCTAGTAAGACCAAGGTCTTTATCCTCATAGGACTAGAGGCTCGCTACCTCAGTCTCTATTAGGAAGCGCGCATAAGATGGTACTAAGCCTAGGCCCAAGAAAGAGAAGAAGAAAGTTAAAGATTAATTTCAAGTATAAGGCTATAAGTAAATGAAACAGGTATCACCTATGTTTAGAACCAGTAAAGTTCAGCTCTTATAATGCTAAGCATACAGTATTAGTTTTCATTTTCTTTCCTTATGAGTTTATTGAGCATGATTAGCTTTATTTCCAGCATACAGATTTATTCTTGTATGTCATGAGTATGCAGTTTATTTTAGTGCTTTGCTATTAGATGAGCATGTTTAGCTTAGTGCTTTGCTATTAGATGAGCATGTTTAGCCTTTTCTTTTTAGCATTTCAGTTTCAGCATCCTTTGCATCTTATGCACTTTCGAGTTTTTGGTGAGATAGATTAGTACTTACTAAGCGTTTCGCTTATAGATTTATTTTCCTCCTACTGCAGATAAAGGTAAAGGGAAGCTATAGTCAGAAGGAAGGCGACAAGAAGATGTGTGGTGGATGTGCGATGCCTGGACTATGGAAGCCTTGGGACTAGAAAGGAGTTTCTTTTAGTTTTCTTTTCCTTTTGCTATGTTAGAAGTATTCGGGATGGTATATGTTATCTTGATGTTATTAGGACATAGTAGATGAATTGTGATCTTGTGTGATGATTTCTGGTATAGTTCTCTTTTGTTTTGGATTATTTCCTGCGTGAGTTGTTTGATATATGTTCCAGCCGCCTGTCGCTGATGTATATAGTGTTTGTTTTTAAGATATTGTCACCTGTACAGGGGAGATGCTGTCGAAATTTTTCAGTAGGGACTCCTCACGGGGCAGTTAAGTAGAGTTAGTAGTTAAATAGCGTCCACCTTTAGAGAGTAGTTTAGTATAGTAAGAAGGGTGGTCGTTACAGTTGGTATCAGAGCATTTCCCATTCTCCAGCATCACACACACATCAGCATCAGCCTTGTCGTCTTCAAGTAAGAAAGTATTTAAGTTTTTCCTTTTATGCTTTCTTTATTATTTGTAGTATGGAGTAATTGCTTATATGCGCTTTAGTAAGATAGAAGTTTTGTTTCTCTTATATTCATATACATAAGAATGTTTAGAAAGGATAGAGAAGATGTCAAGCCTTTTTCTCTGCATAACTAGATGTCAAGAAGAGGACATCCCTGTACCGTTCGTACTTAGAACCAAGATCAGGAGAACGAAGAGCTTAGATCAACTGAGCCCAATCTCTCTGAAGTTGTTGCCCAACTCCAAAGACAAGTAGTAGAGCAGCAACAAGTGATTGCCAACTTGATGACCAATCAACAGCCAGTTCCTCCCACTCCCCCAACCATCAATGTGGAGACCTCAGTGGTGACTGAAGTCCCATCAGCTGTCCTATAAGTCGCCACAGCACCTAGGAGACAAGAAGCATACCTGATACAGTGGCTGAAGCTGAAGCCATAAAGTTTCTCAGGCACGACTGAGCCCTGGGATGCTCAGGCTTGATTCAAGACACTGGAGAGCACAATGGAGCTTCTTGATTGGCCAGAAGTCGAGAAGGTTAAGTGTGCCTCTTTCTGCCTATCTGGAGATGCTCGTATGTGGTGGGAGCGAGTTAAGAGTAGGAGAGTATTCAACTAGATGAGCTGGGATGACTTTGAGATAGAGTTTTACGAAGAGTTCTTTCGCTAACAGATCACCAATAAACATTATGAGGAGTTTATAGAATTTAGACCAGGTGACCTACCAGTAGAAGAAGCGGTCAAAAGATTCAACAGGCTAGCTCGTCTTTGCCTAGAGTTAGTAAGTACAGAGAAAGAACGAGTTAGGCTGATGCTCCGAAGGCTGAGACCAGAAATAGCACTTAATGTGAGTAATGAAACTCACCGACCACAGATTGGTGAAGAGCTGGTCAGCAGGGTATTAGTGAGCACTATCTGAACAGCATCAAGGCACAACAAACGCAACACAAGTCAGTCAAGATCTAAGACAAGATAGTGGAGAAACAGGGACCCCAGTCAAGTAATCAGAACTGGAAGGACAAAGATAACAAGAAAGACCTACGCAGGAAGACGTTCGGGTAGTCTGTGAATATCCAGAGGTATTTCTAGAAGAGCTACCTGGACTACCTCCCAATAGAGAAGCGGAGTTTGAAATTGAATTGATTCCTGACGCCAGCCCAATTTCAAAAGCTCCATACCTCATGTCTCCAACAGAGCTAAAAGAGTTACAAGAACAACTTCAGGAGCTGCTTGACAAAGGCTTCATCCGCCCTAGTCATTCACCATGGGGAGCTCCTGTGTTGTTTGCTAAGAAGAAAGATGGATTTATGCGAATGTGCATAGATTATAGAGCTCTGAATCAAGTGACAATCAAGAACAAGTACCCCCTTCCCAAGATCGATGACTTATTTGATCAGTTGAGGGGGCCAACAGTATTCTCAAAGATAGACCTACGCTCTGGGTACCATCAGCTGAAAGTGAAAGAAAAGGATATACCCAGAACGACATTCAGGACCAGATACGGACACTACGAGTTTGTAGTAATGCCTTTTGGTGTGATTAATGCACCAGCGGTTTTCATTGACCTAATGAACAGAGTGTTCAGAGAATACCTTGACAAATTTGTCATCGTATTCATCGACGACATTCTAGTCTATTCAAGGACCCCAGAGGAACATGACACGCACTTGAGGATAGTATTGCAGACCCTTCAGCAAAAGCAACTGTATGCTAAATTCTTAAAGTACGAATTCTGGTTAGATCAGGTGGCATTTCTAGGCCACATAATTTCTAAAGAAGGTATCCAAGTGGATCCAGCCAAAATAGAAGCGGTTAACAACTGGAGTAGACCCAAGAACGCCAAGGAGATCAGAAGCTTCCTTGGTTTAGCTGGGTACTACAGAAAATTTGTGGAGGACTTTTCCAGGATAGCCTCTCCACTGACAGCCCTGACCAGGAAGAACAAGAAGTTTGAATGGTCAGATAAATGTGAGCAGAGTTGCCAAGAGCTTAAGAAGAGACTGACCAGTGCTCCTATTCTAACAAATCCAGAAAGTGACAAGAGTTTTGACATCTACAATGATGCTTCCAAGATGGGTCTAGGAGCTGTACTCATGCAAGAAGGAAAAGTTATAGCTTATGCTTCCAGGCAACTCAAAGACTATGAGAAGAATTACCCCACTCATGATCTTGAGCTGGCAGCTATGGTCTTTACACTGAAACTCTGCCGGCATTACTTGTATGGAGTCCAGTGTAGAATCTTCAGAACCATCAGAGTCTTAAGTACTTCTTCACTCAGAAGGACTTAAACATGAGACAGCGTAGGTGGCTAGAGTTAGTCAAAGACTATGACTGTGAAATCCTCTACCACCCAGGCAAAACTAATAAAGTGGCAGATGCGCTAAGTAGAAAATCTAGTGCATCCCTGATGTCTTTGTCATCATTAGCCCTACCACTGCAGAAGGAGTTGTCAGACTTTGGAATCGAGATTGTTGAAGGGAAACTCTCTGCATTTACCTTAGAGTCAACCTTACTTGAGGATATATAGAGAAAGCAAAGTGAAGATCCAGATATCCAGAAGATCAAGCAAGGGATACAAAAAAGAAGGAGATACAGAGTTTCGAGTATCTGACAGTGGAGTTCTTTATCAGGGGAACCGTCTTTGTGTTCCCAATGGTGAGGAATTAAGGAGGAAGATTCTAGAAGAAGCACATAGTACACCTTACTCCATGCATCCTGGTTCTACCAAGATGTACCAAGACGTGAAACAGAGGTTCTGGTGGTCTGGACTCAAAAGAGATGTAGCTAAATATGTCAGTACCTGCCTGACATGCCAGAGAGTCAAAGCAAAACACTAGAGACCAGGAGGAATGTTACAACCTCTCCCAATACCAAAGTGGAAGTAGGAAGACATATCCATGGACTTCATAACAGGTCTTCCAAGAAATACAAATGGATATGACGCAATATGGGTAGTAGTGGACAAATTGACTAAGTCTGCTCATTTTCTAGCCATTAAGGTGTTCCACTCTATAGAGCAGTTGGCGCAACTATACGTTAAGGAGGTGATCAGACTTCATGGAGTTCCTAAATCTATTGTGTCTGATAGAGATGGGCGCTTCACCTCACACTTTTAGGAGTGTGTTCAGACTGCACTAGGCACTAAAGTTCAGCATAGCCTTCCATCCTCAAACTGATAGACAGACAGAGCGAGTAAATCAGATTTTAGAAGATATGCTCAGAGCTTGTGCGCTAGATTTCAAGGGAAGTTGGTGCAAGTATCTATGCTTAGCTGAGTTTGCCTACAACAATAGCTATCAGGCCACCATCAAGATGACACCTTATGAGGCGTTGTATGGTAGGAAGTGCAGATCACCCATTTGTTGGCAAGAAGCAGGTGAAAGAAGAGAGATGAAAGTAGAGCTGGGCATTCAGACTGAGATGATAGAAGAAACCACTCAGGCTATCCAGAAGATCAGACAGAGGATTGAGACTGCCCAGAGTAGACAGAAGAGTTATGCTGACACACGCCGTAGACCACTTGAATTCCAAGTAGGGGATTCAGTCTTTCTCAAGGTTGCTTCGATGAAGGGAGTAATGAGATTTGGCAAGAAGGGCAAATTAAGTCCTCGCTATGTGGGACCTTACCTGATCACAGAAAGGATTGGGAAAGTAGCATACAAGCTGGACTTACCACAGGACATGTCAACAATACATAATGTATTTCATGTCTCTATGCTAAAGAAATGTCTCCATGATCCTAGCCAAGTGATTGAACCTCAGTCAGTGCAGATTCAGGAGGATCTTAGCTATGAGAGCAGACCTACACAGATAGTGGACAGAGAAGTTAAGAGACTAAGGAATAAAGAAGTACCACTAGTGAAGGTCATCTGACAGAACTAGAAGCACGAGGAAGTCACTTGGGAGCATGAGGACAGTATGAGACAGAAATATCCAGAACTATTCTAAGTTCGAGGACGAACTTTTTATAAGGTATGGGGGATTGTAACGATCCAATTTTTCCTATTTCAAGTTCTAAATATCCTTAAAAATATTTGGAAATACTTTTAAAATATTCTAGAGATTTTTAGAAATTTTTAGAGTATTTTTATGCAATTTTTGGAGGTCGTTTGGTATTTTTACTAAATGAAGGAAGTTTCGACAAAAAAACGTCCAAGCCGAGATTCGAACCATGGACCTCGGACCTGAACCGAGCCGAATCCAGCCAGCAAATGGGTCCGCGACCCTTTTTGTGAACATATATGGAACGAAATATATATATACAGTAGTTAGGAACGTTTAAAATAAAAGGGGAATAAAACGCTCGGCTGAGGATTCGAAACCACGACCTTTGACTTGGTCAAATCGTGGTTGACCAAGTGTGCAAGCGGGTTATGTTAATTAAGGAAAGAACGGATTGTATATAAGTAGTAGTTGGTTTAATGAAAACCCTAGTTATAAAAAGAGAATTAGGTTTTCCTTTTTTCAAAAATTTTCTCTCCTCTCCTCTCCCGACGCGTGCGACTGCTCCTCTCGGGCGGAAGCGACGCCGGACCTAGGGTTCCTCTCCGGCGGCCGGTGAGGACTTCTTTTTGGAAGCCGTTCACAGATTCATGGTCTTCTCGTCAAGGAGAACACGCGGATAGGAAGGGATCACCGAGATCTTCACCTCCTCCGAACCCTAAGTCGTCATCTTCTCGGTTGTAAGTCCAAGAACATTAGGTAAGTACTACTCACCTACAGTAGGAGTAGTTTTCGGATCTTCGTTTCCGGTTTTACCTTCGAAGCATGCTGAGAAGAATGTTTCCTTTTTCCTTGCTACCTTAATGTGCATAATCGGCCTAGATTTTAGCCCTGCAGATTTAGTTCTTGTGCATCAGATAATTCTGGGTCTTGGGTGATACATTCCGTAGATGAGTTGTTTCTTCAAGATAGTAATGGGATAGCTCATTGTAACGAAGTTCCTGTTCAGATTTGTGGGTGATGTAGCAGGTTTGGGTGCCCTTATGTTGCTTGACAAAATGTTTTCTTTGAATGCTACCATAGGCAGGGGACGGTTTGTTTGCTGTGAAGGGATTTGAATGGTTTTAGATCTATTCTAGTTTAAAGCGTGCAGTGTAACTTTAGATACTTGCTGTTTAGATTTTCTTTGTTTTGGAACTTGTCGTACAGAAAGAATTGAGGATTGATAGAGCTTTAGTTCCTATCATGATTTAGGACCATGCAGAATTTAGGCTTGGGTTCCTCTGTTGCTGTGATATTGAACCTGAATTTCCTTCGTAAGATTCAGATTAGAGTTTCTTTTGTTTGTAGTGGTCCTTTTAGCAAGTGCTTAGATCTGTTGTCATTTCCTTTTGGTTAACACGTAGCTTTAGATCACCTTACCATGTGGTTTGAGTATTTTAGTTTCGGATTTGCAGTAGACAATTTTGTAGCAGAGTAGATTTATCCATTAAGATAAATATGTATATGCACATGCTAGTTCCGTTCCTTAAAGTTGCCAGAGCCGAACAGTATTATATTGAGCATTTCGATTTTCCATTTATTAATAATTAAGCATGATCAGTTTTCCATTTTGTTAATAGAGCATTAGCATATTTTTATAAGTATAGGATGCAGATTTTAATAGGCAGGTTTTCATAAGTATTGCTTGCAGACTTTCTACTTGTGCTTGCTGCCGTATCTTTGCATTCTGGAATTAAAGCATGCTGTACAGATTTTATACTTGTGCTTTGCTACCTCCATGAACATGAACAGTCTTGTTATCCTAGCATACAGTTTAGATTCTGAGTTGTATGTTTCTTGTGTAGTCGAACAAGCATGAACAACCACTTAAAATGAGTAAGCAGTATCAGAATTTGATTGACTTTGCTTTATTTATTATAGCATGCTCAGTTAGTTGTAATTCTCTACTTGTTAGACATACTTACAGTGATCTAGTAAGCTCTATCAGAGGATTATGAGTAGCTACAAGTAAGAAAAAGACCAAGGTCTAGTTAGAAAAGATAACAAGTAAATTAAAGTAAGAGGCTAGTAGCCGTCTTCCGAGGTTGTCATTAAACAAATCCAGGTGACCAATTCCGAGGTCTTGGCCCTGGTAAGACCAAGGTCTTTATCCTCATAGGACCGGAGGCTCGCTACCTCAGTCTCTATTAGAGAGCGCGCATAAGATGGTACTAAGCCTGGGCCCAAGAAAGAGAAGAAGAAAGTTAAAGATTAATTTCAAGTATAAGGCTATAAGTAAATGAAACAGGTATCACCTATGTTTTAGAACCAGTAAATTTCAGCTCTTATAATGCTAAGCATACAGTATTAGTTTTCATTTTCTTTCCTTATGAGTTTATTGAGCATGATTAGCTTTATTTCCAGCATGCAGATTTATTCTTGTATGTCATGAGTATGCAGTTTATTTTAGTGCTTTGCTATTAGATGAGCATGTTTAGCTTAGTGCTTTGCTATTAGATGAGCATGTTTAGCCTTTTCTTTTTAGCATTTCAGTTTCAGCATCCTTTGCATCTTATGCACTTTCGAGTTTTTGGTGAGATAGATTAGTACTTACTAAGCGTTTCGCTTATAGATTTATTTTCCTCCTACTGCAGATAAAGGTAAAGGGAAGCTATAGTCAGAAGGAAGGCGGCAAGGAGATGTGTGGTGGATGTGCGATGCCTGGACTATGGAAGCCTTGGGACTAGAAAGGAGTTTCTTTTAGTTTTCTTTTCCTTTTGCAATGTTAGAAGTATTCGGGATGGTATATGTTATCTTGATGTTATTAGGACATAGTAGATGAATTGTGATCTTGTGTGATGATTTCTGGTATAGTTCTCTTTTGTTTTAGATTATTTCCTGCGTGAGTTGTTTGATATATGTTCCAACCACCTGTGGCTGATGTATATAGTGTTTGTATTTAAGATATTGTCACCTGTACAGGGGAGATGTTGTCGAAATTTTTCGGTAGGGACTCCTCACGGGGCAGTTAAGTAGAGTTAGTAGTTAAGTAGCGTCCACCTTTAGAGAGTAGTATAGTATAGTAAGAAGGGTGGTCGTTACAAGTATGCAGTTTTATTGAGCATTTCAGTACAGTTTTATTAAGTATTTTCATGCAATTATGTTAAGCATTTCAGTATAGTTTTATTAAGTATTTCAATGCAATTCTGTTAAGCACTTCAGTGCAATGTTAATAAGTATTTTAGTGTAGTTTTGGTATGAGACATCCTTTTATTAGAGGTATTAACAAGTATAAGAAAGATAAAGAAAAGAAAAAAAAAAGGCCAAGGCCTTAAGTAGATCCCAAAGTCAAGACTTTAGGGATTTTGGCACACAAGGTGCTTATTATAATATCAAGACATTTAAAGAAGAAGTAAATAAGATATTTTACTTTGAAGAGGCTAGTACCCGACTTTTGAGGTTGTCGTTAAACAAATCCAGGTGTCCAATTCCGAGGTCTTGGCCCTGGTAGACCGAGGTCTGCTCTTTTAGGATTGGTGGCTCGCTACCCCAACCTATTAGGGAACGCGCATAAGATGGTACTACGCCTGGGCCCAAGAGAAGTTGATTATTATTTTGAAGTATTAAAAGTATAAGCTTTTGAACAAGTAAAATAAGTTTCACATAAGTATAAAAGTATAAAGTATAATATTTTAAACAAGTGAAATAAGATTCAGAAAGTGTTTAAAATTCAGCAAGTGTAGTTCTTTATGCTAGCCTGATTGTTTAGATTTACTTTACATGTTTAGCATTTCAGTACGTTTCTTTTGCTATTAGAAGAGCATGAGTAGCTTTACATGTTTAGCATTTTAGTATGTTTGATTCCTTTGCTATTAGAAAAGAATGAGCAGCTTTACATGTTTAGCATTTCAGCTAATTTGATTCCTTTACTATTAGATGAGCATGAGTAGTTTTTAGTAAGCATTCAGTTAGTTTATGTTATAGATATATGTACATGCAAATCGAGATTTTTGTGAGTTAGATAGCGCTTACTAAGCAATTTTGCTTATAGATTGCATTTCCTCTTACTGTAGATAAAGGAAAGGAAAAGCTACAGTCAAGGAAGGCGACAAGGAGGTGCGGATGGATGTGTGATGCCAGGACTATGGGAGAGACTTGGGATGTTATTGAGTTTTCGTGTTAGTGGATAAGAAACAATTGAGTTGTACTTTATATTTCATGTCATTTGAGATTGTATTTTATACTCCATGTCATTTGAGTTCATTCGTGTTTTAGATTGCATGCTGAGATGAATTCTGTTTAATAAGTAGATATTTTGGTGTTTGACACTTATTTAATTGCGTGGGTGTTTGATATATGTTTCAGCCACCTGTGGCTGATGTATACTATATATGTATCTCAGTTTATGGTCACCGGTATAGAGGAGATGTTGCCAAAATTTTTCGGTAGAGACTCCTCGTGGTTTCGATCATACCGGTTAAGTAGAGTTAGTAGTTAAGTAGCGTCCACCTCTAGAGAGTAGTAGGGAGGTTGGGTCGTTACATGCAACCCATTTTCAAAATTTTTGAAACAAGGTTTGAAAATTTCATGTATTTTGAAAGACATTTTACAAGTAAAGAAATAATAATTTTTTAAAGATTTTGCAATAATTTTGTAAAACGTGTTTTCAAAGAAATTTATTCAAGTAAAATACTTCTAGAAATATTTTTAAAATAGTTTTAAAAAAATAAAAAAAAGGTTTGTCAAAGAGACTTTTCAAAGTGAAACATAACCTGTAGGATTGAAAGGGTTAGATACGCAGCGGAAATAAAAGAAATAATAGCAAATACAAACACCAAGATTTACTTGGTTCGGAGCTTGTGACGACTCCTACTCCAAAGCCTGCGATTGTTGATTGCTTTCAGTGGGAAATCACTATAGGTTCAAAAATTCTTTACAATTTGATGTACAATATTTAAAGCAGTAATAAAAATTATACCGACAATGGAAAATAGTAAACTTGAAGCTTCTTGTCGTCGGAGTCTTGTTACAGCTTTGTGGGATCATTCTTTAAGCAGAACACAAAAGGAAGATTGTGATTTCGAGTTGTGTTCATGCTGCTGTTTGAACCGGCCATAAGTAGGCCATTGAGGGCACCTCTAACTGAATGGAGGGTGCCTCCAAGCCCCAGGTCAGCCGCGTGTGGATGAGCTCCGCACTGCTCGCAGCTTATCTGCTTGAGGGTGCCTCCAACCTCCATGGAGGGCGCCTCCTACTCAGTATCCAGGGTGCCTCCAAGCTCCATGGAGGGTGCCCTCCATCCAGTGTCTAGGGCACCTCCAAGCTCCATGGAGGGCCCCCTCGACCTGCTTCCTATGCTGCTTCAGCCAAGGCACCCGAGGCGCCTCCAAGCTCCATGGAGGGTGCTTCAGATACTGTTCATCTAGACTTTTAGTTCTTTGTCATTTCCTACAAGATACGTTAGTATAAAATAGAAAACATATCCTGCAAAATAGAGTTAGCACAAATAAAACAAGATTAATATAAGAATTTGACAGTCACCGGACTGTCCAATTCTAACTTCATATTTCACCTCTGGAAACCCTAGGTCAAACTGACATCTACCGTTTCTTCACCACGGAACGCATTCTCACCTACTCCACTCAAGAGAGTTTACCTGTTGCCAGACTGATCCTCCAGACCGATTGAACTTTTGCTCAGCAATCGATTCTCCAGGACTTTCTGCTGGACGTTCGCTCCACGACCCGTCCAGTCTTTTCACCTAGTCCACGACCACCAGGACTTTCCACCTAGAGTCCTCGACTCTAGGATTTTTGCCCGAAGCCCTCGACCTGCCAAGATTTTTCACCTAGGGTTATCCCCCTAGGACCTAGGGTTACCCCCCTAGGATTTTCCCTTTGCCTAACCGTAGCCAGGACTTTTCCTCACCTAGGGTTACCACCCCCTAGGACCTAGGGTTATCGTCCCCTAGGGTTTTCCACCTGCCTAACCGCAGCTAGGACTTTTGCCTAAGTATACTTAGGACTTTCCTGCAAACTCATTCAAACATGTTAGTCCACAAATAACCTTAACTTTGAACCCTTTGCCATTATCAAAACTCAGGTTCGATCGTCGGATGCTTCCCGCACCAACAATCCCCCCCTTTTTTTTATTATGACAACAAAATTCAAAGTTAAATAAAATATGAAAGTAGTATAAATACATACAAGCATAACATCAAGATTTAAGTGAAAAAATATGTAGGTGCGTGCAAAAATATAAATCTTTAGTTGCAACTTGTTGTATCTCCCCCTTAATCACTTAACTTAACTTTCACTTTCCTCTCCCCCTCTGCCATATATAAAAAATATTACTTAAAAAATAGAAAAAAAAATGGAAAGATAGGAAATATAGTTTTGCAAGAAGAAGCAAAAATTTGAAAGAGACTTTAACTAAATATTTAGCTTTAAGGGAATTTAAACTTAGGTAAGTACCAGCTTTAAAAGAAGTTGATTAAAAACTTAGCTTTAAAAGTACTTTAGTTCTTAGCTTTAAAAATTTTGACAAAATTTAGTTAGAAGTACTCGACTTAAATAAAGATTTTGATAAAAGCTTTAGCTTAGTCAAGTATTTAGTAAAAAACTTTTGATAAAAATACTTTTGATAAACACTAAGCTTAAAAACTAATTTTAATTTAACATTAAGCTTAATAATAATTATAATTCAAAAAGTGATATTAATTCAACATTAAGCTTAAAATAATTTTAATTTTGAATAAACACTAAGTTTAAAAAAAAAACTCAGCTTAAATTTGTACTAAGCTTAAAAATAATTTGTTTAAACATGAAAAATAATTTCATTTTAACATCAAGTTTGAAAATAATTTAATTCTAGCACCAAGTTTAAAAATGACCAAGTTTTAAAAATAATTTTAAGTAAAGTTTAACAAAACAAAAAAACTTCTATTTTAAAATTACTTTTAAAAACATGAACTTGGCTTAATTTGAAAATCTTTATTTTACTCCCCCTTGAAAAAAAAATTTTAAGTCCTAAAGTCCAAGCATGAGTAAAAAAATATCTACTTTTAGACAAATATCTAACCTTTAGTTACTAGCTATTTTACCAAGAGCTAGTAGCTTTCACTTAGTTAGTCAAATTAAGTGTTCCAATTAGTTTGACTAAGCATGGATAACTTAATTTGATTAATAAGAATTTGGTATTTAATGCCCAGACTTATGTTGATGCATAGACATAAGCATTCTGAAGTCCAGGCAGTACCCTATGCATCTCACATGATTCTAAGTGTCTTTCATACACAAGCAAGGTAATCCTAGCGTGCTTGTGAGATGCTCTGGCTAAAACCAAGAGGTACATGCTTTCTAGGGAGTAGATACCTAGGCTAAGTCCAAATTTTGAAATACTAATAAAATTGGTATTTAAAAATATTTTTCCTAGAATTTGAAATCAAGTAAATTATGACTTTTGAAATAGCAATTAAAGAGGAATCAATTTTTGAAAGTAAACTCTATTCTACTAAGCACATTCCTATTTATCTTCTAAGTGCACTGAACTCAAGTTCATGTAAGGGTTTGGTGAAAATGTCAACCAGGTTTGACTTGGACTCAACATAGTTAAGTACAATTTCACCCTTAGCTACATGATCTCTTACAAAGTGATGTTTTACTTCTATGTGTTTAGTCCTTGAGTGGTGAATTGAATTCTTGGTTAAGTTAATTGAACTTATATTATTGATTGAAATTTTTGTATTCTTGTATTCTAGTTGATAATCCTTTAGGGTATGCATCATCCATAATAGTTGAGATGCACATTCCTCTAGGGCTATGTACTTAGCTTCAGTAGTGGATAAAGCAACACAGTGTTACTTTCTGTTTGACCAACTTACTAGGCATTGACCTAGAAATTGACAGCTTTCGCTTATGCTTTTTCTATCTCATTTGTACCCGGCATAGTCTGAATCAGAATAGCCAATTAGGTCAAAGGTGCTAGTCCTAGGATACCAAAGTCCTACATTTAGGGTTCCTTTAACATATCTAATTATTCTTTTGACATTTGTTAGGTGTGATTCTTTTGCATAAGATTGGTATTTTACACACATACCTACAGCAAACAAAATGTCAGGTCGACTTGTAGTTAGATAGAGTAGACTCCCTATTGCACTTCGAAAATATTTTAAGTCTACTGGTTTTCCTTCTAAATCAGAATCAATTTTTACATTAGTTTCCATTGGAGTATTTATATTTTTAGAATTTTCCATACCAAATTTTTTAATTAACTCCTTAGCATATTTTGTTTAAAAATTTAAATTCCTTCTTTGGTTTTATTTGTAAGCCTAAAAGGAAATTAAGTTCCCCAACTAAGCTCATTTCAAATTCACTTTCCAATAATTTGGTAAATTCTTTCAAAAACTTAGTATTGGTTGAGCCAAAAATTATATTATCTATGTAAATTTGGGCTATAAAAATATCTTTTTCTAGGGGTTTTACAAAAAAAGTTTGATCTATTTAACCTTGTTTAAACCCTTTAGTTATTAGATAAGTCGATAGCATTCATACCAAGCCCTAGGTACTTGTTTTAGTCCATATAGAGCTTTCTTTAATCCAAAGACATGATTTGGGTGGTCCAAGTCATCAAATCCTAGGGGTTGACTTATATACACTTCTTCCTTGATGAACCCATTTACAAATATGAATTTTACATCCATTTGGTATAACTTGAATCCTTTATGTGCTGTATAGGCCAGCAACATCCTAATAGATTCAAGTATGGCTACGGGAGCAAAGGTCTCATCGTAGTCTAACCCTTCTACTTGGCTGAATCCTTTTGTTACCAATCTAGCTTTGTTTCTTACTATTTCACCCTTATCGTCCAACTTATTTCTAAATACCTATTTAGTATCAACTATGGTTTTATTTATGGGTTTAGATATGACCTGGTTTCTTTCAAATTGGGCTAACTCATCTTACATTGCTAATATCCAGTCTGGTTTTAGTAGGGCTTCTTCTATAGTCTTGGATTCAATTTTAGAAATAAGGGCTATCTGACTTAGTGTAACGCCCGAAAATTCTCAAATTTATTTTAGAAATATTCTTTTATTTTTTTGGAATTTTAGAATAGCCGAAGTAGCAAAAATAAATAAGGGCTTAGCCTAAGCGGGAATCGAACCCGAGACCTATTAGACTCTACGCCTTATAGATGACTCCAGTAACCAAGGGGCCCTAGCAGTGGTGTGCTGAAAGGAAAGGAGAACAATTATATTTAGGTTTAGTTGGGGTGTATTAATTAGTTAATATAAATAGGGAAATTAAGTGGAGAGTTGTTATTTTGATCGGCAATTCTCTTCTCCCTCAAACCCTCACCGCCGAAACCCCTCTTCTCCTCACCCTCTCGGCGCCCAAGCCCAAGAAGCCTAGGGTTCCGTCCCTAGGGCCATAGGAGCACCTTCCGGCGATAATTCCGGCACGAGGACACTCCCCTCCGCGAGGAAGATCGTCGAAGAGATCTCTTCTCCGGAAAACCTAGCGATTGGATTGTAAGGAAAATTAGCGCAGGAAGTGAGTAACCCCTCACCTGCAGTATAAGTAGCTATTTGTATGTTTCTATGCATTAGTTTTGTCATATGCAAATCCATCGGTACGTAGGGTGTGAATTAGTGCACACCAAGTGCTCGATGAAATGGTTAGCACAGCTAAATGCCACAGTAGGCATTTTAATAGTTTAGTTAAATGCTGTAGATGCATTTAAATAGTATACTTAGCCTTGCTTCAGCTTATATGGGACTACGGTCCAATGGGTGGGCCCCCACAGTCGCCTCTAGGTTCAGATAACCTAGTAAAAGCAAGTTAAGATAAATCAGTTTATAAACAGTATTTTACTTTATCAGAGGCTCTGTACTGGACTCTCAGATGTCCTTGGGTTGGGCTCCCACAGTCGTCCCTAGGTTTAGATAACCTAGTAAACCCTACTAAATGTGGGTCTTGCAACCTGGGGTCTAGTTAGGGATGCTCGCATAGTAAGTACAGTTGCCGGGCCCATCAGCAGCATGATTAGTATTTTTATCTATTTATGAAAATAGTTTTCAAACTTCATAAAACAGACAAATGAATTCAGCTTAACTTCAATTCAGTTTTCTATAGATATAGCAGATAGCTTTATGTTTAGTCCTTGATTGTCATAATTTATATGCTCATGTGCCATATTTTAACATTTCTAGTATGATTCTTAGCTTTCATGTTAGTATAACATCTTTTAAAAAAACATGTTTGATGTAAATGTATGTTTTTGTGAGGTAGATGGTTTCTTACTAAGCTCTCAAGTTTATAGATGCATTTTTCCTTATACTGCAGATAAAGGTAAAGGGAAGATGGAATAATGGAGGCTGGAGGGCAATGCAATAAAGATGTGTGTGCAAGGAACTTGGAATGAAGATCTTTGGGGGAACTAGCATATTTAAGAACCTAGTGTTTCAATTTTGGTTATTTTCTGCACTTCTAGAATATTAAGTGTCATGAATTGTGGATGTGGGCACTATGCTATGCCTAGACCTCTAGTTACCTTAATGTTAGTCGTAAGTTATGGATCATGATCTGTTTAGTAGGAGTTTAGTGTTTGTTAGTTGATATATTCATGTTTTGCTCGAGATTCTGAATTTCAGCAGAAATCAGAGCTCCGATCGATCAGCCGATCGATTGGAGGGTCCTCAATCGATCAGCCGATCGATTGGGAGGTAATCTGTCGCGTACAGAGAGCTGTGGAATCGATCAGCTGATCGATCGGCCATGGATCGATCAGCCGATAGATCGGGAATTTAATTCCCGCGAACAGAGAGCTTCTGAATCGATCTCTAGATTGATTGAACAGATTGGATCGATCAGCCGATCGATCTAGTTTTGACCCCGTGCACAGTAGCGAGTTGAATCGATCATTGGATCGATCAGACAACTCCAATCGATCAGCCGATCGATTGGAATGTCTGACTTCAGCTAGAAGTGCCAAAATTCAGATTTTGACCAAATAGGAAGTTAAGTTCCCTTCTTTAGCATATGTATAACTTCAGCAATGTATCTCGAATGTAAATTTCAGATGTTATGGTACACAGCATAGAGTTTTAATTGGTTCAGTCTCTTCCTTTTCTGCACAAGAATAGTTAGCATAATGTAACCCCCGGCCTCGCAGCCTAGCCAGTAGGAGGCGGGTCGTTACAGAGTGGTATCAGAGCAAGTTCCATACTTTCTTCACGCACACATCAGCATTGAACCTGCAGCTTCCAAGTAAGAATACCTCTCACTTTAATTATGTTTTGCTTTCATGTTGCTTTCATGTTTATAGATAACCGTAGCATGTTCATATACGATAGCACCTAACATAATAGTAGTAATTATATAAACATGATTGTATTAGTTATGTATGTCCTCTGTCTCTCTAGAAAATGGTACGAGGACACCCAGCTAGAAAGACACCAACTACTGAGCCCCAGCATAAGGCAGGCAGCTCAGTGCCTCCTCAAGACCTTACAGCAGTAGTGGCTCAGTTACAGAAGCAGCTAGCTGAACAGCAACAGGAGATAGCCACCCTAAGGGCTAACCAGCAGAACACTCCCACTGTCACTCCAGAACCTAACTTAGCAACCCCAGTGGTGATAGAGGTTCCACCAGTCCAACCTGCAGCACCAGTAGCTCCAGCAGTAGGGGCAAGAAGAGAAGTCTATCTAATCCAATGGCAAAAAATCAAGCCCGAGAATTTCTCAGGCACCCGTGAACCATGGGATGCTTAAGCCTGGTTCAAAACCCTGGAGAGTACGATGGAGCTTCTGGACTCGCCAGAGTTTGAAAAGGTGAAATGCGCCTCATTCTGCCTGACAGGAGACGCACGTATGTGGTGGGAGAGAATTAAAGCGAAGCGCCCTGTGAATCAGATGACATGGGCCGACTTCGAGAGAGAATTCTTTGAAGAGTTCTTTCACATGCGGGTCACAAACCGCCACTACGACGAGTTCACTGAATTTCGTCAGGGCAACCTTTCAGTTGAGGAAGCCGTGAAGAAATTCAACAGACTGGCTCGTCTATGCCCTGAACTAGTCAGCACTAAAAGAGAACGAGTCCGGTTGATGCTCAAGATGTTAAGGCCGGAAATAGCAATGAACGTAGCTAGCAGAGTTCATAGGCCGCAAACTACAGAAGAACTAGTAAGCAGTGCTCTGACCACCGAGCATTACCATAACAACATCAAGCAGCAGAAGCAAGCCTTTTCAGAGTCTAAGGGCCAAGGAGGCTCAGGTACTCAGAAACACCAGGGCCCCAGCTCTAACTGGAAAGGGAACTCCAGCCACAAACGTAAACCAGGGAGTTACCCAAAAGGAGGACCAGCTAGTAAACAGCCTAGTTATCCCAAATGTTCCACTTGTGGGAAATTTCACCCCGGAGTTTGTCGCAAGGGCACACGAGGATGTTTCGAATGTGGCCAGGAAGGGCATATGGCTAAGCAATGCCCGAACAAAACCAACAATCCTCCACCACAGCCAATTCAGTATGGAGATAAACCAGCACAGCTACACTGGATGCAGGCTGCTATAGATTGTCCACACATCAACCAAGGCAGACTAGAAGCCCCCTCAGCCACAACGAATGTGAGGATCTACTCACTCACCAGGGAGGATGTAGCGAATGCCTCGACAGTTGTTACAGGTCAGATTAGTATTTTACAGGAAAGTGCAACTGTCTTGTTCGATACTGGGGCAACCCATTCTTATATATCCAGGACATTCGCCGAAAAGTTGGCATTATCTCCAGAGGTACTCAGTGGTCAGTTTTTGACAACCTTACCTTCAGGAGAAATTATGGCATCTACGCACTGGCTCCGAGCAGTGCCAGTCATTATAGCAGACAGAGAGCTTTTTGGCGATCTGATAGTTTTAGATATGGCTGATTACAATGTCATCTTGGGAATAGACTTTCTGATCAAGTATGGTGCCTCCATAGAGTGTCGTAAACAGAAGGTTGTGTTCCAACCTGAAGCAGGAGTGCAGTTTGGGTACATCGGAGAACCAAAGAGAAAGGTTAAGAAGTTTCTCTCAGTTTTGAAAACACATAAACTATTGGATTCAGGATGTATGGGGTTCTTAGCGCATGTAGTCAATACCGGTCAGGACAAGGACCAAAAGCTAGAATAGGTCCGAGTTGTATGTGACTACCCAGCAGTTTTCCCTGAAGAGTTACCAGGCCTAGCACCAGACAGGGAGATTGAATTTGAGATAGTGCTCATCCCCAGTACAAATCCCATCTCCAAAGCACCCTACCGCATGGCTCCAGCAGAACTAAAGGAACTTCAGGAGCAACTATAGGAGCTGCTTGACAAGGGCTTCATACGCTCTAGTCACTCACCATGGGGAGCGCCTGTATTGTTCGTAAAGAAGAAGGACGGGAGCATGCGCTTGTGTATAGACTACCGAGCACTAAACCAAGTCACGATTAAGAACAGGTATCCTCTCCCCAGGATAGATGACCTGTTTGATCAGTTAAAGGGAGCAGCAGTGTTCTCTAAGATAGACCTCAGATCGGGATATCACCAGGTTAGAGTTAAAGAAGGTGATATACCCAAGATGGCTTTCAGGACCAGATACGGACATTATGAGTTCGTAGTCATGCCCTTTGGTGTGATAAATGCTCCAGCTACTTTCATGGATCTCATGAACAAAGTATTCAGAGAATATTTAGATAAGTTTGTCATCGTGTTCATCGACGACATTATTATTTATTCCAAAACTCAGGAAGAACATGCAGAGCACTTGAAGATAGTACTGCAGACCCTTCAGCAGAACCAGTTGTACACCAAGTTCACGAAATGTAAATTCTAGCTTGATCAGGTATCCTTTCTGGGTCACATCATCTCCAAAGATGGTATCATGGTAGACCCCAGTAAGATAGAAGCTGTGAGTAACTGGAAGAGACCTAAAAACGCCAGTGAAATCAGAAGCTTTCTAGGACTAGCAGGCTACTACAGAAAATTCGTAGAGGATTTCTCCAGGATGGCCTCCCCACTAACAGCTCTTACCAGGAAGAACAGAAAATTTTGATGGACAGAGGACTGTGAGAATAGCTTTATAGAGCTAAAAAGGAGATTGACCAGTGCTCCCATTCTGGCTCTACCAGAAAACACAGACATCTTTGATATCTACAGTGATGCCTCTTAATTGGGACTAGGAGCGATACTGATACAAAATGGTAAGGTGATTGCCTATGCCTCCATACAATTCAAGGATTATGAGAGGAACTACCCTACTCATGACCTTGAGCTTGCAGCAGTCGTCTTCGCCCTCAAAATTTGGAGACATTACTTGTATGGAGCTCAGTGCAGAGTGTATACAGATCATCAGAGTCTGAAGTACTTCTTCACCCAGAAGGATCTGAATATGCGACAGCGTAGATGGCTCGAGCTGGTCAAAGATTATGACATAGACATCCTCTACCATCCAGGAAAGGCCAAAAAGGTGGCAAACGCCCTTAGCAGGAAATCTAGTGCTACCTTACTATCCCTAGCAGCCATGTCACCACCCCTACAAAAGGAGATTACAGATTTCAGTCTCGAACTTATAGTCGGACAACTCTCTGCTATGACATTAGCATCTACCCTGCTTGGTGACATCCAGACAGCTCAGGATCAGGACCCTGAAATTCAGAAAATCAAGCAAGGGTTAGCAGAATCAGAAAGTGGAGAGTTCAGAGTATCTGATAGTGGGGTACTGTATTTTGGTGACAGACTATGCGTTCCGAATCAGGAGGAACTACGGAGAAAGATTCTAGACAAGGCTCACAGGACTCCTTATGCGATGCATCCTGGTTCCACCAAGATGTATCATGACCTAAAGAAACGCTTTTGGTGGCCTGAGATGAAAAGAGACATCGCTAGATATGTCAGTACCAGTCTGACCTGTCAGAGGGTCAAGGCAGAACACCAGAGACCAGGAGGAGTTCTGCAGCCTATTCAGATCTCAGAATGGAAGTGGGAGGATATTTCCATGGATTTTATAGTGGGATTACCCAGAACCACAAATGGCTTTGATGCCATCTGGGTAATAGTTGACAGATTGACTAAATCAGCCCACTTCTTAGTTATCAGGATATCCTACTCCATGGACCAGCTAGCCCAGTTGTATCTCAAGGAGATTGTTAGACTACATGGAGTCCCACGGATTATTATTTCAGACCGAGATAGTAGATTCACATTACACTTCTGGGAGTGTGTACAGTCAGCATTGGACACCAAGTTAAAATTTAGCACAGCTTTCCATCCTCAGACAGATGGTCAGACGGAGCTAGTAAATCAGGTACTCGAAGATATGCTCCGAGCATGTGCCCTAGACTTCAAGGGAGGTTGGTGCAAATATCTGAGTTTAGCAGAATTTGCATACAACAATAGCTATCAGGCCACTATCGGCATGACACCTTACGAGGCTCTCTACGGGCGGAGGTGTAGATCTCTAATCTGCTGGTATGAAAGTGGTGAACAGAAAGAACTAGAACTTCAGACAAATCTAGTAGCAGATACCACAGCAGCTATACAGCAGATCTGCCAGAGGATAGAGATAGCTCAGAGCCGCCAGAAAAGCTATGCTGATACACGGCGCAGGCCCTTAGAGTTTTCAGTTAGGGATACAACATTCCTCAGAGTAGCTCCCATGAAGGGAGTAATGCGTTTTGGGAAGAAGGGCAAATTAAGTCCCAGATATGTGGGACCATACCTTATCACTAGAAGAGTTGGCAAGGTAGCATATGAGCTAGAGCTACCTCAGGAAATGTCAGCTATCCATAACGTATTTCATGTCTCTATGCTAAAGAAGCATATTCCAGATGCCACCCAGGTGATTGAGCCTCAGTCGGTACAAGTCCGCGAAGATCTCAGCTATGACAGTCGTCCTATTCAGATAATAGACCGAGCAGTTAAGAAATTATGGAACAAGGAAGTACCATTAGTAAAAGTCATTTGGCAAAATCACACAACAGAAGAGACAACTTGGGAGACAGAAGCTAGTATGAGGCAGAAGTACCCAGAGTTATTCAAAGTTCGAGGACGAACTTTTTATAAGGTATGGGGGATTGTAATGCCCGAAAATTCTCAAATTTATTTTAGAAATATTCTTTTATTTTTCTGGAATTTTAGAATATTTTTCTGGAATTTTTAGAATAGCCAAAGTAGCAAAAATAAATAAGGGCGTAAAATAGCCTAAGCGGGAATCAAACTCGAGACCTATTAGACTCTACGCCTTATAGATGACTCCAGTAACCAAGGGGCCCCAGCAGGGGTGTGCTGAAAGGAAAGGAGAACAATTATATTTAAGGTTTAGTTGGGGTGTATTAATTAGTTAATATAAATAGGGAAATTAAGTGGAGAGTTGTTATTTTGATCGGCAATTCTCTTCTCCCTCAAACCCTCACCGCCGAAACCCCTCTTCTCCTCACCCTCTCGGTGCCCAAGCCCAAGAAGCCAAGGGTTCCGTCCCTAGAGCCATAGGAGCACCTTCCGGTGACAATTCCGGCACGAGGACGCTCCCCTCCGCGAGAAGAATGCATAGACGCAAGAAGATCGTCGAAGAGAGCTCTTCTCCAGAAAACCTAGCGATTGGATTGTAAGGAAAATTAGCGCAGGAAGTGAGTAACCCCTCACCTGCAGTATAAGTAGCTATTTGTATGTTTCTATGCATTAGTTTTGTCATATGCAAATCCATCGGTACGTAGAGTGTGAATTAATGCACACCAAGTGCTCGATGAAATGGTTAGCACAGCTAAATGCCACAGTAGGCATTTTAATAGTTTAGTTAAATGCTGTAGATGCATTTAAATAGTATACTTAGCCTTGCTTCAGCTTATATGGGACTACGGTCCAATGGGTGGGCTCCCACAGTCGCCTCTAGGTTCAGATTACCTAGTTCTAGGTTCAGATAACCTAGTAAAAGCAAGTTAAGATAAATCAGTTTATAAGCAGTATTTTACTTTATCAGAGGCTCTGTACTGGACTCTCAGATGTCCTTGGGTTGGGCTCCCACAGTCGTCCCTAGGTTTAGATAACCTAGTAAACCCTACTAAATGCGGGTCTTCCAACCCCGGGTCTAGTTAGGGATGCGCGCATAGCAAGTACAGTTGCCGGACCCATCAGCAGCATGATTAGTATTTTTATCTATTTATGAAAATAGTTTTCAAACTTCACAAAACAGATAAATGAATTCAGCTTAACTTCAATTCAGTTTTCTATAGATATAGCAGATAGCTTTATGTTTAGTCCTTGATTGCCATGATTTATATGCGCATGTGCCATATTTTAACATATCTAGTATGATTCTTAGCTTTCATATCAGCATAACATCTTTTAAAAAAACATGTTTTCTGTAAATGTATGTTTTTGTGAGGTAGATGGTTTCGTACTAAGCTCTCAAGCTTATAGATGCATTTTTCCTTATACTACAGATAAAGGTAAAGGGAAGATGGAATAGTGGAGGCTGGAGGGCAATGCAATAAAGATGTGTGTGCAAGGAACTTGGAATGAAGATCTTTGGGGGAACTAGCAGATTTACGAACCTAGTGTTTCAGTTTTGGTTATTTTCTACACTTCTAGCATATTAATTAAGTGTCATGAATTGTGGATGTGGGCACTATGCTATGCCTAGACCTCTAGTTACCTTAATGTTAGTCGTAAGTTTGTTAGTTGATATATTCATGTTTTGCTCGAGATTCTGAATTTCAGCAGAAATCAGAGCTCCGATCGATCATCCGATCGATTGGAGGGTCCCCAATCGATCAACCGATCGATTGGGAGGTAATCTGTCGCGTACAGAGAGCTGTGGAATCGATCAGCTGATCGATCGGCCATGGATCGATCAGCCGATCGATCGGGAATTTAATTCCCGTGAACAGAGAGCTTCTGAATCGATCTCTGGATCGATTGAACAAATTGGATCGATCAACCGATCAATCCAGTTTTGACCCCGTGCACAGTAGCGAGTTGAATCGATCATTGGATCGATCAGACAACTCCAATCGATCAGTCGATCGATTGGAATGTCTGACTTCAGCTAGAAGTGCCAAAATTCAGATTTTGACCAAATAGGAAGTTAAGTTCCCTTCTTTAGCATATGTATAACTTTAGCAATGTATCTCGAATGTAAATTTCAGATGTTATGGTACACAGCATAGAGTTTTAATTGGTTCAGTCTCTTCCTTTTCCGCATAAGAATAGTTAGCATAATGTAACCCCCGGCCTCGCAGCCTAGCCAGTAGGAGGCGGGTCGTTACACTTAGGTTTCTATAGGATGATCTAGTTCTTACTCCTGGGGTTGGGTCACCAAAAATTTGGTCAAATGGGTGATTGGAACTTATTCTAGAAGGTCTAGGATCAACAACTAATTCTTTAGGTTTAAATTAAATATCTTCATCATCTTCTATATTTCTTATATTAATATTTTCTGTATTTTGATTAATATTTTCTTTTATTGATTTAGTTAAGTTATTTTCTTCATCAAAAATTACATTAGTGATTTCTTCAAATTTTAGGATTTCCTTGTTATAGATTCTGTAAGCCCTACTGGTTGTGGAGTATCCTAAGAAGATCCTTGGGGTTGATTTTGATGTGAACTTTCCTAAGTAGTCCTTAGTGTTTAGAATATGGACTTTACATCCAAACCCTTTTAAATAATTTAAGTTGGGAATTTTATTATAGTATATTTCATAAGAAGTTTTATTCTGAAATTTATTGATTAAAATCTTGTTTTGAATATAACACGTCGTATTTATTGCTTCAGCCCAGAATTGATTATTTAAGTTATATTCATTTAACATGGTTCTAGCGGCCTCTTGTAGGGTTCTAATTTTTCATTCTACTAGACCATTTTATTGGAGAGTTCTAAGGCATGAGTACTCATGTTTGTATCCATTAATTTCATAGAATTTATTAAATTTATGATTTCCAAATTCTCCTCCATGGTCACTTCTAATTCTTTTAATTTTAGCATCTTTTTCATTTTCTACTAACTTGCAAAAGGTTTTAAAGATTTCGTAGGTTTCATCTTTAGTTTTTAGAAATTTTACCCAAGTAAATCTTGAGTAATCATCAATTATGACTAAGCAATATTCATTTTTGCTTAGTGACTTGGCTCCATGTGAGTCAAATAGGTCTAAGTGTAGGAGCTCAAGTATTGAATTAGTTCTATTTAAGTTGGTTAACTTGTGGGTTGATTTGGTTTGTTTACCTTGTTGGCAAGTATTACAGATTGTATTTTCTATAAATTTTAATTTGGGTAGACCTCTAACTAAGTCATTTTGACTCATCTTTGAAATGAGTCTGGTATGAGTGTGACTCAGTCTTCTGTACTACAACGTAATTTCCTCTTGTTGTGTCAATAGATACTTTAGTGAATAGGTTGGTAGGTTAATTGTATAAATGTTTTTCTTTTCTAATTCCCTTAAATTCAAGATTTTTAATATTTTTAATTAAGCAGTCAGAGTTTGAAAATGTGACTAAGTACCCTGAGTCACATAATTGACTAATACTAAATAAGTTAAAATTTAATTGATCAACCAATAAAACTTTTCGAATATAGAAATCGAAACTTAGCTGGATATTACCTGTTCTAATTACCTTAAGTGTTCCGTCGTTGTCGAATGCAACTAACCCTAAGTTCTTAAATTTTAGCTTAGTAAATTTCAATCTGTGTACCTGGAGCATCCACTATCTAATATCCATTGATCCAAATCTTTATGTTCCTACACATAAAGTATTTGATTCGGTTCAATTTGTGGAGCAAAAGATAGTTTGATTAAAACCAACTCCTTAATATTCCATCTCACCGAGTCTAGATTGTCAAATGTGTTATCCCTATGGGTGATTGTGAGATGGTTCTATGTTTGAATTTAATTAATTTAAATTTGGAATTAAATTAGTTAAGTTAAATTTTAAGTTTTAAGTTTAATTTTAGATTTAATTTAGTTAAGTTTAAGTTTGTGTTGATTTGATTAAGTTAAATTAATTTGGAATTAAAATAGTTAACTATTGAATGGATTAATTTAAGAATGTATTAAATTGAATTAATTTTATTTATTTGGTTAATTAATTATTTATTAATTTAGTAATTGATTAGATTAATTCATTAATTAAATACTTAATTGATTAGTTTGATTAGTTTAAATATTAATTAGGTAGATTTATAAATTGATTAGATTAATTAATTAATTGATATGGTTAAATATTAATTAGGTTAATTAATTAAGTTAATTAGGTTAATTAATTGATTAGTTAGGTCTAAATTTTACCTAAGTCCATCTTACCTTTTTCTAAGTTATCAATCAGGGAACCTTATAGGTTTTTGTGAGATGGTTAATTTAATCTTTGATTTAGGTTATCATCTAAGGATTAATTTACAATTGAGTTAGACTCAGGTTTTTCAATTAGTCAATTAAATATTCATTCAAAGATTGACTTGCAGGTTGTGGAGAGGCAGTAGGCCTTCTTGGGTATGGGATCATCCACCACTTCTAGACAAAATCTTTTAAAGAAATTAGATATTTAATTTTTCTTTTTGAAACCCCTAGGTCTAACTAGTCAAGTGTAAATCACGCCTAGATCCTTATCTAGCCTAATCTAAGCATGTATAATAAAAGCAGTAAGACAAGCATCAAACAATTCTATTTATAAATAAAGTTATTTATAAATAAGGTTGTGGAGAGGCAGTAGGCCTTCTTGGGTATGGGATCATCCACCACTTCTAGACAAAATCTTTTAAAGAAATTAGATATTTAATTTTTCTTTTTGAATCCCCTAGGTCTAACTAGTCAAGTGTAAATCACGCCTAGATCCTTATCTAGCCTAATCTAAGCATGTATAATAAAAGCAGTAAGACAAGCATCAAACAATTCTATTTATAAATAAAGTTATTTTTTCTATTGGCTCCCCCTGGATCATAGCCTCGATAAGGTCTATCAAGGTAATGGATTTGATCCTTGGGGGCCCAATATTATCCAAGTCCAACTTGATTAACAAAGTTTGACTTGGGCACTCATGCTTGGACTACTTTTCTATTTGTTCTATTTATAATTGATAAATAAGACTTGTATTTTCATTTACCCTTAAATCCAAGTCCAGATCGGTTGTGGACGGCTCTCTGTTTTCCAAGAATCAGATCAAGATTCTTGGAACCCAAAGTGAATCGTTCCAACGTGTCCTTTAGTTCCTTGACTTGATTTTTCAGGCTAGAATTTTCTTCCTCAAGCTTTTGGACTTGAGTTGAGATTCAAGTCTGAACAAGATCAATCAAGGAGCTAGAGTTAGACACTTCTTTAAGGGTTGTTATCTCCTTTTTAAGTGATTTGACCCGGACATTGGATTTAGCTAACTTGCGCACTAGATAATTAACTAAATTATGCAGTGAACTTCTTACAGTGGGGATAGGGCCTTCGGAAACGAATACGGATCCGTGGCTTCTCTCAGACTTGGCTTCCGATTTGCTCTCGATTTCTGATTCGTCGACTTGTTCATTGGCCGTAACTGTAAGGAAGCTCGTCTGTTCAAGCTCTTCGTCGGAATCTTTTGAGGAAGACTCATCCCACATTGTTTGTAGTGCTTTCTTCTTCCTTTACTTCTTTGCTTCCTTTTGGTTTGGATAGTTAGCTTTGACGTGCCCCTTTTGGTTGCAGTCATAGCAGGTTACCTCGAACTTCACTTTCGGACATGATTGTACCTTCTTAGACTGAATCACCTTTTTGATGTCCTTCTTTGTGAATCCCTTCTTCTTTTTGTAGAGTCTGCGTACTAGGTTGATGAGTTCGGCTGCTATCTCGTTGTCGTCATCTTCTAAGTCCGGTTTATCTTCAAACTCAGGTTCAATCTGATGCTTCTTTCTAGCCTCCTTTGCCTTGCTTGTACCTGCAATCAACGCAATACCTTTCTCGGTCGACGTGCATTAGTCTGTTCATGCAATTCATCTCGGAAAATAATTCATCTAATTTAATTAACGACAAAGCCTTGGATACTTTGTAGGCGTCTACCATTGATGCCCACAACGTATTCCTCGAAAAAGCATTTAGTGCATACCTTATTACGTTTCAATTCTCCACCTTCTGTTTGATCGCGTGGAGGTCGTTGAGGAGATCTTGGATTTGTGTGTGCAATTGACTTTCCGATTCACCATCTTTAGCATCGGAGGTCTCTTCATGTAGCTCAATTAGCTTCTCCCATAAGTCTTTGGCACTTGAGAATGGATCAACTCGGTTCAGCTCCTCCTTTGTTAGACCACATTGAAGCGTACATGTTGCTTTGGCGTTGGCCTCGACCTTCCTTATTAGACTTCCGTCCCAGTTCTCGCATGATACTGGTTTTCCCGTGCTGTCGAGTGAGAGTGAGATGTTGGTTTTGAGGATCATCCACATCTCAAACTGGGTTTGGAGGTAGGACTCCATTCAGCCCTTCTAATAGCCGAAGTCTTCGCCGGAGAAGAGAGGTGGGTGGGCTATATGCTATAGCCTTCTTGATGGGCTATTTAAGAGGAAGCCTCGTACACACAAGAAAAAATAGTAAAGATTCTAAAACTGGGTCTTGGATTTAGTAGTGTGGGAGTAAAAGAATATAATAAGAATTCGAGTGGTGGTTGCACCGACTTCGAGAAACGAAAAAAAACTCAATCGAAAGAAAAAATTGGAAGGTGGCAATTTTATCGATTCTGATTGACTCTGAAAAAATTAAAATTACCATAAAAAAATTACTTGAATGGTGGTTTCACCAATTTGAAGCGATCCCGCTCTGATACCAATTGTAGGATCGAAAGCGCTAGAGGGGTGTGAATAGTGCTCGTTGCTTTCACTTCATTTTTAGAACTATCGAGTAAATGTATAGCGGAAATAAAAGAAACAATAGCAAATACAAACACCAAGATTTACTTAGTTCGGAGCCTGTGGCGACTCCTACTCCAAGGCCCGCGATTATTGATCGATTTCAGTGGGAAATCACTATAGGTTCAGAAATCTTTTACAATTTGAAGTACAATATTTAAAGTAGTAATAAAAATTATACCGACAACGGAAAATAGTAAACTTGAAGCTTCTGGTCGTCGGAGTCTTGTTACAGCTTTGTTGAATAGTTCTTTGAGCAGAGCACGGAAGGAAGATTTCGATTTCGAGTTGTGTTCATGCTGCTATTCGAACCGACCTTAAGTAGGTCATTGAGGGCACCTCAAACCGCATGGAGGGCGCCTCCAAGCCCAGGGTCAGCCGTGTGTGGATAAACTCCACACTGCTCACAACTTATCAGCCTGAGGACGCCTCCAACCTCCATGGAGGGTGCCTCCAGCTTAGTGTCCAGGGCGCCTCCAAGCTCCATGGAGGCTGCCCTCGGTCGCTTCCTGCGCTGCCTCAGCCAAGGCACTCGAGGCGCCTCCAAGCTCTATAGAGGGTGCCTCGGACACTGTTCATCCGGGCTTTTAGTTCTTTTTCATTCCCTGCAAGATACGTTAGTACAAAATACAAAACATATCCTGCAAAATAGAGTTAGAAAAAATAAAACAAGATTAATATAAGAATTTGACAGTCACTGGATTGTCAGGTTCTGACTTCGGATTTCACCTCCAGAAACCCTAGGTCGAACCGACGCCTACTGTTCCCTCACCGGGGAGCGTGTCCTCACCTGCTCCACTCAGGAGAGTTTACCTGTTGCCAGACCGATCCTCCAGACCGACTAGACTTTTGCTCAGCGCCCGAGCCTCCGGGACTTTCTACTGGGTGTTCGCTCCACGACCCGTCCAATCTTTTCACCTAGTCCGCGACCACTAGGACTTTCCACCTAGAGTCCCCAACTCTAGGGTTTTTGCCCAAGGCCCTCGACCTGCCAAGACTTTCCACCTAGAAACTAACCATACCCTTTAAAACAAAGTTAGCACAATATAGACATGATAAATAAGAGATTTGACAGTCTCCAAATTGCCCGGTTCTAACTTCGGATTTCCCGTCTGAAAATCCTAGGTCGAACCAACACCTACTGTTCCCTCACCGGGGAGCGTGTCCTCACCTACTCCACTCAGGAGAGTTTACCTGTTGTCGGTTGATCCTCCAGACCAACTGGACTTTTCCTCAGCGTCTGAAGCTTCCGATCTACATGCTGGACGTCCGCTCCATGACCCGTCCAGTCTTTCACCCAGTTCGCGACATTAGGATTTCAACCTAGGGTTACCACCCCCTAGGATTTTGCCCGAAGCTCTCGACCCACCAAGGCTTTCTGCCTAGGGTTACCACCCCCTAGGGTTTTCCCTTTGCCTAACCGCTGCTAGAACTTTTCCTCACCTAGGGTTTCCCTTTGAAATTAAAGGAAATTCAAAAATAATTTTTCAAGAATTTTTAAAAAGATTTTTTAAAGATTTTATTCAAAAATTTTGAAAATAATATTGAAAATAATTTTTAATGATTTTTAAAAAAAAATAAAATAACTTTTAAATAAAATAAAAATACATTTTAAATAATTTTTTAAAATAATTTTAAAAATAATTTTTAAATAATTTTTAAATACTTTTAAAATAATTTTTAAATATTTTTAATATAATTTTTAAATATTTTTAAATTAATTTTTTTAAAAAAATTAAACTAATTTTTAAAATAATTTTTTAATGTAATATGTTAATTAAATTTACATTTAATTCTATTTTAATTTTAAGTTTTAATGTAATTTTTTATGTTTAATTAACTTAATTTTAAATTTTAAGAGGATTAATATTTAGGGTTTAATTTTTAATTTTTTTAAAGTTTAGTTTATTTTTAGATTTTTTTTTAATTTAATTTAATTTTAGTATAATTTAATTTAATTTAATTTTAATCCTTATTCATCTCACCTGATCTATATTAATTTAATTTAATTTCTAAATAGTTCTGCCCACTGAGCTTAGTATAAAATTTTAGTTTAACCTGCTAGGATTAGTAAGGGGAAGCTTGAGTTAGTTCCACTAACCCAAATGTACCAGGTCAAAGTCATATCTTCTTAGACATGCATACACAAAGCTTCTCTAACCTACTATCATCCAAAACTTCTCCATTACTGTTTGTCAAGTTAAACTTTTATCCCTAATTAAACTAGTCCTAATTTCCCAACCAGGTAAATTATTATTTTAGAGGTGCCAACTAATTTGGAGTCTCCCCATGAATTATTGTACTTGGGTTTAAGTTTTAGGTTTGTGTCGATTTACTTTATAAGTATAATAAACTTGACTATAGTTTGAGTTTAGATTAATTTTATATTTAGAGGGTGTTTGGCTAAACTTATTAAAAACAGCTTATAAGTTCGTACAACTTATAAGTTGTTTTAGGAGCTTATAAGTTGTTAGGTCTTATTTTAAAAATAAGTTGTTAAAGTGTTTGGGTGAACTTATTACAATCAACTTAAAGATATTGATGTGTTTGGTATTATAAGATCTTTTTATTAATAAAATTACCAAAAAGGGTATAATACTATTAATAGAGGGTTTTGAGATTTTTATTAATAGAGGATTTTGGGTGAATTTCTGCACCGGGGGAGAGAAAATTAGAAAGAGGCGTTGGCGGAGAAGATGACACAATGTTGGAAGAAAAGTCGGCGGAGATAAAAAAATATTAGGTTTATAAAAATTTATGGAGGATAAGATGGAGATTTATGAAATTATATAAGGATATTTTAGAGAAACAAATTATTAAAATAAGATATTTTTTAAAAAAGTAGGGTCTTCCATACTTTTTTAAAAACAGCTTATAAGCTCCAAAACAGCTTATTTTGACAGCTTATAAGCTGTTTGAAAAAAAATTTACCAAACAAATTTGAAGAGCTTATAAGCTCCAAAACATCTTATAAGCTATTTTAGAGAGCTTATAAGCTCAGCCAAACACCCTCTTATTTAATTTAGGTTTAGTTTTTTATTTATTTGATTTCATTTTATTTTTTTAGGTTTGAATTTAGATTAGAAGATTTAATTTTTGAGATTAAGGTTAAGTTATTTGGATTTAACTTAGAAGGTTTAAGGTAGTGTATTTTATTTTTAGGTACATAGTATTGATTGAGTCCTACTTGCTTGGTTAGACAAGATTTCGGAACCCAAACTTTAGTTAGTTTTTTTTTTATTTTGAGTTAGGGTTAGAAATGATTTAAAGGTAGAGATAGACTTGTATCTAAGTCCAGATTTATTATACACGGCTCTTTGGGATCTAAGTATCATATTTAGATACTTTGATCCTGAGGTAAACTTTTCCAACTGTTCTTTTAATTCTTTAACTTGACTTTTCAGAATAGAATTTTCTTCCTCAAGGTTTGTAGCTTGAGTTGAATTTTTGTCTTGAACTTGGTCAGTTAAGGAGGTCAAACTTCGTTGTTCCTTAAGAATGTTATTTTCCTTAAGGAGGAGTTTAGCGTGTTCCTCAGTTTTTGTTAATTTTTTATTTAACAAGTAAATGATTTTAAAAAAAGTTCAGTATAATTAAATTTTACCCTAGTTGATTCATTTGAACCGAATACGGATCCATTGCTCGACTCATATTTGGACTCGTCTTCTTGATCTGAATAGCCTCCGTTTACAAGGTAACTTGCTTGCTTTGATTTGTCGACTTTCGATCCGTCCGAGGAAGACTCGTTCCAAGTCACCTTTAGTGCTTTCTTCTACTTTGTCTTCCTCATCTTATCTTCATTAGGGCATTCATGTTTGAAGTGCTCTTTCTTGTTGCAGCTATAGCGTGTGACGTTCACCTTTGGGTTGTTGGATATGGACTTGGATATCTTCTTCATGTCGTGCTTGGAGAAGTTTCTCTTGTGTCTATTAAACATTTTCCTTACTATGTTCACTAGTTGCTCTTCTTCATCTAATTCTGAGTCGGACTCAGTTTATGGCTTGTGTTTGGCTTGGGTTTGTGCTTTAGCTTCCTTTGAAGTGTCTGTAAGGAAAGTGATCCCTTTCTTGACCTTTGTGGCGATAGTTTGTTCATGCAGTTCCAATTCACAAAATAACTCGTCTAACTTTAATTTTGAAAGGTTCCTCGAAACTTTATAGGCATCTATGATTGATGCCTATAGTGCAGTTCGAGCAAATGAGTTCAGAGCATACCTGATAATGTTGTGGTTCTTGAGTTGATGTCCGATCATGTGCAGGTCGTTGAGGATATTCTTGATCCTCACGTGTAGTTGGCTTGCGATTTCTCCATCTTACATTTTAATATTAAATAAGGAATTTAGAAGCAGGTCTCATTTAGTTACCTTGGCATCGTTGGTTCCTTCGTGTAATTCGATGAGCTTGTCCCATAACTCCTTTGCGTTCTCATGCGGGCTGAATCGGTTGAGTTCTTCTTTCGTGAGTCCGCATTAGATCGTGTTCAACACCTTCGAGTTGATATGGCCTTCTTCTTATCTTCTGGATTCCATCTTTCTAGATCAAGGAGTACTTTAGTTGCTTTGTCTACAGGCGCTCTGTACCCTCGTCGGATGGTCAACAATTGCTCGATGTTCGTCTTCAATTAGACCTTCATTCTCTTCTTCTAATACGAAATATTATTTTCGTTGAAGAGATGAGGACAAGAGATGTTTTATTCCTCAAGTTGGGCCATTTGAATTATCTTGCAAAAAAAATAGAGAGAAGAAATGTCCCAAGACTATGTCTTGGATTAGCTGAGTTTAAGATAAAAAGAAATATCGAAGACTTAAGTGGTGTTGCACCAACTTTGAGTTAAAATCAAACAAGAGATAATTATCTGAAGAGATAAATTTTACCAATTCAAATAAGATACAAAAAATAGAAATCCAAAAAGAAATAAAATAGTTCCCCTGGCTTGATTGGTGGTTGCACCAAGTCAGAGTAGAACTTAGCTCTGATACCACTTGTTGGATCGAGACGCACATGAGACAAGGGGGGTGAATCACGTGATTTTTTAAAAACTATTTTTTTTTATTTTATAAAATAAGTACGCAGCGGAACAACACGGAAACAAAAGCAAGTAAAAAGACACACATTCGGTTTTATTTGGTTCGGAACCTTCGGTGACTCCTACTCATAGGCCCAGGTCCCGCAGACCTATCAACGGGTAATCCACGAAATACTCTTTTGGAAACGTAGACAGAGGGGATTGAGAACAATAAAGGAATCAGAAAAGTGTAACAAGCTACACTTTCCTTTTCTGTAGAAATTAAGTACAGAAGTTAAACTTCGTTACCCAATACTCTTTGTAACAGTTGACTCGAGCTCGGTGTTGGATGACTCCTTAATAGTAGTCAAGCATAACAGAGTCGTAGCAGGATAGCAGCAAAAAGCCGGAGCAGTCGGAACGCCAAACGGACACATAGAGGTTTGTAGAATTGTTGTGTAGAAAGTCTTGGTCGAATGCCTCCTTTATAAGGAATGGAAGGTGTCTTCCATAGCATTGAAGGTGCCTTCAATGCCAACTTCTATTCCTTAAAAACTGGCTTCTTATTATCAACGATGTCTCTGCCTTATCCAACTGAAGGTGCCTTCCATAGCTCTGCTCACGGTGCCTTCCATCTCTTGGAAGGCGCCTTGGGTACTGTTCACCCGAGGTCTTTTTTTCTCCCTTTTTTCTGTAAAATGTATTAGTCCAACAAAAATATTTAACCTATAAAATAAAGTTAGTATAATAATAATATGATTAATTTATAACTTAGACTCTGTCCTTTAGACTAGGATCTAGTCAGGGTCTCAATTTAGGTTTCTGAAATGGACCTAAATTGAACTGACACCTACTGTCCCTCAACTGGGATGCGTCCTCACTAAATTACTCTCCTTCAGTGACTTACCTTCACTTATCAAGTGCCAAGTTACCTTGTTGAGGTCAATTTAATACATCAGGTCTTTCTGCCAGAATCACACATCTAAACTTCACCTATCGAGAATTGAGCATCCTGATCTCTTGCTAGAATCACACATCCGGACATCACCCCATCGGGAATCAAACATCCCGATCTCTTGTAAGAATCCCACATCTGGACTTCACCAATCAAGAATCGCACATCCCGACTGGACTTCCTGCCTTGTATCTGGTCCTCTTAACCTGCCAAGTTAGTCAACCCTGCACACTCGGTAACAAGGTTAGATCACAATACATCTAACTTTAATCCACTTGTCATTAATCAAAACTCAAGTTTGATTATTGGTGTCAATTGCACCAACATAGTCAACCTTAGTAGATTCATTCTACATCTCTAAGGATTTAGAGGTTAGTACTGTAAAAGAATTATTCTCGACTTTCGAATTACACGAATCTCAATGTGTAAAAGTTACAAAAGAAACATAGTCAAATTAGAACCTAGCCTTGCAAGACAAGAAGGATGAACCAGATTCTGACATATCACTCGACGAATTAAGATGAAGCGACTTTTATGGTAAGGAAGTTTTTAAAAAAATTAAGTCTAATAACTTTGGTAAGAAACAGACAACGAAGCTTCTTCGAGGTAAAAGGAAAATCAGATGCTATAATTGTAATGAAAGTCACAGAAAAGACAATTGTCCAAAATTGAAGAACCAGACAAAAGAGAAGGATAAAGGGATAAATAAAACCAAACATAAGAACCTCAGAGCAACGTGGATTGAGCCATCATCCAAGTCTGAGCTGGAAGCATATGTCAGACTAGAACTGATAGTGGATCACCAGAAAGACGACAAAATTACCTTAGAAATGAGCATCAATGAAGGGGCGGAGGGGGGGGGGGCACTTCATAAGAAAACAGCAATGAAGGGGGAGCGTCGAATAATGAGACCAACTCGGTAAGTGAGGTACGTTCTCTACCTCCCGATAAATTGTATAAATTTATCAAAATGCTTTCTAGAAGTTCATGTAAACAAGAAACAAAAAATGAGCAATTAAGAAAGGAGAATTTAGAATTAAGAGTTACCTTAGCAAAATTATACCTATTAGAAGATTACGATAAATTGAAGGTTGAAAATTAAAAGTTGAAGGATCAAATAGAAAATTGAATGATTCATCTTCAGATGTTTAATATTTTAGAAATTCTCAAAGCTTAACAAGTATTTTAGATTTCACAATGACCAAATTATAAAATTGATACAAAAATATATTCTAAGAAAATATCCTATTAATCTAGTAGGTAAAAACTTATTTTGAGTTCCTAAATCATGCTTAGATTAAATAAATTTTTCTACATGTTTCTAATTTTAATTTGCTTTAATTCTATTTACAAAATTAATTAGTTCGTATACCTTCTCTTCGTATTTTTTGTTGAAACTTTTTCCTATGTTATACAAATGAATAATCTATTAGAATAATTTTTTTTTCTTTTGGGGTTTTTCAACGATTATATAATTTTTATGAATTTTTTTATTAAAAAGTGTAATTTAAATTTAAAATTTTTGGAGATGGATTTTGAAAAAACCTGATTGTTTGTATAATTACTGTTATATTTTGAATGTTTAGAAAAATCAACCATAACTTTAGAATTGTAAACTATTTTAAAATATTTATTTATTTTTGAAAATAATTTTCTCTGTTTAAAATATTTTCTACAATTAAACTAAAAAATATTCAATACTTGAAATTTTTATCATGTTCATAAGTTATTATCTTTGACAAATATATTCAAAAAAATTTTACACTTTAAAATAATTTTTGAATTATTTTTTGATAAATCTAGTTTTTAATTTTTAGAAATTCAGATATCTAAAAAAATTCTTAAACTTGTTAGCTATTTTAATCACTCTTAGAAAAATTTTTAGATTTTTTTATGATATATTCCCCTATTTTTTTAATGTGATCAATGGGGAGAAATTATGATGTAAGTTTTTTTTTTTTTTTGGTGGGGGGAGTATAGATTTATTTTATTTTATTGTCAAATTATTGTACTTGTAATAATCACTTTTTTTATTATTTGTTATTACCTTAACTTAACTTAGGTTAATGCACATTAAAAAGGGAAGATTATAAGTACCCTGGGTGAGTTTTGTTATGATTAATTGGGTTAAGTTAGACTCTACGTTTTTGATACCTTATGTCTAAGTGTGCAGGAACTTAGTAACACAAAAAGTTGAGTAAAAGACACAACGAAAGAGAATGATAGCACGGGAAACGAGTCAATGAGCTCGGTGCATCCGAGGGATGAGAAGTTGTGAAAGAGTACATCGATTGAGCAAGAAGCCGGAGCGGAAGACTGCTCGAGGAGAGAAGGTCAAAGTTGGATTCGGGTGAGCTCAACTCTGGATGGTCGAATAATCACCCATGCGACCGGAACAGCAGCTGAAAAAAGTCAACAATGTGTTGACTTTATTCAAGTGCTTGGACCAAGTCCAAGCGCCTGGACTCCAAGAGCTCGATCCAGGTCCGAGCGCCTGAACCAGCTTGGTACCAAACAAGTGCCTCATCTTCGAGATGTTGCTACAAATAACTGTTGGATTCCATATCACAACACTCCAAGCGCCTGGACCAGTCTAGGTCCAGGCGAGGATAAAATTTTATCCTAAAACAATTGAAGAGTCATTACGAAGAAGATAGAATGCATCACTAGGGGCCCTCAGATCCACTCCAAGTGCTTGAAGATGCCACGTCAGCCAACGAACATTTTTAACCAGCAGGCTACAAATATAGCCCTAGTCCTCTTCATTTCAAAATAACACTTTCTATACTTTAATTTCATTCTATTTTTTATATTTACTACTCTTTCTAACAATGTACGAGGTTTCTCCACCTCCAACTTTGCGTGAAGAAGGAGATTTTGCTAGTGCTTCACATTATCTTGGATTAGCAACCTTCTCGATTGCAAACCAAGTAAATCTCTGTAGCCTTGTATTTTTATACATATTTTCTTTTCATTTATTAAGTGTTTATCTAACTCCATTCGAAAGAATGAGAAGAGTATATTCTTAATTTTAGGGTAATTTACCCCCTCCCCCCCCCCCTCTTGCCAACCGCATCAGGACCAACATATTATTGTCATGATATCATTTTGACATATATGTCACTATTAATATAAATATTGTAAGAGAGCCTAAACTTAAATAGGTTATAAAATATTTAAAAAAATGAGAGATTATTAGTGAAATCATGCCTTGGATGTAGAGTTTCGATGTTTGACAATATTTAAGTTTAAATAAATTGTAGATCTCACTTGTCTGACAAGTGAGCAAGAAAAGTTTCGTAGATCTGGAGACCGTATGCAGGGTAGGGAAAGTCCAAGAAGGTGGGAGGTTGGATTATTGGCAAGGAGAAGTCTTTGTAGGTCGGAATACCTAATGCAAGGCAAGAAAGTCTAATAAGGTTGAAAATCAGATTCTTGGAAAAAAGAAAAAAGTCTGAGTCGATTAGAAGATTAAATGCAAGGGAGAATTGAAGATCCGAATACAAGGAAGCTCCAGATACTAAAGCCCAAGAAACATGATATTCATTTGACATGAGATATTTATGGGACAATGACACTGAATTTTGGCATATTTCGGTCATTATAATGTTAGAAAATAATAATATATTAGTCAATTAGTAACATGTAGGCAGTTGATCGATATACTTTAGAATTGAAGAGGTTACGGTGCGGTGGTTAGACTTCCGAGTGTGGATCTCAGGAATCTCAAGGTTGAGACTTAGCTACGGTGAACTGTAAGGAATTTTCCCTCCAATGGAAGTCTATGAAAGCGGGAGCTAGTCGATTCGAAAAACTGGATATCTGATATCAACTAAAAAAAAATAATTGAAGGGGATTCATGATTGAGAGTTTAACCAAACAAAACATTATTTGAGGCTTAACAATCAATGAGTTAAATCTTAAATAGTTGAGGGTTATGCAAATTATTTGATTGTTGTGGGTGAGCAATGCATAAACCCAACTAGTTGAGAGTTTGCACAACAATCCATTGATAGGGTAAGGCTCACACGGGGATTTGTGTTTTGATATAATTTTGTAAAACTTTATGTGACAGTATAATTTTGTAAAATTTTACCCAGGAGCCCAGCATCTTTTAATTGCATGTCCCATTTGGAGGAAAAATTCCTATAAATTCGTCATAGCTGGGGCTCGAACTGCAGGTGCTTAGGTGACAACTTGGATACCCTACCGTTGCACCATAGTACGAGTGAGAAAATGATCCATAAATAGTATATACATGAGTTGGCTCAATTGGTGTCCCCTCGGGATGGACTAGTGGCTAGTGCATAAGGTGTTGCCACAATGAGGTATGGGGGTCAAATCCTGGCTAGTAGCTAAGTTCTTGTCCTCCGCTATGCACTAGTCATTGTCTTGGCTACAATGGCGAAGCTAGGAATTATAATCTATCCTGGATAAAAAATTTTAACGAAAAATAAAATTATATATATACATTAGACATGAACAAATAATTATTAGAAACTAATATGCCATAAAAAATTTGATCGCTAATGCATTTTGTGAAGAAAATATGATTTCATTACTAAATTTAGCTGTGAAATTTAATATCCATTATTTAGCGATGAAATTTAATATCCGTCATTAATTTTTTTAATATTTTTAAAAATAAATATTAAGAAGAACATGTAATATTATCCCACAAAAATATTTTAGAACCCAATTTTTACAAGACAAATAGAACAACTATAACTTGTATCTATTACTTTAACCCAAATCTATACAAACACTCATTATCTCATTCATCAACTAGATAGGAAAATGATAGATACTAAAAATATAACAAAATATAAATTATTAAAAGATTTATAGAAGTCTAAATTTGAGTAGAATCACAAAACTTATAGACCAGACAAGCGCATCAAGTAGGTAACTAAAATTCTGAGTTGAAATCACATCAAATTTTAGACAAAAGGTAACTATAAAAGCAAGTTGGTAACTCTGGAGGTAATCCTTGGGTCATTGCGGATAATGATACTATGAGCTACATCAACAGTAATGACCTTGAAGTATTTGTAGGTCGAATCCTGCAAAACACGAGAGGACAAGTATAAAATGTTAGCAGTATAAAGTTCAATAACATAAAAAGGAAAACTAATCTCACCTCATTAATCCAAAATATTAGGTGTAGCAAACACAAACAAATAAAAAGTCTTGAAAGGTTGAGTGGCCAATGAAATATATAGCAAGTAATGGGACAAACATGAAAATGTATCTAATCAACCAACTACTTGAATTGCGCTCCAGCTGCAATTTTCAGTTGAAGAACTTTCACATCGTCAACTTCTTAAATAAAAATAGAAAAAAAATTAATTAGCACAGATAACTCACAAAGTAAAAAAATTATTTTATGATCCATATATATATACACATTATCGAAGTTGTGCTCTACGATTCTTCAAAGTATAATATTCATCAATGATAGAATCTGAATCAACACTTGAAGCAAACTCTCTTTCAATGTAGATAATCATAGAATATGTTAGAAAAACCTCTCCCATTCTATTACGAAGAACTGTTTTAACATGCTTCATAGTTGAAAATGCACGCTCTGTAGTTGCCGTAGAAACATGCAAAGTTAAAATTAGACGAATCAACTTGTTGATCAAATTATAGTGCTGTAATTTTTTTGTTTCAAATAACCCTTGACACAATTTTGAGATAGTGGACATTTTTTGAAAATTTCATGACAAACCACATCGAGCTCATAATGTTGTAGCTGACACCTCAAATTATGCATTTCTTGTTCAGTGAAGTCCTCAGGATAATACTTCTCAGCGAGATTACAAATCTTATCAATGTTGAACCGATTAAAATTATCTTTTGGATCCAAAGTAGAGCTAAGCATAAGAAGTTCTACTGTCTCATCACTGAATCTAGAGTTTAACTCTTCTAATTGAAAATCTATTGCAGCATTAAATATATCATAATGAAAGTGATGCTCAACTGTGATGGCATCCTTTTGCTGGCATGAATGACTAGAATGCTTATAACGAGCACTCATTGGTGTCGGCCTTTTTGCATGTCACAAGGCACCCCAAATTAATAAAGATTGGAACTCAATTAAAATTAAAACAAGTATTGTAGTAACGAGTCCCGAGTCGTATTTTTCCAAGGTTAACTAGTTAGTGTGCGTTAATTCTAGAATTAATTCAAATCGATTTCTCATATCAACAAAGTTCATTAGGCTTTTTCCTCAATCAAGCATTATGGAATCAATTCTTTTAATTAACAATTACAGTAACAAGTAAACTCCAAAACTCAAACACACTTGTAGAAATTGGACTCCATCTACTTCACAATCAATTAACCTAAACAATCAAGCTTAAATAACAAGTCTTCAACTCTCACCCTCATTTAACAAGACATATTGGAGGTAAACAATTAAAAACTCAAGGTTCCATTCATATTCAAACTTAATCTCAGTCACAGCAATTCAGTTGCACAGAATAAGGGATTTGCTAATTCCATGAATTAAAACTAACACTAAATCAAACACTAGATTGCAACCTAATTAGTTAGCTACAATTAATTAACTAAATAAGAGTCAGATTACAAACTAAGTTAGTATCTAAATGTGATGAAATTGCAGAAACCTAAGAGAATCAGAGTTGCAAATGAAAATCAGAAATGGATTTTTGCATAAGAAATTCAAACAAAATGAAATGGAAAAGAATTAAATCAGATATGAAGATCTGAGCTAGTTTGAGACAAATCAAAGACAAAATAAAGACAAAACAAAAACCCTAAACATTCCTAAACCAAATCCCGTAGCAATCTTCTTCAATCTGCCAGGAAACCTCCAAAACAGAAGTGCTCTCGGAAACCTCCTTTCAAGCACCCAACAAACAATTCCCGAGCTTCCAGCTATTACCAGAGAACGTTCACAGATCCAGGAAACCTCCTTTCAACTCACATCCAGTTGGTAACCTCACTATCCGAAGAAACAGAGCAAAGGTTCTGTGATTTGCAAAGCTAAGTAAATTGATCAGATCTACTTCACCTCGCTGTGGAATGACGGTCGGAAAGAAATCAGTAGCTCCCGAGAAACCTCCCTGAAGCTCTGGTGGATGCGAAAAACGCCGATCGGGAGACCTCCCTTCAATCAGGTACGCGGCGGTAGAACAGACCCCAAAACGCAATCTGGAAACCTCCTCGATCGCTCTCTGCCCTCGGAAGATGAACGTCGGAGCTCAGTGGTCGTCGTCGGTGAAGAAGAAGAAGCCACCGGATTGGGAAATTGGAATGGGAACTGCGGCGCCGCGAGGAAGAAGAAGAAGGAGCTACTGTAGAGAAATCGCGAACGCCGAGTCCGAGCACTGTAGCTTCTCATGCGGCCTTTTAAATCTCCTCAGATTCGATCCAACGGCTGAGATACTTCGGATCTCGATCAACGGTGGAAAATAACCTAAAATCCGATCCAACAGTACTGATCTTCATCTACGGTTCAGATCTACTCCTCATTAGGTCGGATGGACCAGATGCTTGACGGATGGCCCAGATCTCTCCAATCTTCAACAGACGGTCCAAATCGATCCAGGTCTTGATCGCCTCATTTTGCCCTAGATTTGAGCCCAAGTGTGGTCCAATCTGATCGGGTCCATGACCCTTTTGATGCCTACAAAATAATAAACAAATATTAGCACCAAAATACCATGAAAATAGGCTAATTACAATTAAATCCAAGATCACATGCAAATTATGAAATGCAATCTAAATGTGAGATTATGCTGTGAATAGTCCAATAAAAATATGCATTATGAATTAAAATAATGTAGCAAAATCATGGTTATCACTCATCTCCGGTATATCAACATCCAATCTTGTGCAAAATGATTTGACATATGAAAGAAGAATATCAAAACCATCATTTCTCAATGTCAGAAGAAGTGCTTTAGTTGTAGAGATCAAATCCATTGCATTTTCGATATCAAGAGATTTTTGTTGCAAGGCACGACAAAGTAAATCTGTGATCATAATAATTTTATGCATCAAATGCAAAATAAAAATAAAATCAAAAGATTCATCACTATTAAGGAACCATCAGCTTCCCCGCGCATCGAAGGAGAGGAATGATCAGTGATAATATTTTTAAGCACAATAATAGTTGCATTATGCTTATCTATTAAGTTGCAAATATAATCAAAATGGGAGCTCCAACGAGTAGTTCCTACTCGATGCAAAGTACCAATCTGATTAGCTCCTCGTCCAGTCTCGCGTTCACCAGCAACAATAAAACGTGCAATTTCATTAACTTGAGCAGATTGTAACTCGACATTGCGTTTGGATGAAGATGTAACAAGATTAACAATAGTCGTCAGATTTGAAAAGAAAAGGCATATAGGGATCTCATTTTCAGCAGCTGCAACTAACGCTAGTTGGAGTCGATGGGCAAAACAATGTACATAATATGCATAGGGGAAATCTTTATGAAATAAAGCTTGCAATCCATTAAAAGCACCACACATGTTGCTAGCACTATCATACCCTTGACCCCACATATTGTGTATTTCTAGATTATATCTGGTGAGAACATCACATATTTCTTTCTTAAGTGTTGCAGTTGTGGTGTTATGAACATGCACAATTTGGAAAAAACGCTCCCGTAAAAAACCATGAGCATCAACAAATCTCAAAATTATAGTCATCTGTTCTTTGTTAGATATATCCTTCGCTTCATCCACCAAAATACAAAACTTAGAATCTCCAATTTCATCACGAATTTTGTTTCTGATTCTATTACCAATAATATGCAAGATTTCTTTTTGAACTTCTGGTGAGGTATATTTTGCATTTCCCGGTGCTTTCTCTAAGATTTCATCGCCAACTTTTAAACCCTTCAATTGTAAATGCAGATTGTTGTGCTTCATCACTTAATTCAAAAAGATAGCATGGAAAACAAAATGTTATATCCTTTGAAGGAGAGTACTCTAACCATGGAAATTTTTTAAACCATGTATATTGAAATCGACGATGTTGCTTTCCTGATTCAGACTGTGGGTACTCCTACAATTTGGGTTGATATGACCCTATTTTGATATAAGCTCATTTAATTTCATCACGATGATTAACAGGATGTCTCCACATGGGAATACGCAATCCAGGATCTCGTTCAAGTGAAGTTTCATCAAACTCAACTCTTTGAGATTTAGAAGGAGGTTCAAACTCTTCGTTAGAAATGGATGTATTAGTCTTGGTCCTCTCGGAGGATGAAGGATTATCAATTCTTGGCTTAAAGAATCATAGAATATTGTTTCCCCTTTTTCTCTCTTGATTTGACATTAAAATAACCTAGGACAAACACATTTTGACATGATAAAATCTTATGAATTTTAAATAATGATTTCTAATACAATTTCTAATATGAATCTCACTTTCTCTTAAATAGATTCAATATCAATTGCAATGGTTAAAAATTCAACATTATTTAAAGTAAAAAAACAGTTAATAAATCAACTAGTTTAAATTCTATATAAGAAAAAGATTAATAAAAAGAAATAGAAATATGTTGTCCCTTTCTTAAGCGTAACCACATATTAAAAATTAAAGCTTGATCGTATATCTAGTAAAAGAATCTTTAATTAATTTCAACATTGTATTAAAAACTTTGATTAAGCACTTAATCATGCATATTTATGCATTTCATTACTCTTATTTTTTGCCATGGTAGATAGTAAATAATTAATAGAATAAAAATTAAAAAGTGAAAATAAGCAAACAAATAAAAGCAAACAGTTTTGTGTTTGTTGTAACATTTCAAACTAGTTGTTTGATTCACTTAAACATTTAACTGTGATGGATTTAAGAATGCATTTTAATCTTATGATTAGGTTATTGATTAGGCATGCATTTCAATTAGCTGTGATAAAAAAAATCTTGGGAATTGGGATCAACCATGGCAATTAGCTGTGATTAGGTATGCATTTTAATTACCTTCTCCGTGTTGACTTAGGGACGAGTTGACGGAGCGATGGGGGCAAGCGAATCGTCTTTTGCCACAATGAGTTAGTTCAATTGGTAGATTAATTTTCCGTGGATATAAAATATGTTGTTAGGTGTTTTATCTTCCTGATACAAAGGGCAAATGCGCTTTATAATTTACTTGTATTTTATCGTGGAAACAATGAGATTGGAGGACTTGAGATGAGCAATATCATTATTATTATTTTTTAGCGGTACATGAGTTATAGGGAAGTATCTGTGTGTTGAATGCAGACTCCATCGAAAATTGTCTCTTCCAAGGCGGTAGGCCATGCAAACCTTCGAAAGTAAGCTGTCTGCGCCTTTTTTTCCTTTTGGTTGTTAGAATAGGAAGAAACAAAGGGCACATTTGCCGGACCCCTAGCAACGCGTTTACTTGCTTGCTTGCTAGGAATTAAAGGTTCTCCAATTTAAAAAAAAAAAAATCAAAATTGAGAAATATAATTTTGAAAAATTAATTCAGTAAAATTTTATTTAAAATCATTCGAAAGATAATTATTTAAAATGAAAAGATATTTTATCAATTTAAATTTTGATAAATTAACAATCAAATTTAATGAGAAGAAAAAATTTAGTGGATAAACAGTGAGTTAAAAAAAAACTAATACCACAATAAATACTGCAAAGAAGAAAAAATAAAAGGGAAAAAAATAAAATTTAATGAGAAATAATAGTGTAATATTAAATATATTTTTGATTTTTAAAAATATTTTTATAAAAAAATTATTAATTATTAATAAATATTTTTAATTTATTAATTAATTAAATTTTAGTTGGTAAATTAAATTACTATCAATAAAAAAAATTAAAAATTATGAATCAAATTTTTAATAAAAAAATAAATTACCAACGAAATATAACTTTCGAGATAAAAATAAATCTTGATTAAAATTTATTTTAACAAAAAATTTTAAATATTTACCACCCAAACTCATATATATATATATATATGGGTATAGGTTTGATAGTAGGGTGGAATGGGAATAGGAATGGAAATGAAACCCATCAAATTATATGGGTTTGGTAATTCCCATATATCTAGTAATTATTCCCAAACTCACAATCCAAATATTATTTTTTATTATCATTCCATTTCCTCATTCTCAAACCTATCAACTAAAGACCTCCCTAGTTAGGTCTAGTTTAGAATATATATATATATATATATATATATATATATATATATATATATATATACTGTGCGCGTTGCGCAGGAGATCAATTAATAACTTTTTTTTAATTTTTTAATTTTTTAAATATTTTAAATTAAAAAAATTAATTAAAAAAATTAACATTTCTTTATATAAATTTTTAATACATTAATATATCCCCTCAACATATTACAATACTCAATAAATACTTAAATTAATTTTATTTTATTTTATTTTTAAAACCAAACACTATAACCTAATTGGGAAGTCTGAACCCTAGAGGTAAAATCTAAAAAAAAAAAATAGCTTTGATATTATAATCCAAAGCTTGAACCCTAAATAGCTTTGATACTATAACCCAAAGTCTGAACCCTAGAGGTAAAATCTAAAAAAAATATAACTTTGATACTATAACTCAAAACCTGAACTCTAGAAATAAATTTTTAAAAAAATATTTTAATTATTTTTTTTAATTCAAAAAATAAAAAGAACTAAAATCAGTGATATTCTGTGCGTGCAGTCGCGCACTATGCTGACGTGTATATATATATATATATATATATATATATATATATATATATATATATATATATATATATATATATATATATATATAGCATGATAATTTCAAAAAAAATGAAGACGCTCTTTTGACCTTTTCCATAGTTATACAATTTATTAGTTGCTAGATTAAAAGAAATCGAGAAATAAAATATTTTGATTGCGATATCCAATGATATAGAAGTTTGATAGATGGCAAAGCGCCATTAGACGTTTTGACTTTGAGAGCTAATCATATCTAATCATCGTTTCAAAGCATTAAATAAATCTAATCACTATCATCTTACGTCTTATACCTCTGAAATCAATATGACACGACCGAAAGCTTGATAATAAATAAATGCTTCATCGCTCCACCAACATAAAGGCTCCAGCTTGAGAAAAATGATCTACACATTTTTTTTAAAATGTTTTAAAGAAACTTAATTTGAAGAGCTTAATACAATGTTTTTGACAAACATAGCAGAAGTATAACCAAATCCATATTTACAAGCTAACTATCTATTTCTACAATTACAAGGAATATAATATATAATTTACCATAAGCAGAAAGAAAATTAATCGATCAAAAACTGAAAACAAAGAGGGTTTTTCAAGTGAAGAAGGGAGCGGCTGCGTCGTCGTCGGAGGGCTGCAAGGCGCCGATCCTGATCTTGTATTTCCGGAAGCTTCCGGAGGTGGTCTCCGCGTCGTTGCCCTCCGAAGAGGAGCCGCCGGACGGCGAAGAAGCGGCGAATTCGTCGCCGGCGTAGGTGGCGACGCCGATGAGGAGGCCGCACCCACGGCAGAGAAGGCGCGTCCGGCGGCGGCGGATGCCCCAGGATCGCGGAGAGCGGAAGTAGGGCAGGCAGCGGAGATCGTCGGTCTGCGTGAACCTGCTCTCGTCGATGGTGGCGAAGGAGACGACGCCCTTCCTGATGAACCTCCCGTACTCGGCGCCGATGTTGGCTGTGTCGCGATCCGACGAGCTCAGGTTCAACGCGTAACCGCAGTGGCCGCAGCTGCCGAGAACACAACCCGAATTCATCAAATCCCAATAAAAACAAGAAGAAAGCTCGAGCAAATCCTTCTACCAATTGAGTGAACGATCAAAATTCTTAAAGGGGGAATTTTCTCAGGCGAAGAGCAGAATCGAAACCAAAGCCTAAGAGTAGAGAGGGATCAGTCACCAGTAGAGCACGTCCCTTCGGGAGGAGGAGGACGTGAGGCCGCCGCCGCCGTATCTGCAGTTACGAGGAAGCATCGGATGATTCCGGTGCAGATACGAGAGGAGGCGGGGCGACGAGGTAGCGGCGGCGGCGGAGACACGGCGCTTGTTGTCATTAGTACAGACCTGACATATTTATCATATTATTATTTTATTATAAACTAGAGGGCCTAGGAAATGACCCGTTTGGAAACTTTAGGTCATTTTCACATTTTTGGGGTGCATTCAATCATTGAAGGATTTCATTGATTTTTTTATAAATGATATACTTTTGTGAACTTCATAAATTTTTATTGATTTTTATATAATCTGTTATGAAAAAAATTTCATAGAGTTCTATAAATTTTTTTTAAAGACTTTTACATATATTTATAAATTTTACAAATATTTATGAATTTAAGAGGATATATTCAATCTTGTAAAAGTGTAGACGATAAAAAATATTTTCAATTTTTTATACCTTTATCTTGTTTTGGCTAAAAACAAAGAGAAGATAACATCTCACTTTAAAAAATAATAATAATATAATTTCAAATCCAATAATATTATAATAATTTCAAATATTTTTATTTATAATTTTGATTCAAATTAACTTAAATATTGGTCAACTCTTTAATTTAGTCCAACTTTTAATAAAATGTTGATAAATTTGATTAGTAATAAAATTAATAATAATATTATTAATTTGATTAGTAATAAAATTAATAATAATATTATTAATTTGATTAGTAATAGTATTATTAATATATATATATATATATATATATATATATAATTATTTATGAATTTTTAAAATTTAATAAATTTTATATAATTTTTTTAGGTCAAATTTCATTATACTTTATTAAATTATCTATTAATTAAGTTGAAAATTAGTTTGATTTATTAATATATATTTTATATTAAAATCTACTGTCTCATGTTTCTCTTCCCTCTACACACAACGTCGCCGTCCAAATTGACTTTGACTTTAACCTGCTCGCAAGTAGCCGACGAAAGCATCACCAGTCGCCTAAAATAGTTTTTCTATTTGTTTTCCCCCTTTCCGGCGCACTGCAGGCTTTACCGGATGATACTCATTTTTTCCTATCACGAGCAACCAGAGAAAAAATCTCCTCCTGTAGCCCGCCGCCGGGAAAAAAGCTGCAAGCGGCTGTTGTTCCATTCCAGCCGTTCCGATCTATTCTTTTATCGTTATAACATTGGAGAACAACATTTCAGAGGACTCTCAGCTTCGCATGAAATGTATGTTGAGAGGTTGATGCAGGCCGCCCAGAGGTTGACTAAGGACAGAGCCTTTAAATAAAAAAATAATCAAAATCAAGGAGTGGAAAGAGAAATGACTTATTTGTAAAAAATTAAAGCGATTTGAATTTTATAGAAATCTTAAGGATGAAGAAAAGACTTTTTATTTTATTTTTAAAATTGTACCAAGTGTTTTGGAGAGCTCTTATTGGTTAAAATTTATATCCGAGATTTTCTAAAAGAATTCATGAAAATCTATTGAAACTTTGGATATCAAAATATTTTCATAGAGTTTTAAAAAAGTTTGAATATTCTATGACTTTTTAAAACTCTATAAAAAACTAATTTGGATATTACTAGATTTCTATAAGGTTTATAAAAGTCTAGATTGAATGCACCTACACTTTTAAAATCCACAAAAATCATTCAAAGTAATTAAAAGTCCAACATTAAATACACCTCCTTTTATTTTTAAAAATTAAGTGAGTATATATATATATATATATATATATATTTCAAAAACATCAATATTTTTTATTTAATAAAGTTAAAAAATTCTTAATTAATAGATCTATCTTTAGGAAGTTTATCTTTAGTGTGTTTATAATGAAGTAGGGGGATTTAAAACTTTAAAGGACGAAATAAGAAGGCATCCCATTAAAATTGAGTCTCTTGAGACAGTCTATGTTGTTGATCCCAACATATCGACGGCTTGTATGAGTTGAGAGATCACATTAATGTCGAGTAAATCCTCGACACTCTCAGTTAGTTATTAGTAAATCATAACTAAAATATATCAAAATCATTGACACTCTCAGTTCTTCTAAGCAACTTACCAAAACTTTGACTTGGACTTTGGGGTTTAATAGGATCCAAGCCAAATAATGATATTTATTTAGGGTTTGATGAAATTGAATACTAAACAATTAAGATTAGTTAAGAGGATTAATAAAACGTGATGGATAGATAGGTTAGGTGAGCAGAAGAGCAAATAAGTTAGAATGTCCAACCGAAAATACTAGCTAGGACGGTTTAGATGGACGAGTTAGATGTGCCAAACAAGCTGAATAATTAAGCTGAACAAGTCGAAGAAACATCGGACAGACCGAAGGACTTAAACAGATGAGTAGGTTTGCAGACAAAAGAACAAGGAGAAGATTCATGACATGGAGAAATCATTATGTAGTGATTCGGTACGAAATTAGAGAAGATGGTACAAGGAGGTAGTTGAAAGGTTGACGGGGCGAAGATTTCATGCAGTCCTACAACACGAAAAGTGTTAGTGCCGAGCCAAGAAGAGATTCTCGGCGTTGACCCTCCGACACTCAAATCAGTGATCCCCGCAAATAAAGTAGTAGAAACTGTAGCTAGAGCGTGTAAAATAATGAAGTTGCCCATATCTCCGCCTATGGATGGAAACCCCCTTTTATAATGTCACTGTAACGTCTGTGCACGTATCTCAAAGTGAGCACACGTTTTCTCAAAATATCGTAGAAAAAGACAAGTTAAAAAGTGTCACTAACACCTTTCCTTAAGCAAGCATACAAATCCCTGATGTGATAGGTTGCAAGCTTTTAAAGTACGATTTACCTGCAGAACATGTTATTTGTCAATAGCACAAGCCTCCAAAAGGGTATGATGAGATATGTAGGTGGAGCCCACTATTGGCTGATCGGCCCCCACTCGGAATGGTTGTTCTCGTTCCGCTATGCTGCTCGGAGCTGCTGGTCTGTCCCCTTCTCCACTTCCCGATTGTTAGTGGTTACTTTCGCCCATCTGGCCGTAAAGCCCAATCGGGTAGGACTGGAAGCCCATTGCTTAACGGTTACCTCTTAACTCCAATTGGCACTACCAAAGGATGGTCATTCGGCACCCCCGCCCGGCCGATCGGGGCACCCGCTCGTCTGGTCCACTAATAGCCCAGGTTCTTTGACCATTTTTACTTTGATCTCCACATTAGCAATCCTTTCCCCCTCCCTCCTTCCTTTTATCCTTCTATGTGGGGCCCCTCTTCATCACTACATCACAAACCTTCCCCTCAAGTCTAGTCAAAGGAGACTGTAAGTCCAACTAACTAGACATTTGGTGTTCTCCGTGAACACTCTCGCCAATCGGATGCACTGGGGGTTTAGAGCCACCGCTCAGCTATCACAATACTTATACTATTCTTTAAGAAGTTGATCTCTTCTTGGTCTGGCGCTTTAGGGTTTAGAGCTGCCACTCAGTTTTTGTAGTTCCTTTTACTTACCAAAAAGATGAATTTTCCCTGACTAGGCGTATTAGAGTTTAGAGCCGTCGCTCGGTTATGATGTGCACCCCTCTTGCTTCCTGCTGTTTGTCGAGAAGTTGCCTTTTCTCTACTCTGAGATGCTAGGGTTTAAAGTCGCCGCTAGGTTGTGGCGTACGCTTTAGCCAACTTTGAACTTCTTTTTCGTTGCTCTTTCGATCGGCTAAACATACTCAGAGGTTGGTGCCGCTCGAATCTATCGTGGACAATACTTAGTCGTTTTTCTAACTTCCCCTGATCTCTGCTTCGACTACTCACCCCCATGTAGAGCTTTTTAATTGCCGCTGATATCACCATAATTTCTTGAAAATCATTCAAATCCCTGACCATTAATGCAAAGCATGCTTGGTCATGCCCTTTAATCATGAATTTTCTCTCCTCATTAATGCCACGTGTAATCGAATGTTACACGTCATTTTTCCCTACCACTGCATGTGTGATGTGACAGACGACTGTTTAGATTTGATGCTACAGCCGCCTCTTCAAAATCAATGGCCCAGATTAAACCTAGTTTTTTGAAACCCTCGAGTGGACTGCTTAGAGTGGCCTTCTCAAGGATTTTTTAAACTCTCAACTTCTCCCTTCGCCTCATCACCTTCCTCGTCCTCATCTTCTTTTTTCTTGCTTCTCAACCTGAGTTCATCGTCGGTGCTTTCCTTTTCAGTAAGACCTTCCTCCCTTCTTCCTTTTGATCTTCGATTTCCGTTCTTCATTTCATGGTAGTCTTCCACCCCACCCCCACCTCCACCCCCAGCCTATTTTAACGACGACGAGATCAATCAATGAAACTGACTTACATATTCTTGACGATTACCAAATCGTTATCCCCTCTGCTTATGCTCGCCCCCATACCCCTCCGGATGGTTTCCTCCCTTTCTTTAAGGATTAATTTTTTGCTGGCATGTGATTTCCCATCTATCCTTTCTTTTCCGAGATTTGTAGATACATTCAGATTCCTTTGCATTAATTAGTGCCCAATTCCTTAAGACTACTATGTGAGGTTGTTGTATTATTTCATCTGTATGAGATTCCCTTGGTGCCCCGCGTGTTTCACTACTTTTACTATCCAAAGTTGTTCGAGCCAAGCACTTTCCTTTTTCAAGCTCGTGTGAGTGCCGTTTATTTTGACAAAATGCCCTCCTCGAATAAGCACTGTAAAGAGCACTATTTTTTCATCCGTCTACCCAATCAGCCTATCTTTTCGATCAACTAGAAGATAGAATTGTCGAAACCACCTCTGCTTGGGATATATTGAGGCCAGTCGGCTTACCTCCTAGCCATGAGCTTGGCCAGTCAGAAGTACCATATACACAGACTGCTTTTGGAGGGAGTCTTGTATATGTTCGAGCTAAGTCCTATCCAAACACGACTGCCCATCTCTCTTAGTACGTCTTTTTCTCCCTATCATCTTTACAGATTAAATCATGAACCGAGCACTGTTGAGCGGCAAGTGTAAGCTTGCCGATGCAGAGATCAACTCCAAAATAATGGCCAAGATAGAAAATCACCGATTGTTATCGGTCGAGCATTCCAAAGAGTTGACTGGCGAAGAGGGGGAAAGCCGAGTGGCGGCTTGCGACTCAGTGACCAATACAGGCAAGTTGCCACCTGAGCGCCCTTTTATGGCGCTGACTATGGTTCCGTTAGAGTCAAGCACCTCTGGCGAGCCATTGATCCAGCGTCGCAAGAGGTACCGAGTAGAGTCTTCCTCCCGATCGCCAACTTTGGCTTTATAGACTCCCATTCCCGCAGCTGCTCCTCGACCTTAGTCCGAGCAGGGCGAGACTTCCTCCTCTGCAATTCTGGAGAGGGAAGCTGTCCTACTTGTTGGATCGTGAAAATGCTAGAGAGGGTGAATAGCGTTCGAAAAAATCGTAATTAAATAGAGTCAGGTACGTAGTGGAAATACGAAAGATACAATGCTAACACAAACCAATTTTACTTGGTTCGGAGCCTTCGTTGACTCCTACTCCAAGGTCCGCACTCGTTGACTGCTTTCGTTGGGCAATCACTAATAATTCGAAAAGATGTTTACAAAATAAGTACAGGAACTTGCAAAATGAAATTACCGACAATAAAAAAGTAAAGACTAAATCGTTGGTTGTCGAAGAAGCTTCGCAGCTTAGCAAGATCGTCTTGGAAGCAGCGTGCACGAGAGCAATCATAGCAGAAGTTGTTGTTCTTTGCTCCAGGTGGTGGCCTCCTTATATAGGAAGCTCCGACACCCAGATCCCTTCCGGGTGCCTGGAGCGTGACGTCGGCCCAGCAATCAGCACGCTCCACGTTGCGTCGGGATAGAATTTGCATTCCGGGCACTCAGACCACCATTTTCCAGCAACTCAATTTCCTGCAAGAAAATGTTAGTCTGAGGCAAATGCAAATTATACTACCCTGCAAAACAAAGTGTTAGCACAATTATAGAGTAGTAATTAGATTCTGTCTCACCGAAACCAGAATCTAGTCACGATCTCAACTTGACTTACCTTAACTTATCTTCCATACATCTGGTCAGACTGTCGACCTATCTGGACTTCGTGCCAGCTATCAAGTCAGCCCATCGATCTAACTGGAGTTCGTGTCAAACATCCGGTCAGCCCGTCGACCTGTCTGGACTTCGTGCCAGCTATCAAGTCAGCCCGTCGACTTAGTTGGACTTCGTGCTAGCCATCCGATCGACCCATTGACCTAGTTGGACTTCGTGCCAAATATCCGGTTAGCCCGTCGACCTATCTGGACTTCTCATGTTCACTCAATCAAAGTGTTAGATCACTACGAAACTAACTTAACCTACTTTATCATTCATCAAAATATGAGTTAGATCATTAGTGATAATCGAATCAACAATCTCCCCCTTTTTGATGTAATGACAACCTGAGTTAAGTTAGTAAAAATATGAAAAAATAACTGTTACCAAAGAAATAATTTTTAATTAGTTTAGTATTTGTTATCTAGTTTTTGCTAACTTAAGCCACCTAACCCTCCTCCTTTGGCATTCATAAAAAAGATAACAAGCATAAACAGGTTTAAGAAAAATTGCTAAGTAAAGGAAAGACAAAATTTTGTCAGGATTATTGTGGAAGTTTAACTTTCAAGAATTCAAATAAAGTTTTGTAAGAAAAAATAGTTTTCAATATTTACAAAATGTACTATCTTTATAAAATTTGAAAATGCTAGAAAGAGTTAGACGATTAAAGGTATATATAAAAAAATTGAAAGTGAATTTTAAAAACATTTAAAATACTTGTCAAACCATTTGAAAAACAGTTTCAAAAATTGAATTTTGAAAAAGGGATAATTTCTAAAAATGTCTTCTCAAAAATATAAGGCTTTCAAAAATAAGATGATAAAGGTAGATTTTGAAAACAACATTTTGAAAACAAGGGATACTTTGAAATATATTTTGAAAATGAATTTTTTGAAAAGATATAAGAGAAGTTTTCAAAAATTGAATGGTAAAACTTTAAACAAGATTTTAAAATCTTAAAGTTTTAATAATTTTTAAATTTATCTTTAGGACTTATCATTTTAATAATTTTTGAAATAAATTTTTACAAAATATTTCCAATAATAATTATCCCCCTGAACCTGACATTACTTTTAAAATAACATAGCTATAAAGTGTCCTTAACTATCTACCCATTAGTTACTTACTAGTTATCAAAAGATATCAACTTTCACTTGGTTAGTCAGGTTAAGTTAATGTATTTAGTTAGTGTTTGACTAAGCTGAATAACCTAACCTGATTAATATTAGTTTAGTATTTAATGCCCAGACTTATGTTGATGCACTGATATAAGCATCTTAAGTCCAAGGAATCTGCCTATACATCTCACCCCTTTCTAAGTTCAACAATTCACAACAAGGTAGTCCTAGTGTGTTGGTGAGATGCTTAAGTTCTAGACCTATAGGAGCATGCTTTCTAAGGGATTGATCTAGTCTAATGCTAAAATTAATTTTTAAAATCTAGAAATAGGAAGTTTGAAAAATAAAAAATTTTACCCTAAAATTTAAGATAAATATTTTTGAAAACAATTTTAAAAGTAAGATTCCTTGTCTATTAAGCACATTCCTAATTGTTGACGTAAGTTACTAAATTCACTTTCAGAGAGATTTAGTGAATATGTCAGCTAAGTTAGACTTTGACTCAATATATTTGAGTTCAATATCTCCTTTAGTGACATGCTCCCTGATAAAGTGATGTCTAATTTCAATGTGTTTAGTTCTTGAATGATGCACTGGATTTTTTGTTAAATTAATTGAACTAATATTATCAATTAGTACTTTTATATTTGTAAAGTTTAAGTTAAAATCTTTTAAGGTGTGCATCATCCATAATAATTGTGCGACACATTCTCCTATAGCTATATATTCTGACTCAGTAGTAGATAAGGTAACACAGTGTTGCTTTCTACTAAACCAACTGACAAGTGATGGGTCAAGTAGTTGACATCCACCACTTGTACTTTTTCAGTCCAATTTACAACCAGTGTAATTTGAGTCAGAATAGCCTATTAGTTTGAAGTTTCTTGTCCTAAGATACCAAATTCCTATATTTGATGTTCCTTTAAGGTATCTAAAGATTCTTTTGACTTGTGTCAAATGTGATTCTTTAGCACAGGTTTGGTATCTAGCACACATACTAACTACAAATAGAACATTAGGTCGACTTGCAGTTAAGTATAATAGGTTATCTATGGCACTCCTATAGTATCTTAAGTCAACCGGTTTTCAGATCATCATCTAAGGTTGTGTTAGTTGTCATAGGTGTTTTTATTTCCTTAGTATTTTTCATTCCAAATTTTTTAAGTGATTCGTTAACATATTTTTGTTGATAAATATAATTGCCCTTATTTGTTTATTTAATTTGTAACCCTAAAAAGTAAGTTAATTTTCCTACTAAGTTCATTTCAAATTCATGTTCTATTAGAGTTGTAAATTCTTATAAAAATTTTGAATTGGTTGACCCAAAAATTATATCATCTGCATAGATTATGGCTATAAAAACATCTTGTTTGATTGATTTGACAAATAGGGTTGGGTCAATTTATCCTTGGTTGAATCCTTTAGAAATTAGGTAAGAGGTTAACCTTTCATACTATGCCTTGGGTGTAACGACCCACCTTCCTTACTACTCTCTAAAGGTGGCCGTTACTTAACTATTACTCTACTTACTAGTGTTACTTATGCTATTATTAGCAACACTTAAATTTATCATGGCCCCAGAGAAGTTCCTACCGAAAAATTTCGGCAGAGTCTCCCCTGTACCGGTGACAATAATCATCAATACATGCAAAATAAACCATTAGCCACATGTGGCTGGTATATATACTTCACAACCATACAGTAATAAGACACAACAACTTAAAAAAAAACTATTCTAGCAATAACAAATGAATAAAGCTCCAACCGTGGGAAACAACCAAACTAACAATGCGGAATAGACTCAATTAGCAACATAAGAAAAAAGAAACAACTCTTTAACAATCTCAACTTCTCTAATAACATTAAAGAAGGACTCTAAACAACTTCTTAGCCAAGTCCCGAGGCTTCCATAGTTCAACATCACACACCATCCATCACGCATCCTCCTTGTCGCCTTCCTCTTTATACTTTAGCTTTTCCTTTATCTGCAGTAGGAGGAAAATAAATCTATAAGCGAAATGCTTAGTAAGTACTAAACTATCTCACAAAAACTCGAAAGTGCATAAGATACAAAGGATGCTAAAATTGAAATGCTAAAAAGAAAAGCTACACATGCTCATCTAATAGCAAAGCACTAAAATAATCTGCATACTCATGATATACAAGAATAAATCTGCATGCTGGAAATAAAGCTAATCATGCTCGATAAACTCATAAGGAAAGCAAATGAAAACTAATACAGTATGCTTTGAATTAAAAGAGCTAAACTTTGCTGGTTCTAAACATAGATGCTATTTGTCTCATTTACTTATAGCCTTATACTTGAAATTAATATTTAACTTTCTTCTTCTCTTTCTTGGGCCCAGGTTTAGTACCAAATGCGCGCTCTCTAATAGAGACTGAGGTAGCGAGCCTCCAATCCTATGAGTGTAAAGACCTTGGTCTTACCAGGGCCAAGACCTTGGAATTGGTCACCTGGATTTGTTTAACGACAACCTTGGAAGTCGGGTACTAGCCTCTTACTTTAAATTACTTGTTATCTTGTCTAACTAGACCTTGGTCTTTTCTCTACTCATAACTTCTCATAATCCCCTAATAAGGTTTAATAGAACACATAATTATTCCACTAAAATACATGGCTGCTCATGCTTGTTAAAATAGAAAATGAAACTAAAGAAACTGCTCATGTATATCTAGTAGTAAAGAAAACTAGTCATGCTCAACTCATGGCAAATAAAAGCTGCACGTGCTCAATAATAGCAAATGAAAACTAGAAAATTTGCTCTTGTACATCTATTACTACACAAACAGAAATGCAAATAAAGAAAGGCTGTTCTAAGCCCTATATGAAATTGTTCTTGCTTGCAAACATGCAATTAAAGAAAAGCTATTCTAAGCTCTAAGCAGAGCTGTTCATGCTTGCAGAAATGCAAATAAAACTGGGATGCTAAAACTGAGATGCTAATTAAGGTAACAAAGAAATCTAAGTTTGATATGCTAACTTCCAGGCTGTTCTTTTCATTGCAGCAAGGAGAAAAATAGCAAGAGCTATAAATCTACAACATTTCATGCTCTAATAATTCAATAAAAGGTCTATAACTGATATGGATCCAAAACATGCTTGTTCTTCTTGTTATGTTCCACGGCACAAACCAACCAGTAATTACTGCTGTACAGAAAATTCGAAGCAAGAAAAACAAAAAACACTAGCTACTCTTAAACTTCTAGCCATCCCAATGCTGTACAGGAAATCCAAAGCAAGGAAACAAAGCACACTAGCTGTTCAAACTAAAAATCTGCTGAAACTAAAATCCTTGCAAACATGTTTTGAGCAATAGCAGGCTATGGATTCATATAATCAGGAATGAATTCTGCTATAAAGGAAACTAACCACAACCTGAAACTACGATTTCATCATGGAACTTTCCAGCATAAAGAATCTAACATCACTAACAGGCAATTCATCCAAATGGAATGGAAAAGAAAACCCTAGCATAGCAATTCGGCTAGATAAACAGAGCATGGAAAGAAAAGCTCTAGCATATAATTCTACTCGGCACAGCAAAATTCGAAAGCAAGGAAATGAAAACCCTAAGTTCGGAGCAACTCCTACCACAGGTGAGTAGTACTTACTTTTGCTTTTGGGACTTACAACCGGAAGAGGAAGGTTCTAGGGTTCGGAGAAGCTTCAAATCTCGGCGGCTTCTTTGTGTTTCCGAGCTCCCCTCGTCGAGGTGGTCACGCACGGGTGAAGAACGGCCGGAAAAAGCCTTTCGTTGGCGCCGGAGACCAAGCCCTAACGCGGTTTCGTCTTCGCCCGAGAGAGAAGAAATCGCCGCGCGTGAGGAGGAAAGGAGAAACGGAATTAGGGTTCGGGAAAGAAATTAAACCCTTTTAAACTATTCGGTATCTTCGGTTACAATTATAACTTATATATGTCTCATTCCATTTTCGTTCACGAAATGCTTGCGGAACAGTTGGCTAGCTGGATTCGGTTAAAGTTTGGTTCGGTCCGAGGTTTCCGGTTCAAATCTCGGCTTGAATATTATTTTTGTCAAAACTTCTTTCGTTTTGTAAAAATATCAAACGACTTCCAAAAACTGCGTAAAAATACTCTAAAAATCTCTAGAATATTTCTATAGTATTTATAAGTATTAATAAAGACTTTTAGAACTTGAAATAGGGAAAATTGGGTCGTTACACTAGGTGCTTGTTTAAGACCATATAAGGCTTTTTTAAGTTTAAATACATGGTCAGGATAATCTAGACTTTCAAACCCAGGTGGTTGACCTACATACACTTCCTCTTTTATTAGCCCATTTAAAAATGTGAATTTAACATCCATTTGATAGAGTTTAAATCCTTTATGCGCTGTATAGCTAAGCAACATTCTAATGGACTCAAGTCTAGCTACTGGGGCATATGTTTCATCATAGTCAAGTCCCTCTACTTGACTAAATCCCTTGGCAACAAGTCTGGCCTTGTTTCTAATAATTTTCCCAGTTTCACTTAGCTTATTTCTGAATATCCACTTTGTTTCTATTATCTTTTTATTTTTAGGTTGTGGTACTAAATCCCAAACTTGATTTCTCTCAAATTGGCTCAACTCTTCTTGCATAGATATGATCCAGTCTGGGTCAAGTAAGGATTCAGCTATGGTTTTGGGTTCAATTTTTGAGATTAGGGATATTTGACTTAGGTTTCTAAAGGATGACCTAGTCTGAACCCTTAAGTCTGTATTACTAATTATTTATTCAATTGGATGATTTGGGTTGACTCTTATAGTTTTATTAGGTTCATTTAATTGAGGTTGTTCTTCTTCTTCTTGACTTAGATTGTCACTAGGGTTACTTTGAATAAAATCACTTGGTTGAATCTGGTTTATTCTAACTTTTGGTCAGATTCTTCAATTTTACATTTGAGGTTTCTTCAAATTTTTTAGTGTGACTTTATTATATATTCTATAACCTCTATCGTTTAGTGAATATCCTACAAAAATTCTATTTTCTATTTTTGAGACAAATTTTCCTAAGTGTTCTCTTGTATTTAGTATATAAGCTGGGCACCCAAATACTTTAAAGTAATTAATATTAGGTCATTTATTATAATATATTTCAAATAATGTTTTATTATGAGTTTTGTTTATTATAGTGTGGTTTAGTACATAACAGGCTATACTAACAGCCTCTACCCAAAAATATTTTAGTAAGTTGTATTCATTCAGCATTATCCTAGAAGCTTCAAGTAGAGTTCTATTTTTTCTTTCTACGATTCCATTTTGTTGAGGTGTTTTAGGGCATGAGAATTCATGATGGTAACCATTTTCTAGACAAAATTGGTTAAAGTTGTGTTTTTTAAATTCTCCTCCATTGTCACTTTTGATTCTTTTAATTTTTAGATCTTTTTCATTTTCAACTTGTATGCAAAAATTAGTCAATATTTCAAAATGTTTCATCTTTACTTTTTAAGAATTTTACCCAGGTGAACCTAGAGTAGTCATCTATTATTACCAAGCAATAAAGACTTCCATTTATTGATTTGATCCCATGAGAATCAAATAAATCTAAGTGTAATAGTTCTAGTATTGAATTTGTTTGAAGTTGATTAGTTGGTTTGTGAGTTGATTTTATTTGTTTTCCTTGTTGACAAGCATTACAGATTGTTGAGTCTAAGTTGGGTAATTTTGGTAAGATTCTAACTAATCCATTTAATTTACTTATATTTCTAAAGTTTGTGTGTGACATTCTTCTATGCCATAACCAGGTTTCTTCTTTTTGTGTTAAATAACACTTAAGTGAAGAAGAGGTTAGGTTAATTGCATAGATATTGTCTTTTCTAAACTCTTTTAGCCTTATAGTAGGGTTATCTAAGTGCTTAACTAAACATTCATTAAAAAGAAACCTAACCTTATAACCAGAATCACACAGTTGACTTATACTAAGAAGATTGTACTTGAGTTTTTCAACAAGTAAAACTTTCTTAATAATGAAATCGGTTTTGAGTTTAATATTACTTATCCCAATTACCTTGAGCTTGCCATTGTTTCCAAAGGCAACTATTCCTAGGCTTTTGTAGGTTAATTGAGTAAATTTAGTGTGATCTCCAGTCATATGTTTGGGGCAATCACTGCCCAATATCCACTTAGTTTCCTACAATAGGTAGGAATTTTAAAAATTAGTTCCAGTTAACTTTAATCTAATTTTTAAGTTTTAATTGTTAATTTTTAAAATCAAATTTAAGTTAAGTTAAACATTAAAGTTAAGTTTAATTTTTAAGTTAAGTTAATTTTTGAAATAAATTTTTAGATTAAAATAATTTTTTAAAAAATTATATATATATATATATATATTAAATTTAAAATAATTTTTTAAGTTAAATTTTAAAATAATTTTAAAGCTAAAATAAATTTTTAAAATAATTTTAAAGTTAAAATAAATTTTAAAATAATATTCTAGGTTAAAATAAATTTTAAAATAATTTTTCTAATTTAAAATCAATTTTAAAATAATTTTTCTAAGTTAAAATAAATTTCAAAATAATTTTTAAGTTAAAATAATTTTTAAATAATTTTTTTACTAATTTTTAAGTTAAAATAATTTTAAAATAATTTTTCTAATTTAAAATAATTTTTAAGTTAAAATAATTTTTAAGAAAAATTTTAAATTAAAATATTTTTTTTAAAATAATTTTAAAATTGAACTTTGAATTTAATTTAGACTCCTCAGTCATCTCACCCAATCTATCTTTTCAATTAGGAAAACTTATAATTTTTGTGAGATGAAATTAAGTTCAATTTTTTGGGGTTTGATTTAACTTTGTGTTAGATTCAAGTTTAGCTTTGGGCTCAATAAACCGACATTCTTTGGACAAACTTCTGGGCTATGGTGAGTTACTTGGACATCATTAGAGTAATCATGCCTTCGAGATTTTTCAAATAGTCCTATCCATTGAATTTAATACAAAGCATTGGTCTAACTGGTTAGGATCCGTAAGGGATAGCTTTAGTTAGTTCTACTGAGCCAAATGCACCAGGTCGAAGCCATATCTTCTTAGACATACATAAACTGAGCTTCCCTAACCTACTATCATCCAAAACCTCAATAGTACCGTAAGTCAAGTTAAAGTTAGTCCCTTTTTAAGATAATTCTAATTACCCTACCAAGTAGGTTATTTTTGGAGGTGCCAACTAGTTTAAAGCCTCCCCCTGAATTATTGATCTGAGTTAAATTTTAGTTTTGGGTTCATATCGATTACTTTTATAATTTTAATCAACTTGATGATAGTTTGGTTTTATTTTGGTTCTATAGTTATTTCTATCATTTGATTTTGGTTTAGCTGATTTAATTTTATAGTTAGAATTCTGAATTGAGTTTTTAGATTTTACATAATATATTTTATTTTTAGGTATATAATATTTATTAATTCCTACTTGTGTGGTTAAACACGCTTTCAGAATCTAGTTTGTTTTTTATTTTGCGTTATTAGTGTAACGACCCAGCCCATTTGGTGGCCCATTTGGCGGCCCATTTGGCGACCCTCGGGTCGTCGACCGTCGACCGTGCCGTTACTCACTAGGACTTTCCACCCCTGGCCAGTGGATTTTTTCCTCCCCCAGGATTCGAACTCTAGACCTCCAGGCTTAAGTACTAGAGTTTATAGCAGCTCACTTGGCTACCAGGATTCATAAACTCTAGTACTTAAGCCTGGAGGTCTAGAGTTCGAATCCTGGGGAAGACAAAAATCCACTGGCCAGGGGTGGAAAGTCCTAGTGAGTAACGACACGGCCAAAGGTTGTCGGTCGACGACATTAGAGGTCGCCAAATGGGCCGACGACATAAGGGGCCACCAGTGGGCCGCCGCAAGGGCCGCCCAAGAGGCCAAAGGGCCGGGTCGTTACAATCGAATCACAAATTCGAAAAAGAAGAAAACACAAACTCGAAAAACTAATTCGAAAAACTAGATCTAATTGCCTCTTGTGTTTGGAATTCATACAAGGAAAAATAAACTAGCATGATGCGGAAAATAAATACTAGTAATACCTTTCTTTGTAAACTTTAATGACCTCTTGATCTTCTACCGTATTCCTCTTCTAACCTCGGACGTTGTGTGGGCAACGATCTTCCGAGATGAGAACCACCAAGCACCTTCTTCTTCCTTCTAGGTTTCGGCCACCAAGATATCTTCATGAAAAGATGAGGTTCGGCCACCACCAAGCTCCAAGGGATGCTAGGAAACAAAGCCTCCTTCTTCTTCTTCTTCTTCTTCCTCAAGTAAAATCCGACCACCAACCATGCTCCTAGAGAAGTTGCCGCCGGCCACAAGAAGAAGAGAAGAGGGAGAAGCTAGGGCCAGCCACCAAAAAAGAAAAGAGAGGAAGAATAGAATAGAGTCATTAGCCATTAAGGCACCTCTACCCCCTCTTTTATAATCCTTGGTCTTGGCAAATAAGGAAATTTTAAATAAAAACTTCCTTAATTTCTTTGTCATGAAAAAGAAAAATTATTTTAATTAAAAAATAATTTTCTTCTCTTAATAATAATGGCCGGCCACCACAAGCTATAAACAAGGAGAGTTTTAATTAATTAAAACTTCCTAATTTGTCTCCAGAAATTTATAAAAATTTCTTCAATAATTTTAATCCCTTCATGGTTAGTAAAAAGGAAATTTTATAAATTAAAATCTTTCTTTTAAACATATGGATAATTTCAAAAAGGAAAGTTATCTCTAAAAATTAAAATCTCTTTTCAATCTACAAATAAGGAAAGATATCAAATCTTTTCTTAATCTTTTGTAGAAACTAATATAAGAGAATATTTAATTTTTAAACTCTCTTTTAAAACATGAACATGGTTAACAAAAGGAAAGTTTTCTCAAAATTAAAATCTCCTTTCAATCTACAAATAAGGAAAGATTTCAAATCTTTTCTTAATCTTTTGTAGAAAGCTATAAAAGGAAAGATTTAAAATTTAAACTCTCTTTTAAAACCATGATATCCCCATAAGAAATAATTTTAATAAAAATTCCTTTTAATTTTCTAGTGGTCGGCCACCTAAGCTTGGGACCCAAGCTTTGGCCGGCCACCAACTTGGCTCAACCTTTGGGTCTTGGCCAGCCCTAGCTTGGGTTCCAAGCTAGCTTGGCTGGCCACCAAAAGTGGGTAAGAAGGTGGGTATGTGGTGGGTATAAATCTCTATATACAAGAGGCTACGATAGGGACCGAGAGGAGAAATTAGTTTTGGTCTCCCGATGAAATTAAGCTTCCCGTGTTCGCCTCGAATACACAACTTAACTTCATCAATAATAATTCATACCACTAAAGAATTATTATTAAACTACCGCACCAATCCCAAATTAAATTTTTGGGCTCCTTCTTATTATGAGTGTGTTAGTCTCCCTGTGTTTAAGATGTCGAATGTCCACTAATTAGGTGAGTTACTGACAACTCATTTAATTAATATATTAGTCCAAGAGTAGTACCACTCAACCTTATCGACATGTTGAACTAAGTTCACCTGCAGGGTTTAACATGACAATCTTTATGAGCTCCTCTTGGGGACATTATCAACCTAGATTACTAGGACACAGTTTCCTTCTATAATCAACAAGTCACACTATAAGTAACATCATTTCCCAACTTATCGGGGTTATTTATTTATCGAACTAAATCTCACCCATTGATAAATTAAAGAAATAAATATCAAATATATGTGCTTGTTATTATATTAGGATTAAGAGCACACACTTCCATAATAACTAAGGTCTAGTTCTTTTATTAAATCAGTATAAAAAGAACTTACCTTAAATGGTCCTGCTCAATACACTTAAAGTGTACTAGTGTAATTTATTAGTCAAGATAAACTAATGCCTAATTACATTACGACTATTCCAATGGTTTGTTCCTTTCCATCTTAGTTGTGAGCTACTGTTTATAATTTATAAAGAACCGATAATACAATCTTCTATGTGTGACACCACACGCTATGTTATCTACAATATAAATTAATTGAACATCTACATTTGGTATATATAAATGTAGACACTTGACCAATGTGATTCTTATAAATGTTTATACAAAAGCTAGGCTTTTAGTATACATTCCAACATCCGCCCCTTTCCTTGGAGGAAGGTTCTCTCCTCTTTGGGGAACCCTAGAGCTTCTATATTCACCGATCTATCCACCTCCGGAGCAAAGAAGCATCCCAAAGACACCAATAAACTCATCGATAAGCATATCTTCTTCTCCTTTCTCAGATTTGGGGTTGTAAGAATGCTTTATTTTGTGTCTTTGGTTTGTAAATCCTTAGTAATTGAGTAGATCTCCAGATCTAGGATTTAGAAAGGAGTTATAATGTGATGTATGAACTATGTATTTAGATATTTTCTTGTGCTATGATATGTTTGTTCACATATTCTATATGCGTTGTGCCTTGTATGTATTTGACAAAATATGTGTGAGGTCAACTCATATAAATGTAGAGTTTTGTTCACTGTGTAGAAAAGGGCCTTTGGATTGTATGACCAAGGAACCCTTGAAAGAGGATATCTTTACTTTTACGATATTTCCTTGAAATATGTAACACCACAAATTTCATGATTTAGAGTTCTAAAAGACCTTATTAAAATCTATAAATACTTTAGAAAAATTCTAGAGATTTTTAGAAATTTTTAGAGTATTTTTATGGAATTTTTGGAGGTCGTTTGGTATTTTTACCAAAAGAAAGAAGTTGTGACAAAAAAATGTCTAAGCCGAGGCTCGAACCGGCAACCCCTCACCCAAGCAAAACCCAGCTAACCAACTGGGCTAGCAGTTGTTACTTAATCAAATAAGGGTCGAAATTGTACTTAAGCCATAGTTAGGAAATTGAAATTAATTAAAATGAAAAAGGGCGCTGCGGGGAAATCGAACCAGCGACGGTTTGATTTGATCAAACGCGGCTGACCAGGTGATCCAACGGGAATTTCGTAATAAGAAGGAAGCGAAATAGTCTTAAGCTGTAACAGAAGTATTAGGTTATAAAAAGAGGTTAAGTTAAGAGAGGAAATTATTTCTCTCGATCCCTCTCCCCTTCTCTCGAGTTCGACGGCGCGGCTCTTCTCGGCGAAGACGCAGCGAGAAGCCCAGCGTTTCCGGTGGCCAGCGAGGACCTTTCCCGTGAGATCTTCACGTTCTCAAGACCCCTTCAGCGAGAGGAAGGTGTAGACGCAAGAGATCGCCGAGAAAGCGAGTCCACCCGAAACCCTAGAGCAGTGGAAGCCTTCTTCTTCGGCTGTAAGTCCAAGAAACCCAAGGTAAGTTGCTACTCACCTGCGGTAAGAGTTGTTCCGATTTTTGCTTTGCTGTTTTCTTGAGTTTTACCGTGAAGAAATCTTGGTTTTGTTTGCTGCCGTGAATCCCAAAGAAAGAAGAGACAAATTATTTCAGTAAGCATGAAGAACGGATTTGAATTTAGGTTTTACAATTTTTCCTTATTAGAAGCACTTTGGTTTCTTTTGTTTGTTTACTGTGGTACTGATCAGAAGGATGATTGAGTTAGGAGTTTTTCTGCCGTGAGCCCTAAAGAAAGAAAGAAGATGAATAGTTTGGAATCTTATTGTTGGGCAAGGTACAAGAGAGGGTTTAGTTTTGTTCTAAAGTTTGTAGGTTGATGTTGTAGCTTACTGCAGAAGAACAGCTATGTTCATAAGTTCTTTGTAGCATCGAACATGAAGAAGGATTATTGATTTTGGTTCTTTTTAGTATAAGATAATTCCATGTTGTTAGGTCAATAAAACAATGATCTTGATGTTATGTTTATACTTTTCTTGATTCTGGATGAGATAGCTTTGATAGTATCAGAATGGGTGGTACTACCAAATTGGCATGAACAGAACAGCCTTTGAAATTTGTTGTGTATTAGGATTTGTGCAGTTCTCTGTTCATTTCTTTAAATATGCAGTTCTAAACCCTTTGTTGCCAAGTAAACAACAATGAACAGATTTATTTTTCCAGTTTTGTTTGCTATGAGTTGAGCTTGATCAGTTTCCTTTGTCACTAGATATGCACGGGATACTTTCTAGTTTCCTTTGCTATTAGAATATCATGAGCAGAATTTTATGTAGAATTTTATTAGCTTAGTGAGCAGATTTGATTAAGTTAGTATGCAGATTTTATTAAGCTAGTATGCAGATTTCTGTTAAGCAAGTGCAGTTTTTGTTAAGCTAGTATGCAGATTTCTGTTAAGCTATTATGCAGATTTTTATTGAGCTAGTATGCAGATTTCTGTTAAGTATTAGTGTAGATTTTTGATAACTATTGTATGTGCAGATTTCTTTTGTATTCTATGCATGATTATGTGTTACATAGTTAGTTTCATTCATAGAAGCATACGAAAGATACCCTAACAGTATTTTGGGTTTAAGAAAAGTATAAGAAAGATAAAGAAAAGAAAGAAAAGGCCAAGCCCTTACGTAAATCCCAAAGTCAAGACTTTAGGGATTTTGGCACACAAGGTGCTAAAGAAAATGCCGAGGCATTATATAGAAGTATTAAAAGATAACAAGTATTTTACTTTTATCAGTGACACTGTGTTAGACTCTCAGTTGTCCTTGGGTTGGGCTCCCATAGTCGTCCCTAGGTTTAGATAACCTAGTAGTAACGGCACGGCCGACGACCCGAGGGTCGCCAAATGGGCCGCCAAATGGGCCGCCGAATGGGTCGGGTCGTTACAAAAGTAAAAGCACAGTTGCCGGGCCCAAGAAGAAGTTGATTATTATTTTGAAGTATTATAAGTATAAGTTTTTGAACAAGTAAAACGAGTTTTACATAAACATAAAGTATTAAAGATTAAGTTAGAACAAATGAAATAAGTTTCATATAGTTCTAAAAATCAGTAAGTTTAGTTCTTTATTCTACCATGTTTATCTAGTGGATGAGTAGTTTTCATGTTTACCTATTAGATGAGTAGCATGATTAGCTATTAGAATTACATGAGTAGATTCCTTAGCTTTTCTTTGCTATTAGTTTGACATGAGCAGTTGTGTTTATGCTTTATTTCTTTTTAGAGCATATAGTTTCTAGTTCTTTTCGTATACATGCACATTCGTGATTTTGTGAGTTAGATAGCGCTTACTAAACAAATTTTGCTTATAGACTACACTTCCTCTTACTGCAGATACAGGAAAGGAAAAGATATAGAAAGGAAGGCGACAAGGAGGTGTTCGAAGGATGTGTGATGCCAGGACTATGGAAGCCTTGGGACTAGGAAAGAGTTTTATTCTAGTTTCTATTGTCTTTTTTTATGTTAAAAGTATTTGAGATAGTACATGATATTGTGATGTGATTAGGACATAGTAGATGAATTGTGATATGGTGTGATGAGTTGTGGTATGATTTTCTTTATTTTGGATTTATTATACTGCGTGGTTGATTGATATGTGTTCCAGCCGCTTGTGGCTGAGTATATATTGCATGTATTATTGAATATGGTCACCGGTACAGGGGAGACTCTGCCGAAAGTTTTCGGTAGGGTTTCCATGTGATTTTTAATCATACCGGTTAAGTAGAGTTAGTAGTTAAGTAACGGTCATCCTTAGAGAGTAGTAGTAGTAAGAAGGGTGGTCGTTACAAAATAAATGGCAATTATCTATAAGAGAAGCTAATTAGAGTTTGAGAGGTTTTTCTAAATTAATATTATGAAGTGACTTGTGTAATCTAATGATTGTATGACCGGGGGAACTAGGGTATCTTTTTAACCGGACTTTCTGTAATTGCCCCGAGGTAGTTCTGATATGGTCAACCAAATTAAGTTAGGTTATGTGTGTATTTGATCTTTGTGTCTAAGTATGCAGGAACTTAGGAACACAAGAAGTCAAGCGAAAGATGCAGCTAGCGAGAAGGATGGCACGGGAAGGGAGTCGACGGGCTCGGTGCATCCAAAGAATAAGGCGCTGTGGAAGAGTACACCTGCAGATGAGAAGGATGTGCGTAGTGGTCTGAGGGATGAGAAGTTGGGGAGGAAGACTACTCAAGGAGAAGGCCGGAGTTGGGTTCGGGTGAGCTCAATTTCGAATGGCCGGAGCATCACCCAGGCGAGCAGAGCGAAAAATGGTTAATAAGGGAAGTTAATCATTTTCGGATGAACAATGTCGAAGGCGCCTTCAAAGGCTTAGAAGGCGCCTTCAAAGGCTTAGAAGGCGCCTTCTATAAATAGTACCAAAGGCTTAGAAGGCGCCTTCCATGAACAGTGTTGAGGCATCTTCAATGGCTTGGAAGGCACCTTCAGTGAATAGTACTAGCCTTAAATGACCGTTTGTTACCGTTGAGTTGTGGATAAAATTTTATCCACTTGAAGGCACCTTAAACCCTTTTGAAGGCACCTTCCACCCATGGATAGGATCTCCCAGGAACTATAAAAAGACCCCTGGAGGTAGGAAATATTCAAGAACTCTTATATTCATTTCCTAGCATATTTCTAAGCGTTCAATGAGTGTAAGAGGCTTCTCTATCTTCAACGAAGGAAACTTTTTAGTGCTTTTATTTGCCTTGGATTAACAACCACTTAGGTTGTAACTAAGTAATTTTTTGCCTCTTTTTATTTTATTAGTTGTTCATTTAATTTATTATAATTGTGCTTCTAATCTAAGTTAAAAGATCAGGAAAGGGTTAATTTTATTTTTGTAGGTAATTCAACCCCCTCTTGTCGGCCGCAGTGGGACTAACCGCTGACTAAAGCACCGAAATAATGGTCGAACTGAGCATCTATCCACCGAAGTTTGAGGGATTCCGCAACATGAAAAAAATACATGGAGGTATTTTTTAAAACAAATTTTGAATTACTCTTAATAATTAAATATGATTTTGTAGCCCCTAAGGACCAACAAAGAGTCAAAAAAGAAGAGTACTAGCGGACTAAAAAAGATCAAGCATATTTCATAGCGAATGGATGAGCCGAGTTCCACTTGCTAAGCATACTTCCACCCCAGGAAGTCAATTGGATAGAAAATTACGAATCAACAAAGGAACTTTGGGAGAAGTTCCTAGAGTTACACGAAGGAACGTCTAAATTAAGCTCGCGATACAGGACCTGCTCTGGAACCAACTGATGAGCCTCCGGATGGAAGAAGGTGAAATATTCACACATCTAAACTCGAGGATTCAAGAACTAATCACCAAACTCATGAATCTCAGAGAAAAGGTAAAAAAATCGAGACTCATTAAGGCATGCAATGAATGCATTTTCAAGAACTGCTGAATGGGCGTCGATCGTAGATGCCTTCTATATATCCAAGGACCTAGAGGTAAGTAGTTTAGAAAATTTATTTTCTACCTTTGAACTAAACGAATCTAGATGTGCAGGGATCTTAAAGAACAAGGAGCCAAACAACAACATAGTACTGAACACAAGAAGGGTCGAGTCAGATATCGACACTTCTTTCGACGAAGATGAAAAGGCATATGTGGTAAGAAAATTCTCAAAAAAATTTAAAACTAATAAATTCAATAAGTCTTAGGCTAAGAAGTCTACACGGAACAAAAGACGAGTTTGATGCTACAACTATAATGAAGAAGGGCACATCAACGATGATTGCCCAAAGCTGAAGACGAAGGAGAAGAAAAAAGGGTCAACCAAATCAAAGTACGACAACTTAAGGCAACATGGGACGAGTCATCATCGGAACCCGAAATTGAAGAGTATGTCGAACTAGCATTGATGGCAAGTCATTAGGAGGAGAGCATCGACGAAGGAGGAGCCACTTCAGAAGAAAGCACCAATAAAGGGGGAGAGTCAAACTTCGAAGTGAGGTATGCTTACTTCCTCCAAATCAACTTTACGAAGGTATTAATTCCATGTCTAAATAATTTTACTAATTAAAATAAAAAAATAATACTTTGAAAAAGGAAATTTTATACCTAAAAGTAATTTTAGCACACTCATGTCCATTAGAAATGTATGAAAAACTAAAGGATGAAAATGAAAATCAAAGGACATAATTGAAAATTTTCTTCATGTGTTAATCCAAATAATTCAAGAAATTATAAAAGTCTAAATTGGTACGTTAAATTTCATAAGGGTCAAATTAGAAAAATATCGTAAAAATATATACCCAAAAAATTTCTTATTAACCCAGTAAGTAAAAAATTTATTTCGGGTCCCCAAATCTTGCTTAGTATAAATAAATGATTATGCATATATTTAATTTTTCTTAAAAAATTAATTTCATATACTTAATTTCCAAAATTTTTATTAATTTTTTTGATATTGCAATAATATATAATCTGTTCATGTAAAATGTTTAGAATTTTCATTAGCTAAATAATTTTCTTTTAATTCTTGATTGAAAAATCATAATTTAAAATTTAAAAATTTTTTGGAGACTTATCTTGAAAACCCTAATTTTTTGTATACTTACCATTACATTTTGAATATATAGAAAAATTAGCCACATTTTCAGGATAGAAATACTATTTTTGAATATTTATTTTAGAAAATGAATGTGATCTGTTTAAAATATTTTTCATGCAAGTTTTCCTTAGAATTTATTATTTAAATTTTTTTGGTAATAAAAAAGTTGGTTCTTTGTCTACTAAATTATTCTTAAAATTTACTGATAAATAATAAATTTTCTATGGATTATTTAAAAAAATATTCAAAAACTTATTTTTTTAAAAAAAATTCTTTTGTTATATATTCTGTTGTCAATATTTAAAAAATTTTGGGTGATTTGTTTGGAAAAAAATCTATTTTCAAAATTTATTTTGTAAAAATTATGTTTCTGTATAAAATATTTTATTTCTACTAAAATCCTTAAAATATTTCTTGTGGAAATTTTTTTCTGCCTATTCATAGTATATGTTAAATTTTAAGAAAAATGTTTAAAATTTTTTGAAATATTAAACTTATTTTTAAATTAAATTTAAACAAATATGATTATTAAATCTTGAAAATTCATACTTTTGGAAAATCTTTTGTTAAATTTTTTCTCTAAATTATGTTTCCGTAGCCCTTAGAAATATTTCAAACTTTTATCTAACTGTTATATTTTCTTTTCCTAATTTTATTTTGATATGATCAAATGGGAAGAATTTGGAGCTTAAGTTCGGGGGAGGGGTACTTTTGTAATTTTGTACTTAACAAAATTCCTTTTTTTTTTGTCATGTTAAATGTTATGCCTTGTTTTTCCTTAACTCTAACTCGAGTTGATGCACATAAAAAAGGAGGAGATTGTATGTACCTTGAGGTAGTTTTGATGTGGTCAACCGAGTTAAGTTAGGTTCTGTGTGCATTTGATCCTTGTGTCTAAGTGTGCATGAACTTAAGAACACAAGAAGTCGAGCAGAAGACATAGCTAGCCAGAAGAATGGCATGGGAAGAGAGTTGACAGGCTCGGTGCATCCAAAGGATGAGGTGTTGCAGAAGAGTACATCGACGAACGAGAAGAACACGCACAGCGGTCCGAGTGGTGAGAAGACGGGGAGGAAGGCTGCTCAAGGAGAAGACTGGAGTTGGATTCAAGTGAGCTCAATTCTAGATGGCCAAAGCATCACCCAAGCAAGCGGAGTGAAAAATGATTAACAAGGGAAGTTAACCATTTTCAGATAAACAGTATCAAAGGCGCCTTCAAAGGCTTGGAAGGCGTCTTCCATGAACAGTGCAAAGGTCCCCTTCCATTAACAGTGCTGAGGCACCTTCAATGGCTTGGAAGGTGCTTTCAGTGAACAGTACCCACCTCAAATGACCATTTGTTACTGTTGAGTTGTGGATAAAATTTTATTCACCTGAAAGCGCCTTGAATCCTTTTGATGGCGCCTTCCACCCACGGATAGGATCTCTCAAGGGCTATAAAAAAAATCCATGGAACTAGGAAATATTCAAGAGCCCCTATATTCATTTCCTAGCATATTTCTGAGCATTCAACGAGTGTAAGAGACTTCTCCACCTTAACAAAGGAGACTTTTTAGTGCTTTCATTTACCTTGGATTAACAACCACCTAGGTTGTAACCAAGTAATTTTCTATCTCTTTTTATTTTATTAGCTCTTCATTTAATTTATTATAATTGTGCTACTAATCTGAGTTGAAAGATCAAAAAATGGTTAATTTTATTTTTTAGGTAATTCATCCTCCTCTTGCCGACCGTATCAGGACCAACACTTCTAGGTTACTTCTACGTAATTACATTAATCTACCATTAAGAAGTAAATCGGATAACTCTAATGATTGTATGACTGAAGGCCCTAGGGTAACCTTTTTTTTTCTTATCAAAAGAAATAACATACTAGAAGGGGGATCAAACCTGACCTTCTAGTATAGCTTATTACAAAGACTCCAACTGTTTTACAATAACCTCCAAAGTAAAAGAAACACCTTCTAACTCTACAAAACTTTACAAAAACCAGAGCTCAATAACACCTTAAAATCTCCACAAAACAAATAATAACAAAATGAAACATGTGAATCTTGCCTTCATCCCGTCACCAGCTCAAGCTCTGACAATTGAGGACTGCTCAAAATTGAGATCAGCTTTGGTAACCGCATTTGAAAGCCCCAAACATGTGAAGATACCTCCAGACAACTCCAAAAGTTTCCAAACCGACTCCAGCCGGAAAAAAAACCAACACCCCAAGTACACCAACACGCCTGCTCCTTTTCCAAGAAAACAAGATCAATGAATTCCAACCAGCAAATCTATAACAATTTGTACACAGCACCCAAGCAGCACCAAATCAGCAACATTAACATCAATAGAATGCCATAATACCACAGATTACAAACATTCAAAACATTGCCACATAAATTTTAAAAGCTTCCAATTCCAATCAACATAGAACGGACTGCACACCTCTTCCTGCACATAACTGCAAAAAACTTCCACAAGCCATGCAAACCCAGCCGCACAATAACATCTCCTGTGCAGAAATTTAACAGGCTCCATAAATTCTTGAAATATAACTTCCAATTCCGAGTGATTATAAACAAAATAAAAAAGATAACTCCATTAATAAAATTCCGCACACCAATCAGCTTTGGTAAATATCCTGTACAGAAATATAACTTGCTCCCCTTGTCAGCAAAAGAAAAACCTCTACACATCCAACCGATTTCTGATCCCAACCATCACAATTCAGGTTTCAAGGAAATTCAAGACCAAACAGAATCCAAAAAATTCCAACTGAAACCCCAGCCGGAAAGGAGCATCTGCTTCACAATAAAGAAAAACCTGTGGTCAAAAAACAAAAAACCATGTGATTATAACACACAAGCATCCCATAAAAGCCCACTGCATTTGCAGAAATTTGGGCCAAAAAACAAAAGAAAACCCCTATAACACAAAGATAAACCAAACCAGTGCTCCACAATAAGAAACCCATAGGAAAATCAAATGCACCATCCAAACCAAACAAATTTCAATAATTTCCAACAGAAACCTCCAGCCAGAAATGAACACCAGAAGCATTATACCACAAGATCTTCACAATAAAGGGAAACACAGAGCTATTCAGATCCTCAACACACAAAGAAAACCAATAGCAACGTATAAAGAATTCCACAAAAGAGGAAAAACCCACCAGAAGATCAACAAGCATCTTCTCCCATGGACTACCTCCACCGACAAAAACATAAATGAAACATCCACCTCATGGTTTAATCAGCAGCCCCAAACTCCATGATTTCTAGCCACATATTCGAGGCTTCAAACATCATCTAACCTGGCTCAGAAGAAACCCAAATATATGGAAGATCACTCTTCTCCAAATTTCAAATTCCACAAAGCTCCTAATCATTATCATGATTATAACAGATTCTATCTGTGTACGAATCAAAAGATACATGCAAGACATTATCCACTAGAGAAATGAAAGCTTGATGAGCAATGTAATCAGCCTCTGCATTAACCTCTCTATACACATGAGAAAAATATACATGATACTTACAAATAATACCTTTGATTTTGCATATCAGATTACGAAATTCCCAAGAAAAATATGAAGATGATAGAATTTTCAAAGCTACTAGAGAATCAGACTCCAGCCAATCGGGAAAAATTGATTTTCTACACATAATTCCAAACCTTTAAGAATTACCATCAATTCTGCTTAGGACCGGCTCAAGGCATAGGCCATAATGGCTTATGCCTAGGGCCCCTATTATATTGGGACCATAAATTTTACATATATATGTATACATATAAATCAAATATGAATATTAATTAAAAAATATATGAGTTTAGATATTAAATATTTAAAATTATAGCTAAAATAAATTTTAGTCGAGATTTATTTTCATTGATAATTTTAATTTTTTACTAGCTAAATTATATTTGGTCAAAAATTTTAAATTTTTTATAGATTAAATCTGGATCATTTTTATTTTTTTACTCGTGTTAGATTTAGTTGATAATTTTAATTTTTTACTATTAAAATTAGATTTGGTTGGTAATTTTTTTTATTTTTTTATTAAAATTTAATTAGTAATTTTAAATTTTTTACTGTTAAAAATTTAATTTATTAATCAAAATTAAATTTTGTTAATAAATTAAAAATATTTATTGATTATACTTAATTAATATTTTTTTATAAAAATACTTTTCAAAGTTAAAAGCATATTTAATATTGTAGTATTATTTCTTTCTTAAATTTTATTTTTCTTTCACTTTTTTAATAATTCATCATCATATTTTCTAGCTAAATATTTTTGACTAAATAAATTTTATTAATAATTTATCAAAGTTAAAATTGATAAAAAGACAGTTTAGTTCACGAAGCTCTTATATTTCGAGGAAAAGTATATTATAAGTAGTGACTATATCTAGTACTCAAACTTATTTCCTCTAGATCACACAATAATTTTATCGCTATGTCGAGACTTTCCTTCCTTGGAGTTAAAAATAATTGATATTTTTTTAAAAAAAATTGTAATTAAAATGTATATTAATATTATTACAATAATTTATTACTTGTTTTTAAGTTAGTTAATATAAAGTATTTTTTATTTTTTAGGTTTGACATAAGATAAAATTATTGCTTCATTGCCTACTTGGCCACTGCTTCCAATTGTATAAATAATCATTGGCAATATATGAAATTACCTTTTTAAATTTTACTAATAAAAATAAATGTCACCCCAGGGACATAGTTGAGTTGACTAATACGTAATAGATATTGTTACAATGGGCAAGATGTCGAATCTCGGCAAAACCAAGAAAAATGCTCTTCTCGTAGTGACCAACTACAGCTTCCTGATTTATCTCCTTACATATGCTTGTAGGGTCGGTCGTGTTAGGCTATTAGGGTGGCAAATTCCACCTTTTGCTATAACTAATAAAATTAAATATTTCTAATAATATTTATTTTAAAAAATATTAAAATTTTTTCATGGTTTAAAGTGTCATGCCGAAATGGGCGAAACAGGCGAAATGTCTCGTTCCGCTTGGCGACCGACACCGGCATGACCCCGGCACCAGACCCACGACAGGTGCGACGTGTTGCGCAATCCCATAGTCACAGCGGAGGGGTCGCTCGACCCTGCAACAGTAGCGGAGGGGTCGCATAACCCTTTCGTTGTCGCCGCGGAGGCATCGTGCGACCTTACGATCACTGCAAAGGGGTCGTACAACCAACGTGATCCCACCGAAGGAGTCATGCAATCTCTGCGACCTTGGCTGGTCGCACAACCCCGCGACAGCGCCGAAATCATGCGGGCTCGCAAGTGGTGTCAGATTTCATATTTTTTTTAATTAAACTTAGGTTAATTATTTTAATCAACTCCTAGTTATGATAAAGATAATCTAAAGAGACTTTATTAAACCCTAATAAAATTATCTAATTAATTTTATATTTCATTTATTTTAATTTAAAAATAATATATCTATTTTCATATCTTTTTCTTTTTTAAAATATTATTTTTTATCTTGTTTATTTTTTATATATTTATGTTAAATATTTTATTTTTAATTAATATATTTTATATTTAAAAAATACCGAAACTATATCGGCACGGCACGATACGGTACCGAAATCGTATCGTTCCGGTCTAGGACCGAAACCTCGGCACGGGTCGAAATTTTAAACCTTAATTTTTTTTTCTACATAGGACCTCAAGAATGATTGAGACGACCCTGATTCTGCCCTAACATTCGACCCCATTCCAATTAATCCGTACTTTACCATCACAACAATACCACCATGATCTCTTATAATAACCCCAAAAGAAGATAAGCTCAGATTCCCCTTCAAGCACCCATCCGTATTCAACTTGTAACACCTAAGCTTTGGCTTCTTCCAACTCACCACCGAAATGGTATTAACAATTTTTAGCCTCACCAGAAACCCCAAATTTTGAGCCACCGTAGTAAATCTCTTCCGATGCCTTGGTTTAATGATCCCTCTTTGCAACCATCCTTATACCATGATGCTTTGCATATTTCGTGCACACCATAAAACCATATAATCAAGAATGGAATACCCTCCCTAACATGTCCACCATGAGACCAAAACTGGCCAAATCTCCACCTTTCAAAAACCCAAAACAAATCAACTCCAAACAATTGGGCAAAATGACTCCACACTTCTAATGTAATAGCTCCATGATAAAACAAATGATCCCAAGACTCCATAAAATCACAACAATAACATTTTAAAGCTAAGTAAACTCCCCTCCTTTGCAACACTTCTTTCACAGGTAAACACTTCCTTAAGAAAAGCCAAACAAAAACAAAGATATTTGGAAAAATGAGTTTACTCCAAACTCCGTCCTGCTGCCCATAGCCAACTTGTAACTAACCATTTTGGATACACTGCCAAGCAGTTTTCATAGTAAACCTAGCATCCAAAGATGGCTTTCATACAATACAATCCATCACCACAATTTTTTTTGTCCAGGCTCTTCCATATTCTCCACCCACACACACACACACACAAATAGCAGGCAAAGCAACATCCACAATTTCATACTTATTCACCTCCCAAGCCAAATTACAAATAAACTCTACAACTTTACTATCCGGATTACTACAGCTTGGACAAAAAAAGATAAAGAGGGCCACAATCCAACCAATTATCATACCAAAATCTAATTTCACCTTTTCCAAGAATCCAACCTATATTACTTTCCCCATAACTACGTATCTTCAAAAGCCAACACCAACATGAGGAAGCATTACTTTTTAAAGAAATCACACTTAGAGAAACACCACCACAATATAGCTTAGACTATAAATTGCCCAGAAAGACTTTTGCTCCCTAAACCAAAACCAAAATTTCAAAGTAAACGCCAGGCAACATCCGAAAGTCTTTGTACCTCCAATCCACCTTCTAATCTTGGTTTGCAAACATCAACCCAACTAATCCAATGTAGTTTCTTATTAGAACTTGAACCACCCCAAAAAAAGTTAGCAAATATCATCTCTAATTGATGAAGAATAGATAGAGGGAGTAAAACCTGCATTAAATAAAGAGGCACCGAGCATAGAACACTTTGAATAAGCATAAGCTGACCTCCATGAGAAAGCCTAAAAAGATTCCATCCAAGCATCCTTGCCCTCATTTTCTCTAACAGAGGTTAAAAATAAATTATCTTCCGATTACCATAAAATATTGACACACCTAAATACATGATCGGAGCAACCCCTTCCCTAAAACCTATAATACTCATAATTTGACCCCTTCTAACAGTAGAAACCATTTTTGAAGGATAGAAAGAACTCTTAGTAGCATTTATAGATTGCCTCAAAGAAACCATATATAAATCCAGAAAATTCCGGATCCTTTAAACACAATTAATCGAGTCATTCATCAAAATCATGACATCATCTGCATAAGATAAATGAGATATCCTCATAGCACATCCAAATTCAAAAAACATTTGAGGACGTTTAACCTTTTAACCGAACTTTTTCAGAGTTACTTCTTTACTTAATGGCGTTAGAACTTAGGTAAACTCTCAGGTGCGATCTTCGTGGGGTTATGCCAAACTTTAGTTAGATGCCTTACAATAATATAAACATGGAGTTAGGTCGATGAGCAAAGCATAGAGATATTAACTAATATCATAATGAAACTAAAATCGTAGATTCATCCCCAAATTTAACTTCACCTTCGCCCTTCATTAACTTGCACTCCCTCTCTACTCTTTCTCTCTCTCTCCCTCTCCCTCTCTCTTCTCTCAATTTCTCTCTCTTCTCAAGCATTAGTGACTAAGCCACTTTCTTATTATCAAGACAATTCACCACGCAAAGTTAATTATGTTGGTTGCTACTCGGAAAGCCTAGAGGTTCCACTGTACAAAAATTGTGTACAAAGGTCTGAAGCTTTTCCTAGCTACCATGTGTTCTTTTAAATTAAATTTTGGATCGCCTGCGGAACTTAACACGTTTGATCCAAAACTTAATCTATTTGTTCTTTTAGGTTTTGACTTGGATCTCCTGCGGAACTTAACACGTTCGACCCAAATCACCTTAAGTTATTAATTCCATTAAATATTAATTTCCATAATCGGTTCCCAGTACTGACGTGGCGAGGCACATGGCATTCTTGGATATGGGAGCAACCACCACCGACTAGACAAAACCTTTTATAGAAATCTAATATTTAATTTCCTAAAATAACTTTAGGTTAACCGAAAAGAACAATCAAATCACAAGGAAAAATAAAACAAAAGAACACAACTTCGAAAAAATATATTCAAAATACTAGAACGTAAGCCTCTTGTATTTGGTATTATTTCCATAAATAACTAGTATGATGCGGAAAAGGAAAAACTACTAGTTATACCTTCTAGAAAGACCTCTTGATCTTCTACCGTATTCCTCTTCTAACCTCGGACGTTGTGTGGGCAACGATCTTCCGAGATGAGAAACCACCAACCACCTTCTTCTCCTCCAAGCTAGGTTCGGCCACAATAAGGAAGCTTCACCAAGGAAGAAAATCAAAACACCAACCAAGCTCCAAGAGATGCTAGCTTTCTCTCCTTCTTCTTCTTCTTCTCCAAGCAGTATCCGGCCACCACGAGAGCTCCAAGGGGAGAGAAAGGTTCGGCCACCACAAGAGGAAGAGAGGGAGAGGATGATGATGGCCGGCCACACCAAGGAACAAAAGAGGGAGAGAAATAATAGAGGTTCACCTCATGAAGGCACCCTCACCCCTTCTTTTATATTCCTTGGTCTAGGCAAATTAGGAAATTTAATTACAATAAAATTTCCTTAATTTCCTTGACATGATTTAATTGAGAAAAATAAAATAAAATTTCTCAAATTAAACTATATTGGTCGACCACCACATGGAGAAATAAATTAGACAAGTTTTAATCAACAAATTAAAACTTCTTAATTTGTTTCCGAAAATTTTAAAATAAAAAATTTCTCTTCAAAAATCTCTTCATGGTTGATAAAAAGAAATTTCCATAATTTTAATTTTACAACATGTGAATAATTTTTAAAGAGAAAATAAAATATCTCACCAATCTACAATTAAGGAAAGAGATCTAATCTCTTTCTTTAATCTTTTGTAGATCTTTTACAAGAGAGATATTTTAATTTTAATTCTCTTTAATAAATTATGTCTTCCACATAATAAAAATTAAAATTAAAATTCTTTTTAATTTAATATGGCCGGCCCCTCTAGCTTGGGTTCAAGCTAGGGCCGGCCACCCCAATTCATGCTTAGGCCGGCCCTACCTTGGTTCCCAAGCTAGCTTGGTCGGCCCCCTTTAGGTGGGTATAGGTGGGTATAGTACTCTATAAATAAGAGGCTACGATAGGGACCGAGAGGAGGAATTCGTTTTGGTCTCCCGATAAAATTAAGCATCCCGTGTTCACCCCGAACACACAACTTAATTTTATCAATAATAATTAATTCCACTAGAGAACTATTATTGAACTACCGCGCCAATCCCAAATTACATTTTTGGGCTCCTTCTTATTATGAGTGTGTTAGTCTCCCTGTCTTTAAGATATCGAATGTCCACTAATTAAGTGAGTTACTGACAACTCATTTAATTAATATCTTAGTCCAAGAGTAGTACCACTCAACCTTATCATCATGTCGGACTAAGTCCACCTGCAGGGTTTAACATGACAATCCTTATGAGCTCCTCTTGAGGACATTATCAACCTAGTATCTCTAGGACACAGTTTCCTTCTATAATCAACAACACACACTATAAGTGATACCATTTCCCAATTTATCGGGCTTATTGATTCATCGAACTAAATCTCACCCATTGATAAATTAAAGAAATAAATTTCAAATATATGTGCTTATTATTATATTAGGATTAAGAGCACACACTTCCATAATAACTGAGGTCTTTGTTCCTTTATAAAGTCAGTATAAAAGAAACGACCTCAAATGGTTCTACTCAATACACTCTAAGTGTACTAGTGTAATTATACAGTCAAGATAAACTGATACCTAATTACACTACGACCTTCTAATGATTTGTTCCTTTCATTTTGGTCGTGAGCTACTGTTTATAGTTTATAAGGTACTGATAACATTATCTTTTGCATGTGACATCACATGCTATGTTATCTACAATATAAATTAATTGAACAACTACAAACAAATGTAGATAATTTGACCAAATGTGATTCTTTATTCAAAACAAATGTTTACAAAAGCTTAGGCTTTCAGTATACACTCCAACAATCTCCCACTTATACTAATGACTAAGCTGCCATATCTTCTACCATACATCTGATTCCCATTCCCTCCACATGCCGATCGAAAGCTTTCGCCGGAAGGGCCTTAGTGAAAGGATCTGCCCGGTTATCTGCTGATGCAATCTTGGCGATGACAACTTCTCCTCGCTTCACGATATCTCGTATCAGGTGGTACTTGCGCTCTATATGCTTACTTTCCTTATGAGCTCGTGGTTCCTTTGTGTTTGCAACTGCACCGCTATTATCACAATAAATTGTGATGATTTTGAGCAAACCAGGAATCACATCTAAGTCCATTAGAAAGTTCCTGAGCCATACTGCTTCTTTATCTGCTTCAAAAGCTGCTACATACTCAGCTTCCATGGTTGAATCCGAAACGCATTTCTGCTTAACACTCCTCCATGAAATGGCTCCACCTCCTAAAGTAAACACATAGCCTGATGTAGACTTACTGTTGTCCCTATCTGATTGGAATCTGAATCCGTGTAATCCACAGGGAGCAAATCATCTGCTTGATAAACTAGCATATAATCTCTAGTCCTTCTCATGTACTTTAATATATGCTTTACCGCAGTCCAATGTCCTTGTCCAGGGTTACTCTGATATCTGCTAACCATGCCCACGGCAAAATAGATATCAGGTCTCGTACATAGCATTGCATACATTAAGCTTCCTACAACCGAAGCATAAGGAACTGCTTTCATGTCCTCTATCTCCTTTGATATCTTCGGAGGCATCTCTTTAGATAGAGCTACTTCATGCCTAAAAGGTAAGAAACCTTTCTTGGAATCCTGCATGCTAAAACGAGCAAGGATTGTATCTATATATGAAGCTTGGGACAAACACAACATTCTTTTCTTACGATCCCTTATTACTTTGATCCCAAGAATGTGTGCACAATCTCCTAAGTCCTTCATATCAAATTGTTTGGATAACCATACCCTTACGTCTGATAATACCTTGACATTGTTGCCAATTAACAAAATATCATCTACGTATAGTACAAGAAATACCACCATGTTTCCGTTACACTTCTTGTATACAAAACACTCATCCGGACACTGAATAAATCCATATGACTGGATTACTTCATTAAACTGGATGTTCCAAGACCTTGAAGCTTGCTTCAGTCCATAAATGGACCGATTGAGCTTGCATACTAGATGCTCTTTGCCTTTTTCAATGTATCCTTCTGGTTGCTTCATATGGATGTTTTCTTCAAGACTTCCATTAAGGAAAGCTGTCTTGACATCCATTTGCCAAATCTCATAATCCATATGAGCAGCAATGGATAAGAGTATCCGGACAGACTTAAGCATGGCTACCGGTGAAAAGGTCTCCTCATAAACGATTCCCTCTTTCTGAGTGTATCCTTTCACAACAAGCCTAACTTTGAAGGTTTCTACCTTCCCGTCTGTCCCTCTTTTCCTTTTGTAGATCCACTTGCATCCAACGACTTTTACACCATCAGGTGGTTCTACAAGCTCCCAGACCTTATTAGAGTACATAGACTCTATTTCAGAATTCATTGCCTTTTGCCAAGATGCTGCATCTATATCTTGGAGTGCTTCGTCATATGTTCGTGGATCAGGTTCATGTTTACCCGGGATCAAGTCCGAAGACTCTCCCAAAAACATGAATCTTTCAGGCTGCCTTACAACCCTCCCACTACGACGAGGCACTGTCTGTGGTTGTGTATCATGTGTAACACGTGTTGCAGTCTCTTGTGGTACTTCATCTTGTACTATTGGTACTGAAGTAGACGTGTCCTCTCTAAGTTATTCTAAAACAACTTTGCTACTGGGCTTGTGATCCATTATATAGTCTTTTTCTAAAAACTGGGCATTGGTGCTAACAATGACCTTCTGGTCTTTAGGACTATAAAATAAACCTCCTTTCGTTCCTTTGGGATACCCTACAAACACGTGAACTTCTGTACGAGATTCTAACTTATCAGCATCTGGTTTCAGCACATGTGCTGGACTACCCCAAATCCGAATATGTCTTAGACTGGACTTTCGCCCATTCCACAATTCTGTGGGAGTAGAAGAAACTGATTTAGAAGGTACTAAGTTTAGAATGTACACTGCTGTTTCCAGAGCATATCCCCAAAATGAATTTGGTAATTCTGAATAACTCATCATCGATCTAACCATCTCCATAAGAGTCCTATTCCTTCGTTCTGTCACACCATTCTGTTGGGGTGTACCAGGTGCGGACAGTTGGGATTGAATCCCGACCTTTGATAAGTAATTCCTAAACTCTCCTAAGACGTATTCGCCACCACGATCAGATCGTAGTGTCTTGATACTTTTACCTAATCGTTTTTCCACATCAGCCTTGTACTCTTTGAACTTATCAAAGCACTCGGACTTGCGGCGCATTAGGTAAATATATCCGTATCTTGAATAATCATCTAAAAAAGAGACAAAATATTCAAAACCTCCTCTTGCCTGGACAGACATAGGACCACACAAATCAAAATGAACCAATTCTAACACTTCTTTGGCTCTATACCCCTTGGCCTTGAACGACCTCTTGGTCATTTTACCTTCCAAGCAAGATTCACAAGTTGGAAAATTTTCCAACTCTAATGAACTCAAAAGTCCATCAGCTATAAGCCTCTGAATCTTACTTAAGTTAATATGACCAAGCCTTAGATGCCAAAGATATGATTGGTTCATTTCCGAAGGTTCTTTTTTTTTATTAGAGTTAGAAGATGAGTTATAAATTTCCATGTTTTGCCTTGTGGAACGAATTGGATTTAAAGTATACAAATTGCCAACTAATGCACCAGAACAGATAATCACTTTATTTCTTTTAATAACTACATCGTTACTGAAAGAAACTGAATATCCATCTAAAAACAGTTTAGAAACTGAAATTAAATTCTTTCTAAAACTAGGTACATAAAGACAATTTCTTAAAACCAAATTTCTATTTCTACTAAAAGATAAGTAGACGTCTCCCACTGCAACAGCCGCCACCTTAGTAGTATTGCCCATGTAGACGGTAATCTCTCCTTCAGTTAGTCGTCGGGTTTCCTGGAACCCCTGCAGGGAATTGCAGACATGATCAGTGGCTCCCGTATCTACACACCAGGTGCTGGTAGATAACACCGCTAAACATGTTTCAACAACTAGAGCATGAGATATACCTTTGTTGTTTTGATTCCTACGAGGACAGTCCGCCTTCCAATGCCCTGACTGCTTGCAGATGAAGCACTTGCCCTTCGGCTTCTTCACTCCAGCTTTAAATCCTGTACTCTGAGTTTTATTCACTTTCTTTGCCGAGCCATCTTGTTTCTTCTTCTTCTTTCCTCTCGGTTTAGAAGTAGAACCATTTTCAGCATAGTGAATTTGAGAATTGTGACGAAATAATCCTTCTGCTGCTTGAAGTTCTGTCAGTAGTTCCGCTAATGAATAAATCCTCTTATTCATATTATAGTTCAGGCGGAACTGCTCAAAACTTCTAGGTAGCATTTGGAGGATCATATCGATCTGGGTTTCCCCATCAATTTCTCCTCCAAGGATCTGTATCTCGTTCAGATAAGCCATCATCTTTAGGATATGATCCCTCACAGGAGTACCCTCTTGCATGGTGGTTGTCATTATCTTTCTCATGGCTTCTTTCCTAGAAGCCCTATCCTGATGACCAAAGAGTTCCTTGAGATTGTTCATAATATCATAGGCTGTTGGTAAATCTTGATGTTGATGTTGCAATACATTTGACATTGAAGCTAAAATGTAACACCGCGCCATCTCATCTGCTTTTACCCATTTCCTACGATATTCAATCTCCTCTTGGGTAGATTCACCAGTAGGTGCTTCAGGGCACGACTCAGTCAGTACAAATTTATAGCTTTCAGCAGTAAGAACAATGTCCAGGTTCCTTTTCCAATCTATGTAATTAGGTCCAGTAAGTCTATTCTGTTGAAGTATGATGGACAGTGGGTTGAAAGTCATCCTAAGAATCACAAATAACTTTTGGTCAGAACTCTAAATTTAGAATAATATTGATTCCTCAAACAATATTATTTTAAATTAATCAACACCTCAAAACACCGTGAATTTTGTATGCCACGTTAGTGTGGACGTATACAAATTCAACATTTGTAAAAGGAGGATTTTAACCCATTAATTTTATTATCTTGTCAACCTAACTTTTTGACAAATAAAATTAATAGTTGGTATCATTTGGTCACACAAATAATAGCAGTGACTCCGATGGGGAGGATACTATTAGATGTGTCTAAGTGTATACCATTACTTGACACTAAGTCCATTAATAAGATTATGCCCCTTCCGTTGGGGAAGATCACACGCTCTTAATTAACTTCCTATAGTCATCCAAAAATGGAAGTCTGTTCTAGTGATCTGCAGACAAGCTCATCCGTTATGGAGGAAGGCACTCAGAGCCAACGCGCAAGCTTGTTTGCATCACTTACAAACCAGTAATGGAGACCATGGGATTTACTTAAAAATCCCTCTCCCACTTAGTTATTTATAAATGAGGAATTTTAACTATTCTAGCCTACTAAACTTGTAAACTAACATGCACACACAGCATAATATAAAAGCAATAAATAGAAAATCTAATTTTCAACTATTATGGCTTTTATCTCTAGTTGTCCTCCGTGTGTTGTCATCCCAAGCTGCTGCCATATTTGGCCACCGCCACCGGGTCTAGATGTCGCCTCTATCTTGCTCCTAGTTCCGCTGCGCCTTTGGTCCTTAGAAGGTTCCACGCTTTGCAAGATTCGATCCGCGACATAAATAGAATTTTACATTTTTGATCCTATATTCCATAAAAGGAATGCACATGTATCTAGATCAAAAATAAAATCCTAATAAAACTAAATACAGCTCCTGCTGTATTTTAATACAATCATGCACACATATATAAATGCCCTTGACATGTCCAAGGGTCCAATCACACACATAATAATTAAAAGCCATAATAGTTGGATCCTGCATCCACAAAGTTAGCACATCCTACTATTAACCTGCCTAAATTATGTATGACATGTGCATAATTAACCTAATACCAAATACACAGAGGCAAAACCCTAGCTCTGATACCAATTGTTGGTTGCTACTCGGAAAGCCTAGAGGTTCCACTATACAAAAATTTTATACAAAGGTCTGAACCTTTTCCTAGCTACCATGTGTTCTTTTAAATTAAATTTTGGATCACCTGCAGAACTTAACACGTTTGATCCAAAACTTAATCTATTTGTTCTTTTAGGTTTTGACTTGGATCTCTTGCGGAACTTAACACGTTCGACCCAAATCACCTTAAGTTATTAATTCCATTAAATATTAATTTCCATAATCGGTTCCCAGTACTGACGTGGCGAGCCACATGGCCTTCTTGGATATGGGAGCAACCACCACCGACTAGACAAAACCTTTTATAGAAATCTAATATTTAATTTCCTAAAATAACTTTAGGTTAACCGAAAAGAACAATCAAATCACAAGGAAAATTAAAACAAAAGAACACAACTTCGAAAAAACATATTCGAAATACTAGAACGTAAGCCTCTTGTATTTGGTATTATTTCCATAAATAACTAGTATGATGCGGAAAATGAAAAACTACTAGTTATACCTTCTAGAAAGACCTCTTGATCTTCTACCGTATTCCTCTTCTAACCTCGGACGTTGTGTGGGCAACGATCTTCTGAGATGAGAAACCACCAACCACCTTCTTCTCCTCCAAGCTAGGTTCGGCCACAATAAGGAAGCTTCACCAAGGAAGAAAATCAAAACACCAACCAAGCTCCAAGAGATGCTAGCTTTCTCTCCTCCTTCTTCTTCTTCTCCAAGTAGTATCCGGCCACCACGAGAGCTCCAAGGGGAGAGAAAGGTTTGGCCACCACAAGAGGAAGAGAGGGAGAGGATGATGATGGCCGGCCACACCAAGGAACAAAAGAGGGAGAGAAATAATAGAGGTTCACCTCATGAAGGCACCCCCACCCCTTCTTTTATATTCCTTGGTCTAGGCAAATTAGGAAATTTAAATACAATAAAATTTCCTTAATTTCCTTGACATGATTTAATTGAGAAAAATAAAATAAAATTTCCCAAATTAAACTATATTGGTCGGCCACCACATGGAGAAATAAATTAGACAAGTTTTAATCAACAAATTAAAACTTCCTAATTTGTTTACGGAAATTTTAAAATTAAAAATTTCTTTTCAAAAATCTCTTCATGGTTGATAAAAAGAAATTTCCATAATTTTAATTTTACAACATGTGAATAATTTTTAAAGAGAAAATAAAATATCTCACCAATCTACAAATACGGAAAGAGATCTAATCTCTTTCTTTAATCTTTTGTAGATCTTTTACAAGAGAGATATTTTAATTTTAATTCTCTTTAATAAATTATATCTTCCACATAATAAAAATTAAAATTAAAATTCTTTTTAATTTAATATGGCCTGCCCCTCTAGCTTGGGTTCAAGCTAGGGTCGGCCACCCCAATTCATGCTTAGGCCGGCCCTAGCTTGGTTCCCAAGCTAGCTTGGCCGACCCCCTTTAGGTGGGTATAGAAGGTGGGTATAGAAGGTGGGTATAGTACTCTATAAATAAGAGGCTACAATAGGGACCGAGAGGAGGAATTAGTTTTGGTCTCCCGATAAAATTAAGCATCCCGTGTTCACCCCGAACACACAACTTAATTTTATAAATAATAATTCATTACACTAGAGAACTATTATTGAACTACCGCACCAATCCCAAATTACATTTTTGGGCTCCTTCTTATTATGAGTGTGTTAGTCTCCCTGTCTTTAAGATATCGAATGTCCACTAATTAAGTGAGTTACTGACAACTCATTTAATTAATATCTTAGTCCAAGAGTAGTACCACTCAACCTTATCATCATGTCGGACTAAGTCCACCTGCAGGGTTTAACATGACAATCCTTATGAGCTCCTCTTGAGAACATTATCAACCTAGTATCTCTAGGACACAGTTTCCTTCTATAATCAACAACACACACTATAAGTGATACCATTTCCCAATTTATCGGGCTTATTGATTCATCGAACTAAATCTCACCCATTGATAAATTAAAGAAATAAATATCAAATATATGTGCTTATTATTATATTAGGATTAAGAGCACACACTTCCATAATAACTGAGGTCTTTGTTCCTTTATAAAGTCAGTATAAAAGAAATGACCTCAAATGGTCCTACTCAATACACTCTAAGTGTACTAGTGTAATTATACAGTCAAGATAAACTGATACCTAATTACACTACTACCTTTTAATGATTTGTTCCTTTCCATTTTGGTCGTGAGCTACTGTTTATAATTTATAAGGTACTGATAACATTATCTTCTGCATGTGACATCACATGCTATGTTATCTACAATATAAATTAATTGAACAACTACAAAAAAAAATGTAGATAATTTGACCCAATGTGATTCTTTATTCAAAACAAATGTTTACAAAAGCTTAGGCTTTCAGTATACACTCCAATAAATTAGTGCTTAACCAATAGTCCCTATGGATCAATATTTTTATTATTTGATGTGCACTTATTGTTTCACATCAATAGTTCCTCTAGAGATCATATTAATTTTCCCATAAATAGGATATGGTTCTTGAGTAGTAGTCGCTATTCTAGGAGGTAGGCTTATACAAAATTTGGAATGATAGAGGCAGGAGGCTGAGAAACGGGAGGGTTCTGTCTTGGGGGGTGGAGGAGTGTTAGAGTGTATACTAAAAGCCTAGCTCTTTGTAAACATTTATTTTTGAAATAAAGAATCACATTGGTCAAATGTCTACATTTATATGCTAAGTGTAGTTGTTCAATTAATTTATATTATAGATAACATGGTGTGTGGTGTCACACACAGAAGATCATGTTATCAATTCTTTATAAATTATAAACAGTAGCTCACGACTAATATGAAAAGGAATAAACCATTGGAATAGTCATAGTGTAATTTGGTATTAGTTTATCTTAACTATAAAATTACACTAGTACACTCAGAGTGTATTGAGCTAGACCATTTAAGGTAAGTTCTTTTTATACTGACTGCATAAAAGAACAAGACCTTTGTTATTATGGAAGTGTGTGCTCCTAATCCTGATATAATAACAAGCACATATATCTAATATTTATTTCTTTGACTTATCAAAGGGTGCGATTTAGTTCGATAAATCAATAGGCCCGATAAGTTGGGAAATGATATTATTTATAGTGTGTGTTGTTGATTATAGAAGGAAATTATGTCCTAGTAATCTAGGTTGATGATATCCCCAAGAGAAGCTCATAAGAATTGTCATGTAAACTCTGCAGGTGGACTTAGTTCGACATGATGATAAGGTTGAGTGGTGCTATTCTTGGAGCTAGATATTAATTAAGTGAGTTGTCAGTAACTCATTTAATTAGTGGACATTCTATATCTTAAACACATGGAGACTAACACACTCACGATAAGAAGGAGCCCAAGATGTAATTTGGGATTGGTGCGGTAGTTCAATAATAATTCTTTAGTGGTATGAATTATTATTGATGAAATTAAATTGGGTGTTCGGGGTGAACATGGGAAGCTTAATTTCATCGGGAGACCAAAACCAATTCCTCCTCTCGGTTCCTATCATAGTCTCTTATTTATAAAGTATTATACTCACCCATATCCACCTTCTTACCCACCTTAAGGTGGCCGGCCAAGCCTAGCTTGGAGCCCAAGCTAGGGTCGGCCAAACCAAGGTGAGTTGGTTTCATTAAGTGGTCGGCTCTAGCTTGAACCCAAGCTTGGTGTGGCTGGCCACATTAAAATAAAAGGATTTTATTTTTTAAAATCTTTTCTTATGTAGAAACCATGGTTTTAAAAGAGAGTTTAAAATTTAAAATCTTTCCTTTTATAGTTTTCTACAAAAGGTCAAGTGAAAGGTTTGATATCTTTCCTTATTTGTAGTTAAAAGGAAGATTTTAATTTTTGATAAAATTTTCCTTTTTTGTAATCATCCTCATGATTTAAAAGAGAATTTTAAAATTAAATCTTTCCTTTTATAGTTTCTACAAAAGATTAAGAAAAGATTTGATATCTTTCCTTATTTGTATATTAGAAGGAAGATTTTAATTTTAGAAAAAACTTTGCTTTTTGTAAATCATCCACATGTTTTAATAGAGAGATTTTAATTTATAAAAGTTTCCTTTTATGACCAACCATGAAGGGAATTTTCAAAAGAGAAATTTTTATTTTAAAATTTCCGGAAATAAATTAGGAAGTTTTAATTTTGTGTTTAAAACTTTCCTTCTTTGGAGGGATTAAGGTGGTCGGCCATATATAGTTTGAAAGGAAAATTTTATTAAACTCTCCTTTCATTGGCAAAGAGAATAAGGAAGTTTTAATAAAACTTTCATTATTTGCCAAGACCAAGGAATATAAAAGAGAGGGTAGAGGTGTCTCACCTCATAACAAGGTATCTTCTTTGGTTCCTCTCTTCCTTGGTGGGTGGTCGGCCCCTCTCTGTAGGAGGATCGGTGGCCGGCTTAAAGGGGAGTTGGATAGACGGCGCTCCCAAATACTCGCTTCTTTCTACAATGTTAGTGCGCAAGCGGAAATACAAACAAACAAGTAGAAAGACTAAAACTAAGAAAGGAAACACAAACCGCTAACACGTTCGTTTACATGGTTCGGAGATAACTTGCTCCTACTCCATGGTTGTCCGTAAGGTGGACGATCCCTCAATCCGTTAGTGGATTAGTCCCCGGAAACTCCGGCTAGCACAATCCTCCTTGTCGGTGGAGAAACCTCACCACAACTCGGTCAAAAACACTTGGATTGCTAGAGCACTAGATGACTACTAATTAGCCTTTAACCAAGTCTAATTTCGTCAACTTTTCCCGGCAATCCCAAGATCTATTATATAGAGCTTGAGAAATCAGCAAGGTTGATTTTACCATTACCAGTCGACTGGTCCTTGCACCAGTCGACTGGTGCCAGCCCAACGATACTCCAACGACTCTCTATCAATCGACTGGTCCTTGCACCAGTCGACTGGTGCCTAGCCATTCGAGCACAGAAGCTCTCTGTGCTCACCGCCAGTCGACTGGTCCTAGTACCAGTCGACTGGTACAACCCTAAACCTAGGGTTTCCCATCTTGAGTACATTTCTCTCGCACTCGGACCCTCACGACTCACTTAACTCTTCTTCGCAGCTTTGACCTCTTGCCTTCAAGCCTACTTCCTTTGGCTCTCGTCCCTCAGATGCATCCAAGCCCACGGCTCGTCCACAATGCCATCCTTCGTGTATGTCTCGAAGTCGCTTCCCTCGGCCCTTGTCCTTGCTGCCTTGTCCATGGTCCCTCGGATGCTCTATCCTTCACCGGACCCGAAGTCATCAAGCTGAATCACATGTGTATCCTGCAAACCTGCACACTCACATACACATATCAAATAACGAGGGTAATCCTAACTTAAATTCTTTGCCCAAATACTAAAACACATGGTCGCACGGACCATTGGGATTGCTCCAACAATCTCCCCCTTTTTGGTGTTTGGCAATATGTTTAAGTTATGGAAAACAAATAGCAAATAAACATGCTAAAAATAATGGACTTACGATGCCAAGGCTATACACTTGGACTTACACCACTGAATGGACTTATATTTCCAAGGCTACACACTTGGACTTACACTGCCGAATGGACTTACGTTGCCAAGGCTACACACTTAGACTTACACTGCCGAATGGACTTACGTTGCCAAGGCTACACACTTAGACTTACACTGCCGAATGGACTTACGTTGCCAAGGCTACACACTTGGACATACACTGCCGAAACAAAATACTACATGCATTGAAACCTATCACAAGGCTCCCCCTACACCTAAGTTCCCCAATGAACTAGGATTTTACCACAGGGATATTTAAGAACCAATCACAAGGCTCCCCCTACGCAAAGGCACTTAAGGATTTCCTAACTAAATCTTACTTCTCCCCCTTTGCCTAACATCCAAAAGGTTCTCCAATAATATCCCAATTGTTGAAAACTTGTTATCCAAACTGACCCTAAACTCATGTATTTATCCCCCATGGATCCCACACATCTAAATGAGTTGACATGGTCAAGAACAGCGCTGAAAAACACTATTAGGCTGGTATCAGTCGACTGCCCCAAGTACCAGTCGACTGCCCCCTTCGACACAACCTTATAGAAGCATACTGTGGTCAAAAAATACTATTACCAGTCGACTGGTATCTGCACCAGTCGACTGATACCCTATTTCTGTAAAAATTAGTCTTTTCAGGTCAACTTCAAAAATGCACCAGAAATTCCATAGACCTCCAAAAATTTTCAAATTTTGTGGAGAGGTCTACTGTACCCTTGTCTACTTGGGAAAAATACATTACAAAATGTATCTAGCACCAATCCCAAGATTGACACAAAATCAAAAACTAGTTAAATGGTTCAATTGAACCTTGACCTAAAGTCCTAGTTTTGGCTTCCTCTTGATGTATTTGCCCATACTAACCCACAATGCATCCCTAGCATTGGTATATATGGCATCTGTACATCCAAACCCAATTTTCATGCATTATGACCCCAATGTCATATTTCCTTACATGAAACACAACCCAATTGTGCCAATTCCCTGAGGTTGAGACTCAAATCCGTCTCCAAACCTTTTGGCACATTTCATGACTCATCTAGAATCCCAAGTAGTACCCACTTGAGATCCATTGGCCATGGGTCCCAAATTGACTCTTTGAGCTCTCCCTAGAGCTCTTAACGTTAGTCACCTCCCTAGGTGACTCATCCACAATCGCTAGGCCACATCGGTGCACCTCCGGTGACACTTGGCCTACAAACCTAACCTTCTTAACCTTGGACACCTTGTCCTTGGTTAATTTAACCTTACCTTTAAATGACTTTCTCTTTCCATTTATTGGCTTCTCCTTGCTATAGTCATATGCAACCCTAGCATAAGACTTTTCCTTAGCATTGGAGACACTAGATCGGTATCCTAGACCCGATCTATCATTGTTGGGTCTTTGACTACCCAACATCATACCTAAACCCTTAGATCCAACATTGAATCTTTCTAGGGTTTTCTCCAACCTATCAAGTTTTGCCTTCAAAACTTGATTTTCCCTTTCTAGGTTCCTAAACCTAGAGTCAACATGTCCACCATGGACATTCCTAGACCTACCCATTTTTCTAGGCATATGTCTTTCCTTCTTGGGATTAATGCCTTGGGTCTCCTTGGGTCTACCATTTCTAGAATTATCATGAATTGGTCTCCTAGGGTTATGATCTATAATTACCCTACTCCTATCATGATATTTAAATCCAAAGTTATGCATGGGTAAATAATAGCAATTATTCCTAGCATGCATGGAGGAATTTAAATTTGACTTCGAATTTAAATTAGGGTTTACCTTACCCTTTACCTTTGGAGCTCCCCCTTGACATGAGCCTCCATTCTTCCTCTACTTCTTCTCCTCCTTCTTCAAATGCGCCAACTTTTTTATTTCTTTCTTCCTTGGGCATTTGGTGTGGTAGTGACCCCGCTCACCACACATGAAGCACACTATGTGCTTTTTCTCCTTCTTCTTCCTACAACTCAAATTAGATTCAAAATGAATTGAATTGAGTTTAGGAGATACCTCTTTCTTACCCAATGGGCATCTACTATTGTAGTGTCCCTTCTCATTACACCCGAAGCACACAATGTGATCTTTTGATTTTACTTCGGTGGAGTTGCTCACTAGGTTGATTTCCAAGACTTCTTCTTCTTCTTCACTTGTCTTGGATTCTTCTTCAACCTTTGAGGATGTATCCTCATCCACACTAGTGGATGACATTTCTTTATCCTTCTCCTCTTCGGAAGTTGAGTGCTCGTCACCTTCCGGTTGCTCCTCCTCATCTTGAGTCATTAAGCCCATCTCCTTGGGCTCTTCTTCTTCTTGTGTAGGCATAGGTTCTTCCCATTAAACCTTCTTTATCTTGTTCTACAAATTGTGGGTGTTCTTGTATTTACCTACATGGCTCATCATGTCATTAATTAGGAAAAATATCAATTAATATAGATATTACCTTGTTGTTTTCCTTTGACCGTGAGGTTTGCTCCTCCGTCCAATGTCGTAGTCGGAGCTTCTTCCCTTTCTTGTCCTTCGGGACTTCGAACAGCTTTTTGACCACCATCATGGTGTCCCAATCCGTGTCGAAGAAGACCTCCATCTTCATCATCCAATATGTGATGCCCCCAAGGCTTCCTCCTTCAAACTTTGGAGGTTCAATCAAGTCGGTCATCTTCTTGTAGTTGCTCTTCTCGGCGGTTAGTTCCATGAAGTGCAAACATCGCTCTATTACCACTTGTAGGAGGATCAGTGGCCGACTTGAAGGGGGGTTAGATAGACGGTGCTCCCAAATACTCGCTTCTTTCTACAATGTTAGTGCGCAAGCGGAAATACAAACAAACAAGTAGAAAGACTAAAACTAAGAAAGGAAACGTAAACCGCTAACACGTTCATTTACGTGGTTCAGAGATAACTTGCTCCTACTCCACGGTTGTCCGTAAGGTGGATAATTCCTCAATCCATCGGTGGATTAGTCCCCGGAAACTCCGGCTAGCACAATCCTCCTTGTCGGTGGAGAAACCTCACCACAACTCGATCAAGAACACTTGGATTGATAGAGCACTAGATGACTACTAATTAGGCTTTAACCAAGTCTAATTTCGTCAACTTTGCCCGGCAATCCCAAGCTCTATTATATAGAGTTTGAGAAATCAGCAAGGTTGATTTTACCATTACCAGTCGACTGGTCCTTGCACCAGTCGACTGGTGCCAGCCCAACGACACTCCAATGACTCTCTACCAGTCGACTGGTCCTTGCACCAGTCGACTGGTGCCTAGCCGTTCGAGCACAGAAGCTCTCTGTTCTCACCACCAATTGACTGGTCCTAGTACCAGTCGACTGGTACAACCCTAAACCTAGGGTTTCCCATCCCGAGTACATTTCTCTCGCATTCGGACCCTCACGACTCACTTGACTCTTCTTCGCAGCTTTGACCTCTTGCCCTCAAGCCTACTTCCTTTGGCTCTCGTCCCTCGGATGCATCCAAGCCTGCGGCTTGTCCACAATGTCATCCTTCGCGTATGCCTCGAAGTCGCTTCCCTCAGCCCTTGTCCTTGCTGCCTTGTCCACGGTCCCTCGGATGTTCCATCCTTCACCGGATCCGAAGCCATCAAGATGAATCACATGTGTATCCTGCAAACCTGCATACTCACATACACATATCAAATAATGAGGGTAATCCTAACTTAAACACTTTGCCCAAACACCAAAACACATGGTCGCACGGACCATTGAGATTGCTCCAACACTCTCTTCCTCTCCCTCTCCTATTCTTCTTCCTTGGCCGACGACATCTTAATCTCAAGGAGCTTGGTTGGTGGCCGGATCTTGCTAAAGGAAGAAGGAGAGATAGGAGGTCTTGTTTCTTAGCATCCCTTGGAGCTTAGTGGTGGCCGAACCTTATCTTCTCTTGGAGTTCTTGTGGTGGCCGAAACTTGCTTGGAGAAGAAGGAAACTTGGGTGGTTCTCGTCTTGGTAGATCGTTACCCACACGACGTCCGAGATAAGAAGAGGAATATGATAGAAGATTAAGAGGTTGTTGCTTACAAAGAAAGGTATAACTAGTAATTCTATTCCTTATCATACTAGTTTTCTTTGTATAGATTTTGAAATACCAAACACAAGAGGCATATGATTCTAGGTTTCAAATTTGTGATTCGAGTTTGTGTTCTTTTTTTTTTATCTTGTGATTCGATTGTTCCTTTTGGTTAAACCTAGGGTTACTATAAGGAAATTAAATATTAAATTTCGTTGAAAGGCTTTGTCTAGGAAGTGGTGGATGCTCCCATACCCAAGAAGGCCTAGTGCCTTGCCATGTTTAACCTGGAAGCCAATCTCTGAAATTAATATTTAATTAAATTTGTAACATGGGTGGATTTGGATCAATAATGTTAAGTATCGTTTGCGATCCAAGTCTAAACCTCTAAGAACAGATAAGTTAAATTTGGAATGGAATCAATAATGTTAAGTTCTGCTTGTGATTCCTAATTTAATTTCTAAAGAACACAATAGGTTGTTAGGAATGGTTCAGGACTTGTACAAAATTTTTGTACAGGGGAACCAATACGATATTTCGAGTATCAACCAACAGAGGAGGAGGTAGTATGTGTTGTTGGGGAGGAGAAATGATTAAGATATTCCTCATACAAGGGTAGGCTTCAATGATACGCTCTAGCTATTTCTCTAATCCTTAGCAATTGCGAGTGGTATGCTCATATTTTTTTATGAAAATCACTAAAGTTGTTGGAGGGTTGTCTTTGGGGCCCTTGTTGCGCCCTTTAGGTCGCCTCATTCATCACAAATATGCATAGCTCTTTCTTTAGAATGAAATAGAGCTAAAGCATAAAGATGTTACCTTGGAGGATCCTGTAACACCAGCCTAAGATGGGTCCAATGCTCTGATGGTCGCTCATTAATAGTTTCAGGGCCAGCCCCCTCTATTCTTGTTTAGCCCATTGTGCTTCTTCCACATTTATGTATTTTTTTGGCCCAAACCAAGAGTGCATTATATCAGCAGGAGGTTTTTCAATAGAGAATAAAAGAAATCTCCCTCTTAGAGCCCTTATGTGAAAGCTCCGGTTAATATTTCAAGAATCGTTGAAGGAATATCACGAGCCATACGAGTATATCGTTGAATATATTATCTTAGAGTCTCTTGAAACCTTTGTTTGAGGTTAAATAAACTAAAGGGAGTTGGAACATACCTCTTAGAACTAGAGAAATGTCATAGAAATAGAGTGGCGAACTCATCAAAGTAAGAGATAAATCCTGATTTTAATGTACTAAACCATTACTGTGCTAGCCTGACTAAGGTAGTCAACAGAACATAACACTTGACCCCTTTAGTGTATTGATAGAATACGATCATATTTTTGAAACAACATAGATGATCATCTGGATCTAAAGAATTATTATATTCTGCCACATGAGAGGTACGAAAATGATGAGATAAATCTTCTCGTAAGATCTCCTCAGAAAAGAGGATCTGTTGAGTAATCATTCTCATGGAGGAGGAAATATGAACAACATCTTCCTTCAGCAAATTATTGGTAGGATAAGGCATTATGGGTGATGGAACAATAGGTGCATCGATGATCAGCTTCTTATCGGGTCGATATTAGAAGTAATCCCTCTAGAACTATAAGAGAAAGGATAGGTTACTGGCAACTTTTCAACAGGTGGTACTTCCCTTCCTTTTGATTGGTAGAGATCCACATCTGGTCGTCGAACTTCTTCTAAGATTGTTGTCACTAATTGGGAGATCCTCTTACATAGTTTAGAACCTCGACTGCCTTCATAGGGGTTAGGTAGAGAAGGTTGAGAAGGTCTCCCATTGTTGCCTTGTCAGATCGAGTCATAGTAGCTTTTTGTAGGAATTTCTCACAGATGACGTCAATTTGATGGCTCCTTTTTCTACCCACTTGGGCTCCTCCTTCTCTGCAAGTCTTCCTTTATCATGGGGAAGAATGGATTTGAGACAGTAACACAGGTTAAAGTCAGGTTAGCCCCTCCAGCACGGCCCCATCGGCACGGCCCCTCCGACACTCAAGTCAATAATCGATCGAAAAAGAGAAAGAGAGAAAATAGTAAAGGAAGAAGAAGGACTTGAAGGAGTTGCCTCTACAGGTTAGAAGAAGAAGACCCTCGTGTCTAGGAGTTAACATCTGAGGTGTTTATATAGACATTAGAAAAGGAATATCCATGTCCTACCTCTTAGCACCTTTCCGCTTCTTCCCACCTAAGTTAATGAAAACGCAGTCCCGATGATTCGTTATCGTGCACTCAATCCGTGATTACCATATAAGATGAAGGGATTTTTGAGGAAACCATCTCTAACAACCAATGTTCATCCACCATTCACTAGTTGCCACATATTCTGAAGAAGAAATTACAAGAACCGTCTCTGACATCCGTCCATTCAACTATCACTATGTGTTGAGAGTCGAAAGCCTGATAATGAAGCACTTGCTTAACCATACTGTTCTGTGGATCCTTGTGTTATTTCCCTAAGGGTTCTTCAGCCTAACTAATCCAACAATATTAATTGTGATCCTTCATAAGGTTGTTATGCGGAGCACAAAGTTATTGCTTAGCGATTCTTTGTAAGGTTACTTTGTGGAATACAAAGTTATTGCCTACCGCATCTTTTGTGAAGTTTCTCTGTGGAATGTAGAGTTATTGTTCAGTGCATCTCTCATGAAGTTGCTCTATGGAACTCAAAGTTATTCCTCGATGAACCTCTTATGAAGTTGCTCTGCTAACTCCAAGTAATATTGCTCCACCAACTTGAAGGATATTGTCTGGTTGTGCTCATAAGATTACTCTGCTAACTCTAAATGATATTGTCTGACAACCCATAATATTGCTTTGTGGACTTCAAATGATATTGTACGGGAGTCCTTCATAATATTACTTTACAGACTCTAAATGATATTGTCTGACAATCCTTTATAATATTGCTCTATAGGCTCCACGTGATATTGCCCAACTATTTTCATCCATCCTCTTAGAAGGAAATTCAGCCATATTGCTCAGGAGAATCCCTTACACCCTTCGGGATAAATCCGGTTACCATCAATACTCACTCAGTTTAGGACATGGTCCATGTATCAATCCTTACTAGGATAACTACGTCACACCTAGCCCAAATAATAGTTCCTTGTTCTATGGATTTAAATTACTCAAACACGTGTCCAAGAAGACCATCCTCTTGATGACATATTTTGCTTTAGCCAAAAACTCATGTGTAATAATCCTGACAATCGACCTTAGGGTATATGTCTCCTTTATCAAAGGAGTGATGAATCCTCTGTGGATTATTCAAATACCATCATACCATCAGGAATATTAACTTGTACCCAATCATCCAAGACTTACATCTCCTAAGAGATATTTGCTAACATGTCAAAGTATAAGTCTTCATGACCAAGATGACTTAAATATCTCAATTTTAAGGAAAGTTGTATTTGAGCTGCAATAAGATCTTCAATAACATATATAGAACCACATGAAATATCTTAACAGGTCACATCCAATGAACTAGTTATCCTTAACTAATATCCATATGTTAATTCTCAACATCTCAATATTTCCAACTAGTGAGAATCAACTGCTTGATTAAATTAAGGAGCATAACATATGCTAATCTAACAGAATCGATGATGTCAAGTCTCATCAATTTATCGACTAAGGAAGATTTCAATATGTATATAATTATACATGATGAGATACCCGCTGTTCGCTCTCCGCAAGTGTACGGAAATGTCGCAAGTAATATAAAAGATTATCATATCCACAGGGACTGGAATAAGCACTAGAAATGTTTCAACACGAATTAGCCAAACAACTAATCAATTGGTTTCCAAAAGCTAAATGTAACTAATGAAAAGTAAACATAGAAATGAAAGATCAACAGACAAGATTATGGGCTTTGATAAAGGAATGTTCTAGGAGTTTTGGTTTCTTTGTAAGATTCCTCAATGTAAATGATCTACCAAATCCTATTTCTCAATTGTCCAACATTTATAGAAGGTTGTCGGTTCTCTCTTGCAATAGACAACCGGCTTAGGACTGAAATCTATACCTAAATGTGATCAATTACATATGAACTTATGTTGTCCTTACACGGCCATGTTCCTGTCACGAAGATCCCTCGGATTATCAACACAAAGATCATACTTCTCAACCCCATAAGATATAAAGATTAATCCCTAAATCTATCCTACCCTCTTGAATTATCCTATTTCCTCCCAAAAGCTCATCCCTCAAACGTCCTTACACGGGCTTGCACCTTACGCGTGCTTCCCTCGAAAAATCAAGTGAGAGATAATCTTTACAAGATCCACAAGACATTCAAACAATCAATCAAAAATGTGAATTAGGTCCAAATCACAACAATACATCCAAGATTGAATTGATACAAACAAGATAATATCATAGAAACAAGGAAATGGCAAATCCACAAGAATTTACATCAATTCATCATACAAATACTCTCTCCATCCTAAAACAAAGAGATCTACTCCATGAATCGAACAGAGAAATCCAAAAATACAAAGATTACAAGCATTTCTTGATCCCCCAATCCAAAAAGAGGAGAGAAAGAAAACTTATCTAAGATGAAGCTTGGTCTTCGGATCCAATCCACGCTCCCGGAGTCAATTCCGTTGAAGATCCTCCTTTAGATCGCCCAGAAATCCTCCCAAGATTGAGAGGAAACACCCAAATCTCGCTTTCCTCCCAAGAGGGAGAAGATCCCCCTTCAAATCTTGAAGAAGAGTTTAAATAGAGGTGAAGTTTGGGCGCCACACGGCCCCGTGGCACGACCGTGTGAGGTTCACACGACCCTGCCCACTCTCCTCTCTGCCAGCCTTGCACGGCCGTGTGTGAGACACGGTCGTGGCAAACATCCCCAATAGCCCCTTCCCACGGCCGTGTAGATCTACACGGCCTGAACTGTCTTAGCCTCTAGAAATCTGGCACGGCCGTGTGATGCACATGGCCTGCTTCCTTCCTTGCCACTGAGAACCTCACACGGCCATGTGAGACACACGGCCGAGGCTTCTCCTTGCTCTGGAAAACTCACATGGCCATATGGTGCACACGGCCTAGGCTCCTTCTCAATCTGGGTTATTCAGATCCTTGCACGGTCGTGTGAGGTTCACACGGCCATGACCTCTTCGTTTCCTGCTGCAGCCTTCTGGCCCGTGATCTCTACACAGCCTGGGCAACCCTCCAGAGCAGGGCAGTGTGTGGTTCAGGTAGGGCACCTTCTTCCCTTTGCTTTGCTCACAGATTTGGCTTCAAACACGAAATCTTCTCCAATTCGACTCTTGTGTACAGAAAATGCACAAAAACAGATCTCCGAACAAAGAAAGTAAATATGCTAAAAAGGAAAGCTGAAAGTACGAAAATGCATAGATCAAGCATGCTCAAAGTATGTGAATGTGTGTCAAAACATGTCAATAAATTTATACAATCTACGCACATCACACCCCCAGACTTAAACCTTTGCTTGTCCTCAAGCAAAATGTTGCAATCTATATTCATATGTTCTACAACACATTCATAAACCATAATGTACTTTCCTAACTCTATCAAAAAGTTTCACTAACAAGCATGATCATGAAAACAAAGTCAAGTATGGCTCAAGCATAAGTATCTTGTGCACAGTGCAAAGACAACTCAAAACTCTTCAAGTTTCAATCTATTTCCCAGTCAAGTCATCATCAAATTTGAATTCCTAATGTTTCCAGTGATGGACAAGTAACCAGTGATAGGCACTTACTTGCCAAACACTTGGTTCATATTTCTCAATCAACCCATGGTCTCAAAGGCGTGCTCAATCTCAAGAGAAGCTAAGCAGTCATTTCCCCAGTAACCCAACTCGGTCTCAAAGGGGTGACTTGCTAGATTCCACTCACGACAACTAGTTTTTATATCCCATATTCACTTTTTTCCTTTTTTTTTCAATTTTTTTTCCATAAGCATTTGCATTGTACAAATCTTATTTCACAAGTGTACTTTTAGCACAAATGTTGGGATATTTTGATTTTTCCAAATGAGCTTGCATGAGTTGAGCCTCATCCAGTAACCAAAATGAAGTTTGAAAAATCACCATGGAGACCAAGTACTAAACAAACAAGATGAATCATGACTATTTCAATGATATCAACCATTCAAGCATCAAGTCAAAGTGTAGTGAAAGTAAGATTCTTAAGGTCAAGCCAAGACTAAAACTTATCTCCAAAAGATACTTAGCTTATTTCATGCTACTCAAGATAGAGAAAAGAGGTACACTAGGCATACTACTAGCATCATTTACAACATCATGAATCTAGATAATGAACGTGCTAACATTTTATCTTGAAGACAAGAAAGCATATAAGTGAAGTTTGATGTTCTCAAGATGTATGCCACAAGATTTCAAAAGATAATCAAATGACTATCAAAACAAACACTCAAGCAAGACAATCAAAATTGAATGCAAAATAAAAGCTAGACATGCAGAAAATAAGCAAAAACTAAAAACTATAATGCAAAAAGAAATCAGGTTTGACACCCCCCTCAGACTCAAACTTTTCATCGTCCCGATGAAATCAATATGGTGGAGGCGGAGGTAGATCAGGAAATTCTGGCAGAATAAAAGGGAAGTAATCAATAAACCACCTTACTTCATTTCTAACAAACATATGATACTCGAACAGTTTGTCAACATCATCTTGGAAAAACCTCATATACCCCCGAAAATCTTCATTAAACTCAAAATGGGTCCTATAAGAATTCATAAATCGAGAAATCTTTTCACACAATTCCCTCTCACTTTTGAAACGATCTTGCAGTTTTTTAAATTGTACTTCTTCCATGGGTTTATTATTAGAAAGAAAATTTTCAGTCACATTTAGATCATTATGAATATTATCCAAAGCAGAGTGAAGTTCTTGAAAATTAAAGCTATGAACATCACGATTAACCAAAGGAACTCTTTTTGAAAATGAATTTGACAATGTTTTCGAATGTTGAATTGCTAATTTCAAACATCAATTTTCCCTAACATGAATGGTAGTGAGGTCATGATTGGGCAGTCTTAAAGGGAAACTATTCTTAATAAGAAGACTATATCCATGTTCTTCACGTCTTATCATTTTTATTGCTAAACATGAGTTTAAGTCTTATCTACAAGAATTGTCAATCATTTCCAATTCATTTAAATCACACCCTAACACCAAAGCAATCTGGGTTAATAATCCACCCAAAATAATAGGTGTGGTAGAGTCAGATTTTCCAAGTTTTACTAAATGTTTAAGAAAGAAATAACCTGAATTAATATCAACATTCTCAACTATTGCCCATAAACAGTACAAATCTACAAGTCTTACTAATCCCTCTTTGTCTTCTCTCCCAAATATGGTATTCTTCATGACTAGATAAGCATATCTAAAAATCGGGTTAATAATGTGAAGAGCTCTAGAATTATGAGGGTTAAAATGTGATTGTTCAGAAATGTGTTGCCAAAAATGTGAATTTTCAAACATAAGTAAAATTGTACACACATATGTAAAATCATTCTGGGGCAACTCATAACAAGTATTAAAATCACTCAACGTCCATTCATAATCCTCATTAAACAGTCGAAAACTTAGTTTACCCCCACCTTGAACATTATCAACCATTATGGAACTCAAAAATTCAAAAAATGATTCTAGGATAGGTAGGATATCTTATTGTCATTAAACCACCCTAGCATATTCTCTCAAATAACCAATTTAAATCATCCTTAAACCCTAATGTTACCAAAGTTTCATCATCCATAAATTTGGTACTTACAAGGGGGCATTTACATAAAGAAGAATACCTCAAACGTTGTTCCTCACTAGAGAAGACAATACCAAAATCATTAGAAATACCTTTAAAACAAGAGTTTTTCTCCTTTGTTGCAACCATCTTCTCCTTCCCTTTCCTTGTAGAAGAGGATTCCTCCATCACATTTTCCATGGTGGAAGAGATTCGAGCCTTCAAAAGGAGAATGAGAGGAAGAAATTAGAAATGGTGGCTAAAATCCTAGAGATAAGAAAAATGAGAGAGAAGGAAGAAGAGGGATGGAGGTGTGCGGCCGTGTGCCGCCCACACCCCGTGCCCTAACTCCCTTTAAGGGTGTGGACTAGGTCATGTATCATTACACGGCCTAATTCCTCTTTCTCTACACGGCCGTGTCCAAGACACGGCCATACCCATCTCCTTCTCGGCTTCCCTAGCATGGCCATGTCCGGAACACAGCCTTAATATCCTTCTTTTCTGAAATCAGTACACGGTCATGTCAGATGACACAGCCAGTGCAAGCTTTTGCACTAGTTCCTTCACACGACCGTGTGGTAGACACGGCCGAGAAACTCTCCTCCTCTGGATTCTTCACACAGCCGTGTCGGAGACACGTTCGAAAAACTCTCCTCCTCTGGATTCTTCACACGGCCGTGTCATGTAGACACGGCCCAAGGATCTCCACTTTCTGCACTGTAAGCCTGGTCGTGTGCAGCACACGGCCATGCTCAGTATTGCTCCAATTGACACTTCTCCTCCATTCTAGTTCCTCCCACATTTCTATGCCCATGAAGAAATCATGGCCAGCTCATGGAAGTGAAATTTCAACCTGAAAACAAAACAAAAACCAAATAAAAGCACTACTAATGAAGAATTTGAAACCTAGAACAGGACTCAACTAAAAAGTCAATCCGGAGGACGAGGTTCAGAAACATACAACCTTTGTTTCTCTTCCAATTTCATATCGTGCACATATTCCTTCAACCGTTGCCCATTTACCTTAATCAATCCAAGATCTTTATTCCAAATATCTACTGCTCCAAAAGGATAAACCTTTTTAACCTCAAACGGACCCATCCACCTTGATTTAAGCTTTCTTGGAAAAAGCTTTAGCCTTGAATTAAATAATAAAACTATATTGCCTTCTTTAAAAAAATTTCGGAGAATGTGTTGATCATGCCACTTCTTTATTCTTTCCTTATAAGATCTAGCATGTTCATAAGCATCCAATCTCAATTCATCAAGCTCATTCAACTGAAGCTTCCTTTTCTCCCCTGCTTCCTTGAGATTCATGTTTAGATTCGTAATTGCCCAATAGGCTTTATGTTCTAATTCTACTGGAAGATGACAAGGTTTCCCATAAACTAATCGAAATGGAGTCATCCCAATAGGAGTCTTGTAGGCAGTATGATATGCCCATAAGGCATCATCTAGCTTCAATGACCAATCCTTTCGTGAAGTAGATACTGTTTTCTCTAGTATGGCTTTAATTTCACGGTTGGAGATCTCAGCTTGCCCATTAGTTTGTGGATGATATGGCGTTGCTACTTTGTGGCTCACTCCATATTTTCTGAGCAAATTCTCAAACTGTCTTTCTATAAAATGTGATCCCCCATCACTAATGACTGCCTTAGGCACGCCAAACCTCGGAAAAATTATGCTTTTAAATAATTTGATAACCATTCTCGTAGCTTCTACCCATTTGGACACATAATTCACTGCTACAAGGATAAACCTATTCCCATATGAAAAGGGAAATGGCCCCATGAAGTTTATTCCCCATACATCAAATAATTCTACTTCAAGTATGTAATTCAATGGCGTTTCATTCCTCCTAGTAATATTTCCAGTCCTCTGACATTGATCACATGATTGTACAAACTTCTTGGCATCATTGAATAAAGTGGGCCAATAAAAGCCTGCTTGAAGGATTTTTGCTACCGTCTTCGAGCTCCCCAAATGTCCTCCATAAGAAGAAGAATGATAATGAAATAGGATATCCTTGACTTCTTCCTCAAGTATACATCTTCGATAAATCACATCATTGCATTTCCTATAAAGGAGGGGTTCATCCCAAATATAATTCTTCACATCTGAAAAAAAAATTTCTTTTGTTGATTGGAGAAATTTGGGGGTAGGACTCCGCTTGTCAGGAAATTCACAAAATCCGCATACCAAGGTATTTTAGCACTCGAAAAGGCTAGAAGGTGCTCATCAGGAAAAATATCATCAATAGGTAAGTCAAAATCTGCATCCTTTTCCTTATTTTGCCAAACTCTGGATAAATGGTCAGCCACTACGTTCTCTGCTCCCTTCTTATCTCTAATCTCGAGGTTGAACTCTTGAACTAGTAAAATCCATCTGATAAGTCGTGGTTTAGCATCTTTCTTGCTTAGTAAATATCGGATAGCTGCATGATCAGTATAAACTATTACCTTTGAACCTACCAGATATGATCTAAACTTATCAAATGCAAATACTACGGCTAGAAGTTCTTTTTCAGTAGTGGAATAATTCACTTGAGCTGCATCAAGCGTTTTACTTGCATAATGTATAGCATGTAGAATCTTATTTTTTTTCTTTGTCCTAACACTGCCCCTACTGCGAAGTCACTTGCATCACACATTATCTCAAATGGAAGATTCCAATCCGGAGCTTGAATTACTGGGGCTAAAATAAGGGCACTTTTAATTTTACTAAAGGCCTCCATGCATTCTTTGTCAAAACAAAATTCAACATCCTTGATTAGCAAATTTGTTAAAGGCTTAGCAATTTTTGAAAAGTCCTTGATAAAACGCCTATAGAATCCGACATGCCCCAGGAAACTTCTCACTCCTTTTACATTAATTGGTGGGGGTAGTTTTTCTATCACTTCTACTTTTTCTTGATCCACTTCAATCCCACATTCTGATATTTTATGTCCCAAAACAATTCCTTCTCTAACCATGAAATGACATTTCTCCCAGTTTAACACTAAATTCGCCTTTTCACATCTTTGAAGAACTGTAGAGAGATTAGATAAGCAAGTGTTAAAGTCATTCCCATATAATGAGAAATCATCCATGAATACTTCCATAATTTTCTCTATTAAATCTGAAAAATTTGCCATCATACATCTCTGGAAAGTGGCTAGAGCATTACAAAGCCCAAATGGCATACGACAATAAGCAAAAGTTTCATAGGGGCATGTAAAAGTAGTCTTCTCTTGATCTTGGAGATGAATTGGAATTTGAAAAAAAATCCTGAAATCCATCCAAGTACCAAAAATACGAGTGCTTAGCCAATCTCTCAAGCATTTCATCAATAAAAGGTAAAGGAAAATGATCCTTCCTCGTCTCCTTGTTCAGTTTTCGATAATCAATACACATTCGCCACCCCGTTATTGTCCGTGTTGGAATCAATTTATTATCCTCATTTTTTATAACAGTCATTCCCCCTTTTTTGGGACTACGTGTACTAGACTCACCCATTCACTGTCTGAAATTGGATAAATGATGTTAGCATCAAGAAGTTTGAGCACCTCTTTTTTTACTACCTCTTTCAGATTTGGATTCAACCTCCTCTGGTGCTCAATTGAATTTTTATAGCCCTCCTCAAGTAGAATCCTATGCATGCAAAGGGAAGGACTAATCCCTTTTATATCATCAATAGTGTATCTAATTACTTTTCTATGCAGCTTCAACTCTTCGACCAACCTCTGTGTTTCAGACTCATTAGACTAGTATTGATTATAACTGGAAAAGTAGAATTTGGTCCGAGGAATTCATATTTTAAAGTTGATGGCAATGGCTTAAGCTCAGGTTGGGGTGATACTATTTCTAGCACAGTTAGCTCTTGCTCTATCAACTTAATCTCTTCATCTTGGGATCCTTCCTCCAAATCTTCTTCATCTTCTAGAAAAGTATCATCCCCTTTCTTTTCCTCCATTGAAACTGCTTCATCATTGAATATTTTTAAAAGAGACTCATAACACCAAGACAACAATACACGAAGATTATTCTGATTTAGAGTAATTCCTTTCTCCCCATTCTCCTTTTCTTCCACTGTATTAACCGTTAGAATTGCGTCATTTTGTCCCGACCAATCATTAAAATTTGATGTGATCCTGCAGATTATCCCACTGACTTCCTCTAAATTTTTCTTAAGAAAAGATCCTCCAGAGGCTACATCTAGTTGACTCTTATTTGAAAGAGAAAGCCCTTCATAGAATAAGTGCATAATTAACCATCCCTCAATACCATGATGTGGACATGACCATAAAAGAGATGAATATCTTTCCCAGGCTTGATGTAGCTCTTCCCAAGCAAGTTGTTTGAAATTCAGAATTTGACTTCTCAAATAAGTAGTCTTCTGGGGGGGGGGGGGGAATATCTGCCCAAGAATCTTTGTTCTAACTCATCCCAGGTTTTGATACTTTGAGATTTCAGGGAATTATACCATCTCTTTGCAGCACCTTGCAGACTAAAAGGAAAGACCAATAGTTGTATAGTATCAGATGGAACATCCTCATATTTCAAAGTATAACAATATCTATAAAATTCCATGAGATGTGAGTAAGGGTCCTTAATCTCTAGGCCTCCAAACTGGACTTTCTGAACCATTGAAATGAAGGAAGGTTTAAGCATAAAATTTCTTGCTTGAATTTCAGGGTATACAACTGGTCCTAGTCCCTTGGCAGACCTTGGGGCTCCATAATCTCCTAACGACCTGAAAACCATTTTTGGTATACAAAAGAGGTACAGGAAATACAAATTACAGTTACCGAATTCAGAAAGAATTAAGAAGGTCACGAAGGAATTTCAAAAACATAGAAAAGATCAGACAAGACGTTAGAATCAAAATTATAGAATTAGAATCACAACAGAAAGAAATTGTCAAGAGTGTTATACAAGAAATGAGAAACTTATAAAAACAGAATTCTAAAAGTTAGATTACAACTATGCAAATGAAAAAAAAGAAAGAAAAGTTATGTTTAGTCTAACTCAATTGATAATTCCTAATGTTATAGCGCAGTCCCCGGCAACGGCGCCAAAAACTTGTTCGCTCTCCGCAAGTGTACGGAAATGTCGCAAGTAATATAAAAGATTATCGTATCCACAGGGACTGGAATAAGCACTAGAAATGTTTCAACACGAGTTAGCCAAACAACTAATCAATTGGTTTCCAAAAGCTAAATGTAACTAATGAAAAGTAAACATAGAAATGAAAGATCAACAGACAAGATTATGGGCTTTGATAAAGGAATGTTCTAGGAGTTTTAGTTTCTTTGTAAGATTCCTCAATGTAAATGATCTACTAAATCCTATTTCTCAATTGTCCAACATTTATAGAAGGTTGCCGGTTCCCTCTTGCAATAGACAACCGGCCTAGGACTGAAATCTATACCTAAATGTGATCAATTACATATGAACTTATGTTGTCCTTACACGAGCATGTTCCTGTCACGAAGATCCCTCGGATTATCAACACAAAGATCATACTTCTCAATCCCATAAGATATAAAGATTAATCCCTAAATCTATCCTACCCTCTTGAATTATCCTATTTCCCCCCTGAAGCTCATCCCTCAAATGTCCTTACACGGACTTGCACCTTACGCGTGCTTCCCTTGAAAAATCGAGTGAGAGATAATCTCTACAAGATCCACAAGACATTCAAACAATCAATCAAGAATGTGAATTAGGTCCAAATCACAACAATACATCCAAGATTAAATTGATACAAACAAGACAATATCATAGAAACAAGAAAATGGCAAATCCACAAGAGTTTACATCAATTCATCATACAAATACTCCCTCCATCCTAAAACAAAGAGATCTACTCCATGAATCGAAGAGAGAAATTCGAAAATACAAAGATTACAAGCATTTCTTGATCCCCCAATCCAAGAAGAGGAGAAAAAGAAAACTTATCTAAGATGAAGCTTGGTCTTTGGATCCAATCCACGCTCCCGGAGTCGATTCCGTTGAAGATCCTCCTTTAGATCACCCAGAAATCCTCCCAAGATTGAGAGGAAACACCCAAATCTCGCTTTCCCCCCAAGAGTGAGAAGATCCCCCTTCAAATCTTGAAGAAGGGTTTAAATAGAGGTGAAGTTTGGGCGCTACACGGTCCCACGGCACGGCCGTGTGAGGTTCACATGGCCCTGCCCACTCTCCTCTCTGCCAGCCTTGCATGGCCGTGTGTGAGACATAGCCGTGGCAAACATCCCCAATAGCCCCTTCGCACGGTCGTGTTGATCTACACGGCCTGAACTGTCTTAGCCTCTAGAAATCTGGCACGGCCGTGTGATGCACACGGCCTGCTTCCTTCCTTGCCACTAAGAACCTCACACGGTCGTGTGAGACACACGGCCGAGGCTTCTCCTTGCTCTGGAAAACTCACATGGTCGTGTGGTGCACACGGCCTAGGCTCCTTCTCAATCTGGGTTATTTAGATCCTTGCACGGCCGTGTGAGGTTCACACGACCATGACCTCTTCGTTTCCTGCTGCAGCCTTCTGGCCCGTGATCTCCACACAGCCTGGGTAACCCCCTAGAGTAGGGCAGTGTGTGGTTCAGGTAGGGCACCTTCTTCCCTTTGCTTTTCTCACAGATTTGGCTTCAAACATGAAATCTTTACCAATTTTGACTCCTGTGTACAGAAAATGCACAAAAGTATATCTCCGAACAAAGAGAGTAAATATACTAAAAAGGAAAGCTGAAAGTACAAAAATGCATAGATCAAGCATGCTCAAAGTATGTGAATGTGCGTCAAAACATGCCAATAAGTATATACAATCTACGCACATCACCCACTAATTGTGATTCAATCACAAATTCTCTTATAGTATGCATTGTATTGTGAACTTCATTAATTGAGTTTAAGATCAAATCATATACATAGAGAATGTACATCCAAATAGTAAATATTTTTTTGTCAAATAAATTATACAACTTCTAAGGCATCTCTCAAATATAGCATAATATATTTTATGAATTATTTAAAAAAATATAAAATTAATTATGCATTTTTGAATTAGTTTGAAATTGAATTGCACTTTTTAGACAATCAATCGACTAATTTCTACATTTTTCTTTTTTTACTAAAATAGATTTGTTTAAGTCGTTTAAGCTCACTTCAAGGTATCTTAACTATTCTTGACCCTCTGAAATGCTTAAAGAAACATTCAAAGATAGTTTCCTTGATGAAAATGAGAAAGAGATGTTTAAAAGAGAAGAAATTTTAACCTTAAGTTATCTTAAGAAATTTTCTTGATAAAAATTGAGAGGGGGGTTTAGATTCAAAATTGAATCTTTAACTTCATAACTTAGATTTTTGGAATTTACTAAAAGTTTAGAAACTCCAAATCATTATTGGTACAATGATCAAATCTGGAGCATGTTTTGAGGGGAGGCCCTCTTGAAAGGCATGATTTCGATATAAAAGGAGGAGAATGTAAGAATTTGAGGATAAGTGAATGAATGAAAGATTGCATCCTCAAGGTTGAGCATTGGAGAAAATTAAAGGTAGAGAACCTTTATTGTGATGTTGGAAGTTAGGAATGGAAGAATAGAATGAATTTTCAAAAGAGATTTTTGATGTGTGCTAAAGGGGAGAATGAATAGTTCAAGTTAGGAAACATTCATTCATGCCTTAGCACAAGAGGTAGGATGTTGGACTAATGATTTATTCTAACTTAAACATATTATCAAACATTAAAAAAGAGGAGATTGTTAGTGCAATCGACTGTTGGTCAAGGTTGACCAATTTGATCAAGCTCGAGTTGACTCGAGTTGAGGTTTTGATGTTTGACTAATATGTTAGTTGATTGAGACATAAGTAGGTCAAAATTGACCAGATACTTAATAAGATATGAAAAGTCTAAGTAAATCACGGTTGACCAGACATTAGGGGATTGGAAGTCCAACATAGAGTTGGCACGAGACGAAAAATCTAAGTGAACCATGGTTGAACAGACACTTGGTGGTCAGAAGTCCAACATCAAATTGGCACAAGACAGAAAATCCAAGTAGGTCGTGGTTGAATGAAAACTTAGTGGTCAAAAGTCTAATATAGAGTTAACATGAGATAGAAAGTCAAAGTGGGTCATGGTTGACCAAACACTTGGTGATGGGAAGTCGAATAGGTATTTGGCAGAGAAAAGTCCAAGAAAGTCACAATTGACTAGACATTTGGCTGTCGGAATTCCAACAGAGAGTTGTCATGAGATAGAAAGTCTAAGTGGGCTACGGTTGTTCAGACACTTGGTAATCGGAAGTTCAACAGATAGTTGGCAAGAGTAAAGTTCAAGTGGGTCACAGTTGACCGAACATTTAGAGGTCGAAAGTCCAACAGAGAGCTAGCATGAAGCGTGAAGTCTCAGCATGTCAAAGTTGACCGGATGTCAGGTAACAATGAACTCTCGACAGGTTAAGATTGATCAGATGCTAGGTAATGAGAAAGTCTCGACAAAGCAAACTCTGAAGTCCATAACTTTTGACTTGGATATTAAAATGAGGCGATTTAAGATATGAAATGGAGCTCATTCAAATATCTAAATTTTTACTCAATACCAATAGACTTATTTCGATCAAAACTGAACAAAAGCAAGTTGATTTAAATGTTTGACTTAATTGATGACATTAATCGATTGATGGCTTTATGAACTGAACTAAAGAGAGTCGAATTCATTTGTTTGATTTGACTGATTAAATCAGTTGAATGATGGTTCACATCAGTAGCATGATGCCAATAAGAATTGAATAGAAGTGAGTCAGATTAGTTTGATCGATGCGATTGATTTAATCTATCAAATGATAGTTTTCATTAGTCTATTGATGTTCAAATTATCGACAAAATTAAATAGATTTCAGAAGGTTCAATGATTGTTCAACAACCAGAATAGTATTTGATCCCGTCCGGAAGCTGAGTCAGATGAAGGCGGGCCTTGATGTACTAGAAGTTGACGAAAAGTCGTCGCGACGTTGAATCTACCTGGCACCCTTCGGGAAGGTTCGCACAGACGGATGATGAAGGAAGATGACCAGGACGATGACACTGTGGCTCTGCGCACACTCAGACGAGCCCACGAGTCATTAGAGACCAGAAACCAGGGAAAAAGTCCCCGGGTCAGGCCCTCCGACGCTCAAGTCAGGTACTTTTCCCCCAGAAAACACAGAGAAAGAACGAAAAGTAAATACTAGTGAGAAATGATGAGTGAGCGTACCTGCATAAGGGACAAAGCATCCCTTTTTATACTGCAATGGATGTTTTTGGAGTCTGACGGGTGTAAGGGAATGTCGGCTGTCAGACTTTGTCTGGCGGTGAATGACACGCGGCACCTCCTCATAGGCTGGCGATGTAACCAAAGGAGTAATGAGCCCCGACTATTAGCATATTCCCTGACATACTGATTATTCTCTGACATTCTCTGATGAGCAGTTACGATTCCCTGGCTTGTTTGTACTGTAGTACCTGGACGCTAGGTCTGCATCCCGACCTGCTTTGATCCGCTGTTATCCATGGCTTTTACGTTCCGACCTGCACGACCTGTCCGTATCCTGACCCGCCTCTGTTTACTGTTATCCATGGATAGTACATTACGACCTGTACGCCCGATCCATATTCTGACCTGCTTCTGTCCGCTGTTATCCGTGGCCTGTACGTTCCGACCTGCACGCCCGGTCTGTATCCTGACCTGCTTTTGTCCGCTGTTATCCCTGGCCTGTACGTTCAAATCTGCACGACTAGTCTGTATCCCGACCTGCCTATACTGTTATCCATGACTTGTACGTTCCGACCAGTACGCCAGGCCTTATCTCGACCTACTTCTATCCTCTGTTATCCATGGCATGTACATCTCGACCTGTACGCCAGGTCTATGTCCCGACCTGCTTCTATCCTCTATTATCCATGGCTTGTACGTCCCAACTTGTACGCCAGGTCTGTTTCCGACCTGCCTCTGCTGTTATCCATGACTTGTATGTTCCGACATGTACGCCAGGTCTATTTCCCGACCTGCATTTGTCCTCTGTTATCCATGCATGTACGTCCCGACCTGTATGCCAGGTCTGTTTCCCGACCTGCATCTGTCTACTGTTATCCATGGCTTATACGTCCTGACCTGTACGCCAGGTTTGTTTCCCGACCTGCATCTGTCTACTGCTATCCATGGCTTGTGTGTCCCGACCTGTATGCTAGGTCTGTTTCCCAACCTACATCTATCCTCTGTTGTCCATGGCGTGTACGCCATGACCTATACGCCAAGTCTATTTCCCGACCTGCATCTATCCTCTGTTATCCATGGCATGTACGTCCCAACCTATACGCCAGGTCTATGTCCCGACATACTTTTGTCCTCTGTCATCCATGGCTTGTACGTTCCGACCTATACGCTAGGTCTGTGTCCCGACCTGCTTCTGTCCTCTGTCATCCATGGTATGTACGTTCCGACCTGTACGCCAGGTCTGTTTCCCGACCTGCATCTATCCTCTGTTATCCATGGCATGTATGTTCCGACCTGTACGCCAGGTCTGTTCTGTGTCAGAGGCCTTCCTTTCCTAACCTTTGCCTGATCTATGGGCTCAGTCAGCTGTGCCCGGCCCGTGGGCCCAGTTCTTGATCGCTATCGAGGCTAACCATTGTTTGACTTGTGATCCTCTCTTTTGACCACCCCGTCAGCTAAGACTTTGACCCTGGCCATGTAATCTTGACTTCTGACCTCCACATAAGCTTGACTTCTGACCATCCACGGAGGCTGGACTTCTGACCTCCACGTAAGCTTGACTTCTGATCTCCACGTAAGCTTGACTCTTGACCATCCTGTGGTCTTGACCCCTAACCACATCATCTTACTGACCCCACGACCATGCACCGCATTACAAGCCTCCCTCTACCGTCTAGTCGAAGGAGGCTCTAGTCCGACTGACTAGACCCCAGTCCCTTTGTTCCCTGATCTGGGTCTCTCATCCTCTGCCGACCTGTCTTCCATCTATCTTCTATAGAATTTCTCATCGTCCTAGGAGATAAACGGGCTCCTTCCGTGCGTATGCTGACTCCTCAACTTCCGAGCATACTCTTTTCCCATAAATGTCACATGGTTCTCCAAACATCAACTCAAATTCCGAGGAAATCCCTTCACCTTCTTCTTCCTTATAAAAGGTCCGAGCATCTAATGCCTTGAGTTATCCTCTTATTAATAAAGTATCTCGTCTCCATGGAGCCTACCCCAGAACCTAGCGAATCTGCTTTTTTGCTTTAGCAAATTACCCATCTGAGGGATTTATTGACTCAGAAAGAGGAAGCCTTGCTTCAACAAATTGCCCATCTGACAGAGTTGCTGGCTCAAAAAGAAGAAGACCTGCTGGAGATGACTGCGAGCAGAGATCTTCAAGCGTCCCTTTTTCATGAAATGGAAAGCCTCTGGCTGGCCGCCAAATCCAGAACCCAAGCAGAAGTTGCCCTCAAGTTGAAAGCTCAATCGGACTTCCAGAGCCAAGTTCACTATATTATCTATTTGAAGATGAAACACGAGGACGAGGTGACTCTCCTGAAAGAGGAAGGACAGATCAAAGACGAGACCATTGGGCAACTAAAGTGCGCCATTGATCTTATTAAGGAAGATCTAATTAGAGCTCAAGCTCATCTGACTAGAAAGGATCAAGCTTCTGGATCTGACCACAATGTAAACCCTTAAAAAATGTACCCCTGATTAACGAAATAAAACCTGTTTCTTGAGTCCCACTCATGGTGTAGCCCCACACCCTATTGCCCGGGTATCATTATGTTTCTATAGAACACCTGCGTTTCTCTAATATTTCTAGCAAAAATAGCTAAAATAATAAAGATAACTTGCTTACCCCATCATCCTCTTACCTCATAACATATGAGCCCCCGGCCAGAGCAACTGAGACGCTTGAGAATGTGCTTGCGACTTGAGAATGTGCCTGCGAAATTTTATATTTAGCAAGAACCCTTGAAATATGGCTTATTGACCAGTCAGGCACGAGAACTTGGCTTGTTGCATTTTGCTTTGGCGAATATAAGGAGTACTAATCGAGAAAATCATTGCACCGACCGGGAAGGTCGTTGGGCGTGAGAGCATTGCTCACTTATAACTCACACTGGAGCGAGAGTCTGGGACAGCCGACCGGGAAGGTCGTTGGGCGTGAGAGCCTTGCTCACATATAACTCACATTGGGCGAGAGTCTGGGACAACCGACCGGGAAGGTCGTTGGGCATGAGAGCCTTGCTCACTTATAACTCGCACTGGGGCGAGAGTCTGGGACAGCCGACCGGGAAAGTCGTTGGGCGTGAGAGCCTTGCTCACTGGGGCGAGAGTATGGGACAACCGACCGAGAAGGTCGTTGGGCGTGAGAGCCTTGCTCACTTATAACTCGCACTGGGGCAAGAGTCTGCGACAACCGACTAGGAAGGTCGTTGGGCGTGAGAGCCTTGCTCACTTATAACTCGTTGTGGGGCGAGAGTCTGGGACCCGACCTGAACGGTCATTGGGCGTGAGAGCCTTGCTCACTTATAACTCGCGCTGGGGCGAGAGTCTGGGACAACCGATCGGGAAGGTCGTTGGGCGTGAGAGCCTTGCTCACTTATAACTCGCAATGGGGCGAGAGTCTGGGGCAGCCGACTGGGAAGGTTGTTGGGCGTGAGAGCCTTGCTCACTTATAACTCGCACTGGGGCGAGAGTCTGGGACCCGACCTGAATGGTCGTTGGGCGTGAGAGCCTTGCTCACTTATAACTCACTCTGGGTGAGAGTCTGGGACCCGACCTGAACGGTCATTGGATGTGAGAGCCTTGCTCACTTATAACTCGCGCAGGGGCGAGAGTCTGGGACAATCGACCGGGAAGGTCATTGGGCGTGAGAGTTTTGCTCACTTATAACTCGCACTGGGGCGAGAGTCTGGGACAGCCGACCGGGAAGGTCGTTGGGCGTGAGAGCCTTGCTCACTTATAACTCACACTGGGGCGAGATTCTGGGACCCGACCTGAACGGCCATTGGGCATGAGAGCCTTGCTCACTTATAACTCGCTCTGGGGCGAGAGTCTGGGACCCGACCTCAACGGTCGTTGTGTGTGAGAGCCTTGCTCACTTATAACTCGCTTTGGGGCGAGAGTCTAGGACCCAACCTGAACGGTCGTTGGGCGTGAGAGCCTTGCTCACTTATAACTCGCACTGGGGCGAGAGTCGGGGACCCGACCTGAACGGTCGTTCGGCGTGAGAGCCTTGTTCACTTATAACTTGCACTGGGGCGAGAGTCTGGGACCCGACTTGAACGGTCGTTGGCCGTGAGAGCCTTGCTCACTTATAACTCGCACAGGGGCGAGAGTCTGGAACCCTACCTGAATGGTCGTTGGGCATGAGAGTCTTGCTCACTTATAACTCGCACTGGGGCGAGAGTCTGGGACAGCCGACCGGGAATTCTTATGAGACCCCGTTCGAAAATAAATGTTGCCGACCTGGGGGTGATTTCCCGACCAGGGATTGCTTGAAGAGACCACTTCGACCTCGTCTGCAGGCAAGATATATACAGTATCAAATGTATTATGAAGATAACAATATTAAAATCTTACTTAGCCCCTGAGAAAAGGATGTCTTGTGGCCTAGCCACATTCGAATTTCTTTCCCACCCATTTTCTTCGCCGTTTCCCAAGAAGATCGCCTAGCAGATGTTTTCCCTACTCCCGCTTCCTCTCATGATTTCCTTATCACGTCAATCATTAATACGCTTCCTTGAGTAATGACACCTATCCCATGCCTTTATTGCTTACGTCGTATGACGCCGCCGACTTCACTCCTTTTTGTACACGATTTCCCATAAGAGCATGTCGTTCTGTGATCGGACAGCATTGGACGCTTTACCCAAAAATATACTCGACTCATCTTTCGATATTCCCTAGGAAAACCCCCTTTATAAGCCCTAAAGGCAGTCCGCCGTCATTGCCTTGAGCGTTTCAACTGCCCTTGTCTCCTCATTCCTTCACTGTCTCTGGTGTCTCAGCCCTTCCCCTTCTCGACTTCTCACGCATAGTGCCTCTCCTCCTTTCGACTGACCTCTTCTTCGACCTTCCTCACCTTGATAATGGCGGACGGTAAGTCCTCCTTTTGGTATTCGTGTTATATTTTCGACATAGATGACCATGACCTGTTCGTGATTCTGTCTAACTTGAGACTTAGTGAGGATTACAAACTTCGCATTCCCACACCCCGCAAACATCCCTCATCCCCTCCTGAAGGTTTCCTGACTGTTTTCAAAGACCAACTTTTAGGAGGCCTTCATTTTCCCATACATCCATTTATCTCCTCACTGAGCCGCTACTTTGGTGTCTATCCCTCTCAATTTGCTCCCAACTTCTTTAGGGCTGTATGTGGCACCGTCATTCTATGCCGCATATATCAAATCCCCTTGACGGTTCAGCTATTCCATCATTTTTATTCCTTCAAACGCTCTGAACCAGGGGTATTCATGCTACAGGATAGACCTGGTTATAAGTTTTTTTCTTACATGCACTCTTCCAACAAAGGGTGGAAATCCCGTTTCTTCTTTATTAGATCACCTGAACCCCTGGTCGAGCCGACCGAATGGCGTTCTGACCTTCCTTCCAACCTCCCTGTACATCAACATCAATCTTCCTGCGACGCCGCTTCAGAAAAACTTCAAGGCGTCAGCGTTCGCTTGTCTATAATACTTTTAGAAGGCTTTTTGTATTCTTTCAGGCTCAGCCCAGTTCAGGCAGAGATAGGGGCTCCGTTAGGTAAGAACCCATTTTCCTTCTTGCTGTTCTTCGATAACTGAGGTATTTTTCTTTCTCACTTTGCAGAGGCTGCTATGCTCCGGGCTTATTCTTCGAATATGAAACACCAATCTATCGCCGTTCTGAAAGCCTTGAGTGTGGAGCTGAAACAGGGCTTGGCTGCCTCATCACAGTCTGCTCCTTCTGCCTCACAGTCTGCCCCACTAGCACCAGCCCGAGAGGAAACTTCACTTGCGCCAGCCCGGGAGGAAGCTTCCTCGGCTCTTCCCCCAGAGGCTACTCCTATGGAAGACTTTGCAACCCTGGAGCAGGCCGAGGAAGAGCGAGTCGCGTCTCCCCCATCCGCTAAACGGCTACAGCTTCAACGCAAAAGGAAGAAGGTTATTCCAGCGGTTCAGGCGTCTCCTCTGCCTCTTCCTTCAGGTCAGCGTTCATTTGTGGCCTCTCAGTCTTCAGAGGCCAAGGCTGTTACGCCCGACAAGGAGGTGGCTCTGGGACCAGAGGTTCCCACACTGTCGCCCCGAATATCAGCCCAAACACCCGGTCGGGCTTTGACTCCTGAGCAGGCCTCTCTTCCTACTCAGGCCTTCTCACCCTAGCAGATCCCTTTTCCTGCATTAGACTAGCCCGGGAGTTCTACCACTGTGTCTGTCTCGCTTCCTGCAGCAACTCCGGCCTCCACTTCTCAATCTTAGGGGAGAATCCCCAAAAAGTATTCCTTCACCACCTCCTGGCGTCTGCCCTCCTCCGTCGAGCTCGATGCCGCCGAAGAAACTGCAGAAGAGGCTCCTCCCACTGCTGGCCTGGTTCAGCTGCAGGGCGAGTTGGCCGCGTCCTGGTGGTCTAGCAATCAGAAGTTTTGGAACAATCTGCCAATAGAGGGGTTGGATCACGCCTCCCGCCAAATAGTCTCTGTGAATAGGGGTGTCAAAAATGAACCCGACCCGACGACCCAACCCGAATCGACCCGAAAAAAATCAAGTTCGGGTTGGGCATTTTTCAGGTTCGGGTCGGGTTCGGGTTGACCCGGGTTGACCCGATTGACTTAAATATAGGGTTTTGTGGGTTTTTTTTTGTTAAATCAAATTTAATTTTAAAAATCTAGATATTTTTAAGTATATTAATATCATGTTTGTATGATAATGATGGAGTATTGAGATAAAAGTGAAGAATTATAGGGAAAATAGCAAAAAAAAAGTCATTTTTAATCGAATTTTCGGGTTATATGAGTCGGGTTCGAGTTGATCGGGTTGATCGGGTTCGGGTTCGGGTTGAGATGTTTTGGGTTGAAAATGGGTTCGGGTCAGGTTCGGGTTGGGTTAAAAAAAAAACTCAACCCGACCCAACCCGACCCGACCCGCCCGAATTGACACCCCTATCTGTGAGTTTTTCTTTTCTCAAGACTCTTCCTCCAGAATTCCTTATAATCCTTCACTTTGCGTCTTATGCAGGCCTGCTCCGCCGGCCTAAGTGCGATTTAGTATGTAGCAAACTTGCAGAGGGAGCATGAGGAGCTTAAGGCTCATTTTCAAAAATTGGAGCTGCCGCTGACTCCCCAAGACCCACTCAACCCCACGCCCGGTGATCTAGCGGGGTATCTTTGTTAGTTAGAGCCCTAGAGTCAATCATTTGATGATTGTATTATGGACTTGTTGTATCATATTCTTATATAAATAAAGGTATTTGTTTTGATTATTATACTTACTTGTATTGGTGCCAAATAAACTAAGTATAATAGCGTCCTTGAGTAGAAGGTTCTCACCTATATCAATCGGTTAGTTGAACTGATAGTGAGATGATATAGGGAACACTACTCTTAATCATTCCTAGTCGATTATTAACATTCAGAGACAATGTTAATGCAATAAGACTAGCATGTAGGTCAACTCGATGACTTGATCTCACAAGTCATGGATATAGAGATATTAAGTTGACACATGGGTATGCATTGGAGAATGTATACTGAATGACCCGCCATGAGAAAGTATCATGGATCGTTATATGAGTGTCTTATACTTTCTCATGTGTCTATTAGTATGACTACTAGTCCTTAGACCTGAAGTCACCATGGTTCCCTACATAAGGAGTTATGTACTTTGGTTTCGTCAAACGTCACCCGTAACTGGGTGGACTATAAAGGCGATTACTGGGTATGTAACAAATTATGCAGAGGGATGTGAGTGATATAGATGGGATCTATCCCTCCTATATGACGGGAGAGACATCGATATTCTTGATAGAGTGAGACCACGAAGTGCATGGCCATGCCCAAATGAGTCAATATGAGATATTGAACTCATTTGATTTAGTGAGTCTACTTGGAGTTCAAGATTTGATTGGTCAGAGGATGACATGATCTATGCCTCACATTGATCAATCTAGATCTCTAGGATAGAAGGACACTTGTCATATTTTGTGAGGAGTCACAATTAATAGTCACAAGGTGATGTTGGATCTCAACATTCTTGTAACTTGGGTAGTAATGATGTGTTGCTAGATACCGCTCATTACTTATGCTCCTAAATGGGTTTAGGGCATTGCCAACGTTACAAGAACCTATAGGGTCACACACTAAGGATAATTAGATGAAGATTAGGTTCATATGATGAACCAAGAGGATTAGATTCATGTGATGAATCAAATTGGATTAAGAGTAATCCTAATTGGGATAATTGAGTTGGACTCAAGTTGATTCATATATTCAATGAGTCTAATTTAGATTATGACTCATTGAATCAATTTAATTAAATGAATTAGATTCATTATATTAAATTGGCTTGAATTAAATGGTTGGATTAGATCAACCATAAGAGAGATTAAGTCAAGTTTGACTTGACTTGAGAGGAAGAGGAAGAGTCAAGTTTGACTTGACTTTATGCCACATCATTTGTGACTTGGCATTAAGTGGCCAATGATGATGTACCACATCATCATAGTTGACACATGTGTGTGCCACCTAATGGAAGTTACAAATTCTCTTTGCTTTAATGTGGCCGGCCACATTAATGAGAGGAGTTACACTTGGTGTGGCCGGCCACTAAGGGAATGAATGGTATTCATTTTCATTCAAGTGAATTTTGATTCTATCTTCTTCCTTGCTCTCTCTTCTTGCTCTCCCTCTCCTCATCTTGCCGAGACCTTCTTGGAGTGCTAGCACACTCTAAGGTTCTCCCTCCATCGAGTTGTTCGTGTGGATACGCATAGAGAGTTGTCTACCTTGACAACTTGAGATCCGGCACCTTGGACGAGCGGGATTCGCGAAAGACACGCATCAAGGGTAAAAACTCGTACTCTAATGTAGATCTAGAGTTTATAAACTCGTACTCGTAAGTTTTTGAAAGTTTTATTCTTCGCACGGATCCGGTGGCGGGGCTTTCGGGGTTTCCGCGACGCGAAAAGCGGTTTTCGCGGTCCGAAAAACCCAACAGTGGTATCAGAGCCACGTGCAAAGCTTGTACGAGTTTAGTTTTTGTTTTTATGACAAAAATTTAGTACTGTATTTTTCTGTAAATTTCTGATTTTTATGATTTTTATGGGTATTTTTCTCGTAGAAGCGAATTGTAGGCTTTGACTACCGAGAAGATTTTTCCAAAACAGCAAGGTTTCGCCCCAAAACTTTTTGGGACAGAAGACTAAGGCACTGTAGGATCGCTTAGGGATACTCGCGATGGTTAGATTGCGGGTAGGGGCGCTGCCCCTGGCCCCGCAAGGGGATTCGTTCCGCGATTGCGCCCGAAAACCGCTAAACCGGACCGCCGGGAAATTTTACTCGTAAAAATTAGTATTAAAATTACATAAAATTCTGGAAATTACATAATTTAGAATTATGTATAATTTGTGATAGTCATGGCCCAAAAGACCCAATCTGATTGGATTTGTGTTGTAATTCATATTACGGCCTGTGCGCCATCATTTGTGTTGTGTGTGCTGTATATTTGATACACGACTTGCGCGTCGTGCCTTTCTCTATTTATTCTTGTTGTAAATTAGTTTAGACTCGAATGTAACTCGAGTTTCAAAATTGTAATGTACAAAATTGGAGCCGTGGAAGGTCCACTCGAGACGGAGTTACGAGGAGGGCGCGAGCAACACAAGGTGGTGAAAGGGAGGAGCTTGAGAAGCTGTTGACCCTAGGTTGACCATCCGATCTTCTCATTGGCTTGAGAAGATCGTAGTAGGGCCATGACTAATCACAAATTAATTTAATTGATTGCTTGTGTGTATATGATGCATGATTAGTAATTAATTAGTGCCTAACGATTAGATTAGATCTAAATCGTGTACAAGATGCACCCTCTCGATCAGATTAGATCTCAATCGCATCAACTCTAATGCCTACCGTGCCATGATAACTATCAATACCTCGATCACATGTGTTGTTGAATCTGCCAAAGCAGAGCAACACATATTATCTTGGTAGGGTACGGAGGGACAATCTTGGTCCCGCTTATCAACGCATGGGCAAGTACAAACTCAATTAGATTGAGTATTCCTAGTTACCTCGGTTGGATCGAATACAACTATAGGCATTCTTGCAACGGTTGGAAAGATAGGACATAAATCACATTTATATTAATTCTTGGGCGTAATAGCCAAAGCTAACTCAAGTTTTAATATAACTGCGGATAATGATCCTATAAACTAGAGTTGCATAGAGATGTAATTGGTAAATCGTTACCTACCGATCATACTAAATCTTGGGCATATTAGCCAAAGCTAACTCAAGGGTTAGTATGATGTGGATCTTGTCCCACATGAATTATAGAATTCAGTGGGAGCATCATTTAGTTAAGGGCCTAATTAAATGATTTAAAGAATATGATATTTATTTTCTGCATTTCTCTGTTGTAGATAACCATGACGTCGAATACGAACTCTTTCTCCCTGCGTTCTGTCCTTGAGCAGGATAAGCTCAACGGAGCAAATTTCCTGGACTGGTACAGGAACTTGAGAATAGTTCTTACCCAAGAACGTAAATTGTACATTCTGGGGCAGCCCATTCCGGAGGCTCCTCCTGCCAATGCCCCGCGAGCTGACAAAGATACTTATAAGAAGCATCAAGATGACGCATTAGATGTGTCCTGTCTAATGCTCGTGACCATGAACTCTGAGCTTCAGAAGCAACACGAGTTGATGGGCGCTTATGATATGGTTGAACATCTTCGTCAACTGTATCAAGGACAAGCGCGGCATGAGAGATTTGAGATCTCAAGGGCACTATTTCAGTGCAAGATGTCAGATGGGGCTCCCGTAGGCCCATATGAACTCAAAATGATTGGATACATAGAAAACCTACAGAGGTTGGGATTCCCGCTTGGCCAAGAGCTGGCCACTGACCTGATCTTGCAATCCTTACCGGATAGCTATAGTCAGTTCGTTCTAAACTACAATATGAACGAAATTGACAAGTCACTGCCCGAGCTGCTTAGCATGTTAAGAAGGCTAAGCCCCACTCTGTTCTGATGGTTCAGAAACACAAGGGCAAGGGCAAGCCCAAAGGCAAGGGAAAGTCCCAAGCCAAGGGCAAAGGCAAGACACTGAAGCCTAAAGGAGGGGTCGCCAAGGATGCTACCTACTTCCACTGCGGTCAGACCGGGCACTGGAAGAGGAACTGCAAGATGTACCTGGAAGATTTTAAGAAGAAGCGAAGTGAGAATTCCACTTCAGGTATATATGTTATAGAAGTCAATCTATCTATTTCTTCATCATGAGTATTAGATACCAAATATGCATCTCACATTTGTACTAATGTGCAAGCGCTGAGAAATAGCAAGGCATTGGCGAAGGGCGAGGTGGACCTATGCGTAGGCAATGGAGCACGGGTTGCTGCTGTTGCTGTAGGGACTTATTTTCTATCTCTGCCCTCTGGGCTTGTATTAGAGTTAGATGATTGTTGTTATGTGCCTGCATTAACTAAGAACATAATTTCAGTTTCTTGTTTGGACAAGAAAGGTTTCTCTTTTATAATTAAGGACAAATGTTGTTCTGTTTATTTAAAATATATGTTCTATTGTAGTGCACCTCTGATGAACAGACTCTACATTCTAGACCTTGAAAGCCCTATCTATAACATAAATACCAAGAGGTTCAAGTCAAATGACTTGAATCAAACCTATCTCTGGCACTGTCGATTAGGTCATATAAATGACAAGCGCTTATCCCAGCTCCATAAGGATGGTTTGCTGGACTCATTTGATTTTGAATCTTATGAGACGTGCGAGTCATGCCTACTAGGCAAGATGACCAAGACTACCTTTAGTGGGCACAGTGAGAGAGCGACTGACTTGTTAGGTCTTATACATAGTGATGTATGTGGCACTTTCAATGTCGCTGCTAGAGGTGATTATAGGTACTTCATCACATTTACTGATGACTTCAGTAGATATGGTTATGTGTACTTGATGACACATAAGTCAGAATCCTTTGAAAAGTTCAAAGAATTCAAGAATGAAGTACAGAACCAACTTGGCAAGAGTATTAAGATACTTCGATCAGATCGAGGTGGAGAATACCTTAGCCATGAGTTTCGTGACTATCTAGCTGAGTGTGGGATTCTATCCCAACTCACTCCTCCTGGAACACCACAGTGGAATGGTGTATCCGAAAGGAGGAATCGTACCCTATTAGATATGGTACGATCTATGATGAGTCACACAGATCTTCCGTCATTCCTTTGGGGCTATGCTCTAGATACGGCAGCTTTTATACTCAACCGAGTTCCATCCAAGGTCGTGATAAAGACACCATATAGGATATGGACTGGGAGAGATGCCCAGATGTCTTTTATGAGGATTTGGGGTTGTGAGGCTTACGTTAGACGTCAAGTCTCAGACAAATTAGGACCCAAATCCGACAAGTGCTACTTTATTAGATATCCCAAAGAAACTAAGGGATATTACTTCTACATTCCCAGTCAGTACAAGGTAGTTGTGGCAAAGACTGGGGTCTTTCTAGAAAGGGACTTTGTTTCTAGAAAGACTAGTGGGAGCACGTTCGATCTTGAAGAAGTTCAAGATGCGAACAATAGCACTGAAGCCTCGATGGAAGTTGAACTGGAACCACAAAGTGTTGTGGATGATGTTGTTCCACAAAGAGTTGAGGAACAACAACCAGTTCAAGTAGACATACCTCTTCGCAGGTGTTATAGGGTATGTCATCAGCCTGAGAGATATTCATTTCTCTTGTCTGACCATGATGCCGTTGTACTCATAGAGGATGAGCCTACCACCTATCAGGAAGCTGTGATGAGACCAGATTTCGAGAAATGGCTAGAGGCCATGAGATCTGAAATGGAATCCATGTACACCAACCAAGTATGTGTTGGAGTGTATACTAAAAGCATAGCTTTTGTATAAACATTTATAAGAATCACATTGGTCAAGTGTCTACATTTATATATACCAAATGTAGATGTTCAATTAATTTATATTGTAGATAACATAGTGTGTGGTGTCACACACAGAAGATCGTGTTATCGGTTCTTTATAAATTAAAAATAGTAGCTCACGACCAAGATGGAAAGGAACAAACCATTGGAAGGTCGTAGTGTAATTAGGTATTAGTTTATCTTAACTATATAATTACACTAGTACACTTAGAGTATATTGAGCAGGACCATTTAGAGGTCGTTTCTTTTATACTGACTTTATAAAGGAACAAAGACCTCAGTTATTATGGAAGTGTGTGCTCTTAATCCTAATATAATAACAAGCACATATATTTGATATTTATTTCTTTAATTTATGAATGGGTGAGATTTAGTTTGATAAATCAATAAGCCCGATAAATTGGGAAATGATATCACTTATAGTGTGTGTTGTTGATTATAGAAGGAAACTGTGTCCTAGTGATCTAGGTTGATAATGTCCCCAAGAGAAGCTCATAAGGATTGTCATGTTAAACCCTGAGGTGGACTTAGTCCGACATGATGATAAGGTTGAGTGGTACTACTCTTGGACTAAGATATTAATTAAATGAGTTGTCAGTAACTCACTTAATTAGTGGACATTCGACATCTTAAACACAGGGAGACTAACACACTCATAATAAGAAGGAGCCCAAGATGTAATTTGGGATTGGTGCGGTAGTTCAATAATAGTTCTTTAGTGGAATGAATTATTATTAATGGAATTAAGTTGTGTGTTCGGGGCAAACACGGGAAGCTTAATTTCATCGGGAGACCAAAACCAATTCCTCCTCTCGGTCCCTATCGTAGCCTCTTGTATATAGAGATTTATACCCACCATATACCCACCTTCTTACCCAACCTATAGGGGCCGGCCAAGCCTAAAGGTTGAGCCTTAAGGTGGTCGGCCAATAGCTTGGAGCCCAAGCTTAGGTGGTCGGCCAAATCATATTAAAAAGGGTTTTTTATTAAAATTATTTCTTAAGTGGATATCATAGTTTCAAAAGAGAGTTTGAAATTTAAATCTTTCCTTTTATAGCTTTCTACAAAAGATTAAGAAAAGATTTGAAATCTTTCCTTATTTGTAGATTGAAAGGTAGATTTTAATTTTGAGAAAAACTTTCCTTTTTTAACCATGTTCATGATTTAAAAGAGAGTTTAAAAATTATATATTCTCTTTTATAAGTTTCAACAAAAGATTAAGAAAAGATTTAATATATTTCCTTATTTGTAGATTGAAAGAGATTTTAATTTTTTAGAGATAACTTTATTTTTATCCACATGTTTAAAAGAAAGATTTTAATTTATAAAATTTCCTTTTTACTAACCAATCATGAAGGGATAAAAATTATTGGAGAAATTTTTATAAATTTCCGGAAGCAAATAAGGAAGTTTTAATTTGTATTTAAAATTTTATTTGCTTGGAGATTTTTAGTGTGGCCGGCCATATGATTTGAGAAAATAAAATTGATTTTGAATTAATTAAATTTTCTTTTTCATGGCAAAAGAATTAAGGAAGTTTTTATTAAAATTTCCTTATTTGCCAAGACCAAGGATTATAAAAGAGGGGGTAGAGGTGTCTTCATGGTGAACGACTCTATTTTTCTTTTTCTCTCCCTCTCTTCCTTGGTGTGGCCGGCCAACATCCCTTTCTCTTTTCTCTTCTCTCCACTTTGTGGCCGAACCACATCTTTTTCTTGGAGTCCTTGTGGTAGCCGGATCTTGCTTGGAGAAGAAGGAGAGAAAAGGAGGCGATATTTCTAACATCCCTTGGAGCTTGGTGGTGGCCGAACCTCTTCATCCTTGGAAGAGATTTTGGTGGCCGAAATCTAGAAGGAAGAAGAAGGTGCTTGGTGGTTCTCAACTCGGAAGATCGTTGCCCACACAACGTTCGAGGTTAAAAGAGGAATACGGTAGAAGATCAAGAGGTTATTTTGCTTACAAAGAAAGGTATAACTAGTAATTGTTTTCCGCATCATACTAGTTTTCTTTGTATAGTTATTTATGGAAATACCAAACACAAGAGGCATATGATTCTAGAGTTTTCGAAATAGTTTTTTTTTTTGAGTTTGTGTTTTCTTCTTTTTCGAATTTGTGATTCGATAGTTCTTTTTGGTTAACCTAGAGTTATTTAAGGAAATAAATATTAGCTTTCCTTAAAAGGCTTTGCCTAGGCGGTGGTGGTTGCTCCCATATCCAAGAAGGTCATGTGCCTCGCCATGCAGTCCTGGAAGCCAATTTTGGAAATTAATATTTATGGAATTAATAACTTAAGTAGATTTAAATCAATAGTGTTAAGTTCCGCTTGCGATTCAAATCTAAACCATTAAGAACAGATAAGTTAAATTTGGAATCAATGATGTTAAGTTCCGTCTGCGATTCCTAATTTAACTTCTAAAGAACACAATAGGTTATTTAAGGAAAGGTTCGGCACTAGTACAAAAATTTTTGTACAGTGGAACCGGTACGATTTTCTTAGGACTAACCAACAGTATGGACTTTGGTTGATCCACCTGAAGGGGTAAAACCCATAAGGTGTAAGTGGGTCTTTAAGAGAAAGACTGACATGGATGGACTTATCTATAAGGGTCGCTTGGTAGCTAAAGGTTTCAAGCAAATTCATGGTATTGACTATGATGAAACCTTTTCTCCAGTAGCGATGTTTAAGTCCATTCGGATCATGCTTGCTATTGTAGCATACCATGACTATGAGATATGGCAGATGGATGTCAAAACCGCGTTTCTGAATGGAAACCTGCTCGAGGATGTGTACATGACACAACCTGAGGGTTTTATAGATCCACAGCATACTAGCAGAGTATGCAAGCTGCATAGGTTCATTTATGGACTAAAGCAAGCTTCCCGGAGCTAGAATCTTCGATTCGATGATGCAATCATACAGTTTGGTTTCATCAAGAATGAAGATGAGCCTTGTGTCTACAAGAAGGTTGTAGGGGATATAGTTGTCTTCCTCATATTGTATATGGATGACATACTACCTATTGGGAAGGGCATCCCTATGCTTCAGTCTGTCAAGACCTGGCTAGGGAGTTGCTTCTCAATAAAGGACTTAGGTGAGGCATCCCACATCCTAGGGATATAGATCTATAGAGATAGATCTAAGAGATTGCTTGGCCTAAGTCAGAGTACATATATTGACAAGGTACTCCTTCGGTTTGCCATGCAGAACTCTAAGAAGGGATTTCTGTTGATGTCACATGGTGTGAGTCTTTCAAAGACTCAAGGTCCCTCTTCTAGAGAGGAGAGAGACCGCATGGATCAGATCCCTTATGCCTCAGCCATAGGATCTATCATGTACGTCATGCTATGTACTCGACCTGATGTCTCGTATGCTTTGAGCATGACGAGCAGATACCAGTCAGATCCAAGTGAAAGTCACTGGATAGCGGTCAAGAATATTCTTAAGTACTTAAGAAGGGCTAAAGAATATTTCTTGATATATGGAGGCAATGATGAGCTAGCTGTAAAGGGTTACAGTGATGTCAGCTTCTAGACCGATCAGGATGATTATCGATCGTAGTCAGGGTTCATATTTAGCATAAATGGTGGTGCTGTGAGATGGAAGAGTTCGAAGCAGAACACAGTAACTGATTCTACGACAGAGGTCGAGTACATTGCTGCATCAGAGGCAGCAAAGGAGGCAGTTTGGAACCGCAAGTTCATCACTGAACTTGGGGTCACTACAAGAAAAATGTCATTCAACAACACTCAAACGACAACGGTTTTATACCAAACCGTTGTCTTTTTGCCTTTTAACAACGGTTTTAACAAAAACCGTTGTCTTTTAGTAATTTTTTTGGCCTATGACAACGGTTTTTAAAAACCGTTGTCTATTTATGTTTTTTGGGGATACAACAACGGTTTTTAAAGGGTACGACAACAGTTTTTTAAAACTGTTGTCTATGTGCGCTTTTTTGGGATTACAACAACGGTTTTTAAAAACCGTTGTCTATTAAGTGTTGTTAAATGCAATTGTTTTTTCTTTCGCCACTTTTTCTCCTTCGTCATTTGTCTGTTTTACGCCTTGTTTTTTTCTGTCTCTTTCCCAAAACCCAACTCTTCGCCGACTCCTCCTCACCGCCCTCTTCGTCGCCTCCCTCCTCACCACCCTCTTCATCGCCTTCTTCGCCGCCTCCCTCCTCACCGCCCTCTTCGCCTCCTCCCTCCTCACCACCCTCTTCGCTGCCTCCTTCCTCGCCGCCTCAACTTTCGGCCTCGTCACCTCCTCCTCGCGGCCTCTACTTTCAGCCATCTTCACCGCCTCCTCCTCCTCAAGCCTCGACCTTTCTCATCCTCCTCCTCCTCCTACTCCTCGTCTTCCTCTTTCTCCTCTCTCTGGGTTTGATTCGCTTCGAAAATGGCGGCATCACTCCAGTCGGTAGTGTTCCTCTCAAATCGTATTTATCCGCACAGGCGTCTCTTTGCATCCCCTGCGAGATCTCTTCCAGGTTTTTTTTCGCCTCTTTTACGAATCAGATAACTATTACTGATTTGGGATCTGAAGATATGACGATTGTTCCTTTGGCACTCAGGAACGAAAGGAAGCATCTCCGGTAGAATTCCATGGGCTTTCATATTGTGGAGCATTTGCTCGGATTCTCTTTATGTTACATGGGTTTTCTTTTGGAGTTGAACTCCAAAGACAAAGCTTGGCATGCTGAGGACTTTCTCAGATTTCAGGTTTTTCTTGGGAGGTTTGCTTTGTGTTTATAATGGCATTTTCTGCATGGGAAAAGCTTGAAGAGGGGAGGTTTTATGCTTGCTGGTGTGTTGATTTTGTTGGGGTTGGGTTTTCGGCAGAATTCTGTGCAACTCCAGTGTGCGTCTGAATGGGTGCTTGTGTGCTATAATCAGTTCTTTGATTTTAGTATTTATGGAGGTTGTTGAAGGTGGAGCTTGGAGGTGTTACGATGTTTCCAAATGATGGGGATTTCAATGTTGTTTCCCAAATGATGGAGAGATTTGAGAGTTCAAAGCTGATCTCAAATTTGAGCTTGGCATGCTGTGCTTTTTATCAACTTTCAGAGCTGGTGATTTTTTTGGAGCTTGTGACTGGGTTTGAAGAGCTGAAGCTTTTGTGGAAGGGTGGTCCTTGTTAGAGTCAGCGTAGAAGAAATTGGTGGCGTAAAAAGACATTTTGGACAGATAAATGCTATGGCTTTCAACCCTGATTGGAGAAGGTTTGAATTCCTGCTCAGCTTTAATGGAATAATCAATTCTCATTGGCCTTTTGAATGATCTAAAATTCAAAATAAATTTTTTCCACTGAAGTTTAAATTGACTTCTCAATTTTTTGATTGGCGTGTCTGCATTTCATTTATCCTAGCCCACTGTATGTATTCTTGTATTTTTTTTTCATATTTTGTTTTATTCACGAAATAGTACTCTAAACACTTGATTTTCGATGTATAGCTGATGAAATTGGGTTTATTGTATTCTTAGTGGCTATAGAAAACGAGTAATCTTTCAGTAATTAATTACAAAATTTGCATATTGTATTGCTGTTCTCTTTTCCCCCCCTTTGGTTAGCACCTTTGATTATTGACCCAATGGTAACAGCATTCTGGTCATTGATTGGGATCGATTGAGTTGTACGTTTTTGTTTCTGATTGAGCATCTAACCATGGACCAGTGCATTTGATAACCAAAGCACAAATGATTTTGTTAGTCTTTTTAATTGAAATATATAGGAAAAGAGGTGGTACATGTATAATTACATTTGGTTGGGATATTTTTTCCTTATAAATATTGATCATGTCTTAAGGTTAAAGAGATAGTACGCTGACTCTAATAGATGATTTATTGACTGGTGGAAGATTTCTTAAACTTAGAATGAAATTTTCTTAAACTTGTTAGATCCGATGGAAGAATCTCCGGTAGGCTCAGTGGAAGGAATTTGATCACAAATGTCGTTGCAGTTGAGTGTTGTTTCGTTCTTACTCGTCATTGTAAATCGATACAATATGTCTCGTTATTTACTTACATTTCTATCTCTTCTCTTGCATGGGTTAGACGAAGGCCGATACTCCTACAAGTTCCACCGACTCTAAACCTGGGTATGTTTCTTCTCTTATGCAGTGTTGTTTCTTGACAATTGTTTTTTTTGGAAATTGCAAAGGATTTCTCATGTTGAGTTGTTATTTTCTAAATTCATTTGTGGATTGGAAGAGACGTAGGACAGGGAGTTGTTACTCATTATAATCTTGGGCCAATCTGGAACATTGTGTTTATAATAGAATCCACTGTCTAGTGTTTCCATGTCCCTTTTCCTTGTTGAAACTTTTATCCAGCAGGGCGCTAGTATTTTCTAACTCATATAAACATTTATTTGTTGAAGCTTCCGCTATTGTCAGAATTCTTGTTGATCAAAATCAGTGGTATTTTGGTGCAAGTTACTCCAAGTATCTGTTGTCAGATTTATAAAGTGTTCTTATAATGTTGAAAGAAAAATTTATAATGTGGACGTAGGAAGTTTCAGAATATTTACTGAACTAGGGTGGAATCTGGAATTTAATTAAATGCATCATCATGTAGAGATGCTGATAAAGTGGACATGATTAGTCAGATCAGTAGAGCTTCTAGTGTGTACAATCGTTGTATGTCATATCTTAATTTGCCAACTTTATACTTATAAAATGTAAGATGGAGTATGCGCCAAAGGATGATATGTTTGCTTGTTTGTTGCTTTAGGCTTGTGAAGGGCATAAAGATACTGTTGCTTTACATTTGATTTCATCATGCCAGAAGTTTTTATTGTATGAACATGGAACATTAAAGTCCTTGAATGGCTAAGCACGCCAATGAATATTAAATTCTACAACAATTTTTGTAGTGTGATTGGTCCAATTGTTTTTTGACACAACAAAAACAACTAATGATCAACTAATGCTCTTCACTCTTCAGTCCTTACTAAAATGATTAAGATATTCTAAAGTTAGATTTTAGCCTGATGAAGAATATTCTTTGTGACTGTACAATAGTGCAAGCAGAGCAATTAAATGTGTTAGTTGTTGTAAGATTTTTACTGAAAATGTGTGATAATACATATAGTTTGTCAGGAGTAGGTTTATTTGCTAAAATCACTCATTTTACAATTTAACAACATTTAGGAAGTGCATTTCTCGGTGCTCTAGCATTATGTTTAGGCAAACTTATGGAATTAATTTCTATTTTTTTATCTAACAGAAGTGTTAAGTAATTATCTTTACAACCTTTTATTCTTGGACTTTCGTTTACAAAGCCGGTTAGCAATAAAGCTTATCAAGTGTTTAATTCTTTTAGTATTTATTTCTTGATTTACCATAAGTTATGATGTAGGTTATTGAGGATATGTCTATACAAGTCAATGTACCTGCTCTAGCAATGGAAGAGGTAAAAATATCTTTTGGAGTTGTCTTTTAGTTTATGGTAAAAACAGTTTCGAGTCACTGAAATACAATGATTTTGCAGGTTGCTCCATTGGCCGTCTCAGATGCGGCTATGCTTGCCCCTGAGGAGATTTTTCATGGAAAAGGAAACATCAAAGAAGAGGCAGAGTTAACAAAAGAAGAGAGGAAAAGGAGACGGGCCAACCAGAAAAGAAGATTTCGAAGATTGAAAGATATCCTTTATTCGCTTATATTTATGGTTCTGCTTATTTTCATGCTTGTCTACAATCTGTGCATAATGGTCAAAAAAATTAGTGGCGAACTTGTGACAGACATGATCCACCACTTAGAATTACATAGTTCTTGTGCACAGGATTGTATAATTTCATTCTGCTCTTTTTAGGTGTCCTCAAGAGTATTGGGAAGAATGCCGACAATCTAAAAAAATGAAGAGACTTTAACAAATTAAGGAGCACTAGGAGCTGCAATCCCTCCTCTTCAACGACATCTAAGTAGAAAATCTTGTGTTATATTGTTCTACCTTTGTTTTAATAGTGTTATCATTTTGTTGGTTGCTTATGAAATTTTGTTGGTTGCTTATGAAATTTCTTCATAATGTTATAAATATTATTTTTGAATGTTAGAAAATTATATATTAAATTTTATTTTGAAATTTAGTATTTTGAATGATTTATAATATTGAAAAATTGTGTATTAATTTTGTTTTTTTTCTAAAAAAGACAACGGTTTTTCACCGTTGTCGTAGATAGTTTAAAACTGTTGTTGAAGACCCTGTTATTAAATGTAGACGCTCAAAGACAACGGTGAAAAACTGTTGTCTTTGAAGGAAAAGACAACAGTTTTTCACCGTTGTAAAAAATGTTGTCTTTGCTTTCAAAGACAACGGTTAAAAACTGTTGTCTTTAGCCACCCCTTTTAACAACACGGCCTTTAACAACAGTTCAAAATGGCCTACGACAACGATGAAAAACCGTTGTTGTTTAACTTTTTCTTGTAGTGGGTGGTTCCCAGTATCGCTGACCCTATTGAGCTTTATTGTGACAACAATGGAGCTATAGCACAGGCGAAGGAACCTCGCTCACACCAGCGGACCAAACACATACTACGGCGCTTCCATCTCATTGGAGAGATTATCGAGAGAGGAGATGTGAAGATTTGCAGAGTACCTACAGAGGCTAACATCGCAGATCCCTTGACTAAGGCTTTGGCATAGAGGAAGCATGATGGTCACACTAGGTCATTGGGGCTTAGAGCCTACACTGATTGGCACTAGTGCTAGTGGGAGATTGTTAGTTAGAGCCCTAGAGCTAATCATTTGATGATTGTATTATGGACTTGTTGTATCATATTCTTATATAAATAAAGGCATTTGTTTTGGTTATTATACTTACTTGTATTGGTTCCAAATAAACTAAGTATAATAGCGTCCTTGAGTAGAAGGTTCTCACCTATATCAATCGGTTAGTTGAACTGATAGTGAGATGATATAGGGAACACTACTCTTAATCATTCCTAGTCGAGTATTAACATTCAGGGACAATGTTAATGCAATAAGACTAGCATGTAGGTCAACACGATGACTTGATCTCACAAGTCATGGATATAGAGATGTCAAGTTAACACATGGGTATGCATTGGAGAATGTATACTGAATGACCCGCCATGAGAAAGTATCATGGATCGTTATATGAGTGTCATATACTTTCTCATGTGGCTATTAGTATGACTACTAGTCCTTAGACCTGAAGTCACCATGGTTCCCTACATAAGGAGTTATGTACTTTGGTTTCGTCAAACGTCACCCGTAACTGGGTGGACTATAAATGCGATTACTGGGTATGTAACAAATTATGCAGAGGGATGTGAGTGATGTAGATGGGATCTATCCCTCCTATATGATGGGAGAGATATCGATATTCTTGATAGAGTGAGACCACGAAGTGCATGGCCATGCCCAAATGAGTCAATATGAGATATTGAGCTCATTTGATTTAGTGAGTCTACTTGGAGTTCAAGATTTAGATTGGTCAGAGGATGACACGGTCTATGCCTCACATTGATCAATCTAGATGTCTAGGATAGAAGGACACTTGTCATATTTTGTGAAGAGTCACAATTAATAGTCACAAGGTGATGTTGGATCTCAACATTCTTGTAACTTGGGTAGTAATAATGTGTTGCTAGATACCGCTCATTACTTATGCTCCTAAATGGGTTTAGGGCATTGCCAATGTTACAAGAACCTATAGGGTCACACACTAAGGACAATTAGATGGAGATTAGGTTCATATGATGAACCAAGAGGATTAGATTCATGTAATGAATTAAATTGGATTAAGAGTAATCCTAATTGGGCTAATTGAGTTGGACTCAAGTTGATTCATATGTTCAATGAGTCTAATTTAGATTATGACTCATTGAATCAATTTAATTAAATGAATTAGATTCATTATATTAAATTGGCTTGAATTAAATGGTTGGATTAGATCAACCATGAGACAGATTAAGTCAAGTTTGACTTGACTTGAGAGGAAGAGGAAGAGTCAAGTTTGACTTGACTTTATGCCACATCATTTGTGACTTGGCATTAAGTGGCCAATGATGATGTGTCACATCATCATAGTTGACACATGTGTGTGCCACCTAATGGAAGTTACAAATTCTCTTTGCTTTAATGTGGCCGGCCACATTAATGAGAGGAGTTACACTTGGTGTGGCTGGCCACTAAGGGAATGAATGGTATTCATTTTCATTCAAGTGAATTTTGATTCTATCTTCTTCCTTGCTCTCTCTTCTTGCTATCCCTCTCCTCATCTTGCCGAGACCTTCTTGGAGTGCTAGCACACTCTAAGGTTCTCCCTCCATCGAGTTGTTCGTGTGGATACGCATAGAGAGTTGTCTACCTTGACAACTTGAGATCCGGCACCTTGGACGAGCGGGATTCGTGAAAGGCACGCATCAAGGGTAAAAACTCGTACTCTAATGTAGATCTAGAGTTTATAAACTCGTACTCGTAAGTTTTTGAAAGTTTTATTCTTCACACGGATCCGGTGGCGGGGCTTTCGGGGTTTCCGCGACACGAAAAAGCGGTTTTCGCGGCCCGAAAAACCCAACAATCTTCGGTTAATTGGGGAGTCTGCAGAATCTGCTCGAAACATCTCCCACACAGCTTTTGAGAAGATAAGGACCTTGGAGGTGTCTCTGTAGACCAGCGAGTCCAAATTAACTTCTGAGGCGAAGAGGCGTCGCTCGCTGGTAACTGAGTTGGATGAGAAGGACGCCCAGTTGACCACCCTATCCTCTGATCTGAAGAGTCTGCAAGAAACCCAAGAGACTCTTCAGACAAGTGATGTGCGTAGATTATATACTCTTTTATGCATGTTTTTACGCACATTTACATATTTTGAGCATGCTTGATCTATGCATTTTTATACTTCCAGCTTTCCTTTTAGCATATTTACTCTTTTGGTTTGGAGATCTACTTTTTGTGCATTTTCTGTACACAGGAGTCGATTTGGTGAAGAATCTACATCTTTGGGCAAGCCTTGGAGGAAACAAAGGGAGAAAGCACCAGGCCGTGTATCTCACACGACCCTGCACTGGTATGGAGCTCGGGCCGTGTGGAGTTTGGCACCAACAGAAGAGGAAGATGACATGGTCGTGTGAACCTCACACGACCGTGTCAAGATTTGAAGCCAACCAGAGCAAAAGCCTTACATGGCCGTGTGGATCTACACGGTCGTGTGAGGTTTCCAGAAACCAAGCAGGCTGTGGCCGTGTGCACCACACGGCCGTGTAGCATTTCCAGAGAGCAGAAGGGTCCTGGCCGTGTGAGTCACACGGCCGTGCAGCTTTGGCAGAGAAGGAACTGGACATGGCCGTGTGAATCTCACACGGCCGTGTCACGGGGCCGTGTGGCGCCCGATTCCCTCCTCTATTTAAACCCTCCTTCATGAATTGAAAGGGGATCTCTCCCCCTTTGGGAGAAGGCAAGATTTGGTGGTTTCCTCCCATTCTTGGGAGGATTTCTGGGCGATTCTAAGGGAGTTCTTGACGATTTCGACTCCGGAGCGAGGATTGGATCCGAAGACGAGGCTTCTTCGTAGATAAGTTTTCTCTTTCCCCCTTTTCTTGGTTTCTTGGATTGGGGATTTAAGAAATGCTTGTAATATTCATTTCTTCGGATATTCTTCCTCAATTCATGGAGTAGATCTTGTATTCTAGGATTAAGGGAGTATTTGTATGATGGATTGATGTAATCTCTTATGGATTTGCCATTTTCTTGTTTCAATGACATTGTCTTGCTTGTATCAATTAGATCTTGAATGATTAATGGTGGTTTGTGCTTAATTATCAATCTTGATTGATTGTTTGGATTTCTTGTGGACTTTGTAAAGATAAACTCTCACTCGATCATCCGAGGGATCCACGTGACAAGTGCAAGCCCGTGTAAGGATGTTTGAGAGATAATCTTGAAGAGGAAATAGGAATATTCAAAAGAGTAGGATGGATTTTGTGATTAGTTTCTTGTATCTTGATAGATTAATAAGTTGTGGGCTTCTATGTTGATATCCGAGGAAGGCATAGTAATAGGTGCGCTTCTGTGTAAGGACAACGTAGGTTCACGTCTAATTGATCATATTTAGATACATTTCTCAGTCCTTAGCCGGTTATCTATTGCAAGAGAGAACCGGCAACTTTCTACAAGTGTTTGACAATTGAGGGATAAGAATTGGTGAACCATTTACATTCAAGAAATCTTACAAAGAAACCGAAACTCCTAGAATCTCCCTTATCATAACCAAAAACACTAAACTCTTGTTTGTTGATCTATAATATTAGATTTGTTTACCTTCACTTTGCATTTGAAACGATTGGATAGTTGTTTAGCTAATTCGCATTGAGACATTTCTAGTGCTTATTCCAGTCCCTGTGGATACGATAATCTTTTATATTACTTGCGACATTTCCGTACACTTGCGGAGCATGACAAGTTTTTGGCGCCGTTGTCGGGGACTGCGCTATAACATTAGGAATTATCAATTGAGTTAGACTAAACATAACATTTGTTTTCCTTTCATATTGCATATTTGTAACTAATCATTAGATTTCTATTTTTATTTTCTTGTATAACGTTTACTTCTTGTTAATTCTTTTTGTACAAATTTAATTCTGCATTTTTTATTCTTTTATTTTTCTTTTTCTGTTGAATTGTCATTTGCTATCTTGTTCTTGTGTATGCGAAGATCTAACTTTGCAGGGGAATTCTTTCCTTTTGACCCTGAGATTGACAGAACTTTCCATAAAAGAAGAATTCTGCAAAGGCAAATTGAAGAACAGGAACATTTGAACATGGCGAATAGACCACTCAAGAATTATGCAGCACCTTATGCAAGAGGTTTTCGATCTAGTATTTCAAGACCTCCAGTGGAAGCTAATAACTTTGAGATCAAACCCGTAATTATATCTATGGTGCAGCAGAACCAATTTTGTGGAGGACCTCATGAAGACCCCAATCAACACTTAGAGGTCTTTTATGAAATATGTGGTACCATGAAAATGAATGGAGTTCCTTCAGAAGCAGTTAGATTGTTATTATTTGGGTTTTCCTTAAGAGATAGGGAAAAGCAATGGCTGAATTCTTTGGCCCCTAATAGCATCACCACTTGGGAGCAGTGTGAGCAACAGTTTCTTGATAAATTCTATCCACCAAGCAAAACAGCTCATATGAGGAATTTAATTGCAAGCTTCAAGCAAACTGACTCAGAATCTCTTTTTGAAGCATGGGATAGATATAATAGTATGCTCAGACAATGCCCACATCATGGGTTGGAAAGATGGTTAGTGTTGCACACTTTTTACAATGGTATCAACTATCATACCAAAGTGTCCCTTGATTCAGCTGCTGGAGGGGCACTTATGAATAAAAGTTTAGATGAAGCTGAAGAAATTATTGACAGTGTTAGGACCAAAAGTAGCTAGAGGGGGGGGTGAATAGCTCGTCGCGTTCGCTCGGTGCGCTTCGTTGCTTGGCGTTGCTTGTTTCTTCTTGGATGTGCAGCGGAAAATACAGAAACAAATACAACCACGCTAACACTAGGATTTTACTTGGTATCCACCTCCAAAGGAGGTGACTAATCCAAGGATCCACACCACGCACGCACCCTCCACTATGAAACACTCTTTTTCGGTAACTACCGAGGGCGGAGAAGCCCTACAAGACTCTCAGTACAAGAAGAAGAAAGGGTAGTAAAGATTAAGTACAAGCTTACAAGAAATGCAGTGAAAACCCTAACCCTAACTTCTTCCTCTTGCAATGGATCCGCCTCTTGACTTGGAAAGCCTCCAAGAACCTTCAAGAACTGGCGATCACGTGCTTGTAGAGAGCTGTGGAGGAGCTGGAATGAATCTGAGAAGAGCTCGTGAAGAGATGCCGAAGACCACGCTCGCCTGCGGCTTTAAACCCGACGCAACGGTCGGATCCCGATCGATTCAAATGTTCCGAATCGATCGGGGAGGCTTTGGATCGATCCACGGATCGATCCAGAGCGCCTGTGTGAAGCTGCCGATCGATCCACGGATCGATCCGGCGCTTATCGCGCGAAGCAGCCGATCGATCGCTGATCGATTGGGACCTCTCGATCGATCCACGGATCGATCCGTGGTTCGTCCATTGAAGAACTGGATCGATCCACCGATCGATCCGCACCGGATCGATCCACGGATCGATCCAAAGACTTGGTTTTGCCCAAAACCAAGTCCCAAACCTCCCTAACCAACATCCGGTCAACCTTGACTGTTGGTACATCATGCCTCGCATCTGGTCACCCTTGACCTGCCAGACTCCCCACCAAGTGTCCGGTCAATCCTTTGACCCACTTGGACTTTTACTCGTCATGTATCCGGTCACTCCCATTGACCTACTTGGACTTCCACCAGATGTCTGGTCAACCTTGACCCATCTGGACTTCCTTCCTTGCCAAGTATCCAGTCAATCCCTTTGACCTACTTGGACTTCCCAACACCAGATGTCCGATCATCCTTGATCCATCTAGATTTCCTTCCTTGCCTGGCTTCACTCACCAGGACTTTCACCTAGCTTCACTCACTAGGGTTTTCCATCTGCCTAGCTTCACTCACTAGGACTTTCACCTGGCTTCACTCACCAGGATTTCCTTCTACCTAGCTTCACTCACTAGGACTTTCACCTGGCTTCACTCACCAGGATTTCCTTCTGCCTAGCTTCACTCACTAGGACTTTCTTCTGCCTAACTTGCCAGTTAGGACTTCCCAGTCAAGTATCCGGTCAACCTTGACCTACTTGACTCTTCTTCGATCAATATCTTATTGTCAAACATCTAAACCCTAACCAAGACTCAGCTTGGTTAACCAGGTCACCCTTGACCTGAGGGATATTGCACCAACAATCTCCCCCTTTTTGATGTTTGACAATACCACAATAACACTTACAATCCCACATGTAAGTTAGGCTAGTCCTATAGCCTCCTTCTTCATGCCACTAGGTAATGAACCCATAAATTAAGCTTTTCATTCTCCCCCTAAGAGGGCAAACTCCCTCTAGGTAATGAAAACCTAACTTACTTCCTTTCATTCTCCCCCTATTGGCACACATCAACCCCTTACAAAAAAACATCAACCCGTCTTTGGACACACATCAACCTATGCTCCAATTTTGGGCACACTTCAACAACTCCATTTGTTGAAGACTCTCCCCCTGAAGAGTTGCTCATCGTGATCACAATTTCACTCATTGTGATCAACTCAATATTGAAGGTCCCATACCCTTCATTATCCTTAACTTCTCACTCAATGTTGACAAATACCCAACCTTGAGCATTTTCAACCACTTGAGTTGCCACTTGAAATGATGAGGATATCCACTCCCCATTTATCTCCATTTCAAGTTTAAATGCTCAACCTTGAGCAAGTTCACAACAGAAGGTTAACCACCTTCCAAGGTTCATGAAAAATAATTTTCATGTCTTTAAAGAGTCCCTCCCCCTAAAGACATGGTGGTAACTTCTGTCATTGCACCAACAATGACTTGGAATCCCTAAACCTTTAGGAAACCCAGATTTAGAAGTTTTGAGGTTCAAATGTTCAAAATTTGAAACTAACCTCAACCTAAACTTCAATGAAGCCTTCCTTTACCATTCCATCCTTGTTTTCAACACGAAAACACCCCTTTTTATGTATACACATGTATTTTAAGGGTTTGGAAAGGTTACCTTGACTAAAATAGGTTCAAAGTGCTGAAATCAGGCTTTCCCAGCCAAAATCAGCAACTTGAATCGATTGGAGTTGGGTTCCAATCGATTGAACCTTTCTGAATCGATCCACTGATCGATTCAGACTACCTGGATCGATCGGCTGATCGATCCAGAGAGCTACTGCTCGCGAGATTTGCCTTCTGAATCGATCCATGGATCGATTCAGGCACTCCAATCGATCCATGGATCGATCGGAGCTCTGATAGTTGCTGAAATTCCATTTCAGTCAACTTCAGAAACCCCTATAAAATTCTACAAAAATCCAAAAATTATGAAATTTCGTGTAGACATTGTTTAGGGCATATATTATCAAGGAAAAATAGTTTTCTATGAAAATACATCATATTTTCAAAGATTGACACAAACTTGAAAACTTCCAAAAACTTTAGTGTTTTCTTCAAGTTTGTGTCTAACTATTCAATGGTGATTACTATCAAAAGATAGCCTTCACCAAGGTTTTCCAAAAACATTTTAAAAACATTTTCAAAACCAATATCCCATCATGTTCCTTGGGCATAATGCACATGACTTGTACATTAGCTTTCCCAATGATGGGAAAAACACATAACTATGTGTTTTGATGAACCTAAAACTCAAAAGAATGCACTAAATCAACATTTTGAGTTTTGTTCATCTTCCTAACATCTCACTTGTATCTAATGTGCACTAAAACACATACAAGTCATCTTATAGTCCTTGTGAGATGTAAGATTTTGGTTTTGCCCTATTCTAGGGATCATGCATATCTATCTAGGCATTTTAGATATATATTAGACATCCACCAAGGATGTCACTTGTTAATAATTGTTGTTAAATGCCTTTTGTCCTTAATTACAAGGAATTAAACTAATGCATGATAATGTTATGGCATACATCAAAAGGAAATAATTTTCAAAAGAAAATATCCTATAACTACATGATGTATGAATATCATGACATGGTATTTTTGTATTTTTCATGATAAGTCATGAATGCAAAATACAAATAAGATAAAATATGATGTCATGGCATATTATGAGCAAACAATCATGGCAGGGTTTAGCATAAATAAAATATACCTAGATTACCTATCTAAGTATCCTTAAAACCTTAGATAAACTTACAACTTAAACCTAGATTGCCCTTAAGTGCGTCAAGAAAACGCCAAAGCCTAAATTGGCATTTCTAATTCCCTTGATTAATTTATGCCAATTGAAATTAAGCATATTCCTCAAATGTTGGCATATTTCATTTTTCCACAAGAGTAGCACTTTAAAGTTAAGGCCCGGATTGCCTTAAATTTCCTAAGAACATACCAAAATCCCAACTTGGTAGCTCTTATGAATTTCCCAATATGTGCCTTTTAAGATTAAAATCAAATTTTCACCACTAGGCACATTTTACTCTTTCAAGGAGTAAATAATAGTTCCATTTCATTTTCAAAGGTTAACAAAAACCTTGAAAATGCTCCTTGAGTGTCAATTTCCTCAAAGTTGGGTTAACTACCCTTCTAATTGGAGTTGACACTCTCTAACCCATTTATGGGGTAGAGAAGATGCTCCTAGGAACCCAACACCTATTGGTGCTCCTTGGATGCTCTAGGTACTCACTAGGATAACTTCCTAGATACCTTCCTAGTGACCTTGTTGGGCTTCTTAGAAGCCTTGGTCACATTTTCTAGGTCAACCCTAGGGATAGCCTCCTTGTGACCTTGTTAGTGACTTTCTTAGACTTCTTAGAAGTCTTAGTCACTTTGGTTGCAAAAATACTCTTAGGAATGACTTCCCTAGTATTCTTGACTTGACCACTAAACCTAGGGTTTGTTCCATAACTATATGGAACCCTATGATAACTAGGCACATCCTTCTTAGCCTTTGGTTTGTATCCCAAACCTCTATGGCTATTTGATGGCTTTGACTTTCCTAGCCCTAGGTTTTGCTCATTTTGCCCTTTTAGGATGTTTTCCATCCTTTTTAGGGTCTTTTCCATTTTATCAAGTCTTGATCTCAAGACTTGATTTTCTATCATTAAATCCTTAGAATTTGGTTTTTCAGTAAGTCCATGAGCATTTTGGTTTCTAGGCTTGTATCTAAAATCCTTAGAGTTATTGCCTAGACTATTACCTACATTCCTAACCCTAGGAGTGATAGTCTTAGCATGTAGGGCCACATGCTTTTCCTTAAAGCCCTCATGCTTTCTATTCTTATGGTAAATTGCATTAAAATGATAAAAATTTGAACTATCATGCTTTTTACCATTTTGCAAAGGAATAGGCTCAATGAAAGTTACCTTCCTTTTTACCTTGGAGGCTCCCCCTTGACTAGTGCCTCCTTGAGCCTTGACCTTCTTCTTCCCTTTGGGGCATTGACTACGGTAATGCCCCTTTTGTTGGCACAAAAAGCACACAATGTGCTCCTTGCTCTTCTTTGTTCCGGGGATGGTCTCCTTGGGCTTCACCTTGCCCTTTTGTGCCACTTGGCCCTTCTTTTTGGCCAACTTGGGACACTTGCTCTTGTAGTGCCCACTTTCCCTACACTCAAAACATATTATATGATTTTTATTATTAATTGACATATTTATACCTTTTTGTGTAGGGATGGCACTTGTTCCGGATGTAGAAGCTTCTCCATTTGATCTTTCTTGACTTGTGGAGGTAGAAGCTTCTTCCTCCTCTTCTTCTCTTGACCCGGATGTAGAAGCTTCTCCTTCTTCTTGATCCGGTGTCACCAAGGGTTGCTCCCCCTCAATCCTAGAGGTGGAGGCTTCATCATCTTGAATGTGAAACAAGGAGTATGCTCCCTCCTTGTTCCCTTCGTTGCATTCCCTTGAGGATGAAGCTTCTTGAATTTCCTCTTCTTCGGAGGTTGAGCATCTCTCAACCTCGGAGTCCTCCTCTTGGTCTTGCTCCAATGAGTCGCCCTCTTTGGATTCCTCTTGATCTTGTGCAGTGGAGGGGATCTCTTCATGAAGCTTGGCCAATTTGCTCCATAATTCCCTTGCATCTTCAAATTCTCCAATTTTGCAAAGGATGGTGCTTGGCAATAGATTGACCAAAAGCTTGGTCACTTTGTCATTGGCCTCGCACCTTTGGACTTGCTCCGGGCTCCATTTGCTTTTCTTTAGAGCTTTGCCCTTGGAATTTGTTGGAGCTTCGAAGCCTTCCGTAAGAGCAAACCATTGCTCTATCTCCATCATAAGAAAGTTTTCGATTCTTGATTTCCAAGAATCGAAGCTCGTGGAGGTGTATGGTGGAGCCACCCTCGTGTCAAATCCAAGTCCATCTTGGAATTGCATCTTGAAGTTGAGCTTGATAAAGTCTTGAACTTGAAGAATTTGCTCCAACTTCTTCACCCTCTAGCTTTTCTTGTTACGCTTGACCCTTCCGGCGATGATTCCGGTGAAGAGCGGCCTCGCTCTGATACCACTTGTTAGGACCAAAAGTAGCTAGAGGGGGGGGGGGTGAATAGCTCGTCGCGTTCGATCGTTGCTTGGCGTTGCTTGTTTCTTCTTGGATGTGCAGCGGAAAATACAGAAACAAATACAACCACGCTAACACTAGGATTTTACTTGGTATCCACCTCCAAAGGAGGTGACTAATCCAAGGATCCACACCACGCACGCACCCTCCACTATGAAACACTCCTTTTCGGTAACTACCGAGGGCGGAGAAGCCCTACAAGACTCTCAGTACAAGAAGAAGAAAGGGTAGTAAAGATTAAGTACAAGCTTACAAGAAATGCAGTGAAAACCCTAACCCTAACTTCTTCCTCTTGCAATGGATCCGCCTCTTGACTTGGAAAGCCTCCAAGAACCTTCAAGAACTGGCGATCACGTGCTTGTAGAGAGCTGTGGAGGAGCTGGAATGAATCTGAGAAGAGCTCGTGAAGAGATGCCGAAGACCACGCTCGCCTTTAACCAGCGCAGCGGTCGGATCCCGATCGATTCAAATGTTCCGAATCGATCGGGAGGCTTTGATCGATCAGAGCGTCCGCAGCTCCGATCGATCCACGGATCGATCCAGCTCTTGGCTGCGAAGATCGCCCGATCGATCGGCCGATCGATCGGGACCTGGATCGATCCACGGATCGATCCGTGCTTCGATCCTGATTGGAATGCGGATCGATCCACCGATCGATCGAGCTCGGATCGATCCACGGATCGATCCGACTTGGTTTTTGCCCAAAACCAAGTCCCAAACCTCCCTAACCAACATCCGGTCAACCTTGACCTGTTGGTACATCATGCCTCGCATCTGGTCACTCCCTTGACCTGCCAGGACTCCCCACCAAGTGTCCGGTCAATCCCTTTGACCCACTTGGACTTTTACTCGTCGTGCCAAGTATCCGGTCACTCCATTGACCTACTTGGACTTCCACCAGATGTCTGGTCAACCTTGACCCATCTGGACTTCCTTCCTTGCCAAGTATCCAGTCAATCCTTTGACCTACTTGGACTTCCCAACACCAGATGTCCGATCATCCTTGATCCATCTGGATTTCCTTCCTTGCCTGGCTTCACTCACCAGGACTTTCACCTAGCTTCACTCACTAGGGTTTTCCATCTGCCTAGCTTCACTCACTAGGACTTTCACCTGGCTTCACTCACCAGGATTTCCTTCTGCCTAGCTTCACTCACTAGGACTTTCACCTGGCTTCACTCACCAGGATTTCCTTCTGCCTAGCTTCACTCACTAGGACTTTCTTCTGCCTAACTTGCCAGTTAGGACTTCCCAGTCAAGTATCCGGTCAACCTTGACCTACTTGACTCTTCTTCGATCAATATCTTATTGTCAAACATCTAAACCCTAACCAAGACTCAGCTTGGTTAACCAGGTCACCCTTGACCTGAGGGATATTGCACCAACAGACAGTGTAGCACAAAATCATCATCAATGGGCAAATGAAAGAAGTGGTGGCTATTCTTCTGTAAACCCAACAATTAAAGCATCAGGGAAGTTTGATGTAGATGCAGTCACTCTTTTGTCTGCAAAATTGGACGCTCTTACAAAGAAATTTGAAAATATGGGGACTAGTGCTAATATGGTCAATGCTATTAGTACATCTTGTGAAGTATGTGGGAGTTCAGAGCACTCAAATGACTCATGTCCATTGGGAGCTATCACTGCACAAATCAATCAACTGGAACAATGTGATGCAATCGTGAGTTACAATCAAAGGCAGAATAACCCATACTCAAATACTTATAACCCTGGATGGAAGAGCCATCCCAATTTTTCTTACAGAAATAATCAAGATCAAGGACCATCTATGGGGGTAAGACCAAATTTTCAAGCTGGGCAACAAAATTTTCAACATCTATCTTCTCAAGGCTTACCAAAGTCAAATATTGAAAAGATGCTTGAAGAAATTATCTCAAGTCAGAATGAAATGAAGCAAGATTTAGCAAAGCTCATTCAGAGAATGGATAATTCTGATAAGCATCAAAAGATCCAGGATAGTCAAATTGCCCAACTAGCTTCCTCATCATCCAGAGCACCAGGACAACTTCCAGGAAAACCTTATGTGAATCCTATGGAGCATTGCAATAGAATTGAGCTTAGGAGCGGACGGATCTTGGGAGACTCCCAAGTGACCGCTTCAAAAGGGATACAAAAAGAAGAAGAGCTCTCTCCTCTTATACCAAATCAGATTCAAGCTAATGAGGAGAGTACCATTGAGGTTGAAGAGACTCTTCCACTGAACCATCAGAGCAAAGCTGTCCCTTTTCCTCAGAGACTTACAATGCTCAAGAAAGATGAAGAATTTGGCAAGTTTTTATAAAAAGTTAAGGAAATTTGTGTAGAGGTACCTCTTATTGATGTTATTCTTCAAATGCCTAGATTTGCCAAATTCCTGAAGGATCTCATGTCAAACAAGAGAAGAAGGGGAGAGGTTGAGACAATTGCGCTTAGTGAGGAATGTAGTGATATTTTGGAGAAGAACACTTCCCCAAAACTAAAGGACCCAGGGAGCTTTTATATTCCTTGCAACATAGGAAAAGAATTTTTTGAAAAAGCTTTTTGTGATTTGGGGGCAAGTGTTAGCCTCATTCCCTATTCAATTTGTAATAAATTAGGTCTCAAAAACATTAAACGTACTACTATGGCACTTCAACTTGCCGATCATTCCTGCAGGTACCCTTTGGGTATTATAGAAGATGTGCCAGTAGAGGTGGATGGGAATGTTATTCCCACAGATTTTGTCGTGTTGGACATGGAAGAGGACCCCAGGATTCCTATCATATTAGGAAGACCTTTCCTTGCTACAGCTGGAGCTATAATTGATGTCAAAAATCATAAGCTTTCTTTGGTAATTGGTAAGGAAAGGTTGGAATATGATCTATCTAATATCTCTAACCATGTCTCGTCTCTTTTAAATGCTTGTAGCAGGACAAGCATTTATAAACTTGAGGAATGGAATTTCCATCCTCATGGAAGGCCACCAAACGAAGGAGACAATGTGGTGGAAGATGTTGGGAGAAGATCTCCCAACAAAAATGAAAAGTATATCTGTCCTCCAAGGGCGAGGAAAAGAAGTGAATGATCAAGTTTGGTCGAGCTAAAGACCTTAAACAAGCGCTTCTTGGGAGGCAACCCAAGGGTTCTTTTAGTTAGTTTTGATTTGTATTTTAATTTCTTTTAGTTTGATGCATTCTTTTGATTTTGTTTTCAGGTTAGGTGCAAAACAGAGCCAGACCGTGTGCTATACACGGCCAGGTAAAGGTTGCAGAGAAGAGAAGTGTTAGGGCCGTGTCATCCAGACACGGCCGTGTGGGATCTCCCGAGGAGAAAAAGGTATAGGTCGTGTCCCAGACACGGCCGTGTGAAGAATCCCAAGAAGAAGGATGGAGAGGTCGTGTCCCAGACACGGCCGTGCGAAGAATCCAGAGAGGGAAGAGGGGGAGGCCGTGTGGATCTGCACGGCCCGTGTAGGAGAGTTATTAAAGTCTTCTTTCTACCTTACACGGCCAGATCTTGGCCATGTTCCGCACACCCCCAACTCTCCAAAACATATCTTTCTCTCCCGATCTCTTAAAAACTCCTCTCTAATCTCTCAAGATCTCTTAGATCCGATTCTCCTCCTTTCTAAGACTTGGACTTTTTGTTCTCCTAACCTAAGATCTTTGTTCTTTGAGTTTCATTTTTCCAACTCTAGATAATTCTTCCTCTATCTAAACTCATCAAGATGTCCAATATTTTGAAGAAACTTCGCAAAGGAGGTGGTGGATCCAGTGGAGACAAAGAGAAGGAACCGTCAAGGGACAAAGGAAAACAACCAGTGAAGGGCAAAGGCAAAAGGACTTCACGCAACGAAGGTAATGACAATGAATTCAATATTGTGTTTAGAAATGATGATCAAGTAACTAGATTTGCAATTCTTGTCAATAGAAAGATAGTGTGTACTAGATATATGGACCCAACTGTTCTTGATATGCTTGGAATTAGGGAAGATGTAGATTTGATGATTGGGCTTTTGGATTGGAGTGATATTATGTACACACATTTGCCTACATATCATCGTCTTGTTTTGGAATTTTTAAGTTCATTGGATGTCCATTTTACTAATGAAGATGATTATTTTGGAAAAATCTCTTTTAGACTAATGAATCAAGAATTTCTATGGGCATTTAGTGACTTTAATTCTTGTTTTGGATTAACCACCGGTAGCCCTCGTAGGTTTGATCCAAGGTTTAATTGGAATCATTTTTGGAATGCAATAACTGGGTTAGATCAACCTTATGAGCCTTCAAGAGCTAAGGCCTCCCATATGCAAAACCCCATCTTTAGGTATCTACATAGAGTCATGGGTAAAACTATTTTTGGTAGGGGAGAGAGTGATGGGGTGGTTAAAAAGATAGAGCTTTATGCTTTATGGGCTATGCTTTATAAGGTTGAATTTGATTCTGGTTTTCATTTTGTTCAAACCTTATTAAGATCTGCTAGGGCATCATCGGGATCAATTGTTTTTGGTGGTTTGATTACCCGAATAGCTTATAATTTAAATCTTGATGTTGATGGATTGGAAATAATTCATGGTAATGACATGATTGACATTGATGCATGTCTTGCTATGAAAATGATCGTTCGGGATGAGAATGGTTTCGCGTTTCCTAGGAGGAGTGGTTCTCCTTTACCCCTTCCTTTTCCTGAACGAACTACTATTCGTAACCCGGCTAATTGGGTAATTTCTGAGTTAGATTTTGAGGATAACCCTTCTATACCTGGAGACACTGAGCCACATCATGAGCCCTCGTCATATGGACACCCGCAGCCTTCTAGTTTTATGGAGCCCGCTAGGCATTCTTTTGCATATGGCACGGGATCTTCTAGGTTTGATTTTTCAGATTTTCGTACGTCTCTAGAATCGCTTCATGAGAAGCAAGATTCCCAACGAAAAATGTTGGAGGGGCGCTTCTCTTTATCTGATGATCAGTTTAGGGAGGTACAAAATCATTTTCAGTTTACGAGGAATTTTCAAGGTCAAGTGGCTGAGTTTGTGCAGGATTATGATACTGATCAGGCTAGGATGAGAGATTTTATGTAGAGCATGATGCTTACTAGCCAACAAGTAGATGCTTTATATGAGTATCATAGATCTTTGGGTGAGATTCCAGGTTTTCCTAGTTTTCCTATTGGCCAACCACGTCGTAGACCTCCTTTCCCTCGTCCACCTCCACCTCCACCTCCTCCACCATATTGATTTCATCGGGACGATGAAAAGTTTAAGTCTGGGGGGTGTCATGTACTGTTTAGTTTGGTTTTCATTTTCAGTTTTTAGTTTTTGTTAGCTTTTCATGTTGGTTCTTGTTGCTTTATTTTGCTTGTTTTTGAAATAATCATGTAAAAAAAAAAAAAATTGAGAACATCAATCTTCACTATATGCTTTCTTGGATTCAAGTGAAATGTTAGCACGATTATTGTATTGATTCATGGTGTTCGAATGATGCTAGTAGTAAACTTTGTGTAGTTCTTTTTTCTATCTTGGGAAGCATTAATAAGCTGAGAATCTTATGGTGATGAGTTTTAGTTTTGGTTCAACCTTAAGGATTTTATCTTCACTACACTTGTGCTTGATGCTTGAATAGTTGATGTCATTGAAATAGTCATGATTCATCTTGTTTGTTTAGTACTTGGTGTCCATGGTGATTTCTCAACTTTCATTTTGGTTACTGGATGAGGCTCAAATCATTAAAGCTCATTTGGAAAAATCAAAATATCCCAACATGTGTGCTAAAAGTACATTTGTGAATAAGTTTTGCACAATGCAAACACTTAAAAAAAAAAATAAGGGATATAAAAAACAGTTGTCATGAGTGGAATCTAGCAAGTCACTCCTTTGAGACCGAGTTAGGTTACTGGGGAAATGACTGCTTAGCTTCCCTTGAGATTGAGCACACATTTGAGACCTTGGGTTAGTTGAGAAATATGAACCAAGTGAATGGTGAGTAAGTGCCTATCACTGGTTACTTGTCTTTCACTGGAAACACTAGGAATTCAAATTTGATGACGACTTGACTAGGACATGGATTGAAACTTGAAGGGTGTTGAGTTACTTTTACACTGTGCACAAGATTCTTATGCTTGAACCATACTTTACTTGTTTCCATGATCATGCTTGTTAATGAAACTTTTTGATAGAGTTAGGAAAGTGCACTAGGTTTTATGAATGTGTTGTAGAACATATGAATTTAGACTGCGGCATTTTGCTTGAGGACAAGCAAAGGTTTAAGTCTGGGGGTGTGATGTGCGTAGATTATATACTCTTTTATGCATGTTTTTACGCACATTTACATATTTTGAGCATGCTTGATCTATGCATTTTTATACTTCCAGCTTTCCTTTTAGCATATTTACTCTTTTGGTTTGGAGATCTTCTTTTTGTGCATTTTCTGTACACAGGAGTCGATTTGGTGAAGAATCTACATCTTTGAGCAAGCCTTGGAGGAAACAAAGGGAGAAAGCACCAGGCCGTGTATCTCACACGGCCCTGCACTGGTATGGAGCTCAGGTCGTGTGGAGTTTGGCACCAACAGAAGATGAAGATGACATGGCCGTGTGAACCTCACACGGCCGTGTCAAGATTTGAAGCCAACCAGAGCAAAAGCCTTACATGGCCGTGTGGATCTACACGGCCGTGTGAGGTTTCCAGAGGCCGTGTGTGCCACACGGCCGTGTAGCATTTCCAGAGAGCGGAAGGGTCCTGGCCGTGTGAGTCGCCTGCAGCTTGGCAGAGAAGGAACTGGACATGGCCGTGTGAATCTCACACGATCGTGTCACGGGGTCGTGTGGCGCCCGATTCCCTCCTCTATTTAAACCCTCCTTCATGAATTGAAAGGGGATCTCTCCCCCTTTGGGAAAAGGCAAGATTTGGTGGTTTCCTCCCATTCTTGGGAGGATTTCTAGGCGATTCTAAGGGAGTTCTTGACGATTTCGACTCCGGAGCGAGGATTGGATCCGAAGATGAGGCTTCTTCGTAGATAAGTTTTCTCTTTCCCCCTTTTCTTGGTTTCTTGGATTGGGGATTTAAGAAATGCTTGTAATCTTCATTTCTTCGGATATTCTTCCTCGATTCATGGAGTAGATCTTGTATTCTAGGATTAAGGGAGTATTTGTATGATGGATTGATGTAATCTCTTATGGATTTGCCATTTTCTTGTTTCAATGACATTGTCTTGCTTGTATCAATTAGATCTTGAATGATTAATGGTGGTTTGTGCTTAATTCTCAATCTTGATTGATTGTTTGGATTTCTTGTGGACTTTGTAAAGATAAACTCTCACTCGATCATCCGAGGGATCCACGTGACAAGTGCAAGCCCGTGTAAGGACGTTTGAGAGATAATCTTGAAGAGGAAATAGGAATATTCAAGAGAGTAGGATGGATTTTGTGATTAGTTTCTTGTATCTTGATAGATTAATAAGTTGTGGGCTTCTATGTTGATATCCGAGGAAGGCATAGTAATAGGTGCGCTTCTGTGTAAGGACAACGTAGGTTCACGTCTAATTGATCATATTTAGATACATTTCTCAGTCCTTAGCCGGTTATCTATTGCAAGAGAGAACCGGCAACTTTCTACAAGTGTTTGGCAATTGAGGGATAAGAATTGGTGAACCATTTACATTCAAGAAATCTTATAAAGAAACCGAAACTCCTAGAATCTCCCTTATCATAACCCAAAACACTAAACTCTTGTTTGTTGATCTATAATATTAGATTTGTTTACCTTCACTTTGCATTTGAAACGATTGGATAGTTGTTTAGCTAATTCGCATTGAGACATTTCTAGTGCTTATTCCAGTCCCTGTGGATACGATAATCTTTTATATTACTTGCGACATTTTCGTACACTTGCGGAGCGTGACAACAAGTTTAACATATGTTCAGAGTCAGCTAGCTTCTAGTGCCGACCGGGAGAAGGTCATTCAAAGTCGCTGGGAAGCCAGCCAAGCAACCCTCCAATCAATGTAGGCCGATCTTTTGAAAGCTCAGGAGAATGCTTCCCAAAGTCAAAAAGATTAGGCTTTGGCCCGAGCTGATGCTGAGAAAGCCCGGGCAGAGCTAGCAAATTATCAGGCAGGTGAAGATGATCGTCTAAGAGCATACATGCGATCTTACGTCGCATCTCCTTTCTTCCTGAGGAAGATTGGAGGTTTAATGAACCTTATGTTATGCTGTGGCGCGGCCGGCGGGGCTCGTCAAATGTTTGAGCAGGATCTGTTTCGCTCTGCCCCTTCAGAGGACTTCTTAAATACTGCTCGCCTGATGAACGAGCTTCCGACCTGGTAATTTCCTTGCTTCAAAGATGACGACGACTTATTTCTCCTTCCCGAGCCTCCTGCTGATACTGAGCCTTGATGTGGAGTGGTATGCTGAACTTTAATATAAAAATGAAACTGTCAAACTTTCACTCAAACTATTTTCTTTGTAATTTTGGATTTGTCTTTGTCTTGGACTATTTAACCTTCTTATGATATGTTGACCTTCTTATGATATGACATGACTGCTTGTCTTCGACCTTTCCTTATCTTATTAGCTTCTTATCAGTTGCCTAGTATGCTTCCCGACCGATATAAACCATAGCAATATGGAGGTGTACTTTGACCCTCTGGTTCAAGTTTTATCTAGCCCCGGTCGGGATTCCCTTTTTTCTCTGGTTCAAATTTTATCTGGCCCCAGTCGGGATTCCCTTTTTTACCCCGACCTATTTTCCTTGCCTTTTTCTGCTGACCTCTCAACTTGGCTTAGCAAATCACCCTGGTTTGCGTTTATATCCCGACCTGTTCAACTTGCCTTTTTCTGCTGACCGCCATGGCTCAGCCGCACCCCCCCTCCCCCGGTCTGTTCTTTCCTCCGTAATCTAGGTCAGGATAATTCCAGAGCAGGAAATCGAGGGTTAAGACCAGACCGGGAATCATAGAACACTTTAAAACGGTTGCGTCTTTTCCCGAAATCTATCTCCTCGTACTTCGTACCAACGCTTTTCCAGATATACCCTCGTACTTCTCACCTATATCAATCGGTTAGTTGAACTGATAGTGAGATGATATAGGGAACACTACTCTTAATCATTCCTAGTCGAGTATTAACATTCAGGGACAATGTTAATGCAATAAGACTAGCATGTAGGTCAACTCGATGACTTGATCTCACAAGTCATGGGTATAGAGATATCAAGTTGACACATGGGTATGCATTGGAGAATGTATACTGAATGACCTGCCATGAGAAAGTATCATGGATCGTTATATGAGTATCATATACTTTCTCATGTGGCTATTAGTATGACTACTAGTCCTTAGACCTGAAGTCACCATGGTTCCCTACATAAGGAGTTATGTACTTTAGTTTCGTCAAACTTCACCCGTAACTGGGTGGACTATAAAGGCGATTATTGGGTATGTAACAAATTATGCGGAGGGATGTGAGTGATGTAGATGGGATCTATCCCTCCTATATGACGGGAGTGACATCGGTATTCTTGATAGAGTGAGACCACGAAGTGCATGACCATGCCCAAATGAGTCAATATAGGATATTGAGCTCATTTGTTTTAGTGAGTCTACTTGGAGTTCAAGATTTAGATTGATTAGAGGATGACACGGTCTATGCCTCACATTGATCAATCTAGATGTCTAGGATAGAAGGACACTTGTCATATATTGTGAGGAGTCACAATTAGTAGTCACAAGGTGATGTTGGATCTCAACATTCTTGTAACTTGGGTAGTAATAATGTGTTGCTAGATACCGCTCATTACTTATACTTCTAAATGGGTTTAGGAGCATTGCCAATGTTACAAGAACCTATAGGGTCACACACAAAGGGCAATTAGATGGAGATTAGGTTCATTTGATGAACCTAAAGGATTAGGTTCATTTAATGAACCAAATTGGATTAAGAGTAATCCAAGGTAGGCTAATTGAGTTGGACTCAATTTGGTTCATGTGTTAAGTGAGTCTAATTTGGACTTAGACTCATTTAATTAATTTAATTCAATGAATAGAGATTCATTAAATTAAAATTGACTTGAACCAATGGTTAGATTAGATCAACCAAGGGAGAGAAGTGGTCAAGTTTGACTTGACATAAGTAGGAAGATGAAGAGTCAAGTTTTGACTTGACTTTGACTTGACCAATGCCACATCATCAAGGCTTCTTCATTTGGTCAAGTTTGACTTGACCAAATGCCACCTCATGGGAGTTACCAAGAGTGGTGACTCTTGATATTCCATGGGAGTTACAAGCCAAAAATGTGGCCGGCCACTTTTATTCATGAAAAAGGAGTTTCATTTTTCATGTGTAACTCCATCTTCTTCTTCCTTGGTTCTCTTCTCTCCCTCTCCTCCTCCACTACTGATCTCTAAGGTTGCTAGCACATCCTTAGAGGTTTTTCTCCATCTCTTGCTTGTGTGGATACACATAGAGAAGTGTCTACTTTGACACTTTCGAGATCCGGCGAACCGAGGATGAGCGGGATACGCGAAGGGCTTCGCTTCAAAGGTATAACCCTTTTTCCATGTAGATCTAGGAGTAGATCTCGGTAGAAACTCGTATTCATAGTTTTCAAAAAATTTCTTTGCACGGATCTGTTGGCTTTGGGGCTTTCGGGGTTTCCGCGACACGAAAACGCGGTTTTCGCGGCCCGAAAAACCCAACAGTGGTATCAGAGCCACGTGCGAAGCTTGTACGAGTTTAGTTTTTGTTTCTATGACAAAAATTCAGTTCTGTGATATTCTGTAATTTTATGGTTTTTAGAGTTTTTATGGATATTTTTCTCGTAGAAGCGAAGCACAAGTGTTTCGGCACTTGTAGGCTTCGACTACCGAGAAGAATTTTTCAAAACGGCAACGTTTCGCCCCAAAAATTTTTGAGACAGCGGGCTAAGGTGCTCTTGGATCACTTAGGAGCAACTCGCGATGGTTAGATCGCTGGTAGGGGTACTGCCCCTAACCCCGCAAGGGGATTTGCTCCGCGATTGCGCCCGAAATCGCTAATCGGGACCGCCGAAAAAAATTTACTCATAAAATCTGTAAAATTATAAAAAAAAATTACAGAAAATTATAAAAATATATAATTTTGAATTATATATTAATTTTGTGATAGTCATGGCCCAAATGACCCAAATTGGATTTGGAAATGTGTTGTAATTCATAATACGGCCTGCGTGCCGTTATGTGATGTGCGTGCTGTATTTATTTTATTTTTATTTTATTTTCACGGCCTGCGCGTCGTGCCTTTCTCTTATATTCTGGTTGTAAATTAGATTTAGACTCGAATGTAACTTGAGTTTCAAAATTGTAATGTAAATTTTGAGGCAGTGGAAGGTCCACTTGAGACGGAGTTACGAGGAGGGCGCGAGCAACACGAGGTGGTCAAAGGAAGGAGTTTGAGAAGCTGTTAACCTTAGGTTGACCATCCGATCTTCTCATTGGCTTGAGAAGATCGTAGTAGGGCCATGACATAATCACAAAATTATTTAATTAATTGCTTATATGTATATGATGCATGTTTAATTAAGTAGTTAATTAGTGCCTAGCGATTAGATTAGATCTAAATCATGCACAAGATGCACCCTTACGATTAGATTAGATCTACATCGTGTACAAGATGCACCCTATCGATTAAATTAGATCTATATCGTGTATATGATACAACATCGACATTTAGATTAGATCTAAATCACGTCAACTCTAATGCCTACCGTGCCGTGATACCTACCACTACCTCGATCGCATGCTGTTGTTGAATCTGCCAAAGCAGAGCAACACATACTATCTTGGTAGGGTACGGAGGGACAATCTTGGTCCCGCCTATCAACGCATGGGTGAGTACAACTCAATTAGATTGAGTAACTAGTTAACTCGGTTGGATTGAGTACAACTATAGGCATTCTTCCAACGGTTGGAAAGGTAGGACAAAATCACGTTTATATTAATTCTCGGGCGTATTAGCCAAAGCTAACTCGAGTTTTAATATAAATGCGGATTTTGATCCTATAAACAAGAGTTGCATAGAGATGTAATTGGTAATCGTTACCTACCGATCATACTAAGTCTTGGGCGTATTAGCCAAAGCTAACTCAAGGGTTAGTATGATGTGGATCTTGTCCCACATGAATTATAGAATTCAGTGGGAGCATCATTTAGTTAAAGGCCTAATTAAATGATTAAGAATATGATATTTATTTCTGCATTTATTTCTGTTGTAGAATTGCCATGACGTCGAACACGAACATCTTCTCTCTGCGTTCTGTCCTTAAGAAGGACAAGCTCAACGGAGTAAATTTCCTGGACTAGTACAGGAATCTGAGAATAGTTCTCACTCAGGAACGTAAACTGTACGTTCTGGAGCAGCCCATTCCGGAGGCTCCTCCTGCCACTGCCACGCGAACAGACCGTGATGCTTACAAGAAGCATCAAGATGACGCATTAGATGTGTCCTGTCTTATGCTCGCGACCATGAACTTTGAGCTTCAGAAGCAACATGAGTTGATGGGCGCTTACGATATGGTTGAACATCTTTGTCACCTATATCAAGGACAAGCAAGGCATTGGAAGAGGAACTCCAAAGAATACCTGGAAGATCTTAAGAAGAAGAGAAATAAGATTTCTACTTCAGGTATACATGTTATAGAAGTCAACCTCTCTATTTCTTCATCGTGGGTATTAGATACAGGATGTGCTTCGCACATTTGTACTAATGTACAAGCGCTGAGAAATAGCAGGGCATTGACGAAGGGTGAGATAGACCTACGAGTAGGCAATGGAGCACGGGTTGCTGCTATTGATGTAGGAACTTACCATCTATCTCTGCCCTCTGGGCTTGTACTAGAATTAGATGATTGTTGTTATGTGCCTGCCTTGACTAAGAACATAATTTCAGTTTCTTATTTGGACAAGAAAGGATTTTCATTTACAATAAAGAACAAATGTTGTTCCGTCTATTTAAACGATATGTTCTATTGTAGTGCACCTCTGATAAACGGACTCTATATTCTAGACCTTGAGAGCCCTATCTATAACATAAATACCAAGAGGTTCAAGTCAAATGACATGAACCAAACCTACCTTTGGCACTGTCGCTTAGGTCATATAAATGACAAGCGCTTATCCCAGCTCCATAAGGATGGTTTGCTGGACTCATTTGATTTAGAATCATATGAGATATGCGAGTCATGCCTACAAGGCAAGATGACCAAGACTCCCTTTAGTGGGCATAGCGAGAGAGCAACTGATTTGTTAGGACTCATACATAGTAATGTATGTGGCCCTTTCAATGTTGCTGCTAGAGGCGGTTATAGATACTTCATCACATTTACTGATGACTTCAGTAGATATGGTTATGTGTACTTGATGACACATAAATCTGAATCCTTTGAAAAGTTCAAAGAATTCAAGAATGAAGTACAGAACCAGCTTGGCAAGAGTATTAAGATACTTCGATCCGATCGAGGTGGAGAATACCTTAGTCATGAGTTCCGTGACTACCTAGCCGAGTGTGGGATCCTATCCCAACTCACTCCTCCTGGAACACCACAGTGGAATGGTGTATCCGAAAGGAGGAATCGTACCCTATTAAATATGGTGCGATCTATGATGAGTCACACAGATCTTTCGACATACCTTTGGGGTTATGCTCTAGACACGGCAGCTTTTATACTCAACCGAGTTCCATCCAAGGCCGTGATAAAGACACCATATAGGTTATGGACTGGGAGAGATGCCCAGGTGTCTTTCATGAGGATTTGGGGTTGTGAGGCTTACGTTAGACGTCAAGTCTCAGACAAGTTAGGACCCAAATCCGACAAGTGCTATTTTATTGGATATCCCAAGGAAACTAAGGGATATTACTTCTATATTCCCAGTCAGCACAAGGTAGTTGTAGCAAAGACTCGGGTCTTTCTAGAAAGGGACTTTGTTTCTAGAAAGACTAGTGGGAGCACGTTCGATCTTGAAGAAGTTCAAGATGCGAACAATAGCACTGAAGCCTCGATGGAAGTTGAACTGGAACCACAAAGTGTTGTGGATGATGTTGTTCCACAAGGAGTTGAGGAACAACAACCAGTTCAAGTAGACAAACCTCTTCGCGGGTCTGATAGGGTACGTCGTCAGCCTGAGAGATACTCATTTCTCTTGTCTGACCATGATGACGTTGTGCTCATAGAGGATGAGCCTACCACCTATCAGGAAGCTGTGATGAGACCAGATTCCGAGAAATTGCTAGAGGTCATGAGATCCGAGATGAAATCCATGTACACCAACCAAGTATGGACTTTGGTTGATCCACCTGAAGGGGTAAAACCCATTAGGTGTAAGTGGGTCTTTAAGAGAAAGACTGACATGGATGGACTTATCTATAAGGGTCACTTGGTAGCTAAAGGTTTCAAGTAGATTCATGATATTGACTATGATGAAACCTTTTCTCCAGTAGCAATGTTTAAGTCCATTCGGATCATGCTTGCTATTGCAGCCTACCATGACTATGAGATATGGCAGATGGATGTCAAAATCGCGTTTCTGAATGGAAACCTACTCGAGGATGTGTACATGACACAACCTGAGGGTTTTGTAGATCCACATCATACTAGCAGAGTATGCAAGCTGCATAGGTCCATTTATGGACTAAAGCAAGCTTCTCGGAGCTGGAATCTTCGATTCGATGATGCAATCAAACAGTTTGGTTTCATCAAGAATGAAGATGAACCTTGTGTCTACAAGAAGGTTGTAGGGGATATAGTTGTCTTCCTCATATTGTATGTGGATGACATACTACTCATTGGGAAGGACATCCCTATGTTTCAGTCTATCAAGACATGGCTAGGGAGTTGCTTCTCAATGAAGGACTTAGGTGAGGCATCCCGCATTCTAGGGATACAGATCTATAGATATAGATCTAAGAGATTGCTTGGCCTAAGTCAGAGTACATACATTGACAAGGTACTCCTTCGGTTTGCCATACAGAACTCCAAAAAGGGATTTCTGCCGATGTCACATGGCGTGAGTCTTTCGAAGACTCAAGGTCCCTCTTCTAGAGAGGAGAGAGACCGCATGGATCAGATCCCTTATGCCTCAGCCATAGGATCGATCATGTACGCCATGCTATGTACTCGACCTGATGTCTCGTATGCTTTGAGCATGACGAGCAGATACCAGTCAGATCCAGGTGAAAGTCACTGGATAGCGGTCAAGAATATTCTTAAGTACTTAAGAAGGACTAAAGAATATTTCTTGATATATGGAGGCAATGATGAGCTAGCTGTAAAGGGTTACAGTGATGTTAGCTTCCAGACCGACCAGGATGACTATAGATCGCAGTCGGGGTTCGTATTTTGCATTAATGGTGCTTTGAGGTGGAAGAGTTCGAAGCAGGACACAGTAGCTGATTCTACGACAGAGGCCGAGTATATTGCCGCATCAGAGGCAGCAAAGGAGGCAGTTTGGATTCGCAAGTTCATCACTGAACTTGGGGTGGTTCCTAGCATTGTTGACCCTATTGAGCTCTATTGTGACAACAATGGAGCTATAGCACAGTCGAAGGAACCTAGCTCACACCAGCGGACCAAACACATACTACGGCGCTTCCATCTCATTCGAGAGATCATCGAGAGAGGAGATGTGAAGATTTGCAGAGTACCTACAGAGGCTAACATCGCAGATCCTTTGGCACAGAGGAAGCATGATGGTCACACTAGGTCATTTGGGCTTAGAGCCTACACTGATTGGCACTAGTGCTAGTGGGAGATTGTTAGCTAGAGCCCTAGAGCCAATCATTTGATGATTGTATTTTGGACTTGTTGTATCATATTCTATATAAATAAAGGCATTTGGTTTTTGGTTATTATACTTACTTGTATTTGTGCCAAATAAACTAAGTATAATAACGTCCTTGAGTAGACGGTTCTCACCTATATCAATCGGTTAGTTGAACCGATAGTGAGATGATATAGGGAACACTACTTTTAATCATTCCTAGTCGAGTATTAACATTCAGGGACAATGTTAATGCAATAAGACTAGCATGTAGGTCAACTCGATGACTTGATCTCACAAGTCATGGATATAGAGATATCAAGTTGACACATGGGTATGCATTGGAGAATGTATACTGAATGACCCGCCATGAGAAAATATCATGGATCGTTATATGAGTGTCATATACTTTCTCATGTGGCTATTAGTATGACTACTAGTCCTTAGACCTGAAGTCACCATTGTTCCCTACATAAGGAGTTATGTACTTTAGTTTCGTCAAACGTCACCCGTAACTGGGTGGACTATAAAGGCGATTATTGGGTATGTAACAAATTATGCGGAGGGATGTGAGTGATGTAGATGGGATCTATCCCTCCTATATGACGGGAGTGACATCGGAATTCTTGATAGAGTGAGACCACGAAGTGCATGGTCATGCCCAAATGAGTCAATATAGGATATTGAGCTCATTTGTTTTAGTGAGTCTACTTGGAGTTCAAGATTTAGATTGATTAGAGGATGACACGGTCTATGCCTCACATTGATCAATCTAGATGTCTAGGATAGAAGGACACTTGTCATATATTGTAAGGAGTCACAATTAGTAGTCACAAGGTGATGTTGGATCTCAACATTCTTGTAACTTGGGTAGTAATGATGTGTTGCTAGATACCGCTCATTACTTATGCTTCTAAATGGGTTTAGGAGCATTGCCAACGTTACAAGAACTTATAGGGTCACACACAAAGGGCAATTAGATGGAGATTAGGTTCATTTGATGAACCTAAAGGATTAGGTTCATTTGATGAACCAAATTGGATTAAGAGTAATCCAAGGTAGGCTAATTGATTTGGACTCAATTTGGTTCATGTGTTAAGTGAGTCTAATTTGGACTTAGACTCATTTAATTAATTTAATTCAATGAATAGAGATTCATTAAATTAAAATTGACTTGAACCAATGGTTAGATTAGATCAACCAAGGGAGAGAAGTGGTCAAGTTTGACTTGACATAAGTAGGAAGATGAAGAGTCAAGTTTTGACTTGACTTTGACTTGACCAAATGCCACCTAATGGGAGTTACCAAGAGTGGTGACTCTTGATATTCCATGGGAGTTACAAGCCAAAAATGTGGCCGGCCACTTTTATTCATGAAAAAGGAGTTTCATTTTTCATGTGTAACTCCAGCTTCTTCTTCCTTGGTTCTCTTCTCTCCCTCTCCTCCTCCACTACTGATCTCTAAGGTTGCTAGCACATCCTTAGAGGTTTTTCTCCATCTCTTGCTTGTGTGGATACACATAGAGAAGTATCTACTTTGACGCTTTCGAGATCCGGCGAACCGAGGATGAGCGGGATACGCGAAGGGCTTCGCTTCAAAGGTATAACCCTTTTTCCATGTAGATCTAGGAGTAGATCTCGATAGAAACTTGTATTCGTAGTTTTTGAAATTTTTCTTTGCACGGATCCATTGGCTTTGGGGCTTACGGGGTTTCCGCGACGCGAAAACGCGATTTTCGCGGCCCGAAAAACCCAACAGATACCTCGTATATAGAGGCTTCCTCTCGCTTGGCAGGATGGCAACTGAACTTAACGCATTTGTTATCTGAGGAGTTGCTATCCTATTTCCGCCTGATCTATCTTACTCCTGAGATGTCTCACTCCCTGGGTAAGTTTCTCTTTTAGTTCTCGTATAACTTCATGCATTTTATTTTTCTTACTGTAGCTGACCTCCTACTCTATCTTGTACAGCTGAGGTCTTAACCTGTGCTTCAGAGGTTCAACCTCTTCCTATAAGTGACATGGAGCTAATGAGGCGCGGTCGAATTATTTTAGAAAGGAGATCGCTCCCCTACATGACTTCGACCCCTGTCGATGTGGCTTCCCCTACAAATCCCCGACCTCGTCTTCCTCGCAGAGCCCCGTCTACCGCCCGACCTGCCTTCTCTGCTCATCCCATTCATCGCAGGACTGCCCCTGCATCCCGGCCTGCCGCCCCTGTTCGTCCCCGGGCCCTGCCTACAGCTCGGCCCTTCACCCCGACGCCTCTTCAATCAATTAATCCTCCCCGACCAACCTCCAGCCCTGGTCGTGGCCGCGGTCGAAGATCCTCCAACGTACCTTACGCCAACCCTGCCTTTAGAGAAGCTTCACAGGCGGCTAGTCAGGCACGTTCTGTAAACGACTGCTTAGATCGTGATGCCCCTTCTTCTTCTCGGCGTAGGGTTCGGCTACCTTCTGAAGAGTCTGACTCGGATGATCAGCCTTTGGCTCAAAGACTTCGCCGCAGGGCCCCCAATCCTAGCCAAGACGTGCGCCCTTCCGCTGTTCCTCCTCCATCGCCTCCTGTTGCCACCACCACGCCTCCTATTGCAACCGCTACGCCTATCCCGAGCCAGGCAGATGCTACTCCCACTCCACCTGAGGTTATGACCGAGCCCCCGCTAGCTCAACCTTCCCCCTCTCAACAGCCTTCCCCCTCGTAACAGCAGCAGAGCACTGAGGCGGGCCCTTCACATCACCCTTCACCAACTATTCCACCTCCAGAGCCGTCTCCTGTGCCCCCTTCAACTCCTTCTGGATCAGCTGCTGGGCCTTATGGATCAACTGTTGGGCCTTCTGGCTCAGCTGCTGGGCCTTCCCAGCCACCACCACCTGTTCCCTACTATTATCGTACTACTGCTCCTTCTGAGGCCGAGCTAAGGTCATGGCAAGATGTGCCCACCAGTTGCTTGATAATGAAAGGTCGTTTGGCCACTTTGTGGGAAGAAAGTATGCATCAGATGGAACTCTTGCGCCCCCTGCCTAGATGGCTAGATTCTCTGAGCTGTATATCAAGGTAAACTTCGATGATCGCCGTGATTATTATCCTCCCCACTCTCACCTGATACTTCCTTGGTCCCAGGCTTGTGCAGAGTCCCTGAAAATAAATCAATCCTTCCATACCGCTTATTACCAGAACAAGGTGCTGCGAGACATGGTAGCAGAATTGGAGCTTCAATTGAAGGACCCTGTGCAGGCTAATCATGCCCTGAGAGCCGAAATAAAGGATCTGACCAAAAAGAAGACCATCTAGAAGTATCCTTGGCGCGGGCTACCCACAAGCTGAAAGGCCTTAAAGAAGAAAAAATCCAGGTTGATGTCGTGCACCAGCAACACATGGATCAACAAGCTCTGGTGCATCAATGAGCCATTGACCAGCTGACCCAGAAGCTACGTGCCGCCGAAACCTTAGCACAGGAGCAGGACAAGAAACTAAAATCCCAAGCGGCCCAATTAGCATCTCAAGAGGCAGAACTTCTGGCAGCCCGGACTGAACTGGCCCAGGCCCGAGCTACAGCTGAAGGAGTATCTACAGCCCTGACTGTTTATAAGGAAGGGGAGAATGATCCCTGTAAACAGAGCCGCGACCTGTACCTGCATTCTCCAGAGTTTTGTACACAAGCAGGACAGCGTTTCTCCACATCTGTTGTATATGGTGCGTCTAGGGCTCTGCGACAACTTTACGAACAGTGCTACTTAAAGTCAGCTCCTCCTGCTGAGTTTTTAGATCTTGACCAAATCCTTAAAGAGATCCCGGATGACATATTTGCTCCCTTCAAATGATCCTTATTCACCGCCTGTACATAGTGTAACTTAAAGACCTCCTATGAAACTTTATTTCTTTTCTTAATGCACATCCATTTGCACTTTGAGGTTTACTTTGCTAAAATTTCGTAGTTTGTCAAAAGAAATATTGGGATATACAATTTCCGTTTTGACATATCTTCTTACTGCACTATCTGGTCTACTTTTTGCCCCGACCTGTTATCCCGATCTGTCAAACATATGACAGTCCGGCCTATTCTCCTTTATATGCTCCTTTAAACTCTGTAAGGTCGCAGGTAGTTAGCGCTCCACAGTCGGTCTAGCTTCTTGCCCCGGTTATCTTGTAAATAATAAGCTCCGGACGATAATTTTTTGATGACTTTGTAGGGCCCATCCCACTGAGGCGCTAACTTGGTCACATCTCCCACAGGCTTAATTTGCTTCCAGACCAAATCTCCTTCCCCAAAGAAGCAAGGAATCACCCTTCTGTTATAATTTTGCCTCATTCTTTGTCGGTAGGCCTCCAGCCAAGCTGTCGTCCTATCACGGGTTTCACTAATGAGGTCCAGTTTAGCCAACCGCAACTCTGCGTTTCCTTCATCATATAATGTCCTCCTGATTGACGGCACTCCGATCTCAATGGGTACTACAGCTTCGTTCCCATAAACTAGATGGAATGGTGTCAGACCTGTACTTTCTCGGGGTGTTGTACGATAAGCTCATAGGATGCTTGACAGCTCCTCCACCCAGTTACCTCCCACATGATCTAGCTTAACCTTCAGACCTCGTACTATTTTTCGGTTGACCACCTCGGTCTGACCATTGCTTTGTGGGTATGCCACTGAAGTGAAGGCCTGCGTTATGCCAAACCCCTTGCACCAGGCCTGGATTTTTTGCCCTTGAAATTGCCTTCCGTTGTCTAACACCAGTTTGTGTGGAATACTGAACCTGCAAAGAATGTTCTTCTATAGAAATTGGATGATGTTAGACCCCGTGATGGTTTTGATGTGATCAACCAAGTTGGTTAGGCCCTGTGTTGTGTTTGATCCCTGTGTCTAAGTGTGCAGGAGCTTAGGAGCACAGGAAGTCGAGCGGAAGATGCAGCTAGCGAGAAGGACGGAACAGGAAAGGAGCCGACGGGCTCGGTGCGTCCGAAGGATGAGAAATCTGCGGAAGAGTACTCCGATGGGCGTGAAGAGCGGGCACGGCATTCGAGGGACGTTAAGCCGGGACGGAAGGCTGCTCGAGGAGAAGGCCGGGAATTGGGTTCGGGTGAGCCCTATTCCGGTTGGCCGCAATCACCCAAAAGATCGGAGCATCGGAAGCCAACGCAAAAGAGCTGGAAAAAGGAGCTGTGCTGGATAAACAGCTCAAGGCGCCTTCAAGCTGCCTTGAAGGCGCCTTCAGCTTGAAGGCGCCTTAAGCCTGAAGGCGCCTTAAGCCTGGTCAAACATACTGTTTGCGCAGCGGATAAAATTTTATCCGCTGACCGAGCTGGAGGTGCCTTAAACCTTGTTGAAGGCGCCTTGGACCCTCGGGATAGGATTTCCAGGACCTATATAAAGGCTCATGGAGCTAGGAAATAATCAACAACTCAAGCATCCAACTTGTAATCAATTCCTAGCAACTAAGTGGACATTCTAAGTGTAAAAAGGTTTCTCCGCCTACAGTAAAGGAGATTCTGCTAGTGGAGCTTTTCATTGCCCTGAATTAACAACCTCCTTGATTGTAACCAGGTTAAATTCGGTTTTACTTTACTTTCCTGTTTTATTTGTATAGTTGCTATTTAATGAGTTGAAATCCGAGGAGGGTATATTTTATTTTTGTTTTCAGCAATTCACCCCCCTCTTGCCGGCCTCCGCTGCACCTACAATTGGTATCAGAGCCTGATCGCCTCAGAAGGATTAACCGCCAACTGAAGCACTACGATCAAGACGATGGCTAGAGCGAACATCCATCCCCCAAAGTTCGACGGAGACTTCGCCACATGGAAGCGCAAAATGGAGGTATTTTTTAAAACTGAATTTGACATTCTTTTAATAATGAAATATGGCTATGCAGTTCCGAAAGATAAGGAGGAAAACACCTGGATGAAAAAGGAACAAGCAGATTTCGTCGCCAACGGGAAGGCTGAGTTCCACCTACTCAGCGTTCTGCCGCCTCAGGAGGTAAATCGGATCGGAAGCTACGACTCCGCGAAAGATCTCTGGGAAAAATTCCTGGAGCTTCACGAAGGTACCTCCGAAGAAAAGCTAGCGAGGCGCGACATCCTCCGGACCCAGTTGATGAACCTCCGGATGAACCAAGGCGAGAAGGTAGCGCAACTCCAAGCGAGGATCAAAGAGCTGATCACACAACTCAACAACCTTGGAGAAGAAGTAACGAATCAGGACTCGATCCGGTATGCGCTCAACGCCTTCTCGAGAACTCCCGATTGGGCTTCCTTAGTAGATGTGTACTACATCTCTAAGGATTTCGAGGTAAGTACTTTAGAACAATTGTTTTTGACTTTTGAACTTCACGAATCTCGAGTTGCAGAGCCCACTGGAGTAGAGAAAATAAGTCAGAACATTGCCCTAAAGGCAAAAGTAAATGGTTCTGACTCCGAAGCCTCGGTCGACGAATCCGAAGCGGCACTACTGGTAAGACGATTCAATAAGTTTTTCAGTACTAATAAATTTAAATCACAGAGGCATCATCGAAAGAAGAGGACGGTTCGTTGCTACAACTGCAACGAAGAGGGGCACATCAAAGATGACTGCCCAAAGCTAAAGAGAAAGGAGAAAGAAAGGGAAAAGTCAAAATACAAGAAACCAGAATCCTCCAAGCACAAGAACCTGAAGGCTACTTGGTCAGATTCGTCATCCTCTGAGTCAGACATCGAAGAATTCTCGGGGTTAGCGCTAATGGTGAACCATCAGCCGGAAGAAGACTCAAGCTCGGACATGAGCATGAATAAAGGGGGAGGTTCATCAGAAGAGGAAAGCTGTAGTGAAGGGGGAGCATCACCGAGTCAGGTAAGTAAGGTACGCAATCTAACCACAACTCAGTCTTTTTGCTTTATTAAAGCACTTTCTAAAGAGTTAGATCAATTAGAAAAAGAAAATGAGCATTTGAAATTAGAAAATGCAAAGTTGAAAAATGATATTGAAAATTTGAAACATGATGCATGCTTAAATAAATTTCCTAAATCAAAATTAAGAATTTATGGAAAATTGAATTGGTACATTAGAAACCATCAGGGTCAACTTAGAAAAGTGCCCAAAAATTATGTACCCCCTAAATATCTGATTAATTCAGTAGGAAGGAACCTCTATTGGGTTCCAAAATCTGTGCTAAATTAATTGTTAAAAGCTTTAAAGAGAGAAAATTAAACATTTTCTTTATGAAGGCTTTGTCTAAGGAAGTGGTTGTTGCTCCAATAACCAAGAAGGCATAGTGCCTCGCCACAACCTGGAAGCTGAAATATTGAAATAAAATGTTTAATTAACTTTCTGAAAAAGAATTAAAAATTAGAATTAAATAATGCTTTGAAAGTTTATCAAACATTTTTTAAAATGAACAAAAAAAAATTCTTTTACTTAGAAATTTTTCTTGAAAATTCTAACTTAAAATTTTTTTTTCATTTTAGTTAGAAATTTTTTTTTCCTGGAGAAATTCTAGAAAACTTCATTTGACTTAGAATTTTTTTTGGGAACATTCAAAAATTAAGTTTAACTTAGAAATTTTTTTGTAAAATTCTAAAAATTCATTGTTACTTAGAAAATTTTTCTGAAAATTCAATTTAACTTAGAAATTTTTTTCTAAAAATTCATTTTTTCTCAGAATTTTTTCTACCTTAATAATTTGCTTAATATTCTCTTATTAGTACCTCATTTTTGCTATGATCAAAGAGGGAGAGAAAGGTACAAGTTCAGGGGGAGTTAGGAAAATTAAAAATTAAAAAATTTTAATTTTTTTACTGTGTTGCAATTTTATTTATTGCAAATTTATGCTTAAATATATTAGTTTAGTAATTTCCTTTAAAATTACTATTAATGTCTATGTTTTCCCTAACTTGAACTTAGGTTGATGCACATCAAAAAGGGAGAGATTATTAGACCCCGTGATGGTTTTGATGTGATCAACCAAGTTAGTTAGGTCCTGCATTGTGTTTGATCCCTGTGTCTGAGTGTGCAGGAGCTTAGGAGCACAGAAAGTCGAGCGGAAGACGCAGCTAGCGAGAAGGACGGCACGGGAAAGGAGCCGACGGGCTCGGTGCGTCTGAAGGACGAGAAAGCTGTGGAAGAGTACTCCGGTGGGCATGAAGAGCGTGCGCGGCGTTTGAGGGGCGTTAAGCCGGGACGGAAGGCTGCTCGAGGAGAAGGCCGGGAATTGGGTTCGGGTGAGCCCTATTCCAGTTGGCCGCAATCACCCAAAAGATCGGAGCATCAGAAGCCAACGCAAAAGAGCTGGAAAAAGGAGTTGTGATGGATAAACAACTCAAGGCGCCTTCAAGGCTGATGAAGGCGCCTTCAAGGCTGATGAAAGCGCCTTAAGCCTAGTCAAACAAACCGTTTGCGCAGCGGATAAAATTTTATCCGCTGACCGAGCTGGAGGCGCCTTAAACCTTGTTGAAGGCGCCTTGGACCCTCGGGATAGGATTTCCAAGACCTATATAAAGGCTCCTGGAGCTAGGAAATAATCAACAACTCAAGCATCCAACTTGTAATCAATTCCTAGCAACTAAGTGAGCATTCTAAGTGTAAAAAGGCTTCTCCGCCTACAGTAAAGGAGATTCTGCTAGTGGAGCTTTTCATCGCCCTGGATTAACAACCTCCTTGGTTGTAACCAGGTTAAATTCAGTCTTACTTTACTTTCCTGTTTTATTTGTATAGTTGTTATTTAATGAGTTGAAATCCGAGGAGGGTATATTTTATTTTTATTTTCAGCAATTCACCCCCCTCTTGCCAGCCTCCGCTGCACCTACAGATGACGGCATCTTCTGTGATCCTGGCCAGGGCCTCTGCTTCCACCCACTTAGAAAAATAATCACAGCTACCAGTAAGAAGTGTTTCTGGCCTGGGGCCATCGAAAATGGTCCCACAATATCCATGCCCCATTGATCAAAAGGGCACGAGACTATAGATGTTCTCAGCAGAGTCGTCGGTCGATGTGTTAAATTTTGATGTTTTTGGCAGGACAGGCAGGTATTTACCAGCTTGTGAGCATCCCTCTGTAAAGTAGGCCAGAAATACACAGCCAGGAGTACCTTGCGAGATAATGTCCGACCGCCTACATGATTGCCACAGCATCCCAGATGTATTTCTCGCAAGGCCTGGTCTGCCTCCTCCATACCCAAGCATTTGAGTAAGGGTCGAGAAAAGGACCTCTTGTAGAGCTGATCCCCGATCATGACATAAGCATGAGCTTGTTTCCTGACCAGCCGTGATTCTTCTGGGTCAGCCGGTAAGATACCCTGCCTAAGATAGCAGATCATGGGCGCCCGCCAATCAATAGTTGCTTCCTTATTGTTTTTCAAATCTATTTGAGCTATAAAGGAAGGTTTGTGTCGTTGACCGGTCCAACACCCAAGTGGTTAAGGAATTGGTCATCTTTGCTAACTCATCTGCCTTCTCATTCTCCGCCCTGGGGATCTTGGTTACTGTGATTTCTACAAATTCCTCTTTCATCTTCTCATAAGCTTCCCGGTATACTTGTAATTTATCACAATTTATCATAAAGTTGTCGGCTACTTGCTGAGTTACTAGCTGGGAATCTGAATAAATGATTACCCGGACTGCCCCTACGTGGCGGGCTGCTTGTAGTCCTGCCAACAAAGCCTCGTATTCTGCCTCATTGTTGGTGGCTCAGAAATTCAGTCGAACAGCCAATTAGAGTATATCCCCTTGGGGAGATATCAACAAGACTCCAACTTCACTCCCTTGATGAGTGGCCGATCCATCCACATAGACCTTCCAGGTTTCTTCAGAGTTGGTCTGATGAATTTCTGTTAAGAAATCGACCAAGGTCTGTGCCTTAATGGTTGTGCGCAGCTGGTATTGTATGTCATATTCCCCTAACTCCGTCGCCCATTTGATAAGTTGGCCTGCGACTTCTACATTGGTCAGGGCTCTTCCCATAGTGCTATTGGTCAGAACTGTGATTGGGTGTGACAAGAAGTAGGGTCTTAACCGCCGAGCCATAAGAACCAATCCATAAACCAACTTCTCAAGGGTCGTGTATCGAGACACGGCCCCTTTTAATATATGACTGAAGAAATACACTGGCCATTGTACATTGTCATGTTTTTTAACAAGCACAACCCCTACGACCTCAGGGGTGGCAGATAAGTAGACCCATAATGGTTCTCCAACAACTGGCTTGAATAAAGATGACAGAGCCTCCAAATACTTCTTCAGCTCCTCAAAAGATCGGGTACATTCTTCATCTTATTGGAACTTAGAGGCCTTCCTGAGCACTTTGAAGAAAGGAGTAGCCCGGTCTGCAGATCTGGAAATAAATCTTGACAGGGCTATTATTCTGCCGACCAGCTTCTGGATTTCCTTCAAATTCTGGGGAGGTTGTATATCATGTAATGCCCGAACTTTTTCTGGATTAGCTTCTATTCCCCGCTCGGTCACTAGGTAGCCTAGGAACTTTCCTCCCTTGGCCCCAAACAAGCATTTCAATGGATTCAGCTTTAGCCCATATTGCCGGAGAGTCTGACAGGTTTCCTCCACATCCTTGATTAGGTTCACGACTACAGGGGACTTGATGAGTATATCATCCACATAAACCTCCACATTGTGCCCGATCTGCTCCCGGAAGATTTTGTCCATCATTCTTTGGTATGTGGCTCCTGTAACGCCCCGCCCCTCCTGCTAAGGCGACGGGGGTTACTTACCATACTTAACAACTTAATACCTTATTACAGCGGAAGTCTTACTTGTAAATTATTTTGAAACATAGAGTTCATATGTCATACTTAACATTATTTCAAGACATATAGAGTAAACATGATAAAATGTCATGGAGTTATAACGTAGTAATATAAACTAGGCATAATTCCTATTAAATAAAAGCAGGTCTTTTATTCTTCTTTAGTCAGTCACTGCCACACACATCCTGCTAGCCTCTCCTGCTTCTCTCCTAGTTCATCCATCCCTTGCCCTTAGCTGTGGTACAAGAAAATAAGCTGTGAGCACTCATGGCTCAGTAAGTTCCTTTCCTACTCACAAAAACCGTATGGCATGTCAACAATCACAAAGCATACATCATAGCATAAAGTATCATGGCATAACATACATGATCATCATACATGTCATAAGCATCATCATAGATATCATGGCATAATCATGGCATAAACACAAGGTAGTATGGCATATCATAACATGATCATCATAATTATCATGGCATATTCGATATCATGGCATAATCATGGCATAAACACAAGGTAGCATGGCATATCATAACATGATCATCATAATTATCATGGCATATTCCTACGGTATATGCAGGGTGAACTCTTAAACATACATCATGAAAGTTATGCATCATGTCTTTTTAAAACGTATAGCATAGATACTTAAACATAATCTCAATCATGAGAGGGGATCCCGGCTTGTACCACGTACATAACTGTGCGCGTCCTAGTAGGTCCAAGGTAGCAAGTCTTGAACCCTACAAGGCATACATATACTAGGCCCGTTTCTTAGTCCATCGACCTAGGGGCACTTAGGAGTCCATCCCTAACGAGGCCCGTTTCTTAGTCCATCGACCCCGGGGCGCTTATGGAGCCCACCCTTGGTACAAGCCTTAAAAGTAAAATAGCATGTCATATCTACATAGTCCATATCACTCATGTCATATTCATGTCATGAAGAGTGCTCTTGATCCCACTTATAGGGAAGCAACTCTTTTAGGCATAGCTTAAAGCATGTATATTTGAGCACACAGCATATCATGATTTTGAGCACACAGCATATCATGAACACATGCATAATTAAGTATACAACCTATCATGAGTTTAAGCACGCAGCATATCATGAATTTGAGCACATAGCATATCATGAGTTTAGGCACATAGTATATCATGAATTTGAGCACACAGCATATCATGAAGTTAAGCACATAGCATATCATGAAATTGAGCACACAGCATATCATGAAAATAAGCCCATAGCATATCATGAAATTTAGCACACAGCATATCATGAAAGTAAGCACATAGCATATCATGAAATTAAGTAAGCACATAGCATATCATGAAATTTAGCACACAGCATATCATGATCTTAAGTACATAGCATATCATGAAATTTAGCACACAGCATATCATGAAAGTAAGCACATAGCATATCATGAAATTTAGCACACAGCATATCATGATCTTAAGTACATAGCATATCATGAAATTGGACCTAACGTACATAAATCAACATCACAGCATGTCATACTCTTAACATATCATAAAGCATTGCATGTGAAGTTCATGGGAGAACCTAATTAAGTCTCTAACCCTAGTAACAAGGGGTGGCCGAAACATGTAGAGATGGCTTGGGTTATCAAGCAACAAAAAAACATGTGAACCCTAAACATTTATCATTTCTTAGAACATAAGGAACATCTTAAGCATGTTAGGTATAGTTTCCAAGCTTTCTAGGTTCCTTTTCATAACATGGCCGAAACCCATTAAGCCTTTATTTTGGGTTATAAACATCATATAAGCATGAAAAAAAAACCTAACAATTGTCACATCATATTTCATAAGAAACAACTAGAGCATGTTTGATTTAGGTTCTAAGTTCTCTAAGCCTTTAACCCCAACATGGCCGAAACCCTAGCAACATGTTTCTAGGTTACAAGTAACATAAAAATGTTGAACTTCATACCAATATCCCAATACATATCATGAGAAGCACCATAAGTACTTTTAGTCTAATTTTCAAGCTTCTCAAGCTTTTTAACCTAATGTGGCCGAATCTTGTTAAGCATGGGAATTAGGTTTCTAGTGGCATAATAGCATGAAGACCATAAGAATTTTCCTAGCATTCATTTCAAAGAATAACATGGACCACTTAGTTTAGAATTTGAGCATCCTAGGTCAAAGAAACAAGTGTGGCCGAAAGTTGTAGAACAAGAATTCAAGTTTCAAACAACATAAGAACATTAGTTTACTTCATATCTTTTCATCAAGAAGATCCTAAGTATCTTAGGCTTGATTTAAACTTTCCTAGGGTTCAAGTCTCAACATGGCCGAATCATCATATGCATAAAAAAAAAATATAGTTCAACTTAACCTAAGAGCATGACATGTCATATTAGCTTCATGTCTTGTCTTATGAAAATCATAGCATGCTAAATTTTAGGTTTAAAAGCCCTTCTAGGCCCTCAACTCTATCACAGCCGAAAGTTCATGAAGATGGAATCAAGTTTAAATTAACATACAAGTGGGAAAAAAACATTAACAACACCATCTACCATAAGGTACATATCATAAGGACAAGAGAGCATGCTTTGGTTTAGGTCTAGAGTTCTTCTAGTTCTTTTGTTCTTTCTTGGCCGAAAGTCTAAGCCCATAAACTTATGTTCTAACCAAATATTCTAGCATGAAAATATAAGTTTAACCCCCTTACCATCGGATACATATCATAGGAAACATCATGAACATACCTAGTTGGTTTTCAAGTTCTTCAAACCTTTCTTTTTTTCTTTTTTTTTTTGTTTTGGCCGAAACCCTCATGAAACAAGCATAGGTTTTTCTAGCAATATATTTACATGACAATCATATAACTATTGTACCACAAGTGAGGGGAACTTACATCCTTTCGCTTGTGGTTTTTCTTAAGGAGAAGAATATCCTAGGAGCTAAGAAATGAAGGAGCTTCCTCTTCTTGTGTCTCCTTTGGTTTCCTTTGCTTGGAAGGGCTAGAACTTGAAGATTCCTTCTCAAAAATTAGTTTTCTTGGAGAAGAAACTTGACTTAGTGTTCGGATCAAGGAGAGGGAAGACCTCTTAGTCTCGGTGAAGAAGAGAAAAGGAGGAAGGAGGAGGAAGAAGGAGAAAATGAGAGATTTATTTTCTCATTTTTCTATTTATTCACCATGAGGGGAATTTATGCCTTCATTTATTCCCTTTCTTAACTCTCCCATGTCTCTTCCCTTGGTTCTCACGAGAATGAGAAGAGGGAGAAGTGAGGAAGGCAACTTGCCTTCTTCTTGTTCCTTCTCTTAACCAAGAGGAAGGAGAGGTAAGCAAATTTGGTTTTCTCTTGCTTCTTGCTTTATTTTCTTTTTCTCTCCTTTAACTAACATTTTTATCTCTTCCTATCCATATGTTACTCTCTATCCTAGTGGTGATCATGCCATAAATCTTTCTCCATTGTTTGTGGGAGGTTCAAGGTTCAATCCTTGACCTTCTCCTCTTACCATATTATTATATCATTTTTTTATTTCTAAGTTCTAGTGGAAATAATTTCTCATGTACTCATAAAAATTCATGGGTGTTACAGCTCCTGGGTTCCTGAGACCGAAGGGCATGATAGTATAACAGAAGGTGCCATCAGCCGTAATGAAGCTAACCTTTTCTTGGTCCTCCACCGCTAAAGGTATCTGATGATACCCCTGGTATGCATTCAGCATGCAAATCCTCTCGCAGCCGGCAGTGGAATCTACCATCTGATCGATCCGGGGCAGAGGATAGCAATCCTTGGGACTAGCTCGATTGAGATCTCGGAAGTCTATGCATACCCTCCACTTATTGTTGGGCTTCTTTACTAAAACCACATTAGAGAGCCAGGACAGGAACTGCACTTCTCGAACGTGGCCTGCCTTCCTGAGCTGATCCACCTCAGCTCTGATTATTTTATTCTGGTCTGCTGAGAAGTTTCTTTTCTTTTGCTTGACTGGTCAGGAGTCCGGCAGTAGATGTAACTTATGTTCAGCTACTTCCGGATTGACCCCGGGTAACTCTTCTGTAGACCAGGCGAAGACATCCCGGTTACAGATCAAGCATTAAACTAACTCTTCCTTAAGAGGAGGAGGCAGATCGCTTGCCAAGTGAGTTAAACTTTCAGGGCGTTCAGCATATAATTGCACCTCCTCCCAGGGGATGGGTTCTTTAGCCATAGGCACAGGCTCTTCTTGAACAGCATGGACGCCCCCATCTTGCATCCTTTGATTCTTCCGAGCCTCCACTCGTACCATATCAATATAGCACCGGCGAGAGACCCTCTGCTCTCCCTTGACTTCCCCGACCTGCTCGCCCACAGGGAATTTAATTTTTTTATGAAAGGTGGAAACAGCAGCCCTAAATTCATGCAGGGCGGCCTTCCCAAAATGACGTTATAAGAAGAGGGGGAATTCACCACTATAAAAGTGCTCCTTCTAGTGCGCACCAATGGCTCGGTGCCCAGAGATATGACCAGCTTAATCTGACTCATTGGCTTCACCTCATTACCTGTAAATCCATATAGAGACGTAGCCACAGGTTGGAGTCCAGTGGCATAGATCTACATCTCTTTGAATGCAGTTCTGAAAAGAATATTAACTGAGCTTCCGCTATCAACGAAAACTCGAGCTACTCGGCTGCTGGCGATAATGTCTTTGATGATAAGAGCATCATCATGAGGCAGCTCCAGACCTTCCAGGTCTGCTAGCCCGAAGCTGATGACAGGGCCAGAAGCCTGCTCCTGGCTGCATCCAACAGTGTGGACCTCCAAGACACTCACATGAGACTTGAACACTCTTCCCGAATCTCCATCAGTTGAGCCTCCAGAGATCATGCCAATCTCTTGAACGGCAGCGTTGCTTCTATTCTCGGCCTCCCGTATGACCTCTGGCTCTCCCCGACCGGGTTGATGAGTACTAGGTCCTGCTAGGTTGGGGCAGGGTTGCCCGACCTGTCCAGCTGCAGCTCGTTGTTCCTCCATCATCTTGAGTACTTGATGGGCTAACTCGGGCGGCGGTAAGCCTAACTCGGCAGCCCGCTTGGAGTCCTGAGCGAACTGGAAACAATGATTAGTATCATGAGTATGAGATCGATGATAAGTGTAATACCGATTGTTCCATGGTCCAGGTCGGGGAGCATGCACAGCTGCGACTCGGGGGGCTGGTCTAACCTCCGACCCGGGGGGCTTCCCGAGCGCGCGGTAGAGGTTGAGGAGGTGGTTGAGGCACCCTTCTTTCTGGCTTATTAGAAGATGGAGGCGGTCTCTCGGCTTTCCTCCTGGCCGCCTATGCTTCTTTTACTTTGATGTAGCAGGCAGCTTTTTCCACCATCTCATCAAAATTCCGAGCGGGATTTTTAATGAGGTCTCTGAAAAATTCTCCTTCTCCTAATCCATGAGAAAAAGCGCTCATCAGAATCTTCGAAGTGGCGGTGGGGACATCCTGGGCCACTTGATTGAAGCGATTGATATAACTTCTTAAGGGCTCGGTCGACCTTGCTTAAGAGCGAAAAGACAGTGATCTGTCTTCTGATATTTTTTACTGTTGGAAAAACGACGCAGGAAAGCCGTCTTGAAGTCCAAGAAACAAGTGATGGATCCTTGTGGTAACCCATCAAACCATTTTAGTGCCGAACCAGCTAGAGTATTCAAGAAAACTCGACACTTGACAGTGTCACTGTATTGGTGCAACAGGGTTGCATTTTTAAACTTGCATAAATGCTCTTCCGGATCTTTGCTCCTGTCATATTCCCCGATCGAAGGAGCCCTGTAGCCCTTAGGTAACCTTTCATTAAAAATCTTGGCTGAGAATGGTATTCTCTCATCCGGGTCTTCTGGGAACACTTCCGGTATGATGAGAGTCTTCCCTTTCTTCGAATCTCGGGGCAAGGAACTCTCAGCCATGGAGGCTTGAGGCTGTTCTTTCTTAAGGCTGAGGCCATGGGGTCCTGGTTGATAATACCCCATGTCAGGTTCGTGATAAGGAACCTGAGGAAAACCCTCAGGTTGTTTTCTCTTAGAACCCCGATCCGAAATATGGACGGGTTCCTTGGAAGCTTCAATAGGAGCTTGGCGTGATCACGAAACAGTCGCTTGCTTCTCGGAGGCTGCTCGCCTCTTGGCCTCCTTAAAGAGTTCATATTCTCCGGCGGTCATGGTGGCATTGATACGGCCAGACTCCTCCATCTTCATGTTCCGGAACAGGTTGTTGTGTTCCCACAGACGGCGCCAAATTTGATCTCGTCCGAAAGCTGAGTCAGATGAAGGCGGGCCTTGATGTACTGGAAGTTGACGAAAAGTCACCGCGGCGTCGAATCTACCTGGCACCCTTCGGGAAGGTTCGCACGAGCGGATGACGAAGGAAGATGACCAAGACGATGACACTGTGGCTCTGCGCACACTCAAACGAGCCCATGAGTTGTCAGAGACCATAAACCAGGGAAAAAGTCTCCGGGTCAGGCCCTCCAACCCTCAAGTCAGGTACTTTTTCCCCAGAAAACACAGAGAAAGGACGAAAAGTAAAGACTAGTGAGAAATGATGAGTGAGCATACCTGCATAAGGGACAAAGCTTCCCTTTTTATACTGCAACGGATGTTTCTGGGGTCTGACGGGTGTCAGGGAATGTCGGCTGTCAGGCTTTGTCTGGCGGTGAATGACACGCGGCACCTCCTCATAGGCTGGCGACGTAACCAAAGGAGTAATGAGCCCCGACTGTTAGCATATTCCCTGACATACTGATTATTCTCTGACATTCTCTGACGAGCAGTTACGATTCCCTGGCTTGTTTGTCCTGTAGTACCTAGACGCTAGGTCTGCATCCCGACCTGCTTCGATCCACTGCTATCCATGACTTGTACGTTCTGACCTGCACGACCGGTCTGTATCCCGACCCGCCTCTGTTTACTATTATCCATGGATAGTGCGTTACGACCTGTACGCCCGATCCGTATCCTGACCTACTTCTGTCCACTATTATCCGTGGCCTGTATGTTCCGACCTGCACGCCCGGTCTGTATCCTGACCTGCTTCTGTCTGTTGTTATCCCTGACCTGTACGTTCAGATCTGCACAACTGGTCTGTATCCCGACCTGCCTATACTGTTATCCATGACTTGTACGTTCCGACCTGTACGCCAGGCCTGTGTCCCGACTTGCTTCTGTCCTCTGTTATCCATGGCATGTACATCTCAACCTGTACGCCAGGTCTATGTCCCGACCTGCTTCTATCCTCTATTATCCATTGCTTGTACGTCCCAACTTGTACGCCAGGTCTGTTTCCGACCTGCCTCTGCTGTTATCCATGGCTTGTACATTCCGACCTGTACGCCAGGTCTGTTTCCCGACCTGCATCTGTCCTCTGTTATCCATGGCATGTATATCCCGACCTGTACGTCAGGTCTGTTTCCCGACCTGCATCTGTCTACTGTTATCTATGGCTTGTACGTCCCGACCTGTATGCCAGGTCTGTTTCCCGACCTGCATCTGTCTGCTGCTATCCATGGCTTATGCGTCCCAACCCCGACCTGTATGCCAGGTCTATTTCCCGACCTGCATCTGTCTGCTGCTATCCATGGCTCGTGCGTCCCGACCTGTACGCCAGGTCTGTTTCCCGACCTGCATCTATCCTCTGTTATCCATGACATGTACGTCCCGACTTGTACGCCAAGTCTGTTTCCCAACCTGCATCTATCCTCTATTATTCATGGCATGTACGTCCCAACCTATACGCCAGGTCTGTGTCTTGACCTGCTTCTGTCCTCTATCATCCATGACATGTACGTTCCGATCTGTACGCCAGGTCTGTGTCCCAACCTGCTTCTGTCCTCTGTCATCCATGGCATATACGTTCCGACATGTACGCCAGGTATGTTTCCCGACCTGCATCTATCCTCTATTATCCATGGCATGTACGTTCCGACCTGTACGCCAGGTCTGTTCTGTGCTAGAGGCCTTCCTTTCCTAACCTTTGCCTGATCTATGTGCTCAGTCAGCTGTGCCCGGCCCGTGGGCCTAGTTCTTGATCGCTATCGAGGCTGACCATTGTTCGACTTGTGATCCTCTCTTTTGACCGCCCTGTCAGCTAAGACTTTGACCTTGGCCATGTAAGCTTGACTTCTGACCTCCACGTAAGCTTGACTTCTGACCAACTACGGAGGCTGGACTTCTGACCTCTACGTAAGCTTGACTTCTGACCTCCACGTAAGCTTGACTCTTGACCATCCTGTGATCTTGACCCCTAACCACATCATCTTACTGACCCCACGACCATGCACCGCATCACAGTATTGAAAGAGGCTTCTCCCCTTGGAAGCATCCAAAGTAAGTTCTTTATTCTAAAGTCATTTTCAATTTCATTTATTTTTTATTAGTTTTCTTATTGAGTTTTTGTAAGAACATGTTGTAAGATGGCTTTTTACCTCCGAAAGTATATGAAAACGAGAAATTAATAGTGGAGAGAGATCACTAGGAGTAAACCTTAGATTAGTTCCCTAAGAGATGAATACTAAGTAAATTCTAGAGTTGTGCATGTAGCGTCGGTATTGATTCAAATTTCCACTACGCATTCAAACGACAAGTATGAGATCAAGACGAAATCGATCAAAGCTATTCACCCTCCTCTCTCTCTTGCTCACATAGGTCCTAACAATCTAGACGGGGGCATTTATATATAACGATATTATGTAGGACTAGGACCGATTTAATTAGATATTTCATAATAAATTTTTTTTTATTTTAATGAAATTTAAAATTAAATCATACAGATGATCATATATAGATAGGTCTTAATTCTAAAGTGATTATGGACTCTATTCGTTTCAATGCAATTGTTAATTTTTTTTGTTTAAAGTTTGCAATTGCGCATACTCAACACTTGAATTTTAGATTTGCATTTGAAATCAGGGTTGAGAATATGAGTTCACATACATGAAATTCATTCCTTCCCAGGGAAGTAGAAAGACGATTCTTGCATTTATTAATTATGGAACTGAGTGTTGAACTTAATTAATTTATAATTGGATTATAAATTAAATAATTAGTTAGTGAATTAATGGTAAATTAGGATAAGTAATTGGAAAGGTAAACGAAAAACTCTTAAATTTAATTATGAATTGTCTATAGAGAATCCTATATGTAATAATTATATTAATAGACTACTCTTTTCATAGAGTAAAATATTTTATAATAAATATGAATGCAATTCTATATTGTTAGTTGTTAGTTAGAACCCTAGAGTCAATCATTTGATGATTGTATGGACTCATGTATATCATATTTTTTGTATATTAATAAAGGCATTGGTTTTTTGTTATTATGCTTATTTGTATTAGTGTCAGATAAAATAAGTATAGTAACGTCCTTGAGTAGAACGTTCATACCTATATCAATCGATTAGTTGAATCGATAGTGAGATGATATAGGGAACACTACTCTAAATCATTCCTAGTCGAGTATTAACATTCAGGGACAATGTTAATACAATAAGACTAGCATGTAGGTCAGCTCGATGACTTGATCTCACAAGTCATGGATATAGAGATATCAAGCTGACACATGGGTATGCATTAGAGAATGTATACTGAATGACCCACCATGAGAAAGTATCATGGATCGTTATATGAGTATCATATACTTTCTCATGTGGCTATTAGTATGACTATTAGTCCTTAGACCTGAAGTCACCATGGATCCCTACATAAGGAGTTATGTACTTTAGTTTCGTCAAACGTCACATCGGGTGGACTATAAAGGCGATTACTGGGTATATAACAAATTATGCAGAGGGATGTGAGTGATGTAGATGGGATCTATCCCTCCTATATGACGGGAGAGACATCGATATTCTTGATAGAGTGAGACCACGAAGTGTATGGTCATACCCAAATGAGTCAATATGAAATATTGAGCTCATTTGATTGAGTGAGTCTACTCGGAGTTCAAGATTTAGATTGGTCAGAGGATGACACGGTCTATGCCTCACATTGATCAATCTAGATGTCTAGGATAGAAGGACACTTGTCACATATTGTGAGGAGTCACAATTAGTAGTCACAAGGTGATGTTGGATCTCAACATTTCTTGTAACTTGGGTAGCAATGATGTATTGCTAGATGCCGCTCATTGCTTATGTTTTTAAAGGAGTTTATAACATTGCCAACGTTACAAGAACCTATTGGGTCACACACAAAGAACATGTGCATGGAGATTAGGTTCATATGATGAACCAATAGGATTAGATTCATATGATGAATCAAAGATTGGATTCAAATTAGACTTATTGAGTTAGACTCAATTAGATTCAATTGTTGAATGAGTCTAATTTAAATTTGATTCATGAGTCAATTTATATTAATGAATTGAGATTCATTAAATTAGAATTGACTTGAATCAAAGCTTGGATTTAACTCAACAAGGAAGAGCATTGGTCAAGTTTGACTTGACCAAATAGAGGTTGACACATCAAGTTTTGACTTGATGAATTGACACATCATGAGGATGACTCATCCTACATGGCATGCCACATCATCCCCTTATATAATGGTGTGTCACCTCATGGAGGTTACACACCATTAATTCTCTTAATGTGGCCGGCCACATTAATGTGGGGGTTACACATGTGGTGGCCGGCCACACTAAGTGAGGAGAGGGTTTCATTTGGTGGCAATTGAATTGTGTTCAATGCTTCTTCTTCCTTGGGTGCTTCTCCCTCTCTCTAGCTTGCTGATGGTCGTGGCTTCATGGTGGAGAAGAAGTGAGAGTTGATTCCAAGCAACTAGGTGGTGTGAAGGTCACAAAAGGAGAGTACCTAGAGGATTGTGTGAGTTCCTTTTTCCCTTCTCTCCTTTCTCACCTTTTAGATCCAATCCGAGAGCCCTATAAAGTGCTAGCACACTTGTGGGTTCTCCTCTCCATCTTTGAGTGGTAGAAGACCACTCCTTGTTCGTGTGGATACCGTTAGAGGACCGTTCGCTTGACGGTCTCGAGATCCGGCTACCTTTTGGACGTTGCGGGATTACGAAGGGCACGCATCAAGGGTAAATGTTTTTCCCTCGTAGATCTAAGAGTCGATCGTGTTTTAAACTCGTACTCGTATTTTTTGAAAGTTTTACCTTGCACGAGATCCGTGGCTTGGGCGATTCGGGGTTTTCGCGGCCCGAAAAACCCAACATTAGTAGAGTAATAATAGAATTAATAAGCTGGACAAATTAATTAAAAAGTTTAATTATTTACCTAATTTATTGGAACTCCTTATTATTATGAGTCTAAGGTGGCGTTTGATTTAGACGTTAGGGAATAAGGGAATGGATTCATTCCCAAATCTTATGTTTGGTTGATGGAAATGGAATCAAGATTTTAGAATGAAACCCAAAAATTTGGGTATGGATGAAACTCACCCCCTTCCTTGGGTTTTGATGGAATAGGAATAAAAATTAAATTTTGGACGAAAATACCCTTAATATATTTGTTCAATTTTTCTTTCATTTCACTCTCTCTCCTTGTTCTCTTTCACCTTACTTTCTCTCTCCTCATTCTATCATCACATTTTCTCTCTCAATATGCTTTCTCTCTCCTTATTCTCTCTCATCACACATTCTCTACCTTTTTCTCTCTGTATTCTCTCTCATCACACACTCTCTCATTATTTTCTCTCTTTTCATTCTCTCTTTATTTTTTATCATACTTTCTCTCTCATCATTCTTTCTCTCTCTTCAATCTCTCTTACCATACTCACTCTCCATATTTTATCTCATTACACTTTCTCTCTCTTCATTCTCTTCCATCATATTCTCTCTCCTCATTTTCTCTCATCACACATTCTCTACCATTTTCTCTATGTATTCTCTCTCATCACACGCTCTCTCTCATTATTTTCTCTCTCTTCATTCTCTCCTCATTTTTTCATCATACTTTCTCTCTCCTCAATCTCTCTTACCATTCTCTCCATATTTTCTCTCATCACATTTTCTCTCTCTTCCATCACACTCTCTCCTCATTATCTCTTATCACACTTTCCCTCTCTTCATTTTTTCCCATCACACTTTCTCTCTCATCACATTTTCTCATCATACTTTCTCTTCTCAATCTCTCATTTTTCTCTCATCACACTTTCTCTCTTTTCATTTTTTCCCATCACTCTTTCTCTCTCATTATACTTTTTCTCTTCTCAATCTCTCCTATCATGCTCTCTCTCCTCATTTTCTGTCTTCACACTTTCCCTCTCTTCATTTTTTCCCATCACATTTTCTCTCTCATTATACTTTCTCTCTCATCACATTTTCTCTCTCACGTTCAACTTTATCTTCCATCTAACTTTTTCTCTTATTTTTCTCTAAGGGTAAAAAAGGAAATTTAAGTTCATTCCGATTGAAAATATTCAACTAACTAAACATTATTTTTAAGAATGATACCCAAGCTCATACTCATTCTCATTCCATAATACTATGATACTTATTCTCATTCCGATTCCTAGGAGAAAATCAAACACCACCTAAGATCTTGCGAGTCTAAGATCCCTATAGGCCTTCCAAATAAAAGACGGAATAAAATTATAATTTAGAAATCATCCTTGAAGATAGAAAATCGTTCCAATAACTTGGAGGGTTGAAAATAAATATAATATGAGATCTTGATTAAATTTAATATATAATTATAAGATAATTATGTATTATGGATAATTAAAGTCATACTGTTTTTCATATGAATAAAAATTAAGTGAATTTAAATTTATGAGATTGTTATTTTTATTGAGAGTCATTCACTTATTTCGTGATTTTTTTTTAAAATTCATTCATGCATTCTATGTTCACCAATTGTTTTTGAAACGTGTTTCATGCTTTATTTTGAAACTCATTCACATAATTCAAAATCAATCGGCCTTTACAAAGTTTTTGAAAATGATAATTTTCCATTAAAATTTGTTTTAATCAAAATCAATCGACCTTTACAAATTTGTTTTTTTTTTTTTGAAAAATAGATTATTTGATTTAATCAAACCCATCGTGCGTTTACAAATCAGTGAGCCTCCGGAATGATTCCGGTGATGTAAATTATCTAATTCCCAATTGAATCGACTACAACGGTAGTAATTATATAATTTCATAAATTATGATTGAACGCATGAACATAAATAAAGAATTATACATATATATATATATAATATTATAGGTTTCCTTATATAAATCCTTAATATATAGATATATCCTCTAAACACATTATAATACTGTGTAAATATTTAAATTTATTTTATTTTTAATTTTTTTAGCTAAATATTATAATCTAATTGAAAAATCTGAACTAAGTAAATTTTTTAAAAAAAAATAACTTAAAAATAACTCAATTGGAAAGCGTGAACCCAGAAATAAAATCTTAAAAAAATAATTAATTTTTTAATTCAAAATAAAAAAACAATATCTATTATTTTTTAAAATTTTGAATTTAAAAAAAAAATCAACATTTCCTTATATACCTAATACATTAATATATCCCTAAACACATTACAATGCTCCGTAAATACTTAAATTTGTTTCATTTTTAATTTTTTTTTTTTAACTAGACACTATATATAATCCAATTGGAAGGTCTAAACTCGAGAGGTAAAATCTTTAAAAAAATAATTAACTTAAAAATTATAACCCAATTAGGAAGCTTGAATCCTAAAATAAAATATTGAAACAAATATTTTAATTGTTTTTAATTCAAAATTAAAACAAAAAAAACAAAAAAGTTGCGACGCGCACAGTCACGCACTCTAGTGTCACGCAGCATATCATATTCGTGTGTGTATATATATATATAGAATTGATATCCTGCGCGCCCGCACAGTGCACGACTGTGCGCGCGCAGGATATCAATTGTTTTTTTTTTATTTTTTGATTTTTTTTAATATTTGAAATTAAGAAAATCAATTAAAAAAATAAACATTTCCTTATATAAATTTCTAATACATTAATATATCTCCTCAACATATTACACTACTCAATAAATACTTAAATTAATTTTATTTTAATTTTTTTTTAAAATCAAACATTATAACCTAATTGGAAGCCTGAACCCCATAGATAAAATCTAAAAAAAAATAGCTTTGATACTATAACCCAAAGCCTGAACCCTAGAGGTAAAATCTAAAAAAAATAACTTTAATACTATAACCCAAAGCCTGAACCCTAGAGATAAAATCTAAAAAAAAATAGCTTTAATACTATAACCCAAAACTTGAACCCTAAATAGCTTTGATACTATAACCCAAAGCCTGAACCCTAAAGGTAAAATATTAAAAAACATAACTTTGATACTATAACCCAAAATCTGAACCCTAGAAATAAAATTTTAAAAAAATATTTTAATTATTTTTTTTAATTCAAAAATTAATTATAAAAAAATAACAAAACACAGAAATTTTGAATTAAAAAATAATATTTCTTTATATAACAGCTAATACGTTAAGATATCTCCTTAACATATTACAATACTCCATAAATACTTAAATTTAATTCATTTTTAATTTTTTTTAACTAAATATTATAATCCAATTGGAAAATCTAAACCCCAGAGGTAAAATCTTAAAAAAAAAAAAATAACTGAAAAATTATATCCCAATTAGGATACCTGAATCCTACTAATAAAATCTTTAAAAATATTTTTTATTATTTTTTTAATCAAAATTAAAAAAACAAAAAAAAATCATGATATACTGTGTGACGCGCACAGTCACGCACTGTGCGTATCGCGCAGTATATCAAAATTATATATATATATATATATATATATATATATATATATATATATATATATATATATATATCCTTTTAGTGTATTGGGAAATATAAAACTTGGAAAGCCAATTCCATCCTCTATGTTATTGTCCACACTTGAAAATCTAGAGTCTTATTTTTTTAGGCAAGGTGTTTATTTATACCTCAATTTCTCAAATCATTGATTGCTTAATTGATCAATTAAATTCCTCTATGTTACTTTCAACACTTAGAAAGCCTAGAGTCTTATTTTTATAGGCAAGGTGGGATATTTATACTCCAATTTCTCAAATCATTGATTGCTTAATTTATGATTAAATAGGATCGTTATTTATACTCCAATTTATCAAATCATTGACTGCTTAATTGATCGATTAAATCCCATCAAAACTGATAATTTTAAATCATAAAACTTATCTTTTGATTGTCAAATAATATATAATATATTTTCCCAATATATTAAAGATATTATTGACATCTTTTTTTGGATATTACTTTAATTATCCACAATATATAATTATTTTATATTTATATATTAAATTTAATTAATATCCACATTATATTTATTTCCAAGCCCTTGAAATTATGGAGATCATTTTCCATCTTCACTTAAAATTTCTAAATTATATTTTTTTTTTAGCCTGTCTTTTTATTTGGATTCTAGGGACTATCGACCCAGAGTAAGGAGGACTAATAAATTAGATAAATAATTAAACTCTTTAATTAATTTATCCAACTTATTAATTTCATTATTACTCCACTATACATATAGAATTGCACTCTCCTTTATTATAAAATATACCATTCAAAATTAAAGTCAAAGATTTTTTGTTTACCTTTTCATTACTTTTTATCCCCATTTATTATCAATTAACTAATGAAAGGTTTAATTTATAATCTAATTATAAATTAGTTTGGTGTAACACTTAGTTCCAGAATTAATAAATGAAAGAATCATGTTTCTACTTCCCTTGAAAAGGAATGGATTCTAAGCCTGTGAATTTATATTTCTAATCATTCATTTCAAATACAAAATCTAAAATGCAAGTGTTGAGCATGGTCAATTGCAAACTTTAAACAAGTAAATTAAAAATCACATTGAAATGAATAGGAGTCATGTAATCACTTTTGGATTAAGATATTTTCATATATAAATAACAAAATTTATTGTGAAATGTCTAATTAAATCGGTCTTAGTCCTACATAATCTCAGGAGGTGTTTGGTTTAGGGGAATAGGAGTGGGGAATGAGAATGAGAATCATTGATTGTCATTGTTAATGTTTGGATTATAGGAATAGGAATGCAAATAAGGGAATGAATCCTTGAAATTGGGTAATAACTCATTCTCATGTATCTCCCCTTCAATGAGTCATTACCCTATTTTCATCAATCAAAATATTTCCTTATTCAAAAAATACCCTTGAGCTAAAACTAAAATTTTCTCCCTTAATATCAAATATCAAAATATATTTATTTATTTTTTCTTTCATATCACTTCTCTCTCCTTGTTCTCTCTCATCATTTTCACACACTTTCTCTCTCCTATCACACTCTCTTTCCTTTTTTTCTCATTACACTTTCTCTCTCATCATAATTTCTCTCTCCTCAATCTCTTCCATCGTACTCTCTTCCTTATTTTTTCTCATCATACTTTCTCTCTCCTCAATCTCTCCCATCTCACTCCCTTTTCTCTTTTTTTTTCTCATTACACTTTCGCTCTCATCACACTTTCTCTTTCCTCAATCTCTCTTGTCACACTCCCTCTTTTTTTTTTCTCAACATACTTTCTCTTTCATCATACTTTCTCCCTCATCATACTTTCTCTCTCCTCAATCTCTCCCATCACACTCAATGTTCTCTTTTTTTCATCACACTTTCTCTCTCATCATACTTTCTCTCTCCTCAATCTCTCTCATCACACTCTCTCTCCTCATTTTTTTCATTACATTTTCTCTCTCTTCATCCTCTCCCATCGTACTTTCTCTCACATCATATTTTCTCTCTCATCATGCTCTCTCCTATCACACTCTCTTTTCTCATTTTCTCTCATTACACTTTCTCTCTCTTCATTCTTTCACATCACACTTTTTCTCTCTTCATTCTTTCACATCACACTTTTTCTCTCTTCATTCTTTCTCATCACACTTTCTATCTCATCATACTTTCTCTCTCATCATTCTCTTTCATCATATTTTTCTCTCACATTTATCTTTCTCTCACATCTAATTTTTTCTCTTATTTTTTTTTAAGGGTAAAAAAGGAAATTTTGATTTATTCCAATAGAAATTATGCAACTAATCAAACATTGCTTTTAAGAGTGATATCCATGCTTATAATCATTCTCATTCCACAATACAATGATTCACATTCTGATTCTTATTCCTAACAAAAAACCAAACGCCCCCTCATTATATATAAATGCCCTCGCCTAGATGTCTCCATATCGATGGTCCAAATTAGACTGTCACAAGTATAATGTTCATGGGCGCATTAGTGATGTTTTAATTAAATATCTCATACTTAACTTCATACGGATTTAATTTAAGTTTATTATTCATGATGTATATATTACATTCAATAAACTAATGATTTTATTAGATAAAAAATTTCATGCAAACATGTTTAGCTTTTATTAATTATAAAAATATAGAACCATTACAATCAGCTTCTAATACTTCTTTCTATTGGCAAATTGGTGTGAGAGTGTTCCGCTTTAACAAGTTGAACTACTATAGGTTGTTACGAAGACTTGACACTTCAGTTCGTCTGAGAAAGGTGAGAGTAACCGTTGTATTCTCCCATCAGTGGCAGTTGAAAGTAGCTAATAACTCTTAAGCTAAAATTTATATTGAGAAGGAAAATTCCCTACATGGTGCGACTCCTCTCACTAACCTCGGAATCTCTTGGCAGTCATCTAGCTAGTGGATCTATTTAATCATCTGGGTAAGTATGGCCTCTTCAATTGTTAAATTACACAATGGTAGATGTAAAAAAAATTGCAAAGGTATAAGAGAATGTAAGAGTGCACTAAAGGGAGAGTGGAATTCTCCCTCTTTTTATGGGATATATATGATATATCTAGCTAGTATGAGGATCATGTTCAAAGCAAATGGTAGGGGGATGCCTCTCTATATATATCTAGAGAGAGAGAGAGAGCGCCTAGGACAAACTCTAGGTATGACTTATGATGCGGTGAATAGAAAAAAATCTTCCAGTAGGGTCCAAGAGTCAATGAGCAGTCAAAGGTCAAGATAGGTTAAAAAGTCGAGTAGTTGGCTTAGTAGGACCTTCTTTTCCTAATTGGCTATCGTCGATCGAATAAGCTTTCTATAGGCCCCACTTCCAGTTCTATTGGACCTGCATGGGCCTCTGCTCTCCATTCTCTCTTGATCGACTATTGCCAATCGGATAGGCTCTCTACAAGCCCCACTCCTGGCTCTGCTAGACCCACACAGGATTTTGCTCCGTGTTCTCTCCCGATCAGCGCCCACTGATCGAATATGCTCTCTACGGGCCCTAGTCCTGGTTCTGTCAGACTCACAAGGGGCATTGCTCCTTGTTCTCTCATGATTAGTTGTCGCCGATCAGACAGGCTCTCTATGGGCCATACTCCCAGCTTTGTCAAACCTACAAGAGGCTATCTCTCCTGATCAATTGGCATCAATTAGACATGCTCTTTACGGATCCCACTCCCAGCTATACCGGACCCGCACAAAGCTTTATTCCCCGTTCTTTCCCAATCAGTTACCACCAATCGAACTGACTATAAAAAAACCAACACTGATTTGTTAGATCACCCATAAATTGTGATGATCTTGGGCAAATCAGGAATCACATCTAAGTCCATTAGAAAATTCCTGAGTCATACAGCTTCTTTGGCTGCCTCAGAGGCTGCCACATACTCAGCTTCCATGGTTGAGTTCGAGACACATTTCTGCTTAACACTTCTCCATGCAATGGCTCCACCTCCTAGAGTAAACACATAGCCTAACGTAGACTTACTATTGTCCCTATCTGATTGGAAGTTTGAATCTGTGTAACCCACATGGAGCAAATCGTCTGCTTGGTAGACTAGCATATAATCTCTAGTCCTTCTCAGGTACTTTAATATATGCTTCACAGCAGTCCAATGTCCTTGTCCAGGGTTACTCTGATATCTGCTAACCATGCCCACGGCAAAATAGATATCAGGTCTCGTACACAGCATTGCATACATAAGGCTTCCTACAGCCGAAGCATAAGGAACTGCCTTCATGTCCTCTATCTCCTTTGATGTCTTCGGAGACATCTCTTTAGATAAGGCTACTCCATGCCTAAAAGGTAAGAAACCTTTTTGAAGCTTTGCATGCTAAACGAGCAAGGATTGTATATATATATATAAAGCTTGGGATAGACACAACATTCTTTTCTTGCGATCCCTTATAATTTTGATCCCAAGAATGTGTGCACATTCTCCTAAGTCCTTCATATCAAATTGTTTGGACAACCATACCCTTACGTCCGATAATACCTTGACATTGTTGCCAATTAACAAAATATCATCTACGTATAGTACAAGAAATACCACCACGTTTCCGTTACACTTCTTGTATACACAAGACTCATCCGGACACTGAATAAATTCATATGACTGGATTACTTCATTAAACCGGATGTTCCAAGACCTTGAAGCTTGCTTCAGTCCATATATGGACCAATTGAGCTTACACACTAGATGCTCTTTGCCTTTTTCAATAAATTCCTCTGGTTACTTCATATGGATGTTTTCTTCAAGACTTCCATTAAGGAATGCTATCTTGACATCCATTTGCCAAATCTCATAATCCATATAAGCGGCAATGGATAAGAGTATCCAGATGGATTTAAGCATGGCCACCGGCGAAAAAGTCTCCTCATAGTCGATTCCCTCTTTCTGAGTATACCCTTTCGCAGCAAGCCTTGCTTTGAAGGTTTCTACCTTCCCATCTGTCCCTCTTTTCCTTTTGTAGATCCACTTGCATCCAATGGCTTTTACACCATCAAGTGGTTCTACAAGCTCCCAGACCTTATTAGAATACATAGATTCTATTTCGGAATTCATTGCCTTTTGCCAAGATATTGCATCTATATCTTGGAGTGTTTCGTCATATGTTCGGAGATCAGGTTCATGTTTACCTGGGATCAAGTCCGAAGACTCTACCAAAAACATGAATCTCTCAGGTTGCCTCACAACCCTCCCACTACGACGAGGCACTATCTCTGGCTGTGTATCATGTGTGACACGTATTGTAGTTTCTTGTGATACTTCATCTTGTACTGTTGGTATTAAAGTAGACGTGTCCTCTCTTATTTCTTCTAGAACTATTTCACTCATGAGCTTATGGTCCATTACATAATCTTCTTCTAAAAATCGAGCATTGGTGCTAACAATGATCTTCTGATTTTTAGGATTATAAAGCAAACCACCTTTCGTTCCTTTAGGATATCCTACAAACAGACAAACTTCTGTACGTGATTCCAACTTGTCAGTATCTCCCTTCAGCACATGTGCTGGACTACCCCATATCCGGATATGATTCAGACTAGGCTTACGCCCATTCCATAATTTCATGAGAGTAGAAAGAACTGTTTTAGAAGGTACCATATTCAGAATGTACACTGTTGTTTCTAAAGCATATCCCCAAAACGAATTTGGTAATTCTGAATAACTCATCATCGATCTAACCATTTCCATAAGAGTCCTATTCCTTCGTTCTGCCACACCATTCTGCTGGGGTATACCAGGTGCAGACAATTTGGATTGAATCCCAACTTCTGATAAGTAATTTCTAAACTCTCCAAAGAGGTATTTGTAGGACCGTTGGGCCGGCTAGAAGGGGGGGTTGAATAGCCCTGCAGAAATCAAAACACAAACCAACCCTTCTCGAACTCTTAAACTGACACTTGCATAAAATAAGAGAAATAACTAAAAGCAGAAGAGTAAAAGGCACACCGAGATTTACTTGGTTACAACCGGGAAGGTTGTTAATCCAAGAAAGCGTAGCACTAGTATCTCCTTCAGGCGGAGAAGCCTTTTACAGCAATGAAGCGCACAACAGAAGCTTAAAACAGAAAAGCGTACAAGTGTAGAAAGAATGCTTGAGTTCTCAGTTGTTGAAAAGCTTCTGGACCAAGGCTATATTTATAGCCTTGGTCGGGGAGCCTAGAAGGGTTCCGGGCGCCCTGGGGGGATAAATTTTATCCCTCAACGGTCGGATCGAGTCAAAACTCGATCCTGTTGAAAAGTCGATTCTGGGCGCCCGGAAGGGTTCCGGGCGCCCCGGTCAGTTCCAGGCGCCCGGAGCCCTAAGGTCAACATAAGTTGACTTTTCGACTCCGGTTCAACTCGTCTCAGTTCGGCTCGTCTTGGTCCGGGTCTGTTCGCTCCGGCTCCGCTAGCTTGGGTGATCTCGGCCTTCCGGAATAGGGCTCACCTGAACCCATCTTTCGGTCTTCTCGAGCGTGCTTCCCTCCGGCTTCTCGTCCCTCGGAATTGCCGCGTGTTCCTTCTCGTCCACCAGGGTACTCATCCGCAGACTTCGTCCCTCGGTCGCACCCCGTGCTGACCTTCGCGCTAGCTGCGTCTCTTGCTCCCCGAGCAATCTTCCGCTCCGGCTTTCGTACCTCGGAACCACCGCGCGCACTTCCTTCTCGTCCGCCGGTGTACTCTTCCGCAGCACCTCGTCCCTCGGACGCACAGAGTGTCGTCCTTCTCGCTTGCTGCGTCTTCCGCTCGAGTACCTGTGCTCCTAAGCTCCTGCACACTTAGACACAAGGTTAGAAACAACGCAGGACCTAACTCAACTTGTTGATCACACCAAAACAACCTTGGGGTTCCAACAGTATTCGCCACCATGGTCAGACCTTAGTATCTTGATACTTTTACCAAGACGTTTCTCCACATCAGCCCTATATTCTTTGAACTTGTCAAAGCATTCAGACTTGCGACGCATCAGGTAAATGTATCCGTATCTTGAATAATCGTCTATAAAGGAGACGGAGTATTCATAACCACCTCTTGCCTGGATAGACATAGGACCACACAAATCAGAATGAACTAGTTCTAACGCATCTTTGGCTCTATACCCCTTGGCCTTAAAAGGTCTCTTGGTCATTTTACCTTCCAAGTAAGATTCACATGTTGGAAAGTTTTCCAACTCTAATGAACCCAAGAGTCCATCGGCTACAAGCCTTTGAATCCTACTTAAGTTAATATGTCCAAACCTTAGATGCCAAAGATACGTTTGGTTCATTTCCGAAGGTTCTTTTCTCTTATTAGAGTTAGAAGATGTGTTATTAATTTCCGTATTTTGCTTTGTGGGAGAAATTGGATTTAAAGTGTATAAATTGCCAACTAATGCACTAGAACATATAATCACCTTATTTCTCTTTATAACGACATTGTTACTAAAGGAAACAGAATATCCATCCAAATACAGTTTAGAAACTGAAATTAAATTCTTTCTAAAACTGGGAACATAAAGACAATTTCTTAAAATCAAATTTCTATTCCTATCAAATGATAAGTAGACGTCTCCCACTGTAACAGCCGTCACCTTAGTAGCATTGCCCATGTAGACAGTTATCTCTCCATCAAATAGTCGCCGGATTTCCTGGAACCCCTGCAAAGAATTGCAGACATGATCAGTGGCTCCCGTATCTACACACCAGGTGCTGGTAGATAACACCACTAAACATGTTTCAACTACTAGAGTATGAGATATACCTTTATTGTTTTGGTTCCTACGAGGACAGTCCACTTTCCAATGTCTAGACTGCTTGCAAATGAAGCACTTGCCCTTCGACTTCTTCATTCCAGCTTTCTGTCCTGTACCCTGAGGTTTATTCACCTTCTTTATTAAAAAGACCTGTTTCTTCTTCTTCTTGCCTTTCAACTTAGAAGTAGAACTATTTTCAGCAAAGTGAATCTGAGAACTGTGACGAAATATTCCTTCTGCTGCTTGTAGTTCTGTCAGAAGTTCCGCCAACGTATACTATCTTTTGTTCATGTTATAGTTCAGGTGGAACTGCTCAAAACTTCTGGGTAACGTTTGGAGAATTATATCGACCTGGGTTTCCCCATCGATTTCTCCTCCAAGAACTTGTATTTCATTCAGATAGGCCATCATTTTGAGGATATGATCCCTTACGAGTGTCCCCTCAGACATGGTGGCTGTCATTAGCTTTCTCATTGCCTCTTGCCTAGCAGTCCGACTCTGGTGCCCAAAGAGTTCTTTGAGATTGTTCATTATATCATAAGCTGTTGGTAAATCTTGATACTGATGTTGCAATACATTTGACATTGATGCCAAAATGTAACACCACGCCATCTCATCAGCTTTTACCCATTTCTTATGATACTCAATCTCCTCTGGGGTAGAGTCACTGTCAGGTGCATCAGGGCAAGCCTCAGTCAGTACAAACTTATAGCTTTCAGCAGTAAGAATAATGTCCAGATTTCTTTTCCAATCAATATAGTTGGGACCAGTAAGTTTGTTCTCTTTCAGTATAATGGCCAGTGGGTTGAAAGTCATCCTAAGAATCACAAAAAAAACTTTGGTCAAGACTCTAAATTTAGAATAATATTGATTCCTCAAACAATACTATTTTAAATTAACCAACACCTCAAATCACTGTGAATATTGCATGCCACGTTAGTGTGGCCGTATACAAATTCAACATTTGTAAGAAGAGGGTGTGACCCATTAATTTTATTATCTTGTCATCCTAACTTTATGACAAATAAAATTAATAGTTGGTTTCACTTTGGTCACACAATACAATAACAGTGACTCCGTTGGGGAGGATACTATTGAATGCGTCTAAGTGTATACCATTACTTGATACTAAGTCCATTAAGAAGGATTGTGCCCCTTCAGTTGGAGAAGATCACACGCTCTTAAATAATTTCCTATAACTATCCATAAAAGGAAGTTTGATCTAGTGATCCGCAACAAACTCATCCGTTGTGGAGGGAGGCACTCAGAGCCAACACGCAAGCTTGTTGCATCACTTACAAACCAGTAATGGAGACCATGGGATTTATTAAAATCCCTCTCCCACTTAGTTATTTAAAAATGAGGATTTTAACCTATGTTAGCATACATCACATGCACATAAAACATCACAGTAAATAAAAGCAATAAATATGGAAACTAATTTTCCAACTATTATGGTCTTTTCCTTCACTGTCTTCAGTATGCTTCAACCCTAGCTGCTGCCATCTATAGCCACCGCCATCGGGTCGAGTCATTGCATCCATCTTGCTTCTTATTCCGCTGCGCTTCTGGTGCTCCAAAAGTACCACGCCTCGCAAGAATTCGATCCGCGACAAAAATAGAATTTTACATATATCGATCCTATATTCCACGAGGGAATGTACATGTATTCTAGATTGAATAAAATTCTAAAAATAATGCAACTCCTGCTGTATTTGATACATGCAATCATGCACACAAAATAATGCCCTTGACATATCCAAGGGTCTAATCACATACAATATCTAAATGTCATAATAGTCGGAGCCTGCAACCAAAGAGTTAACACATCCTACTATTATCCTGCCTAAATTATGTATGACATGTGCATAACCTATTTGAATTCTAAACACACAGAGGCAAACCCTAGCTCTGATACCAATTATTGGTTAATCCTAGGAAAATGTACCGGTTCCACTGTACAAAAAAATTTTTACAAGTGTCGAACCTTTCCTTAAATAACCTATTGTGCTCTTTAGAAGTTAAATTAGGAATCACAGACGGAACTTAACATCATTAATTCCAAATTTAACTTATCTATTCTTAATGGTTTAGATTTGAATTGCAAGCGGAACTTAACACTATTGATTCAAATCTACCTAAGTTATTAATTTCATTAAATATTAATTTTCAAAATTGGCTTCCAGGACTGCATGGCGAGGCACATGACCTTTTTGGATATGGGAGCAACCACCGCCGCCTAGACAAAGCCTTTTAAGGAAAGCTAATATTTAATTTCCTTAAATAACTCTAGGTTAACCAAAAAGAACAATTGAATCACAAATTCGAAAAAGAAGAAAACACAAACTCGAAAAATAAATTCAAAAAACTAGATCTAATTGCCTCTTGTATTTAGAATTCTTACAAAGAAAATAACTAGTATAATGCAGAAGAAAATTACTAGTTATACATTCTCTTTGTAAGCTAATGATCTCGAGATCTTCTGTCGTATTCCTCGCCTCGCCTTGGACGTCATGTGGGTGACGATCCTCCAAGATGAACACCACCCAAAAGAGCTTCTCCTCCTTGTAATATTCGGCCACCACCACCACAATAGAAAAGAGAGCAAAGGGAGAAGAGAGGGAGAGAGGGGGCGGCCACCAAGAGAGTCTCCAAGCCAAAGAATAAGAGTTGTATCTCATGAAGCCCCCTCACCCCTTCTTTTATATTACTTGCCCAAGGCAAATAAGGAAAAACTTTTTTCAAAAAATAAAATCATCCAAGAGTTTTTCTTTTTCCCTTTTTATTTTTCCTTTTCTTTCCTCTTGATTGAATCAATCACCAATTTTAATTTTGTGATGATTTTAAATAATTTATGATGGGCGGCCACTTGCTTGGGCACCAAGCAAGGTGGTCGGCCACCTCATCAAGAGGAATAAGGAAATATATTTTTTTTAAAAAATTTTACAAGAAGTAATCCTCTTATAAAATTTACAAGCTCTCTTTCCTAAAGTAGGAGTTAAAAAAGGAAAGTTATAAAAATTAAAACCATATTTTAAAATTTAAAACTTCTCTTATAAAATTTCCTTTTTTAACATGATGATAGAAAATTTTAATTTTAAAACTTATCTCCCTTTTTTTCTTAAACCATGAGGATGGTTAAAAAAGTAAAGTTTTAAAACTTTTAAAACTATCTATTAAAACATGTGGCCAAATTCAAATAAGGAAAGTTTTTAAAATTAAAATCTCTCTTTTAAAACTTATAGTTTTCTACAAAGAAAAGATTTTAAAAATTTAAAAACAACCCTCCTTGTTTGAATATTGTGGTCGGCCCCTATATGCTTGGTCACCAAACAATAGGGCCGGCCCCTATAAAGAGGATGTGGCCGGCCCTTGCTTGGTCACCAAGCATTGGACCGGCCCACTTCTTGGACACCAAGAAGAGCCTTACATTTGGATGGACTTGAGGCTATAATGAGGCTACGACAGGGACCTAGAGGAGAAATTGGTTTTGACCTTCCGATGAGCTTGAGTATCCCGTGCTCGCCCCAGACACACAACTCAAGTTCATCGATAATAACTCATTCCACTAGAGAGTTATTACCGCACTACCGCACCAATCCCAAATTACATTATGCGCTCCTTCTTATTATGAGTGTGTTAGTCTCCCTGTGTTTAAGATTACGAATGTCCACTAATTAAGTAAGTTACTAACAACTCACTTAATTAATATCTAGTTCCAAGAGTAGTACCACTCAACTTTATTGTCATGTCGGACTAAGTCCACCTGCAGGGTTTAACATGATTATCCTTATGAGCTCCTCTTGGGGGCATTCTCAACCTAGATAATTAGGACACAGATTCCTTCTATAATTAACAACACACACTATAAGTAATATCATTTCCCAACTTATCGGGCATATTGATTTATCGAGCTAAACCTCACCCTTTGATAAGTCAAAGAAATAAATATTAAATATATGTGCTTGTTATTATATTAGGATTAAGAGCACACACTTCCATAATAACTAAGGTCTAGTTCTTTTACTAGGTCAGTACAAAAAAAACTTACCTAAACAATCCTAGTCAATACACTTAAAGTGTATCAGTGTAATTTATTAGTCAAGATAAACTAATACTTAATTACACTACGACTATTCTGATGGTTTGTTCCTTTTCATCTTAGTCGTGAGCAATTGTTTATAATCTATAGAGAACTGACAACATGATCTTCTGAGTGTGACACCACACTCCATGTTATCTACTATTTAAATTAATTGAACAATTACATTTAACAAATAAATAAAGATATTGACCAATGTGATTCTTTTATTTCAAAATAAATGTTTACAAAAGCTAGGCTTTTAGTATACACTCCAACAGTTCTCTCATGATTAGTTGTCGCCGATCGGACAGGCTCCCTATGGGCCATACTCCCAGCTTTGTCAAACCTACAAGAGGCTATGCTCCCCATTCTCTCCTGATCAACTGGCATCAATTAGACATGTTCTTTACAGATCCCACTCCGAGCTATACCGGACCCGCACAAAGCTTTATTCCCCGTTGTTTCCCAATCGTCTACCACTAATCGAACTGACTATAAAAAAACCAACACTTATTTGATAGATCACCCATAGAACTTTACTCCCTCTTGGGATATCGTAATGGCCCATTTAGCTCTCTACGTGGGGCCTATCTTCCAATTAACAGCCTAATAGGCCTCCCGATCCATGAGCCTCTTTTTTCATTAATACAGCACGTAGATTTGTCAGAGAGTCAAAAGATCATATCTGTGTATAAATACACAGTACACTCTCCTCATACCCATGATGTAACTACTAGATATGATATAATTATTGTGATGAGCCAAGTTGTCTGACAACAAGATAATACCTCATTAAATGCGGGGATTGTGAGATATTACAAAAGGTGATCCTTCTCCGCTAGTACAGATACGTGTGCACACATATGCTCACACCTCGTACTTTCATTTTTGTGTCACTGTTTTGCTCTCACTATTTTTTTGACTTGATTATCGAAATGGCTACACTAGGGATCCCCTTTTCGCTTATTGACGATTTCTCTCCTCCTTTTAACTAGTGGTTGCAAGTTATCGAAGGCTACACCAAGTATTCTACGTACTAAATAAGGAGAATTTTTGTTTTCAACAATATAATGCTAATAATAATAATTAATTAGCTTTGATTTGGTGGCCTGAGGCCGTGACATTTGTTTATTTGAGCTGGATATCATAAAAGTAGGCCTGGGACTGACTGGCGGAGCATCAGCGAATCGTCGTTTTGTGCGACCATGGATATCATAAAACTAGCCATCGCCGTAACGGATTAACCGCTCTCCAAAGAGTATACTGTCATTCTCAACAAAGTGAGGCGGGCACTTTCGCATCTTTGCCGCCGCCCGCCACCTTTATCTCCTCTTATCCTCCTCCCCCTCTCCCGGATCTTCACGATTCATCTCCTTCTTCCTCGAGGAATCGAATAGCTAGCCTTCGATTCATCGCCGAAAGGTCCGGACTTTGGCGAAAAGATGTAAGCTTTCTAACTCTCTCTCTTTCTACGTTTTCTTGGGTTGTATTTTCTTGTTTCTTGGAGTCTAGATTTTCCAATTATCTATCTAGTTTGGATCGGGAAGAACCTTCTTTCTTAGGATTTTGATTAATATAGAATATTGATTCGTTTGTCCTTTTATTCGGTTTGAAAGTGGCCTGTTCGCCGCGCTCTGAAACACTTAACTTGGAAATTTATCTTGAGCAAATCATCTGCTTCTAGGGTTTAGAGCTTTTTCCTCGCCGAAATTCTTCTGTAATTTGGGTGGGGAAGAAGTCTTCTTTATAATTAGGATCTTTGTTTAAAATAGTGTGATGCATTTGTTCGTTGTCAGTTTAAAAATTTCCAATTCTCTACCTTCTGAAAAATTCATACTAGTGGATTTTTATCTTAAGCAAATTTACTCGATGCTAGGGTTCATACTTTTACTCCTTTCTAAAATCCTTCCTTTTGTTTTAACATGAAGTCGCACTTCCTCCTTCTTGCGGACAATTCTTCCTCAAAATTTCCTTCTGCGATCATTTTGACATCCCTTTTCTTCCACATCTGTGCGTTGATTGTTTCAGTTATTTATAATTCAACACACTTATTTTTTGCGAGAAAACACAATAACCCAAAAAAATGATATGAAATTTTCCAAATAAGAGAAAATTAACTACACACTTATTACTCCCTCTCTGTGCCATTCAAAAGAGAGAGCGAGAGAGAAAAAAAGGTATATGTTTCTGAAAATTGCTCAATTAGTTGTCTCTCTTCCCTTTGAAACTATTGCTTCACTGTTTTGCATTGGAATGTTTTGTTGGTCTAGTACCTTTGTTTTGTTTATGAATTGAAGAAATAATTGTTATAATAATATTTCTAACAGATAACATTACTTGTTTCCTTAACCTTTTCATAGATGGATATTTTTGCTCTTTTCTTTGTTCAGATGGAACCACAAACTTCTCATTCCACACAGATCATTGATATAAGCATAGATAAGTCAGGGGATGAGCCTAGCATAACATGTAACAAGATATGCGGCGGCACTACATGTGGCTTCTCCAATTCCACAAACTCAAAAGATGCTGAAGAACGATTTGCTTCTATGCGCAAGCTTTTGATCGCTGTCATTTTGTGCATCATTTTCATGGCCGTAGAAGTGGTTGGAGGGATCAAAGCGAACAGTCTTGCGATTCTCACAGATGCCACACATCTCCTTTCGGACGTCGCAGCCTTTGCCATCTCCCTGTTCTCCATCTGGGCATCGGGGTGGGAAGCAACACCGCGCCAGTCGTATGGATTTTTTCGAATTGAAATCCTCGGGGCTCTAGTGTCAATCCAACTTATATGGCTCTTGACTGGCATCCTAGTCTACGAAGCTATTGCCAGACTTATCCATGACACCGGCGAAGTGCAAGGTATCTTGATGTTTGGCGTAGCGGCATTTGGTTTGCTTGTTAATATCATTATGGCTGTTTTGCTTGGGCATGAGCACGGACATAACCATAGCCATGGTCGCCATGAGGACAGCCACAATGAGCATGGTCATGACCACAGCCATTGTGACAACCACTCGGCGGATGACCACAGTGCCCGAGCGGATTCAGGAGATGAGGACCAGTTGGATCGGCTATTGCACGAGTCAGATGAGGCCCTAATCCATGCAAAGCACAGCAAAGACAAAACACGAAATATCAATGTGCACGGTGCCTACCTTCATGTTCTCGGCGACTCCATTCAGAGTGTAGGTGTGATGATCGGTGGCGCCATCATATGGTGGAAGCCCGAGTGGAAGACGATCGACATGGCATGCACACTTTTCTTCTCGGTCATCGTTCTAATCACAACCATCAAGATGCTAAGGGACGTACTTGAGGTCTTGATGGAGAGCACACCGCGCCAAATAGATGCGACCAAACTTGAAACAGGGCTTTGTCAGCTGGATGGTGTCGTCGCCATTCATGAGTTGCACGTTTGGGCCATTACGGTAGGGAAGGTTCTTCTCGCATGCCATGTGACGATCGCCCCGGAGGCGGATGCGGATCTTGTTCTTGATATGGTGATCGGATACATCAAGCGGGAGTACAATATTAGTCATGTAACCATTCAAATAGAAAGGCAGTAGATGTAGTTTTGGACAAGGGCCACTAGATGCAGAACATCTGTGCAGATATTGTTGTTTACTTTACTACAATTCTCTCTGTCAGCAAACAAATGCTCTGTTTCTTCTTTCAAGGTTTTTTTCCCCCTTTCAATCGATTATTCTTCCATTTATCCTTACAACTTTTTGTTTAACTTAAAAAAGTATTTAAATATTAATTAAATTTTAAAGGTTATTTAGGTGAAAATTTGATAAATATTGAAGAGCGTTATCCCATCTTTGACTTTTTTGTGACATTAATCAGACCGGGGACTGACCCATCCGGTCCAATAAGACCCACCTCCTGCGGCCCAGTAATGATTCTTAGGGTTTTACCAGGGAAACGAAGAGAAGGGGAAACAGAAGATGCCGTGCCTCAATCTCTCCACCAACATACGCTTGGAGGACGTCGACACCTCAGGGATCCTATCCGAGGCAACGAAGACCATCGCCGACATCGTCGGCAAGCCCGAATCTGTTCGTCCCAGATCCCTTACTCTCTCCACTCGATCTCTGTTCTTCGATTTAGTCGTTATATTCTATACGGTTCACACTTTGGAAAGGTTTTATCTTTTCTTCAGAAAATGAGTAACGATGTTGCTGTTAGCTATGCTAAAATCTGATGAATTTTGTTGTTTATCGGAACAATTCTTTTTCAAAAAGGAATGAAGAGGAGGCTCTTGTGTTGATAGATTCCGAATACCTGCTAATTAACCAGGTAATAAAAAATTAACTAAAGTGAGAATAGTTAATATGAACTACGATTATTGGACTATAATAATAGGCATCGGGGACTAGCTGAAGAACTTGGAAGAAGAAGTCCATGGCGAAGCTTGTTATATGATTGCACGGGATTATTCACTTGTTCTTTTGTTTAATCCTAACCCTTCTTGCTCATCGAGCGTGGTACTGGGCCAAGTCTTGTTAGTGTTTGCTATTGTCCTTCAAGCTAAGTTCTTATAAAACATATTGAATATAGATGGATAGAAAGACTAGAATCAGCTCACCTGCATACATGGTACTAGTTCATAATACAAAGTTGATCATTAATAAAGTAGCATTTAATACGTATCAAAGTTCAATCAGGCTTGTAGGGATTGGTAAGTAGTTTTGATGGGTAAAAAAAAGTGATTCCTGGGCAGTGGGTCTCAGACTGAGCTTTTAGCTTCCCTCAAATGATCAAATGGCATCACACCATTTGGCAACAATTGACTAGTTAACTTGGAAGTACCACTAGCTTCTTCTTGACTGTTGACTGCCTTCTAACTCAGGAAATTCTATATGCGCATTGTGTATTAAATGTATTGCCACCACCTAAACTTCTTTGTAGCATTCTATCTCTTGGCACATGTTTATAAGCATCCAACTCCTTTACACTGTATAACTTGCATTCCTCATAGTCTCCCTTTTGTTAATAGACTTATTTGTCACTTCCATTGGTTTGTGAAGCATCGTTAGACTGTGACAGTTGTTTCTCTTATATAATTATTTAATGCAATGTCATATCCATGTTGGGCATATAAACACCAGATATGCTGAGATAGTCTTATGTAGGCTATCACTATCATCTTTGACAGGAATCCTCCTTTTCAAGAATCTTTTATTTGATCATATGATTTTTAAAATAAATAGTGGTTGTAGAATAAATGGTATGAATGAATTGTCAAATATTAATATCCATGATTGCATCTTCTTCAATGATGCGAAGGCAACAACCTTACACCCAATCCGATATAGGTGGCATAAGCAACCTTTTTTTTTGTTGTTTTTGCAATATTAGTTTACTTGCAAATATGGTATACAGGGAAAATAACCACACATTTCTGTAGTTGGATATCCTATTAGTCACTAATGCATAACCTTATATCTTTTATTATTACTTTTTTGTTTACAGTATGTAATGGTTGTGCTTAAGGGATCTATACCCATTTTGTTTGGTGGTACACAACAGCCAGCTGCTTATGGTGAATTAGTTTCCATTGGAGGGCTGAATCCCGATGTGAATAAGAAACTAAGTGCGGGAATTTCTGATATTTTAGAGAATAACCTGTCCATTCCAAAGTCCCGTTTCTTTTTGAAGTTTTACGACTCGAAGGCAAGCCACTATTTATCCTTTAACGAACTTTATGTCTAAAATTTTCTGTTGATTTGTTCTCATTGCTTCTTCTTTTTTGTTTGTTAGGCCAATCAAGCACAAGAACATGCTCAGTGTTTGCATGCCTTGCATCAGCAATAAACATGTTATCCCTCAAGTACTTTTTTATGTGTACTTGGATTTGACAGTGCTCACCTAAACTCTGTATGCACAACATTATACGTTTATGCTTAGAATATTGCAGTTCAAATGATTCGACTACATTTCTAGAATTGGTGAACCAGTTTGCGGAGTTCTTGTTCATTGTTAATGCTCGAGCTATTTTGTACATTTTGATTAAGAGAATGCACAGATCCTCTTGTGTCTCCTGTGTGCATCATTTGATGTCTAGCTCTCTTTCTGCATTATGAAATGTGATGCGGATAGATAAGTACCTGATGGTTGTTATTTGTCATCATTCGTTGGTTTGAGGAAGTTGATTCTGGTCATTTTGTTCTATTAGATTTGCTATGTGATTGTGTAAATTGTAATGGAATTTTCATTTTAAAGAGGAGTTTTGGCACAATGGTAAAGTTGTTGTTTTATGACCAAAAGATCATGGGTTTAAATTCTGAAAACAGTCTCTTACAAAAAAAAGAAAAATAGAGTAAGACTGCATATATGGATCTTTCCCCATGACCCTGTATTGTTGGAGCATCGTACACCAGGCTAGTTTTTTTTTTTAATGGAATTTTCTTCTTTACTGTAGATGCTTATTATTATGTTTGGTATTCTCCTCTATCTTGATAGCTTTCCTGTGCGAGTGCAAAGCCTTGGCAAAACCTTGGCAGCTTCGGCATCATGTTGGACCAGCTCACCCTCTCATGTGCATTCCAATACTCAGGCTCCTCCAACTCAACCTCGGACACTTCACTGCTTCTGGCTGTTCCAAAGTTCATGCAGGGTATGTGGGACGATGCTTTGCTCACGCTCCTGCTCTGTCTTGTTGCCTTGTTAGATGTTGATGTTGGAGGGGGGAGGGTTAAGGAACAGGCATATCACAGTGCAGACATTCAACCTTCAATGTTGGGTGCTTGATTAGCCACATACGAACCACTTTCTCGATCACCAGGCTTAGATGCATCTACTCTCTTAGTCGTGGATGATACTGATTTGATCACTTCCATGTTTGATAGCACATCCCATGTCTGAAGAAGTTGAAACTCCTCATCACGTGTTAATGCTTCTATTATTTATTTATTTTGAAATATGTTATGTTTTGTTGCACCATCATTTGCAAGCACTACAAACTCATCTTTCTCGGTCAACTTCCTGTAGGAAATTTGAGGGGTGGAGACGAGGCCAAAGCTCTTGTCAACTCTCCAAAAGCTCTTGTCAGGTTCTCCCTCTAGAGCAAAAACTCTTCCTCTGCAACTCTTGATTCTCTCTGCTTCACCTGCACATCACATGCAAGCACATGAACTATAAACCAAATTATGTAAGAATGTTTATTCGATGAGAATTTATGAAGGAATGGAATAGCTATTCTTACAAACCAAATGCACCATGAAAACCTTCTCTATTAATTTGAAATTCATCATGTAGTAGTAAACTAGGGTGCCAAATTTTATGATCTCTCACTTGGTATATTTGGTTTCTGATCACCTGTGAGATGGACAGGAGTAAATCTGGTTCTTGTTGTCCCTGGTGCAGATTGCTGCTCCAGAATCTCTCAAATTAGCAACACTAAGTGCTCTCTCTGAAGCCAAAGTTAGCATGAATCTCTATCTCTGAATTAGAAAAAAAAAACAGCTATGGATCCATTGCAATCGATCTTGGGATGGGCATGTAGCCCTTTATCTGATTCTTTGACGGCATTCACAAAAACAGCTTTCCATTTGGTAAACCATGTCTCAGCGCCTAGGTTGGAGTTGTCGTTCATCAATGGCTTCATCTGGGATTGCAGCTTATAGGGCAGTGCATGGCAGACATGTCAGGTGACCTTGTGCCCATATGGGCCATGGCCATTGAACGTGCCAGAGAAGACGGTATCTTTGTCTCCTGCGAAATCTTTGATCACAGGTATGCATCATGAATACAATCAGTTCAGGTTTGTTGGTTAACTGGTTGAATTGGTCAGTCTGATTTTTCAAAACACTGATGAATACAAGAGTTTGTTAGGAAACGAATGGCGAGCAAATAGGTTCACTTTTTGTTGTGGTCAAGTAACAAGCTCAAATGTAACTGTTAAACTTTATTTAGTTTTTCTTTGCAGTATTCATATTCAACTCGTCTTGCTCTAAATCCTATACCACTTAGAAACAACAATGGCAATGCTAAGTAGACATGACTGAGACATTTAAGGTTTTCAACAAGATGGGGAAAAGGGGGTGAATAGGGAGTTCAACCTGCAAGCATGATTTGATGGCAAGCTTATACATGATTAGTACACTGACAATGAAACAAATATATAAGCAAGTTTACCAATCGCATACAGTTTAACGTGCTTTGGTAATCTTAGACTCTTACTTCATGACATATAATTTGTCAGTGGATTACTCTGGGAAAGTCATTAATTTTTTCCTTCTTGTCAATCTCTTTTAAGTTAAGATTATGATTGGATTATGAGGAAAGCTTGGAGATAGAAGAAAAGGTCTAACAAGATTTATGAACTTTATTTTTGTCGGTGTTAAAGACCCCATTAATCTCCCTTCTCCCCTCGTTTAGTCTTTAATCCTCCAACGTCTTTGGTTGTTTGTCATCTAGTAGTCAATTGCTCGGTCACTATCATTCAATTGGTTCTCGTGATTCGACATTGGTTATGCAATAATGAGTCCTTTTATTTTCTATGTTAACAAGTAGTATATCATCAGTCGATTGCCTAATTTATTCATGATTCTATTTGCTAGCTCCTTGGATCTAACCGATAGCTCCAATCGACTGATCCTATAGTTGACTAAATTTACATTAGTTGAGTGCTTTTAACCATAAACCTTAAGTTATCACAATTTTAGGATTTAAATCCAACACTACTTCGTTAGTAAACTCTAAACCTTGAATTCACTAGAAATATTGGATTTTGAATTTTCGAGTCACCAGTTGAATGTAGTCACCTATTGACCTTAACTACCGTCTTTAAGGTTAATTCCATCCATGTTGAGTTCTACTTTCATCCCCTTGTAGATATAGGTCACAGCACTCATATCTCATCAAAGACTTATCCTTATTGCTTGACGTCAGTCCTTAGCTCTTCTCGTGGTTAATTGGTTCGAAGTTCATAGCTCCTCCACAGGTCATCTTTCAACCCTTAATCTACGAGGTCTGCCTCCATTAGTTATCATTGTTGTTGCCTCGATACTCCTCAGGCTATGGTCCCTCATCTGCCTTATGCAACCTTCTTCGATCTCTCTGGATCTCAAGTCATCAAGGTGTCAACTTGGTTGCGTCAGGTCAATGTCTAGAGTAACTCCAACACCACTTTAATACTCCTCATCGCATGGTCTTTTTGGATGTTTCATACCATCCTTTTTTGATCGTATCATAGCTCTAAGCCATGGGGCTATCATTTTGGTGACGTCAAGCTATCAACCATATATCACTTGTTATTGAGTCACAGGCTCTCCAAATTCCATGTGAGTTAGCACATATATCAAATACGCATGTGATACAACATATTATGAAAGGCCTTGAAGGTAATGTGAGATCAATCGTTAAAATGATATGACGATCAAAGTCTAGATGAGGTGGTAGTCAAAGTCAGGATATACATATCCAAACAAATCATCTCTTAAAAGCAGGCTCCTAGCATAAATTGGGTTAACGCATTCGGGTTATACATCGTACCTCCCAGCTCTAAGTCATTCGAGTCATACATTATGCCTCGAACACCGTGCTTCCAAACTCCAAGGCATTCAGGTCATACATTGTATCTCCAACGTCGTGTCTTCAATCTTCGAGGTTAAAATCCAGACTCACACACCGCCTGACCAAGTTATAAGCAAACTTTCCCTCGTGCCTATGTCTCATACTCTTGCCCCAACTGCAAGTTATAAGCATGCATGGTTCATGCACCCAACAACCATCCGGTCAGTTATCCAAGACTCTTGCCCCAACTGCGAGTTATAAGCGTGCATGACTTACACGCCTAACGACCAGCGGGTAGGTTGTCCAAACTCTCGCCCAACTACGAGTTATAAGCATACATAACTCACGCGTCCAACGACCGTCCGATTGGTTGTCCCATACTCTCGCCCCAACTGCGAGTTATAAGCGTGTATGACTCACGCGTCCATCGACCATTCGGTCGGCTGTCCCAGACTCTCACCCCAGTTGCAACTTATAAGCATGCATGGCTCACGCGCCCAACGACCATCCGGTCAGTTGTCTCAGACTCTCATCCCAGCTTCTAGTTATAAGCGTATATGACTCACACATCCAACGACCAACCGATTAGTTGTCCCAGACTCTCACCCCAGCTGCTAGTTATAAGCATGCATGACTCACCACCCAACGACCATCCGATCGGTTGTCCCACACTCTCACCCCAGCTACAAGTTATAATTGTGCATGACTTACCTATCCAACGACCATCTGGTCAGCTGTCCTGGGCTCTGTCCCTAACTGTGAGTTATAAGTGTGAATGGCTCACATGCCCAACCACCATCCGATCAGCTGTCTCAGACTTTCATGTCGCTCGACCGAGTTATAAGCGAGCATGCCCTTACGCCTATCACAGACTCTCGCCACAGCTGTGAGTTATAAGTGCACATAGCTCATGCGAATTATTCACTTAGGTATGACTCTTAGTATCTCACTTGGGCATGGCTCCCAGCACCCATTACTTGGGCATGACTCCCACTTGACCGACACTTGTCACATATCGCCGCCCACTCAACATTCCTTATAATTCGTCGCTCGCTCAACACACCTCACAAGCTGCCTCTTGGCACGCTGCATAAACCGCTGCTCACTCGGCATTCCTTACATATCGTCGTCTGGTCGGCATTCACATATCGTCGCTGCCCGCTCGACGATCACATATCACCTCCAGCTCGACACTCACATATCGTCGTCCGTCCGACACTCACATATTATCGCCCGCTCGGCATTCCTTACATACCACCATTCGCTCAACACACATAGATCACCCTCGCTCGGCATTCTCCATTTCCATCACCTGCTTGGCAACATTTTCACTACTCGCTCGGTACCGTTACTACATTCGCTTGGTCTTGCCACAGTTACTCGCTCAATGTTATGCGACAGGCCCAATGATCTAACTTTATAGTTGGGAGTGATTCAGCCTTTGCGATAGGTTGTCTAGTCATTCAGACGCGTGCCTCCTTCAACTAAATTTGAATTGGAGGCTTGTGATACAGCGTGTTATGAATGACTCCAAAGGTAATGTGCGGTGCATAGTCAAGATGATGTGATGGTCAAAGTTCAGGTGAAGTGGTAGTCAAAGTCAAGGTGTACGTATTCGAATGAATCATCTCTCAGAAGCAAGGCTCCTAGGCAGCCGTACAACTGGCCAACCCAACATAAACTCGGGTGGCCCTAGGGTCGGCCGGACTTACGAGGCTCAACTCCCCAATCCTCATGAGCAGAGCTTCCAGCATAAACCTGGGCGGTGACAGAGCCAGCCCGACTTATGGGACTCGGCTCTCCACTCCTCATAACAGGGCTTCCAACATAAACTCGACCAACTCTAGAGCTGGTCAAATTTTCCGAGCTTAGCTCCCTACTCCTCATGAACATGGTTCCCAACACAAACTTGGCCAGCCATAGAGTCGACCGGAGCTACAGGACTTTGCCCCTCACTCCTCATGAACAGGACTTCCACCATTAAGCCGGGTGGCTATAAAACTGGTCTAACCTCTGGGGCTCAGCTCCCCGCTCATCATTAGCAGTGCTTCGAGCATAAACCCAGGTGGCCACAGAGCCAACCAAACTTATGGGACTCAGCTCTCCACTCCTCATGAACAGGGTTTCCAGCATAAACCTGGATGACCATAAAGCCGGTCAAACTTACAGGGCTCGGTTCCTCACTCATGAGCAGGGCTCCGGCATAAACCTAGGCAGTCACATAGCCAGTCAGACCTACGGGGCTCAACTCCCAACTCTTCACACCGGCATGGTTCTCAGCTTAAACCCAGTCGGCTCCAGGCAGATCAGACTCCCTCTAGGAGACATCATTGTCAGAGAATCACAACAATCTGTCAAAGAATAATAACTACTCGCTAGAGAATATTCCATTACTAACATATACACACAATGGAATCTTCTTCTACCTAAAGGAAGGCTATCGTACATCCTCCACTACCTGACATATTCTGACACCAAACATTCTCTGACACCTCTTTATTGCGGAGGTTATAAGAGGAAGTATAAAAAGGGGGTCCTCTCTGTTTGCTAGGTACGCATACACATACCAACATATCCACATTTACTGTTCTATTGTCCATTTTCTTCTCCATTTTACTGGGCTACTGTTATGACTTGAGCGTCGGAGTGTCTGTGCCAGGGACCTCCTTCTTGGTTCTTGCTCTAACGTTTCCATTGACTCTATCTATTGTGTGCATAGGTTTGTAGCCCTAGTTTCAGGTCCACAGCTCTCAGGTCGAAGTCTTTCCTTTGTTAACACTCTTGCAACCTCACCAATCGCCCATCTACTCAGCTTCCGGATAGTATCAGCAATGTAAGACCTAACTAAATTCTTTGGTTAAACATTAAGATGCAAAGTTATACATGACACTTAGACACTTGTTTGTTTATTTAAAAATTCCTTTTTTTTTAATTTGATAAGAATGTTTTTTTTATTCATGAATTTGGTTGATGAGTGTTATTCACAAACAATTTATAATCATTGATTATGAATATTAATGAATTCAACGTATATTTTCAAATTTATTCATTTGGTTTATTGAAGCATGTTCATTAATTTGACATTATATGTATTGCGCTAAACTTGCTCAAGAACATATTGCTTGTTTACAATCCTATGCTCAAATCACCACTTGTTCACTTTATGTAATTTGGTGGTTAAATCTCATGATTTTAAATAATAGTAACTAATCCCGTCCGAAGTTGAGTAGATAGGATGTCGGTGATGTTGTAGGAGTGTTGATGGAGAAAAGACTTCGAGCTGGGAGCTGTGGACCAATGCACATCACAGACAGAGCCAATGAGAACGTTAAAGTGAGAATCAAGGAGGGGGTCCCTAGCGCAGGTACTCTGACACTCAAGTCAGAATACTAGCCTAGTGAAATGGAGAAAAAGATGAACAGTAGAATATTAAATATGGGTGTGTGGGCATGCGTACACGTACCTGGTCAACGAAGAGAACCCTCTTTTTTATACTGCTTCTCATAACCTCAACAAAAAGGAAGTGTCAAAAAATATCAGATGTCAGAATATGTTGAGTAGTGGAGAATGTACAGTAACCTTTCCTAGATAGAGGAAGGTTCCATTATGTGTATATGTCAGTAATGGAATATTTTCTAACGAGTAGGTGTTATTCTCTGACAAGTTGTTGTGATTCTCTGACAATGTTGTCTTTTAGAGGAAGTTCGATCAGCCTAGAGTCGACCGGCTGAGAACCATGCTCGTGTGAAGAGTGGGGTGCCAAGTCCCATAGGTCCGACTGGCTATGTGATCGCCCGAGTTTATGTTGGGAGCTCTACTCATGAGTGAGGAGTTGAGCCCTATAAGTCCGACCAGCTCTGTGGCCACCTAGGTTTATGTTGGAAGCTTTATTCATGAGGAGTGGAGAGCTGAGTCCCATAAGTCTAGCTGGCTTTGTGATCGTCCGGGTTTATGTTGGAAGCCCTGCTCATGAGGAGTGAGGAGCTGAGCCCCGGAATTTCTACCTATTATGTGGTTGCTCGGGTTTATGCTGGAAGTTCTGCTTATGAGAATTGAGAAGTTGAGCCCCGTAAGTCCGACCACCCCTAGGGATACCTGGATTTATATTGGGTCGGTCGGTTGTAGGGTCGGCCGATTATAGGGACCACCTAAATTTATACTGGGAACTCTGCTTCTAAGAAATGGTTTGTTCAAATATATACACTATAACTTTAACTACAGTGAAATTTTGACGATCTTAACTATCAACCTGATGTTATCTTCAGAATCATTCATAATAGGTCGTCAGTAACAAATAATTGATGATTGATTATATAATTTTCTTTATTCATACTTTATCTCTTATTAAACTAGTTATTATATTGAAGTGAATAAATACGAATTTATAATCAAATTTGGGAGTCTTATAATAATTATACAGCTGGATCAGTTAATTAGAAGCTGTTCTAACCTGTTAGCTTGTCCTTGTCAATTCTTAGTTGCAAATACAATTTGACCAATTGAACCAATAATTGGACTAATAAAGCATTGACCCAAAGCTTATTTTTTTAAGTTAGATTTAAGATTCTACTTCTAAAATTATGTTTTCCCCACGTAAGGGTGGAGCTAACACATACAAGCGTAGTCCCTAGGAACATAGAACCATGATAAGATATTCAGATTGTTTCCTAGATATTCAGGATTCAAACCTCAGCTATAGAGTATTTGTAAGAATTTTTTTTCTAAATAAAAGCGCAAATGATGCTAGACTTCTAGATTAATCACCGCGTATACTTCCCGATTTATCCTGATGATCGATGAAAAATTTTCATGGGAGTAAATTGATCATCCAAAAATAATCAATGAAATTAATTAAAATTATTATTTTTTTAACACAGACCGGTGTAGTCTAGGCAGCTGCCCACACTAGGTTTCAACCATTTATGATAACACCACCATCATACACCGTCACTCCGTTGATAAATCGATGCCTCGATTCCGGTCACAAGAACTCCTCCGACTACATAATCTCCCTTCTTTCTCAAAGCTCCAAGGGAAGCATGGTTCTGCAAGTTCGCCGTCTCAAACTCCTCTATTCCCTTCGTCATTTCTCGCGGTTCGACGTGATCTCGTCTTGGTCAGTCTCCTCATATTTGTCTTGCCGTAAGAAGTGGTTGGAGGAGAAAAGGGAACAAGAAGGGGAAAAAAAACAGAAGTTAAATTAAGGAACGAGAGAAAGTCGTAAGGTTAGATTTTAAATGAAAAAAAAAAACAGGTTTTTCGTTGTACACACTATACAATCAATTAAAAATAATAAATAAGATTTAATTGTAAACAGATAATTAAAAGTAAATTTACATATACACATAATTATATAGATTCAGCTATTTATATATTGATTGATTAAAATTTTTAATCAATTTAATAAGTTAATGGATGATAAGGTTAGGTTGGAAAATATATTAGCTTAATGAAAGTCCGAAATTAAGTCTAAATAATTTTTGAATTTTTAATTCTTGTTTCTAAGTTTTTACACGAAGTTACTTTAGATTCGGAAAATAAGAGGTTCAAATAGCAAGCAGAACATCAAAATAAAAATTAGACTTAAGGTGGGGGCATCGATTGTTTAATCTTCTTAAATTTTTTTCCACGCATAAATAAATAATTAAATGGATTATTTTAAAATTAAAATAGGTGCCTCTATATTATACTTATTATTTCAATTCCATATTTGGTTTCTATCTAGATATTCCGTAATTATGAGTCATATTATTTTTCATAAATCTGCATATCAATAAAAATGAGTGATATATTCGCATGTTAAGTATCAGGTGGTTGTCCCTATTGAAATCTACCAGAAATAATAAATTTGTATTACTATCATATTAATTTATTCCATGACGTGCAACTTTAACAGTTAAATGATTATTTCTTATAGACAGGCATGAAGTCTCTCCTCTGTGGAGCTGGTTTGTATTCATAAAATTTATTTTTTGCTTTTGACATAAAACTGTTGAATTTTATCTTATATATTTTCTTTAAATGATTATTTCTTATAGACAGGCATGAAGTCTCCTCCATGTAGCTTGTTTATAAAATTTATTTTTTACTTTTGACATAAAACAATGCAACTAGTTGAGTTTTATCTTATATATTTTCTTAAGATTTGATCTTAAAATGATTAACTTAAAACTTATATATTTAACTTGAAAGTTATATATTTGATATGCATTCAAACAATTCAAGGGTTGAATAATTTTAAAGATCTTTGAAAGGTCTTGATGTATTCATTGATTTATAAACTTTTGATATTGATATTAATTATACTAACTGTGATGGTAGAAAAAATAGTTTCTATCATTAGAATTATGTAAGATAAGTTGCACAATTGAAAAGATGATGATTGAACGAATGATAGTTTTATTGTCTATATAGAGAAAGATATATATTATAGGGGATTTTTCCTCTAGTGAGAAGAGAACCTATGAATGTTAACAGTCAAGATAGGTTTCCATAAGCATTTCCTAATTTATCTTAGTCGCTGGTGAAAAATTTTCGTGAGGTCAGATCAATCACTCTTAAAATTAGTTAATTTGAAAAGATGACTAAATGGTGTCAACTAAATATAATAATAAAATTTTTGAAAAATAAAAAAAATATTTTTAACCGTTGATAATGAAATTATTGTACCAAGTTTCAAAATAGAAAGACTCTTAAAAAATTTGCGTAAAATAATTATTTTATGGTACTTATGATTAAAAGATTTTATATATTTTGTATTTTATTAATTATATTATATTATTATCTACATTAAAAGCCTAGCTCAATCTTGGGCACGAGTGGCATTCACTGGCCTTCCCCAGGTCCTGTTGCCTACGGTTTCAGTAAAAGCTTTCTTTTAAAAAACAATCAATTTTTTTTAATATTTCATATGTTTAAGTTTTTCTCGATTAATTTTGAGGATACATATTTTTTCTTTCTTATTTATCTATCCGATAAATTTAAAATATAATTTATATACATTTAAAATTCTTACTATTAAAAAGCTTCCCTCTTTACAAATGAACTTTGATGAAGCCCACGTACTTTGATGAAGCCCAAATCTAAAGTATGTTAATGTCCTTTTTTAGACCTTAGATGAAAAATACAAATATATAAAAGAGTATAAAAATTAAATAAAGAAAACTAAAATAGAGAAAAATAGAGCATAAAATATATAAAATAAAAGAATATAAAAATACAAAGAATAAAATTTTGTTCTTAATATATATATATATATATATATATAGAGAGAAATGTTATGCTACGGACCATTATTTACGGATTACTACGGACTCAATGACATGTCATTATTTTATTATTTTTTTATAAAAAATTTTCTCTTTCTTCTTTATTTTTTTTTCTTCCTTCGTTCGTTCTCGTTTCACCGAGAACATTCACCGTTCCTCGTCGCGTGCCCGCCACCTGCCCTGACGCCGGCCATCTGCCCACCGCCGACGGCCTCCGGCCATAGCCCAAGGGTGAACCCGTCGGGGATCGCGGCTGGACTCCAGGTAATATCGCGACTGGACGCTCGCGACTGGACACGATCGTGCCAGATTCCCGCGAGATCGCAGCTGGATTCCGGCGCGATCGTGGCCGGAATCTGGCATGATTGCGTCCAGTCGCGATCGCGTCCAGAATCCGGCTGCGATCCCGCCAGATTCCGGTCGCGATAGCGTCCAGAATCTGGCGCGATCGCGGCCGGATTCCGGGCGCTATCGCGACTGGACGCGATCGTGCCAGATTCCGGCCACGATCGCGCCGGAATCCGGCCGCGATCTCGCCGGAATCTGGCACGATCGCGTCCACTCACGAGCATCCAGTCGCGAGCGTCCAGTCGCGATCGCACCGGATTCCGGACGCGATCGCGACCGGAATCCGGTGGGATCGCGGCCGGATTCCGGCGCGTCAGGAGGCAATGGTCGAGCGGCCGACAGGCGGTGGCTAGCGGCGACGAGGCGCGAGCTTCGTTACAGCAAGAAGAAGAAAAAAATTAAGAAAGAGAAAATATTTAATTAAACAAAATTAAATTAGATGACATGACAGTTGTCCGTAACAATCCGCAGGATAGAGTCCGTAGTATAACAAATCTATATATATATATATATATATGAGAAATGTTAGCCTACGGACTTTTATCTATGAAATGGTACGGACCACCCGCCATGTCATTTTTTTTTCATAAAATCTTTTTCTCTTCTCTGTTTTTCCTTCGTTCTCGCCGAACCGAAGTAGCTCACCGTGCCTCCTCGCGTGCCCGGCACTCGCCCGGCCACTGGCCATCTGCCCACCGCCGGCGGCCTCCGGCCGCCTGGACCCACCCACACTATAGCTCGAGGGGGAATCCGTCGGGGATCGCAGCATGGATTCCAGCTGCTACCGCCTGCCCACCACCGAGCTGAGAGGAAGTCTCAGCGGCGAGGGGATCTAGTCGAGCCGGAATCCGGCCATGATCGCACCTGATTCCGGTCGCGTCACGACTGAACGCGATCGCGCAGGATTCCGACGAGATTGGGGCCGGATTCCGGCGTAATCATGGCCGGAATCCGGCGCGACTAGATCCCCTGGCCGCCAAGACTTCCTCTCAGCTCGGCGGTGGGCAGGGCGGCAGCAGTCGGGCGGTGGCGCATTGAGCTTTTCGGTGAGAAGGAAGAATAAAAAAAGGTATTTAAAAAATAAAAAAAGTGGCATCCATATGAGTCCGTAGGAATTGCGCGCGCAGGATATCAATCGTTTTTTTTTATATTTTAAATTAAAAAAATCAATTTAAAAATAAATATTTCCTTATATAAATTTCTAATACATTAATATATCCCCTCAACATATTACAATACTCAATAAATACTTAAATTTATTTTATTTTAAATTTTGTTAAACCAAACACTATAACCTAATTGGGAATACTGAACCCCATACATAAAATCTAAAAAAAATAACTTAAAAACTATAACACAAAGACTGAACCCTAGGAATAAAATTTTTTAAAAATATTTTATTTATTAAAAAAATAAACATTTCTTTATATAAATTTCTAATACATTAATATATCCCCTCAACATATTACAATACTCAATAAATACTTAAATTTATTTTATTATTTTTTTTTAAAAACTAAACACTATAATATAATTGGAAAGTCTGAACCCTATAGATAAAATCTAAAAAAAAATATCTTAAAAACTATAACCCAAAGCCTGAACCCTAGAAATAAAATTTACAAAAAATATTTTATTTATTTTTTTAATTCAAAAATAAAAAAAAATAAAACGAGTGATATCCTCTGCGCGCACAATCGCGCACTAGGCGGGCATGCATGATATCAAAACTTTTTATATATATATATATATATATATATATATATATATATATATATAATAAAGAAAAATAAAAAAGAATAAAATACAGTATAAAATATATAAATTAAAAGAGAATATATATCTTAAGAAGAAAATATATAAATTAAATGAGTATAAAATTGTGATGCCTCCATTGGTTATAAGTTAAAACATTCGTTATTATTTTGCCTTCTGTTGGATCCCTTGGTAGCCGACTATAGGGAGTGAATAGCCATGTAAAATTAAAATAACCTTTCTCGGACTTTACAAGCTAAATTAAACTAACACTTGAATATAATAAATAAGAGATTAATAGAAAGAAGAGGCACAAACGATTTACTTGGTTATAATTGGGAAGGTTGTCAATCCAAGGCAGTTGAAGCTCTCTATCAAAGTCTCCTTCAGGCGGAGAAGCCTCTTACAACGTCGATGACTCACAATAACAAACTTAGAATCAAGTAGAATCAATTATAAGTGCTTCTCAAGTCGATCCTCATCTAGATTCTGGGACTAGGGTTGTATTTATAGCCCTGGTCGGGGTGCCTGGAAGGGTTCTAAGCACCTGGAGAGGGATAAAACTTTATCCTTGTCATAACAGATCATTTTTGACGTGTTTCAGATAAACATCGGTCCCAGTCTTCCGCTCCGGTTCCTATTGCCTTGATTCGGGTCTTCTGCTCCGACTTCGCTTGCTTGGATGATCTTGGTCATCTGGAATAGGGCTCACCCGAACACAACTTCCAGCCTTCTCAAGCAACTTTCTGCTCCTGGCTTCTCGTCCATCAGAATCGTCGTGTGCTTCCTTCTCGTCCGCTGGTGTACTTTTCCGCAGTGCCTTGTCTCTCAGACGTACCGAGCTTGTCGGCTCTCTCCCGTGTCGTCCTTCTCGTTGGCTGCGTCTTTTGCTCATCTTTTCGAGCAACCTTCCACTCTGGCTTCTCATCCCTTAGAAACATTGCACTCTCCCTTCTCATCTGCCCGCATACTCTTCCGCAGTGCCTCATCCCTCAGACGTACCAAGCCCGTTGGCTCTCTCTCATGCCATCCTTCTTGCTAGTTGCGTCTTTTGCTCGACTTTTTGTGCTCCTAAGTTCCTGCACACTTAGACATATGGTTAAAAGTCAACATAACTTAACATGACTTGGTTGATCACAAGAAAACCACCTTGGGTTACTAACAATCTCCCATTTTTGATGTGATCAAACCCAAGTTAAGTTAGGGTAAACAAATAACAGTTTATAAAAAAGAATTGCATGTACAAAAATTTTTGTAAGCATAAAAATTAAGTGCAAAAACTAAAATTTTAAAATTTTGTACTACCCTCCTCCTAAACTTAATTTTTACTACTCCCCTTTTGATCACATTAAAAGTGAGTTATGTTAAATATATTACTTGGAATGTCTAAAAAGTCTAAGGGTTTAAAAAGAAGGAAAAAAAATCAAGAAGTTTAAGCAGTTGAAAATATGGATTTTTAGACTTGAAAAAAAATCCTGAAAATTTTTATAATAATAGAGCAGTGTGTATATATATATATATATATATATATATATTTTGTTCAGTAAAAATAACTTCTGTTCTACATAAAGTCAGATTAAAAAAAAATGCTTATGCATGGTTATTAAAAAAAATTGAGATTTTTTTGAGAATATATAATAGCAAGTGACTCTGCAGAAATATAAATTTTCAATAATTGACTTTTCAAGTGTTGATAGAAAATTCATCAAAAAAAGTTCAAAAAAGTTTTCTTTATTAAAAAAAATTAAGTTCTAATTAATTTATGACATAAATCATGTAAAGATATTTAATTTAACCATGATTTTGGAACCTAATATAGCTTTCTACCTACTAGATTTATCAAGAATTTTTTAGAAACATGTTTTTTAGACAATTTTGTAATTTATCCCTTGTGAAATTTATAATACCAATTCAGTTTTCGATGATATTTGAAATTTCTTTCTAGAGCAATAGAAATAATGCATGAATTATCCTTTTCTAATATTTCTATTTTATCTTTTAATTTTGAATTTTCATCTATTAATTTCTCAAATTCTTCTTTTAGACATGCAAATTCTTTCTTTGATTTGATATACTTTATTAACTTCTTATACAATAATTTACTTAGCATTTGCATAAATTTATATAATTGCTCTAGAGGAAGTTTACTTATCTGACTTACCATATCGATTTCTGATGCTCCCCCTGTAGTGATCCTTTCCTCTGAGAATACTCCCTCTTCATCGATGCTTTCATTGTTCATTAAGGATGAGCTTGCTTCGTCTTCTGGTAGGTACTTGTCTATTAGAGTTGTTTCGGCGATTTCCTCGATTTCAAATTCTTCTGATGATGACTTGGTGTCCATTGAGGAGTTGGATTCAGCTTCTTTTGGTTCTTCATGGAGCTTTAAGAACATTTCCCAAAGTTCTTTTGTACTTTGATAGTCGTTGATTTTGTCGAGATCTTCAACCGGTAGTACGCTTAAAAGATGAAATTCAACCCTACCATTTGATGCAAAATCACCGCGCTATTTTTTGGTCCAGTGGTGTTTTTCAATTTCTTCTCCGTTCGTGTTCTTCAGTGCTTCATAACCCTATTTTATTATTAATAAAATATTAAAATATGTTTTAAAAAATACCTCTATTCGTTGCTTCCAAAACATGAACTCCCCCTTGAATGTTGGTGGGTAGATGCTAGCTCCAGCCATTTCTTGTTTGCTTCAGTCGACGGTTAGTCCTTCTAAGGCATCCTAGCTCTGATACCACTTGTTGAATCCCTTGGGCGGTCGGCTAGAAGGGGGTAAATAGCCTTACAAAATTAAAACAACCTTTCTCGAACTTTACAAGCTAAATTAAACTAACACTTGCATATAATAAATAAGAGACTAAAAGAAAGAAGAGGCGCAAACGATTTACTTGGTTACAACAGCGGAGGTTGTTAATCCAAGGCAGTTGTAGCTCACTATCAAAGTCTCTTTCAGGTGGAGAAGCCTCTTACAACGTTGATGGCTCACAATAACAAAGCTAGAATCAAGTAGAATCAATTACAAGTGTTCATCAAGTCCTCATCCTGCTGTATTGAGCAGGACCGTCTGAGGTTGTTCGATTTGTATTGACTATTTAAAAGAACAGAACCTTTGTTATTATGGATGTGCGCCTCTTAATCCTTATATAATAACAAGCACGTATACTTAGTATTTATTTCTTTAACTTATCAATATGTGAGATTTATTCGTTAAATCAAAAGGCTAGATGAGTTGGGAGATAGTATTATTTATATGGTGTGTTGTTGATTATAGAAGGAATCTGTGTCCTAATTATTTAGGTTGATGATGTCCCCTTGAGGAGCTCATAAGGATTATCATGTAAACCCTGCAGGTGGACTTAGCCCGCCATGATAATAAAGTTGAGTGGTACTACTCTTGGAATTAGATGTTAATTAATTAAGTTGTCAATAACTCATTTAATTAACGGACATACGATATCTTAAACACAGGGAGATTAACGCGCTCATGATAAGAATGAGCTCATATTGTAATATGAGATTTGTGCGGTAGTTCAATAATAACCCTTTAGTTGTATGAGTTATTATTGATAGACTTGGGTTGGATGTTCGGGCCGAATACAGGAAGCACAAGCCCATCAGGAGGCCTGAACCAATTCATCCTCTAGGTCCCTGTTGTAGCCTCTATATAAAGCCTCACATTCACCCATCCATAACTTAGTTTAGTTTAACTTAACTTGGTTTGGTTTAACTTGGTTTTGGTTTAGATTTTTCTAAACAAAATTCTGTTATTTTTTCTTTCCTTGTAACCGATAGCAAGACTATAAAAAGGAGTAGGTGGTGGCTCCTAAAACCTAATTTTCTAATTACACAATTCTCTTCTCTCCTCCTAGGGTTGGCGGCACACATCCTTCTCCTTGTGGTCGGCACCCCTCACCTCCCCTCTTCCTCCTTGGTGGTCGGCGCCACCTTCACCTCCACAAAGGGCCGGCACCATTCTTCCCAAGCTAGGGACGGCGCCCCTCCCCTCATCCTTGAGGGTCGGTGCCCCTCCTTGCTAGGGTCGGCGCCCCTCCTTGCTAGATCACTTGGTGGCCGGTGGCTTGGAGAAGAGGAAGAACTTGAAGAAGAAGAAGAAGAAGAAGAAGATTAGAAGGTGCCCCATCCTAGAGCCTCCTTTTATAGCCAATAATTTGGAAACCGAGAAGAGAAGGAGGGTGGTATTGTGTTGGTAGATCGTCGCCCACACGACGCCCAAGAAGAGGAGAGGAATACAGCAGAAGATCAAGAAGTTTTTAGCTACAAAGAAAATGTATAACTAGTTCTTTAATTCCGCTACGTAATTAGTTAGTTTTCTTTGTATCATTTTTGGAATACCAACACAAGAGGTCAGCGATCTTGTACTTCGATCAAGGTGTGCTTTGATCATTCAAGAACTTGCTTGATTGATCAAACACATGTCTGATTGAAAATACGGGTTGCTAGGAAAAGTTATGTACTTGTACAATTTTTGTACATGGAAATTTAAATAGAACGGAATTCTAGCACCTCCATAAGGAAGCTGTAGTTAAGCAAAAAGGTGCTTCATCCCAACCATGTTCTGTAATAGGCCTGAAAAGAAAATCATGTACTTTTAATTAGGTTAATAAATATTATAACTTGTGAATTTTTATACTTGCCACAGAATTAAAATAATTATATAACGAGGGATTAAAACTAGCATACTTTAGTTTTTCAATGTATTTAATAAGTAGATAACATCTTCATTTTATTTTTCCTTCTTAAGAGTTTTAAATTGTTTTTTCAAAGACTACCACAAACAAAAAAAATTATAGTTAGTGATTGAAATCAAAGAACTAAAACTAATTGATATGTACATACAAACTTACTACAATGGCTTGCATTATCATTTTGTTAAATATGTCAATTCTTTCAACGTCCTTCTTGACATATTCTTCAGAATTTTCTTCTAGAATTGATATACACACTCTCTTTTCTTCTCTATCAGCCATATCAATTTTTTCTTTTCCCCTGTCAAGACCAACTGTAGATATTGTGATGTTCTCTGAAGACTTGTTGATTTTTATCTTGCTTCTCTTCTTCAGAGATAACAACTTTAACTACGTAGAACTATTAATAGGAATATCCCTGTAATCATAGTGACTTCAATCACGACCTCTCCTAGTCCTTATTCTAGAAGCAACAAGTTCAGGATAAGGATCCACTATAGGGTCACTTAATTCAGCCAATATGTCATGATTTTCTATTCTAAGTACTTCTTTCACCCTTTCATTTAATTGATCATTCTCCATTACTAGCTTCTTGATTCAGTTATGATGAATAATACATTTAGGGCATTCACTGTCAGTTGGGCAACTGCCTTCTATATCATGTACTGGTGATGCCTTTAATGGATGTGGAGTAATATCGAGCTGAGGAAGATTTTCTACTAATGTTTTTTCATAGGGGGGGTAGGGACTAGTTCACTAATAACTTATCAAATTAGAAATAATTATTTAACAATTGCAATATGAAATTAGTTGATACTTGCTCTAACAAAGCTCTCAACTTACTAATATAGGAAGGAGTATATCTCCACTTATTTGATAGAATCTTTGCGTTAGGCTAAAGGAGGGTGAATAGCCTTTCTTCCAATTTGTTACCTACAATTCGTTAGCGAAAGCACAAAAAGAAGTAAAATTGAAAAACAATAAGAAGACAAGGCTAACTCCTCGATTTACTAGGTCTCCACCTCCTTGAGGTGACTAATCCAAGGCACGCACACACCCAATCAAACTTCACTATGATCTTCTCCTTTTCGATGCAAGAACGAAGGTGGAGAAATTTTTACAAGATTATCTCTTCCTCTCACAAGATTAAAAATGAGCTTAGGAAGAAGAGAATGAGAGTATTAAGTCTTGGAGGTCACTTGGAGAGCTTAAACAGTAATTTTGAATCAGTTAAGTTTGTCTCTCCAAGCTTCTAACCTTATATACAGGTTACTAAAAATTTTGATACCAGTCGACTGCTGAAACATGTAGTCAACTGGTAGCACACAACGGCTACTATGTCGTTCAAATCTATGGAGATTTTGTGCGTCATCATCTCAACGGCATTATACCAATCGATTGATAAAATATGCAATCGACTGGCGCTTGCGAGCTGAGCGAACAGAACCATTCTGTTCGCTCCCAGTCGACTGTATCAGTCGACTGGTGTCAATGTACACGCTCTCACTCATCCTTTCCGGAGTTGCTCTTGAAGTCTTCCTCCTCAGCCTTTGTCCCTTAGATGCACTCAAGTCTGCAGCTCTTCTTCGTGTCATCCTTCACGTTTGCCTCGAGGTTCACTTCCCTTCACTCCGTTGCTCCTTGTCCATGGTCCCTCGGATGCACCATCCTTCACCAATCTTCAAGGACCTGAGCCATAAGATGAGACTTTCCAAGCTTGTGTAATTTACCAAGTCCTGCACAACTTAAGTATATATTAGAACCAATATAAAACCTAACTTAAACTCTTTGACACACACATCAAAAATAATGATCGTCCCAATTAATCCTAAGTCGATTGTATCAACAATCTCCATCTTTTTTTATGTGTGGCAATATGTTTAAATTAGACATAATAGTAACTTTGAAATTACAAACATAATGTAAGCATCAAACACAACATCTGGAACTTTGATATTTGTTATCATGAAACATAAAATCATGAATAATAAAATTTCATAACTTTGAAAATTGTAAGCATAGTATAATCATGAAACATAAAGCATAACATCCACACTCCCCCTGAACATATGCTCTATCATGAAACATAAGTCATGATATCCAAAACTCCCCCTTAGCATATGCTCTATCAAAAACATTCTAACTTAAACTTGTCTTATCCTCCCCCTTTGACAAACATCAAAAAGGATGGAGGAAGCAACAAGTTCAGAAAGACAGGGCCGAAAGGCACAGGATACTCCCTAAAGAATCAAGCATATAAAGACCCCGTACAAGAGTAAACAGAAGCACGGGCGCACATGAATAGTTATTAACAATGAAACATAAGCATAGGCAAAACCGTACCCAAAAAAATCATAAACAGAACTAGCATGCATAGATAGAAATACAAGAGGTCTCAAAAGACATAGTCAAAGGAGATAATAACATCCTACAACATCATCAACAGTATTCAAGGTGAGAAAGAGTAAACAAATCAGAGCCAAAAGTCCACCTGACACCAAGCAACAAAACATAGTCCCTACGCGAAGCATCATCATGGGAAGGAGGAGGAGGAGGACCTTGATAGGCAAGATCCCAACGCCACATCATATCAAACATCTCGGTCTACTGCTGACAAACAGTCTGAAACTCCTCGCGAACACACTCCTCCAAATGAAAGACTTGCTCCCGCAGGGAGGCACGCGCCGGCTCTGGAGCAGGGGCAGGGACCACCTCTGCATCATCATCTGAATCATAATCATCCTGGCCAGGGCGGCGACGCCACACCATAACACCGTCACGCTGCTCAATCTGGGCTAAAGAAAGCTAGCGAGACCCTAACTGGTCAAAGTCCTTAGACAACTGATGCAAGGCACCCCTAGTGACGTCTATCCCTTTAGTAATGAGAAATTATGTCAAGACATGACAGAAGGACATGTATAACTTCCCCTGGACTAGTCGAGAGAAATGAATGATAGACTCATAGACTTGAAGAGCGATATCGATATCAAGATGCTGCTCCAGGGCATACATCATAACTAAATGAGAAAGGCAAATCTTGGCTTGCCCTTTGGTCCTTATGGGCAGGAGACAGGCAATGACAACCTTATAGAAAACATAGCTGGGGGCTGACATGCGTGTGACATCAAAGATACATTTGAGTGGAGCCCTGAAAGTATGAAAATAATGCTGATGAATCATATCAATGGAGATATGGGAAAGGGACGCATCTAGTGGCTCCTCAACCTGGGGAAAACACGTAAATGTGCTAGTAGACCATCTACAACCTAAGAAGGATCGTAGGACATCAGGGGTGAAGTCTATGGATCTCCCACCTACCATAGAGACATATGCATGACTATCGAGATTACATGGACGCAGATTATTATAAAACTCCCAACACAAATCTAAATTGACAGTAGTCATGCAATAAAATAGTTTGTCTAACTCATAATACACACCAATCTCGATGATCTCAGGGGTAATTCTAGTAAGATATGACCGGTTGAGATACCGACAGCTCATCATCTGAAAGTCGGTATTCTCAAAGCGGTGTCGCTAGCCTCAGACGGAAACCGACCATCGGAAGGTGGTGGTGGAGGCTGTCGAGAGGTGCCCTCATCAACTCGACGCTTTTGCCTAACCCTAAACCATGCAAGTGGAAAACAAGTGTCCAGTTTGAGCCAAACAAGAAGCAAACAGAACATGAAAACGAATTTAGACATGGATCAAACCCAAATTTGAAGAGTCAAGCGAAAAAGGAAATATTACCGACGCTCCATATGCCGTTGATTGACTGGTTGGAGATGGAACGACTAAATCCCCAAATCTAGACCCGGATTTGCGCCTTGACCACGTTTCAGAGAGAAAGTGAGGTGGCTGGAGGAAGGGAAGCGTAGATCCAAGGGTTTAGAAGGATTTTGAGAGCAAGGAGGAGTCGGAGGAGGCAAGCAACAGGATCAGTCGGCGAAAAACAGCGGGCGGCGGTGAAAAACTAAGGTTTCTGTCGCTGCCCAATCGGGCGTGTTTTATATAGAATCGAGGGCACCAGTCGACTACTAAAACATGCAGTCAACTGGAGCAATCGACTAATGAAACATGCAGTCGACTGCACCCCAAATAAAAACTATATAGAATGGTTCTGTATCGCGGAACAGTGCTATCAGTCGACTGCAACAGTCGACTGATGTCTGTATCAGTTGACTGACACAGTTTAATTTTGCAGAATCCGAGTTTCAGAAATGCGCCAAATATTCTCTAGACCCCCAAAAATGCTCAAATTTGATGGAGAGGTCAGTTATGTTGATATCGATTTGGGAAAAATAAGTGTAAAAGTGTATCCAACTCGGATCTCAAGATAGATACCAACCCTATGACCATCAAGATTACAAAGATGCAACCTTGATTTTAACACGCTAGTTTAGGTAACGCCTTAATAGATTGGACCTGGCCAAGCCTGAATACATCTCTATCAGTCATTTACATGAGAATTATGCATTGAGTTCAAATGTGAATGTCTTTGCGACCACAATGCATAATGACATGTAATATTTTAGAATTTGAAATTTCCAATCACATTCTAGGAGCAATGAGCACATTGATTGTACACAAGCCTTTTCAATGATTGGTCCACTAAAGGATTAATATCTCTAGATGTCATTTTGGCTCAATATAATGCATCATAACTAACATGATGAACCAAATGCATCTTCCTAGTTACTCACTTAATTCCTAAAGACAAGTAAGACATCCTAGGTCCTTTGTGAGATATAGTCAAGTAGCACCCTTACTTTTAAATTCATGGAATCATGCAATGTGAAGTCTACTATTCTACAAGGCACAAACCAAGTCCTCTCCGAATGGAAGTGAACTCTACTTCGGGTAAAGGCTTAGTGAAAATATCGGCAAGGTTAGATTTTGATTCAACATAAAGTAGTTCAATATCTCCTCTTGTCACATGATCTCTAATGAAGTGATATTTGACATCAATGTGCTTTGTCCTAGAGTGATGCACCGAATTTTTGGTCAAATTGATAGTGCTTACGTTATCACATAATACCTTGACCTTAGAATAGTGTAGTTCATAATCCTCTAAGGTATGCATCATCCAAAGCAATTGAGCGACACAACCACCCATTGCCACATACTCGGCTTTGGTTGTGGACAAGGTCACACAAGGTTATTTTCTACTACTCCAACTTACAAGAGAAGGTCCAAGAAATTGACATCCACCGCTAGTACTCTTTCTATCTAATTTGCAACCCACATAATCGGAATCGGTATACCCAATTAAATCAAAATTTCAAGTTCGAGGGTACCAAAGACCTACATTAAGGGTACTCTTGACGTATCTCAAAATTCTCTTTACCGCCACTAAATGAGATTCCTTGGCACATGATTGGTATCTTGCACACATACCTACCGCAAAGAGTATATCCGTTCTACTAGCGGTTAGGTATAACAAACTACCAATCATACTTCTATATTACTTTGGGTTTATTAATTTTCCTTCTTGATCACTATCTATTTTGGTATTAGTTCCCATAGGAGTAGATACTACCTTAGCATTTTCCAAACCAAATTTCTTGATAAGTTCCTTAGCAAATTTCGTTTGATAGACATGAGTTCCTTCATTGGTTTGTTTGACTTGCAATCCTAAGAAGAAACTTAGCTCTCCAACTAGACTCATCTCAAACTCACTTTCCATATGTTTAATAAAGTCTTGAAGAAGTGCATTATTTGTTGAACCAAAAATGATGTCATCAACATAAACTTGTGCAACAAAAATGTCTCCATCCTTAAACTTTAAAAATAGGGTTGGGTCAATTGTTCCTCTTCTAAAGTCTTTGGAGATTAAGAAGGATGAGAGTCTTTCATACCAAGCCCGGGGAGCTTGTTTTAACCCATATAAGGCTTTCTTAAGTTTATAAACATGATTTGGGTAATCAATGGTTTCAAATCCGAGTGGTTGTTCCACATACACTTCCTCCTTAATAAACCCATTTAGGAATGCCGATTTCACATCCATTTGATAAAGTTTAAAATCCATATAAGTGTCATATCCTAATAAGATCAGTATGGACTCTAATCGAGCAACCGGAGCATATGTTTCATCATAGTCAAGTCATTCAACTTGATTAAATCCCCTAGCCACTAATCTAGCTTTATTTCTAGTGACTTTTCCTTGATCATCCAATTTGTTTCTAAAACTCATTTTGTTGTAACAATTGTACTATCATTGGGTCTTGGAACTAATTTTCATACGTCACTTCTCTCAAATTGGTTCAACTCTTCTTGCATTGCTAGAATTCAATCTGTATCAACTAAAACTTCATCAATTGATTTCGGTTCAAATTGTGATATTAGAGTGATTTGACTAGTATGATCTCTAAAGTAGGATTTAGTCCTTACCCCTTGGGCCACGTCTCCAACTATTTGATCAATAGGATGATTTTGATGATGCCTTACGGTCCTCAAGGTTATGGAATCATCATTTTTAGGAGGATCATTATCTACATTGTTTCTTTCATCATCCGAACCATCTCTTCCTCCCCCTTCATTCATACCCCCTAAGTGTAGATTTTGTATTTCTTGAGTAATGGCTTGATTTTGTTCAATTATATCCTTATCAATAGATGATTTCCTAGAGTAAGTACTAGTGGACTTATCAAACTCAACTTTGGATGATTCCTCAACCGTTTGAGTCCTTTTGTTGTATACTCTATATTCTCTACTAGTAGATAAGTATCCAACTAGAATTCCCTCATTGGACTTGACCTCAAATTTACCTAAGTCATCTTTAGTATTAAGAATATAGACCTTACAGCCAAAGACTTTAAAATAGTGAATTGTAGGAATTGTGTCATTCCATAGTTCAAAAGGTGTTTTCCTAAAAACTTATGAATCAAGACATGATTTTGAATGTAACAGCGGTATTAACCGCTTCGGCCCACAAATAGCTCGATAAGAAATATGCATTGAGCATGGTTCTAGCTGCCTCTTGTAAAGCTCGATTCTTCCTCTCCACTACACCATTTTGTTGAGGTGTTCTTGGACAAGAGAATTCATGCTTATAGCCATTTTCTAGACAAAACTTAGCAAAGTTCAAATTCTCGAACTCTCCACCATGATCACTCCTAATTCTATCAATTTTGAGGTCCTTTTCATTTTCTACTCTCTTGGTAAATCCTATAATTGTTTCTAAATTTTTTCTCTTATGTTTCAAGAAATAAACCCAAGTATATCTAGAGTACTCATCTACTATCACCAAACAATATTTGTTACCTACTAAGGAAGGTGTTCTATGACAATCAAAAAGATCCAAATGCAATAATTCTAATGGTAACGAAGTGCTAGTTAAGGTTTTACCTTTGTGTGATGACCTTGATTGCTTACCCTCTTGGCATGCATCGCACAATTTATCGTTGATGTACTTGATCTTTGGTAGTCCCTTTATTAGCTCCATCTTAGCTACCTTGGCTATGTTCCTCATATTGATATGTCCAAGTCTTCTATGCCATAGTCATCCTTCCTCTTTTTTTGATATTAAACACTTAACAGAGGGGTTAGAAGCATATGAAAGATCAACATAATAAAGATTTGTTTTTCTAAATCCTTTTAACACAACATTTTCAAGATTTTTGTGCTTAACTAAACACTTATCGGGGTGAAACTCTACATTATATCCGACATCATATAATTGGCTAACACTAAGCAAATTAAACCCCATATTTTTAACTTATAAGACTTTATGAATGATGATTGTGGGTGATACCTCAATTGTGCCTTTACCTATAATCTTGAGTTTCTCACTATTCCCAAATGATACCGTTCCTTTATTTATATAATTTATTGTGGAGAACTTGCTACATCACCGGTCATATATCTTGAGCAACCGCTATCCACAATCCACATACTTGCATCCTTCTTCTCCTCTACCTAGGAAACATAAAACACACACCTCTTTGATACCCATGCACTTGATTCAGAAATGTCATTCAAATATTTCTTAGGCAACCAAGCTTGTTTTACCTTTCCTTTAAGATTCTTCTTAACTTTGTTCCTAAGTGTATCATTTCTAGTACCATTGATTAAAGACATATATGCAGCTTCCTTTTCCTTAGGTCTATATCCTATTCCGGCCTTGTTGTAAATGACTCTTTGGTCTCTAATGATCATATCTAAATATTTTAATCCATTTGTGAACTTCTTTAAACATGCTCTTAACTCAATTACATCATTATTCAAATTTTCATTTTCTTCCTTAAGGATGCTTGACCCACTAGATGAACATGCATCATTTTTAATAGACTTAAGCTTTTCCTTCAAGGTTTTCATCTTAGATTGTGATTTGACAAAAGCATTTTTGAGATGAGCAATAGTTTTATAAAGAAATTCTACTTTGGGAGATTCTTTTACCTCATCATCACTTGATGATGATTCATCACTTGATTCCGCCTCACTTGATGAATCTTCTTCGCTTGCCACTTCCACTTGACTTGATTCATCTTTGTCATCTTCAAAAGCCATAAATATCATATGTCGGGTGACATAGCATAGTTCATCTTCATCCGATGAGTCTATGCTTGGTGTATCCCATGTAGCTTGGGACACCATGACTTCCTTCTTCTTTTTCTCCCTCTTCTTCTCCTTTTCTTCTTTCTTCTTTAATTCCGGACAATTTGTCTTGATGTGTCCTTTCTTATTACATCCATAACAAATGGCATTAGTGTTAAAACTTGAACTTTGACTACTTTTACCTTTTGAGGGTTGGAACATTCACTTCACATCCTTCCTTGTGGATTTCCTTGATCTTCCCATCATCTTCTCGACATAATGAGTCACTTCACTTGCCGACATTTCATCATCACTATCCGATGATTCTTGCTCGGATTCGGATAAAAGAGGATTCCACCTTCTTTTCCTTCTTCTTTTTCTTCTTCTTCTTTTCTACAATAAGAGCTATACCTTTCTCTTTTGAAACCATATTAGCTTATTCATGAAGTTCAAATTCACAAAATAATTCATCAAGCTTAACTAAAGAAAGATCTCTAGAAACCTTATATGCATCAACCATTGATGCCCATAAGGTGGTTCTAGGAAAAGATTGAAGAACATACCTTACTAGATCCCTATTGTCAATTTTCTCACCTATTACATGGAGTCCATTCACTATCTCCTTGAAACTTCCATGTATTTGACTCACGGTCTCATTGGTTTTCATGGTGAAGGTTTGAAGTTGCCCCAACAAAAGATCTCTCTTGGCCCTCCTAAATCCGCTTGATCCCTCATTTAATTCAATGAGTTTTTCCCAAAGCTCTTTGACGGAGTTGAATGGTTCTACTTTGCTTAATTGCTCCTTTGAGAGTCCACATTATAATATTGTTGTGGCATTTGCATTTGCTTGGGCCTTCTTTACGATCTCTTTTGTCCAATCTTTGGTTGGAAGAGGTGCTCTCGATCCATCTTTTGTTTTCTCAAATCCATCTACAACACTAAACCAATTTTTAATATCATTCATCAAATAATATTCCATCCTACCTTTCCAATATGCGAAATCGTTGCCATCAAAGAAGGGTGGTCGACTGGTGCTATATCCCTCTTGAAACGTCATCTTGATGCTTCGATTGACGATGAGTTCTTCCGATGTGAACCAAGCTCTGGTACCAATTGATAGGATCTTTGTGTTAGGCTAGCGCGCGCGCGCGGGGGGGGGGGGGGGGGGGGGGGGGAATAGCCTTTCTTCCAATTTGTTACCTACAATTTGTTAGCGGAAGCACAAAAAGAAGTAAAATTGAAAAACAATAAGAAGACAAGGCTAACTCCTCGATTTACTTGGTCTCTACCTCCTTGAGGTGACTAATCCAAGGCACACACACACTCAATCAAGCTTCACTATGATCTTCTCCTTTTCGATGCAAGAACGAAGGTGGAGAAACCTTTACAAGATTATCTCTTCCTCTCACAAGATTAAAAATGAGCTTAGGAAGAAGAGAATGAGAGTATTAAGTCTTGGAGGTTACTTGAAGATCTTAAACAGTAATTTTGAATCAGTTAAGTTTGTCTCTCCAAGCTTCTAACCTTATATACAAGTTACTGAAAATCCTGATACCAGTTGACTGCTGAAACATGCAGTCGACTGGTAGCACACAACGACTACTGTACCGTTCAAATCTGTGGAGATTTTGTGCGTCATCATCTCAACGGCATTATACTAGTCGACTGATAAAATATGCAGTCGACTGGTGTTTGCGAGCTGAGCGAACAGAGCCATTCTGTTCGCTCCCAATCGACTGTATCAGTCGACTAGTGTCAATGTACACGCTCTCACTCATCATTTCCGAAGTTGCTCTTGAAGTCATCCTCCTCAGCCTTTGTCCCTCAGATGCACTCAAGTCTGTATCTCTTCTTCGTGCCATCCTTCACGTTTGCCTCGAGGTTCACTTTCCTTCACTCTGTTGCTCTTTGTCCGTGGTCCCTCGGATGCACCATCCTTCACCAATCTTCAAGGATCTGAGCCATAAGATGAGACTTTCCAAGCTTGTGTAATTTACCAAGTCCTGCACAACTTAAGTATATATTAGAACCAATATAAAACCTAACTTAAACTCTTTGACACACACATCAAAAACAATGATCGTCCCAATTAATCCTAGGTCGATTGTATCAACATTATTTATTCGTGCGCCTTCAGTATTATATGGTTTTTGGATTGGGGCATGCTCCAAAAACTATGCCAACAACATTAGATGTAATCTTACATACATAATAATGTCCATTTAAAAAAAAACTTATAGCTAAAAGATCAGCAAATCCGTTGAGGTATGGAATTGAAGTAGTCGTATGAGATGTCAAATTTGATGCAAAAATATCCTCAATGGTAGGTAATTGGGGAACAATAAATTGATGAATTGCTTCAATCCAATTAAATCTACCTAGATTTTCAAAATCACCTACAATATCTGCAAAACCTAATGGAACCTTATATGCACTAGATGAAAATAAAACATAAACAAATATATGCAAAATGTATAATTTATGAAATACTAAAACATCAACATCTGCTTCAACTCTATAAGAATAGAGTTTAAGCAACTCCTCAATTCTTGATCCAGTATGTTCTTTTTTATAGGAGAAGTGTGCAACAAAGAGGTCACCCGATACATTAGTTGAGTTCATAGGAACAGAAGCTGTCACGCCCCGAGAGTAAGGTTGTCCGACGAAAATCGGACAGCACCTCCCCTGTAGCAGTGACAAATGGAACCGGTATACATCACCAACAGATAATACATATGCAAATTAAATCACAACCACACAGATAATATGCAGCCCACACGGCTGTAAAATCAAACACACAAAATAACAAGTCCCCAGCCCAATCATTACAATACTAAATTCAAAGGTTTAACTCACAATAAAATGAAAACCAAAATCATAAAAACCGTCCTCGGAAGCGACGTGGGACCGGCAGTCGGGATCCTCCTCCAAGTGTACTAGCATCGCTATCAACTATCTGGTAAAATTACCAATGTGGGTGGTGAGTATAAAGACTCAGCGGGTAATAGAATAGACAGTGTATGAGTATCATAAAGAACAGGAATACAAAAGGATACAGTCTCGGAAAGATAAATAGCAGATACTACTGGGTAAACAAAGTATATATCCATACCTGAAATCATATCCTAGGCTAACAGTGTAAGGTCTGAGATAACATAAACTGCTACAATTCTGCTCATAACTACCAGAATCACATATGAAGTATACTGTAATAGTAATCAGTGTCCAAGCATATATAACATGTATGTGATAACAGAACTGCATAAGTAAGCATAAACAGCATAAGCAGGTATATCAAAAAGTAGCGTATGCACGGATGGTCACTCCCGCCCACCCCTCAAGTCCATGACCCCAGTATGGACGAGAGGCCGGGACAATGACAAACTGTAAGTTGCATAGTAGCTGAATAGCTACGTCTGCGACGGGGGTCCCTGCTGCCCGCGACTCCAGCAGACACTACCCATGAGTGTGCGAGTGGGGGGCATGACAGGACATGCAGCACGCTCCAAGCTACCACTACCCATGAGTGGCCGAGCATGCGGCCTAGGCCAACGACCGTCTCAACCACAAGGGAGCCAAAGTCGTTGGCTATGCATGCAATGACATGATGCAAATAATGCAACAGTCATCATATATATATATAACAGGAAATCTGGTATGCTACATGAATCCGCATGCTCAATACTAAGCATAAATAAACAGCAGTCAAACAGGTAAACATGGCATATAGTATCTACTAGTTATCAAGAATAACAACGGGAGACTGTATATATACGAAAGTGAGCATCTCGAAGATTGAGTGGATAAAGTATCAAGCACAAGAAATAAAATGAGTGGAGTCAAGATAAACACTACTTTATCTGGGCTACTCATGCACCAAGAACAATAACTAAAGAAACAAGTAAGAAGTACCCGCCTCAAATGTAGGCTAAATCTGACGTCAACTTCGTCATGACACCCGCCTCGATCAGAGTCCTGTGTCAACGTATAAATTTTAACTAATTACATATGAAATTGAATAACTATACTAATGTGCATGACCAACGAATTTGATCCGAGTTCCTTCATTATTCTCTAATAATTCTCATTACCGTTCTATCGAATCACAAGTCCATTCTTAATTCACACTAAAGATTCAAAACCAAACACTTAACCTTACAATAACTCACCTTGGATGACCCACTGCCCGAAGATATTGCTGGCACCGTACAGTGGCACTGTCTACTGCCACAGATCAACCATAGAGCCTCTACAGGGCTACACACATACGAAATCAACCCAATAAACACATGCTCACTACCAAAACCCAACATCAACACTACAGATCTGTAACCAATACTAAAGATGCCTTACCTAATGAATCGAAGCCGGGAATACACTGCCGAGGAGGTGTAATCGTCGGCACAAGCACACCGGTGCTACCTGCCGCCACAAATTCACAGATCGAAGCTCCTACAAAGCTACCAAAAACACCATCACACTGGTCAATACCCAGTACACATTGAATCCAACACTTAGGTCTACAGATTTAACTTATGAAGTGAACGAGGCCTTACCTATTGCTTCCCGGAAGAAGAATAGCTGCTGGAATTAGATCCAAGCCCTTCACAGCAAGTCACTAGTGACTCACGGCCAGAAATCCCACTGCTGAGGAAGTCCACCGATGTCCGTTTGCTGCTGGAGAATCCTGGCCAAGCTCCTCACAGCGTGACATTACCGGGACAACACCTCAATCAACGCCACATCCCAATCTAACCTCAAATCACAAAACTAAAGTCTCAAAACCCTAATCGAGCCATTCTATAACTCCACTTACCTCAGCACCCGACGGAATCAGCTCGATGCGAGGCTACACTCCGAGAAGCTCCACCGTCACGGCCCCGCGTTAAGGAGTTGAGAAGCTCGGAGACTCGATCTGCGACTAGGCACCGTCGGCGGATAGGGTGAGCTCGAGGGGAATCGGGCGTTTTCGGCGGAGTGGACACGAAGGGAATGAGAAGGGAATGAGAAGGCCTTTAGGGCTCGAGCACTGTAGCTTCTTATTTATATAGGTAGGGTTTAATTTCTCCACCTAATTAGCTCCCTAATAAGCCTCTCAAATGGTGATTTTCATTATCCCTTTAAACACTGTCATAAGTCCTCCAAATAAATCCAGAAAAATATCTAAAAATTCTCATAAATCATTATAGGTTATTTTATTTTGCCGTATCTCACAGAAGCACCTCTATCTGAAATACCAAACAATAGATATACATCTCTTCTAGTGAAAGGTACTAGGACACCTGAAAATTTAAATTGATTAGTTTTCTATTATGCACTTCTAACATTCAAAACTATAAAATGTACTTGAAAATATAAAGGTTTGAAATGCTGAATCCTAACTTTGAAATATATTCACAAGTAAACCATGAATTTACTGAATATCTTGTATGTCCAAAAAAAAAGTAAAAGGAAACTGTTCAATGATCGTTTTGTGTTGATCATGTAACAAATATAACCACGATCTTGTCCTTTCATTGTTAGATGACTAAAAAAAATCATTAAAGTGACCTAAAACACTGGTTCATTAGAATTTATGACCAATATCAACTGATGACTAGAATCCCATAGCAAAAATAAATTATTAACATAAATAAATAAATGTACATATGTAAAAATAATGTTTCTATGATTAAGGAAAACCATCACATATTGTGTTGGTTTTTACTAACCAGCACAATATTGTAGCTGATTTTTACAAACCAACACACATTGTAGCTGATATTGAAAAAACATCACCACATTGTAGATGGTTTGCAAAAATCAGCTACAATGTGACCATTTGAATAAACCAGCATATATGAACTCGATTTTTTGCAAAACAGCAATATGCTGGTACTAATTTTGGAAAATACCACCTATGTGCATATTTTTGAAAAATAGTATCATCATGTTCCTTCGAAATCAACCACTAAATTGTATCTCTCAGTGGTTTTTAAACAACGGGTTCTTAGAAACAACAATGGGTAAAAGAAAAACACTCAACGTACCTTTGCAACTCCTGTGGAATGTGCCATTAAAAACCACGAGTAGAAAATGAAGAGGAGGGAGATAAGCAGTATAGGTTGGACGAAAACCCTAACTCACTCCACGCGAGTTGATCACTTAAGAAGATGACTTGGGTCTAGGGTTTGACGTGGAGGAAGAGAGGAGCGGGATGAGAGGGAAAGATGATTTAGAGCTTTGGTTTTGAAAACCAACGACGTGAACGAAGGGAAGGGTAGAGAGAGGGCTAAAATATGTCTACGTGTTTTGAAGAGAAGAAGATACTAGATTTTGTTCGTATCAACTCACCAAGTTGGTTGTTGTCTACAGTCGTCCATATAAGAATGTGCAGTGTATCAAAATTGTATATATTTATATAATAATGTTGTGTGTAACAATTTTAATTGAATTTAATTTGACATTTTTAAAGTTTTTTTAATATAAAATGATGAGAATGGAAATAAATAAATCATTTGCGGAAGTTTAAAGTTCTTTAGTTGGCTTTATATTCATATAAACACGGTCATTATTTCTTAAATCTTGGAAAAGCCAAGCTGAAATTTTATTTTATTTTTAATTTTTAAAATATATTTTATTTTTTTTATTTCACTAGGCTTTTATATTTTTAAACCGACTAATTCTAAAATTGATTGGACTGGACTGACCCATCATAGTTTTCACATAGGTGATAAATCAAGAGGGCGGTCATGTCTTTAAAATTCTAATTTTATTGAATAAAAATTCTTATAATGTGAAAAGTTAGGATTCAACCCTTTAGATGCCTAATTAAACACCCGGAGAATTTAACCATTTCATCATTATCCATACAATTGTATGATTTCGTCACTAATATTTACATAAAATTATAATTTCATACCACGTAGTTCTTAATTACTTCATTCGTACTAATATCATTTTAATATTAAAAATATTTTAAATCGAAATATGTTTTATTTTAAAATAACGTTCCTATTATTTTTTTTTAAATATTAACTTCAAAAGTTTCAATTTTGAAAAAAATATAACATATTTTATGATTCCTAAGAAAGTTCAAATTTTTTATGGCAAAGTGTACTGTTATCGTATTTTCTATGTTATGCTATAACATCCGCATTCCGCCACACGTGACCTAAAAGTTCCACTTTTTCCTCGAGCTTTACTGATCTAAAATGCTAGCGGCGAACCGTCTTTTTGTGTGGGAGAAAAGATGATTTGTTTGTCCCAATGCTTTCTTTAATTTATTTCTAAATTAATATGAAAAAAAATAAATCAGTAATTATTAGTCATTAATATAAACGCTAAGGGTGCGTTTGGTTGACGGTTATTCTGGATAACTTTAATTATCCATCCAAGGTTATCAACAAAAACTTTATTTCGTTTAGGTAATTGATGAGTCCCGAGTAATGTTCCATGCCCGATACGTCAGCAAAAGAGGCATACAACTAGGAATCGAAAAACCTCGGAAAATTGAGGTTTTTTTTTTTATTCCGGAGTTAATAAATTTATTTTACCTAAAATATTCTCGGATAAGAGAAAAATATGACAAAAAAGAAAAGCATAAAGAAAAAAATAGGAAAATATAAAAAATAAAATTTAAAATTTTTAAAAATATAATAAAAATGAAAAATCATTAAAAAAAATAAAAATTGTAAAATAATTTAAAAAATAGAAAAACATTTTAAAAACATAGAAAAAACATAAAAAAATTGAGAAAAAAAAAATAAAAAAACGTAATTTTTTTTTAAAAAAGTAAAAGTAAAAATAATAAAAAATGTTAAAAAAACATAAAAAATAGATTTTTTTTTAAAAAAACATAAAAATGTAAAAAAAAACGTAAAAAAATAAAAAAAAACTTAAAAAATAAAAAATAAAAAATAAAAAATAAAAAATAAAAAATAAAAAATAAAAAATAAAAAAAATGTAAAAAACATAAAAAATTAAAAAATAAAAAAAACAAAAAAAAAGTAAAAAAAATAAATAAAATTTAAAAATTAAAATTAATCAAATGATTGCGTCACAAATTCATATAAAAGAATAAAAATTATCATTTAAAATTTTTGTTAGAATGAATTAAGTAATTAAATTAATGATTATATTATTATTAATAATTTGATTAATAATAATAATAATTTGTTAATGATACGTAAAATAAATAAATTTAAATATATAAAATTTATTTATGAATTTTTAAAATTTTAAATAGATTTTATATAATATTTTTAGAAGATAATTCTGTTAAAATTAAATTAAGTCATATTAAAATTGAAAAATTATTGACTAATTAACCTAACCTTTCAATTAACTCCCTAAATTTTATTCATACGCCGCCTTCCCTAGTTCCCTTCCCTCGGGCCGTCTCTGCCGTCGCCACCAAAGTCCAAACCACTTCCTCTGCCGCTGCTTTTCACCTCTTCCACACGCGCCGCCGCCGACGCCGCCGTGAGCTGTCGTCGCAGAAGACGTTGCCGTGAGCTGTCGCGTGACAAATCTGGTAAAATATTCAAAGTCTCGCACGTTATTATCTACCGGAAATTTTCCCGTGCCGGAACGCCCCAGGCGTTCCACGTCGGTTCTGACGAACCATGGAACTGACATCAATGAATTTGAAACCTCTCTTTGGCAATTCGGAATCCTAGGGTTTCCATTTAGTTATTTCTGCCCCTTTTTTAATAACTTGGATTATTTGATCAGTTCGAATAGCCCATTCTTTTCCCTTATTTTTTTTTCCACCAATGTGTTTCATTCATGTGATTTTTTATATGTTCTCCAAAACATGCTCGAAAATATTTAGTGATATGTTGATATACGTCTAAGTATGTAAGTGCTTTACATTTATTTGAATATCTAGTACTTGTTGAAAAGGGGTTGTCATCTTGTTTCAGTCTTTTGAGATTATGCCTGCTGGTTTTCATTTGAAGACAAGTGTCAGGAGCAAACTTAAGGCTTCAACTGAACAAGGGAAAGCATATGGTAGGAAGAGAAAGAACGTAAGGGCGATACAAATTTCTGAAGATGAACGCTTTGAGTCTGATGGTGTACCATATAGAGGGACAAGGAACAGGGAATTCAAAATCAGATTAGTGAGTGATAACAACAGGAAGAAGCTGATTAGGGAAGGAAATGCAAAATTCAATAATTTTAGGGGAAGTTCTGAATTTCAGCCCCGTGGGAGGGCAAAGAATGATGCTACTACTTGGAATAAGGAGCAGTTTAGTGAAGCAAGAATATCTAGAAGAAAAAGTTATAGTGATAAACGAAAAGGTATGTATGATGGTGATTCTGATGTGCATGAAGCATCTAATCCGAGACGTATTATGCGCAAAGGCAGGACTTTGAACAATGGTGCTGTGCTTGGTAAAGAAGATGATACAGGAGTCCGGACTAATGACTATCATGCTAAGGTTAGGTCCAAGCAAGACAGCTTTGAAAAATTTTCTGATAAATTTGGACCAAAGATGACAAAGCAATCCAGAGATGCATCTTCCGAGGGAGGTGATGTTGGTACTGGAGATGGAATAGTAGAAGATGACACAAAGAAGAAAAATAAATCAAGTCAACTTACAGAAACCAAACATGAAAGGTTTCAAACAAGAGTGCTTGATAAATCTGGAAAGAAGATCCGCGTCAACAGGAAGGCTTTGGCTAATGCCACTGCTGGAACAAATCTTCCAGTGAGAAAGAAAAAGAGAGGCATTAGAATTGATCCATATGACACTTCAAACAAGCGATTGGATGATGGTGTTACTAACAGCGGTCAGTATCTCTGGCTTTCACACTCCTTTCCAAATTCTCCATCATAGGTTCCCTGTGATAGGATTCAACTTTTGTTTCATTTTACTATTTTACTTCTAACATCTTCCTTTTACTGGACTCTATAGAGTCAGCATTCACATTAGGAAGATCTTTATTAGTTAGATTGGATGCCATGAACTTGTCCAATGGTACAGTATGACTATTGCCTTATGACTAGTTCTGTGAAATATTGCACACAGGATGAAAAGATGAATGCCGATGATCATCAGTGGCTCAAATTATTAAGCTCTTGTTTTGGTTTTTAATTTTTTCCCTCTGTATTTTGCATACATGGCATGCAGAGAAGGTTAATGAGGAAAAGACTGAAATCTCAATGAACGCTCAGTTTCGTGCAATACAGCCAAGCTCATCGATCCTTTCATTTGTTGAAGATAATGTAAATTGATAAATCATTGAGCTCATTTCTTTCATGGTTTTTTATTGTATTTAATGCTTTGTCCTTGCTATTAGCTATTGGGACGCAGGCGAATGATCGAATTAAAAAATGCTGGTTATAATGCTAAGCTCTCTGCGCCTTTGGATAATGTTCCCTTCTCAACAAGCACTGAAAGAGAAAGGATTGAGGAAAATGTATGACTTTTCTTTGGGAAAGACAATTATAAGTTTGTTTCTTTTTTTTTTTTTTTCAATCTCAAAGTATTAATTAGAATTACTATTAGTTGGCACCAAGAATAATTTTTTTCTCTTCATTTATCTTGACAAAATTTTTGACCTATTAATGGTGTTTTCCTTCATTCAGGTATTTAGGAATAAGCTGGAGTTTTTTGCTTCAGCAAAAGTTTCGTCCTCATTTCCACCTCCCATGATTCCAGAGATAGCTTTTGCAGGTATTCTACAGTTTGTTTTTGACGAGCTAGCTTGCTTGTGTTACACAAGCAATTTTTTAAATTTTTTATCTTATAAGAATCTGTATACCTCTATTTGACATATATACCCTATTGCCAAATAGTAGTTATATTTATGCCAAAAATGTTGGACAGCTATTAATAATCTAGACAACTCTTTATTCAACTTTATTGTTCAAATTTTTTTGAGATTGTCCTGCATTATTTTAGAAGTTACACAGGATAACTAATTTGGTTTGGTTACTCATCTGCATTTTTCTAGAATATTTACCTTTGGATTAATGAATTGTCTGTTTGACAAGTTATTCTGGTCAATTACGAAATATTCAATCCTGCATCTTGAGCGTGCTACTATTTACTGTTGTTGGCTGATGTATCCATGGTTTAGATTAAAGCTTGTTTATTTAGTTATCTGTGTCTTTCTAGAACTTTCACTTTTAGATTTGGAAGAGATAGTGAATTGACTGCTTGACAAGATAATATGGTCATTTAGGTAGATCAAATGTCGGGAAGTCCTCACTGTTGAATGCTCTTACTAGACAATGGGGAGTAGCATGGACATCAGATAAGCCAGGCCTTACTCAGGTATTTTATGTTTAATTAGCCAGCATGCCATGTGTATGGTAAATGAACAAAAAGGTTCTAATTTATTCTTTCACAGACTATTAACTTTTTCAAGCTTGGCTCAAAGCTATGTTTAGTTGATTTGCCGGGATATGGCTTTGCATATGCAAAAGAAGAAGTAAAAGATGCATGGGAGGAACTTGTGAGTTTGCATTTGTATACTTCTTAACTTTGTACCTATATAATGTTTTTGATAAATTCCTTTGTATAGTAGGATCATCTTTGTACAATTATTACATATCTCTTTAACAAACATCTTTATTTAGTATACTTTTTGATCACTGTTCTTTTTTTTTTTCAAATGAATCAGCCAAATTCTATTCTAGATGATAGAAATCTTTCATTGAGATTTTTTTGCAAAGTACATCAACTTATCAAAGCTCAGGAGCATAATGACCTTCAATAACATATGTCCTGACAATTTTCTGCCAGCATTGTTAATTTTCTTGTGATAGCCCATGAGCTGAAAATTAGAGGTCTATTTTCTTAATTAGCTTGAATTATTATGCTAAAATAAATAATGATTCTTGGACCTGGAAGATCTCTACTATCTGGAGCCTTCAGATGCATTTTTAGTTCAGCATTGTTGAGGACAAACGTCTTGAAGGTGTTCTCACTTCTCATCATGGGCTAAAGTGTCCTACTTGTTAAATGGCTGGAAAGTTGAATAAGGAATTCTAATCCAATCTCAAAATGTGACACATAGATTGGACTGAAGTGTTCTTTTGATTGAGAAAATAAGATTGTCCAACCAAATTCCATCATCTTAAAGTATGTAATAATGAATTATGGACAATTCACATGCATCTTGTAAAAAAAGATTCCTTTTTGGGACCCATGTTGCACACTTGACTGCACTTATACTCGGACTATGATTAATGGTCTATTGTTGCTCAAACAGCCTATTGTGTTGTTCTTATGCTGATTTATTGCAACTAAAACTTGACAATTTAGTGCTAATTTAAACAACCTATATTATATGTTTGCTGTTTCTGTTGAACTACATCTTTACTTGTCTTGTCGTTCCTATAACTCGTGCCATCAATCTGAAGCAGCGATTTGAATTTCAGGTGAAGGAGTATGTTTCAACTAGAGTTGGCCTACAACAAGTATGTGTCCTCGTTGACACTAAATGGGGTATGAAACCAAGGGATCATGAGCTCATTGATTTGATGGAAAGGTGTGATGTTCTCTACATAAATTCTTTGATGCAGTTTGCAAATTGTGGGAAATTATATTCTTAATATTCTTCTTGATGGATGAACTGCTACTATTGATCAGTAATTTTGTTCAGGACAAGGATTTATCTGGAGCATCACAGGGTTTAATTTCTTGAAAACATTGACCAAGCAATTACTCTGGTGTGAATTGTTTAACTGTAATAATAGATTTCTCAGATCAGATTGGGCCTTGGCATGAATGGATCAGGATTGTGCCATTGTGCAAGCTTTCTCGTGCAAGAAAACATATGCTTTAGCATGTTTACACGAAGTTAACATTTAAACAATCAAGATAACTTGAAGTCCCATATATTGGGATTTTTTTTAACATTTCAAGCATATTCTACTTTTATCCCATCTCATTATCAAATTTTAGCCTATGCTATGTTGAATCTGAATTGCACAATTTTCTCTTAATATTTATATTGTTTCTTCCATGGCTCCAAATGAACTTTTGGGTATTATTCTAGTTTTGAGTCTTGTTCATTGTGGCATTTCCATTGAAATTTGATTGAATTTTTTTTGCATGAATTGTTCATCAGATCTCAAACGCCATATCAAATACTATTGACAAAGACAGATTTAGTATTCCCCATTGATGTTGCACGCCGCGCTATGCAAATTCAAGAGGTGAGTTTTCCTAATTTTCCAAGTTTGGTTGGATACAGAAAATTATGGTAATACTTCATTTTGTTCATCATGTCAGAATCTCAAGTTGAACAAATCGATCATAAACCCAGTGGTAAGCTTTCATGCTCTGAAAATGATGTGTCGGATGTCAGATTTATTGTAGTCTTCATGAACTACTCAAAACACAATGAGTTTTCTTTGTAAAGATGCCTATCTGATGACGTGAAACTAAATGCAGCTGATGGTTAGCTCCAAGTCGGGTGCTGGCATCCGTAGCTTGAGGACTGTGATCACAAAGCTTGCTCGATTTCTGAAACCATAGGGCCACTAGTAGGGTTCCTCTAACCTTCAAACTTCCTATTTCGATTAAAAAAAAAATCATCTATCATCACCTTGCAATTCTTCTCTAACCTGATGTGCTGACTGATCAACACAGCTGCAACCCAAAGCAACACTCAAGAAACATAATTCTCCACATCAAAGAGAACGCTTAAAGATGTGATCTTGTGCATTCTATTTAATATAAACAATCATCAATTTGCTTGTACCTGAATGTTTGTCCTGGCTAGTTGAGGCAGTCGAGCAGAATGGCTGCTACTTCAACCACCAAACTCCCATAGTGTCGCCTGGGCTCAATATGGCATCGATCTGCCGATAGTTTTGAAGTTCTAATTATGTGAGCGTGCTACCTTGATACGATGATTCTAGTTTCAATAGCAGAGTAAGCAAGCTATTATGTAGTGAAATCATTTCAGTTGGTTTACCATACGGTTGTTAGAACTTTGAACCTTATTTTATGTCAAACCAAATCTATTTGTTAAAGTTTGGTATATTTGCAAAATATTGCTCGCTAGTCTTTTAGAATAGCCTGATATAAATGTTGCCAAATATTAAGATTGCTCATTTTTTATTTATTATAAAAATTAAATATGCATTCTTTTTTATTTATATGGTCGCTCTTCATTTAAACTTCATTTAAATAGTCCATAATTTAATTTTATCATATTACAATATTTTGTATATATATATATATATATATTCTTTTAAAATGATGCTATTTTATAGGACAAAAATGAAAAGAACGTCTATTATTTGATAAATTGTCAAATGAATATATTCTTTTCAAAAATATTTTTAGATTAAATTTTAATATTTAGATTATAGCAGCTACTATCGTTAGTTATTACAATATATAGAAGTTACTGGTTATTACAATGTGTAATGTGTAGTAGTTGGTTGTTAGTTTTCTATACTAATATCATTATCTCATTTTAATTTTATTTGAAAGTGATAATTTAATTAAAATAATATTTTAAATTATAAAATAAAAATGACACCCATTATAAATAAAATGATCACTAGGTAGGTAAAGGTTAGCATGCATATGACCTTTTGTCAAATATATAAAAACTAATAAGTAATTATTAGAGTATTCATATTAATTTTTATAAACACAAAATTTAATTTAAATTTTACATTTTATATAAAATTTTTTTTGCATTAGCTACTTTATTCCTTCTCTAAATTTAGATTTCATAAATAATAGTTTTTTAAATTTAAAAAATAAAATTCATTCCCTAAATATTAAAATATTATTTAATTTGGGAGAGAGAAAAAAAAATAAAGGGAATGAATTGTGTAATGCATAAGAAAAAATGAAAATTAATAAAAAATAGAAGAGAAAAGAAAATAATAAAAAAAATAAAGATAATTAAAATTTTAAGATAGCTAACCTAGTATATAGTAAAAATTAAATATCTAAATTTAATAAAATGAATAATTTATTTAAATATTAGAGATATTATAAAAAAAATTAATGTAAATATTTTTATAATATATTATTAATAATTGCGAGCTAACACCAACTTAAACTAAAATCCGATTATTTCAAATAGGTACAATGAATAAGAGCACATTTGATTTGATGTTAATTGAAAACGAAGTCTTGTCATTTTCTTTTATTGCGTTGATTAGATATATCATCATCATCCCTGGAACAACTCTTCCAGAACCTTACCTTTTTTGTTTTTTTTTATGAAATTCTAGAAGCTTACCTAAACATACGAATAGGTAACATCTTCTTTTTTCCTCCTCATCGATCAAAGACCGGTCCGTCCCCAATCGACGGCGCGAGTTTCTCCAAAGACTGCGTCCGCAGAGAGACCCGATCGCCTTTCTTCCCACCCAATTCCACCAGCCACTCCCTCGATCCATCTATAATCGATGGATTCAACACCAGGCACCAGCTCCAAGTAAAATCAACGCGCGATTCGTGGTGTTCTCCATTCGCATCTAGTCAACCGAGCGGAGGAGAGCCAAATCCGCCCCCAAAATCGCTCCTTGTTTTTTCCTTGGGTGTCAGAGATCTGAAGGAGGAGGAGCAGCGATGTGTCCGCTCAGAGTGCTGCTGATCTTTCTCTCCGCCACTTTGGCTGGTTTCTTTCTTCTGAGGAACCTCAAGACTCAGTCTGACCTAATCGAAGAGCCCCTGGAAGACGATTTCCCAAAAGAGCAACTTTCTCTTTCCAACAAGGTAAATTTTCTTTTCTCCTTTTTTTTTTCTTATGAAAGATCTGATTTTTCTCGTTCTTGTGTGGTATGGATGATGAACTTTGGAGGTGAAATTCAGGTTTGTTCGAAGATTTATTCGGGCTTCTGGACATGCGTCGATATGGCGAGCGGGAGGTACTTGTGGAGGATCATGGCGCCTGCTGCTACCAAGGAGAAGAAGGCTTGTTGATGAACGTGAGGAGAAATTATTGTGGCCTGCCTCTTTTCTTTCATCTTTCTTTGCTGAGAACCAAAAAACAAGAAGAAAACCAAAACATATAAGTACTGTTGATTTATCACAGTATTGTTTGTATCCAACAAAATTTTTAACTGATGATGTATATTTTGTTGTATACACATTTCATAACTTTTTATAATCTTAATTCATTATATTTGCTTGCTGTGCCAACTAAATGGTGTTCTTGAGCTCTCTGCTACTACCAAAAGCTGTTTGTTGCTAGCTTGGTGATGGAAAATATAGATAAAAAAAATACTTTCTAACACAAATCATATGATTTCAAGTTTTTGAAATCTTGTAATCCTGTATGTTTTGTTTGAGATGATCTTAGTGTCGTCATTTTTGGTTTCTGATGTTTGTTGCTAGCTTGGTGATGGAAAATATAGATAAAAAAAAATACTTTCTAACACATCATATGATTTCAAGTTTTTGAAATCTTGTAATCCTGTATGTTTTGTTTGAGATGATATCTTAGTGTCATCATTTTAGTTTCTGATTTGATCATGATCATCCACTAGAATCCATTGGGAAGGTATTCTTATATGGTTGTGATTCAGATGAACTATTCATAAAGTGTTAACTCATTTTGTAATTTCAATGAACTTCTTGCTTGTGCTTCACTTCCTAAAGCAAGTTTGCCATCTTTTTCCAGCTCATGTTGCGACATTTTCAATACTGATTCAAACCCTTGTGTGGTGGAGTTGACATTGATTAATAATCCAGTATGAATGTTTGTTTATAGAAGAGATGTCTTTCAGTCTCGTCCCTAATGCCTACCAATGTTACATCCTGGAACTACAACTTAAGGCCCTGCCCTATACACATTGGTTGGCTGTGTTTCTGTAGAGATGGTTGAAATTGTGACAAACAAGTTGAAGTAATTCAATTTTGAAAAGAATGTAAGGGATAGAGGATACGCAATGTTATTGAAGTAATTCAATTTTGAAAAGAATGCGGGATAGAGGGTCTCAATATTAGTGAAAAATTCAAGGAAGAGATATGATTCATGAAGCTGACTTTATATAAGTTGGAACTAGAACTACTTAGTGCAATGGTTGAAAATATGGTATATTGTGCCTCTACTTTCCTTACTTAAGGTCTATAGTTCAAAATATGCTTGTCTCTTAATTCAAGTTGATGTGCATTAAAAAAAAAAGGTAAATGGTGTATGCTGAACATCAAAAAAGCTGCATAATATATGAATAAAATGTATTATTTAAAAAATAACTTTAGAAACAAGGAAGTAAATGTTTAGGGTGTATACCCCAGAAAGATTTATGGTGTCTTGTTTACATAATAATATCCTTCTCTTGCTTAGCTTCTGCTTGTATAATTGTCCTTAAACTCGAAGAACAATAAAGGATAAATGATCTGTCCTTTGTATATAAATAGGCTGGAGATTGAAGTTGTTGTTTACTTTTGCTTATGAAATGCTTATAATGAATGATTCCCACCAACCACTTTAAATAAGATGAGCAATCTCCTTTCTCCAATTCTGACTAAATGATTCTTTTGGTTATGAATGATTGATTAGTACCAACCACTTTGGATAAAATAAGCATTCTCCTTTCTCAAATGGTTGAGTGCCTGCCCACTATTTTTATGATAATATTCGATCGAGGATGCCTTAATTATCAAAGATGGCAAAAGGATAGTAAACTGCATAAGTTTTAGATGACTGATTCGCCATTGGACTAGTGAACTAATTTGGTTGGCTTGGATGTTCAGGCATTAACTTGATTTAGATGAACCTTTCAAGTAAGGTTGGACTCCGAAGGGTGACAGTCCCCGTCGGCATGAGTCCAAGAGCGAAATCATCTTAGAGAGCAACTCGGTGCTTAACCTTTTGTTGATTCGATGATGCCTCATCTTTATCACATTTCCTCGGTAGTACATTGTTCTTGGTAGAACATACTTCAGTTAGCAATGAATAAACCATCCCTATTTCGAGGAGGTATACTAGAGGCAATCTAAGAGCCCCTTCGTGTCTGCAACAATTCTATATGCGAAAATTGTAGAGAATGATCGACGACACCTACATGATTGAGGATCTAGCTTTTGTTCGAATGTGTGAATGCCCCATTATGGACACTTTACCCGAATCATGTGCTAAAATGTTTGCACCCTCATTCTGTTGTAGAAGTAATATTTCTTTTGTTGCTTTGCTTTACATGTGAGATTTATACTATTGAAGTTCCTTTGTTCACAAAGCACACCATCATGTTTGTATTCTCTGAGTTCAGTTTGATCGTCTAGTTGCACGATAATGATAGCGAGCCTACCATCAGCCTCATCAGACATTCCTTGGAGCAAACAATCAGCTCCAACTCAAAGGAGTCAACATCCTAGTGGATACCACGGTAGCCATATTGATGGGAATTGGGAATATCTGAGGAACCTTTTCGATGAACAAAAGGAATGGGGACATAGTTTTCGCAAATAAAGACCAGTAACAGAGTGAGGAGAAGAATTTACGGGCAAACCAATTTCAAAGATGACTAGCATATAATGCAATATCTTCCTTATATATTGTTGCCTCCTCCATCCCCTATTTTCTTGTTCTTATCTGCAACTAATTTCATGCTCATGGGAGGAGGCAGCATATGGCGATGGAGTTCGGCATTCCCCTCGCGGTAAGCTTGACGATGTATCGATGAACAAGGACAACCATGGCGCAAGATGAGCACCTTCATTGTTAAGTCTTTAAAGCTCTATCCATTCTCCATTATTGCCTTGAAGTGCCTTTGGACCATAGTTTGCAAAATTGTGATTAGAATCGTAAAATTGTAATATCTGAAAGTACCAATCAATCCGGGATAATTTGGAATCGGCTTTTGGGGTGAAATTGGAGCAGAATATGGGATCATATAGATTGGTAAAATCAGTATGATTCTACATTACAACGATTCACATATTATTTTTTGCTGGAACTGTTTTGTTGGCATTTAACTAGGCCACCTTGTGTTTTTTTTTTTTATTGCCTCAAATCCTAAAGATCCAATCTTACTTTTCCAATCCTGACGAATCCAATCCTATTGATCTAATCCTTATCAATCATGATCCCAAATCAATCCTATTGATCTAATCCTTATCAATCATGATCCCAAATCAATCTTGCATAGGATCACAATCCTACCAACTATGCTTTGGACAATGAGGATCAAACATGAATTAGATAATTCAATTTCCTTTATAAAATCAAATAAATATTTTTATTTTTAAAAAATATTATATTTTTAAAAAATATTTTTAAATAAAAAAAATAAAAGGTGCCCAATATTTTATTTTTTTTATTCGGAGATGCCATTACAAATTAAGTGATTTATAAATTATTACAAATATAATTAAAAATTAGGCAAAAATTAAAAGGGCAATCTAAATTTTACAAATCACAGAAGAAGTGTTTTTTTTTTCAAAAAAAATTAAATAGATGTGCCTCCCATAATTTTATCTCGAAAATATCCCTTGATCTAGCACAGTTGTAAAAGCTACGGGTAACTTTTATAACATGTAACAACTATTGGATAGTTTATATGTGTAAAAGCTACTCATTAGTTACTACAACATATTTAGGATAAATTTAGGATGTAATATTTATACCGTATAGAAACTACCTAATCGCTGCTACAATGTGTAAAAGCTACCGCAGAGCTGCTACAACGTATTTAGTGTGAGATTAGGGATTATGATTTAGAATATAGGGTTTAAGATCTATAAACATTATTATATCAAAATATTATTTAATAACTTAGTCAAAATTATTTAAACTTCATCAAAATTATTTTAAAATAGTTGTACAAGTTATTATGCAATTATTACAACCCTAAATCTTAAATCCTAAATTCATCCTAAATATGTTATTAGTAAAAAATATGATACTGCTACGTTAGCACTGCCCTTATGACCACCCCAAGATATTGAGAGAGAGTTTAGCAAGAACTCAAATTGGCAAGTGCATGAACATGCAAGAGCATCCAGTAGCAAGACCAATTTATTTTCTTAGACGTAGTTATGTTTCCCTTCAAACTATGACTCGAGAAGAAAATGAGGCTACTAGCCTCTCTTTTGGGTATTGAAGAAGGACAATCGAGACTACCAACAAGGAAGATGACCATCCTATGGTCTTTTGATTTGGTTGTGCTCTATTCAGAGTATAGATGAGGAAAAATCGTCTTTCTAGTTGCCGACACGACCATCCCATGCCTCTGGCATGAGCGTGTTATATTATGTCTTTTGATGAATTCTAAATTTGATCTTTTATTATTTTTTTAATTTATTTTAGATTTTTGGGATTAGTTTTCTTCTCTAAAAATTAGTTTAGATTTTATCTCTTTCTTTTAGGATGAATTTTCTATTACTTTTTCTTTTGTTTATTGTGATGTTTTCTTATTTCTTAGATTATTTAAACAAGGGTTAATACTCTTATAAAAATATGTTATGCTTGGTTTTAATTTGAATAAAAATTTATTTTCATCTAAACCTATAGGCAACTCCTCTTCGTTAGTGAATTCCCCCTCTTCCTATGCTTTCTCTGCAAATCTCTATTCAAACATCACACCAAGAGATTCCTTCCGGTGTCAATTGGTATCAGAGCCTTAGATCCATGGATGATCATCGTGGTCGTGGTCATGAAAGACAGGTTCTGGTTGAGTAAGTCTCGCACCAGGATCGAAGCGTACCCTATGAGCTCATCAAAAATCTACAGAGGCAAGTCACAGAGTTATCCCAGCATTTAGTGTCGCAAGATCGTAAGTTCTTTTATTCTCCTTTTGAAAAATCGTTAATTTTCAATCAAGGAGAGATGTTGACGCACAAGTTTGGTGTCAAGAGATTTGGGATCAACCGCCTCATCACCTACAACTTTGATAGAATGTCAGTTCTGCAGCGCCTCTATGTTTCCCATTCCTCCTGTGACGGCAGAGAAAACCTTGCGGATGCGGATCTCGACAACAAAGTATGACAACGGTGACATGATAAGATCAAAATATTTGATGATCCAATTTATGATGATGATAAGATGATGAAGTTGTTGGTGAGGTTGGTGTTTGCGTGTTGTAGGATTTTTTCATGGAAAGGAGCTCTGCAAGAGCATCAATCCGGACGAGTCCATGGCGCACGGTGCTGCCATCCAAGCCATGATTCTCATCGGCGAGGGCAATGAGAAGGTGCAAGTTGAGCCTGAATTCACAATGATTGAACAAGGAACTGAGATCACTTACAAAGATGAAACCCATGAAACCAGTACTGAAGTTGAGAAGATCCGTGTAAAGGATAAAAACAAAGTCCAAGAAGTTGAGGTGGATCTCAATACCCATTCAGTAGTTGGAACATCATACTAGATGGCTCCTGAGGTTATTGAAAAATCTGGTGTTTCTGCTGCATTAGACATCTGGAGTGTTAGTTGCACTTTTTTGGATTGTTCAGGATGTGAATCCTCCTACACCTGAGGGTTTGACATTACTGACTTTCTACCTCAATGCTTCAACAAGGATTTTCAATGCAGTAACCTGATGTTAAAACATTTCTACTGCACCCATGGATTCAAAACTCAAGGCACACTTTGCATTCCAATCTGGGACAAACAAATGCAAGTATAAGGAATATTGAGGATAATCATAATGCAAGTGAAAGCACATGAGTTCAGGAGAACACAAATGGTGCATCAGATATTGGACAAGACAAATGTAAAAAGGAAAATTTGGCTATTGGTTCTGTTCCGTTTGCAGGTTTTGATGGACATAGAAAACCTTTTACTAAGGGTACCTTCTAAAATGGTCAAGAAAGCAAAGCAGAAGACGAGCTATCGAACAAAGATTCTACCTTAGCCATCTATGAAAAGCCATCTTTAGGGCATTCTGCTACAAAACCAGTTTCCAACTTTCCAATAGCACTGGATGAGCAAAAGGAGATATCTGGAGAAATAAAAAATAAGAATGGGCTCAAAATAATGGCGGCAAAAGAAGATGAAATCCAGCTACTAATAAATTTTGTTGATTTGGTGCAAGATGATTTTCCTCTTAGGCTTTCACCTGATACAATTATAAACTCGAGAATGAGCTCTTTTCAACCCAAGACATCTGTGCAGGAATAGTACCATGACTAATTTATTTACTTCGATATGGTTATATTCCACTTCAAGCTATGACGAGAAGATAAAGAGGCTACCAGCCTCCCTTTTGGATTTTGAAAAAGAACGATCAAGACTACCGACAAATAAGATGATCAACCTGTGACCTCCTGATTCAGTTGTGCTCTATTGAAAGTCTGGACGAGGTAGAATCATCTTTTTAGTGGTTGACACGGTAATCCCATATCCTTTGATATGAGCATGTTATGTTATGTCTTTTGATGAACTTTGGTCTATTTACTTTTTTTTTATTTTAATTTAAAATTTTTAGGATTAGATTTCTTTTCTAAAACTTAGATTAGATTTATCTCTTTTTTTTGGAAGAGTTTTTTTTTTTGCTTTTTCATTTGTCTGTTACGACTTTTTCTTATTTTTAGGTTATTTAAACAAAGTACAAATCCTTTGGTCCACAATTCCTGATTCTTTCCTAGTCCCTTCCACAATTTGCACATCGGATCGCGGCGGGAATCCGACCAAAATTGACTGCAATCTTTCCAAGGTTCACCTTCCCACCTAGGTTATAGTTTTGGGTCGAATCAGGCGGCCACCCCCTACTCGGCACCTTATAGTCCGCCCACTGCTGGTGACCTCTAGTCGTTTGGCTTGACTTAAAACTATAACCTAGGTGGGAAGGTGAACCCAGGGGAGATCGCAACCAATTTTGACAGGATTCTGACCGCGATCCGACGTGCAAATTGTGAAAGGAATTAGAGATTACGAACCAGAGAATCTGGACTAATTTAAATAAGGGTTAAAGCTCTTGTAAAAATATGTTGAGTTTAATTTTAATTTGAATAAAAATTTATTTTCGTTTAAATCTAGAGGCAACTCCTCTTCGTTGACAAATCCCCCCTCTTCCTACATTTTTTCTATAAACCTCTATTTAAACGCCGCACCAAGAGATTCCTTTCCTTGAGTCAGCAAGACCGTAGAGATGATGAAATCCCTTATCGAGTTTTAATCCCCCATCACTACAGTCATTATCCCATGCACTTGCTAATTGAGCCACCCTAGGAGCCCTAAATATGTAATTAATAGCTTCTATATGTTATAACAATTATTCACTAACTTTTTTACACATTGTAAATCCTAAATCTCTCAATCCAAGAATATTTTTTAAAACAAAATCATGGGAGAAACACCCATTTGATTGATTTATTTTTTTTTAAAAAAGAACATCCATATGATGTTTCTATTAATTTGGGACACTCTTTTAACTTTTACCATTAAAAATTTATAAAGATATTTTGAAAAAAAATATATAAAACTTTAGATTGATGGCAAAAAAAAACTTTTAAAACATTTTTGACTAAAAACATATTAACTAAAACTGTGTTAAACATGAATGCTCCTAACAAATTTATCAAAACAATTAACTTCAGTTTAGAGCATCATTAGTGAGATCAAAATAACAAGTTCATATCCCTAAACCACGCACTCTAATAACCCAGGAATATAAAAGGAAAAAAGTTCATCACATATATAGATAGATATAACTATTAAAACTTGGAACAATAATTTTCTACAGCTCGATTTCTTTATTCTTCTTCAGCTAGACTGCATCAACAAACTAATGGAAAATGGGATTAAAAAATATTTTGACCGTATTAAAATCCACCATAACAATATGGTGTCATAAACCTCTCAATAAAAGGTCATTAGAATGTACACAGTATACTAATTCACCACCCCTAGCAACAAGGATTTACACCAGCATTTGCAATGCTCTTGCTCAAGCAACTGCTCCAAATGCTCAAGGATTCATTCCCCTTGCCTTTCATCCTGCCAGTGGAGGGAAGTCACCATCATCCTTCAGCTGGTAGGGTTGAGTTAACCTGCACATTTCATCCATTTCCAGTTTTTTATGGTCATTGTTATTGTGTTACTGTATTTGACAGCTGTGATCATAAAAAATTTTCTACAGCAATGGCATGTAAAAAAAAGTTGACACAGTTTCTGCAATTGTGTTGTGTCTGTTCAGATTTCCAAAAAGATCCTAAGATCTATGTCATTCTTCCTCCATTCTTACATCTGAAGTTGTTTAGTTCATAACCACTCGTGTGACAAAAACCTTTTTGATACTAACCTTTTGGGTTCTCATGTTGATCCATGCCATCCAAAGATGATAACTTATGCATCCTTTGCAGGAATTTGTCAACTCCGTAAAAGAAAGGACCATATTGTGGGGGGAAAGGAGTGTTCCAAGTCTTCTTTTAACAAAAGAAGAGGGAGTTTGTTGACTACATTTACCTTAATTCCAACTGTTGTGCCATCCTTGACCAGCGATAACTCTAATGGACTATGGTTCTAAATTCTAAAATCAAACACTACATAAAATTGTAAATAAATTTCGGTGCTGGATGGCATCATACAGTCCTGAATTCAACAGCATCATGGCTATTGTATGGCTAAATTGGAGATGCTATCACTCTAAAGGCCCATGATAAACTTAAGTCCACTGATCCAAAAAAATTTCTTGGTGTTAGGATAGATTCTTTAGACTTCCTGAATGCATAATCTGCAGAAGTCAAATGGAAACACAAATGGCAAAGAAGCATTCCTTGAGGTGTTATTATTCATAATTATAAGATGATGCATCTAAAAATGATCCACATGTAGGGTCCTGTATCAATATGAGATTTCATAGTAACTAGTGGAATCTAATTGGTGGATATTTAAAGGTGAAAGATAAGATGAGCCAAATAAATTCAGTTGTTCCAAAAACCAAGTTAAATAAACCTTGAAATGAAAAGGCGAAAAATTATGTATTGAAAACTAAAGCAGCTAAAGCTAGCAAAGAACGAAAAGAAATTCCTATATCAAGAACATTACCCAAACCAATATCATCAACAGATCCTGCTGCATTTGACAATCAAAATTCCGAGATATGTTAATTACCTTTCATTGTTCAAACTTCTATGTGGCCTTTCGACTGTTGATGCAGGTATAGAAGATCTGGAGCCCCTATCAACGGCATTGGCTGACTCACGATTGCTACTCCGTTCTGAAGATGAAACTCCCATTGTAACAGGACCAAAATTATCAAATCCAAGTTTGCCCTCAGGATCAGGGGAAACCACCATAAAAGCAGAGCCAGGAGACTTGGGGTGATCCAATGGAATTGCATCACCATGACCATTTCTAAAAAAACTAGCAGGTAGAGGTGGTGGAGGTGGAACATGATTCCTTTCGTCAGATGAACCCTCATAATATGGTGAGTTCCCATGACCATTTCTATGGTATCTATGAAGATGATTTGCTTGCATTTGATTCCAGCCTCTTCCTGAGAACTGTCTCTCTCTGTATGAACGAGAATTCTACAGAATCAAAGTTTTCAAGCAAACTTTAAGCAATTGAATTTAGAATGGTAGGTGCAGATTAATCAAATCTACAGAAGTTACTGATCTAAATAAATCTAATAATTTAGGTAGACAGTATGATAAACACTATGTATAGGCATCACAAGCAGTAAACTTTAGAATGAGTTCAAATTATATTACAACACCAAAAACATGGGAAAATTAGAATAAGTAAAAATTATTATGTAGATTTACTCTGTGCAACCTTAACACACAACAAAGTATCCAAATGATATTCTCAAAAAGCGCAAAAAAAAAAATATAGAAGTAAAGTACAAACTCACCGTGTTTGGAAGATAGGTACCAGTTCCCCTTGTTTTTGTGATATCTTTGACCCCATAATCATTACAAATTAGGGGTGGGATCACATAATAACTTGGGGGAAGTGATGGCATGTGGACAAGGCCATTTGCACCATGAGCATACATGCTTTGCATATTCCAGGAATGCTTGTTTTGATATGGAGAAGATGATGCATGATAGACAGGTACTAAACAAGAGTTGACAAAACACTCTTGGAACTCCTGAGCATGAAGTAGATTGCTACAATAAAGCTGAAAATCACCAGAGAGATCTGATAAGTTATCAGAACTGGAACTTGCATCATCTAACTTACCATCATTTGTGCAGCCCCCTAGGGACGAATCTCTGCAATTCCAGCTTGATGATGGTGATTCATGATCAAAACTTGAAGGTGCAGCCAAGGTGGATTTTCTAGGCCAGGATGCACTATTAGTTGACTTAACCTCATATCCCATTTCATTACAAGGGGATGTAGATTTATTTGAAGGCATGCCCACCATAACATTATCTCTTGTACTTGAATTGCCCAGTATGTTATCATCCTGATTGTTATTTGAACAGAAAAACAAGTGGGGTGCATGAAAAACTTTTCCAGATGTCGATGGCTTAAAACTTTCATCTAATGATCTTGAATCAAATGCTCTTGTGGAAGGAAGATCTATAGCATCGTCAGTGGAATGTTTACTTATAATGTCTTCCTCAAACACCACGGAGCCACTTCTAGAATTGTTAACATTAATAGTTGGATTGGCAGAATGCTTGTCATCTTGCTTCTTTGATATGTGATCCTCACCCAAGTCAAAACAATTTATGTTATTTATCACATCAATCAATGCTCTGCTAGAATCATGGTTTGTTAAACCTGAAAAATGAGAATCCTTGTTCAAATATTCAGCATTTAAGTTTGATGATCTATATTTGACTCCCACATGATATGCAGATCCACTCTTTGGGGAACTAGAAATGGCATCTTGCACATCTGGCCTTTCCCCAGTTCCATGTCTACATAAGGTATTTCTAAAGAACAAATTAACTTCATCTACAATGTTTTCAGAAGATGATTGAAGAATCCGACCAAGTTTTCGAGCACCAAAAGTGAAAGCACTGCGTATGCGGTGAAAATTACCTATCAACAAGGACAAAAGAAGAAACTTAGTAAAAGATTTTCAAGTTGATTTAGAATTCTTGCCATGAAACTGAATACTGCTAACTTTTGCTAACACTGCGCCCAAGATTATTGCTTGGTTTCAATGGATCGACAATATTCAGGTACTTCTGTGTGAATGCTTGACAGCTGTTTTCGTACATCCTTGATGGAACTGAAAACATTTCTACACATTCTTCAATAAATTCCTCGGTAAGTGGCGAATAGTTTCCTTTTGTTTCCGATGGTTCTACTGTGCAAGAACAAGCCAAAAAGGTCACTAATAGTTAAAAGTGTTTCATTCAAATAATTGACCAACAATAGTACGTTGAAGTTCCTTTTACCAACTAGTTTTGGCAATGAAGAAATAGAAATGGCGCTTTGTAGAGTGATACAGTATTTGCTCCAATCAAATTTACTATAGTAATCCAAAAACCTATAGAGAACCTGCCAAATGACAGCCCCTCATAAAAGCTAAAAGAGGAACAATGCTATGAAATCAACTGCAAGACAAAGTCAAAGGAACAAAATGATATTTAGGATTAAAAAAAAATCTATTTTTGGAAACTCACCGCTAGAGGGTCATCCATTTGCTCATGGAACAGATGGAAAACATGAAGTACTAAAATCTCCAATGCATAAGTAGATATCAAACCATGATGGGCACCAAGAATGCGACTTTCATAGTAACACCAAGCCTTGATCAATATTATACTACGTTTGAATAGATGATCCTTTCCAATTTTTTCATTTATCTACAAGACAGTGCTGAGTTTTAAATTGCATGGTGAGAATAATGTATTATTTCTTCAAGTGAATGAATATGTAATATATACAAGAATTCTAGCGCGCCTTGGAAGGGAAAAATATGAAGGATCAAATCATATTTGAAGTTGCACCAACAAAAAGGAAAAATATAAAGGATCAAATCATATTTGAAGTTGCACCAACAAGCTTTTCAAATGTACCTTCTCGAGAAAGCAAAGTGTACAAAGCCCACCAATTTGATTGAATGAGATATCTACAACAATATTCTGCATGATGCATTTCACAACTTTAACCTGCACAGATAAAATTCAGACATAAGACTCAGTATGACCATCCTAGATATGAAAGTCCACAGAGATATGAAGTTGTCAATCACCATCATACTTCAATGCACATTAGGGAAATGAGATTTAAGAAATTACAAGTTTATAAATGTATGCTACATTAACAAAACAACAGGCACTTTGTAACTATAGCAGTACTTTTTCTCCATTCAGTTTTATAGATGTTAAGTAAAAAATGTAGTTTCTGCAAAAAGATATATATAGCTGGCAAAAAAAAATTTATCTAAAGCCAAGTGTTTCTTGCAAGCCATTCATAACTAAAATCACAACAATAACAGTCATTTCCAATTTCAATACAATTTACTTCTTAACAAAGTATTAAATATGTAGATTTAAATATTCACCAAAAACTCTTAAAGTCTTCAGGAAAAGAGTTTAGAATTTTTTGAAATAATGTCAATTATATTATGTCAAGTGCAGAAGTATTTTGTAATAATTCTGAGTTCTTTCTAATTCTCCGCCATAGTTTTGAGGGGAAAACCTTTTCAAAGTAGGTCTAGAAAGGCATCAATAAATTGATTTAGTTGTAAAATGAAATCTCTTAACCACTTACCTGAATGCCACCTAAGATGGAAACTAATTTCTCGCAAATCACATAGAGAAACATTGAGGACTTCAAAATGAGAGATGATATTTCTTCCAAACATGTCATCTACTGAACTTTCTACCACGATAAAGGGTTGAATAATTCCACTTTGCTATTCATTAAATTCCAACACCAGTGGAAAAAAGGCACCTGGTATTGAGAAGCATGATTGGAAGAAATTTCTAGAAGCAATGGCATAACTGACCTAGATAGAGGTGTAAATCGCAGACTGAGCCCACCCATAACCAGGCCCGATTTAGGCAATTCCCAGCACAGCACATGAAGGAATGGGTCATGTTAGGCCTGGTCCACATACACACTCTATCAAGTAAAGTCCATCATCATCATTAACTTGGGCTAGTGCTAATGGGTAAGCTATTTGGATCTTTTCTTTTCATTGAACTTTTATGTAAGGTTAAATCATTAGTAATATGAAGATCTCTACAGACTAGAGTTTTTTGAGATCTTCTTCTACCACATATGCTTTCAACTCTAATCAATTCAACTCAAATTAATTATAGAGTCTATTCATATCCTTTGAACAAGTCCATTCCATCTCAAATTCTCTTTTCTTGTTTTAGCATTGCACATAATTGCTCTCTCACATTAATATTTTCTATGTTATCCATCTAGCAATGTTACAAATGGCGATAGACAGTGGCAAAGCAGTTAGTGACCGCCTACTGCTTCGCCGCCTAGGCGGTGCCTAGGCGATTGAATTTTTACTATTTTTTATACATAATATTAATAATAATCATTATTCTATATAATATTTACTTTTAATAAACTATATTAATTAAAAATTTAAAAACAATAGTTTTTTTAATATATATATATATATAATTTTATTAGACTTTAATTAAGTCTATTTAAATTATTACAATCATAGATAGGAGGTGATTATTAACCTAAAATTATTTAATTAAACCCTAACTTACAACTTACCCGCGTCAGGACGTGTCCTCGGGCCCAAGCGACGCATTCGGGCCCGTCAAGCTCATGAGAGGCTTTTGGGCTTGTGTGATGAGTCTGAACTCATTGCCAAACCCAGGCGACGCATCCAAATGTGTCACAGTGGAGATACAATAGCGGTTCCAGGCGCGGTGGTGGCGGAAGGAGGTGAGTTACCACCAAAAACACCGCGTAAAGGCAATGAGGTTGATGCCCACCTCCCACCTAGGCACCGCCTAAGCGGCCGCCTCGACCGCCATTTTGAACACTACCATCTAGTAACCCCTTATATCCATTTTCACATTCTCATCTTTGCTATATTATTTTTATATGTTGTTTTTTACACCCTAATACATAAAGCATGACAAATGATACCAGAATTTTATAAATTTATGTCTAGCCAATGAGACACATGGTGATCATACAAGAACTTCAGATTTATAATCCTATATATCCTTTGATTCTTTCCTCGTGGATTCTGCATTACAATTGTTTAGTAATTGTTCTAGTTCATAAGTTTTTCTTCAATTTCAAGTTTATTCTTTTTATGATTTCATGTCGACTTTTTCTCATCTCAAAATATGTAAAAAGCGGTAAACAATATGCAAATATAAAGCATGGAAAATAGATCACATTTTGAAATGACAACTTGAATAGATGTATCAAGTTACATACTAGACAATAAACCAAAATTCAATATGAGGAACCTCAGCACGAATAAGTTGAACATCATTCACTTCAAACCCAGCAACCTTATTATGTTCTTCTCCAAGAACAGAACAAAGTTCACTTGCCAACATGTCTTTGTTATTAGGGGCACCTAGAGCAGTCAGGTCAATATCTCCATCAGGAAGATACGTCTTCAGAGGAACTGAACCAAATGGAAACACCTGATGAAATCAAAAATAAACACGAGATAGGTTCAGTCAGATTATAACAAAAATCTACTTCTGGAAAGTCAATTATACTCCTCTCCTAAAAATGTTAATTACACTCACAAAATGTGTTTCTAAAAGATTACACTAAATATCACACATCAAAAGCAAAAACAAGAAGGATACCATTATCTAATCTAAGTACCATCTAGCATTACCTGTGCAACTTTCCCAGAAACACAATTGGATCCATAAAAAAGTCCAACCAGATTAACGTTATATCTGAGTCGATGACATAGCATTAACCAAACTCGTTTAACTTCCATGCTTGGTGCTCTCTGTGTGTCTATATGTGCATAAGTGTATATAACAAAAGGAAATTTTCAATTCCAAAAGCTGTGAATAGACAAAAGTTCTAAGTAGATAAATATAAATATCAAAGTAGATAACCGCAATATCCAATAATACAGTTTCCTTCAGCTTTTAATTTAACATGAACAACACAGTAATCATGAAACCAAAAGGACAAGCCCAGACTCCATTCATCATAACAATTAAACCCAAGGATTCTGTATGACACAATGAAAAGATTGTGCATACCAAGTAAGTCTCATTTATGCCAATGACAAAATAGCCAAATCTGACATAAACATGATAAGAGAATGCCCAAAAAGAACATTCCAGAAAACAAGAATGTGACAGAGAAATTCTCTAAATGACCAATGGCACAGGACAGTAGCAAATTATGCAGCCAATCCCATATGGATAACCAAGGATGTAGCCATCAAGACCCAACTTTAGGGCAATTAATTGCAACAATGGATAGTGACCAATATGATTCATTGATCCCAACAAAGGTCTGGGTTGAAGAACTGAGAATTGTGGAGCTGCCACAAATGCAACAGTGATAATGTCTGAGAATACAATGTCAGCGCCACAATATCTTCCCTTAGCTGTCACATAGGGGTGGAACTTTGAACATGTTAGAAACTCTTAAGACATACTGGAAGTTCAAGTTACTTTTGTGTTGAAATTGGTAAGATATATTGGAGCATATAAAATTAAAAGGAGAATCAAATACACTGATGCAATATGTTAAAATCAGAAATTACACATTGAACAAAGCCACTAAATGTTTTCAAGAAACTAGCAGATGCTGGTTTCAAATTCAGACACAATAGGAATATGGTAAACATCTAAAAATTGCTGTCCATTATAGACTCTCACCAAACCAATACTTTAAAAAGTTAAGTACGGCTCCAAATAAAAGAAGAATCATCACTATTACTTATATGTACTTGCAAATGAGAATGAGAGTATATTTCAAAACTTAATAGCCTAACTTCAACTAATTACATGACAGAAAGAGCAACTATTTTTGGTTAACTCCAACTTGAGCGAGCAATATATAATGAACATAAATTTATTGCCTCCAATTTTCGATACCCAATAGCAACAATTTTATTTCACCCCCAAGGAAATTTATAAAACTGTAATAGTAAGTACAAAAAATATACAAAGGTTTAACTTGATCTTGATTTTTCTGAAATTTGTCCTGCACGCTTAGATTTCAGAAAAGATTTGGAGCAACTATTTCCAAAATTATGCAAAGTTTTCTTATAAGAAAGCTATACGGCATCTTGGAACCAGCCAGTATAACAAGGTTTAAGCTCAGTAACTACCTAGAAAGTATAAATGATGAAAACGTGACTGGTGGAAAGATCAATGCAGGCTGCAACATTATATAAGAACCAAAAAAAAAAAAACAATGAAAACACGCGCACATGAAAAGAACCACAACAATGTGATCATACAATGCATGACGAAAAGTGATTGAAAGCAATTTACGAACTAAAATTGAAAAAGAAATATTTTGCCACGAATCAAAAGAATAAAATAGGCAATATCTAAACAGATCGTATAAGTAACCAAGCAGAAATGACTCACCCTACTCCCCATGCGCGTCCTGAGCAGCTCCTGCACATAATCAACAACGGCCTTCCGCCTCTCTTCGGAGACGACCGTCGGCCGGATGCACCACAAAACCTCTCGAGTAGCCTCCTCTGCCCGCTTCCAATTCTCGGCCTTGATCACAGAAGGATGCGGATTCGGCAGCTGGGGATGGGAATAAAGCGATTCATGACCTCCCGAGGCGTCGGCGTCGGCCAGCGGCGGCCAGGATTCCAGGTCGCCCATCCCGGGAAAACACCGACAACGGAACCCCCAAGTTCAAAACTTTCCGGCCACCGGCGAACCAACGATGGCCAAAGATCACGGCGGATCGAGAAATCGACGGAATCGCCGCCAACTCGATGGGGGAGGCGATCGGAATCCGAGAGGGCAGTGGACGGTCGCAAGGAAAGGGGAAAGGCAGGATTTTTCCTAGAGAAATCCGAACGAGTGCAGGATTGGGGAAGCGGTTCGAATCGAGGTTTCTAATGGGATCGGTTCTAAGGGGGAAATCCCTTTCTTTTATGTATCAACGATAAAACGGCAATCCGACAAATTATGACGATGAATACACTTGGGTGGGTTTGGTTTAGGGCTATACTTCATAACCTTTGGTATGGACCTAAGATTTTATTATTTAATTCCATTTGAATCAAGTAATGAGTAATTCTCAAGTAATGAAACACAAATGGAGGTATAAATCCTGATTACCTCAAAATTCTTAGGTTTTGTGTGATTAGGGATTAATAAAAAATAATTCCAACAATGCCCCCATGGGACGCGACACAAGTGGAGAAGCATATGACATAGGTGGAGGAGCGGATCATTCCTAGGTTTGCTCGAGCGTCCTTATCTTCAACTACTGTTGAAGATTGGTGATCGGCTAGAAGGGGGTTGAGTAGCTTGGTCACTCCAAATCGTTTGTCTTCCTACGTAGCAAATGTTAACAATAAAAACTAAGTAAGAAAAAAAGCAAAACGCTAACAAGACTATGTAACTTGGTTCGAAGATTACTTGCTCTTACTCCACGGCTTGTCCTTGAGGTGTGGACAATCTCTCAATTCATTGATGGATTAGTCCCCGATAATTTCCAACTAATGCTTTCTCCTTCTCGGTGGAACAAACCTCTCACAAAACTCTCTTCCTCTTTACAAGATGAGAACTTAGATTAGGAGGAAGAGAATTGGCTTGGAAGCTTAAGGGAATAACTTAGGAGAATTCTAGCAAGAATCAATAGCCTCCTACATCCCTCAACACATCCTTAAATAGAGTAGAAAGAGTTGATCACAAGACAACTCATTTCTTACGCACCAGTCGATTGACACTTTCATTAGTTGATTGGTGCTACCATTAGATGTGGCCAACAACTACTTCACAGAATACCAACGACCACTTACTACTCGACTAGCAAAAGTATCAGTCGATTGGTCACTACTGGATGAGTGAACATAATGTTTCTGTTTGCTCCCAATCGAATGCTCAGTCGACTAGACTAGTTGACTGCAACTTTCATTAGTCGACTGGTCCTGATTACACACTCACACTCATCTTCTCTGGAGTCGTCCCTTTGAAACCCTCTTCCTTGGCCTTCGTCCCTCAAATGCACTTGAGCTCACGACTCCTTTCCATCCCATTCTTCACATTGCCTTGAAGTCCACTTCCTTCGGCTCCACTCCATTGCTCATCGTCCGACGGTCTCTCGGATGCCTTCCACATCATCCTTCAATTATATGCCATAAGTATAAATAAATTATGAGTATTATCCTATCATCTCACATTTATCTTTAGAGATATAATGCATGTCATTGTGAGATAAAATGAAGGTAATATCTACTTAGCCCTTCTTATCATAAATTTCTATCAAGGCTAAGTGTTTCCCCTTAAGATCTTAAGTCAACAATTTTTCAAAGATTTAAGTATGACTTCAATGGTTGACTAACCTAAAAATCGTCTAATCTTTGAGGATTGACTTTGGTACCCAATAGAAGTTTTTCCTAATTAGGTTAACCAAATACTCCTTGGGAATTCATTTTCTATCTATCGTCTTTGTCTTGGGTTGCCCCCTAGCAATTAGACAATGATAAGATTTTTTATTGTTGGATTCTTTATACCCTAACCCCTTTTTGTTGAAACTTACCCTTTGGCTCCCAATGATTATGTTTAGGGTTTTGGAACCTATTTCAAAATTTTCAAAGGCTTTACTAAGGTATTCTACCTTTTCTCTTAATTCCTTATTTTCTTCTTTTAAACATGAATCATTTAAACTAGAAGAAGCATGCATACTAGAGGAATCATTTAACTTGGAAGACATGAATTCTAATTTTTCCTCTAAAATACTAATCTCATTTTTCAAGGATTTGTTTTTCTTTTTAGCCTTAACAAATATTCATTTGTACTTGAAATAATTTTGACTAAAGTATGAGTGGGTAAATTGCATACCTTACTTACCGAGAAGTCCGAATTTGAAATTTGACCTCCCCCTTCACTTGAGCTCCCTTCTTCTTCACTTGAGCTCCTTTCCTCTTCTCTTTCAGATGAAGTGGAGGCTATGTCATCAATTCCCATTAGAGAAAAATGAGATACATGATGTTCTTCTTCCGATAATAATGGATCTTCCTATGTTGCCTTTAGATTGTGAGCTTTCTTCCCTTTTTTTCCTTTATCTTTTTCTTTTCTTCATTCTTCTTTTCTTCCTTTTTCTTCAAGAGAGGGCATTCATCCCTCATGTGTCCTTTTCCTTGGCAATTGTAGCATTTGACCTTCTTTCTTTTACTCTTGCCCCTTGAACTTCTCTTAACATGTGATTTGTTAGAATTAAAATTCTTAAATGCTTTTCTCATCTTCCTTACCATGTATGCCTCTTGATCGCTATCCATTAAGGTGCTTGATTCTTCAAAGTTAGAGGATGGAGGGGATGAAGACTTCTTCTTCTTACCCTTTCCCTTGTTTGCCACATGAGCTACTCCTCTTGATCTATGAACTTCTCCATCTAACTCTTCAATTCGAGTCTCATAAAGATCCATAGTAGAGTGTTATTCTCTAGATCCTTTGAAATGTAGAATGAATCTACAATGGAGATCCATGTTGTGGTTCTTGGGAAAGCGTTGATGGCTTTCATCATGACATCTCGGTTGAAAAGTTTCTCACCTACACTTGTTAGCCCATTTAAAATTTCTTTAATTTTAGCATGAAGTAAAGATATCTTTTCTCCTTTTTTGAGTTTGATATTATTGAGTTGTGTTCGAAGGAGGTCCCTTCTTGCTAATTTCGATTCTAATGTGCTTTCATGAAGCTCTACTTGCTTTTCCCACTTGACACTCGTGTAGTTTCCAATACTTGTTACTTCTTGTTGGGAAAGAACATTTAGTAGATGATGCAAGGCTTTTGAGTTTGCTAAATGATCTTCCTTTTACTTCTTGCTCCATCTTGCTTTGTTGATTATCATGTTGTTTTCATCCCTAGATATCTCGAAACAGTTTTCTATTATTACCATAATATCAAAATCGGTATCAAAGAATATCTCCGTTCTCTTCTTCCACCAAGAGAAGTCTCCTTTGAATTTGGGTGGTTAGATATGTGAGCCGACCATATTGTTGAAAGTGCTCTTCTCGGCGATTAGTTTGTTGAAGGGCGTCCTTGCTCTGATACCACTTGTTGAAGATCAATGGTCAGTTAGAAGGGGGGGGGTTGAATAGCTTGGTCACCCCAAATCGTTTGCCTTCCTACAATGTTAGTGCGTAGCGGAATGATAACAATAAAAACTATGTAAGAAAGAAAGCAAAACGCTAACAAGATTATGTAATGTGGTTTGAAGATTGCTTGCTTCTACTCCACGACTTGTCATTGAGGTAGACGATTCCTCAATTCGTCGGTGGATTAGTCCCTAACAATCTCCAGCTAATGCTTTCTCCTTCTCGGTAGAGCAAACATCTCACAAAGTGTCTTCCTCTTTACAGGATGAGAACTTAGATTAGGAGGAAGAGAGTTTCCTTGGAAGCTTGAGGGAATGACTTAGGAGAATTCTAGCAAGAATCAGTAACCTCCTCCATCACTCAATGCATCCTTAAATAGAGTGGAAAGAGTTGATCAAATGACAACTCATTTCCTGCACACCAGTCAACTGGTGCTACCGTTGGATATGGCCAACGACTACTTCACAAAATGCCAACGGTCACCAATGGCCACTTATCAGTCGTCTGGTCACTACTAGCTAAGTGAACAGAATGCTTCTGTTCGCTCATAGTCGATAGCTCAATCAACTAGACCAGTCGACTACAACTTTTATCAATCGTCTAGTCCCAATTACACATTCACACTCATCCTCTTTGGAGTCGCCCCTTTAAATCCCTCTTCCTTGGCCTTCGTAACTCAGATGCACTTGAGCTTGCAGCTCCTCTCCATGTCATCCTTCGTGTTTCCTTGAAGTCCGCTTCTCTCGGCTCCACTCCATTGCTCCTCGTCCAGCGGTCCGTCGGATGCCTTCCACATCATCCTTCACTGTCTTAAGGACTCGAACCCTAGGATGAGCTTCCGAAGCTTGGCCGCACCAAGCTCCTTATGTGTGTTTTACCAAGTCCTGCATAACTCAAAGCACACATATCAAACATATATGAGACCTAACTTAAACTTTTGACACACACATCAAAATCATGATCATACCCAATCAAACCTAGGTCAATTGCACCTACAACTATGTCTCCTCCTCTGCCTCCCATTAGGCCCTTTGCCTCTCTCCTCCCTCGTCCACTCCATCGATCCCTACCTTGGTCCAGACCCCTTTGTCCTCAGCATCACCATCAAAGCTTGTGCTTACGACCCTGACCTCCAATCTCATGGATGCTGCCTCCATGCTTACACAATCAAATCAGGTAGGGTTGTTGGCTCTATTTTTATCACTATCACCCTCTTGGATTGCATACATGACCATCATTGCTGCCTACGTGTAGGTGTGTGATAACCATGATTTCATTGCATTATTTTGATTCATATATGCATGGTTTGATGTTGATTTTATAGGTTTAAATCATTGTTACATCATATTTTGTGCATTGTATCTATTTTGGACCTAATTGCAAATTATTGTATTTTTGTGTTATTTGATGCTAATATTTGATTCTTATTTTGTAGGCATCAAAGAATCTTGGATTTGGATCTATTTGGCCCAAAATTGGGCTCGAATCGGAGTTCAAACGAGAAGATCAAGCTTTGAAGCATTATGGGCCGTTTATCAAGAATAGGAGAGATCTGTACCATCTGTTGAAGATCTGGCCGATCCAACCTAATGGGGAGCAGATCTGAGACATTGATGAAGATCCAGAAGTTTTGATCAAGATCTGAGTTCATCTAGCCATTGATCCAGCCTGAATTAATCTGGACTGTTCATTGAAGATAGGGCAGATCTGGGCCATCCAGTGATGATCTGGTCGATTCGACTTAAGGGAGAGTAGATCCAGACTCTAGAGCAAGATCAGTACCTTCAGATAGGATTTTGGGCAAACTTTCACCATTGATTTAGCTCCAAATCAATCCCAGCCGTCCGATCAGATCCAGATCTGATTCAAAAGAGAAGCTACAGTGCTACAGTGCCTTCATCGATTCTCCACAGTGCAGCTTCATCCCAGCGCGCGTCTTCTTCTGGATTTCGACCCCTTTCTCTTCTCCAATCAATCTCTCGAGCTTCAATCTCGGTGGAGAGCTTCTCGGCGGCATCATCCAGATCATCTGGAGCTCCCCGGCAATGACGCCAAAATTTGATAAGCAAATATGTCACATCCGCTAATCAAATTGTATAAATGTATTTCCACTGAACCCCTTAATTATGTTGGTGCAATATCCCTTAGGTCAAGGTTGACCTGGTTGACCAAGCTTGAGTCTTGGTTTGGATTTCGATGTTTGACAATGAAAGGTTGATTGCAGAAGAGTCAAGTAGGTCAAGGTTGACCGGATACTTGATTGTGGAAGTCCTGGTGAGTGAAGCTAGGCAGATGGAAATCCTGGTGAGTGAAGCCAGGTGAAAGCCCTAGTGAGTGAAGCTAGGCAGATGGAAATCCTGGTGAGTGAAGCTAGGTGAAAGTTCAAGTAGGTCAAGAGAGTGATCAGATACTTGACATGAAAGAAAAGTCCAAGTGGGTCAAAAGGATTGACCGGACACTTGGTGAGGGAGTCCTAGCAGGTCAAGGGAGTGACTAGATGCTAGGCATGACGTACCAACAGGTTAAGGTTGACCGGATGTTGGTTTAGGTGGTTTGGGACTTAGTTTTGGGCAAAAACCAAGTGCTGGATCGATCAGTGGATCGATCCAGACCTTTCCCAGCGAACAGAAAGCCTCTGGATCGATCAGTTGATCGATCCAGAGGTCTCAATCGATCAGTGGATCGATTGGGACGCTGCTGCTTCGCGCGATAAGCGCTGGATCGATCCGTGGATCGATCCAGGCATTTTCCCAGAGCACAGAGGCGCTCTGGATCGATCCGTGGATCGATCCAAAGCCTCCCCGATCGATTGGGAAAAATCGAATCGATCGGGATCCGACCGTTGAGTCGTATTTGAACCGCAGGCGAGCGTTGTCTTCGGCACTTCTTCACCGATTCATTCCAGATTCATTACAGCTCCTCCCCAGCACTCTCTAAGCTCCTCACCACCAGTTCTTGAAGGTTCTTAGAGGTTCATCCAAGTCAAGAGGCGAGTTGCAATGAGAAGAAGAAGAAGTTAGGGTTTTTACTGCATCTCTTGTAAGCTTTTGCTTATTCTTTACTACCCTTTCTTCTACTTGTATTGAGAGTCTTGTAGGGCTTCTCCGCCTTCGGTAGTTACCGAAAAGGAGTGTTTATTAGTGGAGGTGTGTGTGTGTGCGTGGATCTTTGGACTAGTCACCTCTTGTGAGGTGGATACCAAGTAAAATCCTATTGTTAGCATTGTTGTAGTTTGTTTCTTTGTATTCCGCTGCGCATCACTTTGAAGAAACAAGCAACGAAGCTCGACTAGCACACGCGTCCTAACAAGTGGTATCAGAGCAAGGTTGCTCTTCACCGGAATCATCGCCGGAAGGGTCAAGTATAACAAGAAGAGCTAGAGGGTGAAGAAGTTGAAGCAAAATTGTCAAAGTCAAAGAAATTCAAAAGCTCAACTTCTACAATGGAATTCCGAGATGGGCTCGGATTCGACACGAGGGTGGCTCCACCATACACTTCCACGAGCTTCGATTCTTGGAAATCAAGAATCGAAAATTTTCTTATGATGGAGATAGAGCAATGGTTTGCTCTTATGGAAGGCTTCAAGGCTCCAACAAACTCCAAGGGCAAGCTTCTCAAGAAAAGCAAATGGAGCTTGGAGCAAGTCCAAAGGTGCGAGGTCAATGACAAAGTGACCAAGCTTTTGGTAAATTTACTGCCAAGCACCATCCTTTGCAAAATTGGAGAATTTGTAGATGCAAAGGATTTATGGAGCAAATTGGCCAAGCTTCATGAAGAGATCCCCTCCACTGTACAAGAGCAAGAAGTATCCAGAGAGGGTGACTCTTTGGAGCAAGACCAAGAGGAGGACTCCAAGGTTGAGAGATGCTCAACCTCCGAAGAAGAAGTCCAAGAAGAAGCTTCATCCTCAAGGGAATGCATCGAAGGGAACAAGGAGGGAGCATACTCCTTGTTTCATATTCAAGATGATGAAGTCTCCACCTCTAGGATTGAGGGGAGCGATCCTTGGTGACGCCGGATCAAGAAGAAGGAGAAACCTCTACATCCGGGTCAAGAGACGAAGAGGAGGAAGAAGATTCTACCTCCACAAGTCAAGAAAAATCAAATGGAGGGGAATCAAAGTCCGATCAAGAGGAAGCTTCCACCTCCGGATCCAAAAGAAAAAATGTCACCCCTACAAGCAAAGGTATAAATATTTCAATTAATAATAAAAATCATATTATATGCTTTGAATGTAGGGAATATGGGCACTACAAAAGCAAGTGCCCTAAATTGGGAAAGAAGAAGGGCCAAGTGGCACCAAAGGGCAAGGAGAAGCCAAAGGAGACCATCCCCGGAACAAAGAAGAGCAAGGAGCACATTGTGTGCTTCTCTTGTAATCAAAAGGGGCATTACCGGAGTCAATGCCCTAAAGGGAAGAAGATGATCAAGGCTCAAGGAGGAAGCTCAAGTCAAGGGGGAGCCTCTAAGGTAAAAAGGAAGGTAACTTTTATTGAGCCTACCCCTTTACATCATGGTAAAAAGCATGCTAGTTCTAATTTTTATCATTTTAATGCAATTTACCATAAGAATAGAAAGCATGAGGGCTTTAAGGAAAGACATGTGGCCCTACATGCCAAAACTACCCAACCTAAGGTTAGGAAGGTAGATAGACACTTGGGCGGGAACACTAAGGATAATAGATACAAGCCCAAGAACAAAAATGCTCATGGACCAAAACCTAAGGATTTAATGATAGAAAATCAAGTCTTGAGGTCAAGACTTGATAAAATGGAAAAGACCCTAAAAAGGATGGAAAATATCCTACAAGGGCAAAATGAGCAATACCTAGGGCTAGGAAAATCAAAGCCATCAAATGGCTATAGAGGGTTGGGATACAAACCAAAGGCTAAGAAGGATGTGCCCTCGTACCATAGAGTTCCATATAGTTATGGAACAAACCTTAGGTCCAGTGGTCAAGCCAAGAATACTAGGGAAGTCATCCCTAAGAGTATTTTTGCGATAAATGTGACTAAGACTTCTAAGAAGTCTAAGAAAGTCACTAACAAGGTCACAAGGGAGGCTATCCCTAGAGTTGACCTAGCAAATGTGACCAAGGCTTCTAAGAAGCCCAACAAGGTCACTAGGAAGGTATCTAGGGAAGTAATCCCTAGTGAGTACCTAGAGCATCCAAGGAGCACCAATAGGTGTTGGGTTCCTAGGAGCATTTTCTCTACCCCATAGATGGGTTAGAGAGTGTCAACTCCGATTAGAAGGGTAGTTAACCCAACTTTGAGGAAATTGACACTCAAGGAGCATTTTCAAGGTTTTTGTTAACCTTTGAAAATGAAATGGAATTTTTTATTTACTCTTTGAAAGAGTAAAATGTGCCTAATGGTGGAAAAATTGATTTTATCTTAAATGGCATAAATTGAGAAAATCTATAGAAATACCAAGTTGGGATTTTGATATTCTCTTAGAAATTTAAGGCAATCCGGGCCTTGATTTACGTTTTTACTCTTGAGTAAAAATGGAATATGCCAACATTTGAGGATATGCTTAATGTTTAAGTGGCATAAACAAATCAAGAGAAATGGAAATGTCAATTTAGGTTTTGACACTTCTTTGAAGCATTTAGGGCAATCTAGGTTTAACGTTTTAAGTTAAAACAAGTGGAAATAGCTAAGTGATTAAGGATACTTAGATAGGAAATCTAGGTATATATTATTTATGCTAAACCTTGCCATGATTGTTTGCCCATCATATGCCATGACATCATGTCTATTTTTGCATTCATGTTTTATTATGAAAAATCCAAAAATACCATGTCATGACATTCATACATCATGTAGTTATAGGATATTTTCTTTTGAAAAATTAGTTCCTTTTGATGTATGCCATAACATTATCATGCATTAAGTTTAATTCCTTGTAATTAAGGACAAATGGCATTTAACAACACTTATTAACAAGTGACGTCCTAGGTGGATGTCTAATATCTCTAAAATGCCTAGATAGATATGCATGATCCCTAGAATAGGGCAAAACCAAAATCTCACATCTCACAAGACCTATAAGATGACTTGTATGTGTTTTAGTGCACATTAGATACAAGTGAGATGTTAGGATGATGAACAAAACTCAATATGTTGATTTAGTGCATTCTTTTGAGTTTTAAGTTCATCAAAACACATAGTTATGTGTTTTCCCATCATTGGGAAAGCTAATGCACAAGTCATGTGCATTAAGCCCAAGGAACATGGTGGGATATTGGTTTGAAAATGTTTTCAAAATGATTTTGGAAAACCTTGGTGAAGGCTATCTTTTGATAGTAATCACCATTGAATAGTTAGACACAAACTTGAAGAAAACACTAAAGTTTTTGCAAGTTTTCAAGTTTGTGTCAATCTTTGAAAATATGAAGTATTTTCATAGAAAATTATTTTTCCTTGATAATATATGCCCTAAATAATGCCTACACGAAATTTCATGATTTTTAGATTTTTGTAGAATTTTCTAAGGATTTCTGAAGTTGGCTGATTTTGAAATTCATCAACTATCAGAGCTCCGATCGATCCATGGATCGATTGGAGTGCCTGAATCGATCCGTGGATCGATTCAGAAGGCAAGTCTCCCACGAGCAGAAGCTCGCTGGATCGATCAGCCGATCGATCCAGAAAGTCTGAATCGATCAGTGGATCGATTCAGAAAGGTTCAATCGATTGGAACCCAACTCCAATCGATCCAAGTTACTGGGAAAGCCTGATTTCAGCATCTTTAAACCTATTTTAGTCTAGGTAACCATTCCAAACCCCTCAAAATACATTTGTATACATAAAAAGGTGTTTTCGTGTTGAAAACAAGGATGGATTAGTTAAGGAAGACTATATTGAACTCTAGGGTGAGGTGTAAAATACCGAAAAATATGCGAATATTACTAAGGAAATTTTCTGGAATTTTTGGAAATTTTTCGGATCTCGTATGGACGAGTTAACGGGGACAAAAACGAGGCTCGGAAAAGCCTGTTTCGGATACCCTGTTTTAATGAGGAAAAGTTTTAATTTTCCTTTTCTTTTTCTTTTTCTTTTATTTTTCTTTTCCTCTGTTTTTTTTTTCCCGACGCCGAACTCGTGCCATTTCCCTTTCCTCTCCCGCGCGTGCCGAAGCCCGACGCCAAGCCCTAACCGCCGGCCCGGCGGTTTCTTCCTCTTCTCCGAGGCCGAAGCCTTAAACCCCTCGGCTCCTCCTTTTCTTCTTCTCCTCATCTTCTTTGCGCCGATCGCCTCACCCCGCGACACCGAAGTCACCACCGCCGGCTCCTCTTTTCCTGCGCGCCGACGCAGATCGCCGGCTACTGCCGACTCTAGCGCCTTACCCCGACGCACGGAGCCAGTCGTGGTCGTGCCCTAGCAGAGACTTGCCGACGCCATTGCCGCCAGCGACGCCGAGCGCCTCTGCACAGCGCCGTCGCCGTCCGGAATTTGTTGCCGGCTTCTCTCTACCCCACCACCTCTGTGCCCTAGCTTGAAGCCGACGGCCACGGTTTAATCTCTCCGGCGACCATTTTTGGTTGCTTTACCTCTGCCTGTCGCCACTTTGCCCTAGATTCCTTCACACAATAACCATAGTGCTCTGCTCACTTTGGTGCCCTAATTGTGATCTGGAAGGTAAGGTTTGGTTTCAGAAATTAGGTTGTTTAAATTCGGAAAGCTTGGTTTTGTGATCTTCTCATCTTGGTCTGATCCAGGAAGGGAGGTTTTGTGATTGTGAAGATGCTCTTTGGTTCCAGTAGTGCAGATTCTTGATTGTTGATCGAAGGATAAGGACTGTGAGGTGAAATTTAGTGCTGTAGATCAACAAGTGCGGTTGTGAGATTCTGTTCTGTTCTCTTCTGTGGTGTTCTTGATTTCAGCTCACTTTGTTCAAGCAACACTCCTTTCCGCCAGTTCCTCTTTGGCTGCTGATTAAGAACAGAAATCTGTGATTTGAGGTAAAGTGTATAATTTGTTCCGATCTTATGAGCCTACTTAGGAGAAATCAAGTTTATTTAGGTTTAGACCTAAAGCAAGTTGATTATGTGATGTTGATTAGGGTTTTGTCCTAATTTAGGGTTAGAGATTTCATTTAGCTATTTATGGGAAATTGTAGCTAAATAAAATATATTTACATTGGTACCACAGGTCTTTGACGCGAGACGGGTATCTCGATTATTGGATTGGACCTTTCTATTTTGGAGGCGGGTACTTTTGACTTATTGTCTTTGATATGCTTAGTAATTAAATTAACAAGATGCATTAATTGTGTTTCTTACTTGTTTCGGTTAATCACTGCCCAATACATGCTACCTGTTGATTGATTGTTTGTTTACATCTTGTATGGATATATACCTGATCTATCATGCTCATGGGTAGTGATATAACCACGTTTCACATGTTCAGGACCTAGGTTTGATACCTTATTGATCAGTATATCTTGATATGATTCATTCGCTTTGGTGCACATTATGATATGTCCAGAGGTTGGATTAGTATATTACCATGCTTAGTGACATGCACCATTTGCATGATCGCATGCTGTGCGATAGATTGCTCCATTATTGTCGAGCACATTGCCAGTTTCATCACTGTTCGGTGCTCCGTTGTGACGCTCATGGGTAGCGAGATACAGCGTGGTAGCACGTCAGTTTGACTCTTCCGGTGCTCCGTTGATCCGCTCAGGGGTAGTGTGACGCAGCGTGTAGCACGTTAGAGATTCCTCCCCGTCACAGTGTACCGGGAGTTGAGAGCATTGCGCTCCCCCATTTATGATTTGGGGTAGGAGTACGTATGTACTCCGACAGCATCCCGTCCACTCGATCACTCATCAGGAGTAGTGTTGCTGAGTGCACGGTTGTCACAGCCCTACCCACTTGGTCCCACTTTTGTTGTGAGTTGGCTGACTGGCATCAGGGGTGACCATGACATTGGCATCATATGCATGATGCATTTATTGTTTGTGTTTGTGTTTGTTGCACTTATATGCTGCACATTGCTTGGATACCTTGATTGACATGCATACAGGTCTTCTATACCTTTCGGACTGTTTGTCCTTTTACCGGGTCCTGGTTAGTACAGATTCTCTCCTGTCTTCTTCGGTTTGTAGTTACCTTTATCTTTATCAGGAGACTGTACGCATGATTAGTGCTAGGTGTTATTTCTTTACTTTGCATATCAATTGTACCTGCTGAGTGTTGGACTCACCCCGCCTCCATTGTTGATATTTTCAGGTTGATGCTGTCAGGAGAGAGTTCCAGTTGCTGGTCCCTGCAGACCTCGAGGATGTGATTGGTTTTTCGTTTGGTTTCCTTTTCTGTTCTAGACTATTTGAACTTGTTATGTTCTGGATTTATTTACTTATGGACATGGTATAGATTTTTATTATATCGATGGATTTGGATTTGGTTTTTATTCTACTACATGCCTGCCTGGACGGCAGAAGAGGTGAGTTCGTCGGATTTGAGCTTTACGAGTGTAGTGGAGTAGGGTGGATTTCGAGTCAGAGTATTATTTTTACTGTTTGATTATATATAACTGCGTGGTGATGTTTTATTTTGTTGTTATTATTCCAGCCGCCTGTGGCTGAGGTATTTGTGAGATGTAGAAAAGTTTCAGATTGTCCACCGTACAGGGGAGATGCTGCCGAAATTTTCTCGGACAGGGACTCCTCTGGGGCGTGACAATTTAGTGGTATCAGAGCGCAGTTTTACGATCTTTGTTGGTATTCTGGATATTTGGGTTAGCCAGGTTTGCGAGTCAAACTGGGCATTATCGGATTTTCGATATGGTTGTGTTTCGGATTTCCGTTTCGGATTTATTTGGATTTCCGGCGATGTGTACGTTCGGAATTTTGAGGTCAAATTGGGGACTGGACAGCGACGGAACATCTCCAGACAGCAAATAGGTATGTTGTTATTTGATGTTTGTTATATTGGTATTGATATCTGTAATTTAATTTAACAGATATGAGACGATCTACTCGTATTGCTGCGAGACGTGGTGCTGGACGACCACGTGCGAGGACCACGGGATCTCTGGATATGCCAGAGATGCCCACTGTTAGTGAGCCTGTCAGTCAGGGACAGACTCAGGATGCAGCGGGAGCATCGGGCTCTCAAATCCCGATAGCTCCTGTGGAGATACCTATTTTGGCCACATCGACGGTATCCACGCCTACCCTGTTTACAGTACCATCAGGGGTACCATTGGTGTACCCGACATCTGCTCCAGCGCAGCCTATAGCGTATTCAGTACCACCGCCACTTGGACCTACAGTGTACCCGACACCAGTGGCACCTGTGCCCCTGGTACCTACAGCATACCCAGCAGCACCTCATTACCCACTGCACTCCACCGCCACCACTTTTGTCCCCTGTGCAAGTACCACCGACGGCTTATGCTCCAGTATATACAACACCGGAGTTCCTCCTCCGGTCTATTCCAGTACCACCCGTAGTATCGCTCCAAGAGCCTCCCACCGTCCCCACGGATCATCGATATCGCCGCACGAGCTAGGATTCCAGACCGGCCGAGTCGATGAAGACTCGTTCACTCTTTTCCGCGGAGATCTCGATCCGAGTATGGCTCTGTCATGGATAGAGACTATGGAGCGACTTTCTTCTATATGACTTGCTCCGAGTGGGAGAAAGCTGGCCGCCTATCATTTACGGGATGAAGCTAATACCGGTGGGTTACTCAGCGTCTATTATTGGTGAGCGCAACGGACGAGGTTCAGAGAGGCTTTTGAGAGCCGCTTCTTTCCATCGTCCTATCGGATGACTCACGAGTGATTTTATGAGTCGAGGCGAATAATCGCCGATGACCGAGTATAATATCAATTCCTCCGGTTGGCTCGGTTTTGTCCAGAGTTAGTTGCGGAGGATAACTCGCATGATGCAGTTTATACATGGATTGGATGGTTATCTGCATATACGCTTGCTGGATTAGGGATTACATCTTACTCGATGCATTGAATCGAGCTTTGATGATAGAGTTAGCTCGGCGGATATCCGGACAGAAAAGAAAGCATACGGTCGACATCGTAGGAGTCCAGCAACAGGCATGTGACAAAGATCGAGTAGTCGCGACGATCAGTCGAGTTCTTCCGGGTTTCTCGAGGCCTCGGTCGTGATGCCTTCCTCAGACGCTTCCGGCCTCCTCGGCAGATCGGAAGCATCCACCAGCGATATCTGATGCCGATGTGGTTCCAGACCACATCCTGCACTCTGGAACAGTCAGTTTGTTTTTATTGCAAACTGCCTGGGCACCAGAGCCGAGATTGTCAGCTGAAGGCTCAGCACACGGCTTCCGGAGGGTCAGAGCAGAGGGGACAGTCTAGTCAGTCAGTGTCACGACGAGGAGGGCGGAGATTCACACCCTCACAGCGTCAGCAGGGAGCAGCTCCCTCTGCAGCAGCATTTGGCATGCTTGGACAGGAGTACTCCAGTGCTTCTGTAGCACCCCAGAGTTTTGCTCCAGGATCTTATTATCCGACTCAGGGGCAGTACCAGACTCAGTCCCAGCCAGCTGCACAGTATCAGTCGCCATCCTCTCAGTCTTCTCTGGCTCATTATCCAGTACAGCCTCAGTGGCAGGCTTCTGCCCAGCCGCAGCAGCCGCTGGCAGCGTTACCTCCTCCTCCTCCGCCAGAGACTGGACGAGTTCATGCGATTACCAGGGAGGATGCGCAGCGAGCCGACGGATCCGTTTTCCGCGGTATGATTTCCATTTATGCATTCTCCGCTGATATTTTGATTGATACTGGTAGTTCACACTCTTTTATATCCCGTACCTTTATGCGGGAGATTGGTAGATTACCCACTTGCAGACCCCAGCGATTGACTGTCTCGCTACCGTCCGGTGATACTTTAGAAGTCACCCAGGAGATCAGAGGTTGCCCGTTAGACTTTGGCAAAATGATACTTACGGTAGATCTTCTAGTATTGGAGATGGTCGAGTTTGATGTCATACTTGGCATGGATTGGCTGTCAGTTTATCATGCTACCGTTGATTGCCATACGAGGGTGGTCACCTTCCAGCCTCCGAACCAACCCTCGTGGAGTTTCACTGGCATCAGAGACGACAGCATCTCGATTATTTCGGCGATTCAGGCGGAGAAGCTGCTGTCACACGGCTGTCATGGTTTTCTGTTATCGTTGATCAGTACTGAGGACAGTAGTAGTTCGCAGCTCTCCGACGTTCCTGTAGTCCGTGAGTACCCAGATGTATTTCCAGAGGAGCTACCAGGTTTGCCTCCCAGAAGGCCAGTGGAGTTCGCTATTGAGCTGATTCCGGGAACCGCGCCGATATCGAAAGCTCCGTATCGTATGGCACCAAAAGAGTTGAACGAGCTGAAGGTTCAACTCCAGGAGCTTTTAGACAGGGGATTTATTCGCCCTAGTGTTTCACCATGGGGTTCTCCAGTTCTGTTTGTCAAGAAAAAGGATGGTACTATGAGGTTGTGTATTGACTACAGGCAACTGAATTCAGTGACCATCAGAAATAAATATCCATTACCACGAATCGAGGATTTGTTTGATCAGCTCAGAGGTACATCAGTGTATTCTAAGATTGATCTGCGATCCGGATATCATCAGTTGAGAGTCAGAGATTCTGATATCCAGAAGACAACTTTTCGTACCAGATACGGTCATTATGAGTTTTTGGTAATGCCATTTGGGCTTACCAATGCTCCAGCGGTGTTTATGGATTTGATGAACCGCATCTTTCTGGAGTATCTGGATCAGTTTGTTATCATTTTCATTGATGACATATTGGTCTACTCTCGTTCCGAGGAGGAGCATGCACAGCATCTTCGCACAGTCTTGGAGATTCTTCGACGACATCACCGATGCAAGTTCAAGTGTGCATTCCGCTATCCTCGTTGGGTTTCGGGACACGTGGTTTCTAGCAGAGGTATTTCAGTTGATCCTCGAAGATCGAGGTCACACGGTTGGGAGCACCAAGTCGATTCAGAGATCCGCAGCTCGATTGGCGGATATTACCGACGCTTTGTCGAGGACTTCTCGCGTATTGCTATGCCACGACACGCCTTACCCGGAAAGGCGTGAAGTTCATATGGTCCGAGGATTGCGAGACCGACTTTCTGAAGCGGAGATTAGTGTCGGCTCCGGTTTTACCTTCCGGAGAGGATGGATTTGTACTTTACACCGACGCATCTCTTCGGGGTTTGGGCGTGTTCTGATGCAACACGGCAGAGTAGTCTCTTATGCTTCTCGTCAAGGAGCATGAGAAGAACTACCAGTTCATGACTTGGAGTTAGTTGGCATAATCTTTGCTCGAAGCTTTGGCGTCATCATTTATACGGTATCACATTTGAGATTCTCACCGATCATAAGAGTCTCAAATATATTTTCACTCGGAAGGAGCTTAATCTTGACGGAGGAGATGGATGGAGTTCTGAAGGACTACGATTGTACCATTAGCTACCACCCGGGAAAGCTAATGTGGTTGCGATGCACTCACAGAAGTCCGGAGGACTTTGGCTTCACACCGGACTTGATCACGGACTTGATTCGAGTTTCTGAGTTAGATCCGAGGAGCAGGACCCAGCAGGTGGTATTCTTGTTACCATGGTTGCTCGATCGTCGATCGGGACGAGGATCCGAGAGGCACAGGCCGGTGATCAGCATTTGCGTTTATTAGCAGTCAGACAGGCAGCAGACCGAGTTTACACGAGACGAGGAGGGTATTATATTCTTCCGAGGCAGATTATGCGTATCTCAGTCTCATCCGATCTTACAGGAGCTATTACAGGAGGCACATCGTTCTCGATTTGCGATCCATCCAGGCGGGACCCGCATGTATCGAGACTTGAGGCGTTCTTACTGGTGGAACGGCATGAAGAAAGACATCGCGGATTTTGTAGCTAGATGTCTTGTCTGTCAGCAGGTGAAGGCTGAGCACCAGAGACCTGCAGGGTTACTTCAGCGGATTCCTATTCCTGAGTGGAAGTGGGATCACATTACCATGGACTTTGTGGTAGGGTTGCCGAGGACACGACGAGGCCATGACGCGATTTGGGTAATCGTTGATCGATTAACCAAATCCGCGCACTTTTTAGCGATTCGGAGGACTGATCCCCTGGATCGATTAGCAGATTTGTATTGTCGAGAGATTATCAGACTACATGGTGTTCCGTTGAGTATCATTTCGGATAGAGATCCACGGTTTACGTCTCGTTTCTGGCAGAGTCTGCAGCAGGCCTTGGGCACACAGCTCCGTTTCAGTACAGCCTTCCATCCACAGATAGATGGACAGTCAGAGCGGACCATTCAGACTTTAGAGGACCTGCTGAGGTCATGTGTTATGGATTTCGGAGGCAGTTGGGAGGACCATCTGCCGTTGGTAGAGTTTGCCTACAACAGCTTCCATTCGGCTATCCAGATGGCACCGTTTGAGGCGTTGTATGGTAGACCTTGTCGGACACCCGTCCTTTGGGATGAGGTTGGAGAGGCTCAGTTGTTGGGACCTCATAGAGTTCAGCAGGATGCAGAGTTGGTCCGTACTATCAGACGGAGGATGTCAGAGGCGCAGGACCGCCAGAAGAGTTATGCTGATCGGAGACGCAGACCACTAGAGTTCTCTGTGGGCGACCATGTATTTCTGCGAGTTTCACCCACGAAAGGGGTAAAGAGATTTGGCCTTAGAGGTAAGCTAGCTCCGCGGTATATTGGTCCTTTCGAGATCTTGGAGAGGATCGGAGCAGTAGCTTACCGATTGGCACTACCACCGTCCCTGTCAGGCGTCCATGAGGTATTTCACGTATCTATGCTGAGGAGATACGTACCTGACCCGACACATGTGCTGGCAGATATTCCAGTTCCAGTTCAGCCTGACATTACGTATGAGGAGGTTCCGGTACGGATTCTCGACCGGAAAGAGCGTCAGTTGCGGAACAAGACTATCCGGCTGGTTAAAGTCGGATGGCAGCATCATTCGGACGAGGAGGCTACTTGGGAGCTCGAGGATACGATCCGAGCTCGATATCCCCATCTTTTCACGTGAGGTATGTGATTTATTTACCGTTCAGCATTTATACTTTCTATATCTGTTGTAGTACTTGCTGATGGTAGATAACGAAATTTGGGGGACCAAATTTTTATTAGTGGGGGAGAATGTAAAATACCGAAAAATATGCGAATATTACTAAGGAAATTTTCTGGAATTTTTGGAAATTTTTCGGGAATTTTTCGGATCTCGTATGGACGAGTTAACGGGGACAAAAACGGGGCTCGGAAAAGCCTGTTTCGGATACCTTGTTTTAATGAGGAAAAGTTTTAATTTTCCTTTTCTTTTTCTTTTTCTTTTCTTTTTCTTTTCCTTTGTTTTTTTTTTCCCGACGCCGAACTCGTGCCATTTCCCTTTCCTCTCCCGCGCGTGCCGAAGCCCGACGCCGAGCCCTAACCGCCGGCCCGGCGGTTTCTTCCTCTTCTCCGAGGCCGAAGCCTTAAACCCCTCGGCTCCTCCTTTTCTTCTTCTCCTCATCTTCTTTGCGCCGATCGCCTCACCCCGCGACACCGAAGTCACCACCGCCGGCTCCTCTTTTCCTGCGCGCCGACGCAGATCGCCGGCTACTGCCGACTCTAGCGCCTTACCCCGACGCACGGAGCCAGTCGTGGTCGTGCCCTAGCAGAGACTTGCCGACGCCATTGCCGCCAGCGACGCCGAGCGCCTCTGCACAGCGCCGTCGCCGTCTGGAATTGTTGCCGGCCTCTCCTCTACCCCACCACCTCTGTGCCCTAGCTTGAAGCCGACGACCACGGTTCAATCTCTCCGGCGACCATTTTTGGTTGCTGTCCTTGCTATTTCCTAGTGCCGGCAGCCGACCACTTTGCCCTAGATTCCTTCACACAGTAACCATAGTGCTCTGCTCACTTTGGTGCCCTAATTGTGATCTGGAAGGTAAGGTTTGGTTTCAGAAATTAGGTTGTTTAAATTCGGAAAGCTTGGTTTTGTGATCTTCTCATCTTGGTCTGATCCAGGAAGGGAGGTTTTGTGATTGTGAAGATGCTCTTTGGTTCCAGTAGTGCAGATTCTTGATTGTTGATCGAAGGATAAGGACTGTGAGGTGAAATTTAGTGCTGTAGATCAACAAGTGCGGTTGTGAGATTCTGTTCTGTTCTCTTCTGTGGTGTTCTTGATTTCAGCTCACTTTGTTCAAGCAACACTCCTTTCCGCCAGTTCCTCTTTGGCTGCTGATTAAGAACAGAAATCTGTGATTTGAGGTAAAGTGTATAATTTGTTCCGATCTTATGAGCCTACTTAGGAGAAATCAAGTTTATTTAGGTTTAGACCTAAAGCAAGTTGATTATGTGATGTTGATTAGGGTTTTGTCCTAATTTAGGGTTAGAGATTTCATTTAGCTATTTATGGGAAATTGTAGCTAAATAAAATATATTTACATTGGTACCACAGGTCTTTGACGCGAGACGGGTATCTCGATTATTGGATTGGACCTTTCTATTTTGGAGGCGGGTACTTTTGACTTATTGTCTTTGATATGCTTAGTAATTAAATTAACAAGATGCATTAATTGTGTTTCTTACTTGTTTCGGTTAATCACTGCCCAATACATGCTACCTGTTGATTGATTGTTTGTTTACATCTTGTATGGATATATACCTGATCTATCATGCTCATGGGTAGTGATATAACCACGTTTCACATGTTCAGGACCTAGGTTTGATACCTTATTGATCAGTATATCTTGATATGATTCATTCGCTTTGGTGCACATTATGATATGTCCAGAGGTTGGATTAGTATATTACCATGCTTAGTGACATGCACCATTTGCATGATCGCATGCTGTGCGATAGATTGCTCCATTATTGTCGAGCACTTTGCCAGTTTTCATCACTGTTCGGTGCTCCGTTGTGACGCTCATGGGTAGCATGACACAACGTGGTAGCACGTCAGTTTGACTCTTCCGGTGCTCCGTTGGGGTAGTGTGACGCAGCGTGTAGCACGTTAGAGATTCCTCCCCGTCATAGTGTACCGGGAGATGAGAGCATTGCGCTCCCCCATTTATGATTTGGGGTAGGAGTACGTATGTACTCCGACAGCATCCCGTCCACTCGATCACTCATCAGGAGTAGTGTTGCTGAGTGCACGGTTGTCACAGCCCTACCCACTTGGTCCCACTTTTGTTGTGAGTTGGCTGACTGGCGTCAGGGGTGACCATGACATTGGCATCATATGCATGATGCATTTATTGTTTGTGTTTGTGTTTGTTGCACTTATATGCTGCACATTGCTTGGATACCTTGATTGACATGCATACAGGTCTTCTATACCTTTCGGACTGTTTGTCCTTTTACCGGGTCCTGGTTAGTACAGATTCTCTCCTGTCTTCTTCGGTTTGTAGTTACCTTTATCTTTATCAGGAGACTGTACGCATGATTAGTGCTAGGTGTTATTTCTTTACTTTGCATATCAATTGTACCTGCTGAGTGTTGGACTCACCCCGCCTCCATTGTTGATATTTTCAGGTTGATGCTGTCAGGAGAGAGTTCCAGTTGCTGGTCCCTGCAGACCTCGAGGATGTGATTGGTTTTTCGTTTGGTTTCCTTTTCTGTTCTAGACTATTTGAACTTGTTATGTTCTGGATTTATTTACTTATGGACATGGTATAGATTTTATTATATCGATGGATTTGGATTTGGTTTTTATTCTACTACATGCCTGCCTGGACGGCAGAAGAGGTGAGTTCGTCGGATTTGAGCTTTACGAGTGTAGTGGAGTAGGGTGGATTTCGAGTCAGAGTATTATTTTTACTGTTTGATTATATATAACTGCGTGGTGATGTTTTATTTTGTTGTTATTATTCCAGCCGCCTGTGGCTGAGGTATTTGTGAGATGTAGAAAAGTTTCAGATTGTCCACCGTACAGGGGAGATGCTGCCGAAATTTTCTCGGACAGGGACTCCTCTGGGGCGTGACATGAGGTTTGTTTCAAATTTTGAATATTTGAACCTCAAAGCTTCTAAATTTGGGTTTCCTAAAGGATTAGGGATTCCAAGTCATTGTTGGTGCAATGACAGAAGTTACCACCATGTCTTTAGGGGGAGGGACTCTTTAAAGGCATGAAAATTATTTTTCATAAGCCTTGGAAGGTGGTTAACCTTCCGTTAAGTGAATAATGCTAAAGGATGGGCATTTGCCTACATTGAGGAAGAATGTAGGGTTAAGGATAAATGAAGGGTATGAGACCTTCATTATCGTGTTGGTCACAACGAGTGAAGTTGTGAACAATGATGAGCAACTCTTCAGGGGGAGAGTTTTCAACAATGGGGCATTTGTTGAAGTGTGCCCAAAAGTGAGGTACGGGTTGATGTGTGCTCAAAGATGGGTTGATGTGTGCCAATAGGGGGAGAATGAAAGGACTTATGAAAGGGGGTAAGTTAGGCTTTCATTACCTAGAGGGAGTTTGCCCTCTTAGGGGGAGAATGAAGAGCTTAACTTATGTGTTCATTACCTAGTGGCATGAAGAAGGAGGCGGACTAGCCTAACTTACATGTGTTATTGTTGTATTGTCAAACATCAAAAAGGGGGAGATTGTTGGTGCAATATCCCTTAGGTCAAGGTTAACCTGGTTGACCTGGTTGACCAAGCTTGAGTCTTGGTTTGGATTTCGATGTTTGACAATGAAAGGTTGATTGCAGAAGAGTCAAGTAGGTCAAGGTTGGCTGGATACTTGATTGTGGAAGTCCTGGTGAGTGAAGCTAGGAAGATGGAAATCCTAGTGAGTGAAGCCAGGTGAAAGCCCTAGTGAGTGAAGCTAGGCAGATGGAAATCCTGGTGAGTGAAGCCAGGTGAAAGACCTAGTGAGTGAAGCTAGGCAGATTGAAAATCCTAGTGAGTGAAGCTAGGTGAAAGTTCAAGTAGGTCAAGAGAGTGACCGGATACTTGGCATGAAAGAAAAGTCCAAGTGGGTCAAAGGGATTGACCGGACACTTGGTGAGGGAGTCCTAGCAGGTCAAGGGAGTGACTAGATGCTAGGCATGACGTACCAACAGGTTAAGGTTGATTGGATGTTGGTTTGGGAGGTTTGGGACTTGGTTTTGGGCAAAAACCAGGCTCTGGATCGATCAGTGGATCGATCCAGACCTTTCCCAGCGAACAGAAAGCCTCTGGATCGATCAGTTGATCGATCCAGAGGTCTCAATCGATCAGTGGATCGATTGGGACGCTGCTGCTTCACGCGATAAGCGCTGGATCGATCCGTGGATCGATCCAGGCATTTTCCCAGAGCACAGAGGCGCTCTGGATCGATCCGTGGATCAATCCAAAGCCTCCCCGATCGATTGGGAAAAATCGAATCGATCGGGATCCGACCGTTGAGTCGTATTTGAGCCGCAGGCGAGCGTTGTCTTCGGCACTTCTTCACCGATTCATTCCAGATTCATCACAGCTCCTCCCCAGTACTCTCTAAGCTCCTCACCGCCAGTTCTTGAAGGTTCTTGGAGGTTCATTCAAGTCAAGAGGCGAGTTGCAACGAGAAGAAGAAGAAGCTAGGGTTTTTACTGCATCTCTTGTAAGCTTTTGCTTATTCTTTACTACCCTTTCTTCTACTTGTATTGAGAGTCTTGTAGGGCTTCTCCGCCTTCGGTAGTTACCGAAAAGGAGTGTTTATTAGTGGAGGTGTGTGTGTGTGCGTGGATCCTTGGACTAGTCACCTCTTGTGAGGTGGATACCAAGTAAAATCCTATTGTTAGCATTGTTGTAGTTTGTTTCTTTGTATTCCGCTGCGCATCGCTTTGAAGAAACAAGCAACGAAGCACGCGAAGCTATTCACCCCCCCTCTAGCTACTTTTCGGTCCTAACAAATTACACAATTATGTTGTAGTAACTAGCCCAGGATCGAACCTCGAGGAACCAACAGTAGGATGTAATCTTAGGATCGTATTTTATTCCTATTTTTGGGGTTTTTAATATATAAATGGGGAGGTTAAAGCTTTGAATCTAAATCTAACAAATGAAAACACAGCAATTAAGAAATTAATCTAATGCATAAATGAAACCTAACTACGTGTCAACAAGCAATCAACAAAGCATTATCACCTTACATTATGATTTAACCGTTGACACACTTAAACTAAGAATAAAATAGCAACGCCTAAATGAAATACAATCTAAAGCAACATTTAAACCTTAACTACAGTAATGAAACTACTCAACAGTACTGAAATTTAAGCTAAAGCAAAATTAACAACAACTTCAAAATTGATTGAAACTAAATTACTCAAACACTTGAATTAAATCAATTAAGCTAAAAGATCTATAATTAAGGAATCTAAATAGCATAAACTGAAATCTATATCTATCAACAGTAAAAGAATGCAAAAGTTAAACCCTAAGCCATCTCAACTACAAACCAATCTTCTTGGCAACTTCTCCTTGCCGTCACATAAGTAAACAACAGAGAACACTCCAACTGTAATCAGAGAAAGACAACCTTAGCAACTGAACTCAGCTCAGCCTTCACCAGCACCATCGGAGACCACTCCAAATGAATTTGATGAAGATCGATGCTGCCAACCTCAGGAAATCTGCAAATCTGCGACTGCAACCTCAGATCTGAAATGAAGCTGATGGTGGATGGATTGTCGTCGGGAATGGTCCAGAAGCAGTGGAGGAACACCGCCAAAGCTCACGGATGGAAATGGAACCACCAATAGGAGGAACACCTCCAAATCAGGCGCGGCAGAAGCAGAGGTTTGCGGAGCAGAATTCTCGCCGTAGGACCACCTTTGAGCGAGCTAAGATGGCCGGAAGCTGGTCGCAATCACTGAGAATGTCATCGTCGATGAAGTTTCCGGAAAATTGATCTAGAATTCGAGATGGGGTCAGAATCTCGGAGAACGCCGCGGGACACGAAGAACAGCGCTGTGGAGAATCGACGAAGGCACTGTAGCACTGTAGCTTCTCTTTTGAATCAGATCTGGATCTGATCGGACGACCATAATACACAAAACAATTCTGTTCCATACTCTCTACTCTCAACTTCATTTCAAATGATTCAAACAAACTACCAGATTCATAACATTTTTATTTCAGCTTTTCCAATTACAGATAATGTGTAATGCAATACCAAATCTAACTAAGTGATCTCAGAATTCCATTTCGATTGGATCTTCAGAAAATAAAATTTGCAAAGAAATTCCTCTTCCATTTCCCTGCAGAATTCTTCACTTTCCCTCACTGTTTTGAATATTTCCAGCACAATGATATTCAGTTATAGCTTCTAAATTTCAGCTTCAGCACTTCAATTCAGTTGTAGTTTTCAGATTTTCAGGATTTTGATCTATAGAACACTTGAACAATTTGAAAAAACCATTTGTCAATGAGTAAGCATGAGCTTTACTTAGTTTTTCATTGATCACAAAGTTGCATAAAGATCTTGGCACACAACTTATAACAACTGATACATCAATTGTAGATTTCACAAAACTGTAGATTAGTATCAATTCAGCAATCTTGGCTTCATTATGCAATTCTTGTCTTCAAACCAAATTCAGAAATCCAACTTAAGACTCTAATGTGCCAAGTTTTGTTGTACGTTTCTGAAATGGTCTGTTTAGTTCTGGATCTTAAGTGCAATTAGTTCTTGTTTCTCAGTGTTTGTAAAGTTTACTTTAGCAGCAATTTTCAACTCATATTAATGTATCACTTCAGGTATTCTTCAAAATTTGTTCTTATCACTGATATGAAACACTAAAAACATCCTCATCATCAGCTACATCCACTACCATCTTAATTCCAGTGTATCAGCAACATCTGCAAGGTTTCAAAGTGCATATTTTCAGATGTGCAGCTGCATCTTCAGATTAGCTTCAATTGAATTATGAAATTACAGAGGTTATGATTATTCAGATTCCCTTTTATAGATGATTTCTTTCACACTTTCAGCCCATCACAGATATAAAGCTTTCAGATTCTGGATTCACTTGAGTTACGTGCTAAAGTGCTATCACTTGTTTCCTGCTTCCAAATTCAGAGCTTTAGAGATTTGTCTTGAACCATTACACCTCATTTGTCACTGACCAATCAAAAACTTACTTGAGTCCTTTCACTATTCAAGAAGCTGTATATTACATTTGGCACATAAGACCATTCAATCAAATTCAAGCAATCAAGAACCAAAACCTCACAAGCAACTATTTCCAGATTAAGCAACAACATTAAGAATTTCCAAATTTCAGGATTTGTGTTGATTCAAGTGTTGATCTGTGGACATTTTGGCAAATAGAACACCATTTGTCTATGACTTAACCAGAGTTTACTTGAACTTAACACTGGTTAGAAAATTCACAGGAAATTTGGCACAAACTGGCAGTGCTAAATAATTTCCAGCTTCTTGTAGCTTAATTCGAATCCTTGTGTTACATTAGTTCCTGTGTCTTCACTGCTAGGAAATCAGAACTTTCTTGGTTGTAAGGTTTTGAATTGCCCACAAATTTTCACTTGCAAATTTCATTCCTGCAAGTTTCTGATTTTACTGGACTTGTACTACTCCAAAATGAATTCTAAATGTGTTAGTGCATCTTGATTACAGTATGGATTTCTCCTTTATGTAGCATTCTTTCCTTCTTCAAAGTCAGTCCAATTTCACCTTCACTCTTCATCTTCATGCCGAATGGAAATTTGTAAATTTAGAACTCAATTCCAGAGAATTTTAGCTACTCCCCTTCCACCATTATATTTACATGCTTAAATATTGGAGAATTTAAGGAGATTGGCAACCCAATTGGTAGATGAAAACCAAGTGCTCCACTTGGATTTTTACAGGCCGGATACTTATAACAAAATCTAGCTCACAACTGAATTTTTTCTTGCTTTTCTCTTGCACACTACTCCTGATTTCTGCATTCTAGTTATGTTTGAAAGAAGCTCTCATTTAGCACTGAATCAACGAGAAATCAAATTCAAGGTATGATTTAAAGCTTGGCACTTTGTTATTTTGATTTCCTGCTGAATCAAATTTCAGAATTCACTGCCTATTTCTCAGCAATCTGATTTCAGTGAATCAATGATATTTAGTTGCAGCTTCTGAAAATTCATGGTTTCAAACTTCAGTTTCTTTAAGGGAATACCAAGTTAAGTATCAAAACTTCGATTGGAATAACTTACACAACTCTTAGATATTTCCTCACTACAACTACACTTTGTTTTTTTTTTACTGCTATCAAACTTACTGAACAGAATATTCCACAGTTGGAATTGGAACAAATAGTTTTCAAATCCAATTCATAGCTCAACAGTTTTCAAATACAAACAGTTTGCTCATAATTGTAGTATCTATTCCTGCAGAATTCAGCACTGCAACCTCTTCTTTGCACCATCCTCAATAACCTATATTCTCCAAAAGCTATAGTAAAACTTCTAATCAGCAACTCCAACAGAATTTTCAGATTTCAGCATTTTCTTTTCTAGCACAGTAGCATCCCAACTTGAAAAACCTTAAGCATTTAACTCCATTTCATCTTCCTAGAACTTCATCTTTGGCTTGAATTTGAATCCCGTCCATTAACAAATGAATCCAAGCATTCAAAAGCTCTATACATCTCCGCCATGCTTAAAACTTGGTTGCACAATCTAATTCATCAAGAATTCAACCAACACTCTCAATAGAAACATATCAAGCAAAGATGATCAAAGGTTAAAATGCTAGAGGAGGATGTTTCAATAAAATTATGGAGAAAGAAATTAGAATTTATGATGGAATAAAAATGACAAATATCCTTTCTTTTCATGGATACATATGCTATTGTGACTCTGAAAAGAAACTAAGCAAGTTCTAGAGTTTCAATTGTTGTAAGTGCATGTCACAGAAAGATAAAATAGTGTTTAGGCTTAAAGTGGACCTCACTAGGTAATATTCATGCAAACAAGCTCAATTAATCAAATTGGAATCCACTATCATTTTAACCAAAATCATGTAAGTAGAGTATCCAATCATGACACATGACCTAAAATTGATGGTCAAATTTAAGAAACTTTTACCATCTTAGAAATATTACTTAGAAAATTCCCATGGTGACTTTTATTCAAATGAAATTCTATGTACTAACATAATGCAAAGTATGGAAGCAAATGTGGAAATAAAATGCAAAATGTAAAAACAAAGTGCAAATGCAAAGTATAGAACCAAAGAAATGTATAACTAATTTATTAGAGAAAAACTAAACACAAAGCATGAATTAAAATGCAAGAGCAAGCAAAATTGGAACTAACTCCCCTTTCATTCCCGGTGGTTGAAGAAGGTTTAAAAGAAGTATCCACCCTGGAAGTGGAGTAATCATGGTTCCACTCAAATTCTTCTTATTAATCATTTTTCCTTTCATCATTCTTTCTGGAGGTTTGAGTCAGTTCAGTGTAAGCATCCACTCCGGAAGCTTATGTTCTCCTACAACATCCATCAAAGAAAACACCTCCCACACGCATGTGGGATAAAAAGAAAATAGGAGAACATTAGTGTGGGTAAAAGATATTTCAAGAAATGAATCACATCTAATAAAATAAATGAATGGTACGTCTATTAAATTTTCTGAAAAATCACAAGAAATTCTCACCTTGTCGTGTTGAAAGGTACCTAAAGTGGTGATTGTTATCTCCTTTCCACCTATTAAATGCTCAGACTCTAGTTCTGGTGAGTGTATAACTTCATGTAGTAATTCTTGAGTGCTTGGCTTCATAGCACAAGTCCCTACACTTACATCTACAATTCTTGGTGATTCTTGAGGTAATGCTTCCAGTAAGCATTCCCCTACACTTAAATCATCTTCTTCAATTAAATCTTCATTTCCTGCATCATTAACAACATCTAGAGCAACAACATTAGTAGAATCAGAAATTTGAACAACTACATCATCATCACAAATAATTCTAGAAAAATCTTGCGAAGAAATGAAAGTAGGGTCAGGCCTGACAAGCGCTCCACAATCCATCTCCTCACTGGAGTTTTGCATTTGTAATTGATTGATGGACGATGCAATCTGATCCAATTGACTCTGAATATTCTGTATCCTTGCAAATTGTTTCTCTTGATGCTCTCTCATTTGTTGCATAACTTCATTAAATTTCCACATTGATTCTTCAATTTGTTCTTGTGCATCCTCATACTGATATTCAGGCGCATAAATCCCAGTCTGAAGCTGATAATAATAACTCTTCATCCCACCTCCAAAATACGGATAATATGGATCCATGATAAAAAAGAATTTCCTGTTCTTACACTGAAAACTAGCAAATAAAATTAGAAGACTCAGGAACAAATAAAATCAAGCACATGGATATATAATCATGAAAGCAGCCAAACAACAATCCTAAAAACACATCTACGATTTCCCCGGCAACAACGCCAAAATTTGATAAGCATGTCTGTCACACCCGCTAATCAAATTATACAAATGTATATTTCACTGAACCCCTTAATTTTGCAATAACGTTGTAGAAACGAGCCCAGGATCGATCTCTCGAGGAACTAGCGGTCGGATGATAACCTAGGATTGTATGTTATTCTCATTTTTTGGAGTTTTTAATATGAAAATGGGGGGTTGATGCTTGAATCTAAATCTAACAAAAGTAAAGCACAGTGAATAAGCAATAAATATAATGCAAGAGTGAAACATAACTATGTGCCAATGAACAAATCATTACGCATTGTCACACTACGTTGTGATAAATCCATCAACACACATCAAACTAAGAATGAAAGAACAAGACTCAAATTAAACCTAATCTAAAGCATTTAATTAAATCAAGTATGAAATAACAAGAAGCAATTAAATCTGATCTAAACAGAAATTAAACCCTAGCTTAAAACTTAAACACTAAACAATTAACCAAATATCAAATAAACACAAATTAAGCTTCAACTATGAAATGAAATGCTAGATTACTTGCTAAACCATAACAAACATAAAGGAATATGTTCTAAGATGTAAAAACAATAACAAAATGAAATAAACCCTAACCAATCCAACTCACAACCAATCTACCAAGCTACACACTCTTGCCGTCACACAAGAGTGTCAAAGTCGAGACCACCCAACTCTGGACCTCAGCTGAGAAGCTCTGCAGCGTATCAGCTCAAGGTAAGCTCAAGAACGCCGGCGGACCACCTCCGATGAGCTAGAACAACCTTAAACCCACTCAAGTGCCGAAAATCTAGATTTTTGCTACCTGGAATCTCTGGATCTGGAATGAAGTTGCGGATTGTGGATTGTGGTCGGATGGAGCTCAGTAACACCGGAAGACCACCTCCTTAAGCATTATATATTGTACAGTAATCTGTAATTGATCAATTGACCAAGTAATTCTTAAGCATTATATATTGTACTGTCCTTAGGACAACTATCAATGAATAATAAAATTTATTATTGCTCTCATATTATTTCTTTTTCTCTTCCTATTCTTTCTCTTTAACATGGTATCAAAGCCTTTATTCTTCTTTTCATTACGCCACCACCAACCATCTCTTATTTCTGTTGGATCGTGAAAGTCGATAGAAGGGGGGGGGGTGAATATCAATTTAAAATTATTCGTAGCGAGTTAGAATAAGTAGCGGAAAAATAAAAGAGAAACAATGCCAACACAAACCAATTTACTTAGTTCAGAGCCTTCGTCAACTCCTACTCCAAGGCCCGCACTCGTTGAGTGCTTTCATTGGGCAATTCACTAGCAGTTCACAAAAGGTTACAAATATAAGTACACGAACTTTAAAAGGAAATACCGACAACAAAATAAAGGAAAGAAAAAACTCTTGGTAGCATGTTGTCGGAGGAGTTTCGCAGCGTCACAGGAGCACAGCGCAGCAGAGCAAATGTCATTGTTTTTCTTTGCTTCAGGGCTCACCCTCCTTATATAGGAGGCTCTGGGTGCCCGGATCCCTTCCGGGCGCCTGGACTGTGATGTAGCCCAACCAACTAGTGAGCTCCACGTTGCGACGACTTGGAGGATAAAATTTGCCTTCCAGGCGCCCGGACCAGTTTCGGGCGCTCGGATCCCTTCCGGGCACCCGGACCACCTTTCTCTAGAAAGCCCTTCTCCTGCAAGAAGGAGTTAGTTCGAGGCAAAATAATAGCTAAACTACCCTGCAAAATAAAAGTTAGCACAATTATAGTAAAATAGAGTAGTAATTAGATTTTGTCTCCCTGAGACCGGAATCTAGTCACGATCTCAACTTAGATTTCTGAAATGGATCTAAGTTGGATCAACGCCTAAGTTCCCTATCCGGGAACACGTCCTCACAGTCACTCTCCTCCAGTGACTTAACTTAACTTACCTGTCAGACATCCGGTCAACCCGTTAACCCGTCTGGACTTCGTGTCAGCTACCCGGTCAGCCCGTTGACCCTAGCAACACTGAGTTAGCACAATAGATAAAAATAGTACAGTAAACCTAGGGTTGCCTAGCTTCACTCATTAGGACTTTTATTGCTCGACTTCACTCTCCAGGACTTTCTCCACCTAGCTTCACTCACTAAGGCCCGACTTCACTCATCAGGACTTCCAACACCTAACTTCACTCACTAGGGCCCGACTTCACTTACCGGGACTTCCACCACCTATCTTCACTCACTAGGGCCTGACTTCACTCACCGGGACTTCCACTTTGCCTAACTTTTGGTTAGAACTTACTTTTGATAGTCATCTAGTCCTGATTAGACTTCTCTCCCCCAAACATCGAGTCCTGTTAAGGTCAACTCTTGGCCATATTGTCAAACATCGAAACCCTAGAGGTCGATTGCACCAACAATTTCCTCTTATTATTATCCTTTTCCCTTTCTTAAGACAAAGTTTTCGTTTATTAATATGATTTTTTCATTTTCTATCTCCACTTTCCCTTCATTTTTTTTATTAATCTGGTTTTTCTCTCTCCACTTTCTCTTCTCACTATTCTTATTAAACTTGACTCTCGTTCACTACAATGTATTTTCCTTGGTTATAGCAATTCGTCATTGGTTATCGTTGCTTGCATATACCAATGGGACGAATTTATATTTCATGATATGTTACTTTTGATGAGTCTCAATTCTCTTTTTAGTAGCTTCTTCGATCTCTCCTCCAAATACAAGTGACACCTTCTTAATGCCACCTAATATTGTCAGAAGGGATGACATCCTACCTCATGTTGCTGCTCCAATCTTGGAAGCCTCACTAGTCGAAGATAATATGCTCTCTAGTTTTGGATCCTTGGATAATGCAAGTCCATCATCTACATCACCATGTCAGCCTACTTCCACATCGCCATCAACAAGTGATTCTGATGATAATGATCCTCGTCGCATGCTTCCCGTTAGTGATATTTATGAACATTGCCTACCAAATATAACTCGATATCCCCTTCCGCGAGCTCTAGTGGTCTCCTCAAAATCTATTGAATCAACTTGTTTTACATAAACAGGCAAGCAAGGATCCAAATTGGCGTAGTGTAATGGCTACAGAATTTGATGCACTTCTTCACAATGGAACATGAAATCTAGTTCTACACACTCCCACAATGAATGTTGTGGGCTCTAAATGGGTATTCTGTCTTAAGCATTGAGCTGATGGTTCTCTTGAATGGCACAAAGCTCGACTTGTAGCTAAAAGATTTAGTCAATAACCAAGTATTGACTTCAATGACACTTTAGCTCAGTCATCAAAATTACAACTATCAAACTATTATTATCAATAGCTGTTAGTTCTAATTGGCCTGTATGACAATTGGACATTTCAAATGCATTTCTCCATGGTCATCTTAAGGAAACTATATTTATGGAGCAACCACCTGGGCCTGTATAACAACTATCAAACTATTATTATCGATAACTGTTAGTTCTAATTAGCCTGTATGACAATTGGACATTTCAAATGCATTTCTCCATGATCATCTTAAGGAAACTATATTTATGGAGCAACTACTTGGGTTCATTCATCTACAATTTTCATCTCATATTTTCCAACTTAAGCAATCCTTATATGGTCTTCGACAAGCTCCTCATGTATGATTTCATCAATTATCTAATTGGTTACAAGTTCAAGGATTTTCTTGATCAAAGATTGACTTATCTCTATTTCACAAATATAATGATGGATCTATGATATTTTTTCTTATTTATGTGGACGACATTCTGATAACCGGCAATGATCACAAGGGTATCACAACTTTATTAAATCTTCTCAATTAAGAATTTTCTACTCGAGATTTGGGTATTGCTCATTTTTTTCTTAATATTGAGCTTATTCCACATGAGGATAGTCATCTTCTCTCTTAGAGCAAATACATTACTAGACTTCTTCAAAGAGCCAAAATGGATGGAGCACGTCCGGTTTGATCCACAGATTTATCGAAATATTGTTGGAGCCTTATAATATGTCACTATCACACACCTTGATATTACTTTTGCAGTAAATCATGCTTGTCAATTTATGCATGCTCCAACTGAACAAAATTGGGATCATGTAAAAAAAATATTTCGTTATCTCAAAGGTACTATTCTACATGGTCTTCTTTTATATTGCCAATCATCTCGAGATTTACATGTATATAGTGATGCAAATTTGGCAAGTTCTCCTAAAGATAGACGCTCTACTTGTAGATATACAATATTTCTTGGACGAAATCTTATCTCATGGAATTCAAAAAATCAACCTATAGTATCTCGTTCAAGCACTGAGGTAGAATATAAAGCTATAGCAAATATAACATATGAAATTATTTAGCCTTAATCACTTCTCTTTGAACTTCATCTTGCATTAAATATTGCACTACAAATTTGATGTGACAATATTAGAGTAACATATCTCACAGCAAATCCAATCTTTCATGCTCATACAAAATATGTGAAAATTAATTTTCATTTTGTTCGTGAACATGTGACAACTTAACAGTTATCCGTCTCTTATATTTCAACTGAAAATCAAATTGCTGATATCTTTACTAAGCCATTATTCAGACATCATTTCAACAACTTAACAAGCAACCTCAATGTCAAAGATCTCCTGTTAAGTTTGTCGGGGGGGGGGGGGGGGGGGTAAAAGGGATAAAGAGAATCACTAGAATTGATCAGATTAAATCAAATTAGTATTAAGATTATTCTAATAATTCTGTTATAATTATTAGAATAATTCTCAGAATAATTTTGTTATTTATTTATTGGTCAATTGACCAAGTACTTCTTAAGCATTATATATTGTATTGTACTTAGGACAAATATCAATGACCAATAAAATTTATTATTGCTCTCATTTTATTTCTTTCTCTCTTCCTATTCTTTTTCTTTAATAGCTCTCACCAGAAAATGGAGAATGCCATCTACTACATGCTTGAGCTAGTCAATTGTGAAGAGAGGATGGTAGGAGATATCACCTTGGTTTCCTACTTTATCGGCAGTAATAAGGACAGAAGGGCATCATCTTCGATTATGCCGACAACGGGATCACCGACCTCACCCAATAGCAACAGATCGAGCTCACCCTCTATGACATTGTCCATCCGTTCTTCCCCTAACCCACCATAACATAGAAAAAGGAGAAGAAGAGGAGGCAAGGGTAAATCAATAAAATATAAAATTAGGATGTTACACTACTAAAGTTGAATCAAACAATATTAGATAATATTTTATTCTCCATAATCTTAGTTATGTAATTATCTAGTAATTATATAACCAAGATTATTTATGATAACTTGAAGCAAATACACCTTAAGGATTATGGAATTGGACAATCTCTAATCAGTTGAAGTAGTAGAAAATAACATTGTGTAGCCCTATTTACCACTAAAGAATATGTTCTTATGGGTGGATGTGTCGCTCAATTGTAATGGATAATGAACACACCTAAGATTATGAACTTGATTATAAAAAGGTTCAAGTTTTAATTGATAATATCAACTCAAATAATCTAACTAAAAACCCTACACATCATTCTAGAATCAAATACATAGAAGTCAGACATTATTTTGTTAGAGAACACATATTAAATGGTGATATTGAACTCAAATATGTTGAATCCAAGTCTAACATAGTAGAATTTAGTACACTTAGAGGAAAACTTGGCTTGTGCATGATAGATTAATTTAAGTTTGATTTAAGGGGGAGTTGACTTGTGCTTGACTTGACTTTATTTTACTATTTATTTTGATTTGCATTAATTACTTGGTGGCTTCTTTGCCTTGCTATTTGACTTTCACTATTCTTATATTTTGCTCTAGACTAGTAGATGAATATCATTTGATTATTGGTTTGCATCTTACTTCTTGTTCTTGACTTAACTTTCCTTGGAAATTATTTTTGTCTAATCTAATATGTCATCCTATGTTATTATTATTTTGCACCCATTTGGATATATGAAAAAGGGGGAGAGAAATAAAAAATAAAAATCAAGTGTTTGTTATTAACTTCCAATTTAATCCCTTTTTTGATTAAGAGGGAACAATAATTAAGGGGAGTTAATTATTTAATTATTTTATACATGTATGATTGCACTAACTCTATCTTTTTTTCATACATTCAATGTTTCAAATTATTTTTCATTATTGATTACTAACTTTAATATAGTTTTCATATTATTAAAAAGGGAAAAATTATTGGTGTTGGATGTGCAACATGTAACCTAGGATTTTGATATATGATTAAGGTTAAAGTTAGATCAGTTGTGATCTAACTAGTTGTGTCAAGTTTGTAGGTACAAGATACTTGATAGGAGTTAAAGTCTTGGTTGTAAACTAAGCAGTGACTAAGTTCTAATGAATCTATGCATCTAAAGTCCTGATTGCGAATCAGCCATGAACTAAGTCTTGGTTGAAATCAAATAATAAATTCCTAATTTGAGGCTAGGTAAATCAAGTCTAAGTGATTAAGGCTTCACACACAAATTTCTAGCTGGAGGGTAGGTGAATGAAGTCTAAGTAATTAAGGCCTAATAGTAAAATCTTAGTTGGAGGATAGATGAATCAAATCCAAGTGGTTAAAGCTTGATAGACAAATTCCTAGATAGAGGCTAGGTGAATCAAGTCCAAGTGATTAAGGCTTGTTAAACAAATTTCTAGCTAGGTGCTAGATGATTTAAGTCCAAGTGTTTGGAATCAGCTGGAGGCTGATTGCTTGACACAAGTTTAAGTGTGTGCAATCAGACAATCAGCTGGAGATTGATTACTTGATAAAAACCGAACTAGACAAGTAAGTGTGTAATTTTACACCTATATCATACTCATTATGTGTAACATAACTGCAGGGAATCATGTTCAATGATTCAAGACGATCGGGTGACGTTCGGGGCCGACTGGTTGGTGTTAACTCTTGACGAAGGTATTTCGGAGGGTCTAGGTGACTGTAGAGGGCCTAGGTGATCACGAGCAATGAGAACAACTTCCAAGTGACCGTGAGACAACATTATCGGTAATTTGAGCAAGACGATCAAGATGGAGTTTGATCCTTGCCCAGGCGACCGGACGGTGTACGGGTGATCGGAGAGCTTCATTAATGTTATCTTACGAATAGAAGTTGCAGCCATGTCTGCACCTACACATGTGATTGGGAAGGCTCCAGGCAACCAGAAATGCTCCAAGCAATTAGGGGGGGGACCTATATAAGGAGTTTCGAGATAGAGCTTGAAAGCACCCCATCTACAAACAATTCACTCTTGCTCACACCTAGAGTAACATTTACATTTATTTTAGTGTTGTCTTTTTTGTTTTATTGCGCTTAAAATTTGTAAATTCTTTTTCTGTAAGGTTTCTCCACCTATGAGAAATTGGTAATAAAAATCATATTTTGTAATTACTATGTGTCTATACTTTTGGTTTGATTAATCAAATTGCATGCTTCAACTATTAGTTAAATTCATTGCATGTTATTAGTATTTTTGTCTTACTTGATTGAATTAATCTAAGTTTAATTTATTCTCACTTTACTTACTCTGATTAATTCAATTGCTTTTAATTACTATTTACTCATTTTTAAATTTTAATGTTATTCGCCCCTAGTGTTGATTTCGATCCTACAATTTGGTATCAGAGTGAGTTGAGCTAATAAAAACTAGCAAAGCTTGGATAATTGCATGTCTAGGCTGAGTTTCTCTACTTGGTGCTTCTAGTCAAGTGGAACTAGCAAAAGTTATCTCACCTCACTCTAAACCAGTTAAACCAAGGTATTGTATTAAAGTTAGTTTAGCTCTTATTTCTTAAAATGATAATTTACCAAAAGGAGCACTAAACTTCTTGAATTGACCATAAGGTGCATCATACTTTGGTAATTACCAAAGGATGCACTAATATATCTAATATTCCCATTCTACCCCTCTTGACAATTATGTCTACATGCAACCTCTCTCTCTCCACTAAGGAAAAGCAAGCAAATCTCTTTCTTTCTTTCTCTCACCTATTGAATTTTATTCAATTTGAATTAAATTTTTTTAAAACCTATGGACCACTATTAGGGAAGCTAAAAATAATAATGGAGAGCATATTTAGACTCCTTGTAATTTTAGAAATCCACAAGACCTTAAATAGTTGCAATATGAAGTTTCTAGGTTGACGAGTGAGTTTTGATCAAAATCCACTAATCTATCTAGAGATCTCAAATTACAATCAATTTAGGTCTTATGGATTTCTAAAATTGTAAGGAGTCCAAATATGTTCTTTATTACTATTTTTGACTTTCCTAGGGGTGGTCCAGAGGTTTTGAAAAAAATAAATTCTTTTTTTTTCTATTGGGCCTGATCTCCCATAACAAGCTTGAGAAAAAAAATAAAAAAGAAGAAAAAAATAATTTATTTTTTTTTCAAAACCTTGGAACCACCACTAGGAATGTCGAAAATAGTAATAGAGGTTAAAATCCACTGATCAACCTAGAGATCCCAAATTATAACCATTTCAGGTCCTATAAATTTCTAAAATTAGAAGTAGTGTAAATATGCTCTCCATTATTGTTTTCAGTTTTTCAGTGATGGACTAGAGGTTTTGAAAAAATTAAATCTCTCTTTCTTTTTTTTTATTAGGTCTGATATCTTCCCATATCAGACCCACATTGGGCCTGATCTCCCATAAGAGGCATGAGAAAAAAAGAAAAAAAGAATTTATTTTTTTCAAAACTTTTAGACCACCCCTAGGAAAGCTAAAAATAACAATGGAGAGCATATTTGGACTCCTTACAATTTTAAAAATCTATAGAACTTGAAATGATTATAATATGAGATCTCGAGGATAATCAGTGAATTTCAGTCAAAACCTACTGATGGACCTAGAGATCTCAAATTATAATCATTTTAGGTCCTATTGATTTCTAAAATTACAATGAGTTCAAATATGCTCTCTATTATTATTTTTAGCTTCCCTAGTGGTGGACTAGAGGTTCTGAAAAAACTAGATCTCTATTTCTTTCTTATTTTCTTATTTTCTATTAGGCCTAATATCTCTTCATATCAGACCCACATTTGACCTAATATGAGATCTCAAATTATAATCATTTTAGGTACTATTGATTTCTAAAATTGCAATGAGTTCAAATATGCTCTCTATTGTTATTTTCAACTTCCCTTGTGGTGGACTAGAGGTTCTGAAAAAACTAGATCTCTTTTTTTCTTGTTTTCTTATTTTCTATTAGGCCTAATATCTCCCCATATCAGGCCCACATTGGACCTAATATGAGGATATATTAGGCCCAAGTTGGGCATGATATGAGGAGATATCAAACCCAAGTTGGGCATGATATGGGGAGATATCAGGCCCAACGTGGGATTAATCTCTCAAAACAGACATGAGAAAAAAATAAAAAAAAAAAGAAGGGAAAAAAGAGAATATATTTTTCTTAAAATCTCTAGACTACCACTAGGAAGATGAAAATAATAATAGAGAGCATATTTAGACTTCTTGCAATTTTAAAAATCCATAGAACTTAAAATAGTAGCAATATGATATTTCTAGGTCGATCAGTGGATTTTGACTTAGAAATATCATATTGCTACCATTTCAGGTCCTATGAATTTTAAAATTATAAGGAGTCTAAATATGTTTTCCATTGTTATTTTCGACTTCATTAGTGGTGGTTTAGAGGTTTTGAAAATTTTTAATTTGAATTGAATAAAATTCAATAGGTGAGAGAAAAGAAGAAAGAGATTTGATTGCTTTCCACGAGTGGAGAGAGAGAGGTTGCATGTAGACATAATTGCCAGGAGGGATAAAATAAGAAGATTAGATATATTAGTGCACCGTTTGGTAATTACCAAAGTGTGATACACCTTTTGATCAATTCAGAAAGTTAGGTGCTCCTTTTGATAAATCGTCGTTCTTAAATAAAAATTTGTCTAAGGAAGTGGTCGTTGTTTCAATACATTAAGAAGATCGTGTGTATCGCCATGACTTGAAAGCTAATTTTGAAAACTCTTACTAAATTCACCAAAAGAAAAACCTGGATCTAACATAGGATGAACTGCGTGCTTTGAATCAGGGAAAAATAATTAATTGATTAATAGTTTGAGCCTAGCCCATACCCAAATCCAAACCCTAATTACAAACATACCAAACTCATATCCTGTTCTAAGCCATAATATAACTTGAACAAATATTTATTTCTAGATATATCTTTGTAGGAAGGATTCAACACAATCTGCATTCCTCTCTTTAATGGAAAAAGTTTTGATAGTTGCAGGAGAAAGATGGAAGATATTCTTAAAACTAACTCAGAATGCTAGGAAAGTATCCAAAATGGAATCAATTTTACCAAGAGGCACAGAAGGTAAGTTGTGATGGTTTGAATCATGGACAGGCAGCATGAAACAAATAGTTTAGTCAAATGTAAAAGCAATAAACATGATTCTTTACGGTCTGACTTTTCCTCAAGTTGAGAAAATTGGACCGTTTAAGGATGTAAAAGAACTGTGGGAGAGGTTAATCACCAAAAATGAAGAGGTTGAGTCAATATACACACCACACTTATTGCTAAGTCAGACTTAGAAATTTCAGCAAATCAAATTAACATGAATGGATGCTCGATAGTGGTTTCCCCAGACATATGATTGGGAATTTGAACATGTTTACCTCACTTAAACTAAAAGAAATGAGGATAGTTTGCTTTGGCAACAATGGAAAAATAAAGGTACTCGGGTCAGGTAACAATGTTTTAAACTCAAAGTTATTCATTAAAAGAGTTTTACTTGTAGAAGACATAAGTTTTAATTTACTTAACATAAGTCAACTCTGTGATACTGGATATAAAGTATAATTCTTGTCTAACAAATGTATTGTTAAATTTACTAAAGAACCTAAACTTACTTGAGTAGGAAATAGGAAAAATAACATGTATACCATTAGTTTACCTTTCTCTTCACATACACGCTTTCTTTCACAACAAGAGGAAACTAGGCTATGACATAAGAGACTAATTCATACTCATGCTAGACACTTAGTAAAGTAGTTTTGACTTAGAGGTTTACCAACCTTAACCAAATCAAATGAATTAAATTATGATGCATGTAAAAAAGGTAAACAAACAAGATCAACCCATAAATCAACTAACTCAAATCAAACAACTCACATCTCATAAATAATTCATATGGATGTATTTGAAAGTAACAAAATTAAATCATTAAATGAAAGTCAATATTATCTAGTAATTATTAATGAATTTTCAAAATTCACAACAACTTATTTTCTAAAACACAAAGATGAAAGATGAAACCTTAAATAAACTTATTCAATTCATTTAATAAACAGAAAATCAAATGAACATTAAAATTAAAAAAATTAGAAGTGATCATGGAGGAGACTTTGATAATCATGAGTTTAAGAAGTTTTGTCTAGACAATGGCTATAAGCATGAACTCTCATGTCCTAGGACCCTACAACAAAATGACCTAGTTGAAAGGAAGAATTGAACTCTAATAAAAGTAGCTAGGATAATGTTAAATGAGTTTAATTTACCATGTTATTTTTGGAAAAATGTCGTTAACATAGCCTGTTATGTTCAAAATTGAATTCATATTAACAAAACTCAACAAAAAACACCTTATGAAATATTATTTAATAAAACACACTCAATTAAATACTTTAAAATCTTTGGATGTAAGACCTATATCTTAAACACTAAAGATAATATACCAAAATTTACAAGTAAAATTGATAAAGGAATCTTTGTACGGGATGCAACAAATAGTAGAGGATATATGATCTATAATAAGAAAACCCTTAAAATTGAAGAAACCTTAAATGTAACCTTAAATGAAGAAGACTCAAACAAAACAAACTAAACTATTCAATTAGAAATTGATAAAGTGGTTAACGATAATCCAAGAGAAGTTAGATATGAGTTAGATGAAGATCAACCACGAACTTGAGTTGAAAATCTCACTGCAGGAACATCCATGACCAACACTATCGTCCAGTTGAGAAAATTATAGGAGATCCAAACTTAGGAGTCCAAACTAGATCTACTCATCAAAACTTCAATCCAATAGCTCCAAAATAAAACCAAGGAACATAGATCAAGCTCTACTTGACCCAATTGGATAATAGTTATGTAAGAAGAGTTAGGCCAGTTTGATTGAAACCAAGTTGAAACTTAGAACTAGCACCAAGTGATAAAACTATTGTAGGAACACGATGGATTTTTAGGAAAAAATTAAATAAAAAAAGGAGAAACTACTAGAAATAAAGCTTGTCTTATAGCTTAAGGATTTAGTCAAGTAGAAGGATTGGACTACGACGAGACCTATACCCCAGTAGCTAGAATAAAGTCAGTTAGAATGTTGTTAACCTTTCTTGCTCATAAAGGGTTTAAATTATTTCAAATGGATATAAAATCAACATTTCTAAATGACTTTATTAAAGAAGAGGTATACATAGTCCAACCACCATGATTTAAAAAATCTAGATAAACCTAACCATGTACTAAAACTCAAAAAGGCACTTTATGGACTAAAATAAGCTCCTAAGGCTTGGTATAAACGATTGTCAACCTACTTAATTTCCAAAGGATTTAGACAAGGTAAAGTTGATCTAACTCTGTTCATTAAAATTCATACTAAAGACATTTTTATTGCCTAAATTTATGTTGATGATATTATTTTTGGATCAACTAACAGTTCATTTATAAAAGATTTTAAATCTACTATCGAAAGTGAACTTCAAATGAATATAGTAGGTGCACTTAACTATTTTCTAGGGTTACAAGTCAAGCAAACTAAAGAAGGTATATATGTCTATCAAACCAAGTATGCTAATGAACTAATTAAAAGATTTGAAATGGAAAACCCTAAAGACTTTGTAAGCCCAATGGACCTAAATGTAAAACACAACAATGATCCAAGTGGAAAATATATAGACGCCAAGTACTATAGAAGTGTGATAGGTGGACTCTTATACCTAACTAGCTAGTCAACCTGACATCCTTTTTTTAGTAGGTATGTATGCAAAATTTCAATCTTGTGCTAAAGAATTAGATCTTGCAGCTGTTAAAAGATTTCTAAGATACATAAAAGGAACTAAAAATGTAGGCCTATGGTACCCAAGAACAAGTGACTTTGACTTACTAGGATTTACTGATTCTGACTATGCTGGATATAAGTTAGACAAAAAGAGTACTAGTGGTAGTTATCAATTTCTAGGACAATTTCTAATTAGTTAGAGCAGTAGAAAATAACATTATGTAATCCTATCTACCACTGAAGCTGAATATATTGCTATGGGTGAATGTGTCACTTAGTTGTTATATATGATGAATACACTTAAAGATTATGGACTTGATTATAAAAAAGTTCAAATTTTAATTGATAACATCAGCTCCAATAATTTAACTAAAAACCCTATACATCATTCTAGAACCAAACCCATAGAGTCAAATATCATTTTGTTAGAGAACACATATCAAATGGTGAAATCAAATATGTTGAATCCAAGTCTAACATAACAGATATCTTCACAAAACTATTTCTTCACAAAACCATTAGTTGTAGCTAAATTTAGTACATTTAGAAGAAGACTTGGCTTGTGCATGATAGATTAATTTAAGTTTGATTTAACAGGGAGTTGACTTATGCCTGACTTAACTTTATTTTACTGCTTATTTCAGTTTGCATTTATTACTTGGTGGTTGCTTTGCCTTGCTATTTGACTTTCACTATTCCTATATTTTTCTCTAAACTGGTAGATGAATGTCATTTGATGATTGGTTTGCATCTTATTTCTTGTTCTTAACTTAACTTTCATTGGAAATTATTTTTGTCTGATCTAATATGCCATCCTATGTTATTATTATTTTTAATCCATTTTGATATAAGAAAAATGGAGAGAGAAATAAAAGATAAAAATCAAGTATTTATTTTTAACTTCTAATTTAATCCCTTATCTGATTAAGAGGGAGCAATAATTAAGTGAGAGTTATTTATTCAATTATTTTATTCATGTATGAACACACTAACTCTATCTTCTTTCATAATTAAATATTCTAAATTACTTTTTGTTATTGATTACTAACTTTAACTTAGTTGTCATATTATAAAAAATAAGGAGATTGTTGGTGTTGGGTGAATAACATATAACCTAGGGTTTTGATATTGACTAAGTTAAAGTTAGGTTAGCTGTGATCTAACCAGTTGTGTCAGGTTTGCAAGTGTAGGATACTTGACAGGAGTAAAAGCCCATGTTGTGAACCATACAGTAACTAAGTCCTAGTGGATCTAGGCATCTAAAGTTTTGGTTGTGAATCAGGCATTAGCTAAGTCTTGGTTGGGACAAATTCCTAGCTGGAGGCTAGGTGAATCAAATCTAAGTGATTAAGGCTTAGTAAATAAATTCCTAGTTGTAGCTAGGTGAATCAACTTGAAGTGATTAATGCTTGACAGTCAAATTCCTAACTGGAGACTAGGTGAATTAAGTCCAAGTAGTTAAAAATTAACAGACAAATTCTTAGCTAGATGCCAGGTGAATCAAGTCCAAGTGATTAAGGCTTAACAGACAAATTTCTAGTTTGATGCTATGTGATTCAAGTCTAAATGTGTGGAATCAGCTAGAGGCTGATTGGTTGACACAAGTCCAAGTATGTAGAATCAGTTGGAAGTTGATTGCTTAACAAAACCAAACTAGACAAGTCAAATCTAATCAAGTGTGAGTAATTTTATACTTTATATCATACTTATTAAGTGTAACAACTGTAGGGAAGCATGCTCTATGAGTCCAAACAACAGGGTGGAGTTCGGGGGTGATTGGTTGGTGTTAACTCTTGACAAAGGGATTTTGAAGGGTCAAGGTTGTTGATACAGTCTGACCTGGATGTTGTTTTGATGTTGACACTGATTTAAGTTTGAATCAGATATTAAATTAACTCAGACTAATTACTAATCAAGGTTGACTTGGTTAACCTGATTGACCTGATTGGGAAAAGTCCAAGTGAGGAGCTTGGCACGGGAAAGTCCTGGTGAGTGAAGCCAGGCAGTGGGAAAGTCCTAACTGGGATGTTAGGCATTTGGAAAGTCCTGGTGAGTGAAACCAGGCAATTGGGAAGTCCAAGTGTGGAAGCTTGGCATGTATGGTCGGAGAGGGTTCGGTAGCACGCTCTCTGGACCGTCAGGGGTGAGGACAGCAAGCTTGGAAGCTTGACTCGAGACTCACAGTTTTGGATCGGTCTGCAGACCGATCCAGTGGCACGGCTGATGGGTCTGTAGACCGATCCAGTTGCCTGATCGATCTGCAGACCGATCAGGCAACACTCAGTAGCACACTGAGTGTATACTGATCGGTCCGGGGACCGATCAGATAACACTCAGTAGCACACTGAGTGGATACTGATCGGTCCGGGGACCGATCAGATGATCCTCAGTAGCTCTGAGTGGATACTGATCGGTCTTACGGACCGATCCAGCTGAGTCCTGATCGGTCCACAGACCGATCAGGCTTCGTTACCAGATTCGCGTGAAGGGGTGGATCGGTCTTGGGACCGATCAGACAAGCACCTGATCGGTCACCAGACCGATCAGTGACGATAAATAGAAGCGTGGATCGGTCTGCTGACCGATCCACAGTATGGCTTGTTTTGCATGCGCTTTCTCTTATTGTTTCTGATTCGCAATTTCTTTTACCTATTTCGTTTCTAACCATCTGCTGCAAGTTTTCTCGAAGTTTCAGGTTACAGATTACGATGTTGGGTGAATTCAAATTAAGGATCATTAGTAGAAGGCAACAAAAAGCTTTTGCTGTGTCTCGCTGCGGACAAACCAGTTTTGGTAGCAACGTCTCGTTTGCGATCTGCTGGCAGCCGTTTGGTCGAAATCAGCTTGACTTGTGCTGATAGGTTCAAGCTCAGAGGTACCAGTGGAAACGAGGATGCCATTGGTGGGAGCTGAGACAATCAGACAAGGAAGAAGTGTGATTGGCGACGTCGTGGACGGTTGCAGGGATTTGCTGCAGGTTTGGCAGAGATCCGTTACAGAGCAGAGAGGCATATGAAGGTGGAGAGGAGAGGCTCTCGGGACAACGCTTTGTGTGCTCTTGCTGTGAAAAACTGTGGAGAAAAACTCTCTGGAAGATTGAAGCAGTGTGCTTGTTCTTCGCTGATTGTGGCTGTGAGCTTCCTTTGATCATTTCATTTGAGCCACTACTGTAAGTCTTGTGCTTAATTTCTTACTGCTGTTAAAGACTTTGTGGAGAGGTTACTCCACCGAGAAGGAGAATCCTTTAGCCGGATAGCTTCCGGGGTGTGATCTACCGAAAGATCAAGAGGATTCGTCCACCTTACGGACACGCCGAGGAGTAGGGGCAAGTTATCCCCGAACCTCGTAAATCTCTGAGTTAGTGTGCTGTGTTTTCTTGTTTTAGTTTTCTAATTCCGCTGTGCTAACAAAGTTCTTGAAGAAATTGTTGTTTAGTGTTTTTCAAAGAGGCTATTCACCCCCCTCTAGCCATCTAAGGTCCCAACAAAGGTGACCAAAGTCTACAGGCAATTGGAGCAACTTTTAGGTGACCGTGAGACAAGATTATCAGCAATTTGAGCAAGGCGATCAAGATGGAGTTTGACCCCTGCCTAAGCGACCGAAGGGTGTACGGGTGACTAGAGAGCTTCATTAATGTTATCTTATGGATAAAAGTTGTTGTTGGTGCAGTTTGCACTAATAGTCTAACTCAGGTTTTAATAAATGACAAGTGAGTTAAGTTAGATATTGTTGTGATCTAACCACTTTACCAAGTGTCCAGGAATTAACTAGATAGGTCGATGGGTCGATTGGATATCTGGTAAGAAGTCAAGCTAGGTCGACGATCCAATCGAATAGCTGGTACAAAGTTCAGCTAGGTCGACGGGCCGACTGAATAGTTGGTGCAAAGTCCAGATAAGTCGACGGGCTGATTGGATATCTGGTAGGAAGTCCAGTTGAATCCGCGGACCGGAAAACTGGCAAGTTGGTAAGTTAAGGTAAGTCACTGGAGGAGAGTGACCTTGTGAGGGCGCGTCTCAATTGAGGGGCAGTAGGCGTCAGTCCAAGTTATGTCTATTTTGGATCTCTAATTTGAGACCTTGACTAGTTCCTGGTCTTGGGAGGATAAAAACTAATTCATACTACTCATTATTATTGTGCTAACATTATTCTTGCAGGTTATTATTTTGTTTATTGGACTAATGTTGTTTTGTAGGACAAAGGAGCAATTTACCTTCAGATGAACAATGTCTGAAGGCGCCTTGATCTTTGTGTAACGACCCGCCTTCTACTGACTAGGCTGTAAGGCCGATCGCTACATTATGCTATGCTAAATTACTATTGCGGAAATCTGGATTGATTAAAATTTTACTAAACTGATTACTGTAAAATCTGAACTTAATATTCTAGGTGTACCTAAGAGTTGTACAACTGCTAGGGAAGATAATCTATGCCTCTCGGATGTCCTACTAGCTGTAATCAGGCATTTCAATCGATCCATGGATCGATTGGGCTGTCGGATCGATCCAGTGATCGATCCAGCTTGATACTGGCACGAAAGAAGACTCTGGATCCGTCGGCTGACCGATCCATAAGCTATTTCGCTTCTGTATGCGGCTGGATCGGTCTACCGACCGATCCAGCACCGATCAGGAGAGGGTGGATCGGTCTATCGACCGATCAGAGCACACCGATCGGCCGGTAGACCGATCCAGCTCACCGATCGGTCGGTAGACCGATCCGGTGGCTCACCGATCGGTCAGCTGACTTCAGGTGCCTGGATCGGTCGGCCGACCGATCCATAACAGACGCCAACTCTTTGCACTGGATCGGTCACCGACCGATCCAAGGGCACAACCAACTCGATCGATCAGATCGATCCGGATTCGATTTCAAGATCGAAACTCGATTTCAGACTAGTTCGTGCCAAAATCTCATATAAGAGTTCTAAAATCAATTGAAATAAGTTCTAACATCTATTAACTAGCATTCCAACATAATTACTAACAACTTAAACAAATCTTCCATGGTTTAAACATTCTAAGGTCTAAAAGTGCATAAAGGTACTCGAGAAAAGAAACTAAGTTCTTAATTTGCTAAACTCCCTAAGGATCTTCATTCCAGGTTCCTGCCACACACACCATCACTGCATTGACCTTCAGCCTCCTCTGCTAATCCATTTTCCCTTTACCTTTATCTGCAGTATAAGAAAAAAGTATCTGTAAGCTTTAAGCTTAGTAAGAAACCATCTACCTCACAAAAACATGCAACGATGCAATCATGTTTTTAAAGAATGCTATTTAAAAATATGCACTGAATTTGTTAAAGCATGGCATACTGAAGTTACATGGCATAAACACTGAAACATGGCATGCATAATAAAATCTAAGCATGGAGCTATCTCATGGTATCAACTAGGAGAACTAAACTGAAACTAAAACTGAGCTAAAACTGAGCTTAAACTATATTCACATAACTAGGTTACGAATTTGAAAGCTATTATCATAATAAGTGAAAATAGTAATCATGCTACTGTTTGGGCCCGACAACTGTACTTGCTGTGTGCGCATCCCTAGCTAGACCCGGGTTTGCAAGTCCCGCATTTAGTAGGGTTTACTAGGTTATCTAAACCTAGGGATGACTGTGGGAGTCCAACCCAATGGACATCTGGTCCAGTACAGTGCCACTGAAAATAAAATACTGAATATAGCTACTGATTGTTTATTTTCCTGTTTCTAGGTTATCTGAACCTAGAGCTAGGTTATCTAAACCTAGAGGCGACTGTGGGAGCCCACCCATTGGACCGTAGTCCCATGTAAGCTGAAACTAGACTAACATACTGATTTAAATGCTACTAATGCATTTAACTGAGCTGTTAAAAAATATCTGAGGTAGTATTTAGCTACAATAATCATTTTGTCGAACACTTGGTGTGCTCCAACTCTCCCCTCTAATAGGGAGACCACCTCTAGGCACCCGACAATGTCTAGAGCCTCCAACTGAAGGAGAACAACGTGTCTGGCCCATCTAGAGGTGCTCAACTAGGTCCCTAATTTGCGAGGAGGGTTTAAACACACCCTGAGTGCCGAAAAAAAAATCTGCATATAGCTAAACTAAAGGCACGCAATCAAACGAAAGCTACTTATACTGCAGGTGAGGGGTTTCTTACCTCGTGCGCTAGTTTTCTTACGAATCTAGTCGCTAGTTTTCCGGTGGGGACGATCTTCTCGACAATCCTCTCGCGTCTACGTGTTCTTCTCGCAGAGGGGAACGCCCTCGTGTCGGAGTCGTCGCCGGAAGGTGCTCCTAGAGCCCTTAGGGAAGGAACCCTAGGTTGTTGTGGTTGGCGCCGAGAGAAGGAGAGGAGAAGGGGAGTCGGCGGTGAGGGTTGGAGAGGAGGAGAAGTTGCCGAACCAAACAAAAATAAACCAAACCCCACTTAAACTTCCTATTTATATTAAGTGGGTACTTTGGCCCAACTCTAATATAATTAAATCGTTTCCCTTTCCTTTCAGCACGGCCCTGCTGGGTTCATCTGGTTACTAAGGCTAACTAAAAGTTATCGGATCCGAGAGGTCCCGGGTTCGATTCCCGCCTAAGCTATTTTGCGGTTCTAATTATTTTTGCTACTTCTGCTATTCTAAAAATTCCGGAAAAATATCTAAAAATTCCAGAAAAATCATAGAATATTTCTAATGCAGTTTTGAGAATTTTTGGGCGTTTCAATCCCCCATACCTTATAAAAAGTTCGTTCTTGAACTTAGAACAACTCTGGGTACTTCTGTCTTATGCTGGCTTCTGTCTCCCAAGTTGCCTCTTCTGCTGTGTGACTGTGCCAAATAACCTTGACTAATGGTACTTCCTTGTTCCGTAATTTCTTAACTGCTCGGTCTATTATCTGAATAGGCCGACTATCATAGCTGAGGTCTTCGCGGATCTGTACCGACTGGGGCTCAATCACCTGGGTGGCATCTAGGGTATGCTTCTTCAGCATAGAGACATGAAATACATTGTGGACAGCTGACATTTCCTGGGGTAGCTCTAGCTCATATGCTACCTTGCCCACTCTTCTGCTGATAAGGTATGGTCCCACATATCTGGGACTTAGCTTGCCCTTTTTCCCAAACCGCATTACTCCCTTCATGGGAGCTACTTTGAGGAACACTGAATCCCCAACTGAGAACTCTAAAGGTCTACGCCGTGTATCAGCATAGCTTTTCTGGCTGCTCTGAGCTGTCTCTATCCTCTGGCGGATCTGCTGTATAGCTGCTGTGGTATCTACTACTAGATCTGTCTGAAGTTCTAGTTCCTTCTATTCACCACTCTCATACCAGCAGATTGGAGATCTACACCTCCGCCCATAGAGAGCCTCGTAAGGTGCCATGCCGATAGTGGCCTGATAGCTGTTGTTGTATGCAAATTCTGCTAGGCTCAGATATTTACACCAACTTCCCTTGAAATCTAGGGCACATGCTCGGAGCATATCTTCGAGTACCTGATTTACTCGCTCCGTCTGACCATCTGTCTGAGGATGGAAGGCTGTGCTGAATTTTAGCTCCGTACCCAAAGCTGACTGTACACACTCCCAGAAGTGTGATGTGAACCTACTGTCTCTGTCTGAAATAATGGTTCGTGGGACTCCATGCAGCCTGACGATCTCCTTGAGATACAACTGAGCTAACTGCTCCATGGAATAGGATATTCTGATAGCTAGGAAGTGGGCTGATTTAGTCAACCTGTCGACTATTACCCAGATGGTGTCGAAACCATTCGTGGTTCTGGGTAGTCCAACTATAAAATTCATAGAAATGTCTTCCCACTTCCATTCTGGAATCTGAATAGGCTGCAGAACTCCTCCTAATCTCTGATGTTCTGCCTTGACCCTCTGGTAGGTCAGACAGGTGCTGACATATCTAGCGATGTCCCTCTTCATCCCAGGCCACCAAAATCGTTTCTTCAAGTTTTGGTACATTTTGGTGGAACCAGGATTCATCACATAAGGAGTCCTGTGAGCCTCATCTAGAATTTTCCTCTGTAGTTCCTCCTGATCCGGAACACATAGCCTGTCACCAAAATACAACACCCCGCTATCTGATATTCTGAACTCTCCACCTTCTGTTTCGACTAATCCTTGCTTGATTTTCTGAATTTCAGGATCCTGTTCCTGAGCTGTCTGGATGTCACCAAGCAAGGTCGACTCTAAGGTCATAGTAGAGAGCTGCCCAACTATGAGTTCAAGACCAAAATCTGTGATCTCTTTCTGTAGGGGTGGTGACATGGCTGCTAGAGATAATAAGGTAGCACTGGACTTCCTGCTAAGTGCATCTGCTACCCTATTGGCTTTCCCTGGGTGGTAGAGGATGTCTATATCGTAGTCCTTGACCAGCTCTAGCCATCTGCGCTGTCGCATATTCAGATCCTTCTGAGTGAAGAAGTACTTCAGACTCTGATGATCTATATACACTCTGCACTGAGCTCCATACAAGTAATGTCTCCAAATCTTGAGAGCGAACACCACTGCTGCAAGCTCAAGGTCATGAGTAGGATAGTTCTTCTCATAATCCTTAAGTTGTCTGGAGGCGTAGGCGATTACCTTGCCATCTTGCATCAGCACTGCTCCTAATCCCAACTTCGAGGCATCACTATATATATCAAAGCTATCTGCGTTCTCTGGTAGAGTCAGAATAGGTGCACTGGTCAATCTCCTCTTTAGCTCGCTGAAGCTGTTCTCACAGTCCTCTGTCCACTGAAGCTATCAGTGGGGAGGCTATTCTGGAGAAGTCCTCTACGAATTTCCTGTAGTAACCTGCTAATCCCAGAAAGCTTCTGATCTTACTGGCGTTCTTGGGTCTTTTCCAGTTACTCACAGCTTCTATCTTACTGGGATCTACCATGATACCATCCTTTGAGATGATATGACCCAGGAAGGACACCTGATCTAGCCAAAATTCACATTTGGTGAACTTGGTGTACAGCTGATTCTGCTGAAGGGTCTGCAATACTGTTTTCAGGTGCTATACGTGTTCTTCCTGAGTTCTGGAATAGATAAGGATGTCATCGATGAACACGATAATGAACCTATCTAAATATTCTCTGAATACCCTGTTCATAAGGTCCATGAAAGTAGCTGGAGCATTTGTCACGCCAAAGGGCATGACTACGAACTCGTAATGTCCGTATCTAGTCCTGAATGCTGTCTTGGGTATGTCCCCTTCTTTAACCTTCACCTGATGATAACCTGATCTGAGGTCTATTTTAGAGAACACTGCTGCTCCCTTTAGCTGATCAAACAGGTCATCTATTCTGGGAAGAGGATATCTGTTCTTGATTGTGACTTGGTTCAGTGCTCGGTAGTCTATACACAAGCGCATGCTCCCGTCTTTCTTCTTCACGAACAATACAGGTGCTCCCCATGGTGAGTGACTAGGACGGATGAAGCCCTTGTCAAGCAGCTCCTGTAGTTGCTCATGAAGTTCCTTCAGTTCTGCTGGAGCCATGCGGTAAGGTGCTTTGGAGATAGGATTTGTACCGGGAATGAGCTCTATCTCAAATTCGATCTCCCTGTCTGGTGCTAGGCCTGGTAACTCTTCAGGGAAGACTGCTGGGTAGTCACATACGACTCGGACCTCTGCTAGTTGTTGGTCCTTGTCCTGACTGGTGCTGACTACGTGTGCTAAGAACCCCGTACATCCTGAATCCATCAACCTCTGTGCCTTCATAGCTGAGAGAAACTTCTTGGCCTTTCTCCTGGGTTCTCCGACGAATTCGAACTGTGCTTCCACTTCAGGTTGGAATATGACTTTCTGTTTACGGCACTCAATGGAAGCACCGTATATGATCAAGAAGTCCATCCCGAAGATGACATCGTAGTCAGTCATATTTAGCACTATCAGATCACAGAAGAGTTCTCTGTTTGCTATAATGACTGGCACTGCTCTGAGCCAGTGCGTGGACGCCATAATTTCTCCTGAAGGTAACGTCGTAAGGAACTGGCTACCGAGTACCTCTGGAGGTACTGCTAACTTCTCAGCAAATGCCCTGGATATGTATGAATGGGTTGCCCCAGTATCGAATAAGACAGTTGTACTTTGCTGTAAAATACTAATCTGACCTGTAACAACTGTCGAGGCATTTGCTGCGTCCTCTCTGGTGAGTGAGTAGATCCTCGCATTGGTCGTAGCTGGAGGGGCTTCTAATCTGCCCTGGCCGATATGTGGACCATCTAAAGCGGCTGCATCTGATATAACTGAGCTGGCTGGCCTCCATACTGGTCTTGTTTGGACACTGCTTGGCCATATTCCCTTCCTGTCCGCATTCAAAACATCCTCGTGTGCCCTTACGACAAACTCCAGGATGGAATTTTCCACAAGTAGCACACTTTGGATAGCTGGGCTGCTTGCTGGCTGGCCCTCCTTTTGGGTAACTCCTTGGTTTGCGCTTTTTGCTGGAGTTCCCTTTCCAGTTAGAGCCATGGGAGCTGTGGCCCTGCTGTTTCTGAGTGCCTGAGCCTCCTTGACTTTTAGCTTCTGGGAGGACTTGCTTCTGCTGCTTGATGCTATTCTGGTAATGCTCAGTGATTAGAGCACTGCTCACTAATTCTTCTGTGGTTTGTGGCCTATGTACGCCACCAGCCACGTTCATTGCTATTTCCGGCCTCAGCATCTTGAGCATCAACCGGATTCGTTCCCTTTCTGTGCTGACTAATTCAGGGCATAGATGAGCCAACCTGTTGAATTTCTTCACGGCTTCCTCAAATGATAGGTTGCCCTGACGAAACTCAGTGAACTCATCGTAGTGGTGGTTTGTGACCCGCATATGAAAGAATTCTTCAAAGAACTCCTTCTCGAAGTCTGCCCATGTCATCTGGTTTACTGGGCGCTTCGCTCTGATTCTCTCCCACCACATACTGGCGTCCCCTGTCAGGCAGAAGGAGGCACACTTCACTTTTTCATGTTCCGACCAGTCCAAAAGCTCCATCGTCCTCTCCAGTGTTTTGAACCATGCTTGAGCATCCCATGGTTCGCTAGTGCCTGAGAAATTCTCGGGCTTAACTCTCTGCCACTGGATCAGGTAAGCTTCCCTCTTTGCCTCTGCTACTGGGGCTGCTGGTGCTGTAGGCTGGACTGGTGGAACCTCTATAAATGCTGGGGTTGCTAAGTCAGGTTCAGGGGTGACTGTGGGAGTATTCTGCTGATTTATCTCCTGCTGCTCAGAATCGAGCCACCAATCTTGTCGGTCCGGGAGGCATCAACCGCCTCAGCTCGAGTGGTTCCCTTCTAGCTGGGCGTCCTCGTGCCATTTCTAAAGACATAGAGGACATACATAACTAACACAATCATAATGAAGTAACTACTGTTATCATGTTAAATACTATCATACACAAGCATGCTTTAGTTATATGTAAACATGAAAACAAGAAACATAAATACAGTGAGAGATGTTCTTACTTGGAAGCTGCAGGTACAATGCTGATGTGTGTGTAGGAAGTATGGAACACTGCTTTGATACCACTCTATAACGACCCGCCTTCTACTGACTAGGCTGTAAGGCCGATCGCTACATTATGATGTACTAAATTACTATTGCGGAAATCTGGATTGATTAAAATTTTACTAAACTGATTACTGTAAAATCTGAACTTAATATTCTAGGTATACCTAAGAGTTGTACACCTGCTAGGGAAGATAATCTATGCCTCTCGGATGTCCTGCTAGCTGTAAACAGGCATTTCAATCGATCCATGGATCGATTGGGCTGTCGGATCGATACTGGCACGGAAGAAGACTCTGGATCGGTCGGCTGACCGATCCATAAGCTATTTCGCTTCTGTATGCGGCTGGATCGGTCTACCGACCGATCCAGGAGCACACATCGCTTCTGTATGTGGCTGGATAGGTCTACCAACCAATCCAGGAGCACACTGATCGGTCGGCTGACCGATCAGTGAACTTCTGTGCTCTCTGTTCGCATCTGGATCGGTCGGCTGACCGATCCATAACAGACGCCAACTCTCTGTTCGCGACTGGATCGGTCAGCTGACCGATCCAGTGGCACAACCCAACTCTGATCGATCTGTAGATCGATCTGGGTTTCTGATTTAGCACTGAAACTCTGATTTCAACACTAGTTCGTGCCAAAATCTCATATAAGAGTTCTAAAATCAATTGAAATAAGTTCTAACATCTATTAACTAGCATTCCAACATAATTACTAACAACTTAAACAAATCTTCCATGGTTTAAACATTCTAAGGTCTAAAAGTGCATAAAGGTACTCGAGAAAAGAAACTAAGTTCTTAATTTGCTAAACTCCCTAAGGATCTTCATTCCAGGTTCCTGCCACACACACCATCACTGCATTGACCTTCAGCTTCCTCTGCTAATCCATTTTCCCTTTACCTTTATCTGCAGTATAAGGAAAAAGTATCTGTAAGCTTTAAGCTTAGTAAGAAACCATCTACCTCACAAAAACATGCAACGATGCAATCATGTTTTTAAAGAATGCTATTTAAAAACATGCACTGGATTTGTTAAAGCATGGCATACTGAAGTTACATGGCATAAACACTGAAACATGGCATGCATAATAAAATCTAAGCATGGAGCTATCTCATGGTATCAACTAGGAGAACTAAACTGAAACTGAAACTAAAACTGAGCTAAAACTGAGCTTAAACTATATTCACATAACTAGGTTACGAATTTGAAAGCTATTATCATAATAAGTAAAAATAGTAATCATGCTGCTGTTTGGACCCGACAACTGTACTTACTGTGTGCGCATCCCTAGCTAGACCCGGGTTTGCAAGTCCCGCATTTAGTAGGGTTTACTAGGTTATCTAAACCTAGGGACGACTGTAGGAGTCCAACCCAATGGACATCTGGTCCAGTACAGTGCCACTGAAAATAAAATACTGAATATAGCTACTGATTGTTTATTTTGCTGTTTCTAGGTTATTTGAACCTAGAGCTAGGTTATCTAAACCTAGAGGCGACTGTGGGAGCCCACCCATTGGACCGTAGTCCCATGTAAGCTGAAACTAGACTAACATACTGATTTAAATGCTACTAATGCATTTAACTGAGCTGTTAAAAAATATCTGAGGTAGTATTTAGCTACAATAATCATTTTGTCGAACACTTGGTGTGCTCCAACTCTCCCCTCTAATAGGGAGACCACCTCTAGGCACCCGACAACGTCTAGAGCCTCAAACTGAAGGAGAACAACGTGTCTGGCCCATCTAGAGGTGCTCAACTAGGTCCCTAATTTGCGAGGAGGGTTTAAACACACCCTGAGTGCCGAAAAAAAATCTGCATATAGCTAAACTAAAGGCATGCAATCAAACGAAAGCTACTTATACTGCAGGTGAGGGGTTTCTTACCTCGTGCGCTAGTTTTCTTACGAATCTAGTCGCTAGTTTTCCGGTGGGGACGATCTTCTCGACGATCCTCTCGCATCTACGTGTTCTTCTTGTAGAGGGGAACGTCCTCGTGTCGGAGTCGTCGCCGGAAGGTGCTCCTAGAGCCCTTAGGGAAGGAACCCTAGGTTGTTGTGGTTGGCGCCGAGAGAAGGAGAGGAGAAGGGGAGTCGGCGGTGAGGGTTGGAGAGGAGGAGAAGTTGCCGAACCAAACAAAAATAAACCAAACCCCACTTAAACTTCCTATTTATATTAAGTGGGTACTTTGGCCCAACTCTAATATAAATTAAATCGTTTCCCTTTCCTTTCAGCACGGCCCTGCTGGGTTCATCTGGTTACTAAGGCTAACTAAAAGTTATCGGATCCGAGAGGTCCCGGGTTCGATTCCCGCCTAAGCTATTTTGCGGTTCTAATTATTTTTGCTACTTCCGCTATTCTAAAAATTCCGGAAAAATATCTAAAAATTCCAGAAAAATCATAGAATATTTCTAATGCAGTTTTGAGAATTTTCGGGCGTTACACTTTGGCAGGACAAAGTCTGTCTACCTACAAGCTACACTTCCAGGATGTCTAAATCATCTCTAGTAGACCAATAGCAACACACCGAGCTCTCTAATTTATTGGTAACCTTTTATTAGTGTTGCATTCTTAATTCTACTGCTTTAAAAGGGAACTGTAGGTTGTTACACTGCTGCTACTCTTGTACTTGATTCCCTATTCCGGAGGTATCGGAAGAGACTTTTAGTGTATTACCCATCGATAGGTCTGCGAGACTTGGGTATTGGAATAGGAGTCGTCGAAGGCTTCGAACCAAGTAAACCTCTTGTGTTCTCTCTGTGCTCTTTATTTTCGTTCGTCTATTTCTTTTTCTGCTGCGTATACTTTGATTTGAAAACTGAGAAAATGAGTTTTTGAAAATCATGTGATTCACCCCCCTCTCACGTGCGTCTTGATCCAACAAGTCGTATCAGAGCAGGTTTTGCTCTGAATTGGTGCAACAACCAATCAAGCCGAGGGAATCATTAGATTTCTTTTTTTTTTTCGCATTCTATTTGAATTGGTAAAACTTTACCTATTTAGATAATTTTTTTCGTTCGATTTTAGCTTGAAGTTGGTACAACACCTCCCAAGTTCTTTTATGTTTTTTATATATCTCAAACTTTGCTAACCCAAGACCAAGTCTTGGTACCTTTTTTTTAGTTTATCTTTCATCACTCAAATGACCCAACTTGAAGAGTACAACACCGTACGCCCCCACTCTTTAATGGTGGCAGCTTCCCATACTGGAAGAAGCAGATGGAGGTGTACTTGAAAACTGACTACAACCAATGGTTCAAAGTCACCAAAGGATACAAGGCACCCGTCGACAATGCCATAATTCCAATGGGCCCAAAGAATTGGAATTTGAAAATGAAGAAAAAGGCTCAAATTGATTTCAAGGCTCTTAACACAATCCAGTGTGGATTAACCAAGGAGGAGCTGAACCGCGTCGACCCACACGAAAACACCAAAGAACGTAAAGGTAACCAACAATGTAAAGGTAACAAAGAGAGATCTATACTTAAATAAATTATTTAATATAAAAATGCAAGAAGGTGAGACTGCCAGTCAGCTACACGCGAGGATAAAAGACATCCTCAATGGACTTCACACAATCGACCACCAGATGGAGATCCGGGATCTAATCAGGTATGCTCTAAACGCATTTTCTCAGAATGCACTATGGGCATCCATCGTGGATGCCTATAAGATTTTGAGGAATTTGTCCAAATTAAAATTAGATAAACTCTTTTTGTGAGTTAGAGCTACATGAACAGACTAACACCAAAATTGAGAAAGGTATTGTTTTTATTGTAGGAACGTAGAAAGAAAAATCTAGGACCAAGCCAGATCCTGAAGTTGAGTCTAACCCAGAGTCAGACGATAAAAACACATGGTGAAATTGGTAAGGAAAATGTTCACCAGGAGAAAGAAGAATTTCACTAGCAAGGATCTGCAGAAGATCAACTTCACCTCTAACTTGAACAGCAAGAACGTGACATGCTTTGGATGCAACAAGAAGGGGCACTACAAGACCAACTACCCAAGTCTCAAGAAGAAGAAAGCTCTAAAAGCTACTTGGGATGAATCGCCCTCGAAGGAATCAGACAACGACGAGCCAAGACACAACAACTATCTTATACTGATGGCGTACGTACCAAAATCGGAGAGTGAATCGGAAGACAGGTCCGAACCCGAGTTGAGCCACGAGTCCACACTTATTTCCGAAGGTTCCAATGAGGTATATTTTGATTTAAGTGATTTTTTTAAAAATTATTTCATGTTTAAAACAAGAAATTAACTATTTCTGAAACTAAAATAATTGAACTAACCCAAGAAAATAAAATACTTAAAAGAACAATTAAAATCAAATCCAATAGTTAAACCAATTCAACCTAAAATCCTAATTGAAGTTGCAAAACTTGAGGAGGACAATTTAAGGTTGAAAAGTGAAGTAGTTAAACTAAAAGAATTTTGGAGAAATTTACAACTAGATCCAAGTACTTTAACATGATACTTGGATCACAAAGAGCTGTGTATAATAAGTCCGAACTCAGATATAAGTCCAGTTCAATCAAAAAAACCTTTATATCTTTAGTTAACCAAAATAGAAATCAAATTAAGGCTTGGGTTCCAAAAGTGTGCTTAACCACGTAAGTAGGACTCAATCAATATTTTATATCAAAGGATAAAATTTATTACATAAATCAAACTAAAACAAATAACTCTCCCTTAAAATCTAAACCTTTAAAAATAAATACAAATAAAAAACTAAAATTAATTAAACCTAATAAATATAATATAAACACAAGCTATAACCAAGCATACTACAACTATAAAACAAATTGACATAAACCTAAACTTAAAATGTTCAACGATTCAGGGGGAGGCTCTAAATTAGTTAGCACCTCCAAAAATCAATAACTTACCCAATTGGGTAATTAGGACTAGTCTAAATAGAGATAAAAGTTTAATTTGACCAATGGTACTGGTGAAGTTTTGGATGATGGTAAGTTAGAAAAACTCTATCTATACATATCTTGAAAGATATGACTTTGACCTAGTACATTTGGCTTAGTGGAACTAACTAAAGCTACCTCTTACGGATCCTAACTAATTAGACCAAGGTTTTGTACTAAGCTTAGTGGATAGGACTATTTGGAAAACCTCGAAGGTATGATTACTCTAATGATATCCTGATAACTTACCATAGCCCAGAAGTTTATCCAAAGAATGTCTATTTATTGAGTCCAAAGCTAAACTTGAATCTAACACAAAGTTAAATCCAACCCTGAAATTGAACTTTATTCATCTCACAAAATCATAGGATTCCTTGATTGAAAATATAGATTGGGTGAGATGACTGAGACAAAATATTAAATTAAATTAAATTAAAAATAAATTAAATTAAAACTAAATTAATTTAATTTAAATTAAATTATTTTAAAAATTAGTTTAAACAAAATCTTTTAAAAAATATTTTAAAAATCCTTTTAAAAATTATTTAAAAATCTTTTTAAAAATTATTTTAAAATCAGTTTAAAAATCCTTTTATAAATTATGTAAAAATCATATTGAAAATTATTTTTAAAATCAATTTAAAAAATCCTTTTAAAAATCATGTTAAAAAATCCTCTTAAAAATTATTTTAAAAATTTATTTAAAAATTATTTTAAAATCATTTTAAAAATTTAAAAAAACCTTAGACACATAATTTAAAACTGAAACCTTATTTAACAAATAATTAAATCAATTAAAATTTAATTATCTTAAACTTTAAACTGAATTAAATAATTAATTAAAATTTAATTGAATTAAAAACTTAAAATATTAATCTAAACTTAATTTTACTTTAATTAAAACATTAACTTTACTCTAATTCACTTTAAATTTGGCGTTACATTAAAAAGTTAATTAAAACTTAACCTTAATTTAACTTAGTCAACTTTAATTTTAACGTTAATCAGAATCTTAACTTTACTTTAATTAAATTATAATTTATTAAACATTGATTCAAGTTGAGTCTTAACTTTACTTAACTCTGTTTAATAACTTTAATAAATTTAACTTAGACTTATAACTTAGTTAAACCTAACTCAACTTTAATCAATAATTTGTTTAATTTAAACTTAATCTATCAGAGCCCAGGTTGCGAGTCAATCTGGGTATTTTTAGATTTGTACGGATTTTCATCGATTTTCATGTTTCGAAATTCTGAGGTATTTTTAGACAAGGTCATAATTGGGGCTTGACAGCGACGGAACATCTCCACGACGAATAGGTAAAATGTTTAAATTTATAATTTTAGTACTATATTAATACCTAGGTAATAATATTTTTCTTTTTGGCAAAACTAATCGGTAACTTATACAATTAGTGTTATTCTAAATAAAAAACAAACACATTTGAGATTTCAGTACCAAGATTCATATTGTCAGCTTTGACTATTCCTAAATTTTCATCAGGATGCACTAGGTTACCATGAGAACATACAATATCATCTTTTCCCATGTGTGTGGCTGTGGTAGATACTGATTTGGTAACAAGAGTTCACTATTATCTGGATCAACTAAGTGAACATACTTGCATAGCTTGACATTGTCGATAGATTTAGTTTGTGGAATAAATGTAGTTTAGGTTATTATTTTCTTCTGTCGTGGGAACAAATGTCAACATTAAGGGAACATGTTATCCAATAGAAAAATAGTACGGAATGAATCACCTTGAGAATGAAACCGGATGACAACCTTTTACTGCTGGAGGAAAATTGGAAATAATAATAATAATAATAATAATAATAACTCTTCCTAACATGTTAATTGGTTAACTAATTAACTTTATTGTAATTTATTGCTTAATAGAGTAAGATTGATTTAATTGAGTAAACCTATATGATAAAGTTGTATAGAATGTTAGCCAAATCTCAACACATCTATATTGACAAATCTTACTAGTTATGAATGTCGTATTCATGAACCTGATGAGACTTCTCGTGCATTTATGAGGGAGATTGGTAGACTATCGATTCTTAGACCGCAACGACTGACCGTCTCCCTATCGTCCAATGATGCATTGGACGTCACTCAGGAGGTCAAAGGATGCCCATTGGACTTTGACAACCATATACTCATTGTAGATTTATTAGTACTAGAAATGGTCGAATTCTACATTATCCTTGGCATGGATTGACTGTCAACATACCATGCCACGGTTGATTGCCAGATGAGGGTGGTCACATTCCAACCTTTGAACCAACCCTCGTGGGATTTCACTGGCATCAGGGATGATGGTATATTGACCATTTTTGTTATTCAGGTTTAGAAGCTACTGTCACATGACTGTCAGGGATTTCTATTATCGTTGACTAATGCTGACGACCGCAGTAGATCTCAACTCTCAGACATTCCAGTGGTCCGAGAGTATCTGGGTGTATTTCTAGATGAGCTACCAGGCTTGCTTCCTTGAAGGGAAGTGGAGTTTGCTATTGAGCTAATTCTGGGGACCGCGCCGGTATCGAAAGCTCCTTACCATATGATACCGAAAGAGTTGGATGAGCTAAAGGTACAACTCCAGGAGTTATTGGACAAGGGATTTATTCACCCCAGTGTATCTCCGTGGGGTTCTCCGATATTGTTTGTCAAGAAAAAGGATGGTACTCTGAGGTTATACATCGATTATAGACAACTGAATGTCGTGACCGTCAGAAATAAGTATCCCTTACCACGGATCGAAGATTTGTTTGATCAGCTCAGAGGTACATCAGTGTATTCTAGGATTGATCTGCAATCCAGATATCATCAGCTGAGAGTCAAAGATTTTGATGTTCAGAAGATAACATTCTGTACTTGATACGGACATTATGAATTTTTGGTAATGTCATTTGGGCTTACCAATGCTCCAGCGGTATTTATGGATTTGATGAACCGTATCTTTCTGGAGTATTTAGATCAGTTCGTTATCATTTTCATCGATGACATATTGATCTACTCGCGTTCCGAGGAGGAACATGCGCAGCATCTTCGCATAGTCTTAGAGACTCTTCGACGACATCGACTATATGCGAAGTTCAGCAAGTGTACTTTTGGCTATCCTCAGTCGATTTTCTAGGGCACGTGGTGTCTAGCCGAGGTATTTCCGTGGACCCTTAAAAGATCAAGGCTATCACCAGTTGGGAGCAGCCGAAATCAGTTCAGGAGATCCGTAGTTTCTTGGGATTAGCCGGATATTATAGATGGTTCGTTGAGGGTTTCTCTCACATTGCTATGCCACTGACATGCCTGACCGGGAAAGGCGTGAAGTTTATGTGGTCAGAAGCCTGCGAGACCAGCTTCCAGGAGCTGAAGCGGAGATTAGTGTCGGCACTAGTTCTGGTTTTGCCTTCCGGAGAGGACGGATTTGTACTCTACACCGACGCTTCTCTACAAGGTTTGGGCACTGTTTTGATGCAGCACAAAAGGGTAGTCTCCTATGCTTCTTGTTGGTTGAAGGAGCATGAGAAGAACTACCTAGTACATGATCTGAAGTTAGCCGCCATTATATTTGCTTTGAAGATTTGATGACATCATCTGTATGACATTACATTTGAGATTCTCACTGATCATAAGAGTCTCAAATATCTTTTCACTCAGAAGGAACTCAATCTTCTATAGAGGAGATGGATGGAGTTCCTGAAGGATTATGACTGTACCATTAGTTATCACCCGGGGAAAGCTAATGTGGTTGTCGATGCACTTAGCCGGAAGTCCAGGGGGACTTTAGCATGCCACTGAGTTTTGGTCACGGACTTGATTCAGGATTTCTCTGAGTTGGGCTTTGAGGAGCAGGGACAGACAGAGCAGGGTATTCTGGTTACCATGGTTGCTTAGTCATCGATCAGGATGAGGATCCGAGAGGCCCAGGCCGGTGATCCCCGCTTACAGTCCATTGGCAGCCAGTTAGCTTCCGGGCAGCAGACGGAGTTCACCCGAGATGATGAGGGTATTATTTATTTCTAAGGCAGGTTATGCATACCTTAATCTCACCCAGTCTTACAGGAGCTACTTCAAGAGGGTCATCACTCCCGTTTTGCTATCCACCCAGGTGGAACCAGCATGTATCGAGATTTGAGGCATTCCTATTGGTGGAACGACATGAAGAAAGACATCACGGAGTTTGTAGCTAGATGTCTAGTCTGTCAACAGGTGAAGGCTGAGCACCAGAGACTTGCCGGATTACTTCAGAGAATCTCTATTACAGAGTGGAAATGGGAGCACATCACTATGGATTTTGTGGTGGGATTGCCTAGGACACGACAAGGCCATGACGTGATTTGGGTGATCGTTGACCGATTAACCAAATCTGCACACTTCTTAGCGATCCGGAAGACGGATTCTCTAGATCGATTGATAGAGCTGTATTGTCGAGAGATCATCAGATTGCATGGTGTTCCTTTTAGTATTATATCGGATAGAGACCCACGGTTCACGTCCCTATTCTGGTAGAGTCTGCAGCAGGCCTTGGGTACACAGCTCTGATTCAGTACAGCATTCCATTAGAAGACAGATGGACAGTCAGAGCGGACCATCCAGATTTTAGAGGATTTGCTGAGGTCTTGCGTTATAGATTTTGGAGGTAGCTGGGAGGACCACTTGCCATTGGTAGAGTTCTCCTACAACAACAACTATCATTCGGCTATCCAAATGGTACTGTTTGAAGCGTTGTATGGTAGGCCTTGTCAGATACCCACCCTCTGGGATGAGGTTGGGGAGGCCCAATTGCTAGGACCTCAGAAAGCTCAGTAGGAGGCAGAGTTGGTCCACACTATTAGACGGAGGATGTCCGAGGTGCATGACCGTCAGAAGAGTTATGCTGATCAAAGACGTAGACCCCTGGAGTTCTCTACTGGCGACCATATATTCTTGAGAGTCCCACCCACAAAAGGGGTGAAGAGATTTGGCCTCTGGGGTAAGCTAGCTCCATGATACATTGGGCATTTCCAGATCTTGGAGAGGATTGGAGCAGTAGCTTACCGTCTGGCGCTACCACCGGCTCTGGTAGGCATTCACAATGTATTCCATGTGTCTATCCTGAGGAGATACGTGCCCAACCCAACACATGGTCTGTCAGAAATATCAGTTCCCATTCAGCATGACGTTACCTACGAGGAGATTCCGGTATGGATTCTGGACCACAAAGAGCGTCAGCTGCGAAACAAGACTATCCGACTAGTTAAAGTCAGATGGCAGTATCATTCTGATGAGGAGGCTACTTGGGAGCTTGAGGATATGATCCAAGCTCGATACCCCCATCTTTTACATGAGGTATGTTAATTTTTATTCAGTATTTATACTATCTATCTATTGTTAGTACTTGCTGATGATAAATAATGAAAATTTAAGAATCAAATTTTTATTAGTGGGGGAGAATGTAAAACATGATGCTCAAATAATAATAAAATAATAAGGTTATTTGAGGAATAATCTGAATGAAATTTTTAGAAATTTTCTGAAAATTTTTCGGAGCTCGTATGACATATGTTAAGGGGATCAATTATTGGGTTAGGGGAAAGCTTGTTTAAGCTACCCTGTTTGAACGAGGAAATGTTTAATTTCTTTATTTCTTTTCTTTTCTTTTTTTCTTTTTCTTTTCTTTTTTTATTTTTCTTTTCTTTTCCTTCGTTTCCTACCCGTGCCCTAAGCCCCGACACCTTCTCCTCTCCCTCTCGTGATGCTGAGCCACCGTCGCAGATCTCTTCGACTCCCCGAACTCGACGCCTCACTTCGTCTTCCTCCTTGCGAACAAAACCCATCGGCTGAGCCCTCTCCCTTGTGGGTTCTCTCTTTTCTTCCTCGGCCATCTCCGTACAGACACACCTCGACGCCACTATCGGCCAAGCTTCTTCTTCCTCGGAGTCATCTTCGGCCAAGGAGAGGATTTGTGCCCTAACTTCCACTCGAATCCCCCTTTTCTTCTCCCTGACCTGCTTCGACGCTGCATCAACCTCTGAATCAATGCTAGCCCATCACCGACCACTGTAGGCTTGAGCTCTCCCAACACTAACCACCTGAGTGGCACGGTGACCACAATCTGCCACCGATCTGATTAGTCGGATGCTCCTGTTGAGGTGTGTGATTTTGCTATCAACAACAGCCTTGATCTCCTGACCACTCATCCCCAGCCAGCGGTAGCATCATCGGCCAGTTCTTCCTTTTTAGACATCATTCCCCTCATCTGTTCCGGCCAAAAACTTAGGGTTATTTGAGGGTAAGATTTCTAGTTTAAAAGGTTATGGATGAATGATTGGGTTTAATTCTCAGTTGAGAATTGTGAATAGGATATTGGATCCATGCTAGGTGTTGATTTAGGGCAATCTAGTTTGCTGAAAAGTAGCTTGACCTAGCTTCGATCATCGTCTTACAGTTGCGGACTCCTCCGGTCGAGAGCCCTATTAGCTACCATGGATTTGGTGAGTATGTAGGATGAATAGGTTAAGCAATAAGGGTTTCCTAATCCTAATTGAGATTTTGTTTGGTTATGCAAATTATGGTAGATTGGTATGATTTATATTTTTATGTTGTAGAGTTTTGATTCAATTTGAAGCGAGCTCTTGGACTTGAAGTTATTCTGATACGATCTTCATTTTGAGACGGGTACCTTGACTTATCTTTTGATATTGTCATCTGATATGCTTAGTAGGTTATAACTTACAGTAATAGTTATGTTTGTTTCTGTTTGGTATGCCACTACTTGATACCTGTAGCATGCCTTATTTGTTGTTTGCTATACATCCATGCTTATACCCTCTTGATTATTGTCATGTGTATTATGTTCATAGAGGTAGTGATGTACCATGCCTTATTATGTACAGGACTAGTTATTTGCCATACCTGTCATGTGTATTATGTCAAATTGTGATGAAATCTAGGATTTAACTTCTATAACACACTTTATGTCACTTTCAGCTATTAGCATATCATCAACATATAATGATAAAATGACAAACTTTCCTTTTTTCCTTTCTTAGGTAAACACAATGATCCTCCTTGATCATTTCGAAACTATAAGATAAAATGACTTCATTAAATCTTATGTTCCATTGTCTTGACGCTTGCTTTAACCCATATATAGACTTCTTAAGTCCACATACTCTTTTTTCATGGCCTTCAGCAATGTAACATTCTGATTGTATCATATAGATTTTTTTGTCAAGTTTACCATTAAGGAAAGTTGTTTTTACAGCCATCTGATGTAATTCCATGCCAAATTGTGCAACTACAGCTAGGATGACACGTATTGATACAAACTTCACAAATGAGGAGAATGTCTCTTCAAAATCAATACCCTCCATTTGGGTGTATCCTTTTGCAACTTATCGATCTTTGTATCAATTAATCGGTCCATCTTCTTTCCTCTTTATTTTGAGAATCCACTTATTCCCAATAACCCTTCGGCCCGGAGGAAGATCGACTAAATCCCAAACTTGATTCTTTCTCATTGACTCCATTTCCTCATCCATTGCAATTTTCCATTTTTCTCTTACTGAGCTTCTCAAAACTTCATCAACTGTTCAAGGTTCCTCATCATCAACTGGGAGAATTATCAATGCCTCATTCTCAATATCAAACCTTCTCCGAGGAATAATCTGACAACTACTTCTTTGTAGGCTAGATTGTTGAGAAACTGACTCATTTAGTGGTAAATTACTCCCACTAGGTTGACTAGATTCAGGCATCTCCTGATTTGTTGATAAAGGAACATTATCCTCCTCCTCTATCTCATATAGAGGAATTGTCTTATCAACTTCACCTCGTGTTGGGAACTTAGTTTCAAGAAAAGTAGCATCTCTTGACTCTATTTCAGAGATGGTTCCATCTTGTTGCTTACCAATAAAAACATAACCCTTAGAAGTCTCAGAATACCTTATAAAGATATATTTCTTATCTCTGGGTCCTAATTTTCCATGTTCGTGAGTCTTATCATGAACATAGGCAGCTGACCCCAAGGTCTTAGATTACTCAAATATGACTTTATGCTTGTCCAACATTTATGTGGGGTAGATGGAACTGACTTTGAATGCACTTTGTTAAGTATATAAGCCGCAACTAATAATGCATCTCCCCAGTAGGAGATTGAAAAATTAGCCTGCGCCATTATAAACCTAACCATTTCAAGAATCCTATTTCTTATTTCAACAACCCCATTTTGCTGTGGAGTTCTAGGGATAGTTAGCTGTCTAATAATCCCTTTCTCATTACATATTCTTTTAAACTGATCAGACAAATATTCACCTCCACGGTTAGTGCGTAAGGTTTTAACCTTACTTTTCAATCGATTATCAACTTCGTTCAACTAATGAATAAAGCAATCTAATGCTTAAGATTTGTGAGAAATCAAATACACATGACCAAAACGTGTGAAGTTATCAATAAATGTAATGAAATAAGAACTCCCATTTCTAGCCTTTACATTCATTGGACCACAAATATCCAAATGAATTAATTACAATGATGATTCAACCCTAATAGGCTTAACAAATGATTTTCTAGTTGCCTTTCCAGCAAGACAATGCTCACATATAGACAAGTTTACCTTAGCATGAGTGCCTAAAAAGCTCTCCTTAGCTAATCTATTCATTCATTCTTATCTTATATGTCCTAGTTTAACATTCCAAATTTCATCATTAATATCAGCATTACTAGTAAGAGCAATGTTTGAAAACAACCATTATTATTTGGTTCTACATCAAGAACCATAAAATCATTTGTTACATAACCATGCCCAATTAACACAGAGTTAATTCGAAGTTCCTCACAACGGTTATAAAAATTTACACAATAACCTAAATCAAGAAGACAAATGACGGAAACCAGATTTCGTCGAATGTCAGGAGCATACAGGACATTATATAGAAATAGGGTACGCCCACCATGTAGGTTGAGCTTGCAAGTGTCAATTCCTTTGACTTTAATTCTTACATTGTTTCCTATATATATCCATTTGTTGCCAGCTGGTACCCGACGGTACTCCACAAATGTAACTCACTCCCGAACAACATAGTTGGTTGCTTCTAAATCTATAATCCACAAAGGATAAGAATCAGCTAATAACACTGGACTAGCAACAAAATGCTCAAGAAAAGAAGACACACTTGCATTGTTTCAATATGGTCTTCTTTCCTTTTGTTCTTGATTGGGTCTTGTCCCACAATAACAACTTCTTTCTTCTTTTCCTTCCCCTTCTTGAACCATTTCTTTTTCTTGGATTTAGATGATCCAATAGAACCAATAGCCATATAGGCTAGTCAAAAAATTCTTGCGGATTCAACTCTCTCCGCCTCCAATTATACACGGCGTGAGATGACAATGAAAGTCTTAATACTCTCACTGTGAGTTAGGATCTGCTTCATAGTCTCTCAAGAATCTAGAAGGGAACGAATAATTGCTCGAACCTGTTATTTATCGATCAACTCATGACCAGCAGTTTTAAGCTCCTGAATCATGTGCAATATCTCCCTGAGGCGTTGAACCATTGAAAGATTCGGGCGCTTAATACAACTGTCAAATTTAATCGTTAGCTTTCGAAGCTTGCTCAAACTTCCTCTACTGTACTTTTCTCTAAGGGCTACCCAGATAACATGAGCCGATGGTAATGGCTCATACTCAAATACCAGGTCATCCATCATTGAACTAATCAATATTCCCTTAGCAATGGAGTCATTCCTTTTCCATGCCATATAGGCATTGAGATTTCGTCTGTTCTATGTACTGGGATCTACAGGTCTTCCATAACCTATTTTATAGCCTCAAGAACTTATTTTTCTTCAAGAACATATTATATCTTGAGTTGCCAGATTTTGTAGTTATCCTGATATAAGTTATGATGTTCTTATTTGTCATGATCTTACATAAATAAACATATTATTTAGTATTCAGTACAATTCACATGCATGCAATTTATTATTGACTCAATATTAATTTGAATTAGTTTACAAAATCAAGTGATAACTACTTTTCCACTCATCATTTGTATGGTCCAATCAAATCAACATTGATCAATACTATTACATACATCCCAACAAATGAACTAATCATCATTCTATCATGATTTCTTTAATTAAATGAACTAATCATTTAATAAAATGAACTAATCATTTTTCATGTATCATGAAGTAATCAGCATATGAATGAACATATCATTCATATAAACATGCCGCATATGTTAACATATAACAAACGGACATGAACTAAATGAACTAATACTGTTCATACATAATGACAGTAATAATAATAGAACTCTTACATCACTCCCACTAGGACAGACACTAGTGCAGTGACCAACATAATTCCCTTCAATCTGGACTCATTTGAGGCAATCTCAGATAGAATAATTTCAAGATTTTCAATTTGATCTATCATTGAAATTTCTTCAGAATCCTCTTTAGATTCTTCAGGATCCTCCTCTAGGAACTCATGGTGAAGTAGCTTCACACACAACTATGTATATAAGGTTCTCTCTTCGGAGAGCCTCCATATCTGGTGTGCTACCACCTTAAGATTCTTCGGCAGTGAACGAATCAACGCCCAGATCCTGTAATTATCCAGGATTGGAAACTCTTCTTATTCGTGTTTCCAGGATTGGTAATCATCCGTGCCAATTTTAAATTGAAATTAAATAGGTTAGTACAAAATCGACTTTATTTAATTTATATAGGCATGGAACCAATATTATTAATCAAGAAAAACAAATCTTCTTGATTTACAGGAGTCTAAATCGACTGATCCATTTGATCGATTGATTGGGAATCCAGATCCTGAGCTCTGTCCAATGTCCTCATTAGAACTAATCTAACTAGACTGAGATTTCTTACCTATGTTCTGTTAATCTAAGCCGATTTATGTCAATCTCAGACTTATTGATCAAACTCAGGTCCATTTGATCAATCCAATGCTCATTGAATTAAGTCTGACTCATTAGAACAAATCTAATCATTTTGGTTAAACCAACTTATATATTCAAAATCATCCTAATTAATATAATAATAAACCAAACTGGTTAAACCAATAAATGATTTGAACCAGATCTAGGTATCATTGAATCAAATTAGTCTGGTTAAACCAACCAATGATTTGAACCAGATCTGGTATCAAGCTGGTATAGTTCAATTTTCAATTAATCAAACTTTGATTAATAAATTTCAATTGATTAAATAGTGAGCAATCGGTTCACGCATAATTAGCATAATATATTGTTCATGCATGAAATCTTAATCAATTAAAACAATTATTTTCAAACAGTGTTGATGGATGAACAGTAATTAATACTATTCATCTTCGTTTAATAGATTATCTCAATCAATTAAAAAAAACTATTTGAATCGATTACTCTAATCGGTTATACAGATTCACTGTGCTTCGTTAGTTTAATTGATTACACAGCTTCTTCTCTTCTCTGTCGCGATCGCGACACTCTCTTCTTCTGCCACGACGAACGTGATTATCATTATCTTCGATTGTTAGCCTCCCAACGTGGTCGCCGACACTCTCCGACCATGGATGTCGATAGCCATCAAGTTCTCGGGGCTCGGATCGCAACCCAGTCGTGATCTTGCCTAGCGACGATGGCAAAGAGATTTTCATTTCAACGAAGAGATTATTTCATGCTTAGGCATTGCTTTGATACCATTGTTGATAGTTCTAAGCATGAAAAATAGTAAATACGAAAACTATAAACACTTATAGTGATTTCCCATAGATCTGCAATCGACACCGGTAAAACTTACTGACGGAAGAACGATCACAGAATCAGAAAGCTCTTCATGGTTCACAAATCAAATCTCTCTTGCGAGATTGGATAAACCAATCTTGAATGTTCTTCTATCCTCTTACAATCTTGTGCACATTGACGAACCTTGCATAGTGACCTTTCCGATATGGGATGAACCCTTTCTCAACCTTGCACACAACAAGTCCCCTCTCCTTCTTCCTTTTTTCTTTTGCTTGGACGCATATATATATTGAGGAAGATGACTCTTCCTCTTCCTCCATTAATGGAGGAAATGAATGGGCTAGAAGATGAAGGGGAAGAGGTGCCCTTTCATCTTCCAACATAGCCCTTTCATCTTCCAACAATCCATGGCCTTAACCATCAATGTGATACACAATTCTAAAAGCAGGATTTTTTTTTTTTCAAAACTAACACTAATTAAACATTCCTTAATATATAAATTTCAATACCATTATATATACATATGTACTCATATGATACAATCTTTTCAATAATTCATTACCATGATATATTAATATCAAAATATGTTCACAAATAAGTACAAGATCATTTTATAGCATACCAAATATTAATCTTGAACATACCTACTCTAATATCTAAACAACACCAATAATCTAATGAAAAACAATTTGTATATTGTACACAACATCAATTTATACCAGTTAACCTATCAACAAGTCAAAGCACAACAACAATAACAATAAATTTATTGAATTTTACAACAACAAGACAAAAGAGGAGCTCAATAATCTAGACAAAGTAATAGTTAGTAAACCACAATCTCAATTTGTAGACAACAACAATCATAATAAAAATATGATAACAATGAGATTTTATATAACATTTGTCACACCAAATAACAATTTACACCAATAACATTAACAATCAGTACTAACATTAACTTTGACTAAAATAGTTCCATATCAAATAAGTATAAGAAGTATCTTTTTACAACATAAAATACTACATCAATTGATATGCAAGAGATACAAACATACTACACAGTATCACCAACAAGATTGATGATTCACTCATTATAGTTCAAATCTACTAAACTAGTCCTTCAGGATTGAGACTACAACCTCTACTCTAAATGTATGAATGCCTTTTTACATGAAATTCATCTTCATATCATACAACAAATGTCAGCAATATTGCATTACAAAAAAGGCACCGTCATTATTGTTGTTTCAAACATTTCAACATTTAACTCTAAATGGTAATATAAATTAGGAAATTAATAATATAGTAAATTTACTTATGATAATATTTTTTGGGGGCAATCAACTTAATTAGAGGCCCAATCATGTAAAGGCAGATAATCCTATAGACCGTTATACATTTCTCTTACTTTATGACTAGGAAAAATTTTCAATCTAGATACTTGTCACACACAATCGGATGACCATAAATTATTAAAATATAATTATGTTTCATAGTGAAATAAAGAATATTTTAAAGAATCATTACTAACCAACTTTGTAAAATAGTCATCATAATTTTTATTTAGGACATCAAAATATAATGATAGAATATTTTTGTATCTGTGTCCATGGCCAATAAATGATAATGAGCATGATTAGTATTCATTGGTATAAAAATATACCTAATTTCACAATCAATCAGATTTGTTTTTGATAATGTGTAACACATTAGTTTCACATAAGTGTTCATGTGATGATTGCAAGATTTAAGATATATTCATACTTATTGAAATAATATCACAAACAAATTAATAGGTAATCATATGAAATAGAATTTCTACCTCAAATCTGGTTGACCAATATTAATGTGCATAGATTATATATGTTATTATGTATTGTTTAATGCACATCTTTCTGTATCCAATGCCTATGATCTATGCTTTTGTACCCTTTATCATGTTTGATCCGGTGGTAAGGTGGGGCCCATCCGGCAGGAGGTCAAAGTGGTCAACATCCTAGGCAGGCATCCGATCAGGCGAACTACCTTCCCGGTCAGCATGAAGAGTAGCTAGTCCGACACTTCGACAGCTCGGTCAGACACCGAGCTTCAGACGCTCATAAAGCTCAAGCAGGGAGGGACGAAAGCTAAGCAGTCGTCCCACTCAACTAAACAGTGGGCGCAGCCTCGACCCGACAGGCAGGGCTCCCTCTCCTGATAGGGCAGAGCCGGATAGCAGATCATTGGCTGAGCAGATGCTCGGCCCGACCATTATATCACCCGGACGATAAACTGGTCGGGCAGCTCTCCCGCTCGGCCCAATAAAAGACAAAAGGGACAGTTGGCGATATTTTCCTAGGGACCAGTGTCACCAACAGGCGGCATGGTTGGCGGTATGGTCAGACCGAGAATCGTACGGTGGAAGCTTCCACTGTCACGTCAGGGATATGCTCGGGCTGTTAAGGTATGGCGTCAAACACGCTTTTCTGACACGTCCTTTCTAGGTATGCTTTGAGAAGCGTGCCCACCTTGGGAAGCATGCACGCACCTCTTGGGAGCCCTATATAAGGACCCCCCAGGCTTCGATGGAGGTATGTTCACTACTGTAGCTACAATTATGTTGTTGCTCTCTTCTCTACTTCATTCGTTTGCCGTCGGTGGCTGACTTGAGCGTCGGAGGGACATCGCCAGGGAACCCCTCCCTGGCTCAGCACTAAAAACTTATGGTTGCAGGCTTAGCTCGTAGAAGGACCGGAGCAACTCTCCATATAGGGGCAGAATAAGCTGCCAACCAGCACTCCTGGAGAAGCTCCTCCCGCACCTATTTCGTTTCACTGGGCATTGTTTTAAATGCCCTCCGAAATAGCGTAGGCCAATCAAGAACAAGGATCCTCATCAGATGAAGCTCCCGTTCGGGACGTGCGAAAAGGCAAAGCGGCCCGAGCTGGTCTTTCTCCCGAGAGGATCGATCGACAGTTCTCCGAGGTAATCCTGCAAGATCCACTGCCAAGGCATTGCACTCCTTTGGTGATCGGAGAATATAACGGGTCGACCGACCCGGATGACTATCTCGGTAAGTTTGATAACGCAGCTACTCTTCATCAGTACACGGATGGAGTCAAGTGCCGAGTTTTCCTCACTACGTTCTCCGGCTCAGCCCAACGGTGGTTCAGAACGCTGTCGGACGGGTCTATTCGAAGTTTCAAAGACTTCCAAACGGCTTTCCTTCACCACTTCGCGAGCAGCAGGCATTATCAGAAGATGAGTGTCAGTCTATTCTCCATGAAGCAAGCCCCAGGGAGTCCCTCCGAGCTTACATCCAGCGCTTCAATCAGGTAGCGATGGAATTCCTTCGATCTTGTCTGAGACCATGATGAACGCGTTCACGCAAGGACTCATGGACGGGGACTTCTTCTGATCGCTCGTCAGGAAGCCACCCCGAGACTACCATCATATGCTGAAGAAGGCCAACGAGTACATAAACGTGGAGGAAGCCCAGACAGCCAGAAGGAAGGAAGCGCCATCAGAACCATCGGCGCCGACCGAGCGAAGGCCACCGACTAGCCACCAACCACCAAGAGGGCCCCGAGCCGAAGGAGCATGGTCACATCAAAAAGCAAGGCCACACGCCATCCAGCATGTGTCCTCCGAGCAGCCAAAACTAAGGGGAAAGGTATGGACCCCTATGTTCTTAGCTTTCCATCAGTCGGTAACCCATAACACCCGCGATTGTTGCGGATTCCCCTCGGTCGCTCAAATATCCCCTAAAAGCTATCACCGTCGATCGCCTTCCCCCGACCGGCGACATAGGCATCAGAGCATCGGATGACGGGAGGAGACCAGGCAATCACCCGAGCGGCAGCACCATCGACAGCCGAGGAGTGATGACCATATCCGAGCTTCACATGAGCGGAGCCGACCGACCGCTTGGGAGGAGGAGAATAGAAGCAACGCCAGGTGAGATCAACATCATCGCCGGTGGACCAACTAGCGGAGACTCCAACCGAGCTCGGAAGTCATACGCCCGACGGTTGGAAATCCATGAAGTGGGTTGCAGCCGGGAACAGGCCAGTGGACCCGAGATCAACTTCGGCCCCCGAGATCTCGAAGGGGTTGAAGTGTCGGACGACGACGCACTCATTATTCGAGTGGTAATTGCCATTTATACTATTCACCATACATTCGTTGACACAGGCAGCTCGGTCAATATCATTTTTAAGAAGGCATTCGACCAGCTCCAAATCGATCGAGGTGAGCTGTTGCCGATGACAACCCCCCTTTACGGGTTCACCGGCAATGAAGTCTTGTCGATTGGCCAAATTAAGATGGACATCTCCTCAGGGAGGAACCACTCTGGAGGACGAGGGCCACTAACTTCATCGTGGTAGATGCCCCCTCAGCATACAATGTCATTTTGGGTCGACCGACCCTCAATGAATTCTGAGCGGTCAACTCAACTTTCTGCCAGAAGATTAAGTTCATAGTAGAAGGTCGAGTTGGAGAAGTGAAGGGAGATCAGCTGGCCGCTCGACGATGCTTTGTCGAGATGGTCAAGACCGAGGCAAAGTCCGCTCGGAAAGCACCCCGGATGGAGGTAAGCGCCATAACCGATAAGCCCCCTACTTTGGTTTATGAGGAGAAGGAAGAGGTGCAGATACATCCGGGCCGAGCGGAGGCGACAACCTTCATAACGTCTGACCTGGAGACTGAGCAGAAGGTCGAACTGATCAGTTATCTTCAGCTGAATCACGATGTGTTTGCATGGTCTACCCATGAGCTTCCCGACATCTCCCCAAGCATCGCGCAGCATGAACTCCATGTCCGACCGGATGCTCGACCGGTGAAACAGAAGAAAAGAGACTTCAGCGCTGAGTAAAATCTCATCATCTATGCAGAAATCGAAAAGCTCCTGGAAGCTGGGCACATACAGGAGGTACAGTTCCTAAGTTGGCTTGCGAACGTAGTACTAATCTCCAAGCCGGGGAACAAGTGGAGGGTCTGTGTAGACTTTCGGGATCTCAACAAGGCATGCCCAAAGGACTTCTATCCCCTGCCAAAGATCGATCAGATGATAGACTCCACTGTCGGATGTGAGCTGATATGCATGTTGGACGCGTATCAGAGATACCACCAAGTAACGCTCGCCAAGGAGGACCAGGAGAAGGTTAGTTTTATTATGGCTGATGGAACCTACTGTTACAATGTGATGTCATTTGGATTGAAGAACGTTGGAGTCACTTACCAGAGGCTAATGAACAAGGTGTTCCGGCGGTAGATCGGCCGCAATATGGAGGTATACGTCGATGACATACTAATCAAATCCCTCCGAGTGGTTGACTGCTGTGCTGATATCATGGAGACCTGCCAGACGCTTAGGACGTACGAAATTAAGCTAAACCCTCATACATGTTTGTTCGGTGCGAAGAGTGGGTGATTCCAGGGCTACATAGTCACCGAGCGGGGCATAGAAGTGAATCTGAGCAAAGTAAAAGTACTGCAGGACATGCCGCCCCCCAGAAACATGAAGGAGGCCCAGCGTCTCACTGGTCGGATAACGGCGTTGTCTCGGTTCATTTCCAAGTCATCCGTCCGGAGCCTACCCTTCTTCAAGATATTGCGGCGAGCCACCAAATTCCAATGGGACGAAGAGTGTGACCGGGCCTTCGAGGAACTCAAGGCGTATCTGAACTCGCTGCCTGAACTGGCTAAGCCAATTGCCGGCGAGCCACTCCGAATCTATCTATCCTCGACCGAGCATGTTGTCGGCTCGGTGTTGGTTCGGTAAAATGGCGAAGAACAACCAGTGTATTTCCTGAGTCACATTTTAAAAGATGTTGAATCCCACTATATTGGTCTTGAGAAACTTGCTTTGGCGTTAGTTCTGGCCGCTCGGAGGCTTCGCCTGTATTTCCTCGCTCACACAATTATTGTGATGACCAACAGTCCTTTGGGAAGAGTCCTTCTTAACTCAGAGGCATCCGACCGGCTGATTAAATGGACAACGGAACTCAGTGAGTTTGATATCCAATATCAACCCCGAATGACTATCAAGGCGTAATCCTAGGCAGATTTCATCATAGAGGTACAAACCCCAAGCCCGACTCAGTTTGGAAAATATATGTGAATGGATCGTCCACCCGGTAGGGAAGTGAGATCGGAATACTGCTTATCTCCCCCCAAGAGGAATGAATGCAGCTGTCCATTTAGCTAGATTACCGGGCGACCAACAACGAGACCGAATACGAGGCACTCATAGCTGGTCTGCAGGCCGCTCGGCACGTAGGAGCCATCCGAATCCAAATTCACTTAGATTCACAGTTGCCCACTCAGCAATTGATCGAGACATTCGAGATAAGCAACATGCGTCTTAGGCTCTACGCAGAAGCCTTTGAGAAGCTCAGGGTTAATTTCTGAGAGGTCAGTATACAGAAGATCCCCCGATCGGAGAATCAGGCAGCTGACGAATTAGCTAAACTGGCTAGCTCCCTATCGTCGGTTGTCATACCCCAGCCGATCGAGCAAGTGTCTTTGGTAGCGCATATAGACAGGATGGAAGGGCTTAATTTCACAAATTATTGGAGGACCGCGATAGTCGAGTTTTTGAGATTGGGAGCTACACCGTCCGACTAGGAAGAAGCCCACATTTTGAGAAGAAGAGCTGGTCGTTTCACCCTGATCGAGGATAAGCTCTACAAGAAGGCTTTCTCCCGGCCTCTGCTTAAGTGCATCAGCTCGGAGGACCTCGACTACTTTTTTCGAGAAGTACATCAAGGCTCCTGCGGAGGACATCCAGGCGGCCGGTCGCTAGCAAGGAAAATTATGTTGGCTGGGTATTTTTGGCCTACCTTACAAGAAGATGCCGCCCGGGCAATGGCCACTTGCTTGTCCTGCTAGAGGTACCATAACCTTTCGCACCGACCCACTGAAGAAATGAAGGCTTCCACAGTATCATGCTCATTCGACCAATGGGGTATGGACATCGTGGGGCCCTTCCCCATGGCGACAAGTCAGCGGAAGTTCTTGCTCGTCGCAGTGGATTATTTCTCCAAGTGGGTCGAAGTCGAGCTGGCGAAAATAACCAAGAAGATGGTCCAGAAGTTTATATGGCAGCACATCATCTGTCGGTTCAGGATTCCGCGTCGACTCGTCTCAGACAATGGCAGACAGTTCGCCGGGCAGAAACTCAAGGAATGGTGCGAGGGTTATGACATTCAGCAGGCCTTCACCTCTGTAGCATACCCTCAGAGCAACGAACAGGCTGAAGTCGCCAACCGGGAGATCTTGCGAATTTTGCGGGTTCGACTTGACCACATCGGAGGGAGCTGGGTGGACGAGCTCCCTGGCGTGCTATGGGCAATCTGCACAACCCTAAAGGAAGGCGCGGGGGTAACCCCATTCCACTTGGTGTTTGGAGGCGAAGCGGTCATCCCAGTCGAGATCGGGGTCGAGCGAGGACAACGCCGAGCGGAGGCTATTGGAGCTAGACCTGGTGGACGAGGCGCGCGATAAGGCCGCCATTCGATTGATGGCCTACAGGCAAAGAATGCGTCAGAACTAGATTCGAAAGGTGATTCCGAGGTCTTTCCAAGTCAGAGATCTCGTATGGAAGAAGGTAAAGTCTGTCGACGATGTCACCAAACTGGAGGCTCCCTGAGCCGGACCCTTCAAGGTCGTGGAAAAGCTCTGCTCGAGTGCCTATTACCTAGAGGATGAAGATGGCGACAACTAGAGCGTCCTTGGAGTGCGAACCATCTCCTGTCGTACCGAGCTGGATGAAAGGTGCGCCAATGTAATTGAGGTGTACTTTCCATTTTCCTATTTCCTTTAAGTGCAAGATTGAAATGAAAAATGAAAGGTTACCAACATTCTCGTCGAGCGGCGACGTTAAACCCAGGTCTCCATCGATTGTCGAGCGGTGACCTTAAATTCCTACCTTAGAAGATCGTCGAGCGACGACGTTAAACCCAGGTCTCCACCGACGGTCATGCAGTGACCTTAAATTCCTGCCTTAGAAGACCGTCGAGCGGCGATGTTGAACCCAGGTCTCCACTGACGGTCGAGCGGCGACCTTAAACTCCTACCTTAGAAGATCATTGAGCGACGACGTTAAACCCAGGTCTCCACCGACAGTCGTACAGTGACCTTAAACTCCTGCCTAAGAATACTGTCGAGCGACGACATTAAACCTAGGTCTCCACCGACGGTCATACGATGACCTTAAACTCCTGCCTTAGAAGACCGTCGAGTGACGACTATAAACCCTCGGGTCGAGCGGCGACCTTAAACCCCGGTCAAGCGGCGACCTTAAACCTAGAGAATTTATTAATAATGAAAGCGCGGTCATAGCAGCCGTTCGAGACTATACAGCCAGATACTAGCAAAAAGACAGTATATGAAGAAAAACCACAAAAAGACTTCATTGATAATAAGTCAAACATTGCCGAGCGGAAGGAATACATTCAAGGCTTCCAAAAAATATTCTCTCTACAAACCCCTCGCTCACTCGATATAATCAAAGGCTTCGTCAGGAATGGAGTCGAGGAGCTGGACGTGGTTAACGTCACTGTCGGACAGGGCTTCGGAGATGTGGCCATTCGCCTCCAGCTGGTTGAGCATCGCGTTGATGGCTAGCTCAAATGATCGGACAATCCGATTGGTCTCCTTTTCAAGGAATTGGTCTGAGCGGAGGTATTGTTGCCTTAGGACCGCGAAGCGGCCTTGTTCAGCCTCCTGGTAGGCTGTCAGTGCAGCACGGGAGGCCTCCAGAGCCTCTTCAAGGCGCTTCACCTGATCTTGAAGCTCAGCCTCCCTAGCCAAACGGCTCTCCCGCTCGACAACCAGAAAGTTCTCCGCATTCTTGAGCTTCTCGACCAACTAACAAGCCTCCTGGTTCTTCAGTTCTAGGTCAGCGATGGCCTGCTATTTCCTTATAGAAGCTATCTTGAGTTTCCGGTCATAAGTCTTCAATTGCGCCTCGATTTGACCCAACCTACTAGCCTGGTCAGTCGACTTCTGCTACTCCACCGCGAGAAGTTGTCGGGCCTTTTCCAGGTCGACCTACAGCTGAGCGATCAGTGGCCCCTGGGAGGAAGAGGAAGCACCGCCAGAGATCTTGAGCTTCTTCAGCTCATCCTCCACTTGACCCAACCGCTGGCACATGGCAATGTTCTCCACCCAGAACTGCAAGCAAGCATTAGTGTCGATCGGAGGTAACTTATGAATTGATAGTTGAGAATACTAACCCCGGTGGACATTTCCATATGACTACCGACGAGTGCACCAGGGGGTTTCACCGCCGCTCGTACCCTTGCATCCTCCCAGATACGAGCGAGTCCACCACGAATATAGATCTGATGCTGGGGAGAGCTGGGTCGGTCTCCCGGCGCAAGAAGGTCCTCCGTCGGTAGGCGAAGCGTGGCGGTGATGGATCATTGCCCGCTCGGCGCCGATTGAGAAGAGGCTGTCAGGCCGAAAGCTTGGGCAAGAGGGACTGGAACGGACCGTGTTATCCTCCGCCTAGCCGGAGGTAAGGAAGTGATCGGCCGAACGACGAGCGGCTCTGGTGGTAGCTCAGCCAAGGACGGAGTCCGATCAAAGGAAGTAGCCTCCACTATTTCGGGAGTGGCTGGAGACGGAGTGCCTCCCCCCGCGGAAGCTTATACGATCGAAGTGGCGGAGCCGGAGGGCATGCTCGTTTGATGTCTCTTTCGAGTAAGCGGTACCTCATCGCCCGTGGACCCCGAGCCCTTAGTATGGACGGCGGGTGGCACTTCTCGGACCGGGCGTAGGTCAGCCACCCCTTCTACGCAGGGTGTCCGTTCGGCGGTCCCCTCGCCCACAGTTAGAGTCTCCCCAACTGTACCCTCCTGTGAGCCCACGGGGGTCAAGCCGAGCTGTTCCATCTCCTTGGCTGCAGCTGCTTCAATCTCAACTTGCTTGACCTTCATTATATCGGCTACCCGAGCGCACATCATGATGTTGGCTGCAAAAGAAGGAAGGAATCAATTAGACTCAAGGGAAGAAGGTTGAGAAATTTCATACCTAGGTTGCTCGTGAGCTTCGTTCGGATCGGACTCAGTCCGAACACGTACATCACACCCTCCGACAACAACTTATGGATGTCGAACTTCAGGCCGGCTAACGTGTTAGCAACATGGAGGTAGTCTGACCGGGTCTTGTACTTCTTCAAATTGGGTTGAGGAGGAAGCCCGATCTGCCATTTGGTCTGGAAGCTTGGCCTCTAGGGGAGTCTCAGAAAGAAGAAGTACTCCTTTCAGTGTTTGTTGGAAGTGGGCATTTTGTCAAAAAAAAACCAAACCGATCCAGAATTAGAAAAGGTAAGTGCCCAGCTCATATTGTTTGGGATAATAGAAGTAGTGGAAGACCTGAGGGATCAGTGGAATGTTGTACACTTGGAACAACACTATCACGCCGCACAGCAGGCGGAAGGAGTTAGGAACAAGCTGGGCGAGTAGGACACGGAAGTAATTGCAAACCTCAGTTATGAAAGGGTGGACGGGAAATCGAAAACCGACCATAAATTGGTCTTGGAAGAAACAAATTGTGCCGACCGACGGATCATTGGGTCAGTCAGATGGGGAGGCTAGAACTATTTCATGGTCAGAAGGGATGTCAAAGGTGTTTATCAGGCTCGCGGCGTCATCCGTGTCGAACCGAGTCTCCATGGCATTATACCATAGATCGGGAGCTGGGTTGGAAGGCTGAGAAGAACTCGCCATCGCCGCAAAACTGAAAAGCAAAGAATTCGACGGACGAAGGGGGAGAAAAACGCAAAACGGACGCTGGACAGACGCCAAAACAGTGGCGGAGAAAGAGCAACGGAAGAGCAGCGATAGAGAGGGAGAAGGAAAGCTTACGAGAGGAAGAAGACCGCCGCAGGGAACAGTGGATTGCCGCAGCAAAGAGCCGAGGTTCGCCGGAGCAACCTGTTGGTGCAATATCCCTTAGGTCAAGGTTGACTGGTTTGACCAAGCTTGAGTCTTGGTCATAGTTTCGATGTTTGACAATACATGTAGACACATGGACAATGCAGGTGCAGTTGTTCATATGGGGAGATTCTGATCAGGGACTGATCAGTGTGAATGAAGAAGAGTCAAGTAGGTCAAAAGTGATCGGATACCTGACTGGACGGAAATCCTGGTGAGTGAAGCCAGGTGAAAGTCCTGGTGAGTGAAGCTAGGCAGAATGGAAAACCCTGGTGAGTGAAGCCAGGTGAAAGTCCTAGTGAGTGAAGCTAGGCAGAAGGAAATCCTGGTGAGTGAAGCCAGGTGAAAGTCCTAGTGAGTGAAGCTAGGCAGAAGGAAATCCTGGTGAGTGAAGCCAGGTGAAAGTCCTAGTGAGTGAAGCTAGGCAGATGGAAAACCCTAGTGAGTGAAGCTAGGTGAAAGCCCTGGTGAGTGAAGTCAGGCAAGGGAAAATCCAGATGGATCAAGGATGATCAGACATCTGGTGTTGGGAAGTCCAAGTAGGTCAAAGGATTGACTGGATACTTGGCATGAAGAGAAAAGTCCAAGTGGGTCAAAGGGATTGATCGGACACTTGGTGGGGAGTTCTGGCAGGTCAAGGGAGTGACCAGATGCTAGTATGATGTACCAACAGGTCAAGGTTGATCGGATGTTGGTTTGAGAGGCTTGGGACTAGGTTTTGGGCAAAAACCAAGAGCTGGATCGATCAGTGGATCGATCCAGGCCTTTCCTAGCGAACAGAGAACCTCTGAATCGATCAGTGGATCGATCCAGAGGTCCCAATCGATCAGCCGATCGATTGGGACGCTGCTGCTTCGCGCGATAAGCGCTGGATCGATCCGTGGATCGATCCAACCATTTTTCCAAATCACAGAGGCGCTCTGGATCGATCCGTGAATCGATCCAAAGCCTCCCCGATCGATTGGGAGTTTTCGAATCGATCGGGATCCGACCGTTGCGTCGTATTTGAGCTGCAGGCGGGCGTCTCCTTCAGCACTTCTTCACCGATTCATTTTCAGATCTTCACCAGCTCCTCCACAGCTCTTCTCAAGCTCGAGATCGCCAGTTCTTTAAGGTTCTTGGAGGTTCTTCCAAGTCAAGAGGCGGATCAAAGCAAGGAGAAGAAACTAGGGTTAGGGTTTTGCACTCATTGTAAGCTTGTAAGCTTGTATTTCTTGTATCCCTTTCCTCTCTTCTTGTATTGAGTCTTGTAGGGCTTCTCCGCCTTTGGTAGTTACCATAAAGGAGAGTTTTATTAGTGGAGGGTGTGTGTGTGTTGGTGTGGATCCTTGGACTAGTCACCTCTTGTGAGGTGGATACCAAGTAAACCAACCGTGTTAGCGTTGTGTGATTTGTTTCTGTATTTTCCGCTGCCATATCTTTGAAGAAACAAGCAACGCCGAACATCGGGCACACGACGAGCTATTCACCCCCCCCTCTAGCTACTTTTGGTCCTAACAAGTGGTATCAGAGCAAGGTTGCTCTTCACCGGAATCATCGCCGGAAGGGTCAAGCATAACAAGAAAAGCTAGAGGGTGAAGAAGTTGGAGAAAATTCTTCAAGTTCAAGATTTTATCAAGCTCAACTTCAAGATGCAATTCCAAGATGGACTTGGATTTGATACAAGGGTGGCTCCATCATACACATCCACAAGCTTCGATTCTTGGAGATCAAGAATTGAAAATTTCTTGATGATGGAGATAGAGCAATGGTTTGCTCTAATGGAAGGTTTTAAGGCTCCAAGGAATTCAAAGGGCAAAGTTCTCAAAAGGAGCAAATGGAGTCAAGAACAAATCCAAAGATGTGAGGCCAATGACAAAGTGACCAAACTTTTGGTCAATCTATTGCCAAGCAACATCTTGGAGAAAATTGGAGAAGTTGAAGATGCCAAAGAGCTATGGAGCAAATTGGAAAAGGCTCATGAGATCCCCTCCACTGTACCTAACCAAGAAGAATCCAAAGAGGGTGACTCATTGGAGCAAGATCAAGAGGAGGACTCTGAAGTTGAGAGATGCTCAACTTCCGAAAAAGAGGAAATCCAAGAAGCTTCATTCTCAAGGGAGTGTAATCAAAAGAGCAAGGAAGGAGCATATTCCTTGTTTCATGTACAAGAGGATGAAGAAAAAGGTGAAGCCTCCACCTCTAGGATTGAGGGGGAGCAACTCTTTGTGACACCGGATCAAGAAGAAGGAGAATCCTCCACATCCGGGTCAAGAGAAGAAGAGGATGAAGAAGCTTCCACCTCCACAAGTCAAGATAAATCAATTGGAGGGAAATCGATTTCGGATCAAGAGGAAGCCTCTACATTCATATCAAATGGAGGAGCAAGTGCCACCCCTACACAAGAAGGTATAAATAGTTCAATTAATAATAAGAATCATATTATATGTTTTGAATGTAGGGAACATGGGCACTACAAAAGCAAGTGCCCTAAATTGGCCAAGAAGAAGGGCCAAGTGGCACCAAAGGGCAAGGAGAAGCCAAAGGAGACCATCCCCGGAACAAAGAAGAGCAAGGAGCACATTGTGTGCTTCTCTTGCAATCAAAAGGGGCATTACCGGAGTCAATGCCCTAAGGGGAAGAAGATGGTCAAGGCTCAAGGAGGAAGCTCAAGTCAAGGGGGAGCCTCTAAGGTAAAAAGGAAGGTAACTTTTATTGAGCCTACCCCTTTACATTATGGTAAAAAGCATGCTAGTTCTAACTTATATCATTTTAATGCTATTTACCATAAGAATAGAGAGCATGGTAAAATTAAGGAAAATAATGTAGCTTACCATGCTAAAATTACCACATCTAGGATTAGGAAGGTAGATAAAAATCTAGGCAATCACACTAAGGACCTTAGCTACAAGCTTAGAAATAAAAATGCTCATAAATTTAATGGAAAACCAAAAACTAAGGACTTAGTGATAGAAAATCAAGTGTTGAGGTCAAGGCTTGATAAAATGGAAAAGACCCTAAAAAGGATGGAAAATATCCTAAAAGGGCAAAATGAACATAGCCTAGGTCTAGGAGCACAAAGGTCATCTAATGGCCATAGGGGTTTGGGATACAAACCAAAGGCTAAGAAGGATGTAATCTCTTACCATAAGGTTCCATATAGTTATGGAACCAACCCTAGGTCTAGTGGTCAAGCCAAAAATACAAGGGAAGTTATCCCTAAGAGTATTTTTGCAACAAATGTGACTAAGACTTCTAAGAAGTCTAAGAAAGTCACAAAGAAGGTTACAAGGGAAGCAATCCCTAGAGTTGACCTAGAAAAAGTGACCAAGACTTCTAAGAAGCCAAACAAGGTCACTAGGAAGGTATCTAGGGAAGTTATCCCTAGTGAATACCTACAGCATCCAAGGAGCACCAATAGGTGTTGGGTTCCTAGGAGCATCTTCTCTACCCCATAGATGGGTTAGAGAGTGTCAACTCCGATTAGAAGGGTAATTAACCCAACTTTGAGGAAATTGACACTCAAGGAGCATTTTCAAGGTTTTTGTTAACCTTTGAAAATGAAATGGAATTATTATTTACTCTTTGAAAGAGTAAAATGTGCCTAATGGTGGAAAAATTGATTTTATCTTAAATGGCATAAATTGAGAAAACCTAGAGAAATACCAAGTTGGGATTTTGGTATTCTCTTAAAAATTTAAGGCAATCCGGGCCTTGATTTACGTGTTTACTCTTGAGGAAAAATGGAATATGCCAACATTTGAGGATATGCTTAATTTTTAAGTGGCATAAACAAATCAAGAGAAATAGAAATGTCAATTTAGGTTTTGGCACTTCTTTGAAGCATTTAGGGCAATCTAGGTTTAACGTTTTAAGTTAAAACAAGTGGAAATAGCTAAGTGGTTAAGGATACTTAGGTAGGTAATCTAGGTATATTTTATTTATGCTAAACCTTGCCATGATTGTTTGCCCATCATATGCCATGACATCATGTCTATTTTTGCATTCATGTCTTATTATGAAAAATCCAAAAATACCATGTCATGACATTCATACATCATGTAGTTATAGGACATTTTTTTTAAAATTATTTCCTTTTGATGTATGCCATAACATAATCATGCATTAAGGTTAATTCCTTGTAATTAAGGACAAATGACATTTAACAACACTTATTAACAAGTGACATCCTAGGTGGATGTCTAATATCTCTAAAATGCCTAGATAGATATGCATGATCCCTAGAATAGGGCAAAACCAAAATCTCACATCTCACAAGGACTATAAGGTGATTTGTATGTGTTTTAGTGCACATTAGATACAAGTGAGATGTTAGGAAGATGAATAAAACTCAAGATGCTGATTTAATGCATTCTTTTGAGTTTTAGAGTCATCAAAACACATAGTTATGTGTTTTCCCATCATTGGGAAAGCTAATGTACAAGTCATGTGCATTAAGCCCAAGGAATGTGATGGGAAATTGGTTTTGAAAATGTTTTCAAAATGATTTTGAAAAACCTTGGTGAAGGCTATCTTTTGATAGTACTCACCATTGAATAGTTAGACATAAACTTGAAGAATACGCTAAAGTTTTAGCAAATTTTCAAGCTTGTGTCAATCTTTGAAAATATGATGTATTTTCATAGAAAATTATTTTTCCATGATAAAGTATACCCTAAACAATGTCTACACGAAATTTCATGATTTTTGAATTATTGTAGAATTTTCTAGGGGCCTCTGAAGGTGACTGAAATCATTTTTCAGCAACTATCAGACCTCAATCGATCCACCGATCGATTGAGGGTCTCAATCGATCAGTGGATCGATTGGGAGCAAGCTTCTCGCGAACAGAAGCTTGCTGGATCGATCAGCCGATCGATCCACAAGGCCTGAATCGATCAGTGGATCGATTCAGAAAGGTTCAATCGATTGGAACCCAACTCCAATCGATCCAAGTTGCTGATTTTGGATGGGAAGGCCTGATTTCAGCATTTTGAACCTATGTTAGTCTAGGTAACCATTCCAAACCCCTCAAAATACATTTGTATACATAAAAAGGGTATTTTCGTGTTGAAAACAAGGATGGATTGGTTAAGGAAGACTATATTGAAGTCTAGGGTGAGGTTTGTTTCAAATTTTGAATATTTGAACCTCAAAGCTTCTAAATTTGGGTTTCTTAAAGGATTAGGGATTCCAAGTCATTGTTGGTGCAATGACAGAAGTTACCACCATGTCTTTAGGGGGAGGGACTCTTTAAAGGCATGAAAATTATTTTTCATGAACCTTGGAAGGTGGTTAACCTTCCGTTTAGTGGATAATGCTCAAGGATGGGCATTTGCCTACATTGAGGAAGAATGTAGGGTTAAGGATAAATGAAGGGTATGGGACCTTCATTTGGGTCATTAGACCATGTTAATGCTCCAGGGCGAGCATTGTTTGAAAATGAAGGGAATGGGTCCTTCATTATCGTGTTGGTCACAACGAGTGAAGTTGTGAACAACGATGAGCAACTCTTCAGGAGGAGAGTTTACAACAATGGGGCATTTGTTGAAGTGTGCCCAAAATTGAGGCACGGGCTGATGTGTGCTCAAAGATGGGTTGATGTGTGCCAATAGGGGGAGAATGTGTGGTTTAAGTTAGGCCTTCATTACCTATGGGGGAGGTCATAGGGGGAGAATGAAGGGAACCAACATTCATACTTTGGCATGAATGGAGTTAAGGCTATGGGATTAGCTTAACTCAGAATGGTCCAAACTTAAAGGTATTGTCAAACATCAAAAAGGGGGAGATTGTTGGTGCAATATCCCTTAGGTCAAGGTTGACTGGTTTGACCACGCTTGAGTCTTGGTCATAGTTTCGATGTTTGACAATACATGTAGACACATGGACAATGCAGGTGCAGTTGTTCATATGGGGAGATTCTGATCAGGGACTGATCAGTGTGAATGAAGAAAAGTCAAGTAGGTCAAAATTGATCGGATACCTGACTGGAAGGAAATCCTGGTGAGTGAAGCCAGGTGAAAGTCCTGGTGAGTGAAGCTAGGCAGAATGGAAAACCCTGGTGAGTGAAGCCAGGTGAAAGTCCTAGTGAGTGAAGCTAGGCAGAAGGAAATCCTGGTGAGTGAAGCCAGGTGAAAGTCCTAGTGAGTGAAGCTAGGCAGATGGAAAACCCTAGTGAGTGAAGCTAGGTGAAAGCCCTGGTGAGTGAAGCCAGCAAGGGAAAATCCAGATGGATCAAGGATGATCAGACATCTGGTGTTGGGAAGTCCAAGTAGGTCAAAGGATTGACTGGATACTTGGCACGAAGAAAAAAGTCCAAGTGGGTCAAAGGGATTGACCGGACACTTGGTGGGGAGTTCTGGCAGGTCAAGGGAGTGACCAGATGCTAGGTATGATGTACCAACAGGTCAAGGTTGACCGGATGTTGGTTTGAGAGGCTTGGGACTTGGTTTTGGGAAAAAACCAAGAGCTGGATCGATCAGTGGATCGATCCAGGCTTTCCTAGCGAACAGAGAACCTCTGAATCGATCAGTGGATCGATCCAGAGGTCCCAATCGATCAGCCGATCGATTGGGACGCTGCTGCTTCGCGCGATAAGCGCTGGATCGATCCGTGGATCGATCCAACCATTTTTCCAAATCACAGAGGCGCTCTGGATCGATCCGTGAATCGATCCAAAGCCTCCCCGATCGATTGGGAGTTTTTGAATCGATCGGGATCCGACCGTTGCGTCGTATTTGAGCTGCAGGCGGGCGTCTCCTTCAGCACTTCTTCACCGATTCATTTTCAGATCTTCACCAGCTCCTCCACAGCTCTTCTCAAGCTCGAGATCGCCAGTTCTTGAAGGTTCTTCCAAGTCAAGAGGCGGATCAAAGCAAGGAGAAGAAACTAGGGTTAGAGTTTTGCACTCATTGTAAGCTTGTAAGCTTGTATTTCTTGTATCCCTTTCCTCTCTTCTTGTATTGAGTCTTGTAGGGCTTCTCCGCCTTTGGTAGTTACCATAAAGGAGAGTTTTATTAGTGGAGGGTGTGTGTGTTGGTGTGGATCCTTGGACTAGTCACCTCTTGTGAGGTGGATACCAAGTAAACCAACCGTGTTAGCGTTGTGTGATTTGTTTCTGTATTTTCCGCTGCCATATCCCCCCCCCCCTCTAGCTACTTTTGGTCCTAACACAACCAAACACACTAAATCACCGGAGCACACAGCAGACGCAAGACAATGGAACAGAAGTCGACACCACGGCTTTATAAAGAATGGCTCGGCCGACCGGAGTCGTCTGATCTAGGGCATGGGAATCAGAGCGTACATCCAGCCACTGAATTCAAACCGCCAAACGTCACATCAGCAATTATCACCTCGGATGTGCGGCGACGACACGTGGCGCCCTCCTATAGGGTAGCATTTAATGGGTGTGGGCGCGTGCTAGGCCTTAATGGAGGTGATTTACGCATACCCCGAGGAGGTTTGGGTGGCGTCAGCATTGGTCGCCCAGCTCGCGCCCCTCCGGGAACAATGAGGAAAAAATATCCAAGTACAAAGGTTCAAAGCGCCAACCGACAGAGAAAGATCAGTCCTACACGGGCCGATCGGGATCCAACCAACCCATTTGCCGATCGACCAATCGGTCACCAAACTACTTGTCCAGTCAGTCGGACTTGTAGCCTCCTTCGACTAGACTTGAGGGAGAGGCACATGATCCGGTGGTAAGGTGGGGCCCACCCGGCAGGAGGTCAAAGTGGTCAACGTCCTAGGCAGGCGTCCAATCGGATAAACTACCTTCCCAATCAGCAGGAAGAGTAGCTGGTCCGACACTTCGACAGCTCGGTCAGATACCGAGCTTTCGACGTTCATAAAGCTCAAGCAGGGAGGGACGAAGGCTGAGTAGTCGTCCTGCTCGGCTAAATAGTGGACGCAACCTCAACCCCGCAGGCAGGGCTCCCTTGCCCGACAGGGCGAAGCCGGATAGTAGATCATTGGCTGAGCAGATGCTCGGCCCGACCATTGTTTCACCCGGACGATAGACTGACCGGGCGGCTCTCCAGCTCGGCCCAATAAAAGACAAAAGGGACAGTTGGCGATATCTTCCTAGGGACCAATGTCATCGACAGGCGGCATGGTTGGTAGCATGGTCAGACAGAGAATCGTACGGTGGAAGCTTCCACTGTCACGTCAAGGATATGCTCGGGCTGTTAAGGTATGGCGTCAGACACGCTTTTCTGACACATCCTTTCCAGGTATGCTTTGAGAAGCGTGCACACCTTGGGAAGCATGCACGCGCCTCTTGGGAGCTCTATATAAGAACCCACAGGCTTCGACAGAGGTATGTTCACTACTGTAGCAACAGTTACGTGGTGTCGACCATTTTGCATGTCATTAGGCGCACCAAATTAGTAAAGATTGGATACTCAATTAAAATCAAGACAAGTGTTGTAGTAAAGAGTCCCAAGTCATATTTTTCCAAGGATAACTAATAAATGTGTGTGAATCCTAGAATTGGTCCCAATCAAATTATTACATCAACAAGATCAATTAAGCTTTTCCATTAGACTTACACTTCAAATTAAATTCTTCCACAATCACAAATAGATCAAAGATGGTCCATTCTCACCTAAACATGGTTAAACACCTGGTGGTCAAGTTAACAACAATTACTTTTGGATTCTTAAGTATCATCTCATCAAATGAGTTAATTCATATTCCTTCCATTCAAATTCACAGAAATAAAGCAACATTGCAAACCGAAATACAATACAATTACAATCCCAATAAACTCAAGAACTAAATACAATTGCAAACTGAAATCAACATTGCATTCACCATTACAATCCAATTCAATACTCAACTCACTTACCAAGTCTTCAATTCTTAATCACATTTAGCTAAATATCACTGAGATTAACCATGAAAATCATCAAGAAATTCATTCAACAATGAAGCATAAGAATAGTCTCAATAGATCCAATGAATCGAACAAGGGGGTTTCCTAAATCTATAAATTGAAACTAAGCACTAACTTGTAAAGAACATGGAAGGTAATTCAAACTAGAAATTAAAATGCAATCTACTCTATCAAATCTTCAGATCTGAGCAAGTTCAAGTACAATTCAAAGACAAAGATAAGGAAAACAAAACCTAAATGGCATTCCATAACCAAACCCGTGACTAAACCTCTCCTCACTACCGTGCCACTGAGTTTGCTTCTGGGAATGCCTCTCGAGCAAACAACAGCAACCACTGAATCCCCAGCCCTTTCAGGAGAAGTCCGAAGCTACTGGGAACGCCTCTCGAGCTTGGAATCATCTGAATTCTCTAACCGATGAAGAACAAAGTAAATCTTGCGGAATCTGGAGACGCAAGGTGAAAATGAAAATGGATTGCACTCTGAAGAACCGAGGAACACCCTCAGATTCTCCAGTGAGAATGACAGCAGCTCATATCGGGGAACACCATCAAATCTTTGCTTGGATGAACCTCACAGACAACAAGACAACGATCGGGGAACACCCTCAAATCGTGCTCTGCCCTTTGATTGCTGGTGGTCGAATCATAGACAGCTCGCCGGCGATGAAAGAGTTTGAATCTTGGCTCTGGATATGGAATGGGAACTGCGGCGTCGCTGATGAAGAAGACGCAGGAACAGTGGCAATGTCATGGAACGCGAGCTTTAAGGAACACTGTAGCTTCTCAAGGTTTTTAAATCCTCCTCAAATCTGATCGAACGGTCTAGAGTGTTTCTGGGCTTGATTAACAGCTAGAACATATCAGATCTGGATCAAAGCTTATGGATCTTTATCAACAGATAAGATCTACTCCTCATTAGGTTGGATGGGCCAGATTTTCAATGGATGACTCAGATCTACTTGATCTTGGATGAACGACTCATAATGCTCCAAAGCTTGATCGACTTGTTTAGCCCTAGATTTGAGCCCAAACGTGGTCATATTTGATCGGGTCCATGACCCTTTTGATGCCTACAAAATAATAATCAAAATATTAGCATCAAACACCATGATAATTGGCTAATTTGTAATTAAGTCCAAGATCAAATGCAATTTATGAAATGTAATGTAAATGTGAATTTAAGCTATGAGTAGACTATTAAAAGTATGCATTATGAATCAAAATAATGTAGCAAAATCATGGTTATCAAATCCCCCACACTTAGTCTTGGACGTCCCGTTCAAGTAAAGAAAACTAAAAATCATCTCCACACAAATTCCCTAGCAATACCTAGAAGATAGTAAAAGGAATTTAACTAAAACCATCTAAAGGTCACAAACAATCATGAATACAATCCAAACAATAATCAGTAGGTATGGTAGTTTCAATCCAATTGAAAAATTAAGCAAGTTGCAATCTCACAAGGGATTTACCTATTCTAACTCTCACACTCAAAATTGCATATAAGTGGAGCTCACTCAATGCAACTCACAACATTTCACTACCATAAGCTTGCTTATTATCTAATTCTCCACCACTATAAAACATAGCATACATGAATCAGAAGGATTTTATCAACAAGAATTGAAATGGAATCAAGAGAAACAAGTGAAATGGATGAAATAGGCCAAAAGAAAAGAATTCAATGAAAAATTGAGAAGATGAGAGTATTGGAGGAATATACTTGATGAGTTGATCAATTTGATGTGAAAAGAGATGAATACCATTTGTCATTACCAATTCAAAATATCAAGCTAACCTCTCCTTCAATTTGATAGTCATCCAAAATTCTTGATACTCTATCTCCACATTTGATACTCTCTTAATTTGTCATTTTTTTTCTTCATTGTTTTTCCACTCAATTCCATCACTTGAAGACTAAAAATCTCACAACAATTAATGAAGAAGAATTCCCTCCCCCACACTTAAAGTATTGGTCGTCTCGGACAATAGAACACTCCAATCCAAGTTGATTCATTCTGCAGGTTCACTTTAATTAACTTCTGTTTCCAACAGTAAGACAGCTTGAGATTCCTTCACTTCAGTACTGTAGAAATAGAAGTAGATTTCTGTTTAATTTGGACAGAGTTCAGAAAGCACTTCTATAATTGCAGCACATAATAGCACTCGAGTACAATGAGGTTTCAAGAGTTTAATAGCACAAAATGACTCAATTTTGAATTCTGTTGTAGCCTTTCAGAAACCCAATTTTAGCAACTCAAAACTAATGGTGAAGTAGAATTGACTTGGTAACAACATTTGAAGTGTCTTCACATGAGTATCAGCAATACAAGGGTGCATGTAAATATTTCCAACCTTTTCTGAGAAAGAAACAAATTCTAACTTTACAAGATTAAAAGCAAAACTCAATAATTCAGTTCAACAAAATCCAGAATTAGGTTTCTGATTCAATAACTTCACAAGATCAAATTTTCTTCACTGGATCAGTTTCAAGGAAATTACAGAATCCTAAGTGGTCTCTAGAGAGTCTTCATAATCAACATCCTGTTTCAGCAATTATCTAAATTTAGTAACTTCAACTCAACTCACAAAGTTCAATTCCTAAATAAATCTAAAAAATTCTTGCATTTGGCCAAGTTAGAATCAAATTTCAAAAATTTCAGAATACTTTCAAAAATTCTTGCAATCATAGGAAGTCTTGGACAATGCAACAATCCTTGCTATACAAATACTTGATACATTTCAAAATTCAGCATTTTTCCTTCCTTGATATGTCCCATATTCAGCTACACATTCCCAGAATTCATCTTCTTTTCAAACAGAATTTCTACATTTCATTATTGCTGTTCATAACACAATATAACTTTGGCACATTTAGTAGCTTCAGATTTTCATTTCTCTCATGTAATCTTCTGCATAAACTTTGATCATGGACCCATGATTCAAATAAAATTTATTCCTTTGACCAGACGATTAGACTTCCTGGACATCCATTTAAGAATTCCAATCATGCTTTTAACAGCTATTGAATAGCATGGAACTTGTTCTTGCACAAATTAGCACATCTCCTGTATATAATTTCATTTCTACAACTTACATCATTTTTCATTCCTGCACTACTCCAACTCTTCAATTATCAAAGAACTGCACAAAGAGATGGGAACTCCCACAGATTTGAAATTGGCACATAGATTAGGCTGTAAAATACCGGAAAATGACGAATATTAATAAGGGAATTTTCTGGAATTTTTGGAAATTTATCGGGAATTTATCGGAGCTCGTACGAACGAGTTAGCAGGGACAAAAACGGGGCCCGGAAAAGGATGTTTAAGTTACCCCATTTAAGCGAGGAAAAGATTATATTTATATATCCTTTTCCTTTTATTTTGTTTTATTTCTTTTGATTTACTTGTGTCGTCGTTTCTTCCTTGCCGAATCAATTCCCCCGCGCGCCCCTCTTTTCTCCCCGACGCCGCCGACGATCCGAGCCCTAACCGCCGGGTTGGCGGTTTCTTCCTTGCCGCCCTTCCTTTTCTTCTCCACAGCAGCGACGCCGAGCACAGCCCAACGCCGGCCACTGCGTGCCACAGCCGAGCCCCTTCGCTGGGAGATCGGGTGTCAAGCTTTGCCTAGGTTCCGGCCGACGCCTCCTCACCGGCAACCGAGTCCCTTTCACTTTCGGCTGCTACTTTTCGCTGCCCTAGCCGACGCCTTCTCACTTCTGAGTTGCCACTGCCCGAAGCCAGGCCGCTCGGCCGACGCAGACGCCACTGCCGCGTCTCCTCGCGCCAACGGCCAATGCCAGAAGCTTCTCTTCGCCTCTGCCCGATCCTCCTTGCGTCGACTTGGAGCCCTAGAGCTCTGCCACCTCGCCGACGCCATCAAATGAACCTAGCCGAACAATTCCAGCCGTGCCCTAGTTCCGAGTCTAACTCATCCATCGATCGCCTCTTTTGGGCCAAGTTTTGTGCCAGTGAGGTAACAGAATTTGTGGGATACAAGTTTGGGATTTTTGGTATTCAGCCTTGATGTCAATTGATGTGGAATGAGGATTTCAATGAGTGACTTGTTTTGGAATCTTGGTAGGTGTTGTTAGCCATTGCAGCTCTAGCTGTGCTGTTCGTGGACGATCCATGGCTTCGACCAACCTTCCGATCTAAAGTCATCCTTTGATGGTGAGCTATCAGCAACCCACTTGCATTCGGGTAAGTGTTGAAGTTGATTCATGATGCTTAGTAGTTGATGGTAGTGAATTTGATTTGGATAAGTGGATCATTAGTTTATGTGTTCTTGGATTAAATTGATGTGAAGGGAAGGGATGGATCAGATTAGAGGGATTAATAGTTGATATGTTGATCATAGATTCTAAGTTTTGTTGAATATCCTGTGTTTGTAGGATTTGAGATGGATGTGATTTCTTGGACCTGTTGAAGACGGTTGATACGACCTGCGTATGAAGGCGGGTACCTCTTGACTTATCTTTTATGATATTGTCATTGGATATGCATAGTATTTTATAACTACATGCAATGAACATGTTTGCCTTTGGTATGTCACTGTTTGATATCCATAGCATGTTAGGTTTGTCACCTGTGATGTATCCGTGCTTATATCTCATGATTTGTTGCCATGATTATCTTGTTACCATGAGTATCTTAGTTTCTAGAGTGACATACCATGCTTACTGAGGTTAGGACTAGGATTTGGATTGTTGTTTCTGGCCTGTGTATCTAGATTATCTGATACTTAGGTTTTTGTGCCATATCAGATTTGTGTACCTCTATTTGTATATCATATATGATTCGGGTGTTTAGACCCTGATCCTTTGATCTGTGTATATTGTTGGTACATATGCTATGGAAGAGGGATATGATTTGGGTCTAGGTTGTTATACCTTAGAGGACTTGTATACCCTAGATCCGTGGATTTGGCTTACTGATACTGTGGTACCCATATTATGTATATATGGATTTTTCTATGTTGATCAGGATATTCCATACTTATTATGTTCAGGACATAGGGTTTTTGATATTCTATCTGACCTGTGTACTCTAGATCTTGGTATGTGACCATCGCTTTTACAGTACCCATTTTGTATGTATGGATATGGTTATGTTGATCAGTTTTTGCTATGCATAGTGACATGCATCATAATTGCATGCTGTGCGATTGTCGGCTCCACTATGGTTGAGCCCATCGTCAGTTACATGTACTGCACACACCCCCACTCATGGTTTAGTGGTATATCAGACAGGTGTGTGGCGGTTCTGCTGTTTGGCTCCGTTGGTCTGAGGACTCAGCGTGGTAGCCGGCAGACAGTTCCGCTCTGTTTGGCTCCGCTGGCATTTAGTGTAGCAGCGTAGTAGCCGGCAGACGGTGGACTCTGTTTGGCTCCGTTGGTCAGGTGACTCAGCGTGGTAGCCGGCAGAGATACCTCCCCGTCATCGTGTACCGGGAGTTGAGAGCATTGAGCTCCCCCATTTATGATTTGGGGTCACAGGACAGGAGTACTCCGACAGCATCCCATCCACTCGGTCACTCATCAGGAGCAGTGACGACAGAGTGCACGGTTGTCACAGCCCTACCCACTCGGTCTCACCATTTGTGTGTGAGATGACTGACTGGCGTCAGGGGTGACCAGGACGCATCATTAGCATCATATGCATTGATGCATTTATATTCTTATGATTGTGTTTGTTGCATTTGGTTGCTGCATTTTGGTTGGATGCATACTTTTGACCTGCATACAGGATTATTGACACTTTCGGTTTGACGACCCTTTTTGTCTGGATAGGAGTTCCTGGTGAGTACAGCTTCCTCAGTTACCTTTCAGTTTTGCATATTCCCTATATATGATTAGGAAGCTGTATTCCATGTTTATTGCTGTTAGATATATCTTGCTACTCATATCCATTGGTATTCGCTGAGTTGTTGAACTCACCCCCGTTGACACTATCTTTTCAGGTTGTTTATGGTGTCGCTTGGAGCATCCTGTCTGCTGGTCCCCACGTCACATCAGAAGACATATCTCCGCATTTTTGTTATTTGATCTCGGTATATGAGATGTATGTATTTGGCTTTGTGTGTTCCGGTTTTGTGTTCGGAGTGTTGATGCTGTTATGTGATGTTTTGTACTGGTTGTTGGTGTGTAAGCCTAGCCGGCTAGCAGTCTTTGTGTTTTGGTTTGTATTTGGTTTCTGTCATTTTTTTCGTGTTTTGGTTTTGTTCCAGCCGAGTGGGCTGATGATATATATATAACTGCGTAGTTGTGTGTATATATATTCCAGCCCCCTGTGGCTGATGTATATTGTGTATGTAGAAAGTTTCAGATTGTCCGCCATACAGGGGAGGTGCTGCCGAAATTTCTTCGGACAGGGACTCCTCCGGGGCGTGACAATTTAGTGGTATCAGAGCAGATATGTAACGACCCGACCCTCTTGGCCCATTTGGCGGCCCATTTGGCGACCCTCGGGTCGTCGACCGTCGGCCCTTATGTCGTCGGCCCATTTGGCGACCTCTCATGTCGTCGACCGACGACCCTTGGCCGTGCCGTTACTCACTAGGACTTTCCACCCCTGGCAGTGGATTTTTGCCTCCCCCAGGATTCGAACTCTAAACCTCCAGGTTTAAGTATTAGAGTTTATGAATCCTGGTAACCAAGTGAGATCATCTCACTTGGTTGCGAGATCGTAAACTCTAATATAAGCACGGAGGTTCAGAATCTGAGGCAAAATCGCAAGTCCTAGTGAGTAACGACACAGCCAACGGTCGAGGGTCGCCAAATGGGCCGCCAAAGCCAAGAGGGTCGGGTCGTTAAAAAAGCGCCTTTTATTGTAACGACCGGCCCTCTGGGCCCATTCGGCGGCCCATTTGGCGACCCTCGGGTCGTCGGCCGTCGACCCTTATGTCGTCGGTCCATTTGGCGACCTCTCATATCGTCGACCGGCGACCCTGCGGTTACTCACTAGGACTTTCCACCACTGGCGGTGGTTTACCTCCCGAGTTGAACTCTAAACCTCCGGGCTTAAGTATTAGAGTTTATGAATCCTGAACCGGTAGCCAAGTGAGATGATCTCACTTGGTTGCAGGATTCATAAACTCTAATACTTAAGCCTGGAGGTTTAGAGTTCGAATCTGGGGAGGCAAAAAAAAAACGACCCGTGGGTCGTCTAACTGAGCATTGAAATTTGTAGTGACCCATCTTTTAACAATTTAAGCATTGGATATGCTCCTTCCCTGTAACGACCCGGCCCTTTTTGGCCTCTTGGGCGGCCCTTGTGGCGGCCCTTATGTCGTCGGCCCATTTGGCGACCTCTCATGTCGTCGCCCGGCGACCCTTTAGCCGTCTGTTACTCACTAGGACTTTCTACCCCTGGCGGTGGATTTTTGCCCCCGGAGGGGTGGGAAGTCCTAGTGAGTAACGACACGGCCAAGGTCGTCGGTCGATGACATGAGAGGTCGCCAAATGGGCCGACGACATAAGGGCCGACTGTCGACGGCCCGAGGGTCGCCAAATGGGCCAAGAGGGCCGGGTCGTTACAATAAAAGGCGCCTTTTTATTGTAACGACCCGGCCCTCTTGGCCCATTTGGCGGCCCATTTGGCGACCCTCGGGTCGTCAACCGTCGGCCCTTATGTCGTCGGCCCATTTGGCGACCTCTCATGTCGTCGACCGACGACCCTTGGCCTTGCCATTACTCACTAGGACTTTCCACCCCTGGCAGTGGATTTTTGCCTCCCCAGGATTCGAACTCTAAACCTCCAGGCTTAAGTATTAGAGTTTATGAATCCTGGTAACCAAGTGACAGGATTCATAAACTATAATACTTAAGCCTGGAGGTTTAGAGTTCGAATCTTGGGGGAGGCAAAAATCTACTGCCAGGGGTGGAAAGCCCTAGTGAGTAACGACACGGCCAAAGGGTCGTCGGTCGACGACATGAGAGGTCGCCAATGTTATAGACGACCCGGCCCTCTTGGCCTTTGGCGGCCCTTTGGCGACCCACTAGCGGCCCTTATGTCGTCGGCCCATTTGACGACCTCTAATGTTGTCGACCGACGACCCTTGGCCATGCCGTTACTCACTAGGACTTTCCACCCCTGGCCAGTGGATTTTTGCCTCCCCAGGATTCGAACTCTAAACCTCCAGACTTAAGTATTAGAGTTTATAAATCCTGGTAACCAAGTTAAATAATCTCACTTGGTTACCAGGATTCATAAACTCTAATACTTAAGCCTGGAGGTTTAGAGTTCGAATCCTGAGCGTTAAGGAAAGTCCTAGTGATAATGCACGACCAAGGGTCGTCGATCGACGACATGAGTGGTCGCCAAATGGGCCGACGACAGACGATCGGGTCGCCAAATGGGCCGCCAAATGGGCCAAGAGGGTCGTTTATATAAAGGCGCCTTTTATTATAACGACCGGCCCTCTTGGCCCATTTGGCGACCCTCGGGTCGTCGGCCGTCGACCCTTATGTGTCGGCCCGTTTGGCAACCTCGTATGTCGACCAGCGACCCTTTGGCGTCTGGTTGCTTAGGACTTTCCACCTGGCGTTGGTTTTTGCCTTCCTCGGGTTGAACTCTAAACCTCCAAGCTAAGTAGTAGAGTTTATGAATCACGGTAACAAGTGAGATGATCTCGCGGTTGCGAGATCATAAACTCTCTACTAACTGGAGGATAGAGTTCGAATCTGAGGAAGCAAAAATCAACGCCGTGAAAAATCTAATGCAACGACGCAAAGGGACGGTCGACGGTCGATGGTCGACGACCCGAGGGTCGCCAAATGGGCCGCCAAATGGGCCAAGAGGGCCGGGTCGTTACAAGGTATACGATACTTGCTATGTGTTCTGGATTTACGAGATTTATCTGATACCAATTTATTTGGTATCAGAGATCGGCTTACGAGTCTTATTTTCCTTGTGTTTCGGATTTTGTGTTTTGGTCTTCTCGATGTGACTTTTCGGGTTTTGGGACCTGGCAGCAGCAGGACATCTCCAAGCTATAGGAGGTATGTTGGTATATACTGTTATCCTACCTTTCTGTTAGTATATGCCCTATATTAGCATTCTTTATTAGTATTTGTCTGGTTGTTGTAGCACATATTATATGTGATGGGATAGCCACTGATCTTGATCGACCTTAATAGAGATTAAGGAATTTAGTCTCTGCTGATTTTTCATATCACACCATTAGTAGTATTAGCTTCTGTTACTACTAATTGGTTAGGAGATGGAGGCACATACCAGTCTTTGTTATTATTAGTGTGTAGTAGATAGTACCTTCATATTCATGTTGACTAGTCAGTAGAATACCGATATACTTTAGTTAGTTTTCGTCGGTAGATGATTATTGTACTCTGGTTAGATCGGTCAATAGAAAACTGATTTATACATATTGACTTGGGGTAGTCATGGGTTGATTTACCTTAGACGCTTGTAGAGGCTTTATTTGTTCTTGATTAGTTAGTTGATGACCGATTAGTTTTGTTGATTCGATCAGTAGGGGATTGACCTATTTTACTTTTAGATGTTTGAATCTTGGGTTATTCGTGCTTAGTTGGATATCTTGAGCACATCGAGTACCTAGCTTATACGGACGTGGGAAAGGACTGAATTAGCCATATACTATTGTTGCTTTGGTCAGTCGATATTGGATCGATGTATCTTATTCCATGGGTATTTTAATTTTTGACGGTATGTATCTAGTTGGATGACTTAGAAGGTGACCCTGCCGTTTCTGAATGTCAAGTTGATTGGGTCAAATATGTTGATTATTCCTATCTTTGTGTCGTGTACATATGATTGTTATGAGTTGAAGGAGTTCTATGGTGGATAGTTCATTTGTGGATAGTGTGGGTATTCCCATCTAGATATGGTTATTGTAGGTTCCTTGTGGAGTATAGCTATTTAGTTAGCTGTATGTGCCTGATTGACATGTTGGAAGTATCTTGTCGACTACATCGGTGTTATGATATGTACATATGTGTTTGGTGTGGTATCTGAGGTATCTTGATGATTATGTGTGATTTGTGAATGCACCTGGGTTTTAGTATGCCTTATTGGAAGTATATGTTGATTATACTCCTGGCATATGTGTATATTTATCATGAGAGTGTTGTTTGAGGGGTATTGTTGATTTTACCTACGATGATATATGCACACGGGTTCGGTATACATTGTTGGAGGTATCACGGTGATTTATGTAAGACCGTTAGATTCGATAGAGGGGGGGTGAATATCGATTCGAAAATCTCGAGTTAAAACGCAGCGGAAAAGTAAGGAAGTAAAGAGATGAACACGGTTGATTTTTACTTCGTTCGGAGCCTGTGACGACTCCTACTCGAAGGCCCGTACTCCTTGAGTACTTCCGTTGGCAATTCACTAGCAATTCGGATAATTACAATTTACGTACAAATATTGCTAATGAAAGAAAAACAAAGCTATACCGACAAATAATGAATTAAAAGAAAACGGAGTGAGTCGTCGGAGCTTTGTGAACGTCGTTGGAGCGCAGAGTAGCAGAGTGATTGAACTCAGAGTTCTCAGAACACAGATATGTTGAAGCTCTGCACAGGGGCTTCTTTTATATCTTGCTCAGGAGCTGGATCCCTTGCGCACGGAATGTGTGTAACACTCCCAACCATCATGCTCCAAGTGTCAACGTCGTCACGGGATAAAACTTGCCTCGGCGCTGGATACCTTCCAGCGCCGGACTCAGCGCCGGAACCATCCGGGCGCCGGACCCTCCTGTTTCCTACGCAAAGCAAGGTCAAGGCAAATAAAAACCTGCAGCATGATTGTAAGCCCATTTTATAGATATGCTAAGTAATAAAATTAACAACAAGAGTATGACTTAGATTCCGTCTTTCGAGGCGGAATCTAGTCACGATCTCGACTTAGATATCCGAAATGGATCTAAGCGGATCGGCGCCTAATGTTCCTTCCGGGAGCGCGTCCTCGATCACTCCCCTCCGGTGACTTACCTCACTTACGCAGGAGCGTGCCGGTGCCGCTGAAGGCCGGACAGCTCATGGCCCGCTGAAGACCTTTGCGGGTGTCGAGCGTCCGGTCGGTCAGGCTGTCCTGGTTGGACTCGGGCTTCAACTCGTCGAGGGCAGCGGCGTAGGCCTTCTGGCTGTCGCCAGCGTCCGGTCAGCCGTCGACCGCTTGGACTTCTCGCCACTATCCGGTCAGCCCGTCGACCGCTTGGATTCGTGCCGGACATCCGGTCGGCCCGTCGACATGCGGACTTCTCGCACACTCGGTCGAGTGTTAGATAACAACAAACTAACTTAACCTGATTTGTCATTCATCAAACACGGGTTAAATCGTTAGTGCTAACCGCACCAACAATCTCCCCTTTTGATGGAATGACAACCTGGTTTAGTGAAAGCATATGCAAGAAACAACATGCATTTTATGTGGTTTTAAAGTTAGTTTGTATTTTCAAATTGGTTTAGCTAACTTAACCACCTAACCCTCCCCCTTTGGCATTCATCAAAAATAAGCATGGAGTAAGTAAGCAGAGACATAGGCTTCAGACAAAGTTTGCTTTTATTTCTTAAATCTTTGAAAAAAAACTAAGTCTTGAACCATAACTGATCAGAATTCCAAAACTAAGTTTGAAAAATAGCTAATTTTTCAGGTATAGTTTTTAAGGTCAAAGTTAAAAACTATAGTTTTCAAACATAAGTTTTCAACATCAAAATTCCAAAACTAAGTTTTCAAAACTGATTTGAAATTTATTTTTCAACACTAAGTTTGTAAAAGATTCAATTTTCAAAATTAGGAAAATGATTTTGAGAAGCTTAGTTTGTAAACTTAAGTTTTGAAAGAAATCTAATTTCCACAATTTTCAATAACAAAGCAATTTTTAAAACTAATTTTTGTAAAAGTTAACTTTCAAATCAAAAAGTAAAACAGCTTAGTTTTTAAAAAAGATAGGTTTAAGAAATTTTTTAAGAAAACAATTTTCAAACACAAATTTTAAAATATTTTTAAATAAAGGGAAAATTTTAATTAATCCCTCCCCCTAAACTTGACATAAAATTTTGAAAGTATTTGCTAAAAATATTCAAAGTATTTTTTTTTAAAAAAAAAAATTGAGGTAGAATTTTCTAGAGAGATTTTAAAGAGAAGATTAAAAACTAACACTTAAGGAGATAAATAAACCTCCCCCTGAATTTGATACTCCTTTAATATATTAATCCTCCTTATTTATTAATCTTCCTTATTTTATTATCCCCCATAATTGTTTATTTGAGTTTGAATAATTAATTTTAGATTCAGACTTTTAAGCTTTAGTTTAAGGTTAAATACGAAAAGAATTTATTAATTCAATAACAGTTAACCATTATCAATAATTTATTGATTAATTTTTACATGATTTAATAATTTAATATTTATTTAAAATGAGTTAACCTTTGTATTAATTAATTGAATTGGTTAATAAAAGTATTAGTTATAATTCGATTTTTTCATTTAATTCCTTTTAAGTTGGATTAACTTAGCTTAAAGTTAGTAGTAATTTGAAATACAATTTATTAAAGTTATTAAACATAGTTAAAGTTCAATTTGAATTAATAGTTAATAAGGATAACTTATGATTTAATTTATAGTGAAATTAGGATTTTGATTAATGTTAAAATTAAGATTTATTGAGTTAAATTAAGAATTAATTAACTATTTGGTGTAAGTTAATTTTTTAAGTTCTTATTTCAATTATTCACTTAGTAAGTATTTATAATCTTAAGTTAATCAAATTTTAATTATTTGTTAACAACATATTTCAATGTAATTTTGAATTTAATTATTTAATGTTATTTAGTTTTAATTTTATTCTTAAAATAGTTTTTGAAGGCAATTTAAGTTTGATTTTAATTGTAAATTATGTTTAAGTCTTAAACCTAAATTAACTTTAAAGTTTTAATGTTAAGTTTTAAACTTTAATTTTAAAGTTAAAATAATGTTAGAGGTTACAATAATGTTTAATGTTGAAAATATGCCTAAAGTCTAAATCATAATTTTTAATAGTTTTTATTATTATTATTATTATTAAAAAGTAATTTTTTTGAGAATTTTTAGAATGATTTTTTTTTTTTTTTGAAATAAGTTTTAAAAGTTTTTAAAAGAAATCTTAAAATAATTTTTAAAATAAGTTTTAAAAGTTTTTTAAAAGTATTTTTAAAATAATTTTTAAAATAAGTTTTAAAAGTTTTTAAAATAATTTTTAAAATAATTTTTAAAATAAGTTTAAAAATTTTTAAAAGAATTTTTAAAATAATTTTTAAAATAATTTTTAAAATAAGTTTTAAAAGAATTTTTAAAATAAATTTTTTTTTTTTAAAATAAGTTTTAAAAGTTTTTAAAATAATTTTTAGAATAAGTTTTAAAAGTTTTTAAAAGAATTTTTTAAAATAAGTTTTAAAAGTTTTTAAAAGAATTTTTAAAATAAGTTTTAAAAGTTTTTAAAAGAATTTTTAAAATAAGTTTTAAAAGTTTTTAAAAGAATTTTTTTAAAATAAGTTTTAAAAGTTTTTAAAAGAATTTTTTAAAATAATTTTTAAAATAAGTTTAAAAATTTTTAAAAGAATTTTTAAAATAAGTTTTAAAATTATTAATTAAGTTAAAATAATTATTAAAATAATTTTTAGGTTAAGATAATTTAAGTTTAATTTTTTAAAATAAATTTGTAAGTAAAAGAAAATTAATTTTAATTTTTAACGTAAAATTTTAAATTAAAGAAAATGTTATTTTAATTTAATTGATTTAATTTTTAATTTAATTTAATTTAATTTAATTAGTTTAATTAATTTCTTTTAGGTCCTTAGTCATATCACCTGATCTATATTTTCAATCAGGGAATCCTACAATTTTGTGAGATGAATTAGATTTAATTATAGAGTTTGATTTAACTTGTGTTAGATTCAGGTTTAGCTTTGGTCTCAACAAATAGGCATTCTTCGGATGAACTTCTAAGCTTGGCGAGTCACTTGGACGTCATTAGAAGTAACCAACCTTTCGAGGTTTTCCGAATAGTCCTATCCATGGAGCTTAGTACTAAACCTTGGTCTAACTAGTTAGGTTCTGTTTAAGGGTAGCTTCGGTCAGTTCCACTTGGCCAAATGCACCAGATCGAAGCCATATCTTTCTAGACATGCGATGCCCAAGCTTCCCTAACGTACTATCATCCAAAAACTTTACCCGTACCGTGATTCAAGTTAAATTGGGTCCCTTTTTAACTAATCCTAATTACCCTGCCGGGTTAGTTTATTTGGGTTACCCTGTCGGGTAAGTTATTTTTGGAGGTGCCAGCTATTCTGGAGCCTCCCCCTAAATTGTTGAATTTTCTTTTTAAGATTTCTTGTATAATTAGAGTTGATTTTAGTTAAGTTTTAATGTTTAATTTGTAATTTAAATTTAAGTTTTTAATTTTGAATTAATTAAATTGGTCAAATTATCTTTCTTTAAAAGAGTATATTTAACATTTAAATTTTCTTTCAATTTCAATTTCAATTTTATTGGGTTAATTGAATTATCTTTCTTTAATAGCTTATTTTTAAAGTTTAGGTTTTTATTTATTTTTGAGTTAATTAAATTGTTTGAATTATATTTCTTTAAAGGTTTATCTTTTAACTTTTTATTAATTGTTAATTTTAAATTTTCTAGATTATTTTTGTTTAATATGTTATCTTTAACATTTAAGTTTGTTAACTTTTGTTTTGATTTTATCAAAGTGTTTGATTTTATCCTTATATTTTCTTTACCTTTTAAGTTGATATAATTAGTGGAATTTATTAAATAAGTCTTATCATTAAAATTTAATTTTTTGTTAATTAAATTATCTTGGGTTTGGATAGAATTTTCCAGATTGATATTGTCTAGATTATTAAATAATTTATTAATTATGTTTAGATTAATATTGACCTTGTCATCCTTTTTGTTTGAATTTTCAAATTTGTTTAGGTTTAAATTCGAATTTTTAGATTTATTGATTATTTTTAGATTTTCTGTATTTTCTAAATTAATTATATTTGTTTTATCAGAAAATATCCTAGGGGTATTTTCTATATTTTCTGAATTAATTATATTTATTTTATCAGAAAATATCCTAGGGGTATTTTCGCAAGTATTGTCATGTATACTATTTTCGCATATACTTTCAGACATATCCAAATTAACATGCACATATTTTAAACTACTACTAGCAAGGGTGTTTTGGTAATTATTACTAACCTTGAGCGCAACCCCTAATTTAGCAGGCTTCTCCGTTGGATCTGACTTGAGTCCGGATTCGACTTTAACTTGATCTTCTAGCTCCATTGGCGTCTCGTGAAGCTTGATCAACTGGGTCCATAGCTCATATGCATTCTTGTATTTTTCTAGTCTGCATATAATATTGTTAGGTAAAATATTATAAATAATTTTACTTACATTTTTATTCAGCTCCGAGTTCTGAGAAGGTTTTTTCAATATTAGCATATAATCGATATCTACGCTTCCTAAGAAGCATTCCATTCTTCGACTCCAGTAGTTGAAATCTTCATCGTACGGTGGTGGTTCATTGGGGTTCCATCCTTCTTGAAAAGACATTGTTCTTGCACACAATGAAACAGAGACAAAATCCCAAGACTTGGTCTTGGATTAGCAGTGCTGGAAAAAATAATATTTCACTACTAATTTTTTTTTTTTAAATAATAAAATATTATTAAAATATTATCTCAAATTTTTGAAAATGTAATATTTTGTCGATACTAAATAATAGTGAAAATATGACGATGTATTTTTCAAAACCAGTTTTGGAGAGAAAAAACGAAAGGCGTAGAGTAGCAGAGTGATTGAACTCAGAGTTCTCAGAACACAGATATGTTGAATCTCCTGCCTGGGGCTTCTTTTATATGCTGCTCCGGGCACCTGGATCCCTTCCGGGCGCCTGGAATGTGACGTAACACTCCCAACCAGCATGCTCCAAGTGTCAACATCGTCCTGGGGATAAAACTTGCCTCCAGGCGCCTGGATACCTTCCAGGCGCTGGATACCTTCCAGGCGCCCGGACCCTCACTGTTTCCTACCTGCAAAACAGTGTTAGTCCGAGGCAAATAAAAACCCTGCAGCACAGATTGTAAGCACATTTTTATAGATACGCTAAGTAATAAAAATTAACAACAAGAGTATGACTTAGATTCCGTCTTTCCGAGACCGGAATCTAGTCACGATCTCGACTTAGATATCCGAAATGGATCTAAGCCGGATCGACGCCTAATGTTCCCTTCCCGGGAACGCGTCCTCGCAGTCACTCCCCTCCAGTGACTTACCTCACTTACCTGCCAGACGTCCGGTCAGCCCGTCGACCCGTCTGGACTTCTTGCCAAGCGTCCGGTCAGCCCGTCGACCCGCCTGGGCTTCTCGCCAAGCGTCCGGTCAGTCCGTCGACCCGCTTGGACTTCTCGCCAGCTATCCGGTCAGCCCGTCGACCTAGCTGGACTTCTCGCCAAGCGTCCGGTCAGCCCGTCGACCCGCTTGGACTTCTCGCCAGCTATCCGGTCAGCCCGTCGACCTAGCTGGACTTCGTGTCAGACATCCGGTCAGCCCGTCGACCTGTCTGGACTTCTCCTGCACACTCGGTCAGAGTGTTAGATCACAACAAACTAACTTAACCTGATTTGTCATTCATCAAAACCTGGGTTAAATCGTTAGTGCTAACCGCACCAACAATTTATACCTATGATGTGAGTATTTTTTTTTGGTGTGTACCAATTGGAGGATTATGTCGGTCATACATATGTTGTGTGTGCACGTGTGTCAGATGTATGGTTGGTAGCATCATGATGATTCTACCTATGTTAAATGTAGAATATTAAATGTCTGCATTATGATATTGGTTGTTTTACCCTGTCAACTAATTCTCCCATTAGTGGGTGACCGACCCACTAGGAGGATGATAGAGTTGACTATGGAATTGATTTGCTTACTGGGTGGTTATACCCTAGGCTACCCACAGTGATATGTGGTAGAGAGATCTTGTGCAGTCTCTAGCTAGATAGTTAGGTGCTTTGGGCACTTATGTACCCGCATGTTATGGATCGTTTGTGGTAGAGCGTAGCTCCCACATATTCTGGATTGTTTGTGGTGGAGCGTTGCTCCCATATATTGCGGATTGCTTGTAGCGGAGCATTGCTCCCATATTTATTGTAGATACATATTTCGGATTATTTATAGTGGAGCGTTGCTCCCACATATGGAGGATTTCACATATGTGGTATTTCATGTGATAGAGTGTTGCTCTCACACTGGAGGATCTATTCTTTGGTGATTTATATCGTTGGTGATCAGATCTGTTTATTGTTGAGGATCTTATGGTTAGGAATGACTGAGATACGAACATTATGTGTCTTGATTTTACTATTAGGGCTTACGGTGCTCTAGATGTTATTATGGACACGATGATTCTGGTATTTTGAGGATGTTTAGATCGGTTTCCATTGTCTTTGTTGACGATGTTGTGATCTAGTTCGGATCCTAGGTGAGACACGTACGCTATCTTTGCCTAGTTCTAGAGATGGTTCGACGAGAACATCAATATGTGACTATCAGTAGTGCGGATTCGGGTTGTCTTTTGTGATGATGTTTGGGATACACGATCACCAGTAGGAGTGTACCGTGGTTCCACAGGAGATAGAGGTTGTTACCGTTGGGAGCAGCCGAAATCAGTGTAGGAGCTGAAGCGGAGACTAGTGTCGGCTTTGATTTTGGGTTTTTACCTTCTAGATAGGACGGATTTGTCCTTTGCACCGACGCGTCTCTACAGGGTATGAGTGCTGTTCTAATGCAGCCCGGTAGAGTATTCACATATGCCTCTCGATAGTTGAAGGGCATGAGAAGAAAATACCCAGTTCATGATCTGGAGATGACCGTTATTATTCTTGCCCTGAAGGTTTGGCGGCATTACCTGTATGATGTTACATTGAGATTCTCATTGACCATAAGAGTCTCAAATATCTGTTTACTCAGTAGAACTTAATCTCCGACAGAGGAGATGGATGAAGTTTCTGAAGGGTTATATCTGGACCTTTGCCTTCCACCCGGGGAAAAGCTAATGTGGTTGCCGATGCACTCAGCCGGAAGTCCAGAGGGACTTTGGCTTGTCACCGAGTTTCCGTTATAGACTTGGTTCAGGGTTTCGCCGAGTTAGACCTTGAGGAGCAGGGATCTACAGAGCAGGGTATTCTGGTTACCATGGTTGCTCAGTCGTCGATCAGGACGAGGATCCGAGAGGCACAGGCTGGTGATCAGCATTTGCAGTTTATTAGTAGCCAGATAGCTTCCGGGCAGCTGACCGAGTTCACACGAGACGAGGAGGGTGTTGTATACTTCCGAGGTAGATTATGCGTATCTCAGTCTCATCCGGTCTTATAGGAGCTACTTCAGGAGGCTCACCGCTCTCGATTTACGATCCATCCAGGCGGAACTCGTATGTATCGAGATTTGAGACGTTCCTATTGGTGGAACGGTATGAAGAAAGACATCGCTGATTTTGTAGCTAGATGTCTTGCCTGTCAGCAGGTGAAGGCTGAGCATCAGAGACCTGCCGGGTTACTTCAGCGGATTCCTATTCCTGAGTGGAAATGAGAACATGTCACTATGGACTTTGTGGTGGGATTATCGAGGACACGACGAGGCCCTGACGCGATTTGGGTAATCGTTGATCGATTAACCAAATCCGCGCATTTCTTAGCGATCCGGAGGACTGATTCCCTGGACCGATTGGCAGATCTATATTGTCGGGAGATCATCAGATTACATGGTGTTTCTTTGACTATCATTTCGGATAGAGACCCCGGTTCACGTCTCGTTTCTGACAGAGTCTGTAGCAGGCCTTGGGCACTCAGCTCTGTTTCAGTATAACTTTCCATCTATAGATAGATGGACAGTCGGAGCGGATCATTCAGACTCTAGAGGTTTTGCTGAGGTCTAGTGTATTGGATTTTGGAGGCTGGGGAGGCCCAGGTGTTGGGACCTCATAGAGCTCAGCATGAGGCAGAGTTGGACCGTACTGTCTGACGGAGGATGTCAGAGGCGTAGGACCGCCAGAAGAGTTATGCTGATTGGAGACGCATATCCCTAGCCTTCTCTATATGTGACCATGTATTTTTGTGAGTTTTCACCCACGGAAGGAGTGAAGAAATTTGGCTTCAGAGGAAAGCTAGCTCTGTGATACATTAGACCTTTCCAGATCTCGGAAAGGATTAGAGCGGTAGCTTACCGGTTGGCACCACCACCGTCTCTGGCAGGAGTTCACGATGTATTCCACGTATCTATGTTGTGGAGATATGTGCCCGACCCGACGCATGTGCTGGCTGATATTCCAGTTCCAGTTCAGCCTGATATTTCATATGAGGAGATTCCGGTACGGATTTTGGACCGGAAAGAGCGTCAGTTGCGGAACAAGACTATCCGGCTGGTTAAAGTCGGATGGCAGCATCATTCGGACGAGGAGGCTACTTGGGAGCTCGAGGATACGATCCGAGTTCGATATCCCCATCTTTTCACTTGAGGTATGTGATTTAATTTACTGTTCAACATTTTGTACTCTTTACCTGTTGTTAGTATTTGCTGATGGTAGATAACGAAATTTGGGGACCAAATTTTTATTAGTGGGGGAGAATGTAAAATATCGGAAAATGACGAATATTAATAAGGGAATTTTTTGGAATTTTTGGAAATTTATCGGGAATTTATCGGAGCTCGTACGAACGAGTTAGCGGGGACAAAAACGGGGCCCGGAAAAGCCTGTTTAGGTTACCCTATTTAAGCGAGGAAAAGATTATATTTATATATCCTTTTCCTTTTATTTTGTTTTATTTCTTTTGATTTACTTGTGTCGCCTTTTCTTCCTTGCCGAACCAATTCCCCCGCGCGCCCCTCTTTTCTCCCCGACGCCGCCGACGATCCGAGCCCTAATCGCCGGGTCGGCGGTTTCTTCCTCGCCGCCCTTCCTTTTCTTCTCCACAGCAGCGACGCCGAGCACAGCCCAACGCCGGCCACTGCGTGCCACAGCCGAGCCCCTTCGCTGGGAGATCGGGTGTCAAGCTTTGCCTAGGTTCCGGCCGACGCCTCCTCACCGGCAACCGAGTCCCTTTCACTTTCGGCTGCTACTTTTCGCTGCCCTAGCCGACGCCTTCTCACTTCTGAGTTGCCACTGCCCGAAGCCAGGCCGCCCGGCCGACGCAGACGCCACTGCCGCGTCTCCTCGCGCCAACGGCCAATGCCAGAAGCTTCTCTTCGCCTCTGCCCGATCCTCCTTGCGTCGACTTGGAGCCCTAGAGCTCTGCCACCTCGCCGACGCCATCAAATGAACCTAGCCGAACAATTCCAGCCGTGCCCTAGTTCCGAGTCTAACTCAGCCATCGATCGCCTCTTTTGGGCCAAGTTTTGTGCCAGTGAGGTAACAGAATTTGTGGGATACAAGTTTGGGATTTTTGGTATTCAGCCTTGATGTCAATTGATGTGGAATGAGGATTTCAATGAGTGACTTGTTTTGGAATCTTGGTAGGTGTTGTTAGCCATTGCAGCTCTAGCTGTGCTGTTCGTGGACGATCCATGGCTTCGACCAACCTTCCGATCTAAAGTCATCCTTTGATGGTGAGCTATCAGCAACCCACTTGCATTCGGGTAAGTGTTGAAGTTGATTCATGATGCTTAGTAGTTGATGGTAGTGAATTTGATTTGGATAAGTGGATCATTAGTTTATGTGTTCTTGGATTAAATTGATGTGAAGGGAAGGGATGGATCATATTAGAGGGATTAATAGTTGATATGTGTTGGTTGCTACTCGGAAAACCTATAGGTTCCACTGTACAAAAATTTTGTACAAAGGTCTAAACCTTTTCCTAGCTACCATGTGTTCTTTTAAATTAAATTTTGGATCGCCTGCGGAACTTAACACGTTTGATCCAAAACTTAATCTATTTGTTCTTTTAGGTTTTGACTTGGATCTCCTGCGGAACTTAACACGTTCAACCCAAGTCTCCTTAAGTTATTAATTCCATTAAATATTAATTTCCATAAAAGGTTCCCAGTACTGACGTGGCGAGGCACATGGCCTTCTTGGATATGGGAGCAACCACCACCGACTAGACAAAACCTTTAATAGAAAGCTAATATTTAATTTCCTAAAATAACTTTAGGTTAACCAAAAAGAACAATCAAATCACAAGGAAAAGAAAAAAACAAAAGAACACAACTTCGAAAAACATATTCGAAATTCTAGAACGTAAGCCTCTTGTATTTGGTATTATTTCCATAAATAACTAGCATGATGCGGAAATAAAATTTACTAGTTATACCTTGTAGAAAAACCTCTTGATCTTCTACCGTATTCCTCTTCTAACCTCGGACGTTGTGTGGGCAACGATCTTCCGAGACGAGAAACCACCAATCACCTTCTTCTCCTCCTAGCTAGGTTCGGCCAACAAAGAGGAAGCTTCACCAAGGAAGAAAAACAAAATACTAACCAAGCTCCAAGAGATGCTAGCTTTCTCTCCTTCTTCTTCTTCTTCTCCGAGTAGTATCCGGCCACCACAAGAGCTCCAATAGAAGGGTAGGGTTCGGCCACCACAAGAGGAAGAGAGGGAGAGGTTGGCCGACCACACCAAGGAACAAAAGAGGGAGAGGAATAATAGATGTTGTGTCTTGTGAAGGCACCCTCACCCCTTCTTTTATATTCCTTGGCCTAGGCAAATTAGGAAATTTAATTACAATAAATTTTCCTTAATTTCCTTGACATGATTTAATTGAGAGAAATAAAATAAAATTTCCCCAATTAATTTCAAGTGGCCGGCCACATTATTGGAAAACAAAAGAGGATAAGTTTTAATCAACAATTAAAACTTCCTAATTTGTTTCCGAAAATTTTAAAAAATAAAATTTCTCTTTAAAATCTCTTCATGGTTGATAAAAGGAAATTTCTATAATTTTAATTTTATCAACATGTGAATAATTTTTTAAAGAGAAAATAAAACATCTCTCCAATCTACAAATAAGGAAAGAGATCTAATCTCTTTCTTTAATCTTTTGTAGATCTTTTACAAGAGAGATATTTTAATTTTAATTCTCTTTAAAATATATCTTCCACATAATAATAAAAATTAAAATTAAATTTCTTTTTTAATTTATTTTGGCCGGCCCTACTAGCTTGGGTTCAAGCTAGGGCCGGCCACCCAATTTTATACCTAGGCCGGCCCTAGCTTGTTCCCAAGCTAGCTTGGCCGGCCCCTATTGGGTGGGTATAGAAGGTGGGTATAGGTGGGTATAGAACTCTACAAATAAGAGGCTACGATAGGGACCGAGAGGAGGAATTGGTTTTGGTCTCCCGATAAAATTAAGCATCCCGTGTTCGCCCCGAACACACAACTTAATTTTATCAATGATAATTCATTCCACTAGAGAACTATCATTGAACTACGCACCAATCCCAAATTACATTTTGGGCTCCTTCTTATTATGAGTGTGTTAGTCTCCCTGTGTTTAAGATATCGAATGTCCACTAATTAAGTGAGTTACTGACAACTCATTTAATTAATGTCTAAGTCCAAGAGTAGTACCACTCAACCTTATCGTCATGTCGGACTAAGTCCACCTGCAGGGTTTAACATGACAATCTTTATGAGCTCCTCTTGGGGACATTATCAACCTAGTATCTCTAGGACACAGTTTCCTTCTATAATCAACAACACACACTATAAGTGATACCATTTCCCAACTTATCGGGTTTATTGATTCAACGAACTAAATCTCACCCATTGATAAATTAAAGAAATAAATATCAAATATATGTGCTTGTTATTACATTAGGATTAAGAGCACACACTTCCATAATAACCGAGGTCTTTGTTTCTTTATAAAGTCAGTATAAAAGAAACAACCTCAAATGGTCCTACTCAATACACTCTGAGTGTACTAGTGTAATTATATAGTCAAGATAAACTAATACCTAATTACACTACGACCTTCCAATGGTTTGTTCCTTTTCATCATGGTCGTGAGCTACTGTTTATAATTTATAAGGTACTGATAACATGATCTTCTGTGTGTGACACCACACACCATGTCATCTACAATATAAATTAATTGAACAACTACATTTATCATAAATGTAGACATTTGACCAATGTGATTCTTATTTCTAGATAAATATTTATACCAAAAGCTAGGCTTTTAGTATACACTCCAACAATCTCCCACTTATACTAAAAGACTAAGCTGCTATATCTGCCATACATCTGATTCCTAACCCTTCAACATGCCCATCAAAAGCTCTTGCCTTAAGGACCTCAGTGGAAGGATCAATAGGTCATCACCTGATGCAATCTAGGCGGCAACAACTTCTCCTCGTTTATACGATTTCTCGTATTGGGTGGTACTTGCGCTCTATTGTGTTTACTTGCCTTATAGACTTATGGTTTCTTCGAGTTTGCTACTGCACCAACATTATTACAATAAATTGTAATAATCTTTGGACAAACCAGAAATCATATCTAAGTCTATCTTGAGGTTATTGAGTCATACAGCTTTTAATGGCTACCTCAGAGGCTTTCCATATACTAAGCTTCTATGGTGGAGTCCAGAAAAACACCTATGCTTATCACTCTTCCATAGTTATGACTTTACCTCCTAAAATAAACACAAAACCCTGAGGTTGACTTATTATTGTCCCTATCCGATTGGAGGTCAAAATCCATACAACCCATAGGAACCAAATTAACTGCCTTGTAAGCTAGCATATAATCTTTAGTGCCTCTAAGGTACTTTAATATATACTTTACTGCAGTCCAATGTCCTTGTCTAGGGTTACTTTGATATCTGCTAACTATGCTCTTAGCAAAACAGATTTCTAATCTCGTGCATAGCATACATTAGGTTGTCTAACTGCCGAAGCATAAAGAACTGCCTACATGTCCTCAATCTCCTTTAATGTCATCGGAGACATCTCTTTAGATAAAGACACTCCATGCTTAAAAGGTAAGAAACCTTTTGAGGAGTTTTGCATGCTTAAAACGAGCAAGGATTTTTCCGATGTATCAAGCTTGGAATAAATATATTTTTTCTTGTGATCCCTTATTACTTTGATCTTAAAAATATATACATTCTCCCAAGTCCTTTATATCGAATTATTTGGACAACCATACCCTTACTTCTGACAACATTTTGATATTGTTTCCAACTACCAAAAATGTTATCTACGTATAGTACAAGAAATACCACCACGTTTCCATCACATCTTTTGTATACACAAAACTTTATCCGTTTACTCAATAAATCCATAGGTGTGGATTACTTTGATAAACTGGATGTTCCAAGACCTTGAAGCTTTGTATCAGTCCATAGACTGATTGAGCTTGCACATAAGATGCTCTTAGCACTTTGCAATGAACCCTTCTGGTTGCTTTATATGGATGCTTTCTTCAAGACTTCTATTAAGGAATGTTGTCTTGACATCCACTTGCCAAATAGATAAAAGAATCCGGATAGACTTAAGCATGGCTACCAGTGAAAAAGGTTTCCTTTTTTATCAAGCCTTGCTTTGAAGGTTTCTACCTTCCTGTCTATCCCTCTTTTTCTATTATAGACCTTTTACACCCAAAGGCTTTTACACCACTTGGTGGTTCTACAAGCTTCCAGATTTTATTAGAATACATATATTCTAATTCTATTATTCATTACTCTTTGCCAAGATGCTTCATATTTATCTTGGAGTGCTTCGTCATATGTCCGGAGATCAGGTTCATGTCCTTCAGGGATCGAGTTCAAAAACTCTCCCAAAACATGAATCTTTTAAGGTTGCTTAACAACCCTCCCACTACGACAAGGCATTTTCTGTAATTGTGTATCATTTGTGATACGTGTTGCAGTTTTCTTGTGGTATCTCATCTTGTACAGTTGGTACTAGATTAGACATGTTTTTTATTATTTTCTTAATAACAAATTTACTTATGAGCATGTGGTTCATTATATAGTCCTTTTCTAAAAATCAGTCATTGATGTTATCAATGACCTTCTGATTTTTAAGACTATAAACCTACTTTTGTTTATCTAGGATAACTTACAAACAAGTGAACTCCTATCCAACTTATCATTATCTCTCTTTAACATATATGTTGGATTACCTGAATCCGAATATGCTTCAAAATAGGCTTACGCCTATTCAGCAATTCTATATGAGTAGAGAGTTCTAACTTGGAAGGTACTATGTTCACTTTCGTTTTCAGAGTTTATCCTTAAAACAAATTTGGTAATTTTCTGAATAACTCATCATCTATCTAATTATTCCATAAGAGTCCTTTACCTTCTTTCTACTACACCATTCTGTTGGGGTGTACCAGATGCAGTTAGTTGGGATTGAAATCCAACTTCTGATAAGTGACTCCTAAAATCTCTCAAGAGGTACTTGCCACTACGATCTTCCATAGTGACTTTTTACTTTATTCCTCCGCATCAACCTTGTACTCTTTGAACTAATCAAAGTACTTAGTCTTGCGGTACATTAAGTAAATTTATTTGTATCTTGAATAGTTGTCTATAAATTAGACAAAATATTCAATACTACCTCTTGTCTGGATAGTCATAGGATCACACAAATCAGAATGAACCGATTTCAACATATCTTTAACTCCATACCCCTTGGACTTAAAAGCTTCTTGGTTATTTTTCCTTCCAAGTAAGACTCGTGAGTTGGAAAGATTTCCACTACTAATGAACCCAAAAGTTCATCAGCTACCAATGAATCCTACTCAAGTATAACCTAGCTTTAGATGCCAAAGATATAATTGGTTCACTTTTAAAGGTTGCTTTCTCTTAAAATTAGAAGATGTGTTACTAATTTCCATTTGTTGCATCGTGGGAGTTATTGGATTATAAATTGTCAACCATCATACCAGAATAGATAACTTCCCTATTTTTCTTGATAACAACTTTGTTATCAAAATAGACACAATATCTATAATAGTTTAGAAACTGAAATCAGGTTCTTTCTAAACTTGGTACGTAAAGACAATTACTTAAAATCCATATTTTATTCTTATCAAAGGATAAACATCTCCCACTGCAATAGCTACCACTTTTACAGTAGTGCCCATGTGGACGGTGATTTACCTTTCATTTAGTTGTCGGGTCGAACCCTGCAATGAATTGCAGACATGATTAATGGCATCTTGTATCTACACTCCAGGTTCTGGTAGATAACACCACTAGACATGTTTCAACTAATGAATTAAATACACCTAAATTGTTCTTAGTTCTAAGAAGACAGTCTACCTTAATGTCCAATTCCTATTTCCAATCATTACAATTGGGACTACTAAGTCTTTTTCTATAGTATGACTACTAGGGATTGACAAACATCCTAAGAATCACAAAAATATTTGGTCAAGATCAACTTCTTAAAATCTCCATAAATTTTGCGTATACAAAATTGAAGAGGAGATTTCATTAATTTTATTATCTCGTCAACTTTACTTTATGACGAATAAAATTAATAGTTGGTTTATCTTTAATCAAATATTTGGTCAAGACTCTAAATTTAAAATAATATTGATTCCTCTAACAATACTATTTAAATTTACCAACACCTCAAAACACCGTGAATTTTGCATGCCACGTTAGTGTGGGTGTATACAAAATCAACATTTGTAAGAGGAAGGTTTTACCCATTAATTATCTTGTCAACGTAACTTTATGACAAATAAAATTATCTCAAACACCGTTAATTTTGTATGCCACGTTAGTGTGGACGTATACAAAATCAATCATTTGTAAGAGGGGTTTTAACCCTTTAATTTTATTATCTTGTCAACCTAGTTTTATGACAAATTAATAGTTGGTTTCATTTGGTCACACAAATAATAGCAGTGACTCCGATGGGGAGGATACTATTAGATGTGTCTAAGTGTATACCATTACTTGACACTAAGTCCATTAATAAGATTATGCCCCTTCCGTTGGGGAAGATCACACGCTCTTAATTAACTTCCTATAGTCATCCAAAAATGGAAGTCTGTTCTAGTGATCCACAAACAAGCTCATCCGTTATGGAGGAAGGCACTCAGAGCCAACGCGCAAGCTTGTTTGCATCACTTACAAACTAGTAATGGAGACCATGGGATTTACTTAAAATCTCTCTCCCACTTAGTTATTTATAAATGAGGAATTTTAACTATGCTAGCCTACTAAACTTGTAAACTAACATGCACACACAGCATAATATAAAAGCAATAAATAGAAAAATCTAATTTTCAACTATTATGGCTTTTATCTCTGGTTATCCTCCGTGTGTTGTCATCCCAAGCTGCTGCCATATTTGGCCACCATCACCGGGTCTAGCTGTCGCATCCATCTTGCTACTAGTTCCGCTGCGCCTCTGGTCCTTAGAAGGTTCCACGCTTTGCAAGATTCGATCCGCGACATACATAGAATTTTACATTTTGATCCTATATTCCATAAAAGGAATGTACATGTATCTAGATCAAAAATAAAATCCTAATAAAACTAAATACAGGTCCTGCTATATTTTAATACAATCATGCACACACATATAAAATGCCCTTGACATGTCCAAGGGTCCAATCACACACATAATAACTATAAGCCATAATAGTTGGATCCTGCATCCACAAAGTTAGCACATCCTACTATTAACCTGCCTAAATTATGTATGACATGTGCATAATTAAACTAAATACCAAATACACAGAGGCAAAACCCTCGCTCTGATACCAATTGTTGGTTGCTACTCGGAAAACCTATAGGTTCCACTGTACAAAAATTTTGTACAAAGGTCTAAACCTTTTCCTAGCTACCATGTGTTCTTTTAAATTAAATTTTGGATCGCCTGCGGAACTTAACACGTTTGATCCAAAACTTAATCTATTTGTTCTTTTAGGTTTTGACTTGGATCTCCTGCGGAACTTAACACGTTCGACCCAAGTCTCCTTAAGTTATTAATTTCATTAAATATTAATTTCCATAAAAGGTTCCCAGTACTGACGTGGCGAGGCACATGGCCTTCTTGGATATAGGAGCAACCACCACCGACTAGACAAAACCTTTAATAGAAAGCTAATATTTAATTTCCTAAAATAACTTTAGGTTAACCAAAAAGAACAATCAAATCACAAGGAAAAGAAAGAAACAAAAGAACACAACTTCAAAAAAACATATTCGAAATTCTAGAACGTAAGCCTCTTGTATTTGGTATTATTTCCATAAATAACTAGCATGATGCGGAAATAAAATTTACTAGTTATACCTTGTAGAAAAACCTCTTGATCTTCTACCGTATTCCTCTTCTAACCTCGGACGTTGTGTGGGCAACGATCTTCCGAGACGAGAAACCACCAATCACCTTCTTCTCCTCCTAGCTAGGTTCGGCCAACAAAGAGGAAGCTTCACCAAGGAAGAAAAACAAAATACTAACCAAGCTCCAAGAGATGCTAGCTTTCTCTCCTTCTTCTTCTTCTTCTCCGAGTAGTATCCGCCACCACAAGAGCTCCAATAGAAGGGTAGGGTTCGGCCACCACAAGAGGAAGAGAGGAGAGGTTGGCCGGCCACACCAAGGAACAAAAGAGGGAGAGGAATAATAGATGTTGTGTCTTGTGAAGGCACCCTCACCCCTTCTTTTATATTCCTTGGCCTAGGCAAATTAGGAAATTTAATTACAATAAATTTTCCTTAATTTCCTTGACATGATTTAATTGAGAGAAATAAAATAAAATTTCCCCAATTAATTTCAAGTGGCCGGCCACATTATTGGAAAACAAAAGAGGATAAGTTTTAATCAACAATTAAAACTTCCTAATTTGTTTCCGAAAATTTTAAAAAATAAAATTTCTCTTTAAAATCTCTTCATGGTTGATAAAAGGAAATTTCTATAATTTTAATTTTATCAACATGTGAATAATTTTTAAAGAAAAAATAAAACATCTCTCCAATCTACAAATAAGGAAAGAGATCTAATCTCTTTCTTTAATCTTTTGTAGATCTTTTATAAGGGAGATATTTTAATTTTAATTCTCTTTAAAATATATCTTCCACATAATAATAAAAATTAAAATTAAATTTCTTTTTTAATTTATTTTGGCCGGCCCTACTAGCTTGGGTTCAAGCTAGGGCCGGCCACCCAATCTCATACCTAGGCCGGCCCTAGCTTGGTTCCCAAGCTAGCTTGGCCGGCCCCTTATTGGTGGGTATAGAAGGTGGGTATAGGTGGGTATAGAACTCTATAAATAAGAGGCTACGATAGGGACCGAGAGGAGGAATTGGTTTTGGTCTCCCGATAAAATTAAGCATCCCGTCCTAACACACAACTTAATTTTATCAATGATAATTCATTCCACTAGAGAACTATCATTGAACTACCGCACCAATCCCAAATTACATTTTTGGGCTCCTTCTTATTATGAGTGTGTTAGTCTCCCTGTGTTTAAGATATCGAATGTCCACTAATTAAGTGAGTTACTGACAACTCATTTAATTAATGTCTAAGTCCAAGAGTAGTACCACGCAACCTTATCGTCATGTCGAACTAAGTCCACCTGCAGGGATTAACATGACAATCCTTATGAGCTCCTCTTGGGGACATTATCAACCTAGTATCTCTAGGATACAGTTTCCTTCTATAATCAACAACACACACTATAAGTGATACCATTTCCCAACTTATCGGGTTTATTGATTCAACGAACTAAATCTCACCCATTGATAAATTAAAGAAATAAATATCAAATATATGTGCTTGTTATTACATTAGGATTAAGAGCACACACTTCCATAATAACCGAGGTCTTTGTTTCTTTATAAAGTCAGTATAAAAGAAACGACCTCAAATGGTCCTACTCAATACACTCTGAGTGTACTAGTGTAATTATATAGTCAAGATAAACTAATACCTAATTACACTACGACCTTCCAATGGTTTGTTCCTTTTCATCATGGTCGTGAGCTACTGTTTATAATTTATAAGGTACTGATAACATGATCTTCTGTGTGTGACACCACACACCATGTCATCTACAATATAAATTAATTGAACAACTACATTTATCATAAATGTAGACATTTGACCAATGTGATTCTTATTTCTAGATAAATGTTTATACCAAAAGCTAGGCTTTTAGTATACACTCCAACAATATGTTGATCATAGATTCTAAGTTTTGTTGAATATCCTGTGTTTGTAGGATTTGAGATGGATGTGATTTCTTGGACCTGTTGAAGACGGTTGATACGACCTGCGTATGAAGGCGGGTACCTCTTGACGTATCTTTTATGATATTGTCATTGGATATGCATAGTATTTTATAACTACATGCAATGAACATGTTTGCCTTTGGTATGTCACTGTTTGATATCCATAGCATGTTAGGTTTGTCACCTGTGATGTATCCGTGCTTATATCTCGTGATTTGTTGCCATGATTATCTTGTTACCATGAGTATCTTAGTTTCTAGAGTGACATACCATGCTTACTGAGGTTAGGACTAGGATTTGGATTGTTGTTTCTGGCCTGTGTATCTAGATTATCTGATACTTAGGTTTTTGTGCCATATCAGATTTGTGTACCTCTATTTGTATATCATATATGATTCGGGTGTTTAGACCCTGATTCTTTGATCTGTGTATATTGTTGGTACATATGCTATGGAAGAGGGATATGATTTGGTTCTAGGTTGTTATACCTTAGAGGACTTGTATACCCTAGATCCGTGGATTTAGCTTACTGATACTGTGGTACCCATATTATGTATATATGGATTTTTCTATGCTGATCAGGATATTCCATACTTATTATGTTTAGGACATAGGGTTTTTGATATTCTATCTGACCTGTGTACTCTAGATCTTGGTATGTGACCATCGCTTTTACAGTACCCATTTTGTATGTATGGATATGGTTATGTTGATCAGTTTTTGCTATGCATAGTGACATGCATCATAATTGCATGTTGTGCGATTGTCGGCTCCACTATGGTTGAGCCCATCGTCAGTTACATGTACTGCACACACCCCCACTCATGGTTTAGTGGTATATCAGACAGGTGTGTGGCGGTTCTGCTGTTTGGCTCCGTTGGTCTGAGGACTCAGCGTGGTAGCCGGCAGACAGTTCCGCTATGTTTGGCTCCGCTGGCATTTAGTGTAGCAGCGTAGTAGCCGGCAGACGGTGGACTCTGTTTGGCTCCGTTGGTCAGGTGACTCAGCGTGGTAGCCGGCAGAGATACCTCCCCGTCATCGTGTACCGGGAGTTGAGAGCATTGAGCTCCCCCATTTATGATTTGGGGTCACAGGACAGGAGTACTCCGATAGCATCCCGTCCACTCGGTCACTCATCAGGAGCAGTGACGACAGAGTGCACGGTTGTCACAGCCCTACCCACTCGGTCTCGCCATTTGTGTGTGAGATGACTGACTGGCGTCAGGGGTGCCCAGGACGCATCATTAGCATCATATGCATTGATGCATTTATATTCTTATGATTGCGTTTGCTGCATTTGGTTGATGCATTTTGGTTGGATGCATACTTTTGACCTGCATACAGGATTATTGACACTTTCGGTTTGACGACCCTTTTTCTCTGGATAGGAGTTCCTGGTGAGTACAGCTTCCTCAGTTACCTTTCAGTTTTGCATATTCCCTATATATGATTAGGAAGCTATATTCCATGTTTATTGCTGTTAGATATATCTTGCTACTCATGTCCATTGGTATTCGCTGAGTTGTTGAACTCACCCCCGTTGACACTATCTTTTCAGGTTGTTTATGGTGTCGCTTGGAGCATCCTGTCTGCTGGTCCCCACGTCACATCAGAAGACATATCTCCGCATTTTTGTTATTTGATCTTGGTATATGAGATGTATGTATTTGGCTTTGTGTGTTCCGGTTTTGTGTTCGGAGTGTTGATGCTGTTATGTGATGTTTTGTACTGGTTGTTGGTGTGTAAGCCTAGCCGGCTAGCAGTCTTTGTGTTTTGGTTTGTATTTGGTTTCTGTCATTTTTTTCGTGTTTTGGTTTTGTTCCAGCCGAGTGGACTAATGATATATATATAACTGCGTGGTTGTGTGTATATATATTCCAGCCGCCTGTGGCTGATGTATATTGTGTATGTAGAAAGTTTCAGATTGTCCGCCGTACAGGGGAGGTGCTGCCGAAATTTCTTCGGACAGGGACTCCTCCGGGGCGTGACATAGGCACTGCTGAGAAATCAGTAATTAAAGTTTTCAGCAGCAACAAATTTCAAATCCTTGGATTGAATTTCAGGAACACACTTCTGGCATTGCATAGCTATTGAATTCTGCATAGCTTCCTCAACAATAACTATCATTTTACTGACTTTTAACTGTAGTGGAGTTGGACAATTCCAGCATAACTCATAGCAGATTTAAGAAAATTGAAATGAAAAAAAAAACCAAATACTTCACTTCAGTTTTACAGGCCACATGTTTGCAACATCATTCGACCACCAGGTCCAGAGTTTCAGTAGAGTTGGGAAAAGGTGATGAATTCATTTGACACTCAATTGTTTTGAACTTCAATCCAGATTGCTGTCATTCACAAAACACTAAAGATTTGGCACAATTCTCTTTCACGTTGCTTGCTGAACTTTCTGCACTTCCTACACACAGTGTCGCACCTGTGCTAATTTTGTATCTCTAACCAAGCTTTGATCTCTAATCCCTCTAGATTGTTTCATTTAACATTCACTAAATAATAACTTCACTCCATTTTGTTCTAGCTCAGTCAATTTAATTCAAAAATTTGGGGCAGCTTCCAATCTTGTTTCCAGCTCTTAGAATTTCTGCATCTCTGCATTTTATAGCCCTTTCTTTTAGCCCTTAGAACTGTTTCTTCATTTGTATTTTACACTTGTTACTTGAAAAATGGTCTCATTTTGCATAATTCAGGAAACAACACTTTCATTTCCATTTCCAGCAACAAATCCCTAGCCTTCAGCTTCCTATTTCTACTTTTCAGCAGCAGATTTTTAAAAATCTGTCCATTCAATTAGTAGAAAACATAGAAATACAAAAATACCATTTGCTACTGAAATTATCAAAGTTCCAATTGATTTCATAACTGATCTAAGGGTTGTCCATAAATTTTGATACCAACATGATACAAAGAAATTTAAAAGCTCAACACCATTTTTTTTTGACTTCGAATGGTTAAAATATTTAGTTGATTTTGATCAAGATCCGACATTCAATCCCTAAAGATTGTCTCAGTGAACATTCAATCACTACAAGCTTGGATTTAATTGGTTTCAGCTCCAACAAGTCAAAATTTTCAAGGTGACACAGCTTTGATTTTCAACATTTCAGCCTTATACAATTAATCTGATTTTTCCTGCACTTGTCCCTTATTACAGCCATTAAAATTCTTTGTAATCTGAATACAATTTATAGAGATCAATAAAGAACAAGAATACCATTTGTTATTGCAAATCCCAAAGCTTCACTTAAACTTCTCACTTGTTTAAATATTGTACCTGATTTTTGATACACTTTTGGCACAAAATCCTGCATTTCCAAATAGATTTCTACACATTTCTGCCACTTCAAATTCAGTGGTGTTCCTTAACTTCTGTAGTTCAGCTTTTAACAACTCCATTCTTAACTCTTTTAACCACTCCATAGATTCAATTCTCCATCAGTAGCATTTTAAACAATTGCACAACAACAACTTCATATTCAGCTATGCTTTCCTAATAACAGATTTTCAATAGTTTGAATAAATCTGTTGTACAGATTTAGCTTTCGACAAATTCCAGCAATGAATTGTAAAAACAAGACTAGAACACTTGCTTAGCTCTACATCATAGTACAAGTTCTGAAATTCCATAGTAGATAAGTAGGAGCATCCTCTTAAAGTGTTGTCATGAAAGATTGCACCGAATCTACCCTTGATGAATTCTATTTTCCGTACCTTAGTTAAATATTCTGGAATTCAAGGAGATCTTGGTCATATTCATGAAAAGTTAAGCTTGGAAGTAAACATCATTTAGCACTACATTAATAGAGAATTGAATTCACCTTCTTCCTGATCAGAAAATAGATTGAAATGTTACCACCATTGCATAACTGCACTTCATCAATTTCTGAAATCAGATTTAATAGGTTGTTTTATTCACAATTTGATTGATGTAGAAGTAAGTGAACTCCTCAATCCGGCTTTATAGTATCAGTAATTTCAGAATCTCTGAATTCCACATTTCTGAGCACTTCCTAGGCTTGGAGTCACAGCAACAGCAGTTTCAGAAATTAATACCACTAAACTAGAAATGTGCATCTCTATTGCATTGGTGGCAAATGAAATCAAGCTTCATTGATAACCTATAGCAGCCTTTTACATCTGATTCTAAACCAATCTATGGTACCTAGATTTAGCAACCACATTATCAGATTTTGACATTAAACTTGTAATTGTTGATACATTAATGTAATCTCTGCAGAATCACATGTTGCAGAAATCACAGAATTCACACAACTGCACACTTCATGTTCTAAAATAGCTTGGAGTTCCGGAACAAGTTATCAGTTATGAATTCACATATTCACATAATTCATTTCTATATTGCTAGCAAACCCCTTCCTTTGACTTAGCTTTTGCAAAAATCATAAAAGGTCATAGATGGATTGTGCTCACCAGAAGATTTATTCAAAACTGAAATCTCTACAATTGACCACTTATCAAGTCCAATAGGCAAGCAATGTTTGAGACTTCCACATCATACACAAAAAAAAAATCACAATCCAATACTCATGAAACCATCCAAAATCTTCAAGATCTCTGATTTTATGCAAATCCTTCCCCCACACTTTCAATTTAATTCATCTCGAACAATCCACTCATCAAGATAATCAACCAAAACTCTCAATAAAAGAATGGCAAGCAAACATTATCAAGAATTAAAATGCTAGATGAGAATGTATAATCATTAGGAAAGAAATTGGAAATTATGAGGGAACAAAATTAGAAAAATCCTCAATTTTCATGCATACATATGCTATTATGATTTTGAAAAGAAACTAAGCAAGTTCTAGAGTTTCAATTGCTATCAGTGCATGTCACACAAAGATATAATAGTGTTTAGGCTTAAAGTGGTCCTCTCTAGGTAATATTCATGCAATCAAGCTCAATTGATCAAATTGGAATCCACCACCATTTTAACCAATATCATGTAAGTAGAGCATTCAATCATGTCCAATGACCTAAAATTGATGATCAAATTTAAGAAACTTTTACCATCTTAAAAATATTACTTAGAAAATTCCCAAGAAGACTTTTATTCAAAATTGCATGCTATATACTAAACAAAATGCAAAGTATAGAAATAAAATGCAAATGTAAAATATGAAACTAAGAAACGTATAAAGAATTTATTAAACACAAAGTACGAATTAAAGTGCAAAAGAAAACGAAATTGGAACCAACTTCCCTTTAATTCCCGTTGGTTGAAGAAGATTTAAAAGAAGAAGCCACCCCGAAAGTGGAGCAATTGTGGTTCCAGACAAATCTTTTTTATTCTTCATTTTTCCATTGCAAATTCTTTCTAGAGGTCTAAGGCAATTCAGTTTAAGCATCCACTCCGGAAGCTTATGTTCTCCTACAAATTCAACAAAGCAAAACACCTCCCATATGCGTATGGAATAAGAAGGAAATAGGAGAACATTAGTGTGGATAGAAAATATATCATGAAATGAATCACATCTAATAAAATCAATGAATGGTACCTCTATTAAATTTTCTGAAAATCATAAAAAATACTCATCTTGTCCTGTTGAAAGGTACCTGGAGTGGTGATTGTTACCTCTTCCTCATCAAGTAATGGCTCAGGTTCTGGTTCTGGTGAATGTTTAACTTCATGTAGTGATTCTTGGGTACTTGGCTCCTTAGCACAAGTCTCTACACTCTCATCATCATCATCATCATCAAATCCAGGTGATTCTTGAGATAATGCTTCCAGTAAGCAATCCCCTACACTTAAATCATCTTCAAGTAAATTTTCAATTCCTGCATCATTTCCAACATCTAAAGCAACAATATCAGTAAAATCAAAAGTATGTTCAACTACATCATCACAACAATAAAAAATACTTAAAGAATCTAATGAAGTAGTAGATGCAGTGTCAGACCTAACAAGATCTCCACAATCCATCTCTTCACTGGCACTTTGTGTTTGTAACTGGTTGATGGATGATGCAATTTGATCTAACTGACTCTGTATATTCTGTATCCTTGAGAATTGCTGCTCTTGATGCTCTCTCATTTGTTGCATAATCTCCTTGATTCTCCATGTTGACTCATCCATCTGAGGATCGTTCTGTTGAAACGAATGTGGCAAAGAAGATGTTAAAACCTCTTGAAACCCATATGAATTCTGGTAAGCTGGATATGGCTCAATAAATTGTCCTTGTGCACTTTCATACTTAAAGCATGAATGATCCACCCAATTAGCATTATAAGCATTTGAAAATGACTCATTCCTATTTTGTTGATCCATGTTTGGGTAAAATTGATGCTCAGGCTGAAAATACGGATTCTCTATTCCACCTCCAAAATTCTGGAAATATGGATCCATGCTACTAAAATCTCCTGTTCTTCACTACAACCTAACAATCAATGTTAAAAGATTCAAGAGCATAAAGTTTCAAACACACGAAAATATGAACATTTAAAGCACTTAACAATTCAAGAATAAGCCAACATGAAAATACAAAAAGAATAGCAATCAAATCAATCAAGATGCTAACAATGAAATCAATCAAATCCAATCTAAAATAAACACACACTACTAGTCATGATTCCCCGACAACGGCGCCAAAATTTGGTGTCGGGCATTTTGTATGTCACTAGGCGCACCAAATTAGTAAAGATTGGATACTCAATTAAAATCAAGACAAGTGTTGTAGTAAAGAGTCCCAAGTCATATTTTTCCCAGGATAACTAATAAATGTGTGTGAATCCTAGAATTGGTCCCAATCAAACTATTACATCAACAAGATCAATTAAGCTTTTCCATTGGACTTACACTTCAAATTAAATTCTTCCACAATCACAAATAGATCAAAGAAGGCCCATTCTCACCTAAACATGATTAAACTCCTGGTGGTCAAGTTAACAACAATTACTTTTGGATTCTTAAGTATCAAAATGAGTTAATTCATATTCCTTCCATTCAAATTCACAGAAATAAAGCAACATTGCAACCCGAAATACAATACAATTACAATCCCAATAAACTCAAGAACTAAATACAATTGCAAACTGAAATCAGCATTGCATTCATCATTACAATCCAATTCAATACTCAACTCACTTACCAAGTCTTCAATTCTTAATCACATTTAGCTAAATATCACTGAGATTAACCATGAAAATCATCAAGAAATTCATTCAACAATGAAGCATAAAAATAGTCTCAACAGATCCAATGAATTGAACAAGGGGGTTTCCTAAATCTATAAATTGAAACTAAGCACTAACTTGTAAAGAACATGAAAGGTAATTCAAACTAGAAATTAAAATGCACTCTACTCTATCAGATCTTCAAATCTGAGCAAGTTCAAGAACAATTCAAAGACAAAGATAAGGAAAACAAAACCTAAATGGCATTCCATAACCAAACCCGTGACTAAACCTCTCCTCACTGCCGTGCCACTGAGTTTACTTCTGGGAACGCCTCTTGAGCAAACAACAGCAACCACTGAATCCCCAGCCCATTCAAGAGAAGTCCAAAGCTACAGGGAACGCCTCTTGAGCTCGGAATCATCAAAATTCTCCAACCGATGAAGAACAAAGCAAATCTTACGGAATCTGGAGACGCGAGGTGAAAATGAAAATAGATTGCACTATGAAGAACCGGGAACACCCTCAGATCCTCCAGTGAGAATGACAGCAGCTCAGATCGGGGAACGCCCTCAAATCTTTGCTTGGATGAAGCTCGCGGACAGCAAGACAACGATCGGGGAACACCCTCAAATCGCGCTTTGCCCTTTGATTGCTAGTGGTTGGATCGTAGATAGCTCGCCGACGATGAAAGAGTTTGAATCTTGGCTCTGGATATGGAATGGGAACTGCGGCATCGCTGATGAAGAAGACGCAGGAACAGTGGCAATATCGCGGAACACCGAGCTTGAAGGAACACTGTAGCTTCTCAAGGTTTTTAAATCCTCCTCAAATCTGATCGGATGGTCTAGAGTGTTTCTGGGCTTGATCAACGGCTAGAACATATCAGATCTGGATCAAAGCTTCTGGATCTTCATCAACAGATAAGATCTACTCCTCATTAGGTTGGATGGGCCTGATCTTCAATGGATGACTCAGATCTACTTGAACTTAGATGAATGGCCCATAATGCTCCAAAGCTTGATCGACTTGTTTAGCCCTAGATTTGAGCCCAAACTGTTGGTGCGGGAAGCATCCGATGATCGAACCTGAGTTTTGATAATGGCAAAGGATTCAAAGTTAAGGTTATGTTGTGATCTAACAAGTCTGTTTAAGTGTTTCAGGAAAAGTCCTAGCTGTGGTTAGGCAAGTGAAAACCCTAGGGGGTGATAACCCTAGGTCATAGGGGGTGGTAGCCCTATGCGAAAAGTCTTGGTGGGTCGAGTGCTTCAGGCAAAAGTCCTAGGGGGGTAATCCTAGGTGGAAAGTCCTAGTGTCGCGAACCAGGTGAAAAACTGGACCAGCCGGGAAGCGGGCGTCCAGCAGAAAGTTTGGAAGCATCGAGCACCGAGTAAAAGTCTAGTCGATCTGGAGGATCGCACTGGCAATAGGTAAATCTCCTGAGTTGAGTAGGTGAGGACGCGTTCCCCGTAGAGGGAACAGTAGGCGTCGGGTCGACCTACAATTTTTGATCGAAAATCCGAAGTCAGACCCGGACAGTCCGACGACTATCAAGTTTATCTATAATATTATTCATGTGCTAACTTTGTTTTGCAGGGTTTGTGTTTGGGACTAACACAATTTGCAAGAACAAAGGAGCATCTTTAACCTCGGAAGAACAGTGTCCGAGGTGCCTCCATGGGGCTTGGAGGCGCCTTGGGTGCTAGCCAAAGCCAGCTGTCCAGAAGAGTTGGAGGTGCCTCGGAGGAAGCTGGAGGCGCCTTGGACCAGGCGTTGGAGGAGCCTTGGAGCAGCTTGGAGGCGCCTTCAGAGGAATGAGATGCGACTAGGTTTGCGCTGATCCACCCGTACGACTCAGCGGCCTGGAGGCGCCTCAGACAGGCTTGGAGGCGCCTCCAGCACTATTTATAAGGGGACTTCGAACAGCAGCTCTTTACAACTTCGCACAAGCAATCTTTCTGCAACCTATTGCTAACGAGACGTTCCGACAAAGCCTCAACTCGACGCCGACAACCCGGATCTCCAGATTTAGTCTTTTTTTGTCGATATAAGTTTTATTATTACTGCTTTGAATTGTACTTAGTTTGTAATAGTTTTTACGAACTATAGTTGTTGCCCACCGAAAGCGGTCAGCGACCGCAGGCCTTCGAGTAGGAGTCGAGATATGCTCCGAACGAAGTAACTTCTCGAGTCTTCTGTGTATTTGTGCATTTTACTATTTCCGCTGCGTTATAACTCAATATTTTAAGAAATCGACTGTGAAAGCCACGAGCGCTATTCACCCCCTCTAGCGCTTCTCGATCCAACAATTGGTATCAGAGCGGGGTCGTTTTGAATCAGTGCAACCACTATTCAAAACATTTTTTCGTGGTATTTTCAGATTTTTCTGAGTCAAATTAGAATTAGCTTAATAGCTACATTCTAATTGTTTTATCGAATCGGTTTTGCTCGAGGTTGGTACAATACCACTCGAGCTCGTTTTTTTTCTTTCTCCCGCACTACTAATCCAAGACCCAGTCTTGGAACCGGTTTTGTTGTTTTTGTCGTTCAGGATTTTAAATGGCCCAACAAGAAGGTTTCAGCACCGTTCGCCTCCCACTTTTCTCCGGAGAAGACTTTGGATATTGGAAGGGGCGAATGGAAACCTTCCTCAAGACACAGTTCGACACGTGGATGATAATCAAGACCGGACTACAACTGCCATCCGACGAAGATGGAAAGCCAACACCCTGTGAAAAATGGGAACCGACCCTAATTAAGAAGGTGGAAGTTGATGCCAGAGCAACCTGCACCCTCCAATGCGGACTGACCAAGGAGGAACTCAACAGAGTTGGACCATTCTCCAGCGCAAAAGAGCTTTGGGAGAAGCTGATCGAACTCCACGAGGGAACCTCCGACACAAAAGTAAGTAAACGTGACTTGTTGCTTAATAAATTGTATAACCTAAAAATGCAGGAAGATGAGACGGCCTGTCAACTCCACGCACGTATACAAGACATCCTCAACTCCCTCCACGCAATCGGTCAAAAGGTCGAGAATAGGGACATCATAAGGTATGCACTCAACTCTTTTCCTAGGAGTACATTGTGGGCATCAATGGTAGATGCCTACAAAGTCTCCAAAGATTTATCTTCAATTAGATTAGACGAGCTATTTTCAGAATTTGAACTTCATGAGCAGACTAATACACAGCCTTCCGAGAAAGGAATTGCTTTTCTTGTAGGTACTGGTGGAGCTCGCGAATCAAGATCACGACGAAGAACCGAACAGGAGCCGGAAGCAGAAACCGACTCAGATGAAGAAGACAATGAACTAACCATTGAACTCATGAACCTTGTGAAAAGACTCTACAAGAAGAAGAAAGGCTTCAACAAGAGGGACCTAAAGAAGGCAGTCCAATCCAAGGAGACCCAACCGAATTCTAAGGTAAAATTTGAGGTGATCTGCTACAGATGCAACCAGAAGGGGCACATCAAGGCCAACTGCCCTAACCAAAAGGAAGCAAAGAAGCAGAGAAGGAAGAAGGCCCTGAAGGCGACATGGGATGAATCTTCCTCAGAAGACAATGATGACGAACTCGATCAGACAAGTTTACTGGCACTGATGGCCCGGGACCAAATCAACCTGTCCGAGAGTGAAAGCGAGTCGAAGGCTGAGTCCGAGCGAAGCCACGGATCCGTATCCGTTTCCGAAGGGCCCGATCCCTCTGTAAGTATCTCTCGACTCAATAATTTAGTTAATTATTTGTTACGAAAATTCGCTAAATCAAACCTTAGAGTCAAGTCACTTCTAAAGGAAGTAGAAGTCCTTAAAGAAGTGACTAACTCTGAATCTTTGACGGAACCAGTTCAGACTGGAAATTCAACTCAAGTCCAAAAACTTGTAGAAGAGAATTCCAGCCTGAAAATTCAAGTCAAGGATCTGGAGAAAACACTAGAATGGTTTTCTTTAGGTTCCAAGAATCTTGACCTAATTCTTGGGACACAAAGAGTCGTTTACAATAGAACTGGTCTAGGATTTAAACCAAAGAAAAAATATAAATCTTATTTATCTCTTGTACAAAGAGCAAATAGAAAAACAGTCCAAGCATGGGTCCCCAAGTCCAAATTGATTAATCAAGTTGGACTTGGTCAATATTGGATCCCGAAGGATCAAATACACTACCTCGATAGACCATATCGAGGCTATGATCCAGGGGGAGCAAAAAGAAAGACGATATTAATAAAACAAACATAATTCAAAATTCAATATTAAATTAAAAAATTCAAAATTAAATTAAAAATTCAAAATTAAATTAAAAAATTCAAAATTAAATTAAAAAATTCAAAATTCAAAATTCAAAATTAAAAATTCGAAATTCAATTAAAAATTCAAAATTCAAAATTCAAAATTCAAAATTCAAAATTAAATTCAAAATTCAATTAAAATTTTGAAATTAAATTAAAAACTCAAAATTCAAAATTCAATTCGAAATTAATTCAAAATTAAAAGTAAAATTCAACTTAAATCAAATAAAAATAGAAGGAGGATCCAAAATATCTGGCACCCCCAACTAAACTACCCGACTGGGTAACCGAACTTAATCTACCCGACAGGGTAACCGAACTTTACCTACCCGGCAGGGTAAATAGGGTTAGATTAAAATGGGCTAGGTTTAACTTGACCCATGGTACTGGTGAAGTATTGGATGATAGTACGTTGGGGAAACTTAGTCATCGCATGTCTAGGAAGATATGGCTTCGACCTGGTGCATTTGGCTAAGTGGAATTGACCGAAGCTACCCTTTATGGATCATAACCAGTTAGACCAAGGTTTTGTACTAAGTTCAATGGGTAGGACTATTTGGAAAACCTCGAAGGCATGGTTACTTTAATGATGTCCTTGTGACTCACCATAGCCCAGAAGTTTATCTAAAGAACGCCTGCTTGTTGAACCCAAAACTAAATCTAAATCTAACACAAAGTTAAACAAAACCCTTAAATTGAAACTAATTCATCTCACAAAATTATAGGATTCCCTGATTGAAAATTTAGATCAGGTGAGATGACTAAGTAATTAAAATTAATTCAAAACTAAATTCATAATTAAAATTAAATTAAACTCGTAATTAAAATTAATTCAAAATTAACTTCATAATTAAAATTAATTCAAAATTAAACTCGTAATTAACTCAAATTCAAAATTAATCAACTTAATTATTTTTCAAAATTAATTAACTTAAATTATTATTTTTCAAAATTAATCAACTTAAATTATTATTTTTCAAAATTAATCAACTTAATTATTTTTCAAAATTAATCAACTTAATTATTTTTCAAAATTAATCAACTTAAATTATTTTTCAAAATTAATCAACTTAAATTATTTTTCAAAATTAAAGATAACTTAAATTATTCTTTAAAAATTAATCAAACTTAAATTAATTTTCAAAATAAAGTTAAAACTTTTGTTTCAACCAATACAAACTCAAACTTAATCACTTCACTTTCTTTTCATCAAATAGAGTCTAATTCAAACAATTTATGTGTAGGAACATAAAGAATTGGATCAGTGGATGTTAGATAGTGGATGCTCCAGACACATGACTGGAGATAAATTAAAGTTCACAAAGCTCAAACTAAAGAATTTAGGGTCTATTGCATTCGGCAATGACGGCAAACTTAAGGTAATCAGAAGAGGTAACATCGAACTTAGTTCCGATTTTATTATTCAAAAAGTTCTATTAGTTGAAAACTTCAATTTTAATCTTCTAAGTATAAGCCAATTGTGTGATAGTGGATACTTAGTTACCTTTGACAAATCTAGTTGTTTAGTTAAAAATATTGAAAACCCTGAAATCACACTTAAGGGGCTTAGGAAAAATAATATGTACTCAATTGATCTACCCACTTCCTCAATAAAGTGTTTTCTAACACAAGAAGAGAAAACTGAGTTGTAGCACAGAAGATTGGGTCACACTCACACCAGACTCATTTCAAAAATGAGTCAAAATGGTCTAGTTAAAGGTTTGCCCAAATTAAAATTTATTGAAAACTCAATCTGTAATGCTTGTCAACAAGGAAAACAAACCAAGTCAACCCACAAATCAACTAATCTAGAAAGAACTACCTCTTTACTTAAGCTCCTTCACCTTGACCTATTTTATTCACATGGAGCCAAGTCACTAAGCAAGAACCGGTATTGCTTAGTTATAATTGATGACTACTCTAGGTTTACCTGGGTAAAATTTCTAAAAACAAAAGATGAAACTTTTGAAGAGTTTAGTAATTTTTGCAAGTTAACAGAAAATGAAAAAGATACTAAAATTAAAAGAATAAGAAGTGATCATGGAGGGGAAATTTGAAAATCATAGGTTTACCCAATTCTGTAAAATCAATGGATACCAACATGAATTTTCATGTCCTAGAACCCCCCAACAAAACGGTCTAGTGGAACGTAAAAATAGAACCCTACAAGAAGCCGCTAGAACCATGCTAAATGAATATAACTTAAATTATCAATTTTAGGCCGAAGCCATAAATACAGCAAATTATATTCAAAATAGAATTCTAATTAACAAACTTCACAATAAAACTCCTTATGAAATGTATTATAATAAAATTCCCAACCTAAACTATTTAAAAGTTTTTGGATGTAAAGTTCATATTTTAAATACTAAAGATTACTTAGGAAAATTTACACCCAAATCAAACTAAGGAATCTTTTTAGGGTACTCCACAACCAGTAGGGCCTATGGAGTCTATAACCAAAATACCCTAAAAGTTGAAGAAACAACTAATATAATATTTGATGAAGAAAATAATCTACCTAACTTAAATGAAAATGTTGACATTAATCCAAGAATTATTGAAGACGATGAAATTCATCCCAACACTAATAAACCAGAGGAACCAATTTCTGACCCAAACATAAGACCAACTAGAGCAAGTACCTCTCACCCACCTGACCAAATTTTGGGTGATCCAAGCCTAGGAGTCAGAACTAGATCCTCTTATAGAAACTTTAGTCAGATTGCCCTTATTTCTAAAATTGAACCTAAGACTATAGAAGAAGCCCTACCTGACCCAGACTGGATCATTGCTATGCAAGAAGAGTTAGCCCAATTTGATAGAAACCAAGTCTGGCAACTTGTACCTAAACCCTTAGATAAATCAATAATATATACCAAATGGGTATTTAAATGGGTATTTAGAAACAAGTTGGATGATCAAGGTGAAATAATTAGAAATAAGGCTAGACTAGTAGCCAAAGGGTTTAGTCAAGTTGAGGGTTTAGACTATGACGAAACCTATGCACCAGTAGCTAGACTCGAATCCATTAGGATGTTATTAGCCTATGCAGCACATAAAGGATTTAGGTTATACCAAATGAATGTAAAATCCGTGTTCCTAAATGGGTTCATTAACCCCCAGGATTTGAGGACTTAGACTACCCTAATCATGTATTTAAATTGAAAAAGGCCTTATATGGACTTAAACAAGCCCCTAGAGCATGGTATGAATTGTTATCTAATTACTTAACATCCAAAGGCTTTAACCAAGGTCACATAGATCCGACCATATTTGTAAAAACTATAGAAAAAGACATCTTCATAGCCCAAATCTATGTTGATGATATAATTTTTATCTCAACTAACTCTAAATTTCTAAAAGAATTCGTTAAATTAATGGAAAATGAATTTGAAATGAGTATGGTTGGGGAACTAAATTTTTTCTTAGGTTTACAAATTAAATAAATGAAAGATGGAATCTATATTTACCAAACTAAATATGCTAAAGAACTAATTAAAAAGTTTGGCATGGAAAATTAAAAAATCATAAATATCCCAATGGTCACTAACATCAACATTGACTCTGACCCAGAAAGAAAACCAGTAGACCCAAAGTACTATAGAAGTATAATAGGAAGTCTACTCTACCTAACTGCAAGTCGACCAGATATAATATTTGCAGTTGGTATGTGCGCAAGATACCAATCTTGTGCAAAAGAATCACATCTAACATATGTTAAAAGAATACTTAGGTATATTAAGGGCACCCTCAATATAGGACTTTGGTACCCTAGAACTAGCACCTTTAACCTTTTTGGCTATTCTGGCTCAAACTATGCCGGGTGTAAATTAGACAGAAAAAGTACAAGTGGTAGCTGCCAAATCCTAGGCCAGTGCCTAGTAAGTTGGTCAAGCAGAAAGCAACATTGTGTTTCTCTATCCACTACTGAAGCTGAATACATAGCTCTAGGAGAGTGTGCCTCTCAACTTTTATGGATGGTGCATACCTTAAAAGACTATCAATTAGAATACAAATATTTTAATTGATAATATAAGCTCAATTAATCTAACAAAAAATCCAATTCACCACTCTAGGACTAAACACATAGAGGTAAAACACCACTTTGTAAGGGATCGCGTAGCTAAAGGTGAACTTGCACTCAACCATGTTGAGTCCAAATTAAACCTAGCTGACATTTTCACAAAACCCTTACCTGAACTTGAGTTCAGTGCACTTAGAAGACAAATAGGAATGGGCTGGGTAGAATAGATGTTGATTTTCAAACTCATTGTCTTACTTCAAAACTCTTATTTAATCATCCTGTACTTTTCAAAAATTCTAGGAAAAATAATGATTTTAAAATCTCATTTTCTTAGAATTTTCAAAAGTTGGACTTAGTTTAGGCTCTACCCTAGAAATCATGTTCTCCTAGATTTAAGCCAGAGCATCTCACAAACACCTAGGTATACCTTGCTTGTGTTTGAAAAATATAGAACGGCGTGAGATGCATAGGGTACAGCCTGGACTCCAGTATGCTTATATCTGTGCATCATTATGAGTCTGGGCGTTAAATACTTTATTAACAGTAATCAGTTGTAACGACCCGCCTTCTACTGACTAGGTTGTAAGGCTGGAGGTTACATTATGCTAAACTATTCTTGGGATACCACTGAATATTAAGGTGCGAAAAAGCTGAACTAATTAAAACTCTCTGTTATTTGCTATAAAATCTAGAATCTATATTCAAAATACACTTCTGAAGTTGTACATATGCTCAAGAAGGAAACCTAAACTTTCTATTTGATCAAAAAGCTGAAATCAGACACTTCTAGCTGAAATCAGACTTTCCAATCGATTGGCTGATCGATTGGAGTTATCTGATCGATCCACTGATCGATTCAACGTGCTACTGTGCACAGAGGTCAATTCGGGATCGATCGGATGATCGATCCAGTCTGTCCAATCGATCCAATGATCGATTCAACAGCTCACTATTCACGGCAGATCACTTCTCGATCGATCGACTGATCGATCCATGGCCAATCGATCATCTGATCGATTCATCAGCTCGCTGTACGCGGAAGTCGCGTCCCAATCGATCGACTGGTCGATTGAGGGCTCCTCAATCGATCAGCTGATCGACTCAATAGCGTTCTGTATGCGGCGATTTCTTCCAATCGATCTGCTGATCGATTGAGGACTCCTCAATCGATCGGCTGATCGATCGGGTTCTGATTTTATAGAAATTCCACCCAAATTCATACAGAACTTTCAGAAAACCCACTAAAAGCTTAAATAGTACTACTAGGCATAACATTACTCACATCTTACTACGTATTATCAAGACAATTAGCAGTCTAAGCATAACATAGTGCCTACCTTCACAATCCATGATACTTAGCATCCTAAAAGTGCAGAAAAGTAACAACATAAGGGAATACTAAGTTTTAAGTTTGCTAATCCCCAAGATCTTTATTCCAAGTTCCTTCTCACACACATCTTGTCGCATTGCCCTCCAGCCTCCGCTAATCCATCTTCCCTTTACCTTTATCTACAGTATAAGGAAAATGAAACTATAAGCTTGGGAGCTTAGTAAGAACCATCTACCTCACAAAACATGCATTCGAAGAAATCATACTTTCAAAAGATGCTATTTGAAATATATGCTGATGATCATGCTGAAAATGCTAAAACATTGCATATGAACATACAAGTCATAGCAGTCAAAGACTGAACATGAAGCTATTTGTTATTTCAATAAGAAAACTAAACTAAAGCTGAGTTGTTTTCACATATCTGGTTTGTGAAGTTTGAAAACTATCTTCATAATAGATAAAAATACTAATCATGCTGCTGTTGGGCCCGGCAACTGTACTTGCTATGCGTGCATCCCTGACTTGACCCGAGGTAGCTAGTCCCGAATCTAGTAGGGTTTACTAGGTTATCTAAACCTAGGGACAACTATGGGATCCCAACCCAAGGACAACTAAGAGTCCAGTACAGTGCCACTGGTAAAGTAAAATACTATTTTTTAAGCTAATTTATCTTATCTTGTTCTGACTAGGTTATCTGAACCTAGAGCTAGGTTATCTAAACCTAGAGGCGATTATGGGAGCCCACCCATTGGACCGTAGTCCCATATAACTGAAACAAGATCAAGCATGCTATTTAAACTGCTTCTATGGCATTCAACTGAGCTATAAAAATGCCTATTGTATCGTATAGCTGCACGAGTCATTTTATCGAGCACTTGGTGTGCTCTAACTCTCCTCAACTTACTAATCATGCATGTGGCTGAACTAAAAGCATAAAAACGCACGATTAACTACTTATACTGCAGGTGAGGGGTTACTTACATCCCGCGCTAAGTTTTCTTACAATCCGTTCGCTAGGTTTTCCGGAGAAGAGATCTCTTCGGCGATCTTCTTACGTCTACGCGTTCTTCTCGCGGAGAGGAGCGTCCTCGTATCGGAGATGTCGCCGGGACGTGCTCCTACGACCCTAGGGATAGAACCCTAGGTTTTTCCTTGGGCTTGTGCGCCGAGAGGATGAGGAAGAGGGAGGGGCGACGGTGAGGGTTTGAGGGATCAGAGAAATTGTCAATCAAAAATAATAATTTCCCACTTAAATTTCCTATTTATATTAAGTAATTAATTCGACCCAACTCAATCATAAATATAATTCCTCTCCTCTTCTTTCAGCACACCCCTGCTGGGGCCCCTTGGTTACTAGAGTCACCTTATAAGTCATAGAGTCCATAGGTTGCGGGTTCAATTCCCCGCTTAGGCTGTTTTACGTTTTTATTTAATTTTACTACTTCTGCTACTCCAAAAATTCTATAAAAAAATTCTAAAATTCCAGAAAAATAATAGGATATTTCTAAAATTTATTTGAGAATTTTAAGGCGTTACATCAGTTTAAGTCATCCAGCCTCAATCAAATCTAACTAGATCAAATGACTTAACTTGACTAACCGAGTGAAAGTTGCTGCCCTCTAGGCAATCAGCAAGTAGCTAAAAGTTAGACAGTTGGTGAAGGAAATAGAGATTTTTAAGATTGAGCATGCTTGTACTTTAGAGCTCTGATACCTAATCAAAACAATTTTGATAACTTAAAATCTATTTAACTTGACTCATGCTTGGACTTAAGGACCAAGTAATTTGAATAAATAAATTAAATATTTAGTTACTCCCTCTTCGTCCTAAAATTTAACAAGTTCTTACTCCTACTTTTTCAAAAATTTAGTTTTTTTTTAAATTAGCTAAGTACCTCTTTAAACTTAAGCTATATTTTTAAAATTCAATGTTTGCAAAAGGCTTAGCTAAGTGATTCATATAGCAACCTTCAACCTTTTTCAAACTTAGTCAACCTCGAAATCTAACTTTATAAATTTTGCTAAAATATTTTTCTAAGTTACCTCTCAGATTCATTCTTTACTTAGCTAAAAGTATTAAAAAGCATATTTTAGCAGAATTTAACTCATTGCTTTCAAAAGATTTCTGCTAAGTAAAAAGAGCCTTCAAAATTTTTTTCAAACATTATTTAGCTCCAAAAATTCTTTAAAATCTAGCTAAGTTTTTCTTCTAAACAGATTTTCAAAATTTATCTGAGTATTTTTTCAAAAACAATTAAGTTTCAAAAGTGGCTAAAGTCATCCTTCGAAGTCAACCATATATTAGCCTTTTAAACTTAGGTGAAAAATATTCCTCTTAAGTCCTCTATCTCACTTAGCTAACAGTTTTTTCAGTAAAATTTAATTATAAGCTAAGTGTTACACAAGCATTTTTACCTTCTTTCAAAGCCTAATCTATTTTTTCTAAAAACTTAAAACTTGTTTTAAACTGGCTTATTTTTTGATAAATGGCAAAGGGGGAGAGTAGGGAAATTCAAAAGTAAAAGAAAGCCCTGTATTAAGGGGGAGCTTCACAAAGTTTAAGTGTTAGCTTAAGTTATGCTTGTATTTGAATTTATATACTTAAGCTTGCTCACTTAAACCTTTTAAATATATTTATGCATTTGTTTTACTTAACTTTGAATTTCAGTTGCTATAATCAAAAAGGGGGAGATTGTTGGTGCGGGAAACATCCGACGATCGAACCTGAGTTTTGATAATGGCAAAGGATTCAAAATTAAGGTTATGTTGTGATCTAACAAGTCTGTTTAAGTGTTTCAGGAAAAGTCCTAGCTGTGTTTAGGTAAGTGAAAACCCTAGGGGGTGGTAACCCTAGGTCATAGGGGGGGTAACCTTATGTGGAAAGTCTTGGTGGGTCAAGTGCTTTAGGAAAAAGTCCTAGGGGGGGTAACCCTAGGTGGAAAGTCCTGGTGTCGCGAACCAGGTGAAAGACTGGACCAGCCGGAAAGCGGGCGTCCAGCAGAAAGTCCAGAAGCATCGAACACCGAGCAAAAGTCCAGTCAATATGGAGGATCGCACTGGCAACAAGTAAATCTCCTGAGTGGAGTAGGTGAGGACGCGTTCCCCGTAGAGGGAATAGTAGGTGTCGGGTCGACCTAGGGTTTCCGGTCGAAAATCCGAAGTCAGACCCGGACAGTCCGACGACTGTCAAGTTTATATATAATATTATCCAAGTGCTAACTTTGTTTTGCAGGGTTTGTGTTTGGGACTAACACAATTTGCAGGAACAAAGGAGCATCTTTAACCTCAGATGAACAGTGTCCGAGGCGCCTCCATGGGGCTTGGAGGCGCCTCGGGTGCTAGCCGAAGCCAGCTGTCCAGAAGAGTTGGAGGCTCCTCAGAGGAAGCTGGAGGGGCCTTGGACCAGGCGTTGGAGGTGCCTTGGAGCAGCTTGGAGGCGCCTTCAGAGGGATGAGATGCGACCAGGTTTGTGCTGATCCACCCGTACGACTCAACGGCATGGAGGCACCTCGAACAGGCTTGGAGGCGCCTCCAGCACTATTTATAAGGGGACTTCGAACAGCAGCTCTTTACAACTTCGCACAAGCAATCTTTCTGCAACCTGCTGCTAACGAGACGTTCCGACAAAGCCTTAACTTGACGCTGACAACCCGGAGCTCCAGATTTAGTCTTTTGTTGTCGATATAAGTTTTATTATTACTGCTTTGAATTGTACTTAGTTTGTAATAGTTTTTATGAACTATAGTTGTTGCCCACCGAAAGCGGTCAGCGACCGCGGGCCTTCGAGTAGGAGTCAAGATAGGCTCCGAACGAAGTAACTTCTCGAGTCTTCTGTGTGTTTGTGCATTTTACTATTTCCGCTGCGTTATAACTCGATATTTTTACGAAATCGACTGTGAAAGTCACGAGCGCTATTCCCCCCCCCCCCCCCCTCTAGCGCTTCTCGATCCAACACAAACGTGGTCTGATCTGATTGGGTCCATGACCCTTTTGATGTCTACAAAATAATAATCAAAATATTAGCATCAAATACTATGATAATTGGTAAATTTACAATTAAGTCCAAGATCAAATGCAATTTATGAAATGTAATGTAAATGTGAATTTAAGCTATGAGTAGACCATTAAAAACATGCATTATGAATCAAAATAATATAGAAAAATCATGGTTATCATTACGTTGTTGCTCTCTTTTCTTCTCTACTTCATTCGCTTGTCATCGATGACTGACTTGAGCGTCGGAAGGTCATCGCCGGGGAACCCCTCCCTGGCTCGACACTAACAACTTGTGGTTGCAGACTTAGCTCGTCGGAGGTCCACGTCATCTTCAGTCGACATCCAGCCATGTGAGCGTCATCTCCCAAGTGTCCGTCGACTCACTCTCAAACAGGATCAATGTTAATTTCAGCATACTTACTATTTTGCATCTAGAGATCTACTCGGTATCTGTTTACATTTTCAGGAGCAATTTAGAGTGGAAAAGGATTCAAAAGACAAGACACAAAAGAAAATCATTTGAAAAAGACTATGATCTAGCCATGTCTCCCTCGTGGTGAGGAAAGCAAAGGATTAGAGTGCCTAAATCTTGAGGCACAAGCAGCAACAATGTTATCAAAATCGCGAGTGAACTTGTAAAATCGTATAAAATCGCGAGTTTACTTATGAAAATCGAGTGAAATCGTGATAAAATCGTGTATTAAAGTAAAATCAGAGCAAAATCGTAAAATCGGATCAAAATCATAAAATCACATTTAAACTTGTAAAAACATGATTTTTGAGATAATTTTGTCGATTTTGTATCATAAATAAAAGGGAACTATTTTGGACAAAATGATATCGTTTTGGGACGATTTTAGGTTTGTATTTGTCTACGAATGATTTATATTAATTTGTTATCTTGTGTTTTATTTATCTTTAGATTTAAGTTTAGACTTGAATTTATGTTTATGTTGTATTTTCATGGTAAGTATTTGGTTGTTTAAAAGTTTAAATATAAGTAGTTTATGATTATATGAATTAAAATGTTCTATATGTAGATTTATGTTATAATTTGGATTAAAATATTTAATGATCAATTAAAAAGAATATATCAGGTTTCTTTTAAAATTGATTTAAAGTATGATGTAAAATCTTACGATTTTATGATTCGATTTTATGACTGCTCTAACGATTTTACCTAAACTCTTGATTTTGACAACACTGGCAGCAACAAACTTCTAGAGTCAAATTGGACCTGGCTATGCCTTGAGGCATGGCCAAGAAAAGCTCTAGAAGGATGGCCATGCCTAAAGGCACGACCAAGGAACCAGTGAAGACATTGGCCATGCCAAATGGCACAACCAAGAAGGAGAATCAGCGTAAGAAGAGGATAAGCCGTGTCAAATGGCACGGCAAAGGGCTCAACCCAGTGCAGAATTGGCTTAAGTCATGCCATTAGGCATGGTCATGACTCCAAAAATTAGAAAAGTGCAGGTTTGAAGATCAGGCAGTGCCAAATGGCACGGCCCATAAGACTTCAATAGAGCAGTTTCTGCTCTGGTCATGCCAATTGACACTGCAAATAAGCCAAAGAAAGCTTTGGTCGTGCCAAATGGCACAGCGAGTAGCCAGAGAGTGGCATGGCCCATGCCAAATGGAACAGGTCGTGCCCCTGGGCATGGCTACCCCGTGCCCCCACCTCTAAATAAAGGTAACTTCATCCCCTTTGTAGAGGAGGAAGTTCGAAGGTGGGAGAAGACCCTCTAGGTCAAATATTTGCACTAGAAGTCATCATCTAGATGATCCAAGGCCGTTCTACTACATCCTCGTCGATACTCCAAGATCTGCATCCAAGGGCTTCACTCGACATCAAAGGATAAACTTCTTCTTCCCTTTCTTTGGGTTTTCGAAGTTTTTATCATTTTGATTCTTTGGATTATATTTCTTTCTATTATGAAGTAGATTTACTTTGTTCTAGGATGTAGGGAGTAATTGTAATGTGTGGGTGATGTAAAACTCTATGGACTTGTCAATTTCCTTATTTAATGAAGCTTTTATAGAACTTATTCTGATTGATTAAATGCTTGCAAGAAAGCCTTTTCTATGGACCTAATTTTATCTATCTAGATTGTATTTCTGTATGCATAGATTTAATTTCTGTACTAGATACATTACTATCTATTTAAATCAGAGCATGAATCTAAAGTTTCATTGAATAGATACATAGATTGTTGCCTTTTTTTGAGTATATGTTCTGATATAGCTCAGCATGACTTTAGGATGCTTGTTTAACATTGAGTATTTAAGATAACTATCCTTTTATATGGAACATAACCTCCTAAGGGAGAGCAATTCTATATATGGATGAGTCTTTTACTTGACCTAATGGGCTTTCCTTAATCATATGCTACGCAAGTGACCTATGTATTCTAGAGACGTAAACCCGGGAGAGGCCTTGTGTAGGAGGTACTCTATTGAAAACTTGGACTCTCTAAGTTACTCCTTCACTTGATGATATACTTGGTTACTGGCAAGAAAAGTACTTCGATACATCGTCACGGGGTAGTATTCAGTAGTAATTTAGACCATCCTACAAACATAGAAGTGGAGAACTAGAATTGGACAAATTCATAGCACAACATTCATCATTACAATGAAACTGAAATCCTAGAACATCTTCTTAAATTAAGGGCTTTCTCAATTATTCTTTTTTCCATTTTTCACGTTTTAGTTGATAATCTCAAATCAAACAATTATCAATTTTGTCTAGTTAAATTCGGAGTATATAACCAATTAGCATTTGATCCTCAGGCATTATTCGATTGCCTGATCACGATTTACTGTTACTCGGTCGATATTTCCTCGATCGCGCATTTGATACCGCTCGCTCATCGTCTTTCGACCTGCTCAGCATTTTTTGATTCTCAGGACAGCATTTTTCGATTGCCATGTCAGCATTTTTCGATTACCCTATCGTGATTTACCGTCGCTCGATCAACATTTTTCCCGGTCGCGATTTACTGTTGCTCGATCAGTATTTTTTCGGTCATGCCCTCGGAACCCTTTGCTCGTCGTCTTTCAATTCACTCAACATTCTCCCTATGGCCTGGTCGACATTTACCTCATTCATCGTTCCCACCTCCTTTCGTCGCTCTGCCCGACACTCATCGTTCGCATCTCACTCATTGCTCTGCTAGGTGCTTGTCGTTCGTCGCTATTCGTTTGATGTTATACGACAGGCGCAACGATCTAACTCTGCATTCAGGAGGGATTTTGTACTTCATTTGGTTGTGTCTAGTTAGTCAGACTCGCGCCTCCTTCGGCTAGACTTGAAGGGGAGGCTTATGATACGGATATAGTTTAAGGTCAAAGGGGGAATTAAGAGGAGAGGGAGGGGCAATTTCATCATGACACTGTTTAGGGCATTAAGAGGGAAGATGAGGCACTATTGAGAGGGGTGTTTTTTCCACTTCGGGCTTCTTCTTCCGCCGCTAAAAGGAACCAAGGTGGGCTCTCTCTTCTGCGTTTTTTCAGGCCGTCGTCGCCATAAAAGATGTTCTGCGCTGGTGGTCGCCGTCGTCGTCGCCGTCGCCGCCGCCAAAGGGGGAACGCTTCTCCCTCACTCGTTGCTACCGCTGCCGCCAAAGGGGAGGTTCGGCTCGTTTATTCCGCCGCCAAGAGAGGCCTTCCTCCCTCTTACGCTCTGGGTTGACGCGGATGTCGGCCGCCGACCGCTCCCCTCCCTTTCTTCCTCCAACTGCCACCTCTTCTCTTCTCTCTCATGCTTCCGCAACCGGGGCAGTCGTCGCCTACTTTCTTCTCCACGCCGATGATGCCGGGGAGTATCGCCGCCGCCCTAGGAGGCCTTCGGCGTCACTCGTCGTGACCTTTTCCTGAGCCCACCAGCACGTCGACAACCAACTGCCCTCCTCTTCCTCTCTTCCTGCTACCGCCGTAGATATCGGAGTCGTTGCCGGCACTACAGTCCATCGCCACAATCGCTTTTCCCCCTTTTTCGCACGCCTCCTCCATTCCTTCTTAGTAGTCGCCGCCCTTATCACCGGTTAGGCACGCCACTGACCATCCCTTCTTTTTCCAGCGTCGTCACCCACTCCACATCCCACGGCAAGCAGTTCTTAGTCGTCGGCGTCGTTGCCGGCACCTCAGATTTGTCAGTCCGATTCTCCGGCGCTCGACTCGCAGTGTCGTATTCCTCCGATGTCGATCGTGCCCCCGAGCCCTCGTTGTTATTATGTTTTGACCGGACTTGTATGATGTTTTTATGTTCCTGCCTTTGTGCCGCCATTGTATCCAGGCCTGCGTGCCGATCTCATATCCCGGCCTACATGTCGATCTCATATCCTGGCCTGTATGCCAATCTCATATCCCATCCTGTGTGCCAATATTATCTCCCAGCCTACGTGTCGATATTATCTCGCGACCTGCAGCTCGTCGTCCAGCTCTGTGTCGTGTCTTGCTCCGCTTCGTTAGATCTAGCCCTTCATCCGGCTCAGTCATCTATTCTTTCTTTTAGGTCATGACAACTCGGGCAGCGTCTCATCCGAGGGCACCCCCCTTGGCCAGGGTACGTTCTTCGTTCATATTCTATACACATTTCATTATTTTATGTCTTAGTTTATTACTTCTGTACTCGTTGGATCTACCTCGAGCATCGAGGTATCAGGGACTGGGGCGACCCGATCGCTGGCTGCAGGTAGCGTTGACTAGAGGACTTTTGAAATCTGAGTCAAACGGACCGTCGGGACTAGAGGACCCGATCGCTGGCTGCATGTACCTAGAGGACTTGGTCAACATAGAAGTCATCTCAGCATACCCCCCCCCCCCCTCCGGGACGTCTCAATTCAGTCAACATTCCATCCACCTCACCCGACGGTCCGTTTGACTCAGATTTCTGATAGGATCAAGTAGTTCGGCCAAGCATGACGAAGGAGAAGCTCAAGAGTCACATTTTTCATCTCATAAAAAATTCAATCAATTTATATTTATCCAATGAATACTAAGGGTTTTTTGTCTCTTTGTCTTCCTCTTAATAGATTGGATTATTATATTGGATTAATCATTAATTCAATAAGTTTAATCATCTCATAATTGGCTCTTAGGGCTAATAGATAAGAGTTAGGATAGAATGCACCATCTTTTTTGGCCAATTGAGGAAATCAAAAAAATCTTACAGTTGCAATAGTAGTGTCCCATAGAATTTTATGATCATTATGTGATGGTATCCTTGGTAATGCTAATTATCAGGGTCTTGTCTTATCATCATCTCTAGCCATGGTGATGATGGCTGCAGCCATAGCCTACGACCACGACAAGAAGGGGAACATCTCTAGAGAGAAGAACGTGCTAATCTTTGATCTCAGAGGTTGAACCTTTGATGTTTCTCTTCTCACCATCGAAGAGGGCATCATCATGGTGAAGGCGATCGTTGATTACACACATCTCGATGATGTGGACTTTGACATCAGGATGGTGAACCATTTCATGCCAGAGTTCAAGAGGAAGCTCAAGAAGGACATTAGTGGCCACCTTAGAGCCCACTAGGCTGCTCTTTGTTTAACAATCCTAATGTCTGCTCATAGCAAGTCACTCACTCCAATGAACTAGTTACTATAACTAGCATTCACATTTAACTCTCAGCATCCCAATATCTCCGTGCTAGTCTTATAGAATTAATAATGTCCGAATGCACCAATTCGATGACTAGGAAAGTTCTAATATATTCATAATTACACATGTAAAGATAATCACAAGTTATGATCTAATAACAAATTCTCTCATGTTATAAATTGTATTATAGATATTTAGTAAATAAGTTTAAAACTATTCAAACATATAATATTTACTTAAATAGTAAATTTATATTTATTAAATAAATAGTAAAATCATAAGATAATTATCTTAAGATATTCCTCAAAATCTAACAAGTTTGACCAATGATTGATCCAAATAGGACTTGCTGTTTGGAAGAGAGAAGTGTAGTCAGGACTAAATGACTAGCAAGAAAAAGTCCTAAATGAAGGTTAGGCAAAAGAAAATCTTGGTGAGTGAAGTCAGACAATGGAAACCCTAATGAGTGAAGCTAGGTGGTGGAAGTCATAGTGAGTGCAGCCAGACAATAGAAGTCCTAGTGAGTGAAAATAGGTCCTAGTGAGTAAAGTTAGATGGTAGAAGTCCTAGTGAGTGAGCCAGGTAGTGGAAGTTCTAATGAGTGAAGCTAGGCCCTAGTGAGTAAAATTAGGTGGTGAAAGTTCTAGTGAGTGAATCTAGGCAATGGAAAATCCTAGGGAGAGGTAACCCTAGGTATTGGGAAGTCTTAGAGGAGTGAACTCTAAGCATGAAGCATAGTGTCGAGTAGACTTACATGAGTACAACTTGATCCTAAGGGATTGACCCTTAGGTGGTAGGTTTAGAGGAGGGACCTCTAAGCAAAAGGTAAGCCTACTAGGTCAGGTAGACTTAAAGATATAAGTTAGGTTGCTTGTTTGTGTTTTGTATTGTTGTTTTGTAGGAATCTGGAGATGGAAGCAAAATAGAGAGAAAACAAAAACAAATGGGTGAATTGGACTTGACTTAGGTTGAACCAAATCCAAATCGGTTTAGTAGATCGAACCAACGGTTTGGTAGATAGATTGTGTTCGGTCAAAATTATTGAGTTGTAAAATGTTGACATAGAAGATGATGTAGTAAAATATTTGGTTCATCTTTATAATTTAGATGAGAATAAGGATAGGCCAGATGATGTGGATAGAGATAAGGCTTGATCCAGATAAAGTTTCATCTAGATATGACTTTATCCAAATATGAGTTCACCCAGATAAGAGTTGATCTAGATAAATATCTGATCTAACTCTATAAAAGGAGACAAAGACTTTATGTTTAAGAAATCCATTCTTTATGCTACTCTTCATCTCTGCGCTCAAATGAACGTACTACGAAGCTTTGTCACCCGTAAAGCTCCAGGAAGGGTGTACCGTGCTTAGGACTTCTAGATCTATCATAATAATTTGTTTGCATTTTTTATTTACAAGTTGTGCTTATTCTTTTATATCTTATTTGTGCTTGTGCTCTAAACTGCAAGACGAGTTTCTCCGCCTCTAGAAAGTTCCAGAAAGGAGACCACTAGTGGACTGGTGCCTCCTGTGATTAGGTCTTAGATGTACTGACCCTAGGAGGTTGAAAACCAAGTAAATCCTGCGTGTTATGTCTTATTATTTTATTTATATATTCCACTGCACACTAACTCTGATAGAACAAACACACAAGGAAATGAAAAGAAAGCAACGAATCAAGATTCACCCCCCCCCCCATCTTCTCAACTGCACCGATCCTACATAGAAGATAGGAAACCTCATTTAGAAGTCGGATCAAATGTTAATTTTTGAATTAAAGGTAGGAAACCTTTTTTTATATGCCAAAAAGGAGAAATGAACGGGTTTAAGATAGAAAACCTTTATTTAAATTTGGACATTGGATATGAGAAGTTGATGGATAGTTAAGCCTAATTAGATATATTGTCAAATATCAAAAAGTAAAAATTTATTGATGTAATTGACCCCCTAATTAAATATTAGACACATTGGTTAAAGACCAACAAGTATTGATAAAAGTCAAAAGTCCTAACATGTCATGGAAGACTAAATATTAGACACATGAGAGGAAGTCATAACAGGTCAAAAAGACTAAATGTTTGATACATGAGAGGAAATCATAATAGGTTATGAAGGATTGATTGTTAGACACATTATGAGAAACCCTGACAGATCATGAAAGACTAGATGTCACACAATTGATAGAAGTCTAGACAAGTCAAGAGTGACTAATTGCTTGACATTTGTTAAAATCCAAATCTGTGAACTCGAGGGAAGTGTTGAAGTCCTAGAGGAGTAAAATCTAAGCTAGGTGGAAGTCAAGGAGGAGTGAACACTAGATAATGGAAGTCTTAGTAGATAAAAGTTAATTTGAAGTTAGGTAAAGTAAGGGAATATTCTAGTAGGTCAGGTTAGTCGGATACTATGCAGTATGTGAAATTCCAAGGATGAGAAGTCTCTAAGCACAGTAAGTCTTGATAGGCTAAGGTTTATTAGATGAGGTTCAAATCCTAGTAAGTCAAGGTCGATATATACTAAATAAATAAGGAACTAACAGAGACATAGAGTCTTTTGTCACCATAGAGACTCAATCTTGGTGTGGCTAGAGTTAGAGTTCCAGTTGAGTAATAAAACTGAAACCACAAAGTTATTATATGGTTGAATTCAGGGTAACAATAATTGGTTCATAGAGAAGGTCTAGTTGACTAGTAAATCTAAAACCATGAAGTTGTGGTATGTGCCAATTTAGGGTTTGTGTAGTCGACTATGCTAATAACAATCGGTTGATCAAACAATCGACTAGGCAATCAATTCAAATTAAAATTCCAACAAATATAAAATTTCTGTTCGAAGATCAATCAATTGAGTAGTCAACACGAGCATCAATAGTCGACTGATGACCACAATTAGTATATGATGTGGACAAATAAAATGGAAGAACAAGTCATGACCAAGAGAATTCAATTTCAAGTTTATTCAGTTCAATTGACTGATGTTAAGCAAGTAATTAGTTGATGAACCAGTTTGTAGATGAACAAGTTTAGTTCCTAGTGAAATGAGTGGCATGTGATGAAGCATTTTCGATTGATGTAAAATAATCATGTTGATTGTTGAATTATATAATACTAAACTTGGGATGTCCGATTTAGCCACATAGAAGTTTTTCATCGGTTATCAATATAAATCAGGAAGCACTTACGACGGACGATTTAGAAGTTCGGTATTCCGTGATTATATGTCTCATTTGAAAGAAAAATTTCTGACTGATGTAAAATAATCGATTGTTCAACAAGTGGTTGATGGATCACTCTCAAACATAATGCTTATAAAAGTTGATTTCGTGGAAGTTTTAAAGGCAACTTGCATTGGTTCTAGATAGAGTGTTACCATCTTCAGGACCATTGTGAGCGATCCACAAAGACTAAAAGCAACTAAGAAAATCTTTTGTAATTTTTAATTAATGTACTTTTGTTGTTTGGTTGTATGTACTTTATCTTTGTTCTAAAGAACAGAAACTTAAAAGGTTTTGTTAAGGTATTTTAAAAGGGAAAAGTATAACAGTGTTACCGGGAGTGATTTAGTTATGAATCATATGCTATGCTATGGAGTAAGAATGGTGGTTCTGATGTATTGTTGTACTTATTTTTTTTATTTATATTTAATATTTTGTTGTGTACTAATATTATATATATAGACGAGTAAGATAGAAAACGATAACAATTTAACGTATGTATTCATCACCTCTAATCACGACATAAGATTCAATAATTTTGGCCAAAACTGCTCTGAGTAATTATCAAATTACGTACTCTATTAGTTTAGCTTTAGTCAAAAATATTGTAATAATATTAGATCAGTTTCAATAAATTAAAATAATTTTAAATGAGTTTTAACTAATATTGAAATATATTTGGCAATTTATCAAAAGGTGTACTCTTCTCTTTTTTTCTTTCCTCTCTTTTGTACGTCGATTCTTCTAAAAATATTTTAATACTCCCGAGAAGTCGAAATAAATAATGGATAGTATATTTAAACTCTTTGTAATCCCAGAAATCTACAGAAACTAAAATGGATGCAATCGAAACTCTCTAGGTCCATCAGTGAGTTTTGGACTAAAACTCACTAATGGACTTAAAAAACTCTGATTGCATCCATTTCAGTTCCTGTGAATTTCTGAGATTGTAAGGAGTTTAAATATGTTATCCATTGTTTGTTTTGACTTCTCGAGAGTGTTAAAAGATAAAAAGAAAGAATTGTCAAAATTATCCATGCTGGGCCTAATATAATTCACGTGGCGAATTTTTACAATTCTTTTTTATTATATTTTAACACCCCCTAGAAGTCAAAATAAGCAATGAATAATATATTTGAACTCCTTGCAACTCTAGAAATCAACAGAAACTAAAATAGATGAAATCGGAGCTCTCTAGGTCCATCAGTGGGTTTTGACTAACTGATGGTCAAAACCCACTAATGGACTTAGAGAGCTCTGATTGCATGCATTTCAATTTCTGTTGATTTCTGGAATTGTAAGGAATTCAAATATTTTATCCCGTATTTATTTTAGCTTCTCAAAGGTATTAAAATGTAATAAACAAGAATCGCCAAACATCTCCTCCATGTTGGGCTTGATATGTAGCATATCAGACCCAACGTGGGCCTAATATGAAATCATATCAGGCCTAACGTCATATCAGGCTCACATTGGGCTTGATATGATTCCATATCAGGCCCAATGTGAATAATTTTGACGATTCTTTCTTATTATATTTTAACATCTCCGAGAAGCTAAAATTATCCACGTTGGGCCTGATATGATACATATCAGGACCAACGTGGAGATGTTTGGTGATTCTTCCTTATTATATTTTAACACCTCTGAGAAGCCAAAATAAACACTAGATAGCATATTTGAACTCCTTTGCAACTCCAGAAATCTACAGAAACTTAAATGAATGCAATCAGAGCTTTCTAGGTCCATCATTGTGTAGGATCGAAAAGCGCTAGAGGGGGGGAGGGGGGGTGAATAGCGCTCTGGGCTAATTCATTCGTTTCAAATAAACTCAAAGTAAATACGTAGCGGAAATAAGAGAGGGACAAACAAAACATAAACACCAAGGATTTACTTGGTTTGGAGCTTGTGGTGACTCCTACTTCAAGGCCCGCACGTGAGAGTGCTTTTGATGGGCAATCACTTTAAGCTCGAGAATCTTTTACAAATAAGTAAATATAAGTATTAAACTTAAAAGATTATACCGACAATACAAAAGATGATGGAAGTAGTCGTCGATTGTCAGAACAGCAGCTGAGCATCGTTGAGTCGTTTCGGCATAGAGCGCAGCTTCGAAGATTGCTTGTAGAATTGTTGTTCGAAGTAGCTAGCCGAGACCCCTTTTTATAGCAGCTTCAAGCCTAATTCAGATCCCCTAATCTAAGGGATCAAGCCTTGACTCGACCCGGATCGGTCGACCAATATCCTAGTTCGGTCAACCGAACCTGCTGAACTTGCTCGGCCTTTCGTCCAGATGCAGCCTCTCTAGATAGTGCCTGCGTTCGGTCGACTGATCAGTCGATGGTCTCTGCCTCATTTGTTCTGATCAACTTGCTCGACCAGGTCTTTGTCTATCTTTGGTTCAGTCGACCGATCCCTCTGGTTAACCCTTCACCGAGAGTTGGATTCTGATCCTTTATGTATTGGGGTTCGGTCGATCGATCAAGGTTATGTCTGACCCTGCAGAACTGTTAGTTTCCTGCAAAATAGAGTTAAATAATATGAAATAAATAAGTTGACAGCCTTCGGACTATTTGATTCTGACTTCAGATTTCCTCTTGAAGCCTTAGATCGAACCGACGCCTACTATTCCCTCACCGGGGAACGTATCCTCACCTACTCCTCTCAGGAGAGATTATCTATTACCAAATTGATCCTCCAGACCAATTGGACTTTTGTTCAGCGCCCGAAACTTCCGGTCTTCATGCTGGACGTTCACTCCACAACCCGTCCAGACTTCAACCCGGCTCGCGACACCAGGATTTCAACCTAGAGTCCCTGACTCTAGGATTTTGCCCGAATCTCTCGACCCGCCAGGACTTTCTACCTAGGGTTACCACCCCCTAGGACCTAAGGTTACCACTCCTAAGATTTTTCACCTATCTAACCGCAGCTAGGATTTTTGCCTAAGTACACTTAGGACTTTTCCTGCAAGCTCATTCAAACCTATTAGATAACAAATAATCTTAACTTTGAACCCTTTACCATTATCAAAACACAGGTTCTATCGTCTAATGCTTCCCGCACCAATAATCTCCCCCTTTTTTATTATGACAACATAATTCAAAGTTAAGTAAAATATAAAGCAATAAAGCGATATCAGGAAGAAATGCAGCAGAAATGTAAATTACATTTAGTACAATTTGTTATAGCTCCCCCTTAACCACTTAACTTTCTCTTTTTCTTAACTAACTTTCTCTTTTTCTTAACTTTAATCTTCCCCCCCCCCCCCCCCCACTTTTGTCATAAATAAAAAATAATACTAACAGAGAGAATGTTGTAAAGATAGAAAATTTATCCTTTTTAATTTTTAGCTCCCCTGAAAGGTAGCTCTTACTTGAAAAAAAAAAAATATTGGCTAAGTTCGTAGTTTTGAAAGTAGACTTCAATTAAGAAGAAGGAAAAACTTAGCAAATTTTTAAGCTTTGAAAGTGACTTAGCTTTTAAAAAACTTAGCTAAACTTAGTTTTTGAAAATAATTACTTTAAAAAAAACACCTAGCTAAATTAGAAATGTTTTGAAAATATTTAGCTTTTTCAATAAAAACTTAGCTTTAAAAATAATTACTTTTGAAAAATACCTAGCTAAATTAGAAATGCTTTGAAAATACTTATCTTTTTCGACAAAACTTAGTTTTGAAAAATAATTGCTTGTGAAAAAAAGTTAGAGAAAAACTTATCTTTAAAAAAATTTTGATAGGGACTAAGCTTTTTTAAAAAAGAGTTTGATGAAAAGTATAGTTATTTGAAAAGGTTTTGATAGAAGATATAGTTTAAGTACTTATCCTGAAAAATACTATAAAATACCGGAAATAGGCGAATATTAATAAGGGAATTTTCCGGAATTTTTCTAAATTTTTCGGGAATTTTTCGGAGCTCGTACGGACGAGTTGCCGGGGATAAAAACGGGGTCCGGAAAAGCCTGTTTGTGCTACCTCATTTAAGCGAGGAAAAGTTTTATTTCTTTTCCTTTTTCTTTTTCTCTTTAATTTCTTTCTTCTCCCGATTTTTATCCCGCGGCACCGAAGCCTAACTCCTTTCTCCGCCCGTTCCTTTTCTCCTTCTTCCTCGCGCCGGTTTCCTCTCCCAAACCCGATCTTCTCCTCATCTCTCTCGCGTGCACACACTCTCCCCTCTGCCGCCGGCGACGAGAGCCGCCTCTCCTCTACTCTGCACAGTGTCGACGCCGGACGGAAGTGCCGCCGGTCTTCCTTGTGTGCCCTAGCGCCGCGGCTTCCTCTGCCCTAGCCCGACCGATCCCCCTTCTCCTCTTCCGAGCGTCGGCAGCCGGCCAAGCTCCTTTGCCCTAACGTCGACAGTTGAGCCCTCTTCGCCGGGAGACCATGTGTCAAGCTGTGCCCTAGTCTCCAGCCGACGTCTCCTCGCCGGCAGTCCGAGTCCCTTCCACCTACGACCACTACAAGAGCTAGCCCACTAGTGTCGAGTTTCCTCTCGCACCTTTGCCAAGATTCCACCAGCCAACCTCACTGTGACCTAGCGCTGTCGCCGGATCCTTATCACCTCCGACCAGTGGAGAGGAAGAGCAACTAGTTGAGGGTTGTGGAGCAACAAATACGGCTGAGAGGTATAGGTATCGTGTCCTGTGGATTTGGAATTTTATGCGCTGTGGATTTCTTTTTGATCCAGCAACTCACTTTGGGTTCGGACAGGAGCAAGGAATTCCAGCCTAGTCTTTTCCTCTGTTAAATCACCGGTAGAGAGGAAGAACTTGGCACCGTTGCAGGTAAGACATTTATGGGTATTTGGATTGATTGGGGATGCTAACATAGAGAGTAATAGATCCTTGCAGTGTCGGCAATAGACTGTTGGTAGCAATATTCTTTGGGAAGCAAGCTTTGGCAGCAACTTCTCCGACAGTGAGTTATCGGCTGAGGCATTCAACTCAGGTGAGTTTTGGTTTGAGCTTATTCTCGGGGATGATTTGGTCAAATAGATAAATTTAAATTGTTGAATGAGGTTTGAGTTGTTTTAATTGGGAATTTTGAATAATGTGGAAACTCCAAGGTTTGAGTTGACTTGTGGATGTAGTGAAGAGGACTTTTGTAGATAGTTATCCAAATTATATTGTCTTGGGGGTTTGACACGATGTAGAAGAACCCAGTTTATTTTGTTGTTCTTAAATATTTTTATTTAGATATTCATTTGAGTTGTAGCTAAATAAAAATGTATATATGTTGGTGACACAAGACCTTGACACGAGACGAGCATCTCGACGTCAGATTTGGACTAGATTTGGATATCTCTTATTGGAGGCGGGTACTTTGACTTATGTCTTTTGATATGCATGATAAAGTGTCTAACATATAGCAAGAATTGTGTTTCCATTTGATTCGGTTGGTCACTACATGATCTGTTACATGTTGTTTGTTTATTTATTATGCACTGCATGTTATTATTTATCTGACCATACATGCTTTCGGTAGTGACCCAACCATGTGATACATCATGTTCAGGACCTAGGGTTTATATGATACCCTATCTGTTTGTGTACCTTCCATCCGATATATTGACTTGTGGTACACCTTTTATTTATGTATGGATCTTGCTATGCTATTCATGAGATTGTCATGCTTAGTATCATGCATCATGTTTGCATGCTGTGCGATTGTCGGCTCCACTATGGTTGAGCCCATCGCCAGTTACATGTACTGCACACACCACCACCACCCATGGATTAGTGGTATATCAGGCAGGTGTGTGGCGGTTCTGTTGTTTGGCTCCGTTGGTCTGAGGACTCAGCGTGGTAGCCGGCAGTCAGTTCCGCTCTGTTTGGCTCCGTTGGCATTTAGTGTAGCAGCGTGGTAGCCGGCAGATGGTGGACTTTGTTTGGCTCCGTTGGTCAGGAGACTCAGCGTGGTAGCCGGCAGAGATTTTTCCTCCCCGTCATTGTGTACCGGGAGATGAGAGCATTGAGCTCCCCCATTTATGATTTGGGGCCAGAGGACAGGAGTACTCCGACAGCATTCCGTCCACTCAGTCACTATCAGGAGCAGTGATGTCCGAGTGCACAGTCACCATATGCATTTATTGCATTTTTATTGTTGTGATTGCTGCACTTATATGTTGCATTTGTATGGATGCATTTGATTGACATGCATACAGGATTATGATTTCTTCGGTCTGACGACATGTTACCTTTGTACCTTGATTTCGGTTAGTACAGTTATCTCCTGATTTCGTTTTAGTTGCATTTATTCCTTCTCGTATTCAGGAGACTGTACGCATGATTAGTGTTGTCTGTTATTTGTTTTATTATGCATATCAGTTGTACCTGCTGAGTGTTGGACTCACCCCGTCTCCATTGTTGATATTTTCAAGTTGAGGCTGTCCGGAGCAGTTCCAGTCGCTGGCCCCCCATCTGCACGTAGAGCCAGTTCTCTACTAGTTCGTTATTTGTTTTTATTTGGCCTTTTTCTATATCAGACTTTGTTTTAGTATTGTCTTTGGATTTTTCCTATGGATATTGTATGGAGTGATACCTTTTTGATGGATTTTTGATATGATATTGGATTTCATTCTACTACGTGCCTGCCTGGACGGCAGAAGAGGTGAGTTCATTGGATTTGAGCTTTACGAGTGTAGTTGAGTAGGGTGGATTTCGAGTCAGAGTCATATTGTTATTGAATATCTTTATAAACTGCGTGGTGTTTGTTTTAATTTGTGTTATTATTCCAGCCGCATGTGGCTGAGGTGTATAGTGCTTGTAGAAAAGTTTCAGATTGTCCGCCGTACAGGGGAGATGCTGCCGAAATTTCTTCGGACAGAGACTCCTCCGGGGCGTGACAATTTAGTGGTATCAGAGCAGGTATACGATACTTGCTATGCGTTTTGGATTTTCGAGATTTATCTGATACCAATTTATTTGGTATCAGAGAGAAGTTTTACGATCGTTTGTTTTTGTATTTTGGATATTGGGGATAACCTGATATCAATTTATTGGTATCAGAGTGCCAAAGTTTGGCGATACTTGTTTGATTCCCGTGTGTTGGATTTTCGAGATTTATCTGATACCAATTCATTTGTATCAGAGCAGGGTGTGATACCTGCTTTTGGTATTTTGGATATTTTTATACTAGCCCTAGTTGTGAGACATATTGGTCTGGGCAGTTATTTTCGGTTGCATGGATTTGTCCGTTTCGATTATGTTATGGACTTCCGTTTTGGATTTATATGGATTTCCGGTGTTTTTTTTTCTCGTACGGAATTCCGAGGTCATTTTGGGGACTGGACAGCGATGGAACATCTCCAGACGGCATATAGGTATAATGTTTAAATTTATAGTTTATGGTAGGTATTAGCATTCTTTATGTAGTACCTGTTTGGTTGTTGTAGCACATATTACATGTGATGGGTTAGCCATTGAGCATGGTTGACCTTAATAGAGATCAAGGATTATAGTCTCTAGTGATTTTTCTTATCATATCATCAGTAGTCTTAGCTTCTGTTACTACTCGTAGGAGATGGAGGCACATACCAGCCTCTGCTATTGTTAGCTGGGTAGTGGATGATACCTACAGACTCCTGTTGACTTAGCCAGTAGAGTTTTTATACTCATACCTTTTGGATTTTAGGGTACCGATACGATGGGAATTGGCCATTGGGGGTTATCATGTTTGATCATTGTTGAGAATGGTTTGAGGTTGAGGGATATTGTGAGATCAGGTATTGTGATATGTTGATTTCTAATGATTTATGAGGATAAATGTTATGTGGTTGTCTGATGATCATTACTAGATATTTGTTTTGATGATCTATTAGTGGATAACTATTTTGATGATTTACATTTGGGATATCGTTGATGGTGACATAATGAGTGTCATGTATGATATTTACAGGTTTGATGATTATAGTTGGTGCTCAGATTATAAAGTGGATGCTAGAGAGTTTACGGTTGAGAGTGCCCATGAAATTTTAATGAATCTGGTTAGTTGTTGTTGGTTAACAGGATGATAAAAATTGATATATGCTTCCTCTGATATTGGACTATGTGGATAAATAATGATCGATGTTTTGAATGCTAATATGCTCTTATGGGGAGTAGAGACTTATTCACCTGATATTGTTTGGGCTGATATTTTTGAGGATAAAAAAAAATGAGGGTGTTTTGATGATCTTGAATTCTGACTTTTGTCTTTTGGGTCGTACACATTTATACATATGATATTATGTGGGTTGACATTTTCTAGTTTGAGTTGATGTAATTAGTGTTGAGTTGATTCATGAACTGATTTAGTTATTTGACAATGTTGTATACCATTTTATCTTAGTTAATTTTCGTCAGTAAATATTGATTTACTCTTGTTAAATCGGTCAGTAGAAGACTGATTTATGTTTGTCGAGTTGGGTAGTTGTGGTTTGATATACCTTAGTTGCTTGTGGAGGATTAAGGTATTCTTGATTAGTTAGTAGATGAATGATTTAGTTTTGTTGGTTGATCAGTAGAGGATTTCCATACTCTATTTTTAGAGGTTCGAACCTTTAGGATATTTGTGCTTAGTTATGTATTTAAAGCACATTTGAGTACATGTTTTGTACTGACGTGGAAAGGACTGATTTAGCCATATATCACTGACGGCTTGGATAGGTTATAGAGGATCGATGTATCATATTCCATGAAGACTTTGACCGTGGACTGTATATACCTGGTGGGATAACTTAGAGGGTGCATTGGGATATGTGACCCTGCTGATGTAAGGAAGTGTAGAGCTAATTGCTTAACACTTGTGGGATACAATCGTTACTAGTGTATACTGGGAGAGTACATTTATACACTGGGAGAGTACATTTGGATTTATGATGATAAAATTTTCCCCATTAGATATGGTCTTGATAGTGTATGACATTGATTTGCAATGTTATACCATGGTGTGTATATCTTTCTTGTCCGATATTAGTTCCTTTGAACCTAGAGCAGGGTTGTTACTGGATGATTAGACTGCTTTATTTTGGGTTGCTTTTGATTGATGTATTCATGCTTGATACATATGCATGAATTTTGTTTAGATATACCCGTAACCCATGAGTGTTGGTAGCATAAGGTTGGTCTCTTTGGTTGAGCTGGTATGTTGATTTTGCATATCTATGTTGCATGTATATTATAATTGTTATGTGTTGTGGGAGTCCTATGGTAGACTGTCCATTTGCAAGTAGTATATGTATCCATGCTCTGATATGGTTTGAAGGTTCCTTGTGGATCATAGATATGTAGTTCGGTGTATGTATCTGGATGTATTATTGAAGATATCTTGTCAATTAAATCTGAGTTGTAGTATAAGTACATCGGTGGTGTTTTGATGGAGGCATTTTGTCGATTTAATCTGAGTTGTGATATGTACATATGTGTTTGGTGTGGTATCTGAGGTATCTTTTTGATTATGTTTGATTGTGAGTGCACCTGGGTTTAGTATGTTTTATTGGAAGTATATGTTGGTTATACTATATGTTATGTGAGTGTTGTTTGAGGTGTATTGTTGATTTTACCTATGTTGATTTTGCACACGGGTTCGGTATGTATTGTTGGAGATATCACGATGATTTATACCTATGTTGTGAGTATGTTTGGTGTGTACTAATTGGAGGATTATGTCGATCATACATATGTTGTGTGAGCATGTGTGCCAGGTATATATTGGTAGCAGCATGATGATTCTACTTATGCTGAATGCAGAATGTGGAGTGACTGCATTATGTCATTTGTTGGATTAACTCATCAACTAATTCTCCTATCAGTGGATGACCCACTAGGATGCTCATAGAGTTGATGATGGATTTGATTAGTTTACTAGGTTGTTATAGCCTAGGCTAACCACAGTGATTTGTGGTAGAGAGATCTCGTGCAGTCTCTAGTTGGATTGTTAGGTGCCTTGGACATTTATGGATCGTTTGTGGTGGAGCGGAGCTCCCACATATTATTGTTGGTTTGTGATAGAGCGTTGCTCTTACATATTGAGGATTTCTTGTGGTAGAGCGTTGCTCCCACATATGAGGTGTTTCCTGTGATGGGGCGTTACTCTCACACTGGATAATTTATTCTTTGGTGATATATGTTGTTGATGATCAGATTTTTCGATTTATTATCGGAGATCTTATGGATAAGAATGTCTGTGATACGGACATTATGTGTCTTGGTTTTTTTTTTTTTGGCCATATAGGTTTACAGTGCCCTAGATGTTTTTAGTGACATGATGGTTTTGGTATTCCCAGGATGATGGGATCGGTTTTCATTGTCTTTGTTGACGATGTTGTGGTCTATTTCGGATCCACGGTGAGTCACGCACATCATCTTTGCATAGTTCTAGAGATGTTTCGATGGAAATGTCTAGATGTGAAGATCAGTACTGCGTATTTTAGTTGTCTTCTGTGAGATGTTTGAGACACACGGTCACCAGTAGGAGTATACCGTGGTCACACAGGAGATCGATGTAGTTACCGTTGGGAATAGACGGAGTCTATAGAAGAAGCTCGTAACTTCCTATGTTTGACTCGATATTCCGGAGATACGTTGAGGGTTTCTCACGGATTGCTATGCTACTTACACGTTTGACCATGAAAGGCGTGAAGTTTACTTGGACTGAGGATTGCAAGACCAGCTTCTAGGAGCTGAAGCGGAGACTAGTGTTGGCTTTGATTTTTTTTTTTGGTTTTTACTTTCTGGAGAGGAAGGATTTGTCATCTACACCGACGCATCTCTACAAGGTATGGGTGCTGTTCTGATGCAGCACAGTAGAGTATTCTCATATGTTTCTAGATAGTTGAAGGAGCATGAGAAGAAATACACAGTTCATGATATGGAGTTGGCCGCTATTATTTTTACTCTAAAGATTTGGCGGCATTACCTGTATGATATTACATTGAGATTCTCACTGATCATCGAATCTCAAATGTCTGTTTTACTTGGAAGGAACTTAATCTTCGACAGAGGAGATGGATGGAGTTCCTGAAGGATTATGAGTGTACCATTAGCTATCACCCGGGAAAAGCTAATGTGGTTGCCGATGCACTTAGCCAGAAGTCCAAAGGGACTTTAACTTGCTACGAGTTGTGGTTATAGACTTGATTCAGGGTTTCTCTGTGTTAGACCTTGAGGAGCAGGGACAGACCGAGCAGGGTAGTCTTGTTACCATAATTGCTCAGTCGTCGATCAGGATGAGAATCCGAGAGGCCCAGTTGTTGGGACCTCATAGAGCTCAGCGAGGCAGAGTGGTCCTTACTATCGGACAGAGGATGTTAGAGGCATAAGACTGCTGGAAGTGTTATACTGACCGGAGTCGGAAACTCTTAGAGTTCTCCATTTACGACCATGTATTTTTGCGAGTTTCACTCACGAAAGGGGTGAAGAGATTGGCCTCAAAGGTAAGCTAGCTCCGCGATATATTGGACTTTTCCACATCTCGGAAAGGATTAGAGCGGTAGCTTACCGGTTGGCACTATCGCCGTCTTTGGCAGGCGTCCACAATGTATTCCACGTATCTATGCTGAGGAGATACGTACCTGACCCGACACATGTGCTGACAGATATCTCAGTTCCCGTTCAGCCTGACGTAACTTATGAGGTGATTCCGGTATGGATTATAGACCGGAAAGAGCGTTAATTGCGGAACAAGACTATCCGGCTGGTTAAAGTCGGATGATAGCATCATTCGGATGAGGAGGCTACTTGGGAGCTCAAGGATACGGTCCGAGCTCGATACCCTTATCTTTTCACTTGAGATATGTGATTAATTTACCGTTCAGCATTTATACTCTTATCTGTTGTTAGTATGTACTGATGGTAGATAACAAAATTTGGGGACCAAATTTTTATTAGTGGGGGAGAATGTAAAATACCAGAAATAGGCGAATATTAATAAGGGAATTTTCCGAAATTTTTCGGGAATTTTTCGGAGCTCGTACGGACGAGTTGCCGGGGATAAAAACGGGGTCCGGAAAAGCCTGTTTGTGCTACCTCATTTAAGCGAGGAAAAGTTTTATTTCTTTTCCTTTTTCTTTTTCTCTTTAATTTCTTTCTTCTCCCGATTTTTATCCCGCGGCACCGAAGCCTAACTCCTTTCTCCGCCCGTTCCTTTTCTCCTTCTTCCTCGAGCCGGTTTCCTCTCCCAAACCCGATCTTCTCCTCATCTCTCTCGCGTGCACACACTCTCCCCTCTGCCGCCGGCGACGAGAGCCGCCTCTCCTCTACTCTGCACAATGTCGACTCCGGACGGAAGTGCCGTCGGTCTTCCTTGTGTGCCCTAGCGCCGCGGCTTCCTCTGCCCTAGCCCGACTGATCCCCCTTCTCCTCTTCCGAGCGCCGGCAGCCGGCCAAGCTCCTTTGCCCTAACGTCGACAGTCGAGCCCTCTTCGTCGGGAGACCATGTGTCAAGCTGAGCCCTAGTCTCCAGCCGACGTCTCCTCGCCGGCAGTCCGAGTCCCTTCCACCTACGACCACTACAAGAGCTAGCCCACTAGTGTCGAGTTTCCTCTCGCACCTTTGCCAAGATTCCACCAGCCAACCTCACTGTGACCTAGCGCTGTCGCCGGATCCTTATCACCTCCGACCAGTGGAGAGGAAGAGCAACTAGTTGAGGGTTTTGGAGCAACAAATACGGCTGAGAGGTATAGGTATCGTGTCCTGTGGATTTGGAATTTTATGCGCTGTGGATTTCTTTTTTGATCCAGCAACTCACTTTGGGTTCGGACAGGAGCAAGGAATTCCAGCCTAGTCTTTTCCTCTGTTAAATCACCGGTAGAGAGGAAGAACTTGGCACCGTTGCAGGTAAGACATTTATGGGTATTTGGATTGATTGGGGATGCTGACATAGAGAGTAATAGATCCTTGCAGTGTCGGCAATAGACTGTTGGTAGCAATATTCTTTGGGAAGCAAGCTTTGGCAGCAACTTCTCCGACAGTGAGTTATCGGCTGAGGCATTCAACTCAGGTGAGTTTTGGTTTGAGCTTATTCTTGGGGATGATTTGGTCAAATAGATAAATTTAAATTGTCGAATGAGGTTTGAGTTGTTTTAATTGGGAATTTTGAATAATGTGGAAACTCCAAGGTTTGAGTTGACTTGTGGATGTAGTGAAGAGGACTTTTGTAGATAGTTATCCAAATTATATTGTCTTGGGGGTTTGACACGATGTAGAAGAACCCAGTTTATTTTGTTGTTCTTAAAGATTTTTATTTAGCTATTCATTTGAGTTGTAGCTAAATAAAAATGTATATATGTTGGTGACACAGGACCTTGACACGAGACGAGCATCTCGACGTCAGATTTGGACTAGATTTGGATATCTCTTATTGGAGGCGGGTACTTTGACTTATGTCTTTTGATATGCATGATAAAGTGTCTAACATATAGCAAGAATTGTGTTTCCATTTGATTCGGTTGGTCACTACATGATCGGTTACATGTTGTTTGTTTATTTATTATGCACTGCATGTTATTATTTATCTGACCATACATGCTTTCGGTAGTGACCCAACCATGTGATACATCATGTTCAGGACCTAGGGTTTATATGATACCCTATCTGTTTGTGTACCTTCCATCCGATATATTGACTTGTGGTACACCTTTTATTTATGTATGGATCTTGCTATGCTATTCATGAGATTGTCATGCTTAGTATCATGCATCATGTTTACATGCTGTGCGATTGTCGGCTCCACTATGGTTGAGCCCATCGCCAGTTACATGTACTGCACACACCACCACCACCCATGGATTAGTGGTATATCAGGCAGATGTGTGGCGGTTCTGCTGTTTGGCTCCGTTGGTCAGGTGACTCAGCGTGGTAGCCGGCGTCGATCCGCTCTGTTTGGCTCCGTTGGCATTTAGTGTAGCGTGGTAGCCGGCAGATGGTGGACTCTGTTTGGCTCCGTTGGTCGGAGACTCAGCGTGGTAGCCGGATCTTTCCCGTCATTGTGTACCGGGAGATGAGAGCATTGAGCTCCCCCATTTATGATTTGGGGCCAGAGGACAGGAGTACTCCGACAACATTCCGTCCACTCAGTCACTGTCAGGAGCAGTGATGTCCGAGTGCACGGTCACCATATGCATTTATTGCATTTTTATTGTTGTGATTGCTGCACTTATATGATGCATTTGTATGGATGCATTTGATTGACATGCATACAGGATTATGATTTCTTCGGTCTGACGACATGTTACCTTTGTACCTTGATTCCGGTTAGTACAATTATCTCCTGATTTCGTTTCAGTTGCATTTATTCCTTCTCGTATTCAGGAGACTGTACGCATGATTAGTGTTGTCTGTTATTTGTTTTATTATGCATATCAGTTGTACCTGCTGAGTGTTGGACTCACCCCGTCTCCATTGTTGATATTTTCAGGTTGAGGCTGTCCGGAGCAGTTCCAGTCGCTGGCCCCCCATCTGCACGTAGAGCCAGTTCTCTACTAGTTCGTTATTTGTTTTTATTTGGCTTTTTTCTATATCAGACTTTGTTTTAGTATTGTCTTTGGATTTTTCCTATGGATATTGTATGGAGTGATACCTTTTTGATGGATTTTTGATATGATATTGGATTTCATTCTACTACGTGCCTGCCTGGACGGCAGAAGAGGTGAGTTCGTTGGATTTGAGCTTTACGAGTGTAGTGGAGTAGGGTGGATTTCGAGTCAGAGTCCTATTGTTATTGAATATCTTTATAAACTGCGTGGTGTTTGTTTTAATTTGTGTTATTATTCCAGCCGCATGTGGCTGAGGTGTATAGTGCTTGTAGAAAAGTTTCAGATTGTCCGCCGTACAGGGGAGATGCTGCCGAAATTTCTTCGGACAGAGACTCCTCCGGGGCGTGACAAATATTTAGCTTAAAAAATTATTTTTAGATAAAAAGCATAGTTACAAACCTAAAATATTTGAACTTGCTTTTTTAAATATGGTTTATTTTCAAAAATAGTTAAAAACTGAACTTCTTTAAAAATTTTGAAATCTTAAAAAAATAATATTTTAACAAAATAAAAATTAATGGCTTAACCTTTCTTTCACTCTCTCTTAATTGATGTCAAAAATGAGTGTTTTGAGTTTTAGGGTATCCTAGAGTCCAAGCATGTAAAACAAAAATATAAAAATTGTTATTTATTTTCCTAATTTTTCATCTCATTCCTTCTAGGTTATCAAGCATGTTTAGCCTATGAGTTTGTGTGAGATGGAGTTATGTTAATCTTGAAGATAATTTTATCTATAATTTTGAAAAATATTTATGACATTTCAAACATAATTTAAGCTTAATTTGGATTTTTAAAAAATACTGAATTTCAGAATTTAAAATATACGTGTGAATTTTGAATGACTTTGAATTCCAAATTTTGGAATATAAGTTTAGATTTTGAATAAGTTCAAATTTCAAATTTTAAAATATAGGTGTAAATTTAAAATTTAACGATTAATTAACATTTGGAAAGAATTAAAATTTTGAAGGTTAATTATAATTTGAAAATCAATTAGATTTGAAAATTAATTAGATTGTGAAAGTTAATTATAGTTTTGAAATTAATTAAGCTTTTGAAATTAATTAAACTTTTGAAATTAATTAAACTTTTGTAATTAATTATAGTTTTTAAACTTTTGAGATTAATTAAAGTTTTGAAATTAATTAAAGTTTTGAAATTAATTATAGTTTTAAATTAATTAAACTTTTGAAATTAATTAAACTTTTGAGATTAATTAAAGTTTTAAAATTAATTAAGCTTTTAAAATTAATTAAACTTTTGAAATTAATTAAAGTTTTGTAATTAATTATAGTTTTGTAATTAATTAAACTTTTAAAATTAATTAAAGTTTTGAGATTAATTAAAATTTTGAAATTAATTATGCTTTTGAAATTAATTAAACTTTTGAAATGAATTAAAGTTTTGTAATTAATTAAAGTTTTAAAATTGATTAAGCTTTTGAAATTAATTATAGTTTTGAAATTAATTAAAAATTTTAAAATTAATCTTGTAATTAATTATAGTTTTTAAATTGATTAAGCGTTTGATTAAGTTAACTTAATTGAATTGAGTTTAATTAATTTGGGTTTAGTTAACTACTTTTTAAACTTAGGTCCATTTTACTCTTTTCTAGATTTTCAATCATGGAACCTTAATAATTTTGTGAGATGATTAATTTAAAGTTTGTGAGATGATAAATTTAATCTTCAATTTAAATTCAAATCTAAGGATTGATCTACATTTAAATTAAACTAAGGTTTAATAGTTAGTCAATTAAATATTTATTTCAATGATTGGCTTCCCGGCTATGGCGAGGCACTAGGCCTTCTTGGGTATGAGATCATCCACCACTTCTAAACAAAGCCTCTCAAATAAATTGAATATTTAATTTCCTTTCTTAAACGCCTAGGTCTAATTAGTCAAGTATAGATTAAGCCTAAGTCCTTATATATCCTAGTCTAAGCATGAATAATAAAAAGCAATAAATCAAGTATCAGACAATTCTATTTTATAATAAAAATAGTCTTTTTATTGGCTCCCCCTGAATCATAGTCTCGATAAGGTTTATCAAGGTAATGAATTTGATCCTTGAGGATCCAATATTGACCAAGTTCTACTTGATTAATCAAGTTAGACTTGGGGACCCATACTTGGACTAAGTTTCTATTTGATCTATTTACTAATGATAAGTAGGATCTAAATCTTTGTTTGGCCTTGTGTCCAATTCCAGTTCAGTTATATACGACCCTTTGTTTTCCAAGAATTAGGTCAAGGTTCTTGGAACCCAAAGTGAACCGTTCTAATGAGTCTTTGAGTTCTTTGACTTGAGTTTTTAAATTGGAATTTTCTTTCTTAACTTGCTCAGTCAAAGAACTCGAGTTAGTCACTTTCTTAAGGGATGTTGCCTCCTTTTGGAATGACTTAACCCGGACGTTGGATTTGACCAATTTTCTTAATAAATACGAAACTAAATTTTGTAAGCCATCTATGTTAGTACCAAAAATTAGAGAGCTTACAATGTGATTAGGCCCTTCGGAAATGGATACAAATCCGTGGCTTATCTCGGATTCGGGTTCTGATTCGTTGTTAGTTTCTAACTCGGACTCGATTTCGACAATGTATGCTTGTACTGGTAGAGCGAGGAAGCTTGTTTGCTTGTGTTCTTCTTCATCCGACTCTCCTGATGACTCGAACCACGTTGCCTTCAAGGCCTTCCTTCTTCTGTGCTTCTGGTTTGGACAGTCGGGCTTGTAGTGTCCTTTCTTATTGCAGTCGTAGCAAGTAACTCCTGATTTAGCCTTCGTATTCGATTGAGTCACCTTCTTCTTCTTTAATGCTTTCCGAACTAGTTTGACTAGTTCGGTGGTGATTTCGTCTTTGAGATCCGATTCGTCTTTGGATTTGGGTTCAGTTCGGCACTTGATTTTTGGTTCTCTTGTTCTGCTTGCACCTGCAATCAAAGCAATACCTTTCTCAGCCAAACGTGTATTAGTTTGTTCTTGCAATTCAAATTCTGAAAATAACTCGTCTAGTCTAATTAAAGAAAGGTCCTTAGATACTTTGTAAGCACCTACCATTGATGCCCACAAGGTATTTCTCGGAAAAGCATTAAGTGCATACCTTATTACGTCGCGGTTCTCCACTTTCTGCCCAATCGTGTGAAGTCCATTCAGTAGATCTTGTATACGAGCATGAAGCTAGCTCGCTGACTCACCATCCTGCATTGTTATATTATACAATTTATTTAACATTAAATCACGTTTACTTACCTTAGTATCGGAAGTATCTTCGTGCAGCTCGATCAGCTTCTCCCATAGTTCTTTTGCACTATTGAAGGGGTCGACCTGGTTTAACTCCTCTTTTGTTAAGCCACATTGGAGAGTGTAGGTCGCCTTGGCGTTGGCTTCTACTTTCTTCATTAAGGTTGTGCCCCAGTTCTCGCATGATACTAGTTTCCCAACGCCATCAAGTGGGAGTTCGAGGCCCATTTGGATGATTATTCACATCTCGACTTGCGCCTTGAGATGATACTCCATTTGGCCCTTCCAGTAGCCAAAATCCTCGCCAGAGAAGAGGGGTGGGCGTGCTGTGCTGTAACATTCTTAGTAGGCCATTGATTAAGAACTTCGCATACAAACAATACTATAACAAATGTTCCAAGACTTGGTCTTGGATTAGTAGTGCGGGAGAAAAATAAAAAAAAAAGTAATTTACTAATAAAATAATAAAATATTAGTAAAATATTAATAAAAATATTAAAATATATATTATTATAAATTTTTGAAAATACGATATTTCGCTTATACCGACCAATGGTGAAAAGATGAAAATGAATTTTTCAAAAATAGTTTTGGAGGGAAAAAATAAAAGGCGTAAGGTTTTATTTTTAACAAAAATAGATGAAAAAGTGACGAATAAGAATGCTCGAATGGTAGTTGTACCAATTCAGAGTGACCCCGCTCTGATACCAATTATAGGATCGAAAAGCGCTAGAGGGGGTGAATAACGCTCTTGGCTAATTCGTTCGTTTCGAGTAAACTCAAAGTAAATATGCAGCGAAAATAAGAGAGACAAATAAAACACAAACACCAAGGATTTACTTAGTTCGGAGCCTGTGGCGACTCCTACTCCAAGGCTTGCACGCGAGAGTGCTTTCGATTAGCAATCACTATAAGCTCGAGAATCTTTTACAAATAAGTAAATACAAGTATTGAACTTAAAAGATTATACCGACAATACAAAAGATGATGGAAGTAGTCGTTGATTGTCAGAACAGCAACTGAGCCTCGTTGAGTTGTTTTGGCGTAGAGCGCAACTTCGAAGATTGCTTGTAGAATTGTTGTTCGAAGTAGCTAACCGAGACCCCTTTTTATAGCAGCTTCAAGCCTAATCTAGATCCCCTAATCTTAGGGATCAAGCCTTGACTCGACCCGGATTGGTCGACCAATACCCTGGTTCGGTCGACCGAACCTACTGAACTTGCCCGGCCTTCCGTCCAGATGCAGCATCTCTGGATAGAGCTTGCGTTTGGTCGACCGATCCCTCTGTTCGATCAACCGATCAGCCGATGGTCTCTACCTCATCTAATCCAATCAACTCGCTCGACCAGGTCTCTGTCTATCTTCGGTTCAGTCGATCGATCCCGAGGTTCGGTCGACCGATCCCTCTGGTCAACCCTTCACCGAGAGTTGGATTTTGATCCTTTGTGTACTGGGGTTCGGTCGACCGATCAGGTCGTTCAGTCGACCGATCAAGGTTATGTCTGACCCTACAGAACTGTTAGTTTCCTGCAAAACAGAGTTAAATAATATGAAACGAATAAGCTGACAACCTTCGGACTGTCCGATTCTGACTTCATATTTCCTTTGGAAATCCTAGGTCGAACCGACGCTTACTATTCTCTCACTGGGGAACGTGTCCTCACCTACTCCTCTCAGGAGAGATTACTTGTTGTCAGATTGATCCTCCAGACCAACTGTACTTTTGCTCAACATTCGAAGCTTCTGGTCTTCATGCTGGATGTTCACTTCACGACCAAACTTCCACCTGGCTCGCGACACCAGGATTTCAACCTAAAGTTCCCAACTCTAGGATTTTGCCTGAAGCTCTTGACCTGCCAAGACTTTTTGCCTAGGGTTACCACCCCTAGGATTTTCCACATGTCTAACCGCAACTAGGGCTTTTGCCTAAGTACACTTATGACTTTTCCTGCAAGCTCATTCAAACATGTTAGATAACTAGTAACCTTAATTTTGAACCCTTTGTCATTATCAAAACATAGGTTTGATCATCTGATGCTTCCGCACCAACACAGTGGATTTTGACCAAAATCCACTAATAAACCTAGAGAGCTCCGATTATACCCATTTCAGTTCCTGTGGATTTCTGAGATTGTAAGGAGTTCAAATATACTATCCATTATTTATTTTGGCTTCTCGAGGGGTATTAAAATATTTTTAGAAGAATTGGCATGCAAAAGAAAGGAAAGAAAAAAGAGAAGAAGAAAGAGAATATACGTTGCATGCATAGGAGAAAAGAGAAGAGAGAGAGAAATGATAGAGAAAATAAAAAGAAAAATAATAAAATTTACTAGGAGAGCAGAATGGAAAGAGCACTATAGAAAGATACGTCTTTAGTAAATAACAAAATAGCATGCGCTTTTTAATAAATTCGAAAACTTACATATGCCTTTTGGTGACAAAATAGATTTGATACTATCACGAACACGTGACAATCTCAACTCTGTGGTGGTAATTAAGTGAAGTCATTACCTATTTGATTCTATCACGAACACGTGACAATCTCAACTCTGTGGTGGTAATTAAGTGAAGGCATTACCTTATTCCGTCCTTCATATGTTTGAAAGGGATAAATTAGCTTATTCAACTTTAATCAATCAATATGTTTAGACGGGGTACGAGATAATTTAAAGTAATATTTACATATGTCAGAAATTAAATCTTGTCTCTCTAATGGTAAGCCTTGAATATGAACTCCACTATATTCACAGGGACAACAATCTCAACTTGAAAGAATGATGGATGGTATTCTAGAGTTTAATTTTATCCTTCTAAAATTCAACCCCCTCTATATTTAATGTACTATTATCTTTTTTTTCTTAATGAATAATTGATCTAAGAATGTTGGATTGATGAATCATCTATTATGCATGCTATTTTTTAATTTATCTTGATAACTGATAAAAAAAATTTTAGGAAATCAAATTAATCACAAATGATACAAACTAAAAAATATTTACGTGGTTATATAACCAAGGGAGAGGTTCTATTCCTACTTCAAATTAATCACAAATGATACAAACTAAAAAATATTTACGTGGTTATATAACCAGGGAGAGGATTCTATTCCTACTTCAAATTAATCACAAATGATACAAACTAAAAAATATTTACGTGGTTATATAACCAGGGAGAGGATTCTATTCCTACTTCAATTGAGACAAGTGTCGAGGCTATATAACCTATAACCTGGGAAAGGATTCTATCCCTAGATCAATTGGGACAAGTGCCCCAACAGAACTAGGATATGGTTGACAGCTCTGGTCTCAACTCATAGTTGGGTCCAATATGAGTAGAGATTGAGCCTGTTGCTAACAGGACTTTCACTCGTGGTCGAGATACCTCTATGACTGAGGCCTCCATGGGCAAGACCTTTGTGATCGACTCTATGATTGAGACCTTTTTGTGGCCAAGATCTTTAATATCAATCAGTCCATATTATTAGATATATGTAAATAAAAAAAAGGTGGAAGAGAAAAAAAAATTATTATGAATGAAATTTTAATCTCACATTAAAAATTTTGAGATATATTAGTTAGTTTATATCAATTCATATATATAGATAATATGAATAAATATATGAGGAGAAATTCTCTTTCACATAGGAGTTTATAAATAAACAAAATGATCTCAAGATTCTTTGAAAGAGAGATGAATCGTCTTCCTTGATCATTATCAACTCAAAGTCATCCTATCTCTCTAATGTGGCATCCTCTAGGAGATAATAAATGGTTAGTACTCTTTCAATTATTTTATATAATTTTGTCTCATTTCGGAGTGAGATGAACCGTCCTCTTGAAACGATGTGATGGTTAATAAAATATTATCATATAAAATCTTAAGGTTAAAATTCAGTACGTTTGAGTATACCATTTATACTAATAATTATTCATGATTTATTTTTTTCATATTTATCTAAATACGAATTATCAAGGACACTTTGGACGAACAAATGACTTTTTATTATCCGAGTGAGATGAACCGGACCGATATGATACCCGCTCCGGTTCAATTCAAGCACGGCTCAGTGTCGTGACTCACACTTTTATTGAGAAGTGCCTGGACGGGGACCACCCCGCTTTAGATAACATCTGGACCGTCAATCAGTTCGAAGATAGGACGATTGGGCGGAAAGCATGAGGTCAAAGGTCCCATCATTCGTTTTCCTTTCCTTTGACTACACAACAGAATCGATTTGAAAAAGGGATTTAAAATGCTTTTGACTTGACTGTTACATCCCCTGCCTGTTGCCATCTTTTTCTTATCTTGCCCTCCTACTTTTAACTAATTCACAGGAATGCCACCACCAGATTTTATTTATTTTTGCGATTTTTAATCCACACTTATTCCTGTGATTAATCGTGATGAATAATCACAATTACATGAATAACTCGTGTCTTAGAATGTAATTTCACTAATGATGTGCACTATTTTGATTTTGAGAATAAATTTTTTGATTTTATTTATTTCGCATTTAATTATATGGAAATGGCATAACAGAAAATATGAGATGAGGCAGTGGCAATCTGGTGAAGAGGTAGGTCTTTGCTTGAAGCTGTCGCATCATCTTTCCCATGCTCCCTTTGAACAGTGTTCATGGTGTCACACCCACCCACCTTTCTTTATTCTTCTCCATTATTCTCCTCTTCCTCTTCTTCTTCCTCCTCATCCTCTCCTCCTCCTCCTCCTCCTCCTGGTTCCGCTCCATACTTATTTCCCGCTCCTTCTCCGTGAGCGGGTGCGCGGAGACACTCGCCTTGCACGTTGGATCGGCGGCGGGCGTCGAAGCCGAGGGTTTTTCTTTCCGAGGTTTGATCTTGACCTCTCTGAACTAATGTTCCATTTTATTTTATTTATTTATTTTTTTGCTCTCGGCGCAATTTCTAGCGTTTTTGTTACGAAAACATGATAGTTTGGGCGGACTTCGTCTACGATGGGAACACTAATTACATCTGGGATCTTGATTTGACCGTTGAATTAGTAAAAGCGGGATCTTTTTTGGGAAGTTTTGTTCACAAGTTAGAATTTGAGAACCTTGCTGTTTTAGTTTTCTCTGATAGTTTTCAGGAGAATGGGTTGAATTCGATGAATTGCGTTCTTGATTTTTCTTAAGAGTTTAGATTGATTGCATCATCCGGCAGCATAATTTGAATTGGTTCGATTCAACCTTTTGACTCGGAAGGTTTGCGCTTAAAGTTGTTCATTGGTGCATAGAAGACATTGTCTGCATTAATATCCTGTTTGGGTGGTCATCAGAGAAGTGCCCAACCAGTAATTGTTTTGTCAGCATTTACTCATCCGTTCAACGTGCCGTGGTTCTTATCTTTAAGCCACTTTTGTTGAACAGTTTCGAGACCACATAATTTAACATAAGATGGCAATTCTACTATGGTTTTTTTTAAGTACTTTGTTCAAGATGATTGATTTTGTTTGGTTAAGAATACACGAATAGTTCCTCTCATAGCTTCAATGTGAATTGAAGCATACACGACAATTAGGTAGATTGTTACTGATCTTTTTAGCCAAGTAGTCATGTAGATGGATTTGATAGTCATGAAAATTCTGAAGATAATCAATTTAATATATATGTATGTTGCTTCTTTTGCTGATATGGTTATGTTTACTTCTTTAGGGAAACCCAGCTTTTTGACACTTGCAAAATGGGCTGCTTCACCATTTTGAAGCAGAATAAGAAGAAGAAAAATGTGAGCTTTGCCAGCAAGAGACCACCAAAGTTGAATGAGAGCTCAACTTCTACACTTCCTGAACCAGAGTGCGATAAGCCATCTCTTCAGTCGGCCCCTCCAAGTTTCAGAAACAGAACAAGATCTTCTCAATCTATATCACCAAATGTGAGAGCTAGAGCATTATCTGATCCTCCTAGCCTTATCGTGGCAGATCGGGATGTTCTTGAATTTGATGATCAAGAAGAGTGCAAGGGTCGAAGTTGGCCAGTGAAGGATCAGCATTTCTCAAATCCGCTGCCACTTCCCCTTCCCTCACCACGCACCGACTCTGTTTTGAAGAATTTCTCAAGTTTTAAGTCAAACCAACCAATGAGTTCTAGTAACACCTCGGGTCCACTCCCATTACCGCAATCCAAGAAAGGGCTTCGGAATTTCTCATATGATGAAATTTCAATAGCTTCTCAACATTTCTCGCTTGAATTTGGCATTTCTGAAAGCAGCTCGATGACCGTTTGTAATGCAACTTTTGGTAATGAGATAACTTCAAAGAAGATTGAAGCCACAGTTACTTGCTTACAGCATTTCTCACAGGTAATTTATTTATATCCTAGAAATTTCTTCTTTGCACATTTTCTCTTTTGCTTTAGATACTTGTGGTGTTATATTTAGAATACTCAAACCTCTAAGCATCAATGTAACTTCCAGAAAGATTCGAATGCCATGTCTTATTTATGTACGGTTAATTCTACTTCAATTCACCCATTGTGAAGCTAGTATTTCATCTTTCTTCAGAATTTGATACTAGTGTTGTTTCCTTTTTCAGAATTGATCCAAGTTTCTTGTGAAATTCTGTTGAATCCTTAAGTGGGTGGATTTCATGGACTGTTTCTTTTAAATTTTAGCAACATGTTTATATTGATATGAGTATTTATGCATTAGTATTACCACTATAGGTGTTCTTTTTATTCATTGGGTGCATTCAAACAATTTCTAGAAAATTAATTGATTGATGTTGCTGCACCATAGTGATGGTTAAGTGAATAGTAATTTGTCATGTTTGACCTTTTTCAGAATTTGAAGGAATTTGCAAGTGAGGTGAATATAATAGCTTCACTACAGCATCCTAATCTTTGCAAGTTAATTGGGTATTATGCTCAAGATGGTTCTGATGAGAGAATGTTGATATATGAGAGGCTCTATCATGGGAGTTTGGACAGACTGCTCCATGGAAGATCAGATGGTCCTTCCATTGATTGGCTTACAAGGATAAAAGTGGCGGTCTGTGCTGCAAGAGGTCTTGCCTTCTTACATGAAGAAGGGCCTTTTCAGGTGAATTAACTTCATCCTTGATATGCCATGCACTGTATTTGATTTAAGATACGTCGAGACAAAATTAAATAATTTGAAGAATCTATTAGAAAGGTAGAAATTTAATTAGTTCTAGCATTTTGTTGACACAGTCTCAATAAGATTAGAGTTATGAAATTGACAAGTTTTCATTTTAACACATTGGAGATCATTTGGGGAGGATGATATGATGTCTATAAAATCAGGCACTGGGATCTTTGGCCATTTGTCTTTTTATTCAGACCCTGTGAAAGAACAAGTACTAAATTTTGCAAAATTATCAACGATTGCTTATTCTATATAAAACTATAACAATATTTACAATCTAATTCCATAAGACTTCTACACGTGTATATAAAAACTAACTATTTAAACCATGTTCTGAAGAATATCTAGCATCTTTAATTTTGTGCTTTAGCTGGTATCTTACATTGATATCATGTTTTTGATAATCAGGCAATGTATCATGAATTCTCTATTTCAAACATACAAGTTGACAAGGATTACAGTGCAAAACTCTCAGGATATGGATTTGCCAGTTACTACAACCTAGACACAAGCATATCGAATTCTTCTATCGTAAGTGGTTTAACTCAAGTTCCCAGTTTGATGCAGTTCGCCTGCTTGTTCCAGCAAATCGCCACTTACATAGTAACCTTTGCTGAGCTTATTCATTTATCGTTGATCAGGGCTCCGGGAACCTGTCAGTGGAGACCTTGGAGAAAGGATTACTGACTCCTAAAAGCAATGTTTGGAGTTTTGGAATTGTCCTTCTTGAACTACTGACTGGACGGAAGAATCTCGATGCCAGGTACGCTAAAGAAGAGCGCAATATTGTCAAATGGAGCAAGCCATTCCTTGCCGATGATTGCCTCCTATCATTTATCATGGATCCTCGAATCAAAGGACGTTTCCCTCCCAAAGCAGCACGAACAGTCGCAGATATAATATCGAAGTGCCTTCAGAAAGATCCTTCAGAAAGACCTACCATGAGGGCTATCGCTGAATCACTGGAAAATGTCCAAGAGATGAAATGCCTAAGCCGCTACCGTCTTAAAGAACCATCTGCAGTTTCTGGGAAAAGGATGCTGAAATCTCAAACGATAAATGGCATGGTCATCCCTGCACCACCGCCCACAACTGCTTTTTCGCCGTCACCTCCATCAATATCCCAACAGCTGTCGTTGCCGAGAACTTCATTTTCAATGCCACTGCGACTCCAGAACTGTTCGACCACAGCTTCATTTGAAGATAGTAGGATAAGCAGCCCCAGGAAACCCAGCTCTATGTTACATAGGTCGACCAGACTCGAAGGATTTTAACTGTTCATATATTCTTTATTTGAGTGTTTATGTTTGATGCTTTATTTGTGATTTCGATGTGGATACATGAAGTATAGATGTGCCTGTTGAAACAGGGTTGAGACAATTTGTAGATAGAAGATGAGTGTCAGGTTGCGTCGTCGCATTATGAATGAAAGAATCAGTTATCTAGTAGGGAGTGAACTTTGTTCGACATCTGTAAATAAAGTAAATGTGATCCTCTCGTATTAGAAAAGTTGGTTTGTTCATGAGTTTCCATTTGATGATGTGCAATAACTCATTGCTCAAAAACTCCTCCTTGTTAATGAGTTTAAACTGTTCCAACCTGCAGTTGTTTTGAGGTGATGATGATGCCTTTTCAAGTTTTTTTTTTTAAAATTTAAGTTTCCAGTTCTTCTGATTAATCTGAAAGTCATCAATTTGATTTTATAAAATTTTTTGATTGATCATCATGATAAAATCTAGAAGTTCGAATGGTTCGTTGCTCTGTAGCTAGTGTCACAATGCACCACGGTTAGAGTCGATCTGTCGATGGTTGGTTAACCGTGGAAGGGCCTTATCAGTGCACCATCGATTGCTTTGACTTGCCTACACCTCGCTTGGGTCAACCCATCCAACTGGATCGATCTCCCCATCAATTTTACAAGCGTGTTCATCTAACCAGTTTGATCACTTGGCACGCCCCATCTAGCAAGATGAATCTGACTTATCCAACTTGATCAATCCGACTGAGATGTTCAATTCAATCAATTGTAAAATTAACTAAGGAGAAAATAAAAAGACATTCCTATAAATTCAAAAAAAAATCCTTTAAAAATTATTAAAATAACACCGCACTTATAATTTGATAAAAAAATGAGTTTTGACTAAGGTTAAAATTGCTCCATCTTGGAACAGCCCGCCTTAAAGATATATTATTATAAAAGTGCAAGCAACTTTGATTAAAATTATACTATCTTGAAATAATTTTGACTAAAACTATGCTATCTCAGAATAATTTTAATTAACATTATTCCAAAATAAAAAATAGAGGGATATTTTATAATTTTAATTATGAATAAAATATTATTTTAATATATTTTGAAGGAGATTTTTTTAACAATATAGATTAAAAAATATCATTTTAATTTTCTACATCTAATAGGTCAATCTAGTTGGATGGAGGAATTGAGAAAAATATCTTATATAAAATACAAATAAAGTTGTTGAAATGAAAGAGAGCGTCATATGTTCTTTGTGATCGTAAATACTTCTAAGATTTAAAGAAAATTTTTACAAAATAACAATTAGAGTTGTTATGTTATATGAAGTTGAATGTTAGATTATGATTTGAATACATGAGTAAAAAAATGGAAATTACAAAGATGAAAATATTAAAATGAATATAAAGATATACAAAAAATAAACAAGATAAGAAATGAAATTAGTATGGAAAGAGTTAAGATTGTAGTTATTGAGGAAAAATTTCGAAAGACATGTTTAAAATGATACGTACATATACTTAGACGATCAATAAGTGCTCAATTAAACGATATAAAACTATGATAATATGCACATTAAATATGAAATGGAAAACCTAAAAAAAAATGAATTAATAATAATAAATAAAAATTATCGAATATAAATAATGAAATAGTAAAAAATAAAGTCCAATGATACTAATTTCACTTAACAAAATAAAACTTGATTATTATTATTATTGTAGTAGGTCATTCAACTTGTGCAACAAGGCACGCCTAAATGATACCTTCGACTTGTCCAACTCGCTTAGCATGTCCAAATAAATTAAGCCTCAGCTCATCTAAGTCATCCAACTCAGTTGATCAACTTGCAATCCTATTCCTTTTGAATTAGTAATCATAATTGTCTTTTTTACCACCATTATAGAAATTTTAACTCTAAAGAAATTCATGCAGAATAGATTAACTATTTCTAAAGAAATTCATATAGAATAGATTAACTATTTCTAAAGAAGACAAGAGCATTGCCTAGCCCCCTCAACTTCGATTCTTCTTTTGTTAATACCTGAAAATTTTACTACACAGGAATTTACTAGGTTTAGATTGTTAACTAAAACTCAAATTTTGGTACTATCAAGCTTCAGATCTACAAACAAAATGGTTTAGCACGTCCCAATCAGAAGGATCACCATTACAGCCTTCAAGATGCATATTGCCAAATGCGCCAAGGTATAGCTCAGATTTCAGCATGTTGGATGCGATTTTGTGTTTCTTGATTGTCAAGCGGCATGTACTGCGCCATGATAGCCCGAATCTCCGAGTCCATGTAGCTCTGAACAAAACAGGAAAGAAAGATTAGATGCTGGAGTTCAAATTTGTGAGCTAGAATGTTGTACCATAAACCAGGCTCACATGCTGGTACTTTACCGACGCACGGAAAACAGATAGTTGTTTACCGACACAGTCTAAATATTAACAGGGCTCAATTCGTTGTGTGGATGAAAAAGCATGAATGACACACAATGCTAGCACTAGAAAAGGCTCGAAAATAGCAAACTTTACCCTGATTCTGTACTTGTATACTGCATAGGCAACAACTCCAGCTACAACTAGGCCAAAGAAGATAACCCACAAAAAGCTCCAACCAACCTCTGTAGAAGGTCTTTTGCCTGGATACAGTAGGTATTATAGTCAATCTCATGTAGTAATAGTAGTTGAAACTATCTTTTCTAGTTAGTTTTCTTTTATTATTGATTGAAGAATATAGTTATTATGGATTTTTCAATGAAGTTTAGAGGTTCGGCTATACGCACTTATGCACATGTCATGGTCCTTTATGTATAGCAAATCATCACCGCAGCTGCACTCGTAGCTTCCCCAGGTGTTCTTGCACTTGCAGCCAGAGCATTGACAGGCTAACCTTTCCTTGCATTCGTCAACATCTGCGAAAGCGAATCATTGGTAGTAAAAATCATTGAATACGATAAAGAAACTAACAGTTTTTCACAGGAATAGCTATTCAAAATTCCCCATAATTTTCATGGAGTAAACATTCTTATTCTTGTGTTTGGCAGCATAAATTAATTTGGAATATTAATTTCCATGGAATTGTGATTTCCTATTCACAAGGAATAGTTATTAATTGTGTAATCCATCCTTCTTCGAATAATAGATATTGTTATTCTATTTGTCCCTCCAATGAATATTATTGTGAGCATGGATTGACCAGGTATGTATGGCGATCTCTTGGTGCACTAAGTGATGAAGCATGATGATCAATAGGCTTGTAAACGAACCAAGCATTCGCGAAAAAGCTTGGTATTCAGCAATTTACACAGATCAATTAAATAAACAAGTTTAAACAGCTCGTTAAACTAAACAAACAACTCGTTAAACTAAACAAACAAGCTTGAACACATGTGTTTAGCTCGTTGATGTTCGTGAACAATGTTTGTGAACAACACTCATTAATAAAACTCTTATCAATATACTAAATAAACAAAAAAATAAAATAAATAAATAAATAAATTTAAATTATCAAACTCCATAACTAATCAAACAAGTAAAAGTTTCAAACAATCAAACAAGCTTGAATTGAGAGTTCGATAACATTTAAACGAACCAAGCTTTAACTAAGCTCAAGCCAAGCTCGAATTGAGTGCTCAAGCCAAGCTTCAAACAAGCTCAAACTCATAAAAAATAAACCAAGTCAAGCTTAAACAATCATTTTAAAGGCTTCGTTCATTTTAAGCTTGGCTCGGCTCGGCTATCTTATCAAACAAGCTTGAACACTCCAAAGCTCGGCTTAGCTCGGCTTGTTTACTGCCCTAATGATCAGGATAGAAGACCTAAGCAAGTCAAGTGCGGCAATTCCATTAGGTTAGATAGGCTAATCAGATTATACAAGATGTACCATCTGGCTATGTAGGTTGAGAGCATCAGACAGGTCAGGTCAAACAGTTGGGTCAAGTAAAATGGGGCAGGTCAGGCCAAACAGTTGGGTCGAGTCAAATGGGCCTTGGTTACCCTATCCAACCAGGTTAATTCATAGACCGAACAACTTAGACCACCAACTAGGTGAAGCACTGACCCCGTGATTTATCTGCCTTCACATAACCTGGGGACGAGCTGTGAGGGGCGTTTGGGGTGAGCATAATCACCTTTTGCTACAATCGTAGTCGGGCCAAAATAGACTAGTAGATGAGTTAGAATAGGGTTGTATTTGTGAACAAGTACAATATTAACTCGATAAAAGCTCGTTTATGTTTGTTTGGTATTTAGAAATAAAATAAACAAATAAATTTGAACACTAGTGAGCTCAACTTTATAACATTCATTAACAAAAGTCATGAAAAATTCATGTATGACTTGATTATGACCTTGTCTAAAGTCGGATCATGATTTTATTTCTTGATTTTTATATTCAAATATATATATATATATATAATAGAATACATTTTATAAATTCTAATATAATATATGACAATATTTAAAAATGAAAAAAATAATAAAATTTGCTTTGTTGAACAAATATTTGAACTACATTTTAGATTCAATAATGGCTCTAGCCTTATTATTGAATGGTATAGCCCCCGGGCTTGGCAAATGCATGGTAGTTTGCTTGTAGTGGGCAAGGTTTGAGTACCAAGAAATGCATCACCGGTGTTCGTCCCGCCATGCACTTAACACATGATGAACTTCCATCAACGTGGGGTCGTTGCGTGGGGGATGTTAATGTGGCGGCTCCACATTTGGGCACCACAAGAATTTCAATAAACAATTTTAAACAACCTCATGAAGACAAATGAACTGAATGCAATCAAGCTCGACACAACTAGGTAACAACTCTACATTAGGCTAGTAGATTTGAACAAGTTGATCAAACAGGACAAATTGAATTGACTGATTGGATCAGGCAAGCGAACCGGTTAGGTCAGTTGGGGCAAGCAAGTTGACTCGAATAAGTCGGTCTAATTAAGAAGGGGCTATTAGTCAGACCAGGAAGGCAAACAAATGGATTGATAGCTCACTAGGGAAGGATGTGCCAAGTACATCAATGATGGCAAAAGGCGAATACACTCGCCCCCAGCGCCCCCGCCAACCCGTTCCAGGGCCAACACGGAGGAGAAATATTTCAATGTGCCAAGTACATCAATGAAATTAGACTAGGTGGATTGTTCGAGTCAGACAAAATATTTATGTAAGGATATTGTCATTAAGAATTCCTCTTCTATTTCATACAATATTCTTATGAATCAAACCTCAAAATAATGGTTTCAATACATTTTGATCCACTCAATCAAGAGCTGCCTACTTCACCTCGCCACAAATATGTAAATGAAGCGGGATAGGGTGGGGTAAATCACTTCGACCTGCTCTATGTTTTTCCTAAATTCCATGTCTATTCCACCAATCTAAGAAATGCTAACTAATTTTATTCTTTCTTTACTCCATTCTCCAGGAGAAAGTACAGACTAAGCATCGACAATAAAATAAATACCTTCACAATTGATTCCATCGCCCTTAAAGCCTGATGGGCATTTGCATCCCTCATCCTGCAAGTTGTTTATTCAGGTACTTAGAATTGAAAAGGACAGTGGGAACAAATGGTTTTAATCCCATTGTTTACCACACAAGCAGAATATGTCTTTCTATCCTGAGTTTTCTTCCAGCACCGTCCATTGTTGATCTCACACCTTCCTGCCCCAGAAGCTGAAATGAAGGCACATCATTAAATGGACTTCAAAGGAGTAACTTGTGATTATGCTACTGAATGCACTGAATACAGTTAAAACACTCAAAATAATCAAATTTGCATTGGTATGATTAGAAGAATAAAAGTAGAAACATGGCAAAGTCCAACAGCTGAATGGATTATCTCTCCGGAAAAAGTTAGGCAACCATGAAGATTGCTGCAATATACAATGTCATAGAAATTGTTCAACAGAATGTATTGAAGTTAACAAAATTTCTTCATAGACAACAAAGACGGTAAAGATTTTTAAGGAATAAAACTCGACTCTTCAATTAATGAGCAAGCAAAATGTTGTCCACATAACATTTGCATTAGATATTTAATTGCAAATCATGGCACCAGCACCAAGCACCGACAGGAATTTTATGTACTCTGCCACACTTTTTGTGTTAGTCAGACTTTGGTGGATACCGATTGAAATTACCCATTATAATATGATGATAGTTGTCAATTCAACATGAATGACTGGAAGGATAAACATCAAATTACTACTAACTGATACTGATATTATTTTCCCTCTCCAATACTGTCCCCCAAAACACAAAGGACAGTAAATTGCAAATCACTTTAGATGGTGACAAGCTAAAGCACCAACTAAACCACTGTGTTAGTTGGACCATGAAATGGGATATTAGGTCCCTGCACCCAACTCATTGAGTGAGCTACAATCCGTTAATGAGAACTTTACATAACAAAATGGCTGTGTAGAAATCTTGAAAGGTAGAGATTGTCCTTACATAATCATATTCCTTTCTTTTCCAGGTTCATAATAGGATCATTGCTTGGTCAGACCAGAAAATCACCAACAAGAAAAGGGCAACATGTTGTCTAACTAACTGTACCCAATATATTTGTAAGCGTTATCAACATTTGCAGTCAGAGATATAGTTAAATATTTAAATAAAAATAAAAGAATACTAAAAGTATGACTCCTTGTTCTAGTTCTAATATTCACCTTGCTCATAACTACTGCAGCTCCAAACCTTAAGGCAAGGTTATACTAGTATACAAATTTTAAACGTTGGCAATAAAAAGTATTCATAAAAATCATACTAAAGTTTTAGCAACTCCAGCTCCTGCTTAAATGAGACTGATGTAGTACCTTCACAATGGGTGTATCCATCACCCACAAACTTCACACCTTCCACAACAGGGCATTCACAAATTCTACCACGAAAAGTATCCTGGGTAAAGATAAGAACAAACCATGGTCAACTAAACATAATTATGTAATTGTTATGGTTATTGATGTACTACTAAATACCTTGCATGCAGTGATATTAGAAGCCTTATCCTGCCAACAGCCACCATTATTGTCCAGACATTCATTTGTTTCTATGTCTATATAATTAAAAAACAAATAAAACACCAGACAATTGACCATTAGTCATCTATCAGCTACAGCATAAAAGAGCTAAGAAATTGTAGCAATTAGAAGAGGCAAAAGTCCAAGTACCTTCACTCAAACAAACAGTTGGCTCAGTTGCCTCTTCAAAGCCAGCACAGATTGCTTTGAGCACTGCGGCCTTGTCTAGCTTGCCTAATAAAAGAAAGAACAATAAGTTAAACATAAGTTCCAAGGTAACAACAATCACTAAAGTACTGTTTAAAAGTTTACCCCTGTATTGCCTATTGTTGATAACAAGAGTTGGCAAAATAGTAACATCCCCACGGGAGTCCTTTCCAATCTAAGAACAGGAATCAAATTCAAAACATCAGGTGCATGAAATTGAATGCAATTTCAAATATAAGATAATGCAACAATTCAGAAAAAAAAAAGTTCCAACCTGTGCATCTTGTTCGGCTTTAAGCACTGGATTATTTTCATCTGCATCAGGATCGCCCATACATTGATTTATCTTCTTCAGATTAATGCCTGTTGGAGAAAGTCACATTATTATCGTAGATAAATATCATATATGTGGAAGAAATAATTATTATACTTTCTAATTCTTTAAATTTATTTTGAACCTAATGAACAGGCATACAACTATACACAATAAGACTAATTTAGATGCTCACCAAGTGATTTAATTACTGATTCAGCACAATCATTGGTATACTTCTTTTCCTTCATGGGACAACGTATTGCGAAGTCAGTCACATAATCCCACCACAGCCAAGGCTTCCCGCTTTCATTAGCAACCTTATGCAAGCACACTTGACGCAAGTTTTGGATTACAACATCTTTCCCATCATACCCTTTGCTGAAGTCCTGTTCAGGATCAGGTGCACAATATCTCCCATGGTTGATGCACTGAGACTTGCACTGCTTGCTCAAAAGAAAAGCTTCAGGACAGTACCATGTAATGTAGTGGGGAGTGAACTGTGTATAACCCTTTTTCTCTAGAATCTGTGCTGCTCCTTTGAAATTCTTAACAAATCGTATTTGACTGTCACATTTAGCACCACACTCATCGTTGCTATTTGTCCAGAATTCATATTCCACACGATCATCAGGATGGGGTAAAGACTCCCTCCAATCTAAATTGACGTTGACCATGTCAGCATTTTGAATTGCCTTCTTTAAGCTATCACCAAGGCTTTTAGGGATGAGTGCTGAAGGAATTGTGATGTTTTGTAGGTAGTCTGCCCTGCTATCCTCCTCCTCTGGTGTGTCCATTGTTATCAGAGGTTCTAATTTGTTATCGGCAACAAGAACAGCCCCAGCTCCAGCATTTTGTGCATGCCAAGCTTTTGCAGTGAAGTAACAATCTGCACATCACACCCACATTTTTTAAAAAAAAAAAAAGAATAAACATAATACAGTAAATTCAGTTTAGGCACTGTTATTTACTGAGTTCAGGAATGAACAAATTTCCTCTATCTTAAATAAACAAGGAGATTTAGGATTGCAAGATGGTGATGGGTAGGCAAATCAGAAGGGTAGACAAATAAATTATGAAAGAACAATTAAGCCCAAAAAAACTCACCTCCTCTGTCAACGAGAAGAAAGGTGGGGAACCCTCCCGGTTTCGATTTATACGAGATGTCGAAATTTTCAAAGCTCTGGCAACCCTTCCGGTTGGCTTTCGGATACGCTACGATCCCCACCATCGTCCCGCCATACTGAGGAACGCCAAAATTACCGATAGCACACTCGTAGATTCCCTTCAACGAATCCGGCGAAGTCACTCTCAGGCTATTCTTCTCCACGACGAACCTCCCCCGACACGATCCCCAGAGAATAAGCAAAACCCACACCCGAAACCACAGCATTTCTCCACAAATCTAACCAACTGAACCTCACAAAGAGGAAAAGAAGACAAAATATTAACGATTTAGGAAACCTCGCACACAAAGCTACAATATTTGGCTCGAAAACGGGACCAATGAGGTCGTCCGAGACGGAAAGCAAGCTTCTTTTTTTCACTTCCGAAGCAAAGATGCTACGGGCAAAGATATTTAGCACGAACCGCACGCAAGCGGGAAAGCGGTGGGAAGAGAAGGCGAAGGGAGACGGAAGGCGAGGTTAGGGTTCCTGATCGTCTTCGATCCGAGACGGAGAAAGAGAGCTCGAGCGGAGCGAAACGAGAGAGTGCGCAGCGACGCGGCGGCCTTCGCAGCTTTGCTTCCACCACTCCCACTAGTTTTTTAACCGACTTCTCGCTCGCCTGGTCTCGCCCTCTTCGCTCACGTGGATGTTATTATTAGAACTTCGGAGCAATTTCATTCCGCCCCCTCTAATATTTGAGGTATCCATAAATATTTTAAATAATTTAAATAGTAACATTTAACTAAATAAAAACGATTTAAATTTACTAATATTTACTAATTATCACGGAAGAAACGATTTAAATTTACTAATTATCACGGAAGAAACGATTTAAATTTTAGTGATGGACCAAACTTTGAGATGTTTATAATATTCCTTACTGAAAATGATGTAAAGCCTTTGGAGGAAATTTTGAGGGTGGACTTGCATTATTCGACTTAATAATTGGGAGTGTCATGGGAAACACATGACAAATATAAAATGAAGATAACTTAGTAAAAAATTTATACCATCCAATTTATCTAGTTTCACAATTTTCAAAGTTTTAAAATTATTAAAATACTCTTTAATATTTTTAAACTCTCCTTAATTTATCTCCAATTGCCTGAGCATTAAACTTGTTACTTTGCTCAGAAAAAAAAAGGACAAATGAGGTGGATAAAATAAATGTCATTGATAAATAAATAGTCTATTATAAGCTAATACATACTCAAGTAATTTCTTAATATTAACTAGTAAAACCTCACCATTAGCCACTAACTAAACTACATAACCACTACTTTAAATACATTAAACCTTGACAATTTCTAAAATCACTAACTTTCGCCACTAATTAAAACATGTTAATTCATTAATCCACTATCACACTACTATTTTATTAGTAATCCCTCTCTTCAATTAATATGCCAAATGCAACAATCAATTTAATAAGAATTCAAATTTTAAAATTCCACGTATAAACATCAAGTAGCTTTCTAAGCTTTTGAAATACAAGGAATTTGAAAGACTTTATCATTTGGTCATCACTTGTGCAGTAAACAACATTAATAATTTTATCATTTGTGAGATTTTTCAAGATACCTATTTACAGAAATAAAAATTTCAGTAAAACTTTGCACCACTTCAACAAAGAAAATAATATATAATACCAAGATCAAGCATCTTAAATTTCATCATCATGGTTTTTTAAATATTTCCAAACATAGATATGTTATTTCCAGTATAAATTAAGTCATCTATATATAAGCCAATTATCAATGTTTTTCCTCCATCTTCAATCTTATAAAAAGAGTATATTCATAAGAGCATTTTTTAAAACATTCCTTAAAAAAAGTTTCTATGAGATTATACCAATCTTATGGAGATTGTTTCTAATATTATAGAGCTTTCTTTAATCTATGGTGACAAAAAAAATGAATACACTCGCCCCCAGTGCCCCCACCAACCCGTCCCAAGGCTAACATGGAGAAGGTAAATCAGCTTTCTTTAATCTATGAACTTTATGCTTATTGTCAAATTTTACATAATCAGGAGGTTAATCGATAAATACCTCTTTTTTCAAATTTCCATAAAGGAATGTTAATTTTACATCTAACTGAAAGATAGGTCATGAATTTTGGGTTGACATCACTTTACCAATTTGATTATATCATGTCTTGTCATCAGAGCAAAAACTTCTTTATAATCAACAATAAATTCTTATTTATATCCCTTTGCTACCAAATGTGTCTTGTAATTGTCAATATCACCATTTTTTAAGCTTTGTCCTATAAACTGATTTTACACCAATTGCCTTTTGTCCTTTAAGAAGATCACATAACTCCTATTTTCAATTGTGTCTAAAATAAAATATTTCATAAGATGAGATTGATAGTGAAATTAAAGAGACACTCCTAATTATCTATATCTATATCATTAAACTTTTACAAATTATCAAAACAATCTTTCATTGATAATTTAATATCTAAAATATTTATTGGTGCTCAGCTATTAAAATAGCTCTAACAAAAATAGCAATTTACCAAAAGAAGTATCTAACTTTTTGAATTGTCCAAAATATATATCACACTTTGGTAATTATCAAAAGGTACATTAATATATTTAATCTTTCTATTTTACCCCTCTTGACAATTATGTCTGAATACAACCTCTCTCTCTACTCGTGGAAAGCAATCAAATTTCTTTCTTCTTTTCTCTCACCTATTAAATTTTATTCCATACGAATTAAATTTTTCAAAGCTTTGAACCACCACTAGTGAAGCCAAAAATAATAATAGAGAATATATTTGGACTCCTTATAATTTTAGAAATCCACATAACTTAAAATGGTTACAATATGAGGTCTCTAGGTTGATCAGTGGGTTCCGATCGAAACTCATTGATCGACCTAGAGACATTAGATTGTAACCATTTCAAGTTCTGTGAATTTTTAAAATTACAAGGAGTCCAAATATGCTCTCCATTCTTATTTTCAACTTTTCTACTAGTGGACTAGAGGTTTTGAAAAAATTAAATCGTTCTTCCATTTTTTTTTTTTTATTATTGTTGGGCCTCATATGGGGAGATATCAGGTTCAATGTGGGTCTGATCTCCCATGAGAGGCATGAGGAAAAAAAATAAAAAAGATGAAAAGAAATATTTTTTTTCAAAACCTCTGGACCACCTTTAGAAAAGCTAAAAATAACAATGGAGAACATATTTGAACTCCTTGTAATTTCAAAAATCCATAGAACCTGAAATAGTTGCAATCTGAAGTCTTTAGGTCAATCAGTGTGTTTTGGTCAAAATTCACTGATCGACCTAAAAACCTTAGATTGCAACCATTTTAGTTCCTATAAATTTCTAAAATTATTGGGCCTGATATGGAGAAATATCAGACTCATATTGAGCCTGATATAGGGAGATATTAGGTTCAACGTGGGTCTAATATCCTATAATAAGTTTGAGAAAAAAATTAAAAAAAAAAAAAAGGAAAAAGAGAATTTATTTTTTTCAAAACCTGAACCATCACTAGAAATGCCAAAAATATTAATGAAGAGCATATTTGAATTTCTTTTAATTTTAGAAATTTATAGGACTTGAAATGCTTGTAATCTAATGTTTCTAGGTCCATTAATGGATTTTGACTGAAACTCACTAATCGACCTACAGATGTCAGATTGTAATCATTTCAGGTCATGTGAATTTTTAAAATTGTAAGGAGTCCAAATATTCTCTCCATTATTATTTTCGACTTCAGTGGTACATAGGTTTTAAAAAATAATAATTTGTATTGAATAAAATTTAATAGATAAGAGAAAAGAAGAAAGATATTTGATTACTTTCCATAGGTGGAGAGAGAGAGATTGCATATATCAAGAGGGTAAAATAGGAATATTAAATATATTAACGAATCTTTTCATAATTACCACAGTGTAATACATCTTTGGGTCAATTTAAAAAAATTAGGTGCTCCTTTTGATAAATTACTGAATAAATTTAACTAAAATTACTTTATCTTAAAGATACACTATTCTAAGAGACACATGTAAGCAATTTGAATTATAGTTGTACTGTTTAGAATAATTTTGAGCTATAAGATGGAGCATAAAAAAAAAAAAATTGGATATAAAATTATGTGTGAGGGCGGGAACAGCCGAACAGATGAACTCCGTCGTCGTCGTCGTCGTCGTCGCCGTCGGGCGACAAGTTGCGACACTCATCGCCGAACCGAGCCGGTTCTTCTCTTCCTGCCCCCTCCTCCATTCCTCCACCTCTCGCCGTCCTCTTCTCTGCCTGTCGGAGAGAAAGCTGCGGCTCTATCGCAAGCCCTCGCTTCTCTCCTCGGCCATGGGATTCCGGCTACGGAAATTATTAACGAAACACATTTTAGTCGATAAAGCACCTGAAAAAATTAGCTTTTTTTTATATATATTTTTAAAGACAAATGAACTATTATATTAGACAAATTAAATGGGTATATATATATATGTTAATTAGTAACTAAAGATATCATCAATGAAATTAAGTTGTCTCGCTAGCTGCATTCGACGATCTCGATCTGCCTGTTCTGGTTGACTGGTGTAAATATATGTGTTTTTTCCCTGTTGAATTTTGTCAATAATGGAAATGAAATTTGTTGGATATTTAGAGAAAAGTCTATTACATTGGCAATTTGGCATGCTAGACGCGTTCAAACCATATTTAAACGAGCTTGCACTAAAATAGCATTCCTTCAACGATAATCAAGTTACTGATGGTTACCAAATAATGCTTCCGTCTAGTTATATCGATCCTCCTCCGTATCTGTGGAATCAGCCAACGTGCCTTGGCTCTATATCAATTAGTCCCAACACATTTAACGCTAGCACCGGTGGCGGAGCAGGACATTATACTCTACCCGGGAATCAGAAAAAAAAAAAAAAAAAAACCTCCTGGGCTAATTAAGATTTTATATCATACGCAATTAAGTTTTTCTCTTTTCTAACAACATTGGTTGTTGCCTTTAACTTTCTCTCTCTCACACACGTTCTTCCTTTCTCCCATAGCAAATTTGAGGTGCAGGCCCTCCTCAATGTCTCGGCCCCAGAGCTAAAGCCTAAGTAGACTAATATGTGGCTCCAGCCTTGACTGTCAGAGCAAAATACACACAAAAACTAACTAAACTAACCAAATAATGTATATTCCAAATAAACTCCACCGGTGCATGCACTCATCACAACAATATAACTTGGAGGTCAAAGACTCTAGAAGTGAACATAAAAATGTAAAGTGGATAAAATAAAGGGTTGGACAATCTTTGTGGGAGATAGAAGGAGTTTGCTAAATTGAAAAATATACGAAATCAATTTTAGACTTATCTATCAAGATTATTTGAGTGGATAATCTTAATTCTCAATTTGTCAAGTAGGGAAGAATGAGTTATTTGGGATGGCTGAGCTAGCTAACTGGAAAACTGAGTTGTCTTGTATGGTCGAGTTGCTTTATATAGCCAAGTTATCTTGTATGGTCAAGCTACTTTGGCCAAGTTGTCTTGTTGCAAATGAGTTGTCGAGCGCTCCCGAGGTAAGATGCAATGGTCAATTAATGACCATTTATTATCATTACTCACCGAGCTAGAAACGATAGCATTGACTCATTAATCATCAATTAATATAATGTATCACGACCAGTTCGACATTCAATGCACCCAGGTCATGTTCGTGCATGAGTCAATTTGATTTAGTACAATCTAGACCTTAGATTTGCACCCCATGTGGGTTCAGGTATGAGAAAGAGTCTCTCCCCATGCATATATTCATAACAACCATGTGTGTAAAACATTATAAACCAACCATATTGCTAAGAAATTTTCAATATGAGACTAAACTCTCATTCACAATGTAATCTCCTTTCACATCTCTTTTTCCATTCATATTTCCAATTATCCAGCAAATGAATGAAAACAGGGTATATGATAACATTTAACTATTGAATTTATTATATGACAGGTAAATTTTACGCTTTAAACATTCTCTTGTGAAGATATGTTTGTTTACTGGATGATAGTAAGTGTGATGTCGTTGAATTGTTCTGTCATATCTCACCTATGTCTCTTCTTGATACAATTCAATTTTCATGAATGTATTTGTTCTTCACTACAAAAAATATACATTTTGCGATGAATTTTGCAACAAATTAAAAAAAAATCACCACAAATTAATTTGTAATGAAATCTGCGATGAAAAAGTTTTCATTGTGAACAAGTTGTGATCAAATTTTGCGACAAAATAATATATATTCGTTATAAAATCTAAGACAAATTAGCTTTTCGTTGCAAATTTGGACGTAAACAATTCATTGCAAATTTGGACGAAAAATATTTTATTGCAAAATTTAAAGATATCAAATCTACGATGAAAGGCATATTTGTGATGAAAATTTTTGGTTGGGGGCTATTGTTGATGATCCTGTATGGAAGCTGAGAAGACGGACCTGCCAGCATGACGTGGCTGGAATGTTGACCGCATCTCCATGACCCGGAGGGTGAGCTGTCTTCTGTGTTAACCGAGTCGCCAAAAGTCCTCTGGTCAATAATCCCTACAGCCAACGACCGGGTTGCCCCGGTCTTTGGTACCTCGGTGCTCGAGGCGAATCCCACAAATATATAAGCAGTCGAATACTAATAACAGAATAGTGAAATAAATGCAGGAAAGGTACGGTAACGTACCCTGGCCCCGGGGGGGGGGGGGCGCCCTTAGATGGATGGGTGAACTGATCGCGCTACTGATCGAGTCGTCACGACCCTGACGAGTGGATGGATGTGAACCCGCTGAGGAACCAGATCTGAGGGTGACGACATGGAATCCGGTGAAGCCTGGATCCGGAAAGTGACATGTAGGCCGGGATATGACAATGGCTCGGAGGCCGATACGCGACACGCAGGCCGGATAGTACAGATAACTCACAAGCATAATAATGGTGCGAAGAATGAAATACCACGGCTTGATGGCCAGAACCAAATCGGCTCGCAGGCCGAACATCATCTTAGCCCGAAGGCCGGAGTAAACAAACCTGAGCTCGCCAGATGACGGTTGTCTAGAGAGTGACAGAGGCTGCTAAGGGAGGCAGAGGCGACACCCACAGCCATTGGAAACGACCGTGGTGATGGGAGACGCCACTGGCCACTAGGGAGGCGACGCCGGATGCCGGCGGCGACTGTGGCCGCGGGAGGAGGCAGTGACGGCTGCTGGCGGTGACTGCGGCCACGGGAGGATCGACGACAGTGAACGGTCGTGGCTCGTAGGACAGCGACAGTGGCCGGACATTTCTGCCGGCGGGAGGAGAGGTGAGGGAGAGAGGAGGCAGCCTCCCCTCGACGACATCCGTGTCGGCGAGAGGAGAAGACGATCTTGTCGGGGATAGGAAGAGGTAGAGGAAATGGCCCAGAGGCGAGCGCTGCCGGTGGATCTCTCCGGCAGCGGCGGCGAGAGCAGAAGCCTCTGCTTCGGTCCATGATGGTGGCGAACGAGTGAACCCGAGGGAGGAGATGGCGTCTCCGCTCGCGAGGGAGGGAGGCGGCTGAGATGTTACTGGGCGGCGTCGGTGTCGTTAGCGTGAGGGAAAGCTAATGGTGTTGGCTCTTGCGCGAGGATGGTGGCAGGGAAGCATGACCCCCCTTCCTCTCTGTGCTGGGCTGCGGCGGAGACCAAAAAACACGAACCCAGCCTCTCCCCAAAGTGAACAGTGCTCTCCTTTTAAAACCAAAACCTAATTTGATCCCAAATGTCCAAAATGCCCTTCTCTTTCCTCCAAATCTCTCTTCTGCCCCTTAATCACATCCGCATCACAAGCCTCCCCTTCAAGTCTAGTCGAAGGAGGTATAAGTCTGACTGACTAGACCAAGCCCACAATAGAATCGCTACTGAACGCGAAATCACTGGGCTCGTCTTATCATGTTGAACGAGTAGCTGTGGCGATGTCGAAAAGTGACATCGAGCGAGCGACAAGAAATAATGAGGTCCAAGCAACAGAAATAATGCTGATCGAGTAGAAAGACAAGCGATCGAGCCGAGCGCACGATCAAAAAGATACCGATCAGGCGATCGAAAAAATGCGAACTGAGTAATCGAGAGAGCATCGTGCGAGAGATGGTAGCGATGCCGAGCGAACTACAAGAAATAATGCCAAGTCGACAACTAGAACGATGCCGAGAGAGCGGCAGAACGTGATGCCGAGTGGCAGTAGAACGCCCAACGAGTGAAATGATAGTCGACCGAGCACCACATGGGATACCGAGCAGGCCGAGTGACCGAGCAAGTGATCGAGAAAATGTCGTCCAGTCGACTGTAAGATGCTGACTGAGCAATCAGAAGGATGTCTGGGTAGACGTCGGGCGACTGATGCCGAGCTCACAAATGCCAAGATAACGACCGGGCGATCAGAAGAATATCGATCGTGTGGATAGAAGCCGAGCAAACGATGTCGGGCGCACAACCGCGAAGATGCCGACCTGACGACCGAACGGGTGATGCCGAACGGGTGATTGAGAAGATGTCGGCGAGTCGACCATAAGATGCTAGCCAGACCATCGAGAGAATATCGAGCGTTCGAGTAGTTTGTGTATAGCCGAACGGATGGTTGAGTAATACCGGTCAGATGACTACAGGAGTGCTAAACGAGCGGCCCAAAGAATGCTGACCGGGCGATCATAAAATGTTGATCCGTCAATCGAATAATACCGAGCGAGATGATGATGCCCAGGAGACGATTACGGGAGAACGAAAAATACGGAGTTGGCGTCCCGAGTGGGTGTGAGGCTTATGCAACAAAAAGGCCTGGAGCCCGAGAGATGTCCCGGTCAGCGAACAATGGAGATACCCTAGTCCGAGGCCATTGGCGATAGCTTGATAAACTGGTTCATGCGCAGTGGAGACTGCTCGACCCCGAACGGGGGAGATAGAAGATCCGATAGGCTGGTCTGAGACCAGTGAAGACACTCGGCCCCGAATGGGGGAGATAGATGCTCTGATAAGCTCGACCCTGAACGGGGGAGATAGAAGATCCGATAAGCTGGTCCGAGACCAGTGACGACCGCTCGACCCCGAACGGGGGAGATAAAATATCTGAAACTGGTCTAATATCAATGATAATCATTCGACCCCGAACGGGGGAGATAAAATATCTGATGCTGGTCCGAGACCAGTGAAGAATACTCGACCCCAAATGGGGGAGATAAAATATCTGAAGCTGGTTCGAGACCAGTGACGAACGCTCGACCCCGAACGGGGGAGATAGGACATCTAATAAGCTCAACCCCGAACGGGGGAGAAAGAATATCCGATAAGCTCGACCCCGAACGAGGGAGATAGATGCTCTGATAAGCTCAACCCCGAACGGGGGAGAAAGAATATCTGATGCACTAGTCCGTGCAGCCGGGTTTTTATAGTTGCCGGTTCGACTCTGGGGTTTAATGTCGCCGCTCGACGGTCTTCAAGCCGGGGTTTTTATAGTCGCCGATCCGACTCTGGGATTTAACGTCGCCACTCGACGGTCTTCGGGTCAGGGTTTTATAGTCGCCGGTTCGACTCTGGGATTTAACATCGCCGCTCGACGGTTTTCGGGCCGGGGTTTTATAGTCGCCGGTTCGACTCTGGGATTTAACGTCACCACTCTACGGTCTTCGGGCAGGGGTTTTTATAGTCGCCAGTTCGACTCTGGGATTTAACGTCACCGCTCGACGGTCTTCAAGCCGGGGTTTTATAATCGCCGGTTCGACTCTGGGATTTAACGTCGCCGCTCGATGGTCTTCAGGCATAGCTCACACCCGGCCGATCGGCATGGGGTCTTCGGCATCGAGCCCTTGGCTCGGATAATATACGCCCGGCCGATCGGCACGGGGTTTTCGGCATCGAGCCCTTGTCTCGGAAAATATACGCCCAGCCGATCGACACGGGGTCTTCGGCATCGAGCCCGTGGCTCGGATAATATACGCCCGGCCGATCAGCATGGGGTCTTCGGCATCGACATCGGCATCGAGCCCGTGGCTCAGATAATATGCGCCCGACCGATCGGCATGGGGTCTTCGGCATCGAGCCCATGACTCGGATAATATACGCTCGACTGATCGGCACAGGGGTCTTCGGCATCGAGCCCTTGGCTCGGATAATATACGTCCGGCCGATCGGCATAGGGTCTTCGACATCGAGCCCTTGGCTCGGATAATATACACCCGGTCGATCGGCACGGGGTCTTCGGCATCGAGCCCTTGGCTCGGATGCCCTTGGCTCGGATAATATGCGTCCGGCTGATCGGCACGGGGTCTTCGGAATCGAGCCCGTGGCTCGGATAATATACGCCCGGTCGATCGACACGGGGTCTTCGGCATCGAGCCCATGACTCGAATAATATGCGCCCGGCCGATCGGCACGGGGTTTTCGGCATCGAGCCCTTGGTTCGGATAATATACGCCCGGTCGATCGGCACGGGGTCCTCGCTCAAGAAACTATGATAAATATTATGACCGAAAGAGAATGTAACTGAAAAACTGACCTGCCGACCAGCAGAAGATCTGACTTAATTTCTCGACTCCCGAATATCCGTGGAGTGAGGAGGATACGATATACTCGTCGCAACTCATCAAAGCCATGAGGATGGCAGAACTTTCCGGGTCGTCCGTCTTCACGTTCTAGACCAGGTGCGTTCCCACAAACGTCGCCAATTTGATCCTGTCGGGAAGCTGAGAAGACGGACCTGCCAGCGTGTCGTGGCTGGAATGTTGACCGCATCTCCATGACCCGGAGGATGAGCTGTCTTCTGTGTTGACCAAGTCGCTAAAAGTTCTCTGGTTAATAATCCCTACAGCCAGCGACCGGGTCGCCCCGGTCTCTAGTACCTCGGTGCTCGAGGCGAATCCCACAAATATATAAGGAGTCAAATACTAATAACAGAATAGTGAAATAAATGCAGGAAAGGTACGGTAACGTACCCTGACCCGGGGGGGGGGGGGCACCCTCGGATGGATGGGTGAACTGATCGCGCTGCTGACCGAGTCGTCACGGCCCTGATCAGTGGATGGATGTGAACCCGCTGAGGAACCAGATCTGAGGGTGATGACACGGAATCCGGTGAAGCCTGGATCCGGAAAGCTGCATGTAGGTCGGGATATGACAATGGCTCGCAGGCCGATACGCGACACGCAGGTCGGATAGTACATATAACTCACAAGCATAATAATGGTGCGAAGAATGAAATACCACGGCTCGATGGCCGGAACCAAATCGGCTCGCAGGTCGAACATCATCTTAGCCCAAAGGCCGGAGTAAACAAACCCGAGCTCGCCAGATGGCGGCTGTCTAGAGAGTGACAGAAGCTGCTAAGGAAGGCAGAGGCGACACCCACAGCCGTTGGAAACAGCCGTGGTGATGGGAGACGCCGCTGGCCACTGGAGGAGGCGACGCCGGATGCCAGCGGTGACTGTGGCCGCGGGAGGAGGCAGTGACGGCTGCTAGCAGTGACTGCAGCCACGGGAGGAGCGACTGCAGTGAACGGTCGTGGCTCGTAGGACAGCGACAGTGGCCAGACATTTCTGTCGGCGGGAGGAGAGGTGAGGGAGAGAGGAGGCAGCCTCCCCTCGACGACATCCGTGTCGACGAGAGGAGAAGACGATCCTGTCGGGGATAGGAAGAGGCAGAGGAAATGACCCAGAGGCGAGCGCTGCCGGCGGATCTCTCCGGCAGCGTCGGCGAGAGCAGAAGCCTCTGCTTCGGTCCATGATGGCGGCGGCCGAGTGAACCCGAGGGAGGAGATGGCGTCTCCGCTCGCGAGGGAGGGAGGCGGCTGAGATGTTACTGGGCGGCGTCGGTGTCGTCAGCGTGAGGGAAAGCTAATGGCGTTGGCTCTTACGCGAGGATGGCGGCAGGGAAGCATGACCCCCCTTCCTCTCTGTGCTGGGCTGCGGCGGAGACCAAAAAACACAAACCCGGCCTCTCCCCAAAGTGAACAGTGCTCTCCTTTTAAGACCAAAGCCTAATTTGATCCCAAATGTCCAAAATGCCCTTCTCTTTCCTCCAAATCTCTCTTTTGCCCCTTAATCACATCCGCATCAGTTGATAACCTTGGTTATCGATGTAAGGTTATTAAAAAAAACTTTGTTTGGTTTAGAGCATCTCTAATGGTTTGAAGGTTTTTGGGGTTTTTATATGGCCTCACAAAAAAGATGAAAGAGATTAAGAAGCTGGATTTGAAATTTCAAACCTAGCTTCTTAACACATATGAAAGAGAAAATAAAGGAGTTGGGAAAAAAAGTTCTATTGTGGATGTCTTTATATAATCGATGATTCCGGACTTATGATGCATATATGATACGTCTGTAATTTGGACCAGTGGCGGATTTACACTTGGACCCGAGGGGGGGGCCATGACCCCCCCAGTCCATGTGTAAAGTTTTGTAACGCCCGCCCCTCCACTAGTACCTTAGGAAGGACGGGGTTACTTACAATATACATGCATGCATAAATATAAATCATGGCAGCGGAAGTATATAAAATAATACACTAACTAAAAACTAAACTACTGATCATGCTATCATAAAAGCATATTAATAAAACATGGCATGTGAGCTATAAAATCATGTAACATCATAAACGTGTCAACATGCTAGTGCATATAACTTGATTCAATATTTACTACTTACAACATGATCATCTTACTAGAGCATAAAGCATGAAACATAAGTTCACATCAAGTATAAACCATCCAAAAGTATCTAGTAGGAAAAATAGTTCATAAGCAAAACTTAGAGAATGAATAAGTCTTGAAATATAAAATAGATCTTCTTTCCACCACGCCACTTCCACACACATCTTTGCTTTTCCTGTTGCTCCCTTAGTTTAGCCACTCTTTACCCTTTTCTGCAGTACAAGGAAAAGTAAACTATAAGCACATAGGCTTAGTAAGTTCCTTTCCTACTCACAAAAACAACCACAAATCATGAATCAAACATAAAGTGGTGACATGTTCTTTTAACCAACATCTAGATATAACAACTTGCATGTTATCATAAAGTAGTGCCATACTCATTTAAGCAAATCATACCATAGCATGTGAGAGTATAAACATAAAGTAGTAGCATGATCATTTAAGCATCATAGACATATCTTCAAGATCATCTTACTATAGCATAGAGGAAAACATATAGCATGAACATATAGATGCAAGATGTTCTTTTGAAAACATGAATCATGAAATGAGTATATGCCAAATGTCCTTTGAAAACATATATTAAATAAATACTTAAACATAATCTCAACATGAGGGCCCGGCTTTGTACCACATACATACATGAATGCGCGAATCCTAAGTAGATCCAAGGTAGCTAATCTTGAACCTACTAGGAACTAGGCCCGTTTCATTAACCATCGACATAGGGGCAACTTAGGAGCCAATCCCTTTTACTAGGTTCGTTTCATAGACCATCGACCTAGGTGCAACTTAGGAGCTCATCCCTGGTACAATCCATACAAAAGTAGAATAGCATACATGTTTCTTGTCATAGCATAGCATATCATGTTTCTTGTCATATCATAGCATATCATGTTTCTTGTCATATCATGGAGAGTGCTCTTAGTCCCAACTTAAGGGAAGCATCTCTTAGACTATCATGAAGACTGCTCTTAATCTCAATTTAAGGGAAGCATCTCTTAGGCCTTTCATCTTACATAAGCCTTGCATAAACATAACATGATGTCATAAAGTGCACATGACATATAACATATCATAGGAATCATAACATGATGGCATGAAGTGCACATAACATAAACCCTAGCTTTCTTAGTTTGGCCGAAACTTACAAGCCATGGTTCTAGGTTTTTTTTAAGCAACATAAAACATGAAACTTCACACTAACATCCTATAGTGGTTATACATCATAAGGAATCATAAGCAAGCATAGTTAGGTTTCTAATTTCCTCTAATTCCTTTTTATCTCTTCTTGGCCGAAACCCTAAGAGTATGGTGCTAGTTTCTAAGCAATATAAAGCATGAAAAACTTTAAACTAACAACATATAATGGGTTACACATCACAAGGAGTCATAGCAAGCATAGTTAGGTTTCTAAATTTCCCTTAATCCTTTTTATTCTTTGTGGCCGAAACATATAGTCATGAAATCATGGATTTTTCAACAACATAAAAACATGTAAATCACTAACATAAGTTCTCATGGTAACTACATAACATTTGAGACCTTAGGAACCCTAGGTAGCTTCTTGACCTAATCTTTCTTGTTGTGGCCGAAACATGTAGGCATGAAATCATGGATTTTTCAACAACATAAAAACATGTAAATCACTAACATAAGTTCTCAAGGTACTAACATAACATATGAGGCCTTAGAAACCCTAGGTAGCTGTTGGTGCAACCTTAGGTCAAGGTTGACCTGGTTGACCTGACTCGAGTTGACCTGACTCGAGTTGTGTTTTGATGTTTGACGATGTTTGACGAGAAGAGAAGTTCTATTCTTGATGTTTGACAAGAATAGATGTTTGGAAGAGTTGGTGCAACCGTAGGTCAAGGTTGACCTGGTTGACCTGATTCAGTGAAAAATCCAAGTATGGAGACTTGGCATTGGAAAAGTCCAAGTATGGAGACTTGGCACGGGAAAAGTCCAAACAGGGAGTTTGGCGCAGGGAAAAGTCCTGGTGAGTGAAGCCAGGCAGTCGGGAAATCCTGGTGAGTGAAGCCAGGTGAAAATCCTAGTGAGTGAAGCTAGGTGAAGGTGAAAGTCCTGGTGAGTGAAGCCAGGCATTCGGGAAAGTCCTGGTGAGTAAAGCCAGGCATTCGGGAAAGTCCTGGTGAGTGAAGCCAGGCAAGGGAAAGTCCTGGTGAGTGAAGCCAGGCAGATTGGAAATCCTGGTGAGTGAAGCCAGGTGAAAACCCTAGTGAGTGAAGCTAGGTGAAAGTCCTGGTGAGTTAAGCCGGGCAAGGGAAAATCCAGATGGATCAAGGGTGATCGGACATCTGGTGTTGGGAAGTCCAAGTAGATCAAGGGAGTGATCGGATACTTGGCACGAAGAGAAAAGTCCAAGTGGGTCAAAGGGATTGACCGGACACTTGGTGGGGAGTCCTAGCAGGTCAAGGGAGTGACTGGATGCTAGGCGCAATGTACCAACAGGTCAAGATTGACCGGATGTTGGTTTGGACTTGGTTTGGGCGAAAACCATGAGCTGGATCGATCTGGTGATCGATCCAGTGATACCGCGAATATTCTGATCGGTCTGGTGACCGATCAGTAACACATCAGTAGCATACTGTGTGATAACTGATCGGTCTGGTGACCGATCAGGAGTCGATCAGAAGCCGAAGAGGGGCTGATCGGTCTGGGGACCGATCAGTACAAAGCCTGATCGGTCCCCAGACCGATCAGGAAGTTCCCTGATCGATCTGTGGACCGATCAGTAGGTTCCCTGATCGGTCCATAGACCGATCAGGGCACTAGCCGTTGCGACGCAACGACTAGATTTCTTCCGTGCTTCTTTCTCCGCAGGTTATAAAAGGAGGGCTGCTGCTGCGAGCCTTTTTTCTCTCCTTCTTCCTTCTTTCTGTCCCTAAGTGCTGCTGTGCTTGAGCTTTGTTGAGCTTCTCCAAAGCTTCGCGTGAGCTTCCGGCTGGATCACCTGCTGTTGTAGGCGCTTAGAGCTGTTTCTTCTTTCAGTCGACGAGAAGGCAAGATTGTTTTTACACTTGTATTGTCTTCTGCTTTCTTGTATTTCTTATACATTCATCTTGCTGTTGCAAGAGTATTGTGGCGAGGTTTCTCCACCCATAAGGAGTTATTTTTAGCCGGTTTTCCGGGGACTCATCCACCGACGGATTGACTGGACTCGTCCACCTTACGGACACGCCGAGGAGTAGGAGCCCTAATCTCCGAACCTCGTTACATCGGTTTGTTTGAGGTTTGTCTTCTTTTCCTTCGTTTCTACGTGTTATTTTCCACTGCGCTAACCTAGTTTGTAGAAAGAAACGACGATTTGGTGTCGGCTATTCACACCCCCCTCTCTAGCCTCCGTACGAAGGATCCTAACAAGTGGTATTAGAGCGAGGCGCGCTCTTCGTCGGATTAACACCCGTGGGAGCACAAGCTAGAGAATGGATCTACTCGGAGAAGACATCACGTTTCCACCCTTCTACGAGTGCTGCGACTTCGCGTATTGGAAGGTAAGAATGAGGTATTTTCTTATGACTAACCTTGAAAATTGGAGTTGTGTTCAATTAGGTTTCAAGCCTCCTATGGACAAGAAAGGAGAAACCCTAGAGAAGAAGGAGTGGACCAAGGAGCAAATCCACCAATCAACCATCAATGATGAGGTAACGAAAATCATTGAATTCTCTTTACCTAATGATGTTTTGTGTAGGATAGGTGGATATAATGATGCCAAGGAGTTGTGGAATAACTTGGCAAAGTTCCATGAGGAGAACTCCACTTCAAGTCATGAAGAGGAGTCAAGTGAGCCAAGGAGTTCACATCATGGAGGAATGGATTTAGACGTTGAGGGCCACTCAACATCTAAAGAAGAAGAGGAGAGTTCTTCTTCAAGTTCGGAGCAAGAAGAAGAAGCTTCTACCTCCGGAAGGGATGAAGGAGAGAGCGTTCATCCATCCTCAAACCTAGGTAGCTCAAGCATTTTAATTTCTAGCAAATTACACATAATGTGTTTTGAGTGTAGGGAATTTGGGCACTACAAGAGTAAGTGTCCAAAGAGGGTTAGGAAGACTCCACCGGCGCCAAAGGTCAAGAAAGCCGGAGTCCCGATACGCAAAGGCAAAGAGCACGTGGTGTGCTTTCAATGCAAGCGAAGGGGACATTATCGGAGTCAATGTCCGAGGGGGAGGCAATCTCACAAGGACAAGAGACCGAGCACATCAATAGGGGGAGCTAAGGCAAACCCTAAGGTAACATTTAAGGCACATTCTTGCAATAATAATAAGACTCATGCTAGTAGTTTTATTGCAATTGTCAAGAATGATAAGCATGATAATCTTAGGAAACAATATATGTGCTTAGGAGCCAAACATGTAAGCCTAGATAAGGATAACATTAGGAAAGCCAACCCAAGAATTAACTCATCTAAGGCTAAGGAAAACCTAGGTAGGAATCCCAAATCAACTAGACATATGCCTAGGAATGCCTCAAAGAACAATGACAAATTAAAACTTGAGGTATTAGAGAAGGAGAATCAAGTCTTGAGGTCAAGACTTGATACTTTGGAAAAGGCTCTTAAGAACTTGGAGAAGTCATCTCTAGGGTTTAAGGGTCAAAAACCAATGTCCAAGGACAAGAAAGGTTTGGGTCACAAACCTAAGTCCCAAGTGGTCAAGCCCACTTATCATAATGTTCCATTCGATTATGGAACAAAATCTAGGGCTAGGAAGACCATCACCAAGATCACAAGGAGAGTCACCCCTAGAGTTGATCTTGATGAGTCCCAAATGACCAAGGCTTTAAAGCCTAAGAGGGTCATTAGGAGGGTTGCTAGGGAAGTTATCCCTAGTGAATATTTAGTGAGCCCAATGAGCTCAAATAGGTATTGGGTTCCTAAGAGCATCTTCTCTACCCCATAGATGGGTTAGAGAGTGTCAACTCCGATTAGAAGGGTAGTTAACCCAACTTCGAGGAAATTGACGCTCAAGGAGCATTTTCAAGGTTTTTGGGAACCTTTGAAAATGAAATGGGATATTTACTCTTTGGAAGAGTAAAATGTGCCATCATGGAAAATGATGATGTTAATTTCAATTGGCACAATTTGGAAAAATCTAGAGAACTCTTGAGGAAAAATGAAACATGCCAAGATTTGAGGATAAATTTGATCTTTAAGTGGCATGGATGAATCTAGAGTTCAAGAAGTGTCAAAATTAGGATTTTGGCATATTAGGGCAATCAAGGGTTAAAGCTTAAGTATTAGCTAAGGCTAAGGATACTTAGATAGGTAATCTAGGTATGTCTTATTCATGCTAAATCTTGCCATGATTATTTGCCCTCACATGTCATGACATCATGTTTAATTTTATCATTTGATATGTCATGATAAAGCTTAGGTTCTTTATATGTCATGCTTTAGTTAAGTTTCATACTTTATGCCATGACATCATGACATTGGCACATGTTTTCATTTATGATATTATTTCATGCCATGTCATCATCTCTTGCATTAATAATCAATGAAATTGATTTAAGGATAAAAGCACATTTTGATATTGAGATCAAATTGGTGTTTAGAAAATGCATGAGAACTTAGCCTAAGTTGACCTAAACCCATATCTCACATCAAAATTGACTTGAATGTGTTTGATACACCTTAGATGTGTGTGAGATATTAGGATGATGAGTTAGGATCAAGGTGCATAGTTCTTGTACCTAGATGAACCTAATTCAAAATTGGGGATCATAGGAAAGCTTATGTACAAGTCATGTACATTTAGCCCTAAGCTTATGGTCCTAAATTAAAAGGTTTAAAATCATTTTGAAATTGATTTGAAAAACCTTGATGAAGCTTCTCTAGTGATAGCATTCATCATTGAACAAAGTGATACAAAGTTTTTGAAACTTTGAGCTATTTCAAAACTTTTCAAACTTTGTATCAAGATTTGAAAATGGAAGTTATTTTCATAGAAAACTATTTTTCCTTGATAATATATGTTATGAGGAATATATCCTCAAAATTTTATAATTTTTAGAATTTTCTGGAATTTGTTGTGAGTTTCTGAATTTCGGGAGAAGGAAATCAGAACTCGAGTCTGTCCAAGGCTGGATCGGTCACTGGACCGATCCAGGGAAGGTTGGATCGGTCTGGGGACCGATCCAGAGGGGTCCTGATCGGTCCGGTGACCGATCAGGCGTGCTGAATTTGCTAAATTTCGACTGTGGTCTGAAATTTCAGTTGTGGGAGTTGAGTTTCGGGTTTCTAAAGGTTTGAAACTCTCCAAGACATTGTTGGTGCAATGGTCAAGGGAGAGTTGACCTTTAGGGGGAGTCTTAACTAATTGTCAAGGGGGAGTTGACTTTTAGGGGGAGTTTTTTTTTTTTTTTTTTTTACTCCTTAAGACTTTTGAGGATTATTGATATGGGATTGTCACTAAGTTGAGTGTTGAGTTTAGTATCAAGGGGAAAATTAAGGGTTTTAATGAAAGGTATGGGACTTTCATTAGGAAGAAACTCTTGACCTTGATTCCCTCTTTTTGATGTGTGTCAAAAAGGGGGAGAGATGTCCCAAGGGGGAGAGTGTAAGTTTTGGAAGAATGTTCAAGGAAGAACATTGGAAAACCTAAGTTAGGTTATCGGGTTAACCTAACTTGATTTTGGATTTTGTCAAACATCAAAAAGGGGGAGATTGTTGGTGCAACCTTAGGTCAAGGTTGACCTGGTTGACCTGACTCGAGTTGACCTGACTCGAGTTGTGTTTTGATGTTTGACGATGTTTGACGAGAAGAGAAGTTCTATTCTTGATGTTTGACAAGAATAGATGTTTGGAAGAGTTGGTGCAACCGTAGGTTAAGGTTGACCTGGTTGACCTGATTCGGTGAAAAGTCCAAGTATGGAGACTTGGCACTGGAAAAGTCCAAGTATGGAGACTTGGCATGGGAAAAGTCCAAACAGGGAGTTTGGCGCAGGGAAAAGTCCTGGTGAGTGAAGCCAGGCAGTCGGGAAATCCTGGTGAGTGAAGCCAGGTGAAAATCCTGGTGAGCAAGCATAGTTAGGTTTCTAAATTTCCCTTAATCCTTTTTATTCTTTGTGGCCGAAACATATAGTCATGAAATCATGGATTTTTCAACAACATAAAAACATGTAAATCACTAACATAAGTTCTCATGGTAACTACATAACATTTGAGACCTTAGGAACCCTAGGTAGCTTCTTGACCTAATCTTTCTTGTTGTGGCCGAAACATGTAGGCATGAAATCATGGATTTTTCAACAACATAAAAACATGTAAATCACTAACATAAGTTCTCAAGGTACTAACATAACATATGAGGCCTTAGAAACCCTAGGTAGCTGTTGGTGCAACCTTAGGTCAAGGTTGACCTGGTTGACCTGACTCGAGTTGACCTGACTCGAGTTGTGTTTTGATGTTTGACGATGTTTGACGAGAAGAGAAGTTCTATTCTTGATGTTTGACAAGAATAGATGTTTGGAAGAGTTGGTGCAACCGTAGGTCAAGGTTGACCTGGTTGACCTGATTCGGTGAAAAGTCCAAGTATGGAGACTTGGCATTGGAAAAGTCCAAGTATGGAGACTTGGCACGGGAAAAGTCCAAACAGGGAGTTTGGCGCAGGGAAAAGTCCTGGTGAGTGAAGCCAGGCAGTCGGGAAATCCTGGTGAGTGAAGCCAGGTGAAAATCCTAGTGAGTGAAGCTAGGTGAAGGTGAAAGTCCTGGTGAGTGAAGCCAGGCATTCGGGAAAGTCCTGGTGAGTAAAGCCAGGCATTCGGGAAAGTCCTGGTGAGTGAAGCCAGGCAAGGGAAAGTCCTGGTGAGTGAAGCCAGGCAGATTGAAAATCCTGGTGAGTGAAGCTAGGTGAAAGTCCTGGTGAGTTAAGCCGGGCAAGGGAAAATCCAGATGGATCAAGGGTGATCGGACATCTGGTGTTGGGAAGTCCAAGTAGATCAAGGGAGTGATCGGATACTTGGCACGAAGAGAAAAGTCCAAGTGGGTCAAAGGGATTGACCGGACACTTGGTGGGGAGTCCTAGCAGGTCAAGGGAGTGACTAGATGCTAGGCGCAATGTACCAACAGGTCAAGATTGACCGGATGTTGGTTTGAACTTGGTTTGGGCGAAAACCATGAGCTGGATCGATCTGGTGATCGATCCAGTGATACAGCGAATATTCTGATCGGTCTGGTGACCGATCAGGAGTCGATCAGAAGCCGAACAGGAGCAAGGCGCAAGAGGGGCTGATCGGTTTGGGGACCGATCAGCACAAAGCCTGATCGGTCCCCAGACCAATCAGGAAGTTCCCTGATCGGTCTGTGGACCGATCAGTAGGTTCCCTGATCGGTCCACAGACCGATCAGGGCACTAGCCGTTGCGACGCAACGGCTAGATTTCTTCCGTGCTTCTTTCTCCGCAGGTTATAAAAGGAGGGCTGCTGCTGCGAGCCTTTTTTTCTCTCCTTCTTCCTTCTTTCTGTCCCTAAGTGCTGCTGTGCTTGAGCTTTGTTGAGCTTCTCCAAAGCTTCGCGTGAGCTTCCGGCTGGATCACCTGCTGTTGTAGGCGCTTGGAGCTGTTGCTTCTTTCAGTCGACGAGAAGGCAAGATTGTTTTTACACTTGTATTGTCTTCTGCTTTCTTGTATTTCTTGTACATTCATCTTGCTGTTGCAAGAGTATTGTGGCGAGGTTTCTCCACCCATAAGGAGTTATTTTTAGCCGGTTTTCCGGGGACTCATCCACCGACGGATTGACTGGACTCGTCCACCTTACGGACACGCCGAGGAGTAGGAGCCCTAATCTCCGAACCTCGTTACATCGGTTTGTTTGAGGTTTGTCTTCTTTTCCTTCGTTTCTACGTGTTATTTTCCGCTGCGCTAACCTAGTTTGTAGAAAGAAAGGACGATTTGGTGTCGGCTATTCACACCCCCCTCTCTAGCCTCCGTACGAAGGATCCTAACAGTAGCTTCTTGACCTAACTCTTCTTGTTGTGGCCGAAACATATAGGCATGAAATCATGGATTTTTTTAACAACATAAAAACATGTAAATCACTAACATAAGTTCTCATGGTAACTACATAACATTTGAGACCTTAGGAACCCTAGGTAGCTTCTTGACCTAATCTTTCTTGTTGTGGCCAAAACATATAGGCATGAAATCATGGATTTTTCAACAACATAAAAACATGTAAATCACTAACATAAGTTCTCAAGGTACTAACATAACATATGAGACCTTAGAAACCCTAGGTAGCTTCTTGACCTAATCTTTCTTGTCATGGCCGAACCTAACCATAGGAAGCATGAAAACAACTACTTGTACTGCAGGCGAGGGGATACTTACTTCCTTTCGCTTGGTCCTAAGGAAAATTACCCTTGCTTTTGTGAAGTTTGCCTAGGAAGGAGGCCTTAGCTTGACTTCGGCAATGAGGAAGGAGAGCACTTTGGTTTTCGATGGAGAGAAGGAGGGAGGAAGAAGAGGGAAGAAAAAATGGAGTTCTTCTTTCCCTTTCTCTTATTTATGCTAAATGAAAGAAGAAGGCAAACTCCACTTTTCGTTGAAAGAAGAAGAAGAAAACTCAAGCTTTTCTTTCTAAGTGGAGGAACCCTTTCCTTACCTTTAACTACCATGTCCCCTTCCCTTCTAACAGCACATCCCTGCTGGGGCTATTGGTTATCACATACATGCATCTAACAAGAGGTCCAAGGTTCAAACCTTGGTCATGCCTCTTTTTGGTTCTATTTTTCTTTTATTTTGGAACAATCCATATAAGGCATATTCTAATTCATGCAACAATTCATATGAAATTATTAGGGATCCTATGGGTGTTACAAGTTTATTAATATTAGTTATAATATTAATTATGAGTAATAATATTATTAGTAAATATTAATTAAACATTTTGGTGGAAAAACATGTACGAGTTCCGAACTTTGCAAGAGGCGGCGACGTCGTTGCAGCGGCTCCTCTCTCCGGTGTTGTTGAACCAATGATCGTCGGATGTTAGACGTGGAGCGGTGGAGGTCTAGTGCAAGGAGAACATTCTCAAGCCCTATTTGAGAGAAAGGTACAATTTCCTTCTACTCCTTGCTAGCTAGTTCTTAGGGTTTTGAAACTCTTAAAACTGAGAAGGGAGAAAGAAAAAAAAAAACTATTTTTTTGATGTTTCCATGTTCTGATGTTCATTTCTAGTTTTCTACCACACTATGAAGGTTAGCTGTTAACACAAATTCATACCTTTATTTATGAATGAGGCAAACCTGCAAGGCAAGAAGAACATACACACAAGGGACGGGGGAGATAAATACCCAAAGTTCAAAGACCAAGATTCCATAAATTTTGTGAGAAAAAAATCTTAATATAATAATATTACATCACATGGTCCCCTTGTCCTACTATTTAGCTGCCGTGGGCCATGGCTCTGATTGAAGCAACCTATAGATTCATCCTTGCAGTTCTTTCTCAAAAACAAAATTATCTAAACTTCACAATTTTATTAGATTCCTTATTTTATTTGCTTTTCTCTTTTTTGCTGCATTATTTGATTTTGTTTGGCTTTCTCCCACTAAAATGATTAATTTTAGACATTTTAATCAAATCTTGTGATTTTAGAAATTAAACTACCTAAATGGCTAAATAGTTGAAATTAGAATTGTTGATTTAATATTTGATGAAATGATAAAAAGCATGATGTTTTTTTTTTATGATTTGTTATTATTCACTAACTTAATGTTTTATTTAATAGTGTTGTTATTAATTATTATTCACTTATTTGAAATAACATGAGTTTTCATTGTCAAAGGCTTCATATACTTCAAATGGGAAAATCTGTTACGATTGATAAGATTTTTCAAAGAAAGAGAGCAAATGAACATGATCCAGCTACTCCTATAACCCCATCAACAAGATCAAATAACAATGATCTTCCATCTGAAATCCCCTCTAAAAGATTCAAACATATAGAAACAGAAGATGTTGATCTCCATTCTTTAGAGCGTGATCCAGGATTGCGTCGACAAATTTGGGAATATCATCCTAACCAACGAGAGGAGATTCATCGAGCTTATTTGAATCTGAAGGTATATCAACCTATTCTTCGAGAATATTCATTAAATAAAAATATTAAGCACCCTCGAAGATTTCAGTCTGCTTGGTATGAACAATTTCCTTGGTTGGAGTATTCACCAGCTAAAGATAAGGCATATTGTTTTTCATGTTTTATCTTCAACAAGCCATTAGGATGCTCAAATCAAACTGCATTTATTGTTGATGGATTTGATAATTGGAAGAAAGTTCGAAATGGAAAAGCTTGTGCTTTCCTAGGCCATATAGGGAAAGATAATGTATCTTCACCCCCATCGTAATGCTGAAAAGGTATGCGAGGATTTGATGAACCAACCACAACATATATCAAGGAGATTCGACAATTTTAATGATGAACAAGTCACAGCTAATCGTCTTCGGTTAAAAGCTCATATACATGTGGTATTGTTGCTTGCACTTCAAGGAATTCCATTTAGGGGCCATGATGAGAAATTTAGTTCATCTGATCGTGGTAATTTTCTTGAATTTTTGGATGTGCTAACTATGTACAATTACGAACTTTCAAAAGCAATTGCGAAGCTCCAAAAAATGCCAAGTATACAAGTCACGATATTCAGAAACAAATACTTCATGTGATTTCCATGAGAGTGAAAAATGTAATTCGTGAAGAAATTGGAGTTGCCAAGTATTGCATAATTGTCGATGAATCTCGAGATGAATCAAAAAGAGAGCAAATGTCTATAGTATTGAGATTTGTTGATACTAATGGATTCATTCAAGAACGTTTTTTTGAGCTTGTTCATGTATGTGATACTGCGGCTTTGACTTTAAAGAATACCATATATTCTACTTTGGCTCACTATAATTTGGATGTTCAAAATATTAGAGGTCAAGGTTATGATGGTGCTAGTAATATGAGGGGTGAGTTTAATGGATTGCAAGCTTTGATTATAAAAGATTGTAGAGGTGCTTATTATGTTCATTGCTTTGCTCATCGGTTATAATTGGCTTTAGTTGCAGCATCAAAAAATGTGACACATATTCATCAATTTTTTGATAGATTGACTTTTATAGTTAATATTGTTGCTTCTTCATGTAAGCGTAATGATGAATTAAAGAATGCTGATGCGGATGACATTGCACATTTGATTACAATAAATGAACTCAAGACAGGGCGTGGACTTAATCAAATAGGTATTTTACAACGAGCTGTTGATACACGCTGGAGTTCTCATTTGAGATCATTGAAAGTCCTAATTAAGATGTTTAGTGCATCGTGTATGGTATTGTTCAAGGTTATGGATGATGGGCTTCCTTCTCAACGAGCAGATGCAACATCTGTTTATGATGAAATGACTTCTTTTGATTTTGTATTCATCTTGCATCTTATGAATGAGATTATGGGGATCACAGATATTCTTTGTCAGGCTTTACAAAGTAAGTCTCGGGATATTATAAATGCAATGGAGCTGATATTATCTACTAAGAATTTACTTCAACATATGCGGGATAATAAATGGAATGATTTGCTTGCAAAAGTGAAATCTTTTTGTGAACTTCTAAATATTGATATTCTTGATTTCAATGCTTCGTATATTGATAGACGAGGACGAGCCCTCGTTCGTCAAGACAATTTCACCATTGAGCATCATTATCAGGTAGACCTCTTTTATGCTTCTATAGATTCACAGTTGCAAGAAATTAATGTGCGATTTAGTGATGATGCTATGGAATTGCTCATTCTTAGTAATGCCTTAAATCCTCAAAATGCGATGGAGTCTTTCAAAATTGAGGATATTTGAAATTAGTTGAAAAGTTTTATGCCCAAGATTTTACAAGAGATGAAAAAGAGCAATTGGAGATGTAATTGAAGCATTACGAGCATAATGTAGTTAAAGGACCCGACTATAAAAATCTTTCAACCATTTCAGAATTATGTCAATGGTTGGTGAAGACTAACAAATCTGTTACATACAACCTCATTTTTAGAGTGATCATACTTGTGCTTACTCTTCCGGTTTCCACTGCTACTACAGAACGATCATTTTCTGCGATGAATATTGTGAAAACAAGGCTTCGGAGCAAAATGGAGGATACTTTTCTCTCGGATGTATTAATGGTATATATTGAGAGAGAAATTGCTAGAAATATGAGCATAGAAGATATCATTGAAGACTTTGAAAATTTAAAAGAACGTCGAATTCCTTTTAGTTAGAGGATTGTATTTGATACTTAATTAAATGTACATTAAGTTCATGGCTTGATCTTTGACTATGAGACTAATTTACAATTAGTTTTATGTCATTTCATTTATTTGAAAAAAAAAATCTACTGCTCTGTAAATTCAGCAAGTTTGTAGGTATGTTGGAGGTAGTTAATTCCTATTCGTTACTGTTCTGCACAATCTGGTGGAGAGTTTGGCTGTGGTGTAAAATCTTGGATTCCTATTTGCTCCCTATCCGTCTATAAAATCTGCTGCTTTGGGAAATCTGCCGCTCCTATTTGCTGTTGCTTTGTAAATTAAATTTAGCAAGTTCTAAAAAAAATCTGCTTCAAAAGTTTTTATTGGAGGTTTGATAAAATACATTTTAGAATATCTTATTGCCTTACTATTGATTTTCTGTTACACAACTTATGATGTCTTATTACTTTATAGGTTTTTCATTTGGCACTAAGGATTGAGTTTAAAAGAAGCATTTACAAATTATGAAGTTGTTGATGGTAAGTCGTGATTATTTTTTTGATTTCTTTTTAATCTTTGCAGTACATTATACTCACTGGTATTTATGCAGTTAGAGTCATTATTGACATGGAAAGTGGAAGGTCCAGACTCTAGAGGGTTTGGTTTTATGACTTTTACATGCAGTGAAGAAACTTCAGTTGCTATATGTGGCATGGATGGGAAGGTAAACATGTTTTTCTATTCTTTTTATTTATTTTAGATAATGTTAATAGAATATGTAGATGTTGTGGCATCATTCATTTTAAAAAAATATGAAAGTGATGGGCGCTTTATGGAATGCATAGTACAAATTAGTAATCTAATGGTATGGAATTTCATATAGACATTGATCATGTCCGAGCACTGAGTCGATGGACGCTGGGGACGTGGCGCTCTCCGCTGTCCTCTGATGATGGTGTAGACCTCCGGCGAACCTGCAAAGAAGCCGAGCCGGGAGGGGTTTCCCGGTGACGACCCTCCGACGCTCAAGTCAGGCAGTGAAGAAGAAGAGGAGCAAAGTAACGCTACTGTGGCTACAGGGATGAGAATCACATACCTCCGTCGAAGTCTGGGGGTCCTTATATAGGACCCCGAGGAGGCGCGAGCACGCTTCTAAATGCATGCACGCTTCCCCAAACATACCTCAGTAGGGTTGTGTCAGAAAAGCACGTCTGACGCCATTCCGCAATCGTCCAAGCATATTCCTGACATGACGGTGGAAACTTCCACCGTACGATACTCTGTCCGCTCCGGCCACCGACCACGCTGTTTGTCAGCGGCAGGTGTCTCGAGGACGATGTTACCAGCTGTCCCTTTTGTCCCTTTGCCTCTTGCCTGTTCCCGGGCCAGGCGGACCGGTCACTCAGCGCTCATGGCCTTCGGGAATGCGCATACCTCGGACCGGGCGGGGAAGCCCTGCTCATGTGCTAGGATGGGATTACGCCTTATTGTCATGTGGCTCGGCCGAGCGGCCTGTTTGCTCGGCCCAGAGACTCTTTCACCTTGAGCATCGGAAACCCGACCCCTGGTCGGGCTATCTTTCGTCCGGCTTGGGAGCCCCTGGTCGGATGTTCGGCCGGCCGAATGCTCGGTCGACCCGCCAGTCTGCTCGGCACGACCTCTGTCCGCTCAGCACGACCTTGGGGTTGACCCTCTTGACCATTGACCTCCACGTGTCGTTGACCTCCCGCCAACGAGGGTCCCCCGTCCTTACCACCGGATCACATGCCTCCCCCTCAAGTCTAGTCGAAGGAGGCGCTAAGTCCGACTGACTAGACTATGAGTTTGGACAAGCGACAGCCATCCTGTCACTCCCGGAAGTGTACCTCCGCTTGGCCACTATGGGGTCGAATGACGCCGGTCGGCTAACTACCGAGTGCTGCCCCATTGGCCCGTCGATAGCCTGTATTAATTTTCGCGGGATCTTCTCGGAATATGTGCAAATCTCCGTCATTATGGTTGAGCACGCGGGTTCTGCCTCGTGATGGGACTCATTAAATGCCCTCCTCTGACCGAGTGCCACGTGGTGCTGTTGACGTTATCGTACGGCCGCCGCCTTACGCCCGATGCGATGTTCATCGGTTTGAAATGGACGGTTGGATGCGGGCCTCGGGTTATGTGACCTGCATCCGATGGCTCGGGTGGATCGAGCCCATCCTTATAAAGCTCTCGTCACCTTCTTCCGCCGCACTTTCACCGTCGCGTGCTCAGAAGCCTTTTCCTGCGCTCCTTGCTCCGGTGACCTCGTTCCTCGGCACTCCGGCGACCCCGTGCCCTCTTCTTTCGATCCTCATCTTTTCTGTAAGGTTCTCTGCCTTTCTCTCTTCGGTTATGTGTTTTCTTTGCGTTCTTTGCCGCGTTTTCGCCTTTTGGTCACTGTTCCGTTCATCTCCCTCGAGCCCTTGTGTTTTCTCCCGATTTCTGCCTCCTCCACTGTTCCGGCGATAGCTAGCTCTTCCCAGCCCGCGGACCTTACTCTCGGCCCATGGTATACTACCATGGAGTCGCGGTTCGATCGGCGTGATACCGAGAACCTGATTAACGCTTTTGACATCCCTTCTTATTTCTAACTGATTTTACCTTCGCCTTCTGCTCGGCCACACAAACCTCCGCGCGGCGCTTTTTGTCTTTTCCGCGACCAATTCACAGCCGGTTTGAGATTTCCTCTCCACCCCTTCATCGTTGAAGTTTGCGACTTCTTTGGCATTCCGCTCACCCAGTTGGTTCCCAACACTTTTCGCCTTCTATGCGGAGTTGTGGTATTATTTAAGATACACAACATTCCCTTCCGCCCGAAAGTCTTCTATTATTTCTACTATCCCAAGCAGTCTGAGCCGGACACTTATTTGTTTCAGGCTCAGCCTGGTTTAGTCTTTTTTGATAAACTTCCCTCTTCCAACAAACATTGGAAAGAGAACTTCTTCTTTCTTTGTATTCCCGGGCGGCTCCCTTTCCGCACTCAATGGCAGGTCGGACCGCCCACCTCCCCCGAACTGAAGAGGTATAAAACCCGACCGGATTACCTTCAGGCAGCCAATATGCTCGCCGGTCTGAAGCTCGACATCAACAAGCTTCTTCCTGAAGGCGTGATGTATATGTTTGGCTTGAGTCCGAGCCGGACCCCCCTCCCGAGCAGCTTTGGTAAGAAATTTACTTTTGCATTTGCCTTGAGTTCTAATTGATTTTCTTCTCTTTTCCATATAGCGAACATCGTAATGGAGTCTGTGATGTTCGGGATCTTGAATAGAAAAACGACCGTGCTCGAGGCGGCAGCGACCAAGGAAATGGAGCAGTTGGGCATTGCTTTGGTCGGCTCTCACGAGGGTGAGAGCGAGGCAAATGCAGAGGAGTCGGCCGCTCGAGCTTCACCTGCGGAAGAGACTGGTGGTGCAACTTCCAGCAAGGGCCCTTCCGCTTCGCAGTGCAAGCGTCCGAGCGGACGGGCACCGCATCTCCCCGCGGCAAAGCGCCATCGGTCGAGGCGCTCTCCTCCGACCGGACCCCCTCCCAACTGGATCCGCCTGCGGACCCCATCGAAGCGGTGTCGGTCAGCTCTCTTCCTCCTGTACCCCGCCGAGTCCGCCGCTCGGGCATTCTATCCTCGATGTCTAGCCTAGCCTCTGATCCCTCGGCGTCCGCTCACACGACTCCGGGCCGGCGCCGCACTATTAAGGCCACCCTGCACCTCCCCACTGAGACGTTTATAGCTGAGTCTGATCAGCCGACGGCTCCTGAACACATGATCGAGGGGCCCCTTGTTGAGATGTGGGCGGACGCCCGGGCCCGTGTTGCAATGATACCGCTCGACAAACTGGCTGACAGCCACATGCAACAGTCCACAGGGGTAAGCCTCATTTCTGCTCTTTTATGTAGTCTTCCCGGTCGGCGTTTTAACACTCCTGCGTACATCAGAGATGGGTGGAAAACATCGCTGTCGCCAACCGTTTGTCCATGGTGGAGGAGGAGCTGAAGAGACTGAAGAGTCCGGGCGGCCCGTCTTCTTCTCAGGGCCCTTCCTATGCCGAGCTGCAAAAGGAGCTGGCCAAGACCAAGGAGTAGCTAGAGGCCGAGCGGAAGAAGACGACCGACCAGGCATACATGCTTGACCAGCTTGAAAAGCAGGTCAAAACTTATGACCGCAAGATAGAACTAGCAACCACTCGGAAGAATACCGCTATCTCCGATTTGGAAGCGAAGAATGTTGAAGCGAGGGCTCTGGAGCAGCGGGTGAAGGAGCTTGCGGATCTGTTGGACCGAGAGAAGAAGGGTCATTTGGTCGAGACGGCGGCTCTCAAGGATGATTTGAAGGTTGTGCAAGAGACTCTCGACGCTTCCCGTGCTGCCTTTACGGAGTATCAGGGGGCCGAGCCAAGCCTCTTTGATGCATGAGGCAGTCCTACATCCGCTCGGTCGACTTCGTCCAGAAGGTGTGAGATCAGCTCATCCTGGCATTCGAGTTGGCTATCACTGTCACTGCGGACCACCTGAAGGCACAAGGTCACTTGCCGGAGTCTTTCGTCATTCCCGTTCGGGAACATGCAGCTCTTCTCTCCACCATACCGAAAAGCGTTTTTGACTATCTTGAATGAAGTGTCTTTGACATTTTTGTATTTCTGCCACTCGGTCGACCAACTTTTGTTTGAACTGTACTTTTGCATGCAACTTTTGAATGCAACTTTCGTTTTGTTGCTTGTTTTCTCCTATTCGTCATTGGTAACCTTATGGCCCGAGCGGAATCTATTTCAAAAATGCTTCTACTCGTTGGTCCCTTCTGGGATATAGGATAGCCGTTCACCTGCCCTTAAGTGTCGGGCTTTGATGCGGCCGTACGACGACCTTCCGAGTGGAGTATTTATGGTCGCCACTTCGACCCTAGAGTTTAACGTCGCCGCTCGACGGTCTTCAGGCCGGGGGGTTTATAGTCTCCGGTCCGACTCTAGAGTTTAACGTCGCCGCTCGATGGTCTTCCAATCGGGGGGTTTATAGCCGCCGGTCCGACTCTAGAGTTTAACGTCGCCGCTCGACGGTCTTCAGGCCGGGGGGTTTATAGTTGCCGGTTCGACTCCAGAGTTTAACGTCGCCACTCGACGATATTCCGACCTGGGGGTTTATAGTCACCGGTTCGACTCTAGAGTTTAACGTCGCCGCTCGACGGTCTTCAGGTCGGGGGGTTTATAGTCGCCGGTTCGACTCTAGAGTTTAACGTCGCCACTCGACGATCTTCCGACCGGGGGGTTTATAGTCGCCGGTCCGACTCTAGAGTTTAACGTCGCCACTCGACGGTCTTCAGGCCGGGGGGTTTATAGTCGCCGGTTCGACTCTAGAGTTTAACGTCGTCGCTCGATGATCTTCCGACCGGGGGGTTTATAGTCGCCGGTCCGACTCTAGAGTTTAACGTCGTCGCTCGACGGTCTTCATGGAGTTTTACCGTTCGGCAACAAATGCTCATATCCTTTGTCTTTTTTAATTTTTACTCCTGCAGCCAAAAGATACAGACGAACAAGGCATACATGAGATAAATTGCACCGGCGCACCTTTTACCCCGCTCGGTACGGCTGGAGATGGTTTGCGCTCCACGGTCGTTCTAGTCGTCGTCCGTCCTCATCTTCCAGATAGTATGCACCCGATCGGAGCTTCTCGACGACTCTGAAGGGCCCCGCCCAGGGAGCTGCCATCTTACTCACATCGCCGACCGACTTCACCTTCTTCCATACTAGGTCGCCGACCTGGAATGCTCTGGGAATTACACGCCTGTTGTAATTCTGCTTCATTCTTTGCCGGTACGCCTTCAACCGGACGGCTGCTTTAGCTCGTGCTTCGTCAACTAGGTCCAACTCCAACTGTCTCCGCTCGGCGTTGTCCCCATCGTAGTTCTGGATCCGATTAGACTCGACTCCGATCTCGACTGGGACGACCGCTTCACCCCCATATACCAAGTGGAACGGTGTTACCCCCCGTTCCCTCCTTTGGGGTTGTGCGAATAGCCCATAGCATGCTGGGCAGCTCGTCCACCCAGCTTCCTCCCATGTGATCGAGCCGACCCCAAAGTATTCGCAGGATCTCCCGATTGGCTACTTCGGCTTGACCATTGCTTTGAGGATACGCGACGGAAGTGAAGTGTTGTTCGATGTCGTATCCCTTGCACCATTCTCCGAGATCCTGACCGACGAATTGCCGCCCGTTATCCTAAATGAGTCGACAAGGAATGTCAAACCGACAAATTATATGCTGCCAGATGAACTTCTTGACCATCTGCTCGGTTATTTTGGCCAGTGGTTCGGCTTTGATCCACTTGGAGAAATAGTCGACCGCCACTAATAAAAACTTCCGTTGCCCGGTCGCCATAGGGAAAGACCCTACTATATCCATACCCCACTGGCCGAATGGGCAGGACATAGTAAACACCTTCATCTTCTCCGTTGGCCTATGGGAGAAGCTGTGGAACTTCTGACAGGAAAGGCAGGTAGCGACGTTCCGAGCGGCGTCTTCCTGTAGAGTTGGCCAGAAGTATCCTGCCAGCAGGATCTTCCTAGCCAACGATCGCCCACTCGGATGACCTCCGCAAGATCCTTGATGTACTTCCTGGAGAATGTACTCTGCGTCCTCCGAGCTGACACACTTCAGTAGCGGGCGGGAGAACGCCTTTTTATAAAGCTGGTCCCCAATGAGCGTGAACCGGCCGGCTCTCCTCCTCAATAGCTGTTCTTCCTCCCGATCGGACGGCGTGGCCTCCGAACGCAAAAATTCTATTATGGTTGTTCTCCAATCGCTCGGGAATGTGAGGCCTTCCATCCGGTCGATGTGCGCCACCAAGGACACCTGCTCAATTGGCTGTTGGATGACGATCGGCGATATTGAGCTAGCGAGCTTGGCTAATTCATCCGCTGACTGGTTCTCAGCTCGGGGGATCTTCTGTATGACAACCTCGGTGAAGTTAGTTATGAACTTTTCAAAGGCCTCCACGTAGAGCCGAAGCCTTGCGCTGTTTATCTCGAAGGACCCCGAGAGTTACTGAGCGGCCAATTGGGAGTCAGAGTACAGTATCACTCGATGGGCTCCCACATGTCCCGCGGCCTGTAGGCCGGCTATGAGGGCCTCATATTCTGCCTCGTTATTTGTTGCCCGATAATCCAAACGGACGGATAGATGCATCCGCTCTTCTTGAGGAGAAAGTAGTAAAATACCTATTCCGCTCCCGAGCCGAGTGGACGATCCATCCACGAATACTTTCCACAAAGCTTCGGGCTCGAGATTCTGTACCTCCGTTACAAAATCTGCCAAGGACTGCGCCTTGATCGCCGAACGGGGCTGATACTGGATGTCGAATTCACTGAGCTCCATCGTCCACTTGATGAGCCGCCCGGACGCCTCAAGGTTCAAGAGTACTCTTCCCAGCGGGCTGTTTGTCATAACGATGATAGTATGCGACAAGAAATAAGGACGGAGCCTCCGTGCGGCCAGGACTAGGGTGAACGCGAGCTTCTCGAGACCAGTATAGCGGGACTCAGCATCTTTTAAGATGTGGCTCAAGAAATACACAGGCTGCTCTTCTCCGCCTCCCTTTACCAGTGCCGAGCCGACAGCATGCTCGGTTGATGACAGGTATATACGGAGCGGCTCACCCACGTTTGGTTTAGCCAGCACAGGTAGTGAGTTGAGATAGGCTTTTAGCTCTTCGAACGCCCGGTCGCACTCCTGATCCCATTGAAACTTGGTTGCTCGGCGCAAGATCTTGAAAAATGGCAAGCTCCGGTCGGCTGTCTTAGAGATGAATCTCGACAATGTCGTTATCCGGCCGGTGAGGCGTTGCACTTCCCTCAGATTCCTGGGAGGCGGCATGTCTTGCAGTGCTTTCACCTTGCTAGGGTTCGCCTCTATGCCCCGTTCGGTCACGATATATCCCAAGAAGCGCCCGCCTTTTGCCCCGAACATACATTTTTGGGGGTTCAGCTTGACTCCATACCTCCTCAGTGTTCGGAAGGTCTCCTCTATGTCTGTACAAAGATCCACCGCTCGAAGTGACTTGATTAGTATATCATCCACGTAGACTTCCAGGTTGCGCCCGATTTGCTCCCGGAACACTTTGTTCATTAGCCGCTGGTATGTGGCTCCGGCGTTTTTTAGTCCGAACGACATCACATTGTAGCAGTAAGTGCCATCCGCGGTGACGAAGCTGACTTTCTCTTGGACTTCTCGGGCGAGCGGCACCTGGTGGTAACCCTGGTATGCGTCCAGCATGCATATCAACTCGCACCCAGAGGTAGAGTCTACTAGCTGATCGATCCGGGACGAATAAAATTAATAGTTGGTCTATCTTTAATCAAATATTTGGTCAAGACTCTAAATTTAAAGTAATATTGATTCCTCTAACAATACTATTTAAATTTACCAACACCTCAAAACACCGTGAATTTTGCATGCCACGTTCGTGTGGACGTATACAAAATCAACATTTGTAAGAGGAGGGTTTTACCCATTAACTATCTTGTCAACGTAATTTTATGACAAAAAAAATTATCTCAAACACCGTTAATTTTGTATGCCACGTTAGTGTGGACGTATACAAAATCAATCATTTGTAAGAGGGGTTTTAACCCTTTAATTTTATTATCTTGTCAACCTAGTTTTATGACAAATTAATAGTTGGTTTCATTTGGTCATACAAATAATAGCAGTGACTCCGATGGGGAGGATACTATTAGATGTGTCTAAGTGTATACCATTACTTGACACTAAGTCCATTAATAAGATTATGCCCCTTCCGTTAGAGAAGATCACACGCTCTTAATTAACTTCCTATAGTCATCCAAAAATGGAAGTCTGTTCTAGTGATCTGCAAACAAGCTCATCCGTTATGGAGGAAGGCACTCAGAGCCAACGCGCAAACTTGTTTGCATCACTTACAAACCAGTAATGGAGACCATGGGATTTACTTAAAAATCTCTCTCCCACTTAGTTATTTATTAATGAGGAATTTTAACTATGCTAGCCTACTAAACTTGTAAACTAACATGCACACACAGCACAATATAAAAGCAATAAATAGAAAATCTAATTTTCAACTATTATGGATTTTATCTCTAGTTGTCCTCCGTTTGTTGTCATCCCAAGCTACTGCCATATTTGGCCACCGCCACCGGGTCTAGCTGTCGCCTCTATCTTGCTCCTAGTTCCGCTGCGCCTCTGGTCCTTAGAAGATTCCACGCTTTGCAAGATTCGATCCGCGACATAAATAGAATTTTACATTTTTGATCCTATATTCCATAAAAGGAATGTACATATATCTAGATCAAAAATAAAATCCTAATAAAACTAAATACATGTCCTTCTGTATTTTAATACAATTATGCACACACATATAAATGCCCTTGACATGTCGAAGGGTCCAATCACACACATAATAATTAAAAGCCATAATAGTTGGATCCTGCATCCACAAAGTTTGCACATCCTACTATTAACCTGCCTAAATTATGTATGACATGTGCATAATTAACCTAATACCAAATACACAGAGGCAAAACCCTAGCTCTGATACCAATTGTTAGTTGCTACTCGGAAAGCCTAGAGGTTCCACTGTACAAAAATTTTGTACAAAGGTCTGAACCTTTTCCTAGCTACCATGTGTTCTTTTAAATTAAATTTTGGATCGCCTGCGGAACTTAACACGTTTGATCCAAAACTTAATCTATTTGTTCTTTTAGGTTTTGACTTGGATCTCCTGCGGAACTTAACACGTTCGACCCAAATCACCTTAAGTTATTAATTCCATTAAATATTAATTTCCATAATCGGTTCCCAGTACTGACGTGGCGAGGCACATGGCCTTCTTGGATATGGGAGCAACCACCACCGACTAGACAAAACCTTTTATAGAAATCTAATATTTAATTTCCTAAAATAACTTTAGGTTAACCGAAAAGAACAATCAAATCACAAGGAAAAATAAAACAAAAGAACACAACTTCGAAAAACATATTCGAAATACTAGAACGTAAGCCTCTTGTATTTGGTATTATTTCCATAAATAATTAGTATGATGCGGAAAAGGAAAAACTACTAGTTATACCTTCTAGAAAGACCTCTTGATCTTCTACCGTATTCCTCTTCTAACCTCGGACGTTGTGTGGGCAACGATCTTCCGAGATGAGAAACCACCAACCACCTTCTTCTCCTCCCTAGCTAGGTTCGGCCAAAACAAAAGGGCTTCACCAAGGAAGAAGAAAAACACCAACCAAGCTCCAAGGGATGCAAGCTTTCTCTCCTTCTTCTTCTTCTTCTCCAAGTAGTATCCGGCCACCACAAGAACTCCAAGCAAGAGGGATGTTTCGGCCACCACAAAGAGGAAGAGAGGGAGAAGATGTTGGCCGGCCACACCAAGGAATAGGAGAGGGAGAATAATAGAGGTTATCACCCATGAAGGCATCCCTACCCCTTCTTTTATATTCCTTGGCTTTAGCAAATAAGGAAATTTATTTATAATAAAATTTTCTTAACTTTCTTTGACAATAATTAATTAAGAAAAATTTAATAAAATTTCTTAATCAACTAATCATGGCCGGCCACCTCAAATAGAAAAATTAGGAGAGTTTCAATCAACAATTAAAACTTCCTTATTTGTCTTTGGAAATTTTAAAAAATAAAATTTCCTTTTAAAATCCCTTCATGGTTGATAAAAAGAAATTTCTATAATTTTAATTTTCTACATGTGAATAATTTTCAAAGAGAAAAAATAAAATATCTTTCCAATCTACAAATAAGGAAAGAGATCTAATCTCTTTCTTTTAATCTTTTGTAGATCTTTTTAAAGAGAGATATTTTAATTTTAATTCTCTGTAATAAATTATATCTTCCACATAATAAAAATTAAAATTAAAATTCTTTTTTTAATTTAATGTGGCCGGCCCCCTCTAGCTTGGGTTCAAGCTAGGACCGGCCACCCTAAACCATGCTTAGGCCGGCCCTAGCTTGGTTCCCAAGCTAGCTTGGCCGGCCCCTTTAGGTGGATATAGAAGGTGGGTATAGGTGGGTATAGTACTCTATAAATAAGAGGCTACGATAGGGACCGAGAGGAGGAATTGGTTTTGGTCTCCCGATAAAATTAAGCATCCCATGTTCGCCCCGAACACACAACTTAATTTTATCAATAATAATTCATTCCACTAGAGAACTATTATTGAACTACCGCACCAATCCCAAATTACATTTTTGGGCTCCTTCTTATTATGAGTGTGTTAGTCTCCCTGTGTTTAAGATGTCGAATGCCCACTAGTTAAGTGAGTTACTGACAACTCATTCAATTAATATCTTAATCCAAGAGTAGTACCACTCAACCTTATCATCATGTCGGACTAAGTCCACCTGCAGGGTTTAACATGACAATCCTTATAAGCTCCTCTTGGGGACATTATCAACCTAGTATCTCTAGGACACAGTTTCCTTCTATAATCAACAACACACACTATAAGTGATATCATTTCCCAACTTATCGGGCTTATTGATTCATCGAACTAAATCTCACCCATTGATAAATTAAAGAAATAAATATCAAATATATGTGCTTGTTATTATATTAGGATTAAGAGCACACACTTCCATAATAACTGAGGTCTTTGTTTCTTTATAAAGTCAGTATAAAAGAAACGACCTCTAATGGTCCTACTCACTACACTCTAAGTGTACTAGTGTAATTATATAGTTAAGATAAACTAATTCCTAATTACACTACGACCTTACAATGATTTGTTCCTTTCCATTTTGGTCGTGAGCTACTGTTTATAATTTATAAGGTACTGATAACATGATCCTCTGTGTGTGACACCACACACCATGTTATCTACAATATAAATTAATTGAACAACTATATTTATCATAAATGTAGACATTTGACCAATGTGATTCTTATTTCTAGATAAATGTTTATACCAAAAGCTAGGCTTTTAGTATACATCCTAACAATCTCCCACTTATACTAAAAGACTAAGCTGCCATATCTGCTACCATACATCTGATTCCCAACCCTTCAACATGCCCATCAAAAGCTCTTGCCTTAAGGACCTTAGTGAAAGGATCTATAGATCATCACCTGATGCAATCTAGGCGGCAACAACTTCTCCTCGTTTATACAATTTCTCGTATTGGGTGGTACTTGCACTCTATTATGTTTACTTGCCTTATAGACTTATGGTTTCTTCGAGTTTGCTACTGCACCAATATTATAAAATAAATTGTAATAATCATTGGACAAACCAGAAATCATATCTAAGTCTATCTTGAGGTTATTGAGTCATTCAACTTTTATGGCCACCTCAGAGGCTTGCCATATACTAAGCTTCTATGGTGGAGTCTAGAAAAACACCTATGTTTATCACTCTTCCATAGTTATGACTTTACCTCCTAAAGTAAACACAAAACCCCGAGGTTGACTTATTATTGTCCCTATTGGAAGTCAAAATCCGTGCAACCCACAGGAACCAAATTAACTGCCTTGTAAGCTAGCATATAATCTCTAGTGCCTCTAAGGTACTAATATATGCTTTACTGCAGTCTAATGTCCTTGTCCAGGGTTACTTTGACATCTGCTAACTATGCCCTTGGCAAAACAGATTTCTGATCTCGTGCATAGCATACATTAGGCTTCCGACAGCCGAAGCATAAAGAACTGCCTTTATTTCCTTTATCTCCTTTGATGTCTACGGAGACATATCTTTAGATAAAATTACTCAATGCTAAAAAGGTAAGAAACCTTTCTTGGAGTTTTGCATGCTTAAAACGAGCAAGGTTTTTTTTTCGATGTATAAAGCTTGAGATAAGTAAAAGATTCTTTTCTTGCGATCCCTTATTACTTTGATCTCAAGAATATATGCATTCTCCCAAGTCCTTTATATCGAATTGTTTGGATAACCATACCCTTACTTCTGACAACATTTTGATATTGTTTCCAACTATCAAAAATGTTATCTACGTATAGTACAAGAAATACCACCACGTTTCCATCACACCTTTTATATACACAAGACTTATCCGGTTACTAAATAAATCCATAGGTTTGGATTACTTTGATAAATCGGATGTTCCAAGACCTTGAAGCTTTGCCTCAGTCCATAGACTGATTGAGCTTGCACACAAGATGCTCTTAGCCCTTTGCAATAAATCCTTCTGGTTGCTTTATATGGATGCTTTCTTAAAGACTTCCATTAAAGAATGCTGTCTTGACATCCACTTGCCAAATAGATAAAAGAATCCGGATAGACTTAAGCATGACTACCAGTGAAAAAGTTTCCTTTTTCATCAAGCCTTGCTTTGAAAGTTTCTACCTTCCTGTCTATCCCTCTTTTCCTATTATAGACCTTTTTACACCCAAAGGCTTTTACACCATTTGGTGGTTCTACAAGCTTCCAGACTTTTTTAGAATACATATATTCTAATTCTATTATTCATTACTCTTTGCCAAGATGCTGCATCTTTATCTTGGAGTGCTTCGTCATGTGTCTGGAGATCAGGTTCATGTCCTCCTGGGATCGAGTCCAAAAATTCTCCCAAAACATGAATCTTTTTAGGTTACCTAACAACCCTCCCACTATGATGAGGCACTTTCTGCAATTGTGTATCATTTGTGATACGTGTTGCAGTTTCCTTGTGGTATCTCATCTTGTACAGTTGGTACTAGATTAGACATGTCTTTTATTATTTCCGTAAGAACAAATTTACTTATGGGCACTTGGTTTATTACATAGTTCTTTTCTAAAAATCGGTCATTGATACTATCAATGACCTTCTGATTTTTAAGACTATAAACCTACTTTCATTTCTCTAGGATAACTCACAAACAAGTGAATTCCTGTCCAACTTATCATTGTCTCTCTTCAGCATATGTGCTGGACTACCCGAATCCGAATATGCTTCAAAATAGGCTTACGGCTATTCAACAATTCTATATGAGTAGAGAGTTCTGACTTTGGAAGGTACTATGTTCACTTCCGTTTCCAGAGTATATCCTTAAAATGAATTTGGTAATTTTCTAAATAACTCATCATTAATCTACTTATTTCCATAAGAGTCTTATACCTTCCTTTTTCTATACCATTCTGTTGGGGTATACCAGGTGTTGTTAGTTGGGATTGAATCCCTACTTCTGATAAGTGACTCCTAAATTCTCCCAAAAAGGTACTTGCCACTACGATCTCACCGTAGTGTCTTGATACGTTTACTTTGATGTTTCTCCACATCAGCCTCGTACTCTTTGAACTAATCAAAGCACTTAGACTTGCGACACATCAAGTAAATATATCCGTATCTCAAATAGTTGTCTATAAAATAGATGAGATATTTGAAAATACCTTTTGTTTGGATAGTCATAGGATCACACAAATCAGAATAAACCAATTCCTATATATCTTTGGCTCCATACCCCTTAGACTTAAAAGCTCCTTGGTTATTTTCCTTCCAAGTAAGACTCGCAGGTTGGAAAGATTTCCACTACTAATGAACCCAAAAGTTCATCAGCTACCAATGAATCCTACTTAAGTTAATATAACCTAGCCTTAGATGTCAAAGATATAATTGATTCATTTTCGAAGGTTGCTTTCTCTTAAGTTAGAAGATGTGTTACTAATTTCCATTTGTTACATCGTGAGAGTTATTGTATTATAAATTGTTAACCAACATAGCCTATTTTTCTTGATAACAACTTTGTTATCAAAATAGACACAATATCTATTCTATAATAGTTTAGAAACTGAAATCAGGTTCTTTCTAAACTTAGTATGTAAAGACAATTCCTAATAATCCAAATTTTATTCCTATTAGAGAATAAACCTCTCCCACTGCAACAGCTGCTACTTTTGCAGTAGTGCCCATGTGGACGGTGTTTTTTATTTTCATTTAGTTGTCGGGTTTCCTGGAACCCTGCAATGAATTGCAGACATGATCAGTGGCTCCCATATCTACACACCAGGTACCGGTAGATAACTCCACTAAACATGTATCAACTAATGAATAAAATACACCTATATTGTTCTTAGTTCTAAGAGGACAGTCTACCTTAATGTCCAAATCCTATTTCCAATCAATTATAATTGGGACCACTAAGTCTATCCTAAAGTATATCAGCTAGGGATTGACCATCATCCTAAGAATCACAAAAATATTTGGTTAAAACCAACTCATTAAAAATCCCCATGAATTTTGTATGCCACGTTAGTGTGGACGTATACAAATTCAAAGAGGAAATTTTATCATTTATCTCGTCAACCTTACTTTATGAAGAATAAAATTAATAGTTGGTCTATCTTTAATCAAATATTTGGTCAAGACTCTAAATTTAAAGTAATATTGATTCCTCTAACAATACTATTTAAATTTACCAACACCTCAAAACACCGTGAATTTTGCATGCCACGTTCGTGTGGACGTATACAAAATCAACATTTGTAAGAGGAGGGTTTTACCCATTAACTATCTTGTCAACGTAACTTTATGACAAATAAAATTATCTCAAACACCGTTAATTTTGTATGCCACGTTAGTGTGGACGTATACAAAATCAATCATTTGTAAGAGGGGTTTTAACCCTTTAATTTTATTATCTTGTCAACCTAGTTTTATGACAAATTAATAGTTGGTTTCATTTGGTCATACAAATAATAGCAGTGACTCCGATGGGGAGGATACTATTAGATGTGTCTAAGTGTATACCATTACTTGACACTAAGTCCATTAATAAGATTATGCCCCTTCCGTTAGAGAAGATCACACGCTCTTAATTAACTTCCTATAGTCATCCAAAAATGGAAGTCTGTTCTAGTGATCTGAAAACAAGCTCATCCGTTATGGAGGAGGCACTCAGAGCCAACGCGCAAACTTGTTTGCATCACTTACAAACCAGTAATGGAGACCATGGGATTTACTTAAAAATCCCTCTCCCACTTAGTTATTTATTAATGAGGAATTTTAACTATGCTAGCCTACTAAACTTGTAAACTAACATGCACACACAGCACAATATAAAAGCAATAAATAGAAAATCTAATTTTCAACTATTATGGATTTTATCTCTAGTTGTCCTCCGTTTGTTGTCATCCCAAGCTGCTGCCATATTTGGCCACCGCCACCGGGTCTAGCTGTCGCCTCTATCTTGCTCCTAGTTCCGCTGCGCCTCTGGTCCTTAGAAGATTCCACGCTTTGCAAGATTCGATCCGCGACATAAATAGAATTTTACATTTTTGATCCTATATTCCATAAAAGGAATGTACATATATCTAGATCAAAAATAAAATCCTAATAAAACTAAATACAGGTCCTGCTGTATTTTAATACAATTATGCACACACATATAAATGCCCTTGACATGTCCAAGGGTCCAATCACACACATAATAATTAAAAGCCATAATAGTTGGATCCTGCATCCACAAAGTTTGCACATCCTACTATTAACCTGCCTAAATTATGTATGACATGTGCATAATTAACCTAATACACAGAGGCAAAACCCTAGCTCTGATACCAATTGTCAGTTGCTACTCGGAAAGCCTAGAGGTTCCACTGTACAAAAATTTTGTACAAAGGTCTGAACCTTTTCCTAGCTACCATGTGTTCTTTTAAATTAAATTTTGGATCGCCTGCGGAACTTAACACGTTTGATCCAAAACTTAATCTATTTGTTCTTTTAGGTTTTGACTTAGATCTCCTGCGGAACTTAACACGTTCGACCCAAATCACCTTAAGTTATTAATTCCATTAAATATTAATTTCCATAATCGGTTCCCAGTACTGACGTGGCGAGGCACATGGCCTTCTTGGATATGGGAGCAACCACCACCGACTAGACAAAACCTTTTATAGAAATCTAATATTTAATTTCCTAAAATAACTTTAGGTTAACCGAAAAGAACAATCAAATCACAAGGAAAAATAAAACAAAAGAACACAACTTCGAAAAACATATTCGAAATACTAGAACGTAAGCCTCTTGTATTTGGTATTATTTCCATAAATAACTAGTATGATGCGGAAAAGGAAAAACTACTAGTTATACCTTCTAGAAAGACCTCTTGATCTTCTACCGTATTCCTCTTCTAACCTCGGACGTTGTGTGGGCAACGATCTTCCGAGATGAGAAACCACCAACCACCTTCTTCTCCTCCCTAGCTAGGTTCGGCCAAAACAAAAGGGCTTCACCAAGGAAGAAGAAAAACACCAACCAAGCTCCAAGGGATGCAAGCTTTCTCTCCTTCTTCTTCTTCTCCAAGTAGTATCCGCCACCACAAGAACTCCAAGCAAGAGGGATGTTTCGGCCACCACAAAGAGGAAGAGAGGGAGAAGATGTTGGCCGCCACACCAAGGAATAGGAGAGGGAGAATAATAGAGGTTATCACCCATGAAGGCATCCCTACCCCTTCTTTTATATTCCTTGGCTTTAGCAAATAAGGAAATTTATTTATAATAAAATTTCCTTAACTTTCTTTGACAATAATTAATTAAGAAAAATTTAATAAAATTTCTTAATCAACTAATCATGGCCGGCCACCTCAAATAGAAAAATTAGGAGAGTTTCAATCAACAATTAAAACTTCCTTATTTGTCTTTGAAATTTTAAAAAATAAAATTTCCTTTTAAAATCCCTTCATGGTTGATAAAAAGAAATTTCTATAATTTTAATTTTCTACATGTGAATAATTTTCAAAGAGAAAAAATAAAATATCTTTCCAATCTACAAATAAGGAAAGAGATCTAATCTCTTTCTTTTAATCTTTTGTAGATCTTTTTAAAGAGAGATATTTTAATTTTAATTCTCTGTAATAAATTATATCTTCCACATAATAAAAATTAAAATTAAAATTTTTTTTTTAATTTATTGTGGCCGGCCCCCTCTAGCTTGGGTTCAAGCTAGGGCCGGCCACCCTAAACCATGCTTAGGCCGGCCCTAGCTTGGTTCCCAAGCTAGCTTGGCCGGCCCCTTTAGGTGGATATAGAAGGTGGGTATAGGTGGGTATAGTACTCTATAAATAAGAGGCTACGATAGGGACCGAGAGGAGGAATTGGTTTTGGTCTCCCGATAAAATTAAGCATCCCGTGTTCGCCCCGAACACACAACTTAATTTTATCAATAATAATTCATTCCACTAGAGAACTATTATTGAACTGCCGCACCAATCCCAAATTACATTTTTGGGCTCCTTCTTATTATGAGTGTGTTAGTCTCCCTGTGTTTAAGATGTCGAATGCCCACTAATTAAGTGAGTTACTGACAACTCATTTAATTAATATCTTAATCCAAGAGTAGTACCACTCAACCTTATCATCATGTCGGACTAAGTCCACCTGCAGGGTTTAACATGACAATCCTTATGAGCTCCTCTTGGGGACATTATCAACCTAGTATCTCTAGGACACAGTTTCCTTCTATAATCAACAACACACACTATAAGTGATATCATTTCCCAACTTATCGGGCTTATTGATTCATCGAACTAAATCTCACCCATTGATAAATTAAAGAAATAAATATCAAATATATGTGCTTGTTATTATATTAGGATTAAGAGCACACACTTCCATAATAACTGAGGTCTTTGTTTCTTTATAAAGTCAGTATAAAAGAAACGACCTCTAATGGTCCTACTCACTACACTCTAAGTGTACTAGTGTAATTATATAGTTAAGATAAACTAATTCCTAATTACACTACGACCTTACAATGGTTTGTTCCTTTCCATTTTAGTCGTGAGCTACTGTTTATAATTTATAAGGTACTGAGAACATGATCCTCTGTGTGTGACACCACACACCATGTTATCTACAATATAAATTAATTGAACAACTACATTTATCATAAATGTAGACATTTGACCAATGTGATTCTTATTTCTAGATAAATGTTTATACCAAAAGCTAGGCTTTTAGTATACATCCTAACACTTCGAGCCTTGTTTGATGGCGAACATGTTGGTGCAATATTCCCTAGGTCAAGGTTGACCTGGTTAACCAAGCCTGAGTCTTGGTTTGAGTTTCGATGTTTGACAATATATTGGGTTTAGATGATATGGACAATGCAGGTGCAGTTGTTCATTTGGGGAGATTGTTGATACAATTCCCGTTTGGTCAAAGTTGACCAGTTAAGATTGTGAAGGAAAGTCAAGCAGGTCAAGGTTGACTGGATACTTGACTGAAAGTCCTGGTGAGTGAAGCCAGGCAGAAGGAAGTCCTGGTGAGTGAAGCCAGGCAGAAGGAAGTCCTAGTGAGTGAAGCTAGGCAGGAGGAAAATCCTGGTGAGTGAAGCCAGGTGAAAGACCTAGTGAGTGAAGCTAGGCAATTGGGAAAGTCCTGGTGAGTGAAGCCAGACAGGAGAAATCCAGATGGGTCAAGGTTGATCAGACATCTGGTGAGAGTCCAAGTAGGTCAAAGGGATTGACCGGATACTTGGCACGAGGAAGAAAAGTCCAAGTAGGTCAGAGGGATTGACCGGATACTTGGCAAGAGGAGAAAAGTCCAAGTAGGTCAAAGGGATTGACCAGATACTTGGCAAGAAGAGAAAAGTCCAAGAGGGTCAAAGGGATTGACCAGACACTTGGTGAGAAAGTCCTAGCTGGTCAAGGGTGACCGGATGCTAGGTCTTATATATCAACAAGTCATGGTTGACTAGATGTTGGTTTAGGGGGCTTTGGACTTGGTTTTGGGCAAAAACTAAGATCTGGATTGATCAGCCGATTGATCCAGCAGTTTTGAATTGATCAGCCGATTGATCCAGCAGATCTGGATCAATCAGTGGATCGATCCAGCAGATCTGGATCGATCAGTGGATCGATCCAGAAGATCTGGATCGATCGGCCGATCGATCCGGTGAGTCCCCGCGAACAGAACCCCTCTGGATCGATCGGTGGATCGATCCAGAGGTCCCAATCGATCAGTGGATCGATTGGGAGCTGCTGTTTATGCGTGATAAGCCCTGGATCGATCTACCGATCGATCTAGGCTATTCCAGAGAGCACAGAGGCGCTCTGGATCGATCCGTGGATCGATCCAAAGCCTCCCCGATCGATTGGGAGCAATCCAATCGATCGGGATCCGACCGTTGGCGTCGATTTAAGACGCAGGCGTTCATTTCCTTCGGCAGAACTTCACCGATTCACTCCAGATACTCTCCAGCACCTCCATAGCTCTCTCCAAGCTCCAGATCGCCAGTTCTTGAAGATTCTTGGAGGCTTTTCCAAGTCAAGAGGCGGATCAAAAACAAGAAGAAGAAGTTAGGGTTAGGGTTTTTATTGCACATCTTGTAAGCTTTTGCTTATCTTGTATTTCCCTTTCTTCTTCTTGTATTGAGAGTGTTGTAGGGCTTCTCCACCTTTGGTAGTTACCATAAAGGAGTGTTATTATAGTGGAGGGTGCGTGAGTAGGTGTGGATCCTTGGACTAGTCACCTCTTGTGAGGTGGATACCAAGTAAACCATCCTTGTTAGCGTTGTATGCTTTTGTTTCTTATATTTCCGCTGCATATCTCTGAAGAAACGAGCAACGCCGACGATGAGCACGCGAAGAGCTATTCACCCCCTCTAGCTACTTTTCGGTCCCAACAAGTGGTATCAGAGCCAGGTTGCTCTTCACCGGAATCATCGCCGGAAGGGGCAAACAAAACAAGCAAAGCTAGAGGGTGAAGAAGTTGAAGAAATTCTACAAGTCGAAGACTTCATCAAAGGCTCAACTTCAAGATGCAATTTCAAGATGGACTTGGATTTGACACAAGGGTGGCTCCACCGTACACATCCACAAGCTTCGATTCTTGGAGATCAAGAATCAAAAATTTTTTGATGATGGAGATAGAGCAATGGTTTGCTCTCATGGAAGGATTTGAAGCTCCAACAAACTCCAAGGGCAAGCCTCTCAAGAAAAGTAAATGGAGTCAAGAGCAAGTTCAAAGGAGCAAGGCAAACGATAAAGTGACCAAGCTTTTGGTCAACTTATTGCCAAGCAATATTTTGGCTCAAGTTGGAGAATTCAAGAATGCCAAGGAGCTTTGGAGCAAGTTAGCATCAATCCATGAGATCCCCTCCACTGTACCGAATCAAGAGGAATCCAAAGAGGGCGACTCATTGGAGCAAGATCAAGAGGAGGACTCTGAAGTTGAGAGATGCTCAATTTCCGAAGAAGAAGTTCAAGAAGAAGCTTCATCTTCGAGGGAATGCAATGAAGGGAACAAGAAGGGAGCATATTCCTTGTTCCATGTACAAGATGATAAAGCCTCCACCTCTAGGATTGAGGGGGAGCAATCTTTGGTAAAACCGGATCAAGAAGAAGGAGAAGCTTCTACATCCAGGTCAAAAGAAGAAGAGGATGATGAAGCTTCCACCTCCACAAGTCAAGCAAAATCAAATGGAGGAGTATCATCTTCGGATCAAGAGGAAGCTTCTACCTCCGTATCAAAAGGAGAAGATGCCACCCCTACAAGCAAAGGTATAACAATTTCAATTAATAATAAAAATAATATTATATGCTTTGAATGTAGGGAAAAAGGGCATTACAAAAGTAAATGCCCTAAATTGGCCAAGAAGAAGGGCCAAGTGGCACAAAAGAGCAAGGAGAAGCCCAAGGAGACCATCCCCAGAACAAAGAAGAGCAAGGAGCACATTGTGTGCTTCTTGTGCAATCAAAAGGTGCATTACCGAAGTCAATGTCCTAAAGGGAAGAAGGTGGTCAAGGCTCATGGAAGAAGCTCAAGTCAAGGGGGAGCCTCCAAGGTAAAAAGAAAGGTAACTTTCATTGAGCCTACCCCTTTAAATTATGGTAAAAAGCATGATAGTTCTAACTTATATCATTTTAATGCTATTTACCATGAAAATAGGAAGCATGATAGCGTTAAGGAAAAACATATAGCTTTTCATGCTAAAACCACTACACCTAGGGCTATGAATATAGGTAAAAGTCTAGGCAAGAACTCTAAGGATTTTAGCTACAAGCCTAGAAACAAAAATGCTCATGGATTTAATGGAAAATCAAAAACTAAGGACTTAGTGATGGAAAATCAAGTATTGAGTTCAAGACTTGACAAACTAGAAAAGACCCTAAAAAGGATGGAAAATATCCTTAAAGGGAAAAATGAGCAAAATCTAGGTTTAGGACAACAAGGGTCATCCAAGGGCCATAGAGGTTTGGGATACAAACCTAAAATCAAAAAGGATGTACCTACTTACCATAGGGTTCCATATAACTATGGAACCAACCCTAAGTCTAGAAGTCAAGTCAAGGATACAAGGGAAGTCATCCCTAGAAGTATCTTTGCAACAACAAATGTGACTAAGACTTCTAAGAAGTCTAAGAAAGTCACTAACAAGGTCACAAGGGAGGCTATCCCTAGAGTTGACCTTGAAAAAGTGACCAAGACTTCTAAGAAGCCAAACAAGGTCACTAGGAAGGTATCTAGGGAAGTTATCCCTAGTGAATACCTAGAGCATCCAAGGAGCACCAATAGGTTTTGGGTTCCTAGGAGCATCTTCTCTACCCCATAGATGGGTTAGAGAGTGTCAACTCTAAGAAGAAGGGTAGTTAACCCAACTTTGAAGAAATTGACATTCAAGGAGTATTTTCAAGGTTATTATTAACCTTTGAAAATGAAGTGGATTTATGTTTACTCTTGGGAATAGTAAAATGTGTCACAATTTGATAAATTGGATGATATTTTAAGTGACACAAATTGGGAAAATCATAAGAACTACCAAGTTGGGATTTTGGTTGTTCTTAGGAAATTTAAGGTCAATCTAAGCCTTAATTTAAAATGCTACTCTTGTGGAAGAACGAAATATGCCAACATTTGAGGAATAAGCTTAATTTCAATTGGCATAAGTTAATCAAGAGAACTAGAAATGCAAATTTAGGCTTTGGCATTTTCTTGGAGCATTTAGAGGGCAATCTAGGGTTAAGTTTTAACTTAGCTAAGGTTTAAGGACACTTAGATAGGTAATCTAGGTATTTTAATTATGCTAAACCTTGCCATGATTGTTTGCTCACTATACGCCATGACATCATATTTAGTTTTGTATTTTGCACTCATGCCTTATTATGAAAACACAAAAATATCATGTCATGACATACATACATCATGTAGTTATAGGAATCTTTTTTTTGAAAACTATTTCATTTTGATGTATGCCATAACATTATCATGCATTATTTTTAATTCCTTAAAATTAAGGACAAATGACATTTACGAAGTGTATCAACAAGTGACATCCTAGGTGGATGTTCAATATCTACAAAATGCCTAGATAAATATGCATGATCCCTAGATTAGGGCAAAACCAAACTTTACATCTCACAAAGACCTATAAGATGACTTGTATGTGTTTTGTACACAATAGATACAAGTGAGATGTTAGGATGATGAACAAAACTCAACATGTTGATTTAGTGCATTTCTTTGAGTTTTAAGTTCATCAAAACACATAGTTATGTGTTTTCCCATCATTGGGAAAGCTAATATATAAGTTATGTGCATTAAGCCCAAGGAACATGATGGGATATTGGTTTTGAAAAGGTTTTTAAAATGATTTTGGAAAACCTCGGTGAAGGCTATCTTTTGATAGTAATCACCATTGAATAGTTAGACACAAACGTGAAGAAAACACTAAAGTTTATGCAAGTTTTCAAGTTTGTGTCAATATTTGAAAATATGATGTATTTTCGTAGAAAATTATTTTTCCATGATAATATACACCCTAAATAATGTCTACACAAATTTTCACGATTTTTGGATTTTTGTAGAATTTTCTAGGGGTTTCTGAAGTTGGCTGAATTTGAAATTCAGCAACTATCAGAGCTCCGATCGATCCATGGATTGATTGGAGTGTCTGAATCGATCAGTGGATCGATTCAGAAGGCAATTCTCGCGAGCAGAAGCTCGCTGGATCGATCAGCCGATCGATCTACACATCTTGAATCGATCAGTGGATCGATTCAGCTAGGTTCAATCGATTGGAACCCAACTCCAATCGATCCAGGATGCTGATTTTGGCTGAGAAAGCTTGATTTCAGCATTTTGAACCTTGTTTAGTCAATGTAATCATTCCAAACCCCTCAAAATACATTTATATATATAAAAAGAGTGTTTTCATGTTGAAAACAAGGATGGATTGGTTAAGGAAGACTAATTTGAAGTTTAGGTTGAGGTTTGTTTCAAATTTTGAACATTTGAACCTCAAAACTTCTAAATTTGGGTTTCCTAAAGGTTTAGGGATTCCAAGTCATTGTTGGTGCAATGACAGAAGTTACCACCATGTCTTTAGGGGGAGGGACTCTTTAAAGACATGAAAAATTATTTTTCATGAACCTTGGAGGGTGGTTAACCTTCTTTAGAGAAAATGCTCATGAATGAGCATTTGAACTTGAAATGGGGAGTGAATATCCTCATTATTTCAAGTGGTAATTCAAGTGGTTATTGCTCACGGATGAGCAAATTGATGATAATGAAGGGTATGGGACCTTCATTATTGTGTTATGAGCAACGAGTGAAGTTGTAAATAACATTGTGTAACTCTTCAGGGGGAGAGTTTGTTCTTGATGTGTGCCCAAAGATGAGGGCATGTTGTTGATGTGTGTCAATAGGGGGAGAATGCATGGTTAAGTTAGGCCTTCAGTACCTAAAGGGGGAGTTTACCCTCTAGGAAAGGAGGAGAATGAAGGGAACCATCATTCATATATTGGCATGAAGGGAGTTGAGGCTATGGAAGTAGCCTAATTTCCTAACTTAACAAGAGGTATTGTCAAACATCAAAAAGGGGGAGATTGTTGGTGCAATATTCCCTAGGTCAAGGTTGACCTGGTTAACCAAGCCTGAGTCTTGGTTTAAGTTTCGATGTTTGACAATATATTGGGTTTAGATGATATGGACAATGCAGGTGCAGTTGTTCATTTGGGGAGATTGTTGATACAATTCCCGTTTGGTCAAAGTTGACCAGTTAAGATTGTGAAGGAAAGTCAAGTAGGTCAAAGTTGACTGGATACTTGACTGAAAGTCCTGGTGAGTGAAGCCAAGCAGAAGGAAGTCCTGGTGAGTGAAGCCAGGCAGAAGGAAGTCCTAGTGAGTGAAGCTAGGCAGGAGGAAAATCCTGGTGAGTGAAGCCAGGTGAAAGACCTAGTGAGTGAAGCTAGGCAATTGGGAAAGTCCTGGTGAGTGAAGCCAGGCAGGAGAAATCCAGATGGGTCAAGGTTGATTAAACATCTGGTGAGAGTCCAAGTAGGTCAAAGGGATTGAACGGATACTTGGCACGAGGAAGAAAAGTCCAAGTAGGTCAGAGGGATTGACCGGATACTTGGCAAGAGGAGAAAAGTCCAAGTAGGTCAAAGGGATTGACCGGATACTTGGCAAGAAGAGAAAAGTTCAAGAGGGTCAAAGGGATTGACCAGACACTTGGTGAGAAAGTCCTAGCTGGTCAAGGGTGACCGGATGCTAGGTCTTATATACCAACAAGTCATGGTTGACTAGATGTTGGTTTAGGGGGCTTTGGACTTGGTTTTGGGCAAAAACCAAGATCTGGATTGATCAGCCGATTGATCCAGCAGTTTTGGATCGATCAGCCGATCGATCCAGCAGATCTGGATCGATCCAGAAGATCTGGATCGATCGGCCGATCGATCCGGTGAGTCCCCGCGAACAGAACCCCTCTGGATCGATCGGTGGATCTATCCAGAGGTCCCAATTGATCAGTGGATCGATTGGGAGCTGCTGTTTATGCGCGATAAGCCCTGGATCGATCCACCGATCGATCCAGGCTATTCCAGAGAGCACAGAGGCGCTCTGGATCGATCCGTGGATCGATCCAAAGCCTCCCCGATCAATTGGGAGTAATCCAATCGATCGGGATCCGACCGTTGGCGTCGATTTAAGCTGCAGGCGTTCATTTTCTTCGGCAGAACTTCACCGATTCACTCCAGATACTCTCCAGCACCTCCATAGCTCTCTCCAAGCTCCAGATCGCCAGTTCTTGAAGATTCTTGGAGGCTTTTCCAAGTCAAGAGGCGGATCAAAAACAAGAAGAAGAAGTTAGGGTTAGGGTTAGGGTTTTTATTGCACATCTTGTAAGCTTTTGCTTATCTTGTATTTCCCTTTCTTCTTCTTGTATTGAGAGTGTTGTAGGGCTTCTCCGCCTTTGGTAGTTACCATAAAGGAGTGTTATTCATAGTGGAGGGTGCGTGAGTAGGTGTGGATCCTTGGACTAGTCACCTCTTGTGAGGTGGATACCAAGTAAACCATCCTTGTTAGCGTTGTATGCTTTTGTTTCTTATATTTCCGCTGCATATCTCTGAAGAAACGAGCAACGCCGACGACGAGCACGCGAAGAGCTATTCACCCCCCTCTAGCTACTTTTCGGTCCCAACAGAACAGACTGACGCTGGTCTTTTGGTAGCGCCTGCTGCTCGCGAAGTGATGGAGGAAGGCCGTGCAGAACTCTTTGAAGCCCGTGATGGATCCGTTCGGTAGCCTCCGGAACCATCGTTGCGCCGATCCAAAAAGGGTGGTGAGGAACACCCGGTACTTCACACCATCTGTATATTGATGCAAAGTGGCTGTGCTGTCGAACTTACCCAGATGGTCATCCGGGTCGGTGGTCTCGTTGTATTCTCCGATCGCAGGGGGAGCGTAGTGCCTTGGCAGCGGGTCTCTCAGGATGGCGTCGGAGAACTGTCGGTTGATCCGCTCAAGGGATAAATCCGCTAGGGGCGCCTTGCCTTTTCTGTTGTCCCGCGCGGGGGCTTCGCCAGACCAAGATCCTCGGTCGAGGTTGGCCTGAGCGACTTCTGACGGTGTTTGGAATAAAGCCCGATGGAACGGTATCGGGGCGGGCGATGCTTCCACCTGGGTGCCGGTCGTACCTTTGTTCTGGCCCCATATTGAGAGCTGCTCCGACCGGTCGTTTGGTGCCGCCCGACCGCCTGATGCCGACGTTGCCTGTTGCGCTATCCGATCGGCTTGAGCCTTTTGCTGTTGCTCGACTATCTTGGCTGCTCGCGCTTGGATGAGTGTGTCGAGCTCTTCGGGGGAGGGTGTCACCATGAGTTGGCGTCCAGCTTCTTCCATCTTCTTTGCTCGGATTCAGGTGCATTCCCACAGACGGCGCCAATTTGATCTTGTCCGAGCGCTGAGTCGATGGACGCTGGGGACGTGACGCTCTCCGATGTCCTCTGATGATGGTGTAGACCTCCGGCAAACCTGCAAAGAAGCCGAGTCGGGAGGGATTTCCCGGCAACGACCCTCCAACGCTCAAGTCAGGCAGTGAAGAAGAAGAGGAGCAAAGTAACGCTACTGTGGCTACAGTGATGAGAATCGCATACCTCCGTCGAAGTCTGGGGGTCCTTATATAGGACCCCGGGGAGGCGCGGGCACGCTTCTCGATGCATGCACGCTTCCCCAAACATACCTCTGTAGGGTTGTGTCAGAAAAGCATGTCTGACGCCATTCCTCAATCGTCCGAGCATATTCCTGACGTGACGGTGGAAACTTCCACCGTACGATACTCTGTCCGCTTCGGCCGCCGACCATGCTGTTTGTCGGCGGCAGGTGTCTCGAGGACGATGTTACCAGCTGTCCCTTTTGTCCATTTGCGCCTCTTGTCTGTTCCCGGGCCGGGCGGACCGGTCGCTCGGCGCTCATGGCCTTCGGGAATGCGTATACCTCGGACCGGGTGGGGAAGCCCTGCTCATGTGCTCGGATGGGATTGCACCTTATTGTCCTGTGGCTCGGCCGAGCGGCCTGTCCACTCGGCCTAGAGACTCTTTCACTTTGAGCATCCGAAACCCGACCCCTGGTCGGGCTGTCTTTCGTCCGGCCTGGGAGACCCTGGCCGGATGCTCGGTCGGTCCGCCAGTCTGCTCGGCACGACCTTGGGGTTGACCCTCTTGACCATTGACCTCCACGTACCGTTGACCTCCCGCCAACGAGGGTCCTCTGTTTTTACCACCGGATCAGACATAGTGATTATATTATGCTATGTTAGATTTCTTAACTAAGGACTATAAATACTAATTTAGATATTTTTTTCCTTTTTTAATCATTCAAGTGTTTAAGATTGTGCTTAGGTTCTTGATAAGTGCATTTAGAGAATTTCTGAGTTCGAAAAAGTAGATGATTTTCATTATATGACCCCTGAAATATAAAATCTTAGATTCGCCCCTGATTTAGACATACAATTCGGAATTAGAAAACTTCTTAAAAATGAGGTTTTTTTAATTTCGAGGTTAAAAAAATTGTGGACAAAATTACCCTCTAATATTTACTCATTGAGAAAAAAAATAATAAATGACATATTCTAATGGGCACCTAGTGTTATTAATTCTTTTTATGATAAACAAATTAATACTAGAGCCTCACGGCGGGCTCACAGATGGGCCTGCAGCAACAAAAATTAATATATATATATATATATATATATATATATATATATATATATATATATATTTTTTTTTTTTTTTGAATGTTCTTAATTATGAATTTACTTATTAGAGATATAATGACACGTGTGTTAAAGAGATGGTGGAGATACAATAGTATTCTTATCAACGTATTAATAAGGGAATCTAACCTTGTGTTTTTGAAATCGAGTGTATGGTAGTTGGATCTATGAATATCTAATGGCTAATCGAGTATCACATCACGCCCCATGATAATTACATATCATTAACGCCTAACTAATGAGTTTGAGACTTTAAAACGTGGGCTCTAAACGAATGCGACCTTTAGAGTCTGAGAGAGATTTTTAAACCTCAGGGCCCTCTTGGGTTGAGAGAAGGATATGAGCATTCAGGGGTGGCCCTGGTGGGGGGCAGGCAGGGCACTTGCCCAGGGCCTCACTTTGGGTGGGACCTCATAATTTATTTTAATATATTATTAAAAATATATGGTTTAAATTCTTCATCGAATTGAAGCCTTCTCTCCCTAGCCCTTTCCCTCCTCGCCAAAGCGAACTCGCCCTCCCTCTCTAGCTCTCTCGTTCTCCCTCTCTCCCTAGCCCTCTTTCGCCCAGTCGCCCTTCCTCTTGCTGCGCCCTCCCTCTAGTCGTGCCCCCCTCATCATCATCGCTGAAGTTACCCACGATGGCGCAACGCTGGGACAACGTGATAACACGACGACATCGTCCTTCACCGTGCTGCCCTCCCTCGAGTTTTTAAGTTAATGTAAGAGAGAAGGCCCAAATGGTCAAATCTATAGTTTTGCCCCGGGCCTAGTTTTTCTCAGGACCGCCCCTGTGAGCATTGTTTTCTATTTGTTAATTGTGTTAAGGTTTCTATCACGATTCATGTTAGAGATTGTATCATTTGCATAACTTCTTTCTTACATCTTCGTTTGTCTTCTGGGAGGCTTCTCTTATTGGTTTATATTGATAGATATTGAACTTGGGCATTGGAATTGAGATGAGTTAACCTTTCCCTGGAGATTTTTTTTCCCTATTCTGCATGTGGCAATTATGAATTGAAGAGCAGAACAATAAAATGATCATGAGTTGCTCGGAACGCCTTCACCTGAAGTAACATGTTGAATTGGAAGGTGATGGCCTCTGCTTCCATAGCTAGACAGCGTTATTACTCATTAGCCGTTATACCAATACCAATCTTGTTGTAGTAATGGAATACTTTTCTAGAAATGTGAAATGGCCTACAGATTCATGTAGTCTTGGTGCATCAAGTAGTGGATTGATAGGATTAATAGAAATCAGGGAGTGATTTCAAGCTGTCTTTGTTCATAAAATAATGATGCTAGCAAAACTTTAAAAGAAGAATAAGACTAAAAAAATAGGAAGAAAAGTTTTTTTTTTCCCTTTGTGATTAGGTCATCAACAGAACATTTGTTTTATTAGCTACGTAATAGGAAGTCATGAATGATGACAAATAAATACAAGATCAGATTAATTGAACTTCCTTGACCAATGAATAGAAGTTCTTTTTTTCATAAACATTTTTTTTTTACACATACAGTTCATACTAGAGAGATTCTCATTACGTAATGCATCAAGCGGAAACATGGAAGGAAAAAAAACAAAGAAAGAAGGTAAGAATCATTCTTTTTGGTTGAGAATATCATCCAGTGCACAAATTCTCAATCACTGAAATGTGAAATAGCAAAAAAAGATCTTTATGCAAAAAGTCACTATTATGGAGTAGGCAGATAAGGAGCTAGAGGTTACCTCAAGAAGAACAAGCACACAAGTAAATCAATGCTGAAAGTGAGCTGGAATCAAATGCATTGAATAGACTGAGGAGTGATTTGAACTTGGGCAAAACACTGTTACGTCATTTCTCTAGCCTTCAACAGAAAATAAGTCAACTAAATATCTATTTTGGTTCACATAAGTGACTCTTTATGCATTTGCCACCAACCAAATACCAAAATAACGGAGATGGAACTGGAATTCAATAGAAAAATGCTAAACTCTTCATTTAAAGTCTCGAAATTCTCCCAAAAAAAGGAAAATGAAAAACAAGTTCCACAATGTCACCTTGACAAGATCCAGTGATAACATAGTAAAGTTTCAATTTCCGGAGTAAAAGGAATAAGAATAATTATTTCAAAATTCAAATATTTTTTTAGAAAATCATTATCAAACAATTTTAATTTTTCTACCTCATATAAAAAACTAAATTTTTTTTTAAAAAATAATTGTTCAAAGAGTAAAAAATGACATGATAAATAATAAAATTAAAACAATTTTTTTTTAAAAAAAAAGTAATGAAAATTTCATTTCATTAATTTCATTCTTATTGAATTGTTTGTTTATTCTGATGGTAGGTTTTCCACAAAATTTCTATATTTAATTTATTTGCAATCTCTTTAGCAAACATTATAACAAATGTGAATCTATTTTCTCGATAATTATTAAAAACATAATTTTTATTTAAATAATATAATCCAATAGCAATCTTTATATTTTTATATGATAAAAATTTACTGACAATATTAATTACGAATAATATATCATACCAAATAACTAGTTTTATATAAAATATATCTTATTTATGGAACTAAATATTTTATCAGATTTCTTCACTTGTTTGTGACAATATTTTAATAGTCAACAGGGGTGAAAAAATAATTTAGAAAAAGGTTAAGCAAATAAACGGAAATAGGGAAGGAAGAGGGATATCCAATTTTCTTGTCACCGTTTAGCAGCCGCCACCGCCGTCGTCGTTACCGCCATCGTCTCTTCTAGATGTCTATTTGCTGGTCGGAGATTTCTACGGATCTCTTATACTTAATCCTATCCAAGGTCTCGATCCCTGATCTCTTCCGCTGCGCGGCCGTATGCTCACATTGGTCCGCCGTGGTCGATATGGTCAGACGCCGCTCCGGTGATCAACGCCCTCAGATCCCATGGCTTGTGCCGGAATACCACCTCCTCATAAACGGAAGACATAACGATCAAAACACCTACAACTTCTTCAGCCTATCGGAGGGCCGCGTGTATGATATCCCAAGTCGCGCTCCTGGCATCCTCATCGTCGGATCTTCTCATGGTTGGCTCATAACCACCAACGAGGTTAGTGTACAGCTCCTCAACCCTATAACGGGTGTGCAGGTCGACCTTCCCTCCATCCCCACCGACCGAAATTTGGAGGCCATCAGAGCGGTGTTGTCCTGCGATCCCTCTAGATGTGGAGATTACAGCGTCGGCTTTGTATTCTATTGCCGTTCTATGGAGAAAGAGTTATTGTTCTTGGCTAGCGCGGGAGATGAGAAGTGGAAGATGATCCCTGGAAATCAATATCACTATGATGACATAGCATTTCACAACGGCAAGCTCTATGCGGTGTCACGATTCGAAGAAGATGACGAAGTGATAGTGGTGGCGTTCGATCTCATCACGCTGGATTCAACTCCGACAGGGACGCCGGTGGTGGCTCTGCCATTCAGCATTTGGGATTTTACTTTCGACATGCACTTTGTTTGCACGTATTTCGGTGATCTACTGATCGCACGGGCAACTATCACGAATGAATTAGTAGATTATAATAAGAAATTGGAGGTTTGGAAGGTGGATACTGAGAAAGGCGCCATGGTCGCGATGAATAATTTGGAGAAGCATGCTCTATTCTTGAGCACATGCTCTTCTTTTTGCCTTGATACTTCTTCATTGCCTGATTTGAAGTCAAATTCCATTTATCTCTCGAATGAGTGGGGTAATAACTTGGTTTACAGCCTAGAGGACGAAAGCTTCACCTCCTTGAGTCTGCCTTCATTGTCATCTCCAAAACTAGAGCGGCCACCGCTTGTTTGGTTTACACCCAGTTTTGCCTGCTGATCCAATGTAAACTTAAAAGCTTTTATTTATTTTTTATTTTATTTTATATTTTTTCTAAGATTTGGAATTGATTTTAATTATATAAGAATATTTTGATATTGGATGTCAGAAATTGTTGTTCGATCTTTTCTTTTTCACTTAAAATGTTTTAAGTAATGCTTGTTTGATTTTCATGTCTCATACCTCTTTGAGTTTAATGTCAATCTCTTAGAGGGGACTGTGGCTGCTAATAATATAAATCTCTTCCTTCACGTCTTTAACTTCCGAAATCAACTATTGAAGAAAAAAAATGCAGAAATTTCATAAATGAACACTTTATTGTGTTCCATTTAGGTTTTGTACAAGCTTAAGTCTAAACTATTTTTTATTTTTGAATTTTAATCAACTTAAATCCATCTATCATGCAAACTCAAATGACCACGAATTTATCCCCGGATTATGATATCATGGTAAAATATTCAGATTGTTATCTAGACACCCACAGTTCAATCCATAGCTATAGTATATTTATAGAAATTTTTCCTTCAAATGAAGGGTACAACTAAAGGATGCTGAACTTCTGGGCTAGACGTGTGCTTCTCGATTTAACCGTGGGAAATTTTCATGGGACCGGATCGGTCATCCTAGGATAGTTAATAAGACTAACTAGGATTATCATTTTTTTCCCAAATAGCCACAAATTTGCCCTCGGAGCTATGGTGTAGCGGTAAAGTATCCAAGTTGTAATTCAGGAACCAGTTCGACCCCCTGCTATAATAAATTTGTAAAATTTTTTCTTCCAAATATGGTGCGTAATCAAAGGACACTGAATTTTGTGATCGCCTTGATTTATCATGACTAACTGAATTTATTATTTTTCAAATGACCACAAATTTAACTATGAGAGTTTAACGGAGTTGGTCATCATATATAAAAATTGTTAAATCAAATAAAAGTCGATTTCTGATGAAGTTGAAAGAAGTATTCTGATTTCTCTCGATGATTATAGGACCAACCTTATAAAGATGTTCGAGATCCGCATATAACCTTTTGCCAAATTAAATTGCCGCGGATTTAAAGATATAATCCATTTTAAATTCTTGGGAACTTATAAAGTCATTTTATATTTTTAAATGTTGGAAATTTATCGACGATTTGGCAAGGATTTATTGTGAAAAGTGATAACAAACCATTTGAAAATATATTGATTGCTTCATTAACCTATGAGCTCCGTTAATCTTTGTTTTTTTTTAATTCAGTTATCTAATTAATTTTGAAGGTGATTATCTTAGCCCCATCGAGTTTTGATCAAATGAGTCTAAGTGGATAGACTAACGTCATGAGTGATACAAATACCATGCACATATATAGGGATGACAATTCTCCCTGCGGGTTTGAGGCCCCGTGAGAAAACCTCGAAATGGAGATGTGGATCCTTGATTTTTCGAGGATGGGGCGGATTTGGGACGGGTATGGGAATACTATCCCCATCCCTGAATCCGCCCCTGAATATTATTATTATTATTAATAATAAATAATAATATGATTTTTTTTAAAAAAATATTAATAATAGTGTTAATATTAATATTAAAATTTTTGAAAATATTATTAATAATAATATTATTAATATTGATATTAATATTAATATTATCATTAATAATAATTATTAAATAATAATAATAATAATAATAATATAAATTAAATTTGGAAATGAAGCGGGGATGGGGACGGGGATGGGGATTTGATCCCCGTGGGTTCGGGTTCGGGGAATCCCCGAACCCGAAAAAATGAGAACGAGACGGGGATGGGAATGACAAACCCGCCCCCGCCCCGCCCCACCCCGCCCCATTATTATCCCTACACATATGATATGCCCTATGAATAATCAAATACTCGTTGCATGGGAGTCGATTCTGTCTCTTACCATCGTACCGTGTCCAAGGGATCGAGTACTCTATCAATCATATTTGATCATATCCCTTGTTGTGCCGATTATATCTCTCATAAAAAAAATAACAATTTGTTCTTTAAAAGAAATACAACTTTTTATCAAATCATGTAGATAAATTTTTAAAATTAAGAAATCACTTTGGATAGTTTTAAAATTATCAAATCATGAACACATTTCCCATTTTACCCCTATTAGTTGGCTGATTTTTATAACTAGTTGAATCAATTTTGCTCTATGTCAAAACATCGAAATTTTAAGTAAATCAATTGACTAATTTTGTAAACCAGAATCGATTTTACTTTGTGCTGAAATGTTGAAATTTTAAGTAAATTAGTTGACTGATTTACTTTTTAGTTTTTTTAATCAAAGTCGATTTTAGGAATTGATTGGCAGACCAATCGACCTCGGATTGATATAAAACTAATTTCTATATATTTGTCTACCTCTCCTAATTATATGCATGCCCTCAAATATAAATTTGACTCAATATATTAAGAGCAATAATTTTTTTAATACAAATATATTTGAAAATTTTAATTCGTGTTTAAAAAATTATTGTTCTCAATATATTATGTCAAATTGATATTTGAGGACATGAATATAATCAGGCGAGGTAATACATAAAAATTAGTTTCAGATCAATCAAAGGTCATTTGGTTCTAAAATCGACTATGATTAAAATAAATAAATAAATCAGTCGACTGATTTAAAAAATCAGTTGACTGATTTATTTACAATTTCGACGTTTCAACCCAGAGTAAAATTGATTCGATTGATTTAAAAAATCAGTTGGCTGATTTACTTAATTAGATATTTCAGCATAGAGCAAAATTGATTCAATTGATAAAAAAACTTAGTCGACTGATAGGAGTAAAATGGAAAATGAGCATATAATTTAATAATTTTGAAATTACCTTACATGATTTGATAATTTCAGAACTTGCGTGGTTAGGTAAAAAACCCAAACAACTGTCAGATTGGTGTCAATACTAGTCATACCGTCTTGTGGTTGATGTCATACATAAGGCAGAGCACCTATCACATGGGTTGGTGTATGTGCAGATACACCAACTTACATCACAATTAACACAATTTCAAACCTAACATGAATACACATACTATCACAGTCGTGCATCTCTCACATCAATCTCACATATCTATGTGCTCCATCATCATACATGCAATCATAGTAGTTAGTGTTAGAACTCCAATGTGTTTTGATGTGATCAAACAAGCTAAGTTAGGTCCTGCATTTGTTTAACCCTTGTGTCTAAATGTGCAGGAGCTTAGGAACACAGGAAGTCGAGTGGAAGACGCGGCTAGCGAGAACGACGGCACGGGGAGAGAGCCGATGAGCTCGGTGCGCCCGAGAGACGAGGTGGCCGCGGAAGAGTACACCGGTGGATGAGAAGAACGTGTGCGACGTTCGAGGGACGAGAAACCGGGAAGGAAGGCTGTTCGAGGAGAAGGCCGGAACTTGGGTTCAGGTGAGCCCTATTCTGGATGGCCGAGATCACCCAAGCAAACGGATCCGGAGGAGAAGAACCGGACCGAGGCGGGACTGAACCAGAGAAGAGGTCCCGGACGAAAAAGTCAACTTCTGTTGACTTTGGGCTTCGGGGCGCTCGGAGCCCTCCGGGGCGCCCGAACCCTTTCGGGCGCCCGGACCTGGATTTTGACCAGGACCGCGTCAAACGCGATCTAATCGTTGGGGGATAAAATTTTATCCCCCCAGGGCACCCGGAACCCCTTCGGAGCGCCCCGACCAGTGCTATAAATATAGCACTGATCTGCACAGTTAAAACATCTCACTTGTAATTCATTTCTTTCTGTGCTTTCTATTCTTTTGTACTGTCAACACTGTAAGAGGCTACTCCGCCCAGAGGAGAATCAGATAGTGCGCCATCTTTGCCTTGGATTAGAAATCCTCTGATTGCAAACCAAGTAAATCCTCTGTGTCTGATTTTTGTTTATTTAGTCTTTGCTTTTTAATTACAAGTGCCTATTAATTAGTTGAATATCCGAGAAAGATTTTTTCGTTTATTTTTATAGGGCAATTCACCCCTCCCATCTTGTCGGCCTCCAAAGGGACCTACAAGTGGTATCAGAGCAAGGCGCTTCAGGAGGACTAATCGCCGATCGAAGCAACAAGATGGCCGGACCAAGCATCGCCCCACCAAAATTCGAGGAGAACTTTGCAGACTGGAAGCGTCGTATGGAGGTATTCCTAAGAACTGATTTCAAAATTTGGTTTATAATGAAGTATGATTTTTTAGCTCCGACGAATCAAGATGGAGAAGAAAAAGAAGAGAGCAATTGGACAAAGAAGGAGCAGAATGAATATGTAGCAAACAGCCGTGCAGAATATCACCTGCTGAGCGTGTTACCGTCTCAAGAGGTCAACCGCATCGGAAACTATTTATCTGCTAAAGAACTCTGGGAGAAGTTCCTGGAACTCCACGAAGGCACATCTGAAGCTAAGCTCGCTAGAAGAGACATCCTCTGGAACAAGTTGATGAACATTCGTCTGGAAAAAGGTGAGAAGGTAGCCAATCTACACGCAAAGGTAAAAGAACTGATTACTGATCTCGAGAACCTCGGAGAAACGGTAACAAATCGAGACAGCATACGCTATGCACTCAACGTGTTTCCCAGAACTCCGGAGTGGACATCAATTGTCGACGCCTACTATATTTCAAAAGACCTGGAGGTAAGTACTTTAGAAGAGTTGTTTTCTACTCTTGAGTTACATGAAACCAGGTGTGCAGTTACAACAAAAGACTCAAGTCAGATAATGGCGCTGAACGCAACCAAGAAGGATGAACCCGAGTCAGACTCCGAACAAGACCAAGAAGCATATATGGTAAGAAACTTTAAAAAGTTTTTTATATCTAATAAATTTAAAGAAATGCAGAATAAAAAGAATACAAGAAATAGAAGAAAAGTGCGTTGCTACCAGTGTCAAAAGGAAGGACACTTAAGAGAGGATTGCCCAGAACTAAAGAAGGACAAAATGAAGACACCCAAGAAACACAAGAACCTAAAAGCCACTTGGGACGACACTTCATCATCTGAGTCTGAGATTCAAGAATATGTCGGGATAGCACTGATGGCAAGCTACGAAGGACAAGGTACATCAGAACCCAGCATCGATGAAGGGGGAGCGACCTCAGATGGATGTAGCGAAGCAGGGGAGATTCAGGCTTCAAGTCTGATATAGTAAGTGAGGTATGCCTCTTACCCCCTGATGAACTTTACTTTGGTATTAAGGCAATGGCAAAATCCATGTATAAATTAGAAAATAAAAATACCAAATTAGAAAATGAAATTTTAGAAACAAAAAGAATTTTGGCAAAATCATGTCTTATAGAGGATTTTGAAAAATTGAAAATGAAAAACTAAAAGAAGAAATAGAAAAATTGAAAAAAATCTAATGGTCCAAATATTTCTACTTTTAGAAATTATAGAGGTTTAAATTGGTATTATAGATTTCATCAAAGTCAAATTAGAAATATATCAAAAATCTATGTACCTAGGAAATATTTGGTTAATCCTATAGGTAGGAACCTCTACTGGGTTCCAAAAACCCGTTTAATTTAAAATTAAAATTAGGCTTAGCATTTTCAGCAAGGAAATTAAACAACTAATTTCATTATGAGGCTTTGTCTAAGGAAGTGGTTGTTGCTCCAATAACCAAGAAGCCCTAGTTCCTCGCCACGACCTGGAAGCCAAGTATCGAAATGAAAAGTTTAATTGATTAACTGAAAAAGCATTAATTTAAATTACTTAATGCTTTAAAAGAGTTATTCAATTTATGTTAGAAAATATTTAAAATTTTTTTAACTTGACTTAGAAATTTTTTTTACCTTAGAAATTGTTTATGAAAATTGACTTAGAAATTTTTTATAAAAGTTAACTTAGAATTTTTTTTGCCTTAAGATTTTTTTTTTTAAAAAAAAATTCTGAAGAGTGTCTTTGCTTAGACATTTTTGAAATTTTTTACACTTAAAATTTTTTTTAGAATTTACCTTAGACTTGTTTATAACCCCAATTTTTATGTGATCAAAGGGGGAGAAGTATGTTAAGTCTAGGGGGGAGGTAATATAATTTTTCAATTGAAAAATATTTGGACTTATTTGAATATAAATTGTTTTTATTGTATATGTTTACCCTAACTTAACTTGGGTTGTTCACATCAAAAAGTGGGAGATTGTTGGAACCCCAAGGTGTTTTGATGTGATCAAACAAGCTAAGTTAGGTCCTGCGTTTGTTTACCCTTGTATCTAAGTGTGCAGGAGCTTATGAACACAGGAAGTCGAGCGGAAGATGCGGCTAGCGAGAAGGACGGCACGGGGAGAGAGCCGACGGGCTCGGTGCGTCCGAGGGACGAGGTGATCGCGGAAGAGTACACCGGTGGACGAGAAAAACGTGCACGACGTTCGAGGGATGAGAAATCGGGAAGGAAGGCTGCTCGAGGAGAAGTCCGGAACTTGGGTTCGGGCGAGCCCTATTCCGGATGGCCGAGATCACCCAAGCGAGCGGATCCAGAGGAGAAGAACCGGACCGAGGCGGGGCTAAACCAGAGAAGAGGTCCCGGACGAAAAAGTCAACTTCTGTTGACTTTGGGCTCCGGGGCGCTCGGACCTAGATTTTGACCAGGATCGCGTCAAACGCGATCTGATCGTTGGGGGATAAAATTTTATCCCCCCTAGGGCGCCCGGAACCCCTTCGGGGCGCCCCGACCAGTGCTATAAATATAGCACTGATCTGCACAGTTAAAACATCTCACTTGTAATTCATTTCTTTCTGTGCTTTCTATTCTTTTGTATTGTCAATGCTGTAAGAGGCTACTCCACCCAGAGGAGAATCAGATAGTGCACCATCTTTGCCTTGGATTAGCAATCCTCTGATTGCAAACCAAGTAAATCCTCTGTGTCTGATTTCTGTTTATTTAGTCTTTGTTTTTTAATTACAAGTGTCTGTTAATTAGTTGAATATCCGAGAAAGGTTTTTTCGTTTATTTTTATAGGGCAATTCACCCCCTCCCCTCTTGCCGGCCTCCAAAGGGACCTACAGTTAGGACATCTCATCATCATCGACCCACGTCATCTTGACATCCTCCCATATTTTCGCCCATCCCTAGTTGATCCAGCTGTGTTCTTCAAGTGCCAAGCTTATGATGGAGGTTTCATTTGTGGCCAACCCATTGTACACCATCTGCCTCTTCTGTCAGGTGAAGTTTCGGCCAGTTGGCCCAAGCTCCAGCTGACCCCTGAACCTCCCCGTGGAGGGATCAGTCCTTAGATGGAGTTGGAGATGGCACTCTGTTGATGGCTTCACTCAAGTCAGCAGCACCATCAACTGGAAGCTGCCCATACTCCCTTCCTCCATGTGTACTCCTTGGCCAACAGGAGACTCATGATCGTGAAAAGCTGAGAGAAGGGAGTTCCCAAGGTCGGCTCAAGACATAGGCCATTAAGGCCTATATCTAGGGCCCCTATTATATTGAGACCAACCAAATTATATAGATATATAGTCAAATATGAATATTAATTTAAAAATATAGATAATAAATATTTAAAATTATGGCAAAAATAAATTTTAGTTAAGATTTATTTTCATCAGTAATTTTAATTTTTTTACTATTTAAATTATATTTGGTCAGTGATTTTTAATTTTTTAAATTAAATTAATAATTTTAATTTTTTAGATTAAATTAATAATTTTAATTTTTTAGATTTGGTTGATAATTTTTTTTTATTTTTATTAAAATTTGCTTCATAATTTTTAATTTTTTTGATAAAAATTTAATTTACTAATCAAAATTAAGTTTCATTTATAAATTTAAAATATTTATTGGTTATATTTAATTGATATTTTTTTATAGGGTTTAGAGTTTATGGCACTTATTTTTTTAGTGATTAATATTTACTAGCTAAATATTTTTGGCTAAATAAATTTGATTAATAATTTATCGATGTTAAGAGTAAACATAACATAAGATAAAGTTATTTCTACCATAGATTCTTTTCCCTTCCTCATTCGTGCTTAAGAGTAAACATAGCATAAGATAAAGTTATTTTTACATGACTTAGTTGGTCACTATTTCCAATTGCATTAGCAATATATGAAATTATCATTTTTAATTTACTAATAAAATTAAACATCTCTAATAATATTTTTAATATTTATTTTTTTAAAAAACTATTAAGACCTTTTTTTCTGCCTAAGTCCCAAGAATGATTGAGATAGCCCTAGGAGTTCCTTGAGTCCCCAATTGTTTCTCCAGCCATTCGAAGGATGTTGTGTGCTGGAGTTCACCGAAGTTGGCTACTTGCAACTGATTTGGAACATTAGTTTGATTAATCAGGTCACCAACTGTCCACCAACTGTTCGATTACATGACGAATAGTAGCTTTGACAAACCACAATGATGTCCCTAGGGCGTAGCACAGTTGGGGGCGCATGATTTCTATTAGAATTTTCGAGCCGCAAAAATCGCTTTTTGCTTTGCGGAAACCCTGAAGTTCTTAGCCACTGGATCTGTGCGAAGATAAAATTTTTCATGTACTTAGTTTTTTCTACTCTAGATCTACTTTGGATCTACATGTTAAGGAGTATACCTTTGAAGCGAAACCCTTCGCAAATCCCGCTCGTCTAAGGTTCTTGGGATCTCAAGCGTGTTCAAGTGTACACACCTCTAGAAGTATCTGTTGGGTTTTTTGGGTCGCGAAAACCGCTTTTCGCGTCGCGGAAACCCCGAATCGCCCAAGCCACGGATCTCGTGCAAGGTAAAACCGAACGAAAATACGAGTACGAGTTTGAAAACTTTAATCTACAGTAGATCTACATAAGGATAAACCATTTATACCTTTGTAGTGAAGCCCTTCGCAATCCCGCTTGTCCTTGGTTCGCCGGATCTCAAAAGTGTCAAAGTAGACACTTCTCTATTTGTATCCACACAAGCAAGAGATGGAGAAGAAACCTTAGAGTGTGCTAGCACTCAAGCAAGGTCTCGGCAAGAAGGAGAAGAGGGAGAGAAGAATTGTGAGCAAGAGGAAGAAGATGAAAATCAATTAGCCTTGAATGAAAAAATAAAACATTCATTTTACACTCAAAGTGGCCGGCCACATTAAACCTTGTAACCCCCATGGAATATCAAGAGTCACAACTCTTGGTAACTCCCATGAGGTGGCATTTGGTCAAGTCAAACTTGACCAAATGAAGAGGCCTTGATGATGTGGCATTGGTCAAGTCAAAGTCAAGTCAAAAACATGACTCTTCATATTCCTACTTAAGTCAAGTCAAACTTGACCACTTCTATCCCTTGGTTGATCTAATCTAACCATTGGTTCAAGCCAATTTTAATTTAATGAATCTCTATTCATTGAATTAAATTAATTAAATGAGTCTAAGTCCAAATTAGACTCACTTAACACATGAACCAACTTGAGTCCAACTCAATTATCCTACTTTGGATTACTCTTAATCCAATTTGGTTCATTATATGAACTTAATCATTTAGGTTCATCAAATGAACCTAGTCTCCATCTATTTGCCCTTAGTGTGTGACCCTATAGGTTCTTGTAACGTTGGCAATGCCCCTAAACCCATTTAGGAGCATAAGTAATGAGCAGTATCTAGCAACACATCATTACTACCCAAGTTACAAGAATGTCGAGATCCGACATCACCTTGTGACTACTAATTGTGACTCCTCACAACATGTGACATTGTCCTTCTATCCTAGACATCTAGATTGATCAATATGAGGCATAGACCGTGTCATCCTCTAATCAATCTAAATCTTGAACTCCAAGTAGACTCACTCGATCAAATGAGCTCAACATCTAATGTTGACTCATTTGGGCATGGCCATGCACTTAGTGGTCTCACTCTATCAAGAATAGCGATGTCGCTCCCGTCATATGGGAGGGATGGATCCCATCTACATCACTCACATCCCTCTGCATAGTTCGTTATATACCCAGTAATCGCCTTTATAGTCCACCCTGTTACGAGTGACGTTTGACGAAACCAAAGTACATAACTCCTTATGTAGGGATCCATGGTGACTTCAGGTCAAAGGACTAATAGTCATACTAATAGCCACATGAGAAAGTATATGACACTCATATAACGATCCATGATACTTTCTCATGGCGGGTCATTCAGTATACATTCTCTAATGCATACCCATGTGTCAGCTTGATATCTCTATATCCATGACTTGTGAGATCAAGTCATCGAGCTGACCTACATGCTAGTCTTATTGTATTAACATTGTCCCTGAATGTTAATACTCGACTAGGAATGATTTAGAGTAGTGTTCCCTATATCATCTCACTATCGATTCAACTAATCGATTGATATAGGTATGAACCTTCTACTCAAGGACGCTATTATACTTAGTCTATTTGGCACTAATACAAATAAGTATAATAACCAAACAAATGCCTTTATTAATATACAAGAATATGATACAATGAGTCCATACAATCATCAAATGATTGACTCTAGGGCTCTAACTAACAGTATCCACACGAACAAGAGATGGAGAGGAAACCTTAGAGTGTGCTAGCACCCCAAGGAGTCTCGGCAAGGATGAGAGGGAGAGAAGAGAGGAAGAAAGGAGGAAGAAGAAGGAATCAATTAAAACTCAATTGCACTTATTCCCTCCTCTTAAGTGGCCGGCCACTTCAATGTGAGTTTGTAACCTCCATGGAATATCAAGAGTCAAGGCTCTTGGTTTCCCTCATGAGGTGGTATACCATGAAATTGTCTTGATGAGTGACACATCATCATTGGTCGGCCCTATGCCAAGTCACAATGACATGGCATTTGGTCAAGTCAAACTTGACTCTTCATCTTCCCTCTCATGTCAAGTCAAACTTGACTTAAATTCCCCATGGTTGATCAAATCTAACCATTTGATTCAAACTAATTTAATTTAATGAATCTATATTCATTGAATTAAATCAATTCAATGAATCCAAGTCTAAATTAGACTCATTTGACACATGAATCAAATTGAGTCCAACTCAATTAGTTTATTTTGGATTACTCTTGATCCAATTTGGTTCATCACATGAACCTAATCCTCTTGGTCCATCATATGAACCTAATCTCCATCTAATTGCCCTTTGTGTGTGACCCTATAGGTTATGTTAGGATCTTCGGATGGCTAGAGAGGGGGGGTGCGAATAGCCTCCTCTAAAAACTTAAAGAATTTCTTCCTACAAATCGTTAGCGCAGCAGAAATATGCAAACGAAAAGATAATACAAGAAAAAGAGACAAACACCACTAACACCAGTATGTACGAGGTTCGGGGATAACTTGCCCCTACTCCTCGGCGTGTCCGTAAGGTGGACGATCCCTTGATCTTTCGGTAGATCACACCCCGGATAGATTCCGGCTAAAGATTTCCTCCTTCTCGGTGGAGTAACCTCTCCACAAAGTCTCAGAAGATATGTAAATAAAGCACAAGACTTACAATGATCAGTGGCTAAAGAGAATGAAGAATATGCTCATAGCCACGCGAAGACGACAGCGAAAGCAGAGTGCAAGAAGGAAGCAGCTTCTCAGCCAAAAGCTCAAAGCTTAGCACACTCGCTTGATCGACAGAGAGTTTTTCTTTCTTAGTTCCTACTACGAAAAATCTCTTCATCCTTCTTCTTATGCCTCTGCTTTTCCACTGCGTTCAGCCTGTATCGAATCGCTGTCAACCTACACCGAATCGCTGCTGCAAGCTAAGGCGTCGCCAATCACTCTTCCTCCTCATCTGGTTCTCTGAACTCACACCAATAGAACCCATGGTCTTCACAGGTGTCTCTGAGCTCGAACCAATAAACAGGAGTCAAGTAAACGTTGATGCTCCAATTGTACCATTTGTAGCGAAACACAGTAGAAAGAACACTTTGTCTTATTCTTCTGATGGAGCTTGATTTGAATTTAAGCATTGGCACGATACCTGCAACCTGCAGATTTAAAAAGCTCACAGCAAATGGTTAAATTAGACGAATCAGAAGTTGCAGAGAAACAACAGAAACTACAGACCATTATTGTGGATCGGTCAGCAGACCGATCCACAGCCTCTTTGATCGATCAGGCTACAACCTGATCAGTCCAGGAGGGCTTTGATCGGTCTGTGGACCGATCAAGCTATAGGTGGATCGGTCCACAGACCGATCTCCTATCCTTTCTCCCGAACTCTGTTGCCTCCTGATCGATCTACAGACCGATCAGTAATTTTCGGTGAGTTCACAGAGAGTTACTGATCGGTCTGGTGACCGATCAGATAACCATAGTATCACTGGATCGGTCAACAGACCAATCCAATGCCTATGTAGTTTTAGAGCTTCCCAGCCCTAAACCCTAAAGCCTTCCTGGTCTAGAGAACGAGCTACCGAGCCCTCTCTGACCTAGTCCGGAGAATGAGCTACCGAGCCCTCTCCGACTTCGTCCGGTCCAGAGAACGAGCTACCGAGCCCTCTCTGACCTAGTCCGGAGAACGAGCTACCGAGCCCTCTCCGACTTCGTCTGGTCCAGAGAATGAGCTACCGAGCCCTCTCTGACCTAGTCCGGAGAACGAGCTACCGAGCCCTCTCCGACTTCGTCCGGTCCAGAGAATGAGCTACCGAGCCCTCTCTGACCTAGTCCGGAGAACGAGCTACCGAGCCCTCTCTGACCTAGTCCGGAGAACGAGTTACCGAGCCCTCTCCGACTTCGCGTGCCAAGTTTCCATACTTGGACTTTTCCCTTCCACCTGATCAACCTTGATCAGTAATCAATCTGAGTTTAATTAATATCTGATACAAACTTAAATCAGTGTCAATATCAAAACAACAGCCAGGTCAAACTGTATCAACAATCTTCCCCTTTTTGTTGTTTGACAACACGATTTAAGTTTAGATAAGAAATGCTCATATTTCCATAATTTTAGGAGAATCAAGATCCTCCCCCTAAGACGGATACAACACTATGTAAGGAAGTTAATAATCCTCAAGGTTATCCTCTCCCCTACAATCAAAACTTCATTCATCTCTAAACTTAGTCATCTTCTCCCCCTTTGTCAAACACCGAAAAGGTGCGAATTAGGTAATAAGATTTAAAGGACTCCCCCTTAACCCATACTGTCTCGTTCTTAATCCACATAGAATTTCCTCTAAGTATATTATCGGACAGTAAATAAGAGACAATCAAGATATGCCATATGAAAAACATATAAATAGCCAATAAGAACTGAAACATAAAGAGAAGCAAGTAATAGAAAAACGAGTAGCATAAATATATGAAAACAGCTAATATCCAGGTCAGACACATGTATCTATCAAACAGTATCCGAAACATAGACAATCAAAATGACCAACATAAAACAAGGTGTATCAATCAACATCCTCAATATGAGGAGCATCATCATCATCAGCTGGAGGAATGAGTCCCTGAGGCGGCATGCTGCTGCTCGAGGGTGGATAGCACGAGTAATACTGCGGAGGTGGGTAGCTGGCCATCCATCCCAGAAGCACCTGCCGCGTTGCCAAATGCTGACTGCGTAGATCATCGTAACGCTGGTCAATCCGAACGCGCAGCCCATGGAGCTCAGCAGCCAGCAGCTCATCGTGCTGATCGATTCGGCTCTCCAGCTCAGCGATCTACCAGCGCAGATCAGGATCTGCCTCTCCATACTCATCAGCAGCAGGAGGAGGAGCAGCATCAACCTGTCGTGGAGGTGCCCGTGGTAACTGTTAGCTAGAGCCCTAGAGCCAATCATTTGATGATTGTATATTGGACTTATTGTATCATATTCTATATAAATAAAGGCATTTGGATTTTGGTTATTATACTTACTTGTATTGGTGCAAAATAAACTAAGTATAATAATGTCCCTGAGTAGACGGTTCTCACCTATATCAATCGGTTAGTTGAACCGATAGTGAGATGATATAGGGAACACTACTCTTAATCATTCCTAGTCGAGTATTAACATTCAGGGACAATGTTAATGCAATAAGACTAGCATGTAGGTCAACTCGATGACTTGATCTCACAAGTCATGGATATAGAGATATCAAGTTGACACATGGGTATATATTAGAGAATGTATACTGAATGACCCACCATGAGAAAGTATCATGGATCATTATATGAGTGTCATATACTTTCTCATGTGGCTATTAGTATGACTATTAGTCCTTAGACCTGAAGTCACCATGGATCCCTACATAAGGAGTTATGTACTTTGGTTTCATCAAACGTCACCCGTAACTGGGTGGACTATAAAGGCGATTACCGGGTATGTAACAAATTATGCAGAGGGATGTGAGTGATGTAGATGGGGTCTATCCCTCCCATATGACGGGAGCGACATCAATATTCTTGATAGAGTGAGACCACTAAGTGCATGACCATGCCCAAATGAGTCAACATGAGATGTTGAGCTCATTTGATCGAGTGAGTCTACTTGGAGTTCAAGATTTAGATTGGTCAGAGGATGACACGGTCTATGCCTCACATTGACCAATCTAGATGTCTAGGATAGAAGGACACTTGTCATATATTGTGAGGAGTCACAATTAGTAGTCACAAGGTGATGTTGGATCTCAACATTCTTGTAACATTGGGTAGTAATGATGTGTTGCTAGATACCGCTCATTACTTATGTTCCTAAATGGGTTTAGGGGCATTGCCAACGTTACAAGAACCTATAGGGTCACACACTTAGGACAATTAGATGGAGATTAGGTTCATATGATGAACCAAGAGGATTAGATTCATTTGATGAATCATATTGGATTAAGAGTAATCCTAATTGGGCTAACTTGAGTTCGACTCAAGTTGATTCATGTGTTCAATGAGTCTAATTTAGATTTTGACTCATTGAATCAATTTAATTAAATGAATTAGATTCATTATATTAAGTTGGCTTGAATCAAATGGTTGGATTCGATCAACCATGGAAGAGATTTGGTCAAGTTTGACTTGACTTGAGAGAAAGATTAAAAGTCAAGTTTGACTTGACTTTATGCCACCTCATTGGTGAGTTGGCATTGAAGTGGACCAATGATGTTACTCCACATCATCATGGGTGCCACCTCATGGAAGTTACAAAGCCATTTTCTTAATAACTTCACATTAATTACATTTAATGGGGAGTTACACGTGAAGATAGTGGCCGGCCACATTTTGAATGGGGATGAATTGATTTTTCATTCATGTGTGCATTATTCTTCCTTCTTCCTCTTGAAGCTCTCCCTCTCCCTCTCCTCCTTGCTTGGCCGAATCTTACCAAGGTGCTAGCACACCTTTGTGTGAGGTTTTCTCCACCTACGTGTCCGTGTGGATACTTCTAGAGGACTGACGCTTGACAGTCTAGAGATCCGGCAATTCCTTGGACGAGCGGGAACGCGAAAGGGCACGCTTCAAGGTATACTTCTTAACACATAGATCTAGGAGTAGATCTAAAGTTTTTGAAACTCGTACTTGTATTTCGTTCGGTTTTCCTTGCACGAATCTACGACTTTGGGTGATTCGGGGTTTCCGCGACGCGAAAAGCGGTTTTCGCGGCCCGAAAAACCTAACAGTGGTATCAGAGCCACGTGCAAGACTTGTACGAGTTTAATTTTTTGGTTTTATGAAAACTAAACCTTCTGTGATTTTCTGTAAAATTTAGTTTTTTATGTTTTTATGGGTAATTTTTTCGTAGAAGCGAAGCACAAGTATCTCGGCACTTGTAGGCTTCGGCTACCGGGAAATTTTTCCTTAAACGGCTTCGTTTTGGCCCAAATCCGTTTGGGACAGCGGGCTTGGGTGCCATTAGATCGCAAAAGAGCAACTCACGATGGTTAGATCGTGGGTAGGGGTACTGCCCCTAACCCCGCAAGGGGATTTGCTCTGCGATTGCACCCGAAATCGCTAAAAACGAACCTGCCAGGAAGATTTTTCCGAAATGGCAATGTCTCGACCCAAATCGTTTTGGGACAGCGAGTTTAGGCACTGTTGGATCGCAAAGGAACCCTCGCGATGGTTAGATCGTGGGTAGGGGCGCTGCCCCTGGCCCCGCGATTGCGCCCGAAACCGCTAAACGGACCGCCGGGAAATTTTACTCGTAAAAATTGTAAAAAATTAATTTTAAAATTATAGAAAATTATGAAAATATATAATTTTGAATTATATATTAATTTTGTGATAGTCATGGCCAAAAAAAAAATCCAATATGATTGGATTGTGTTGTAATTCATAATACGGCCTGCGTGCTGTTATGTGTTTGCGCGTGTTGTATGTTTTTATTTTTCCGCGACCTGCGCGTCGTGCCTTTCTCATATATTCTGGTTGTAAATTAGATTTAGACTCGAATGTAACTCGAGTTTCAAATTGTAATGTACAAATTGAAGCGGTGGAGGGTCCACACGAGACGGAGTTCCGAGGCGGGCACGAGCAACACAAGGTGGTCAAAGGGAGGAGCTTGGAGAAGCTGTTGACCCTAGGTTGACCATTCTATCTTCTCATTGGCTTGAGAAGATCGTAGTAGGGCCATGACTAAATCACAAATAGATTAATTAGTTAATTGCTTATGTATATGATGCATGTTTAATAAGTAATTAATTAATTAGTGCCTTACGATTAGATTAGATCTAAGTCGTGCACATGATGCACCCTTGCGATTAGATTAGATCTAAGTCATGCACAAGATGCATCCTTTTCGATTAGATTAGATCTCGATCGAACCAACTCTAAATGCCTAACCGTGCCGTGATACCTATCACTACCTCGATCACATGTATTGTTGAATCTGCCAAAGCAGAGCAATACATATTATCTTGGTAGGGTACGGAGGGACAATCTTGGTCCCGCCTATCAACGCATGGGTGAATATAAACTCAATTAGATTGAGTATTCCTAGTTACTCGGTTAGATCGAGTCAACTATAGGCATTCTTCCAACGGTTGGAAAAGATAGGTCAAAATCACATTTATATTAACTCTCGAGCGTATTAGCCAAAGCTAACTCAAGTTTTAATATAAATGCGGATATTGATTTTATAAACAAGAGTTGCATAGAGATGTAATTGGTAATCGTTACCTACCGATCATACTAAGCCTTGGGCGTATTAGCCAAAGCTAACTCAAGGGTTAGTATGATGTGGATCTTGTCCCACAAGAATTATAGAATTCAGTGGGAGCATCATTTAATTAAAGGCCTAATTAAATGATTTTAAAAGAATATGATATTTATTTCTGCAAATTTTCTGTTGTAGATAACCATGACGTCGAATACGAACTCTTTCTCCCTGCGTTCTGTCCTTAAGAAGGACAAGCTCAACGGAGCAAATTTCCTGGACTGGTACAGGAACCTGAGAATAGTTCTCACTCAGGAACGTAAACTGTACGTTCTGGAGCAGCCCATTCCGGAGGCTCCTCCTGCCACTGCCACGCGAGTTGACCGGGATGCTTACAAGAAGCATCAAGATGACGCATTAGATGTGTCCTGTCTAATGCTCGCAACCATGAACTCTGAGCTTCAGAAGCAACATGAGTTGATGTGTGCTTACGATATGGTTGAACATCTTCGTCAACTATATCAAGGACAAGCAGGGCACTGGAAGAGGAACTTCACAGGATACCTGGAAGATCTTAACAAGAAGAGAAATAAGATTTCTACTTCAGGTATAAATGTTATAGAAGTCAACCTCTCTATTTCTTCATCGTGGGTATTAGATACCGGATGTGCATCGCACATTTATACTAATGTACAAGCACTGAGAAATAGCAGAGCATTGACAAAGGGCGAGATAGACCTACGAGTAGGCAATGGAGCACGGGTTGCTGCTGTTGCTGTAGGGACTTATTTTCTATCTCTGCCCTCTGGGCTTATACTAGAGTTAGACGATTGTTGTTATGTGCCTGCATTGACTAAGAACATTATATCAGTTTCTTGTTTGGACAAGAAAGGATTCTCGTTTATAATAAAGAACAAATGTTGTTCTGTCTGTTTAAACGATATGTTCTATTATAGTGCACCTATGATGAATGGACTCTATATTCTAAACCTTGAGAGCTCTATCTATAACGTTAGTACCAAAAGGTTCAAATCGAACGATATGAACCACACCTATCTCTGGCACTGTCGCTTAGGTCATATAAATGACAAGCGCTTATCCCAACTCCATAAGGATGGTTTGCTGGACTCATTTGATTTTGAATCATATGAGATATGCGAGTCATGCCTACGAGGCAAGATGACCAAGACTCCCTTTAGTGGGCACAGCGAGAGAGCGACTGATTTGTTAGGACTCATACATAGTGATGTATGTCGCCCTTTCAATGTCGCTGCTAGAGGCGGTTATAGGTACTTCATCACATTTACTGATGACTTCAGTAGATATGGTTATGTGTATTTGATGACACATAAATCTGAATCCTTTGAAAAGTTCAAAGAATTCAAGAATGAAGTACAGAACCAGCTTGGCAAGAGTATTAAGGTACTTCGATCCGATCGAGGTGGAGAATACCTTAGCCATGAGTTCCGTGACTACTTAGCTGAGTGTGGGATTTTATCTCAACTCACTCCTCCTGGAACACCACAGTGGAATGGTGTATCCGAAAGGAGGAATCGTACCTTATTAGATATGGTACGATCTATGATGAGTCACACAGATCTTCCGACATATCTATGGGGATATGCTCTAGACACGGCAGCTTTCATTCTCAACCGAGTTCCATCCAAGGCCGTGATAAAGACACCATATAGGATATGGACTGGGAGAGATGCCCAGGTGTCTTTCATGAGGATTTGGGGCTGTGAGGCTTACGTACGACGTCAAGTCTCAGACAAATTAGGACCAAAATCCGACAAGTGCTATTTCATTGGATATCCCAAGGAAACTAAGGGATATTACTTCTACATTCCCAGTCAGCACAAGGTAGTTGTGGCAAAGACTGGGGTCTTTCTAGAAAGAGACTTTGTTTCTAGAAAGACTAGTGGGAGCGCGTTCAATCTTGAAGAAGTTCAAGATGCGAACAATAGCACTGATGCCTCGATGGAAATTGAACTGGAACCACAAAGTGTTATGGATGATGTTGTTCCACAAGGAGTTGAGGAACAACAACCGGTTCAAGTAGACATACCTCTTCGCAGGTCTGATAGGGTACGTCGTCAGCCTGAGAGATACTCATTTCTCTTGTCTGACCATGATGACGTTATGCTCATAGAGGATGAGCCTACCACCTATCAGGAAGCTGTGATGAGACCAGATTTCGAGAAATGGCTAGAGGCCATGAGATCCGAAATGGAATCCATGTACACCAACCAAGTATGGACTTTGGTTGATCCACCTGAAGGGGTAAAACCCATTGGGTGTAAGTGGGTCTTTAAGAGAAAGACTGACATGGATGGACTTATCTATAAGGGTCGCTTGGTAGCTAAATGTTTCAAGCAGATTCATGGTATTGAATATGATGAAACCTTTTCTCCAGTAGCGATGTTTAAGTCCATTAGGATCATGCTTGCTATTGCAGCCTACCATGACTATGAGATATGGCAGATGGATGTCAAAACCGTATTTCTGAATGGAAACCTGCTCGAGGATGTGTACATGACACAACCTGAGGATTTTGTAGATCCACAGTATACTAGCAGAGTATGCAAGCTGCATAGGTCCATTTATGGACTAAAGCAAGCTTCTCGGAGCTGGAATCTTCGATTCGATGATGCAATCAAACAGTTTGGTTTCATCAAGAATGAAGATGAGCCTTGTGTCTACAAGAAGGTTGTAGGGGATATAGTTGTCTTCCTCATATTGTATGTGGATGACATACTACTCATTGGGAAGGACATCCCTATGCTTCAGTCTGTCAAGACCTGGCTAGGGAGTTGCTTCTCAATGAAGGACTTAGGTGAGACATCCCGCATTCTAGGGATACAGATCTATAGAGATAGATCTAAGAGATTGCTTGGCCTAAGTCAGAGTACATATATTGACAAGGTACTCCTTCGGTTTGCCATGCAGAACTCCAAGAAGGGATTTCTACCGATGTCACATGGCGTGAGTCTTTCGAAGACTCAAGGTCCCTCTTCTAGAGAGGAGAGAGACCGCATGGATCAGATCCCTTATGCCTCAGCCATAGGATCGATCATGTACGCCATGCTATGTACTCGACCTGATGTCTCGTATGCTTTGAGCATGACGAGTAGATACCAGTCAGATCCAGGTGAAAGTCACTGGATAGCGGTCAAGAATATTCTTAAGTACTTAAGAAGAACTAAAGAATATTTCTTGATATATGGAGGCGATGACGAGCTAGCTGTAAAGGGTTACAGTGATACCAGCTTCCAGACCGATCAGGATGATTATCGATCGCAGTCAGGGTTCGTATTTTGCATTAATGGTGGTGTTGTGAGCTGGAAGAGTTCGAAGCTGGATACAGTAGTTGATTCTACGACAGAGGCCGAATACATTGGAGGCAGCAAAGGAGGCAGTTTGGTTCCGCAAGTTCATCACTGAACTTGGGGTGGTTCCTAGCATTGCTGACCCCATTGAGCTCTATTGTAACAACAATGGAGCTATAGCACAGGCGAAGGAACCTCGCTCACACCAGTGGACCAAACACATACTACGACGCTTCCATCTCATTCGAGATATCATCGAGAGAGGAGATGTGAAGATTTGCAGAGTACCTACAGAGGCTAACATCGCAGATCCCTTGACCAAGGCTTTGGCACAGAGGAAGCATGATGGTCACACTAGGTCATTTGGGCTTAGAGCCTACACTGATTGACACTAGTGCTAGTGGGAGATTGTTAGCTAGAGCCCTAAAGCCAATCATTTGATAATTGTATATTGGACTTATTGTATCATATTCTATATAAATAAAGGCATTTGGATTTTGATTATTATACTTACTTGTATTGGTGCCAAATAAACTAAGTATAATAATGTCCCTGAGTAGACGGTTCTCACCTATATCAATCGGTTAGTTGAACCGATAGTGAGATGATATAGGGAACACTACTCTTAATCTTTCCTAGTCGAGTATTAACATTCAGGGACAATGTTAATGCAATAAGACTAGCATGTAGGTCAACTCGATGACTTGATCTCACAAGTCATGGATATAGAGATATCAAGTTGACACATGGGTATACATTAGAGAATGTATACTGAATGACCCGCCATGAGAAAGTATCATGGATCATTATATGAGTGTCATATACTTTCTCATGTGGCTATTAGTATGACTATTAGTCCTTAGACCTGAAGTCACCATGGATCCCTACATAAGGAGTTATGTACTTTGGTTTCGTCAAACGTCACCCGTAACTGGGTGAACTATAAAGGCGATTACCGGGTATGTAACAAATTATGCAGAGGGATGTGAGTGATGCAGATGGGATCTATCCCTCCCATATGACGGGAGCGACATCAATATTCTTGATAGAGTGAGACCACTAAGTGCATGGCCATGCCCAAATGAGTCAACATGAGAATTTGAGCTCATTTGATCGAGTGAGTCTACTTGGAGTTCAAGATTTAGATTGGTCAGAGGATGACACGGTCTATGTCTCACATTGACCAATCTTGATGTCTAGGATAGAAGGACACTTATCATATATTGTGAGGAGTCACAATTAGTAGTCACAAGGTGATGTTAGATCTCAACATTCTTGTAACATTGGGTAGTAATGATGTATTGCTAGATACCGCTCATTACTTATGTTCCTAAATGGGTTTAGGGGCATTGCGAACGTTACAAGAACCTATAAGGTCACACACTTAGGACAATTAGATGGAGATTAGGTTCATATGATGAACCAAGAGGATTAGATTCATTTGATGAATCATATTGGATTAAGAGTAATCCTAATTGGGCTAACTTGAGTTCGACTCAAGTTGATTCATGTGTTCAATGAGTCTAATTTAGATTTTGACTCATTGAATCAATTTAATTAAATGAATTAGATTCATTATATTAAGTTGGCTTGAATCAAATGGTTGGATTCGATCAACCATGGAAGAGATTTGGTCAAGTTTGACTTGACTTGAGAGGAAGATTAAAAGTCAAGTTTGACTTGACTTTATGCCACCTCATTGGTGAGTTGGCATTGAAGTGGACCAATGATGTTACTCCACATCATCATGGGTGCCACCTTATGGAAGTTACAAAGCCATTTTCTTAATAACTTCACATTAATTGCATTTAATGGGGAGTTACACATGAAGATAGTGGCCGGCCACATTTTGAATGGGGATGAATTGATTTTTCATTCATGTGTGCATTATTCTTCCTTCTTCCTCTTGAAGCTCTCCCTCTCCCTCTCCTCCTTCCTTGGCCGAATCTTACCAAGGTGCTAGCACACCTTTGTGTGAGGTTTTCTCCACCTACGTGTCCGTGTGGATACTTCTAGAGGACCGACGCTTGACGGTCTAGAGATCCGGCAATTCCTTGGACGAGCGGGAACGCGAAAGGGCACGCTTCAAGGTATACTTCTTAACACATAGATCTAGGAGTAGATCTAAAGTTTTTGAAACTCGTACTTGTATTTCGTTCGGTTTTCCTTGCACGGATCTACGGCTTTGGGTGATTCGGGGTTTCCGCGACGCGAAAAGCGGTTTTCGCGGCCCGAAAAACCTAACAGTAACTCACCCAGTGCTCTCCCGTCCTTCCAACGAACCGCCCCATACTCTCCTATGATGCCAGACTTGGAAAATGCACGTTTTCCAAGTCTACAGTCCTGCCTCACCATCTTGACTATCCTTCCCTTGGAGACATCAATCTGTAGGGTCTCGAGCCAATCCGTAATTATATGCCCATAAGGCATATAAACGGTGAAGTTGTTAGGCTCACTATAGGAGATGATAGACGAATAAATGCTTGACATGATGTCAAAATCAAGACGCCAACGCAATCCATAAAGCATCAGGCAGTGATATGGTCGGATCTCTGACAAGGGTTTAGATATGATTGGCAGAAGACAATTTGTGACAATCTTAAAGAGAATGTAATCTGGGGCAGATAGTCTCAGAGCTGTAAAGGTAGGAAAATCAACATCTAACTCATCTTGTCCACCTGGTCTAGGATGTCCAAAGAAATACTCATAAATGGAGTCAGATGAGACATCAAAGGGAGAAGGTAAGGGGTCTGGTAAATCAGGATATATGGAAAAGACATTTCCTGAACACCTCCGGCAAGCTAGATAATCAAAGAAGGCCGAGAAAGAGAAATCAATAGTTTGCTTAGCAACTCTAGTTCTATAATTAACATCATTAGTTTGATGAAGATTATTATAAAACTCAGATACTAAATCGTAATTGATGTCCCGTTCTAAATAGACTAGAGAATCAAGTTTGTAATAGGCAAGTATTTCCGACACAGATGGACAAAATTCATCCATGAATTTTTGATCCACAGACCTACAAGGAAGCAGTTTGAAGGTTCTTTGTTGAAAAGCTTGTTCAAAGTGATGGTTTGTAAATCTTCCAGAAATGGATGGTTGAGGTCGGGAGGGAGCCTTAGATTTAGATTTCTCAGTTGACGACTTAGAGGTTCCCTCACTAACTTATTTCTTCCTAAAGGTTAAAAATGTGACACGAACGGGGCAAATAGGTGAGCACGGAAGCCACCAACAACCGAGAACCAAGCCAAATTACAAAGTTACGGTGAGAAATGAAAATGAAGTGCCAAAATGAGTAGAGCTCGGGGAGAATGGAGTTACCTTGGTGCCATTTATGTATCTTTCGGATAAAGGAGAGAAGAGTCGAGGCGTAGGAGGGTGTCGGCTAGGGCTTCAGCGTGCAATGGGAAGGGAAAGGACCGAGAAGAGTTAAGGCGTAGGAGGGTGTCGGCTAGGGCTTCGGCGTGCAATGGGAAGAGAAAGGACCGAGAAGAGTTAAGAGGGATGGGTGATCGATCCAGGTGTTGATATGATCGGACGGCTGTCCGATCAGGAGAGATCCTGACCGATCAGGGAACCTCCTGATCGGTCAGGGAATACCCTGATCGGTCGGTGGACCGATAAGGGAACCTCCTGATCGGTCCCTGGACCGGTCAGTAAACAAACAGAGAGTTCTGGATCGGTCAACAGACCGATCCAGCCTCTCCTGATCGGGCTGTAGACCGATCAGTGTCTGACAAATTGAAGATTCTCCATTCAGTAACTGAAATTCGTAGAAGTTTTCTATCGAAAATTCTGAAGATTCAGAACTCAAGAAGTTCAGAAATTTTCAAATTCAGAACCTAGAACCTGAAGAATCTACAAACATAAATATTTCCAAAAGATGAGCTCTTACGGTCTGAAATTGTTCAGAACCGGAAGGTTCCAAACAAAAAAAAAAAAACTCAGACCAACTCCAAACGCATAGAGTTTAGACGCTTTGAAATTTAAGGTTTCAAAACCAGAAACACTTCTGAAACTATGATCTATAGTGAACCAAGGTATTAATCAAGACTCAGGCTATTAATTACCTGGTTCAAAACACATCCTTGCTATGATCAGTTTCGAGTTTGTTAAAATATATCCAAATTGCTATCATTACTTCAACAACTTGTCCTATTTTCAATCAAAATCATGAAAGGTATCAATCAACACATCAACCAAAGTTAGATAATTTCTAGGTAAAGGTCCAACCAAGTTTCCTTGGTTGGAATATATGAGTAAGATCTAGGAACCAAATACACATGAATTATGTAATGGTCTTCCCCATACTCGATTTATGTTTCTTCAACCTAATTATTCAAGGGATGCATGATACATTTTGAATAATTTGGCTGATCCTAGCATCTCACCCCATTTCTAGCAAACAAAAATAATTTGTTAAACCTTATAGTTTGTGTGAGATGTCCCCAAGTTGCCCAAATTACTTTCCCAATTTCTCTTGTCGTTTTAATTGTCCTTATTGATCATGATGAAGTCCTAATGGCCTATTGAGCCAAACACATTCCCAATTCTCTCCTTAAATGACTAAATTCATTTTCCGGAAGGGGTTTGGTGAAAATATCGGCTAGGTTTGATTTTGACTCAACATATGTGAGCGCAATGTCTCCCCTAGCTACGTGATCTCTAATGAAGTGATGACGCACTTCAATGTGATTGATCCTTGAATGATGGACTGGATTTTTCGTTAGGTTTATTGTGCTGATGTTGTCACACAACACTTGCACTCCCTTATACGAAAGCCCATAATCTTCTAGGGTGTGGATCATCCACAACAATTGTGATACACTCTCTCCCATGGCAATGTATTCAGCCTCGGTCGTGGAGAGAGCAACGCAATGTTGCTTCCGACTTGACCAACTAACCAATGATGAACCTAATAATTGGCAAACCCCACTAGTGCTTTTCCGATCCAATTTGCACCCAGCATAATCGGAGTCGGTATAACCTATCAAATCAAAAGACTCAGTACGAGGATACCAGAGACCTACTCTAATTGTGCCCTTAAGGTATCTCAGGATTCTCTTAACAGTAATTAAATGAGATTCCTTGGCACATACTTGATATCTAGCGCACATGCCCACAGCAAAAAGTATGTTTGGTCGACTAGCTGTGAGATATAGAAGACTACAGATCATGCTTCTATATTGCGTTAGATCAACTGGTTTTCCATTCTCATCATTGTCAAGGCGAGTGTTTGTCGCCATTGGAGTGGATACTTCCTTAGAGTCACTCATTTTGAATTTCTTGAGTATCTCTTGAGTGTATTTTGTCTGATGGACATAAATGTCATCTCGAGTTTGTTTGATTTCAAGTCTAAGGAAGAATGTCAATTCTCCCACCAGACTCATCTCAAACTCACTTTCCATGTGAGTGATAAATTCATTCAAATAGCCTTTGTTATTTGAGCCACAAATTATGTCATCGACATACACCTGGGCTACAAATATGTTTTCACCATCTCTACGCAGAAATAGTGTTGGATCTATTTGACCTCTTACAAAACCCTTTTCTAGTAAGTAAGTTGACAACCTTTCGTACCAAGCTCGAGGTGCTTGTTTAAGCCCATAAAGAGCTTTCTTGAGCTTGTACACGTGGTTTGGAGCTTCGGTATTCACAAACCCCGGTGGTTGTTCAACAAAGACCTCTTCTTTAATGAAACCGTTTAAGAAGGCCGATTTAACGTCCATTTGATAGAGCTTGAAGCCTCTATGTGCAGCAAAAGCTAGCATTAAACGAATGGACTCTAATCGAGCCACGGGAGCATAAGTCTCATCATAATCGAGGCATTCGACTTGACTATAGCCCTTGACTACAAGTCTTGCCTTGTTTCTTACGACTTCTCCCTTTTGATTTAACTTATTTTTGAAGACCCATTTGGTTCCAATAATGGTGGTCTTCTTAGGTCTAGGAACTAAGTCCCACACTTGGATCCTTTCAAATTGACCTAACTCATCTTGCATAGCTATGATCCAGTCAGGATCGTGCACCAACTAATTTTGGTTCGATTTCTGAGATCAAGGCGACCTCATTAGACTCATTTCTAAAGAATGATCTAGTCCTAACCCCTTGTTGGATGTCTCCAACAATCTGGTCTTGGGGATGACTAGAGGCTATCCTAGATTGCCTTGGTGTCTCATGAGTGGTCTCACTAGGCACAGGCAAGGACTCAGTATCAGGCAAAGGATCAGTCTGAGCCCTTTGTTGCCTTTGCTCATCATCATCGGAGTCAACTTCGACTCTTTCTATGTTTTGATCATTCAAACTTAGACTTCTAAGTTCAAATTGAATTTCTCCTACATCCCTCGATTGATCATTTGATTTAGGGATTTCTTCAAATGCTACATCCGAGGACTCTTCAATCAATTTAGTCCTATTGTTGTAGACTCGATAGGCTTTGCTGATGAGAGAGTACCCGACCAGTATCCCTTTATCAGCCTTAGCCGTGAACTTTCCAAGATGATCCTTGGTGTTCAAGATAAACACCTTACAACAAACACCCTAAGATGTTTAATTGTAGGGGGTTTCCCAAACCAAAGTTCATGGGGAGTCTTTCCTAAAAACCTATGTATCAAGACTCGGTTTTGCACATAGCAGGCTGTATTTACAGCTTCAGCCCATAGGTAGCTCGGTAGTGAGTACTCATTGAGCATGCTTCATGCAGCCTCTTGCAAGACTCGGTTCTTTCTCTCCACAACCCCATTTTGCTGTGGGGTCCTCGGAGTAGAGAACTCATGTCTATATCCTTTTTCTTGACAAAATTCTAAAAATCTATGATTTTGAAATTCTCCACCATGATCACTTCTAATTGTTGTTGATTTTTTATTTTCAGTTCTTCTACAAAAAAGAGACAAAAATATCTATGGTTTGATCCTTATTTTTTAAAAAGAAAGTCCATGTATATCTAGTAAAATCATCAATGATCATTAAGCAGTATCTACTTCCATTCAATGAAATGACATTACTGCAATCAAATAAATCCATATGCAATAAATTTAAAGCATTAGATGTACTTACAGCGCTTTTACCTTTATGAGTCGCTTTTGTTTGCTTACCCTTTTGACATGCATCACATAATTTTATCTTTTGGTACTTGATGCTTGGTAGGCCTCGCACTAATCCTTTGTTGGCCAACTTTCGAATATTCTTCATGTTCACATGGGCCAACCTCCTATGCCAAAGTCATGATTCTTCTTCTTTTGACATGAAACACTTAGCAGAGACATTAGTAGCACTTTTAAAAGATACTTGATAAATGTTATCTACCCTTGTGCCTACTAGTACCGTGTCAAGTGTGTCAATATGTTTGACCAGACATTGACTTGAATGAAACTCAATTGTGTAACCCGTATCACACAATTGGCTGACACTTAGGAGATTAAAGGTCATCCCCTTGACTAGAAGGGCATTCTTGATTTGGAGACATTCGGATATATGAATGTCTCCAACTCCTATAACCTTAAGGCTACCATTATTACCAAATGACACATTACCTCTATTTTTATTTTGAAGGGTAGTAAAGAGTGACTTGTCCCCGGTCATGTGCTTGGAGCATCCACTATCAACAAACCAAATTGATAGATGCTCCCCCTTGACCAATGCCTACAAGACACGAAAGATAGATGTTTTAGGTACCCAAATCTTGGGACCTAATGCATCTACAATGAACGACCTAGGAACCCATGCCTTGGTCACAACCTTCCTAGTCTCATGAACCCTAGAAGCATGTGATCTATGAAATTGGGTTCTAGACACTAGCGAAATGAAACTAGACTCCTTAGGTTGATATCCTAACCCAGCCTTGTTGTAGACCGCCCTTTGGGCATTTAGAATCATATCTAAGGTCTTAGAGCTAGTTGAGAATTTTTCAAGCATTTTCTTGAGTTTCTCAACTTCACCCTTTAAGGCTTTGTTTTCATCCTCAAGGGCCTCTTGATGTAGGTCATCAACCTCATCTTCCCTAAGGGTCCTCAAGTGCTCTACTTCATCTTTTAATGATTTAATTTGAGTTTTTGATTTCTTAAGTAAAGTAGATAAATGTGCAATGGTTTTATAACATTTTTCTAAATGAGGAGAAGTTACCTCTTCATCATCCGAAGATGATGAAGTTGTGGCTGAGGTATCACTCGTGTCACCATCACTCCCGGAATCCGATTCCTCCCTTGCCATGAACGCTAATTGACGTGTGCTTTTCTCCTTCTTCTCTTCCTCCGATGAGTTTGAGGAGGATTCATCCCAAGTAGCTTTGAGAGCTTTCTTCTTCTTGACCCTTTCCTCCTTCTTCTTGAGTTTTGGACACTCGCTCCGATAGTGTCCTTTCTTGCTACACTCAAAACAAGTGACATTAGTTTTATCAACATTTTGATCGATAGATTTACCTTTCCCTTTGTATCTCCGGCTCCTTCTCATGATTCTCCTTACAAAGTTGGCCATCTCGCTTGATGATGATCCACCTTCATCATCGGACTCGGAGGAGGATGAGGATGAAGGAATCTCTTTTTCCTTCTTCTTTTCTTTCTTCCTTCTTCCATCTTTGCTCTTTTCTCCTGCAACTAAGGCAATACCTTTCTCTTTTTGACCCTTGTTAGCAAATTCATGGAGTTCCATTTCACAAAAAAAAATCATCTAATTTAACAATTGAAAGGTCCTTGGAGGCCTTGTAGGCATCTACCATAGATGACCACAAGGCATTCCTCGGAAAGGCTTTGAGAGCATACCTTATAAGATCACGATTCTCTACGCGTTCATCTACGGAATGAAGACCATTGATAATTTCTTTGAACCTTCCGTGTAGTTCACTTACCGTCTCGTTCTCCTTCATGGTGAGGTTTTGTAATTGATTTAAGAATAAATCTCTCTTGGCGATCCGAGAGTCTTGAGTTCCTTCTTGGAGCTCGATGAGCCTGTTCCACAAGTCTTTTGCGCTCATGAATGGACCTACCTTGACGAGTTGATCCTTGGCTATCCCACATTATAGAGTGACCACTGCCTTGGCATCGGCTTGTCCTTTGCGAGTTTGCTCGACGGACCACCTTGATGAGTCTAGTTCCTTACCTTTTTCATCCTTCGGAGGTGTAAACCCTTCCTTGACGGAGAACCACATTGAGATGTTGGTCTTGAGATAATATTCCATGCGGCTCTTCCAATATTGAAAGTTCGCTCCGTCGAAGTAGGGTGGACGATTGGTGCTAAACCCTTCCTTCATAGCCATCTTCTTGCTCTTTAGGGTGTTAATCCGGATGAAGAGAACCTCGCTCTGATAACACTTGTTAGGATCTTCGGATGACTAGAGAGGGGGGGTGTGAATAGCCTCCTCTAAAAACTTAAAGAATTTCTTCCTACAAATCGTTAGCGCAGCGGAAATATGCAAACGAAAAGATAATACAAGAAAAAGAGACAAACACCACTAACACCAGTATGTACGAGGTTCGGGGATAACTTGTCCCTACTCCTCGGCGTGTCCGTAAGGTGGACGATCCCTTGATCTTTCGGTAGATCACACCCCGGATAGATTCCGGCTAAAGATTTCCTCCTTCTCGGTGGAGTAACCTCTCCACAAAGTCTTAGAAGATATGTAAATAAAGCACAAGACTTACAATGATCAGTGGCTAAAGAGAATGAAGAATATGCTCACAGCCACGCGAAGACGACAGTGAAAGCAGAGCGCAAGAAGGAAGCAGCTTCTCAGCCAAGAGCTCAAAGCTTAGCACACTCGCTTGATCGACAAAGAGTTTTTCTTTCTTGGTTCCTACTACGAAAAATCTCTTCATCCTTCTTCTTATGCCTCTACTTTTCCACTGCGTTCAGCCTGTATCGAATCGCTGTCAACCTGCACCGAATCGCTGCTGCAAGCTAAGACGTCACCAATCACTCTTCCTCCTCATCTGGTTCTCTGAACTCACACCAATAGAACTCATGGTCTTCACAGGTGTCTCTGAGCTCGAACCAATAAACAGGAGTCAAGTAAACGTTGATGCTCCAATTGTACCATTTGTAGCGAAACACAGTAGAAAGAACACTTTGTCTTATTCTTCTGATGGAGCTTGATTTGAATTTAAGCATTGGCACGATACCTGCAACCTGCAGATTTAAAAAGCTCACAGCAGATGGTTAAATCAGACGAATCAGAAGTTGCAGAGAAACAACAGCAACTACAGACCATTATTGTGGATCGGTCAGCAGACCGATCCACAGCCTCTTTGACCGATCAGGCTATAGCATGATCAATCCAGGAGGGCTCTGATCGGTCTGTGGACCGATCAGGCTATAGGTGGATCGGTCCACAGACCGATCCCCTATCCTTTCTCCCGAACTTTGTTGCCTCCTGATCGATCTACAGACCGATCAGTAATTCTCTATGAGTTCACAAAGAGTTACTGATTGGTTACTGATCGGTCTGGTGACCGATCAGATAACCATAGTATCACTGGATCAGTCAACAGACCGATCCAATGCCTATGTAGGTTTAGAGCTTCGCAGCCCTAAACCCTAAAGCCTTCCTGGTCTAGAGAACGAGCTACCGAGCCCTCTCCGACTTCGTCCGGAGAACGAGCTACCGAGCCCTCTCTGACCTAGTCCGGAGAACGAGCTACCGAGCCCTCTCCGACTTCGTCCGGTCCAGAGAACGAGCTACCGAGCCCTCTCTGACCTAGTCCGGAGAACGAGCTACCGAGCCCTCTCTGATCTAGTCCGGAGAACGAGCTACCGAGCCCTCTCCGACTTCGCGTGCCAAGTTTCCATACTTGGACTTTTCCCTTCCACCTGATCAACCTTGATCAGTAATCAATCTGAGTTTAATTAATATCTGATACAAACTTAAATCAGTGTCAACATCAAAACAACAGCCAGGTCAAACTGTATCAACATGTTCTTGTAACGTTGGCAATGCTCCTAAACCCATTTAGAAGCATAAGTAATGAGCGGTATCTAGCAACACATCATTACTACCCAAGTTACAAGAATGTTGAGATCCAACATCACCTTGTGACTACTAATTGTGACCCTCACAGTATATGATAATGTCCTTCTATCCTTGACATCTAGATTGATCAAATGAGGCATAGACCGTGTCATCCTCTAATCAATCTATATCTTGAACTCCAAATAGACTCACTATAATCAAATGAGCTCAATATCTCATATTGACTCACTTGGGCAAGACTATGCACTTAGTGGTCTCACTCTATCAAGAATCATGATGTCACTCTCGTCATATGAGAGGGATAGATCCCATCTACATCACTCACATCCCTCCACATAATTTGTTACATACCTAGTAATCGCCTTTATAGTCCACCCAGTTACGGGTGACGTTTGACGAAGCCAAAGTATGCAACTCCTTATGTAGGGAACAATGGTGACTTCAGGTCCAAGGATTGATAGCCATACTAATAGTCACATGAGAAAATATATAACACTGATATAACAATCTTTGATACTTTCTCATGACGGGTCATTCGGTATACATTCTCCAATGCATACCCATGTGTCAACTTGATATCTAATATCTATGACTTGTGAGATCAAGTCATCGAGTTGACATACATGCTAGTCTCATCGCTTTAACATTGTCCCTGAATGTTAATACTTGACTAGTAATGATTAAGAGTAATGTTCTCTATATCATCTCACTATCGATTCAACCAATCGATTGATATAGATATGAACATTCTACTCAAGGATATTATTATACTTAGTTATTTGACACGAATACAAGTAAGTATAATAACCATAAAGAAAATGTCTTTATAAAAATATAGGAATATGATACATAAAGTCCATACAACAATCATCACATGATTGGCTCTAGGGCTCTAACTAACAGTTTCATGGACGAAAAGTTCAGGGTTAGATCCTCGGAGTGTCATTGCCTGGGGTTAGCGCCCCGACTATGCGCTTGTTAGAGTGTATACTAAAAGCCTAGCTTTTGGTATGAACATTTATCTAGAAATAAGAATCACATTGGTCAAATGTCTACATTTATGATAAATGTAGTTGCTCAATTAATTTATATTGTAGATAACATGGTGTGTGGTGTCACACACAGAAGATCATGTTATCGGTTCCTTATAAATTATAAACAGTGGCTCACGACCATGATGGAAAGGAACAAACCATTGGAAAGTCGTAGTGTAATTAGGTGTTAGTTTATCTTAACTATATAATTACACTAGTACACTTAGAGTGTATTGAGTAGGACCATTTGAGGTCGTTTCTTTTATACTGACTTTATAAAGAAACAAAGACCTTGGTTATTATGAAAGTGTGTGCTCTTAATCCTAATATAATAACAAGCACATATATTTGATATTTATTTCTTTAATTTATCAATGGGTGAGATTTAGTTCGATGAATCAATAAGTTCGATAAGTTGGGAAATGATATCACTTATAGTGTGTGTTGTTGATTATAGAAGGAAACCGTGTCCTAGTAATCTAGGTTGAGAATGTCCCCAAGAGGAGCTCATAAGGATTATCATGTTAAACCCTGCAGATGGACTTAGTCCGACATGACGATGAAGTTGAGTGGTACTACTCTTGGAGCTAGATATTAATTAAGTGAGTTGTCAGTAACTTACTTAATTAGTGGACATTTGTTATCTTAAATACAGGGAGACTAACACACTCATAATAAGAAGGAGCCCAAAATGTAATTTGGGATTGGTGCGGTAGTTCAATAATAGTTCTCTAGTGGAATGAATTATTATTGATAAAATTAAGTTGTGTGTTCGGGGCGAGCACGGGATGCTTAATTTTATCGGGAGACCAAAACCAATTCCTCCTCTCGGTCCCTATTGTAGCCTCTTAATTATAGAGTACTATACCCACCTATACCCACCTTCTTACCCATCCTATAGGGGCCGGCCAAGCTAGCTTGGAGACCAAGCTAGGGCCGGCCATGGGTATGTTCATGGGTGAATTCATATGGCCGTCCCTATTAAAATAAAAAGGAATTTTAATTTTAAAAATTTTCTTATGTGGATAATATAATTTAAAAGAGAGTTTAAAAATTTAAATCCTTCCTTTTATAAGATTCTACAAAAGATTAAGAGAAGAGTTAAAATCTCTTTCCTTATTTGTAGATTAAAAGGTTGATTTTAATTTTGGTAAAAACTTTCCTTTTAATTATATTCATAATTTAAAAGAAAGTTTAAAAATTAAAAATTCTCTTTTATTAGTTTCTACAAAAGATTAAGAAAAGATCTTTCCTTATTTGTAGATTGAAAGGAGATTTTAATTTTTAGAGATAACTTTCCTTTTTGGAAATTATCCACATGTTTAAAAGAAAGATTTTAATTTATAAATTTTTTTTTATTAACCAATCATGAAGGGATTAAAATTATTGGAGAAATTTTTATAAATTTCTAGAAACAAATTAGGAAGTTTTAATTTTTGTTTTAATTAAAACTCTCCTTGTTTTGGGGAGAAGAGTGGCCGGCCATTATAATTTGAAAAGAGAAAATTATTTTAATTAAATAAATTTTCCTTTTCAATGGAAAAAGAATTAAGGAAGTTTTTATTAAATTTTCCTTATTTGCCAAGACCAAGGATTATAAAAGAGGGGGTAGAGGAGGCTTCAAGGCTAACGACTCTATTCTATTTTTCCTCTCTTTTCTCCTTGGGTGTGGCCGGCCCTTTCTTTCCTCTCCTCTCCTTTGTGTGGCCGAAACCTTCTCATGGTGGAGATAGCTTTGGTGGCCGGATCTAAGAAGGAGAAGAAGGAGAAGCCTCTTTTCTAGCATCCCTTGGAGCATGGTGGTGGTGGCCGAACCTCTTCATCCTAGGAGAAGTTTTGATGGCCGAAACTTGTAAGGAAGAAGAAGGTGCTTGGTGGTTCTCATCTCGGAAGATCGTTGCCCACACAATGTCCGAGGTTAGAAGAGGAATACGGTAGAAGATCAAGAGGTCTTTCTAAAAGGTATAACTAGTAATTTTTGTTTCCACATCATACTAGTTATTTTTGGAAATAATACTAAATACAAGAGGCATGCGATTCTAGAGTTTCGAATTTGTTTTCGATATAGTGTTCTTTTGTTTTTCTTTCCCTTGTGATTTGATTGTTCTTTTCGGTTAACCTAAAGTTATTTTAGGAAATTAAATATTAGCTTTCCATAAAAGGTTTTGTCTAGTCGGTGGTGGTTGCTCCCATATCCAAGAAGGCCATGTGCCTCGCCACGTCAGTACTGAGAACCAATTATGGAAATTAATATTTAATGGAATTAATAACTTAAGGTGATTTGGGTCGAACGTGTTAAGTTCCGCAGGAGACCCAAGTCAAAATCTAAAAGAACGAATAGATTAAGTTTTGGATCAAACGTGTTAAGTTCCGCAGGCGATCCAAAATTTAATTTAAAAGAACACATGGTAGCTAGGAAAAGGTTCAAACCTTTGTACAAAATTTTTGTACAGTGGAACCTCTAGGTTTTCCGAGTAGCAACCAACAATTGGTATCAGAGCTAGGGTTTTGCCTCTGTGTATTTGGTATTAGTTTAATTATGCACATGTCATACATAATTTAGGCAGGTTAATAGTAGGATGTGCTAACTTTGATTTTCAGGAGCAATTTTCAACCACTCTTAAATTTTTATCATCGATTACAAAATCGCTCCTCCTTTTGCCATTCCTATATCTTATAAGAGCGATTTTCGTAATCATTGGTATAAGTTGAAAAACCGCTCCTAATATTCTTTCTAAGTATAGTATGAAACTGATCTTACACATTGTGCATATAACAATGATTTTAAACCATTTTTTTAACTATTAATTCAGGAGTAGTTCAAATCACTCTAAAATACTATAGATGTAAGAACAGTTTTAAATCACTATTATACATCATGAATATAAGAGTAATTTCAAAATGTTATTGATGATAGAAATTTAGGTGTGGTTACATATCACAATTAAATGTCTATGCATATTAGCACACCAAAATATTGTTAAAACTAAAAATTTAGGAGTGGTTCAAACTGCTTTGAAACACATTAGGTATAAGAATAGTTTTAAATTTCTCTTATACACCATGCATATAAGAGTTGTTAGAGTGTATACTAAAAGCCTAGCTTTTGGTATAAACATTTATCTAGAAACAAGAATCACATTGGTCAAATGTCTACATTTATGATAAATGTAGTTGCTCAATTAATTTATATTGTAGATAACATGGTGTGTGGTGTCACACACAGAAGATCATGTTATCGGTTCCTTATAAATTATAAACAGTAGCTCATGACCAAGATGGAAAGGAACAAACCATTGGAAGGTCGTAGTGTAATTAGGTATTAGTTTATCTTAACTATATAATTACACTAGTACACTTAGAGTGTATTGAGTAGGACCATTTGAGGTCGTTCTTTTTATACTGACTTTATGAAGGAACAAATACCTCAGTTATTATGGAAGTGTGTTCTCTTAATCCTAATATAATAACAAGCATATATATTTGATATTTATTTCTTTAATTTATCAATGGGTGAGATTTAGTTCGATGAATCAATAAACCCGATAAGTTGGGAAATGATATCACTTATAGTGTGTGTTGTTGATTATAGAAGGAAACTGTGTCCTAGTGATCTAGGTTGAGAATGTCCCCAAGAGGAGCTCATAAGGATTGTTATGTTAAACCCTGCAGGTGGACTTAGTCCGACATGATGATGAAGTTGAGTGGTAGTACTCTTGGAGCTAGATATTAATTAAGTGAGTTGTCAGTAACTTACTTAATTAGTGGACATTTGTTATCTTAAACACAGGGAGACTAACACACTCATAATAAGAAGGAGCCCAAAATGTAATTTGGGATTGGTGCGGTAGTTCAATAATAGTTCTCTAGTGGAATGAATTATTATTGATAAAATTAAGTTGTGTGTTCGAGGTGAACACGGGATGCTTAATTTTATCGGGAGACCAAAACCAATTCCTCCTCTCGGTCCCTATCGTAGCCTCTTAATTATAGAGTACTATACCCACCTATATCCACCTTCTTACCCATCCCATAGGGGCCGGCCAAGCTAGCTTGGAGACCAAGCTAGGGCCGGCCAAAGTATGGTTTATGGGTGCTTCAAGGTGGCCGGCCCTAGCTTGGGTTCAAGCTTGGTGTGGCCGACCCAAATTAAAATAAAAGGATTTTTATTTTTAAAATTTTTCTTATGTGGATAACATGTTTTAAAAGAGAGTTTAAAAATTTAAATCTTTCCTTTTATAAGATTCTACAAAAGATTAAGAGAAGAGCTAAATCTCTTTCCTTATTTGTAGATTAAAAGGTTGATTTTAATTTTGGTAAAAACTTTCCTTTTTAACCATGTTCATGATTTAAAAGAAAGTTTAAAAAATTAATAATTCTCTTTTATTAGTTTCTACAAAAGATTAAGAAAAGATTTGATATCTTTTCTTATTTGTAGATTTAAAGAGATTTTAATTTTTAGAGATAATTTTTTTTTTATCCACATGTTTAAAAGAAAGATTTTAATTTATTAAATTTCCTTTTTATAAACCAATCATGAAGGGATTAAATTATTGGAGAAATTTTTATAAATTTCCGGAAACAAATTAGGAAGGTTTTAATTCTTGATTGAATTAAATTTCCTTTGATTGGAGATTTGTTGTGTGGCCGGCCATGCTGATTAAGAAGAGGAATTTGATTTTAATTAATTAAATTTTATTTTTCATGAAAAAGGAATTAAGGAAGTTTTTTATTAAAGTTTCCTTATTTGCCAAAACCAAGGATTATAAAAGAGGAGGTAGAGGAGCCTTCATGATAACAACCTCTATTCTTTTCCTTCCTCTCCTCTTTGGTTTTGGTGGCCGACCCTATTTCTCTCCTCTCCTCTTGTTGGCCGAAACTCATCTCTTGGTGGAGCTTTTGTTTGTGGCCGGATCAAGGAAGGAGAAGAAGGAGAGAAAGCAAGCTTCGTCTCTAGCATCCCTTGGAGCATTGATGGTGGCCGAAATTCTTCATCCTTGGAGGAGTTTATTGTGGCCGAAATCTAGAAGAAAGAAGGAAGGTGGAAAGGTGGTTCTCATCTCTGAAGATTGTTGCCCACACAACGTCCGAGGTTAGAAGAGGAATACGGTAGAAGATCAAGAGGTCTTTCTAAAAGGTATAACTAGTAATTTTTCTTTCCGCATCATACTAGTTATTTTTGAAAATAATATTAAATACAAGAGGCATACGATTCTAGTGTTTCGAATTTGTTTTTGATATAGTATTTTTTTGTTTTTCTTTTCCTTGTGATTTGATTGTTCATTTCGGTTGACCTAAAGTTATTTTAGGAAATTAAATATTAGCTTTCCTTAAAAGGGTTTGTCTAGTCGGTGGTGGTTGCTCCCATATCCAAGAAGGCCATGTGCCTCGCCACGTTAGTACTGGGAACCAATTTTGGAAATTAATATTTAATGGAATTAATAACTTAGGTGATTTGGATCAAACGTGTTAAGTTCCGCAGGAGATCCAAGTCAAAACCTAAAAGAACAAATAGATTAAGTTTTGGATCAAACGTGTTAAGTTCCGCAGGCGATCCAAAATTTAATTTAAAAGAACACATGGTAGCTAGGAAAAGGTTCAGACCTTTGTACAAAATTTTTGTATAGTGGAACCTCTAGGTCTTCCGAGTAGCAACCAACAATTGGTATCAGAGCTAGGGTTTTGCCTCTGTGTATTTGGTATTAGTTTAATTATGCACATGTCATACATAATTTAGGCAGGTTAATAGTAGGATGTGCTAACTTTGTAGATGCAGGATCCAACTATTATGACTTATAGTTATTATGTGTGTGATTGGACCCTTGAACATGTCAAGGACATTTTATTGTGTGTGCATGATTGTATTATAAAATACAGCAGGAGCTCTATTTAGTTTTATTAGGATTTTATTTTTTGATCTAGTTACATGTACATTCCTTCGAGGAATATAGGATCGAAAAATGTAAAATTCTATTTATGTCGCGGATCGAATCTTGCAAAGGCGTGGAACCTTTTGAGGACCAGAGGCGCAGCGGAACAAGGATCAAGATGGATGCGACAACTAGACCCGGTGGCGGTGGCCAAAGATGGCAGCAGCTAGGGTTGGCTACACACGGAGGACAACAATAGATAAAAAGGCATAATAGTTGAAAATTAGTTTTTTCTATTTATTGCTTTTTATGTTGTGTTGTTTGTGCTTGTTAGTATGCATGCTAAGTAGGCTAGCATAGTCAAAATTTCTCACTTTAAATAACTAAGTGGGAGAGGGATTTAATTTTAAAATAAATTCCACGGTCTCCATTACTGGTTTATAAGTAATGCAACAAGCTTGCGCGTTGGCTCTGAGTGCCTTCCTCCATATCGGATGAGCTTGTTTGCGGATCACTAGCTTAAACTTCCATTTTGGATGACTATAGGAAATTAATTAAGAGCGTGTGATCTTCCCCATCGGAAGGGACACAATCTTATTAATGGACTTAGTGTCAAGTAATGGTATACACTTAGGCACGTCTAATAGTATCCTCCCCATCGGAGTCACTGCTATTATTTGTGTGACCGAAGAAAACCAACTATTAATTTGTCAAATACATAGGTTGACAAGATAATAAAAACCCCTCTTACGAATGTTTGATTTTGTATACGTCCACACTATCGTGGCATACAAAATTCACGGTGTTTGAGGTAATTTTTGTCATAAAGATTTATTGACAAGGTAATTAATGGGTAAACCCCTCCTCTTACAAATGTTTAATTTTGTATACGTCCACACTATCGTGGCATGTAAAATTCACGGTGTTTGAGGTGTTGGTGAATTTAAATAATATTGTTTGAGGAATCAATGTTATTTTAAATTCAAAAAGTTTTGACAAAATATTTGATCAAAGATAGATCAACTATTAATTTTATTCGTCATAAAGTAAAGTTGACGAGATAATAAAATTAGTGAATAAAATCTCCTCTTCGATTTTGTATACGTTCACACTATCGTAACATACAAAATTCATGGGGATTTTAAAGAGTTGATCTTGACCAAATATTTTTGTGATTCTTAGGATTTAAAATGTTTGTCAATCCCCTAGTAGTCATACTATAGAAAAGACTTAGTAGTCCCAATTGTAATGATTGGAAATAGGACTTAGACATTAAGGTAGACTGTTTTCTTAGAATTAAGAACAATATAGGTATATTTAATTCATTAGTTGAAACATGTTTAGTGGTGTTATCTACCAGAACCTGGAGTGTAGATACAGATGCCATTAATCATGTCCGCAATTCATTGCAGGGTTCCAGGAAACCCGGCAACTAAATGAAAATTAAAACACCGTCCACATGGGCACTACTGTAAAAATGGTAGCTGTTGCAGTGGGAGATGTTTATCTTTTGATAAGAATAAAACATGAATTTTTGAGTAATTGTCTTTACGCACCAAGTTTAGAAAGAACTAGTTTTCAGTTTCTAAACTATTCAAAGAACTTGATATTCTGTCTCTTTTAATAACAAAGTTGTTATTAAGAAAAAGAGGGAAGTTATCTGTTCTGGTACGTTGGTTGGCAATTTATAAATCCAATAACTCTCACGATGCAACAAATGGAAATTAGTAACACATCTTCTAACTTTAAGAGAAAGTAACCTTCGGAAATGAACCAATTATATCTTTGGCATCTAAGGCTAGGTTATATTAACTTGAGTAGGATTCATTGGTAGCTGATGAACTTTTGAGTTCATTAGTAGTGGAAATCTTTTAAACCTGCGAGTCTTACTTGGAAGGAAAAATAACCAAGAAGCTTTTAAGTCTAAGGGGTATGGAGTCAAAGATATGTTGAAATTGGTTCATGTGATCCTATGACTATCCAGACAAGAGGTAGTATTGTATATTTCGTCTATTTTATAGACGACTATTCAAGATACAAATAAATTTACTTAATGTACCGCAAGACTAAGTACTTTGATTAGTTCAAATAGTACAAGGCTGATGCGGAGAAATGTTAAAGTAAAAGTCACTATGGTAAGATCGTAGTGGCAAGTACCTCTTGGGAGAATTTAGGAGTCACTTATCAGAAGTAGGGATTCAATCCCAACTAACTGCACCTGGTACACCCCAACAGAATGATGTAGAAAAAGGAAGGTATAGGACTCTTATGGAAATAAGTAGATTGATGATGAGTTGTTTTACCAAATTCATTTTAAGGATATACTCTGGAAACGGAAGTGAACATAGTACCTTCCAAAGTCAGAACTCTCTACTCATATAGAATTGCTGAATAGGTGTAAGCCTATCTTGAAGCATATTCGGATTCGGGTAGTCCAGCACATATGCTGAAGAGAGACAATGATAAGTTGGATAGGAATTCACTTGTTTGTGGGTTATCCTAGAGAAATGAAAGTAGGTTTACAGTCTTTAAAATCAGAAGGTTATTGTTAGCATCAATGACCAATTTTTAGAAAAGGACTATGTAATAAACCATGTGCCCATAAGAAAATTTGTTCTTAAGGAAATAATAAAAGACATGTCTAATCTAGTACCAATTGTACAAGATGAGATACCACAAGGAAACTGCAACACGTATCACAAATGATACACAATTGCAGAAAAGTGCCTTGTAGTAGTGGGAGGGTTGTTAGACAACCTAAAAAGATTCATGTTTTGGGAGAGTTTTTGGACTCGATCCCTGGAGGACATGAACATGATCTCCGGACATATGACGAAGCACTCCAAGATAAAGATGCAATATCTTGGCAAAGAGTAATGAATAACAGAATTAGAATATATGTATAATAATAAAATCTGGAAGCTTGTAGAACCACCAAATGGTGTAAAAGCCTTTGGGTATAAAAAGGTCTATAATAGGAAAAGAGGGATAGACAGGAAGGTAGAAACTTTCAAAGCAAGGCTAGATGAAAAAGGAAACTTTTTCACTGGTAGCCATGCTTAAGTCTATCCGGATTCTTTTATCTATTTGGTAAGTGGATGTCAAGACAACATTCCTTAATGGAAGTCTTGAAGAAAGCATCCATATAAAGCAACCAGAAGGGTTCCTTGCAAAGGGCTAAGAGCATCTTGTGTGCAAGCTCAATCAGTTTATGGATTGATGCAAAGCTTCAAGGTCTTGGAACATCCAGTTTATAAAAGTAATCCAGACCTATGGATTTATTGAGTAAACGGATAAGTCTTCTGTATACAAAAGGTGTGATGGAAACGTGGTGGTATTTCTTGTACTATACGTAGATAACATTTTTGGTAGTTGGAAACAATATCAAAATGTTGTTAGAAGTAAGGGTATGATTGTCCAAATAATTCGATATAAAGGACTTGGGAGAATGTATATATTTTTGAGATCAAAGTAATAAGAGATCACAAGAAAAAATATATTTTACTTATCCCAAGCTTGATACATCGGAAAAATCCTTGCTCGTTTAAAGCATGCAAAACTCCTGGAAAGGTTTCTTACCTTTTAAGCATGGAGTGTCTTTATCTAAAGAGATGTCTCCGATGACATCAAAGGAGATTGAGGACATGTAGGCAGTTCTTTATGCTTCGGCAGTTAGACAACCTAATGTATGCTATGCACGAGATCAAAAATCTGTTTTGCCAAGGGCATAGTTAGCAGATATCAAAGTAACCCTAGACAAGGACATTGGACTATAGTAAAGCATATATTAAAGTACCTTAGAGGCGCTAGAGATTATATGCTAGCTTACAAGGCAGTTAATTTGGTCCCTGTGGGTTACTCGGATTTTGACTTCCAATCGGATAGGGACAATAATAAGTCGACCTCGGGGTTTTTGTGTTTACTTTAGGAGGAAAAGTCATAACTATGGAAGAGTGATAAGCATAGGTGTTTTTCTGGACTCTACCATAGAAGCTGAGTATATGGCAAGTCTCTGAGGTAGCCATAAAAGCTGAATGACTTAATTACCTCAAGATAGACTTAGATATGATTTTTAGTCTGTCTAAAGATTATTACAATTTATTGTAATAATAATGGTGCAGTAACAAACTCGAAGAAACCATGAGTCTATAAGGCAAGTAAATACAATAGAGCGCAAGTACTACCCAATACGAGAAATTGTATAACGAGGAGAAGTTGTTGCCCCCTAGATTGCATCAGATGATAACTTAAGGTCCTTAAGGCAAGAGCTTTTTGAAAGGCATGGGAATCAGATGTATGGCAGCAGATATGACAGCTTAATCTTTTAGTATAAGTGGGAGATTATTAGAGTGTATACTAAAAGCCTAGCTTTTGGTATAAACATTTATCTAGAAATAAGAATCACATTGGTCAAATGTCTACATTTATGATAAATGTAGTTGCTCAATTAATTTATATTGTAGATAACATGGTGTGTGGTGTCACACACAGAAGATCATGTTATCGGTTCCTTATAAATTATAAACAGTAGCTCACGACCAAGATGGAAAGGAACAAACCATTGGAAGGTCGTAGTGTAATTAGGTATTAGTTTATCTTAACTATATAATTACACTAGTACACTTAGAGTGTATTGAGTAGGACCATTTGATGTCGTTCTTTTTATACTGACTTTATGAAGGAACAAATACCTCAGTTATTATGGAAGTGTGTGCTCTTAATCCTAATATAATAACAAACATATATATTTGATATTTATTTCTTTAATTTATCAATGGGTGAGATTTAGTTCGATGAATCAATAAGCCCGATAAGTTGGGAAATGATATCACTTATAGTGTGTGTTGTTGATTATAGAAGGAAACTGTGTCCTAGTGATCTAGGTTGAGAATGTCCCCAAGAGGAGCTCATAAGGATTGTTATGTTAAACCCTGCAGGTGGACTTAGTCCGACATGACGATGAAGTTGAGTGGTACTACTCTTGGAGCTAGATATTAATTAAGTGAGTTGTTAGTAACTTACTTAATTAGTGGACATTTGTTATCTTAAACACAGGGAGACTAACACACTCATAATAAGAAGGAGCCCAAAATGTAATTTGAGATTGGTGCGGTAGTTCAATAATAGTTCTCTAGTGGAATAAATTATTATTGATAAAATTAAGTTGTGTGTTCGGGGCGAACACGGGATGCTTAATTTTATCGGGAGACCAAAACCAATTCCTCCTCTCGGTCCCTATCGTAGCCTCTTAATTATAGAGTACTATACCCACCTATATCCACCTTCTTACCCATCCCATAGGGGCCGGCCAAAGTATGGTTTATGGGTGCTTCAAGGTGGCCGGCCCTAGCTTGGGTTCAAGCTTGGTGTGGCCGGCCCAAATTAAAATAAAAGGATTTTTATTTTTAAAATTTTTCTTATGTGGATAACATGTTTTAAAAGAGAGTTTAAAAATTTAAATCTTTCCTTTTATAAGATTCTACAAAAGATTAAGAGAAGAGCTAAATCTCTTTCCTTATTTGTAGATTAAAAGGTTGATTTTAATTTTGGTAAAAACTTTCCTTTTTAACCATGTTCATGATTTAAAAGAAAGTTTAAAAAATTAATAATTCTCTTTTATTAGTTTCTACAAAAGATTAAGAAAAGATTTGATATCTTTCCTTATTTGTAGATTAAAAGATATTTTAATTTTTAGAGATAATTTTCTTTTTATCCACATGTTTAAAAGAAAGATTTTAATTTATTAAATTTCCTTTTTATAAATCAATCATGAAGGGATTAAATTATTGGAGAAATTTTTATAAATTTCCGGAAACAAATTAGGAAGGTTTTAATTCTTGATTGAATTAAATTTCCTTTGATTGGAGATTTGTTGTGTGGCCGGCCATGTTGATTAAGAAGAGGAATTTGATTTTAATTAATTAAATTTTATTTTTCATGACAAAGGAATTAATGAAGTTTTTTATTAAAGTTTCCTTATTTGCCAAAACCAAGGATTATAAAAGAGGAGGTAGAGGAGCCTTCATGATAACAACCTCTATTCTTTTCCTTCCTCTCCTCTTTGGTTTTGGTGGCCGACCCTATTTCTCTCCTCTCCTCTTGTTGGCCGAAACTCATCTCTTGGTGGAGCTTTTGTTTGTGGCCGGATCAAGGAAGGAGAAGAAGGAGAGAAAGCAAGCTTCATCTCTAGCATCCCTTGGAGCATTGATGGTGGCCGAAATTCTTCATCCTTGGAGTAGTTTATTGTGGCCGAAATCTAGAAGAAAGAAGGAAGGTGGAAAGGTGGTTCTCATCTCGGAAGATTGTTGCCCACACAACGTCCGAGGTTAGAAGAGGAATACGGTAGAAGATCAAGAGGTCTTTCTAAAAGGTATAACTAGTAATTTTTCTTTCCGCATCATACTAGTTATTTTTGAAAATAATATTAAATACAAGAGGCATACGATTCTAGTGTTTCGAATTTGTTTTCGATATAGTATTTTTTTTGTTTTTCTTTTCCTTGTGATTTGATTGTTCATTTCGGTTGATCTAAAGTTATTTTAGGAAATTAAATATTAGCTTTCCTTAAAAGGGTTTGTCTAGTCAGTGGTGGTTGCTCCCATATCCAAGAAGGCCATGTGCCTCGCCACGTCAGTACTGGGAACCAATTTTAGAAATTAATATTTAATGGAATTAATAACTTAGGTGATTTGGATCAAACGTGTTAAGTTCCGCAGGAGATCCAAGTCAAAACCTAAAAGAACAAATAGATTAAGTTTTGGATCAAACGTGTTAAGTTCCGCAGGCGATCCAAAATTTAATATAAAAGAACACATGGTAGCTAGGAAAAGGTTCAGACCTTTGTACACAATTTTTGTACAGTGAAACCTCTAGGTCTTCCGAGTAGTAACCAACAAGAGTGATTTCGAAATGCTATTAATGCTAAAAATTAGGAGCAATTTCAAACCACACTTAAATGTGATAAGTATAAGAGTATATCAAAATGCTATTAAAACTAGATATTTAAGAGCTATTCAAATCATTCTAAAATTCCTTAAATATAAAAGTGATTTTGAAACATATGGTAAAAATATAGAATCGGTTTCAAACAGCTCTAAAACTCATTGGTTATAAAAATAAATTTAAATCACTCTTACAAATAATGAATATATGGGCAATTTTGAAATACTAACCTAAAAATTTAAGAGTCATTTCAAACTAGGCTTTAAAGTAACTATTATTGATTTAAATAGATGGAAATAATTTAACAATATTAATACTTGAAAATCTGGTCCATATTTTTGTAGATAAGAGAATGTACCATATGAAATTATGGTCAGATCGTGACGGTGATTCGGTCACAATTGATTGAACATATTTATTATCATAGTAAACATGCTCTTTTGAAATCAAGAATTTGTTATTTCCTACTTTGTTGATCAAGTGTGATTTCGGAACTCATGCTTGAGCATATTTATTATCATTTATATTTACCAAAGATATATAGGTTCTATGTTGAGTGTTAGGCTTGTATTTAAGTCTAGATTTGTCATACACAACCATTTGAGTTCCAAGTATCATGTTTAGGTACTTAGAGCCCGAAGTAAACATTTCCAATGCTCCCTTTAGTTATTCAACTTGACCTTTCAAAAGGGAATTCTCCTCCTCAAGTTTTCGGACTTGAATGAGGTTCCATCTTGAACTTGGTAAGTTGAGGAATTAGAGTTAGTCTTTCCTCAAGGGCTTTAACCTCCTTAAGTAGTGACTTGACTTGAACATTAGACTTAGCTAATTTTTGATTTAAGTAAGAAATTATATCATACAACTTATCAACTAAGAGAGAATTTAACTTAGTGTTGGGTTCGTCTAAAACAGATACGAATTTATGGCTTAACTCAGACTCAGACTCAGATTTGAGTTCGGACTCGGGTTCACCCTCTTTTTCTTTCACCATTGAGCCATGAAGCTCATTTGATTTGACTCTTCTATGCTTGACTCCTTTGAAGATGATTCACTGCCCTGCATTTCTTTGTTAGATAATTTATTTGAATAAGATTGCTTTTTGTTACCTTTGAAGCGTAGGTTTCTTGGTGAATTTCTACCAACTTTTCCCAAAGATTTTTAGCATTGTTGAAGATTCTGACTTGATTTAGTTCTTCATTCGTCATGCCACATCAAAGGGTGTATGTGGAATGAGCGTCAATTTGAGCCTTCTTCTTGATATCAAGAGTCCACTTTTCCATAACTAGCAGTTCTCCAAATTTATTCATTGTCATGGTGAATCCCTTCTTGATGATGATCCATGCATCAATGCCTATCTTCAAGAAGTGCTCCATCCGTCCTTTTCAAAATTGAAAAATTTTGTCATTGAAGAATGGTGGGCAAGAGGTGTTGTATCCTTCCATTAGATTCTTGCAAAGAATAATTTTAAAAGAAATTCTAAGACTTTGTCTTGGGATTAGTAGTGCAAGATTATGAAAAGAATGCCATAGAAAAAGATGAGAAGAAAACCTTTTTAAAGGAAACAAGAGAAAGATATTAAAATGTAAGAAAAATTGTTAAACTATTTCAGAGTAGCCATGCTCTGATACCAATTGAATGACCGAAAAATATAATAGAAGGGAGGGTTGAATATTGCTCGTTTAAAAAAAACTTTCTTTTACTTTTCAAAATCAAAGTAGATATGTAGTGAAAAATAAAACAAGACAAGAAGGACTTGGGTGGTTTACTTGGTTCATAGTTCAATGACTACTATTCCAAGTGTTAGATTTGCACTTAAATAATAATAAAATAATAAGTGTTAATTAAGGGAATATCTTATAGAATATTTGGAAATTTCTAAGATTTTTTTTTATTTTTTAAAAAATATTTTTATATTTTATAGGGATAAATGGGATAAAAAGAAAATTTGTTTAACTATCCTACTTAAATGAGAAAATGTTTATATCCGTTGGATTTTCTACCGATCCAATCTCACTCTCTCACGCCGCCACACTCTGTCACACCTTGGGGGAGTCCTTGCCAGAGGAAATTTCGGTAGCATCTCCCCTGTACGAGTGACAATCTGAAACTTATCTACATAGCCCATAGGGTTCATAATCATCAGCCAACACAATTGGAATATATATCATACAAAAATGAAATAATCCACGCAGTTTATATAGATAGCCTCCGGCTGTCATCACAATACAAAAAGAAATCGAAAACAACATCCAAACTTACCTCTTCTGCCGTTTGGCAGGTGCGTAGCAAAACATACCAAATAGAAACCCACCGAGCAAGCAAAAGACCAACCATTACAATGCCTTAAGAAAAATCATACAAATCCAGGGTGCAAAACCAATACAAGTCCGACACACAACTCTAAGCAAATAAACAGAATACCAAAAGATCAATACGTAAAATCTTGTGACAAGGGGACTAGCAATTGGAACCTGTAATGCCCGAAAATTCTCAAACTTGCATTAGAATTATTCTATGATTTTTCTGGAATTTTTAGATATTTTTCCGGAATTTTCCGAGTAGCGGAAGTAGCAAAAATAATTAGAAGAATAAAAAGGCTTAAGCGGGAATCGAACCCGGGACCTCTCGGGTCCGCTAAACCTTTAGTTAGCCTTAGTAACCGGTGAACCCAGCAGGGCCGTGCTGAAAGAGAAGGGAAACATTTATATTTATATTTGAGTTGGGCCTAGTTACCCACTTAATATAAATTAAAAACTTAAGTTGGTTTGGGTTATTTTTAGTTTGGTTCGGCAACATCTCTTTCTCAAAAACCCTCACCGCCGAACACCCTCTCCTTCTCCTCTTCCTTCTCTCGGCGCCCAAACAAGCCAAAGCCAACCCTAGGGTTCCCTCCCTAGGGCCCTAAGAGCACCTTCCGGCAGCGATTCCAACACAAGAACGTTCCCCTCCGCGAGAAGAACGCGTTGGAGCGAGGAGATTATCGAAAGGATCGCCTCCACCGGAATTCTAGCGAATAGAGTTGTAAGAAAATTAGCGTACGAGGTAAGAAACCCCTCACCTGCAGTATAAGTAGCTCTCGCGTGTTTTCTTTTATGCATTAGATTAGTTTATTGAATTTTGTCAGCATATAGTGTGTATTTTAACTCTTCTCACAGATTTAGGGATTAGTGAGCATCTCTAGATGGGTCGAGCACGTGTATCCTCTGTAGATAGGGGTTTAGACGCTGCTGGGTGCCTAGAGGTGGTCTCCCTGATCGAGAGGAGAGTTAGAGAGCGCCAAATGCTCGACAAAATGCCTAGCACAGCCTTATGATACAGTGGGCATTTAGTTAAATGCCATAGAACATGTTAATTAGCATGATCAGTTTTTATTTCAGCTTTTATGAGACTAGATGTCCAAATGGGTGGGCTCCCACAGTCGCCTCTAGGTTCAGACAACCTAGTTCTAGGTTCAGATAACCTAGATTCAGCAAAATAGTATTAGCTATTTCAGTATTTTACTTTTCAGTGGCACTGTACTGGATTAGATATCCATTGGGTTGGGCTCCCATAGTCGTCCATAGATTTAGCTAACCTAGTAAACCCTACTAGATTCGGAACTTGCAATCCCGGGTCTAGTTAGGGATGCGCGCACAGCAAGTACAGTTGCCAGGGCCCATCAGCAGTATGTTTAGTATTTTCACTTACTATATGTATATGGTTTTCAACCTTTCACAAATTAGTTCGTGAATTCAGTACAGTCCTAGCAGTAGCTCAGTTTTTAGTATCAACTTAGTTCTTCATTGATACCATGTGATGGATATCATGTTCAGCTTTAGATATGCCATGATTGTATGCTTATATGCCATGCCATGTTAGTTTATTCAGTATACTTAGCATATCCTTTCAAACAACATGATTTAAAATCATATTTGCATCGTATGCATGTTTTAGTGAGGTAGATGGTTTCTTACTAAGCTTTTTAGCTTACAGATACTATTTTCCTTATACTGCAGATACAGGTAAAAGGAAAATGGACTAGCAGTGGAGGTTGGAGGTCAATGCAGATCAAGATATGTGTGGAAGGAACTGGAATAAAGATCCTAGGGATCTAGTTTTATTTTACTATGCATTAGAACGTGTTCAGTATGTATTAGTACTTATAACAAGCGTTATCTTATGTTTCTGTTAGTTAGCAAGAGAACAGTTTAAAACCTTGTTAGTTTTGGTTTCCATATGTTTACATGCCATGAATTAGTATTCCATGCCTTAATCATGTTTAGTATGTTAGCCATTACCTAGTAGAATGTTTCTCTTAGCTTTTATAGTGTTGTGTAATGACTTTGGCACGCATCAGTGCTGATATCAGGGGCCTGATACGAAATCAGAAACCCCTGATCGGTCGGTAGACCGATCAGGGAGTCTCTGATCGGTCGGTAGACCGATCAGGGACCTGGTTTCTGCTAAAAGAAGCTCTCTGATCGTCCCCTGATCGATCCGTGGATCGATCAGTGACCGATCAAGGACCAGCTGGATCGGTCGGCAGACTGATCCAGCAGCGTACAGATTGCAGTGTAGTTTGTGGATCGGTCGGTTGAACGATCCGGAGTTTCCTACCGTGCCAGTATTAGTAGATCGGTCTGTGGATCGATCCGAAGTTTATTATCAGTTGTAAACACCTCCCCTAGCATGTGTACAGCTCCTAGGTACACCCAGAACACTAAGTTAAACTTTACAGCATTTAGTTCAGTAAAATTTTAAATTAGCCAATTTTCATTCCGCATTAATAGTCCAGCACAGTATAACTGTAGCGATCGGCCTCGCAGCCTAGCTAGTAGGAGGCGGGTCGTTACAGAGTGGTATCAGAGCAGTGTTCCATACTTCCTACACACACATCAGCATTGAACCTACAGCTTTCAAGTAAGAATACCTCTACTTTATTTATGCTTTCTGTTTCCTTGTTATAGATCATGTTTATAGATAAACTGCTGCATGATAGTATGTGATAGTATATAACATGATAACGATAGTTATACAATTATGATTGTAATAGTTATTCATGTTCTGTCCTCTATGTCTTTAGCAATGGCACGAGGACGCCCAGCTAGAAGGGCACTAGCTACTGAGCCCCAGCAAGAGGCAGGCAGTTCAGTGCCTCCCCCAGACCTTACAGCATTAGTGGCTCAGTTACAGCAGTAGCTAGCTGAACAGCAACAGGAGATAGCCACCTTAAAGGCTAACCACCAGCCCAGCCTACAGCGCCAGCACCAGTACCAGCACCAGCAGTCCCAGCAGCTGAGCCAAGAAAGGAAGCCTATCTGATCCAGTGGCAGCGAGTCAAGCCAGAGAACTTCTCAGGCACTAGTGAACCATGGGATGCACAAGCCTGGTTCAAAACACTGGAGAGCACGATGGAGCTTCTGGACTGGCCAGAACATGAGAAGGTGAAGTGTGCCTCCTTCTGCCTGACAGGAGACGCACGCATGTGGTGGGAAAGAATCAGAACGAAGCACCCAGTGAACCAGATGTCATGGGCTGATTTCGAGAAGGAATTCTTCGAGGAGTTCTTTCACATACGGGTTACAAACCGCCACTACGACGAGTTCACTGAGTTTCGTCAGGGCAACCTTTCAGTTGAGGAAGCCGTGAAGAAATTCAACAGGTTGGCTCGTCTATGCCCAGAGCTAGTCAGCACAGAGAAGGAACGAATCCGGTTGATGCTCAAGATGCTGAGGCCAGAGATAGCAGTGAACGTGGCTGGTGGCATACATAGGCCACAAACCACAGAGGAGTTAGTGAGCAGTGCCTTGACCACAGAGCATTACCAGAATAGCATAAAGCAGTAGAAGCAAGTCCCCTCAGAGTCCAAAGGCCAAGGAAACTCTCACACTCAAAAACAGCAAGGCCACAGCTCTAACTGGAAAGGGAACTCCTACAGCAAGCGCAAATCAGGGAGTGACCCAAAAGGAGGACCATCTAGCAAGCGACCCAGTTATCCAAAGTGTGCTACTTGTGGGAAATTCCACCCAGGGGTTTGTCGCAAGGGCACACGAGGATGCTTTGAATGTGGACAAGAAGGGCACATGGCCAAGCAGTGCCTGAACAAGACCGGTCTTCCTCAGCCACAGCAGATTCAGTATGCAGGCCAGCCAGCTCAGTTATATTAGATGCAGGCCGCTCTAGAAGGTCCACATATCAGCCAGGGCAGATTAGAAGCCCCTCTAGTGATAGCGAATGCGAGGATCTACTCACTCACCAGAGAGGACGTAGCCAATGCCTCGACAGTTGTCACAGGTCAGATTAGCATTTTATAGTATAGTGCTACTGTTCTATTTGATACTGGGGCAACCCATTCATATATAGCCAGGTTATTCTCCGAAAGATTAGAAATACCCTCAAGGTACTCAGTGGTCAGTTTTTGACGGCACTACCTTCAGGAGAGATCATGGCATCCACGCACTGGCTCAGAGCAGTGCCGGTCATTATAGCAGACCGAGAGCTCCTTTGTGATCTGATAGTGCTAGAGATGACCGACTATGACGTTATCTTTGGAATGAACTTTCTGATCAGATACGGTGCTACCATAGAGTGCCGTAAACAGAAAGTCATCTTCCAACCTGAAGCGGCAGTGCAATTTGAATACAGCGGGGAACCAAAGAGAAAGGCCAAGAAGTTTCTCTCAGCTATGAAAGCACAGAAGCTATTGGATTCAGGATGTACAGGATTCCTAGCACACGTAGTCAACGCCAGCCAGGACAAGAACCAATAGCTAGCAGAGGTTCGAATCGTATGTGACTACCCAGCAGTCTTCCCTGAAGAGTTACCAGGCTTAGCACCAAACAGGGAGATTGACTTTGAGATAGAGCTCATTTCCGGTACAAACCCTATCTCCAAAGCGCCTTATCGCATGGCTCCAGCAGAACTGAAGGAACTTCAGGAGCAACTACAGGAGCTGCTTGACAAGGGTTTCATACGCCCGAGTCATTCACCATGGGGAGCGCCTGTATTGTTCGTGAAGAAGAAGGATGGAAGCATGCGACTGTGCATAGACTACAGATCACTGAACCAAGTCACGATCAAGAACAGGTATCCCTTCCCGAATCGATGACCTGTTCGATCAGCTAAAGGGAGCAGCAGTGCTCTCTAAGATAGACCTCAGATCAGGTTATCATCAGGTGAAAGTCAAGGAAGGGATATACCCAAGACAGCATTCAGAACCAGATACGGACACTACGAGTTCGTAGTCATGCCCTTTGGCGTGACCAATGCTCCAGCTACATTCATGGATCTCATGAACAGAGTATTCAGGGAGTATTTAGATAAGTTTGTTATTGTGTTTATCGATGACATTCTTATCTACTCAGGAACTCAGGAAGAACACTCAGAGCACCTGAAACTAGTATTGCAGACCCTTCAGCAGAACCAGCTATACGCCAAGTTCACGAAATGTGAATTTTGGCTAGATCAGGTGTCCTTCCTAGGTCACATCATCTCAAAGGATGGTATTATGGTAGATCCCAGCAAGATAGAAGCAGTAAGTAACTGGAAGAGACCCAAGAACGCCAGCGAAATCAGGAGCTTTCTGGGATTAACAGGATATTACAGAAAGTTTGTAGAGGACTTCTCCAGGATAGCCTCCCCACTGACAGCTCTTACCAGAAAGAACAAGAAATTTCAGTGGACAGAGGACTGTGAGAACAACTTCAGCGAGCTAAAAAGGAGATTGACCAGTGTTCCCATTTTGGCTCTACCAGACAACACCAGCAGCTTTGACATCTATAGTGATGCCTCTAAGTTGGGACTAGGAGCAGTACTGATATAAAATGGCAAGGTGATCGCCTATGCCTCCAGACAACTCAGGGATTATGAGAAGAATTACCCTACTCATGACCTTGAGCTTGCAGCAGTAGTGTTCGCTCTCAAAATTTGGAGACATTACTTATATGGAGCTCAGTGCAGAGTGTATACAGATCATCAGAGTCTGAAGTAGTTCTTCACTCAGAAGGATCTGAACATGCGACAGCGCAGATGGCTTGAGCTGGTTAAAGACTACGATATAGACATCCTCTACCATCCAGGGAAAGCCAATAAGGTAGCCGACGCACTTAGCAGAAAATCCAGTGCTACCTTATTATCTCTTACAGCCATGTCACCGGCCCTACAGAAGGAGATCGTGGATTTCGGTCTCGAACTCATCGTTGGACAACTCTCTACTATGACCTTAGAGTCTACCTTGCTTGGTGATATTTAGTCAGCTCAGGAGCAGGACCCTGAAATTCAGAAAATCAAGCAAGGGCTAGCAGAATCAGAAAGTAGAGAATTCAGAGTGTCCGATAGCGGGGTGTTGTATTTTGGTGACAGACTCTGTGTTCCAGATCAGGAGGAGCTACGGAGACAGATTTTAGATGAGGCTCACAAGACTCCCTATGCGATGCATCCAGGTTCCACCAAAATGTATCAAGACCTGAAGAACCAGTTTTGGTGGCCCGGGATGAAGCGAGACATCGCCAGATATGTTAGCATCTGCCTCACCTGTCAGAGGGTCAAGGCAGAACATCAGCGACCGGGAGGAGTTCTGCAGCCTATACAGATTCCAGAATGGAAGTGGGAGGATATCTCTATGGATTTCATAGTGGGACTGCCCAGAACCACGAATGGTTTTGACGCCATCTGGGTAATAGTCGACAGGTTGACTAAATCAACCCACTTCTTAGCTATCAAGATATCCTACTCCATGGAGAAGCTAGCTCAGTTGTATCTCCAGGAGATCGTCAGACTACATGGAGTCCCACGAACCATCATTTCAGACAGAGACAGCAGATTCACATCACACTTCTGGGAGTGTGTACAGTCAGCGTTGGGCACTAAGTTAAAGTTCAGCACAGCATTCCATCCTCAGACAGATGGTCAGACGGAGCGAGTAAATCAGGTACTCGAAGATATGCTCCGAGCGTGTGCCCTAGACTTCAAGGAAAGTTGGTGCAAATATCTGAGCTTAGCAGAATTTGCACACAACAACAACTATCAGGCCACTATCGGCATGACACCTTACGAGGCTCTCTATGGGCGGAGGTGTAGATCTCCAATCTGCTGGTATGAGAGTGGTGAACAGAAAGAGCTAGAACTTCAGACAGATCTAGTGGCAGATACCACAGCAGCTATACAACAGATCCGCCAAAGGATAGAGACAGCTCAGAGCCGCCAGAAAAGCTATGCTGATACACGGCGCAGACTCTTAGAGTTTTCAGTCAGGGATACAGTGTTCCTCAGAGTAGCTCCCATGAAGGGAGTGATGCGTTTTGGGAAGAAGGGCAAACTTAGTCCCAGATATGTGGGACCATACCTTATCAGCAGAAGAGTGGGCAAGGTAGCATATGAGCTAGAGCTACCCCAGGAAATGTCAGCTGTCCACAATGTATTTCATGTCTCTATGCTGAAGAAGCATACCCCAGATGCCACCCAAGTGATTGAGCCCCAGTCAGTACAGATCCGCGAAGACCTCAGCTATGATAGTCGGCCTATTCAGATAATAGACCGAGCAGTTAAGAAATTGCGGAATAAGGAAGTACCATTAGTCAAAGTCATTTGGCACAGTCACACAGCAGAAGAGGCAACTTGGGAGACAGAAGCCAGCATGAGACAGAAGTACCCAGAATTGTTCTAAGTTCGAGGATGAACTTTTTATAAGGTATGGGGGATTGTAACGCCTGAAAATTCTCAAACTTGCATTAGAATTATTCTATGATTTTTCTGGAATTTTTAGATATTTTTCCGGAATTTTCCGAGTAGCGGAAGTAGCAAAAATAATTAGAAGAATAAAAAGACTTAAGCGGGAATCGAACCCGGGACCTCTCGGGTCCGCTAAACCTTTAGTTAGCCTTAGTAACCGGTGAACCCAGCAGGGCCGTGCTGAAAGAGAAGGGAAACATTTATATTTATATTTGAGTTGGGCCTAGTTACCCACTTAATATAAATTAAAAACTTAAGTTGGTTTGGGTTATTTTTAGTTTGGTTCGGCAACATCTCTTTCTCAAAAACCCTCACCGCCGAACACCCTCTCCTTCTCCTCTTCCTTCTCTCGGCGCCCAAACAAGCCAAAGCCAACCCTAGGGTTCCCTCCCTAGGGCCCTAAGAGCACCTTCCGGCAGCGATTCCAACACAAGAACGTTCCCCTCCGCGAGAAGGACGCGTTGGAGCGAGGAGATTATCGAAAGGATCGTCTCCACCGGAATTCTAGCGAATAGAGTTGTAAGAAAATTAGCGTACGAGGTAAGAAACCCCTCACCTGCAGTATAAGTAGCTCTCGCGTGTTTTCTTTTATGCATTAGATTAGTTTATTGAATTTTTTCAGCATATAGTGTGTATTTTAACTCTTCTCACAGATTTAGGGATTAGTGAGCATCTCTAGATGGGTCGAGCACGTGTATCCTCTGTAGATAGGGGTTTAGACGCTGCTGGGTGCCTAGAGGTGGTCTCCCTGATCGAGAGGAGAGTTAGAGAGCGCCAAATGCTCGACAAAATGCCTAGCACAGCCTTATGATACAGTGGGCATTTAGTTAAATGCCATAGAACATGTTAATTAGCATGATCAGTTTTTATTTCAGCTTTTATGAGACTAGATGTCCAAATGGGTGGGCTCCCACAGTCGCCTCTAGGTTCAGACAACCAAGTTCTAGGTTCAGATAACCTAGATTCAGCAAAATAGTATTAGCTATTTCAGTATTTTACTTTTCAGTGGCACTGTACTGGATTAGATATCCATTGGGTTGGGCTCCCATAGTCGTCCCTAGGTTTAGCTAACCTAGTAAACCCTACTAGATTCGGAACTTGCAATCCCGGGTCTAGTTAGGGATGCGCGCACAGCAAGTACAGTTGCCAGGGCCCATCAGCAGCATGTTTAGTATTTTCACTTACTATATGTATATGATTTTCAACCTTTCACAAATTAGTTCGTGAATTCAATACAGTCCTAGCAGTAACTCAGTTTTTAGTATCAGCTTAGTTCTTCATTGATACCATGTGATGGATATCATGTTCAGCTTTAGATATGCCATGATTGTATGCTTATATGCCATGCCATGTTAGTTTATTCAGTATACTTAGCATATCCTTTCAAACAGCATGATTTAAAATCATATTTGCATCGTATGCATGTTTTAGTGAGGTAGATGGTTTCTTACTAAGCTTTTTAGCTTACAGATACTATTTTCCTTATACTGCAGATACAGGTAAAAGGAAAATGGACTAGCAGTGGAGGCTGGAGGTCAATGCAGATCAAGATGTGTGTGAAAGGAACTGGAATAAAGATCCTAGGGATCTAGTTTTATTTTACTATGCATTAGAACGTGTTCAGTATGCATTAGTACTTATACAAGCGTTATCTTATGTTTCTGTTAGTTAGCAAGAGAACAGTTTAAAACCTTGTTAGTTTTGGTTTCCATATGTTTACATGCCATGAATTAGTATTCCATGCCTTAATCATGTTTAGTATGTTAGCCATTACCTAATAGAATGTTTCTCTTAGCTTTTATAGTGTTGTGTAATGACTTTGGCACGCATCAGTGCTGATATCAGGGACCTGATATGAAATCAGAAACCCCTGATCGGTTAGCAGATCGATCAGGGAGTCTCTGATCGGTCGGTAGACCGATCAGGGACCTGGTTTCTGCGAACAGAAGCTTCTGTTCGTTCCCTGATCGATCCGTGGATCGATCAGGAGCTGGGTCGCGAAAAAAAAAAGTGGCTCGCTGATCAGTCAGCAGACTGATCAGTAAGCCACTGATCGGTCTCATTGACCGATCAGGGACCAGCTAGATCGGTCGGCAGACCGATCCAGCAGCGTACAGATTGCAGTGTAGTTTGTGGATCGGTCGGTTGAACGATCCGGAGTTTCCTACCGTGCCATTATTAGTAGATCGGTCTGTGGATCGATCCGAAGTTTATTATCAGTTGTAAACACCTCCCCTAGCATGTGTACATCTCCTAGGTACACCCAGAACACTAAGTTAAACTTTACAGCATTTAGTTCAGTAAAATTTTAAATTAGCCAGTTTTCATTCCGCATTAATAGTCCAGCACAGCATAACTGTAGCGATCGGCCTCGCAGCCTAGCTAGTAGGAGGCGGGTCGTTACAGAACCTCCTGACATCTTCAACCTGAAATAGGAGTAAATCAATGATGTGAGTTCAACAACTCAACGGATACAAGATATACATGCATAATAAGATATAACTAATAGTAATAATCATGCGGTACAGTTTCTTGAACAAAAGTAGGAAATGCAGACTAAAAAGGCTGAAGAAACTATACTCACCAGAACCTCCTATCTGAAAATAAGGGACGTCAGACCAGATATAAAATGTCACCTGTATGCATGTCAATCATATGCAATCACTAAAATGCAACATACATAATGCAACAAGCACAAATAATAAATGCAATCCATGCATATGATGCAAAAATGACATGGTCACCCCTGACGCCAGTCATCCATCTCACACACGATGGTGAGACTGAGTGAGTAGGATTATGACAACTGTGCACTCTGCCATCACTACTCCTGAGTGACCGAGTAGACAGGATGCTGTCGGAGTACACCTATCCTCCTACCCCAAATCATAAGTGGGGGAGCTCAATGCTCTCATCTCCCTGAGATGGTCCAGAGGAGGGATCCCTGTTCTGCTACCACGCTGCGTCACCACTACCCATGAACGGGCCAGCGGAGCCCTTGACAAAGCAACCTGCTGCAACACACCCTGTCTGATATACCACTAACCTATGAGTGGTTGTGTGCGCAGATCCATGTAACTGGCGATGTGCTCAACAGCAATGGAGCCAACAATCGCTCAGCATGCATTCATGCAAGATGGTGCATGACACTAACATATAGATACTGACAGTATACACCTCCATATAAAATGTACCAAAAAGGAAATAAATCCATACAATGATCTAGGTAACAATAAACTAGGTACACAAGTTAGACATGTCAAATAACTAGACTACTATACAATAGGGTAATATATGCCACTATTTCTATGAACAGGAGTAAACATGACATCAAACAAGAGAATATAAGTATGAACGCATAACAGATAGGAATATTGGCAGACCACAAGAACCAAGAAGTGACATACCAAAGCAGAAGTAAACAAAATTATTACTACTAGCTATAAACTACTATGCATATCAAAAATGACCATATCAAGGAGATAAGTTAGAGGTTCCTGCCTCAAAGAAGATCGTATCCAGAAATCCTACATCGAGACGTTTATCTCGAATCAAAGTCCTGCATCAATCATATGTATACCTTTTATTTAGCTAAAATCATACGAGTTAAATGGCTAAATAAAATCCCCTAATCAATATAATCACTAACCCAAACTATTGATTAATCCATTAATTATAATCCATAGGTAAACTAGGGTTAGATCTACTAACCCTAACCGTCCCACTATTCAATTAGATTAAAATCTATATGTAATTAACCTAACCTTAAATTAAATTAAGAACAATTCATTCCTAACATTCCTTAGCTTCAATCTGGGTGTAGGCTATAACAAAGAAACCAATTCTCTACACCTTACCTAAACTCACAGCCAGGGAGGGTGATATCGGAAGAAGCTACCGCTGCTGGTTACACCTTTCTCTTCCTCTCCAATCGCTGGTGATGTTCACGGCAGAGTCGAACTAGAACAGAGCATAGGATTAAGAACCAAGCACTCACCTTTCAGTCACACCACCAGATCACCACTACTTTGAGAAGGAGGCAAGGCATGACAGAGATCAGCAAAAAGTAGTATTCGAGGAAGGACTCAAGCAACCTACCTCTGTCGCCTACTCGCGTCCTCAGTTTCCGGCGATCTAGGCATGCTCAGATGCTCGATCTGTGACCAAGAGAGGGAAGGTAGAGTGGCACTCGACATTCCTCCCTGCTCGTCCTAGACAGGCGGCCGACTATTTCTGGCGAGGCGTCGTGAGATGAAGAGAAGGGGAAGAAGAAAAGAGAGGAGACGGTGGCGTGCAGCTCAGGAGAGAAGAGGAGGTCAGGCGGCGATGGGTTGAGGAGAGGAAGGTTTTCGGTAGGGAAGAAATAGGGGACGGGAAAGAATTTAAAGAAAAGGAAAAGAAACATTTAAGGAAATTAAACATTTCCTCATTCAAATAGGGTAGCTTAAACATGCTTTTCCCTATCCCAATATTTTATCCCCTTAACATACGCCATACGAGCTTCAAAAAATTTTCAGAAAATTTCTAAAAATTCCTAAAAATTTCGTTAAGGTTATTCCTCATATAACTTTATTATTTTATTATTATTTGGGTGCCATATTTACATTCTCCCCCACTAATATAAATTTGGTCCTCAAATTTTTGTTATTTACCATCAACAAGTACCAGCAATCAATAACCCATATAAATGCTGAACAGAATGACTAACCCACATACCTCAAGTAAAAAGACGGGGGTATCAAACTCGGATCGTATCCTCGAGCTCCCATGTAGCCTCCTCGTCCGAATGATACTTCCATCCGACTTTAACCAGTCGGATAGTCTTGTTCCTAGCTAACGCTCTTTGTGGTCCAGAATTAGTACCGGAACCTCCTCGTAGGTAACGTCAGGCTGAATGGAAACTAATATATCTGATAGAACATGTGCTGGGTCGGCTACGTATCTCCTCAGCATAAACACATGGAATACATTGTGAATGCCTACCACAGACAGTGGTAACGCCAGACGGTAAGCTACAGCTCCAATCCTTTCCAAGATCTGGAAAGGTCCAATGTATCATGGAGCTAGCTTACCTTGGAGGCCAAATCTCTTCACCCCTTTTGTGGGTGAGACTCTAAAAAATACATGGTCGCCAGTAGAGAACTCTAGGGGTCTACGTCTCCGATCAGGATAACTCTTCTGGCGGTGCTGCGCCTCTGACATCCTCCATTTGATAGTACGGACCAACTCTGCCTCCTGCTGAGCTCTCTGCGATCCTAGTAGCTGGGCCTCCCCAACCTCCTCCTAGAGGGTGGGTGTCCAACAAGGTCTACCATACAACGCATCAAATGGTGCCATCTGGATAGCCGAATGATAGCTATTGTTGTAGGTGAACTCTACCTATGGTAAGTGGTCTTCCCAGTTGCCTCCAAAATCCATAACGCAAGACCTCAGCAAGTCCTCTAAAGTCTAGATGGTCCGCTTTGACTGTCCATCTGTTTGCGGATGGAAGGCTGTATTGAATCAGAGCTATGTGCCCAAAGCCTACTACAGACTCTACCAGAATTGGGACGTGAACCGTGGGTCTCTATCCAATATAATACTCAATGGAACACCATGCAATCTGATGATCTCTCGACAATACAGCTCTGCCAATTGATCCATAGAATCGGTCTTCCAAATCATTAAGAAATGTACGGATTTGGTTAATCAGTCAACGACTACCCAAATCGCGTCATGGTCTCGTCGTGTCCTAGGCAATCCCACCACAAAATCCATAGTGATGTGCTCCCATTTCTACTCTAGAATTGGAATCCTATGAAGTAATCCGACAGGTCTTTGATGCTCAACCTTCACCTGCTGACATACTAGACATCTAGCTATAGATTTCGCGATGTCTTTCTTCATGCCGTTCCACCAATAGGAACGCCTCAAATCTTGATACATGCGTGTTCCGCCTGGGTGGATCGCAAATCAAGAGCGATGAGCCTCTTGAAGTAGCTCCTCCAAGACCGGGTGAGATTGAGGTACGCATAACCTACCTCGGAAATAAATAATACCCTCATCATCTCGGGTGAACTCGGTCTACTATCCGGAAGCTATCTGGCTGCCAATGAACCGTAAGCACTGATCACCGGCCTGGGCCTCTTAGATCATCATCCTGATCGACAACTGAGCAACCATGGTAACCAAAATACCCTACTGTGTCCATTCCTGCTCCTCAAGCCCCAACTCGGATAAACCCTGAATCAAGTCCGTGACTAAAACTCGGTGGCAAGCTAAAATCTCTCTGGACTTCCGGCTAAGTGCATCGACAATCACATTAGCTTTTCCTAGGTAGTAGCTAATGGTACAATCATAATCCTTCAGGAACTCCATCCATCTCCTCTGTTGGAGATTGAGTTCCTTCTGAGTGAAAAGATATTTGAGACTCTTATGATCAATGAGAATCTCAAATTTAATACCATACAGATGATGCCATCAAATCTTCAAAGCAAAGATAATGGTGGCTAGCTCCAAATCATGTAATGGGTAGTTCTTCTCATTTTCCTTCAACTGACGAGAAGCATAGGAAACTATTCTGCCGTGCTACATCAAAACAACGCCCAAACTCTGCAGAGAAGCGTCAGTGTAGAATACGAATTTATCCTCTACAGTGGGCAAAACCAGAACTGGTGTCGACACTAATCTTAGCTTCAGCTTCTGGAAGCGGTCTCGCAGGCTTCTGACCACGTGAACTTCACACCTTTCCTGGTCAGGCGTGTCAGCGGCATAGCAACCTGAGAGAACCCCTCGACGAACCATCTGTATTATTCGGCCAATCCCAGGAAACTGCTGATCTCCTGAACTGATTTCGGTTGCTCCCAGCTGGTGATAGCCTCGATCTTATGAGGGTCTATGAAAATACCTCGGTTGGAAACCACATGTCCCATAAAATCGACTGAGGATAGCCAGAAAGCACACTTGCTGAACTTCACATATAGACGATGTTGTCGAAGAGTCTCTAAGACTACGCGAAGATGCTGTGCATGTTCCTCCTCGGAACGCGAGTATATTAAAATGTCATCGATGAATGTCAACGAACTGATCTAGATACTCTAGAAAGACGCGGTTCATCAAATTCATAAATACCGCTGGAGCATTGGTAAGCCCAAATGATATTACCAAAAACTCATAATGTCCATATCTAGTGTGGAATGTTGTCTTCTGAATATCAGAATCTTTGACTCTCAGTTGATGATATCCGAACCATAGATCAATCTTAGAATACATTGATGCACCTCTAAGCTAATCAAACAAATTCTCGATCCATGATAAGGGATACTTATTTATGATGATCTCGACATTCAACTGTCTATAATCGATGCATAACCTCAAAGTACCATCCTTTTTCTTGACGAACAATACCGGAGAACCCCATAGAGATACACTAAGGCGAATAAATCCCCTATACAATAATTCCTGGAGTTGGACTTTTAGCTCGTCCAACTCTTTCGGTGCCATACAGTAAGGAGCTTTCGATGCCGGCATGGTCCCCGGAATTAGCTCAATAACAAACTCCACTTGCCTTCAGGGAGCCAAGCCTGGTAGCTCATCTGGAAATACATCCGGATACTCTTGAACCACTGGAACGTCTTGTTAAAGTGTATACTAAAAGCCTAGCTTTTTGTAAACATTTATTTTTGAAACAAAGAATCACATTGGTCAAATATCTACATTTATATGCTAAGTGTAGTTGTTCAATTAATTTATATTGTAGATAATATGGTGTGTGGTGTCACACAAAGTCATGTTATCAATTCCTTATAAATTATAAACAGTAGCCCACGACTAAGATGGAAAGGAACAAACCATTGGAATAGTTGTAGTGTAATTTGATATCAGTTTATCTTAACTATAAAATTATACTAGTACACTCTGAGTGTATTGAGCAGGACCATTTAAGGTAAGTTCTTTTTATACTGATTACATAAAAGAACAAGACATTTGTTATTATGGAAGTGTGTGCTCTTAATCTTGATATAATAACAAACACATATATCTACTATTTATTTCTTTGACTTATCAAAGGGTGCGATTTAGTTCGATAAATCAATAGGCCCGATAAGTTGGGAAATGATATTATTTATAGTGTGTGTTGTTGATTACAGAAGGAAGCTGTGTCATAGTAATCTAGGTTAATGATGCCCCCAAGAGGAGCTCATAAGGATTGTCATGTAAACCCTACAGGTGGACTTAGTCCGACATGACGATAAGGTTGAGTGATACTACTCTTGGAGCTAGATATTAATTAAGTGAGTTGCCAGTAACTCATTTAATTAGTGGACATTCTATATCTTAAACACAGGGAGACTAACACACTCATGATAAGAAGGAACCCAAAATATAATTTGAGATTGGTGCGGTAGTTCAATAATAATTCTTTAGTGGTATGAATTATTATTGATGAAATTAATTTGGGTATTCGGGGCGAACACGGGAAGCTTAATTTCATTAGGAGACCAAAACCAATTTCTCCTCTCGGTCCCTATCGTAGCCTCTTATTTATAAAGTATTATATCCACCTATACCCACCTTAAGGTGGCCAACCAAACCTAGCTTGGAGCCCAAGCTAGGGTCGGCCAAACCAAGGTGAGTTGGTTTCATTAGGTGGCCGGCCCTAGCTTGAACCCAAGCTTAGGTGGTCGGCCATAATAAATTAAAAGGATTTTATTTTTTAAAAATCTTTCTTATGTGGAAGCCATGGTTTTAAAAGAGAGTTTAAAATTTAAATATTTCTTTTTATAGTTTTCTACAAAAGATTAAGAGAAAGGTTTGATATCTTTCCTTATTTGTAGTTAAAAGGAAGATTTAAATTTTTAATAAAACTTTCCTTTTTTGTAACCATCCTCATGATTTAAAAGAGAGTTTTAAAATTAAATATTTCCTTTTATAGTTTCTACAAAATATTAAGAAAAGATTTGATATCTTTCCTTATTTATAGATTGAAAGGAAGATTTTAATTTTAGAGAAAACTTTCCTTTTTGTAAATCATCCACATGTTTTAATAGAGAGATTTTAATTTATAAACATTTCCTTTTATGACCAACCATGAAGGAAATTTTAAGAGATAAATTTTTATTTAAAAATTTCTGGAAACAAATTAGGAAGTTTTAATTTTGTGTTTAAAAATTTCCTTGTTTGGAGGGATTAAGGTGGACGACCATATATAGTTTGAAAGGAAATTTTATTAAACTTTCCTTTCATTGGCAAAGAGAATAAGAAAATTTTAATAAAACTTTCCTTATTTGCCAAGACCAAGGAATATAAAAGAGAGGGTAGAGGTGCCTCACCTCATAACAATATATCTCTTCTATTATTCCTCTCTTCCTTGGTTGGTGGCCGACCCCTCTCTTCCTCTCTCTCTCCTATTCTTCTTCCTTGGCCGGTGGCATCTTCATCTCAAGGAGCTTGGTTAGTGGCCGGATCTTGTTAAAGGAAGAAGGAGAGATAAGAGGTCTTTTTTCTTAGCATCCCTTTGAGATTGGTGGTGGTCGAACTTCATCTTCTCTTGGAGTTCTTGTGGTGGCCGAAACTTGCTTGGAGAAGAAGGAAGCTTGGGTGGTTCTCATCTCGGTAGATCGTCGCCCACACAACGTCCTAGATAAGAAGAGGAATACGATAGAAGATCAAGAGGTTGTTGCTTACAAAGAAAGGTATAACTAATAATTCTATTCCGCATCATACTAGTTTTCTTTGTATAGATTTTGAAATACCAAATGCAAGAGGCATATGATTCTAGGTTTCAAATTTGTGATTCGAGTTTGTGTTCTTTTGTTTTTTTTTCGATCTTGTGTTTCGATTGTTCCTTTTGGTTAAACCTAGGGTTACTATAAGGAAATTAAATATTAAATTTTGTTAAAAGGCTTTGTCTAGGAAGTGGTGGATGCTCCCATACCCAAGAAGGCCTAGTGTCTCGCCATGTTTAACCTAGAAGCCGATCTCTGAAATTAATATTTAATTAAATTTGTAACATGGGTGGATTTGGATCAATAATGTTAAGTATCGTTTGCGATCCAAGTCTAAACCTATAAGAACAGATAAGTTAAATTTGAAATCAATAATGTTAAGTTCCATTTGTGATTCCTAATTTAATTTCTAAAGAACACAATAGGTTGTTAAGAATGGTTCAGAATTTGTACAAAATTTTTATACAGGGGAACCGGTACGATATTCCGAGTATCAATCAACAATTGGTATCAGAGCTTGAGTTTGCCTCTGTGTATTTAGTTTTCAGTTTAATTATATGCCATACATATTTTACGCAGGATAATAGTAGGATATGCTAACTTTGTGGTTGCAGGCTCCAACTATTATGGCTTAATGTGATTGTGTGTGATTGGACCCTTGTATATGTCAAGGGCATTTTATGTGTGTGCATGATTGTATGTATTAAATACAACAAGAGTTGTATTAGTTTTAGGATTTTACATTTTTGTTTCGATCTAGATTATATGTACATTCCTTTGTGGAATATAGGATCGATATATGTAAAATTCTATTTTTGTCGAGGATCATATCCTTGCGAGGCGTGGTACTATTTATGGACCAGAGGTGCAGTGGAAAAAGAAGCAAGATAGATGCGACGACTAAACCCGATTGCGGTGGCTAAAGATAGTAGCAGCTAAGGTTGGCAACACATGGAGGACAGTCATGGAAAAGGCCATAATAGTTGGAAAATTATTTTTCCATATTTGTTGCTTTATTTACTGTGATGTGTGCTTGCATAGTTAAAATTCCTCACCTTAAATAACTAAGTGGGAGAGGGATTAGTAAATAAATTCCATGGTTTCCATTATTGGTTTGTAAGTGATGCAACAAACTTACGTGTTGGCTCCGAGTGCCTCCCTCCACAACGGATGAGTTTATTTGCGAATCACTAGATCAAACTTCCTTTATGGATGGTTATAGGACATTATTTAGGATGTGTGTGATCTTCTCCAACTTAAGGGGCACAATTCTATTTAATGGACTTAATATCAAGTAATGATATAGACTTAGACACATTTAATAGTATCCTCCCCAACGGAGTCACTGCTATTATTTGTGTGACCAAAGGGATACCAACTATTAATTTTATTTGTCATAAAGTTAGGATAACAAGATAATAAAATTAATGGGTAGAACCCTCCTCTTACAAATGTTGAATTTGTATACGTCCACACTAACGTGGCATGTAAAATTCATGGTGTTTTGAGATGTTGGTAAATTTAAATAATATTGTTTAAGGAATCAATATTATTCTAAATTTAGAGTCTTGACCAAAGTTTATTTTATGATTCTTAGGATGACTTTCAACCCACTGGCCATTATACTGAAAGAGAACAAACTTACTGGTCCCAATTACATATATTGGAAAAGAAACTTGGACATTGTCCTAACTGCTGAAGGCTATAAGTTTGTACTATTAGAGGTTTGCCCTAATATGCCTAATAGTTATTCTAGTGAAGAGGAGATTGAGTCTCATAAGAAATGGGTAAAGGCAGATGAGATGGCGCGGTGTTACATTTTGGCTTTAATGTCAAATGTGTTGCAACATCAGCATTAGGACTTACTAACAGCTTATGACATGATGAACAATTTTAAGGAACTCTTCGGACACCAGAATCGGGCTGCTAGGCAAGAGGTAATGAGAAAGTTAATGACAACCACCATGTAAGAGGGGGCACCCATAAGGGATCATATTCTCAAGATGATGACTTATTTGAATGAAATACAGATCCTTGGAGCTGAAATCGATGGGGAAACCCAAATCAATATTATTCTCCAAATGCTACCCAAAAGTTTTGAGCAGTTTCGCCTGAACTATAACATGAACAAAAGAGGTTATACGTTGGCGGAACTTCTGACAGAACTTCAGGCAACAGAAGGAATATTTCATCATAGTTTTCAGATACACTTTACTGAAAATGTTTCTACTTCTAAGTTGAAAGACAAGAAGAAGAAAAAACAGGCTGGCTCAACAAAGAAGGTGAAAAGATCTCTAGGTACTGGACCTAAAGCTGGAGTGAAGAAGCCAAAGGGCAAGTGCTTCATCTGCAAGTAGACTGGACATTGGAAGGCGGTCTATCCTCATAAGAGAGAGAACAATAAAGGTATATCTTATTCTCTAGTAGTTAAAACATGTTTAGCGGTGTTATCTACCAGCACCTGGTGTGTAGATACAAGAGCCACTGATCATGTCTGCAATACATTACAGGGGTTCTAGGAAACCTGTCGACTATATGAAGGAGAGATAACTGTCTACATGGGCAATGCTAAAAAGGTGACGGCTGTTATAGTGGGAAATGTCTATTGGTGCAATCGACCTAGGTTTTGATGTGTGTGTCAGAAGTTTAAGTTAGGCTTTAATATGTATTTAATATGTGTTTGAGTCTTGCAGGACTTGGATAAACACAAGAGGAACTTGGTGCAGTCAAGTATGGAAAGCTCATCCAAGGGCTCGGATCCTTGAGTCGGTGAAGGATGGTGTGGAAAATATCCGAGGGACCGCTGGATGAGGAGCAATGGAGTGGAGCCGAGGGAAGTGGACTTTAAGGCAACGTGAAGGATGACACAGAGAGGAGCTGCGGGCTCGGGTGCATTTGAGGGACGAAGGCTGAGGAAGAGGACTTCAAAGATGACTCCGAGGATGAGTGTGTGAGAATGTACTGGGACCATTCGACTGGTCATTGGACCAATCGACTGATCCTATTTCACAGAATGCACAGAATGATTCTGTGCTTGTCGACTACGAGGACCAGTCGACTGGTCATGGGACCAGTCGACTGGTATATGGTCGTTGGTAAAAATTGGATTTCTGTAGAGAGCCGTTGGGTGTGTCCAATGACACATCAGTCGACTGGTGTGTGGACCAGTCGACTGGTGTCAGGTTTGAGTTGATTAGTGATCAACTCTCTCCTCTTATTTAAGGAGAGCTTTGGGGCATGAAGAAGGTTACTCATGCACATTGAATAACTTCTAGTCTCTACCCAAAGCTTTCAAAGTTCACTCTCTTCCTCTCCAATCCTAAGTTTCATCTTGTAAAGAGGAAGAGACCTTTGTGAGAGGTTTGCTCTACCGAGAAGGAGAAGCTCTAGCTGGAGATTGCCGGGGACTAATCCACCGAAGGATCAAGGGCTCGTCCACCTCAAGGACACGTCGTGGAGTAGGAGTAAGCAATCTCCAAACCACGTTACATCAAGCGTGTTAGCATTTGTATTCTTCTTTGTTTGCTTTCATTGTTTTGTTTAGTATATTCCGCTGTGCACTAACCATCTTGTAGAGAAGAAATAGAATTGGGGGTGACTGAGCTATCCAACCCCCCTTCTAGCCGGCCATCGATCCTCCAACAATTGGTATCAGAGCGAGGACGCCCTTCAACGGACTAATAGCCAAGAAGAGTAATTCATCAAAATGGCCGGCTCAAATATTCATCCACCCAAGTTCGAAGGAGAATTCTCTTGGTGGAAAAAGAGAATGGAGGTATTTTTCAATACCGATTTTGAGATTATACTAATTATGGAAAACGATCTTGAGATACCTAAGGGGCAAGACAATGAGATACTCGAGAAGACAAGGTGGAGCAAGAAGCAAAGGGAAGAACACCTAGCAAACTCAAACTACTAAGTGTTCTTCCCCAACAAGAGATAACAAGAATTGGAAACTACACAAGTGCCAAGGAATTGTGGGAAAAGCTAGTAGAGCTTCATGAAGGCACATCGGAGGCTAAATTGGCAAGAAGAGACCTCCTCCAAACTCAACTCAACAATGTAAAGCTTGAGAAGGGAGATAAGGTATCTACACTTCATGCTAAAATTAAAGAAATTTTAAGTGGACTAACAAGTGTAGGTGAGAAACTCTCCAACCGGGACATTATGATGAAAGCCATCAATGCTTTCCCAAGAACCTCAACATGGAGCTCAATTATAGATTCATTCTACATTTCAAAGGATCTAGAGAAGAGCTCTCTAGATGAATTCCTCTCAATAATGGAGCTTCACGAAACAAGAGTTGAAGGATTAGAAGGAGAAGCAAATAGATCAAGAGGAGTAGCCCTTGTGGAAAACAAGGGAAAGGGTAAGAAGAAGAAGTCTTCATCCCCACCATCCTCCGACTCCGAAGAATCAAGCGCCTCAATGGATAGTGACCAAGAGGCGTATATGGTAAGAAAAATGAGAAGAGCTTTTAAAAAATTTTCATCTAACAAATCCCATGCAAGGAAAAGCTCAATAAGCAAAAGTAGAACAAGGAGGGTCATTTGCTACAATTGCCAAGGAGAAGGACCATAAGAGATGAATGCCCCCTATTGAAGAAGAAGGAAGAAAATAAAAAGACAAAAGAAAAGGGGAAGAAAGTCAAAAATCTAAAGGCGACATGAGATGATCCATCATCATCGGAGGAAGAAGAGCACCATGTAGTCAATTTTGCTCTAATGAGAATTGATGGTGTAGCCTCCACCTCATCCGAAAATGAAGATGAAGAAGGGAGCTCAAGTGAAGGGGGAGGTCAAACATCATATTCGGACTTTTCGGTAAGTGAGGTATATAATCTTCCTCCCCATGTTTTAATTAAAGTTATTAAAAGTACAAATGATGATTTGTTTGAGGTCAAAAGGAAAAACAAATATTTGAAAAATGACATTTGCATGCTTAAGGAGAAATTAGAATCCATGACTATTAAGGATAATGATTTGCATGCTTCTTCCTCTTCTAGTTCAAATGATTCATGTTTAGAAGAGGAAAATAGGAAATTAAGGGAAAAGGTAGAATACCTTACCAATGCCCTTAGAAAATTTGAAATTGGCTCTAAAACCCTAAACATGATCATTGGGATCCAAAGGGCAAGTTTTAAGAAAAATGGGTTAGGATACAATGAATCCAACAATAAAAAGACCTACCATTGTCTACTTGCTAGGAGGCAATCAAAACCCAAGACCATAGATAGAAAATGGATTCCCAAGAAATATTTGGTTAACCCAATTAGAAAGGATTTCTATTGGGTGACAAAATCAATCCTCAAGGGTTAGAGGATTTTAGGTCAAGTCAACCATAGAAATAATTATTCAAATCCTTGAAAAATGGTTGATTTGAGACCTTAAGGGAGATCACTTAGCCTTGATAGAGATTCATGATCAAAAGGGCTAAGTAGAGGTTACCTTTATCTCACAATGACTTGCATTATTTTCTAACCATAGATGTGAGATAATAAGATGATACAAATAATTCACTTATGCTTATGGCATTTTGATGAATTATGAAATGTATCAAATTTTAGTAATCATAGGCCAACTATGGGGAAAGCAAGTGTTTAATTAATGGACATATTGCCCATAGATCATAGTTGGACATTTTAAATGTTTTGAAAATAATTCTATGTTTGATTTACTATGGTATAGTTATATTGAAATATAAGATTGCAAAGCTTGGTGTTAATTTGATACAAAACTTGCATATTTTTGATACTTTTGAGATTTGGCCAAAATTTCAAAAATACTTTGACTTTTCATGAAAACATATTTTTCCTAGTTAAAGGACATTTCAAGAAATATATCCAAATTTCATGATTTTTCAATTTTTTTGGATTTTTCTATGAATTTCTGAATGTGGCTTCAGAAGGCTGAAAATTGATTTCAGAATGTACCAGTCGACTGTAACAGGTACCAGTCGACTGGTACCAGCCTTCCAGCATTCTGATGGTTTCTGAAATTAATTTTGTGGTCCAAATTTTGTAAGATTTGATACCATAGAATGTGTCCGTGTTTGGCACAATATTTTTGATGGTGTCAAAGGGGGAGAAAAGGGAAGGTTTAAGTTAAAAACCTTTATTCTCATACTTGTGTATCAAATTTTGAAAATTAAGGTTGAGAGCATATGTTAAGGGGGAGCTGGGTTTGATGCTTCATGTTTACATATTGCTTGTAATTTTTAAAGTTATTATTTGTGCCTAACTTAAACATATTGCCACACATCAAAAATGAGGAGATTGTTGGTGCAATCGACCTAGGTTTTGATATGTGTGTCAAGACACTACAAGAAAAAAACTAATAGACAATGCTTTAAAAGTGTTGTCTATGTGGCTGAAAAAGTGTTGTTAAAATCACTGTTGTTAAAAGTCTGCTCAAAGACAATGCTTTAAAAGTGTTGTCGTTTATAGCAAAGACAACGCTTTTGCAACGCTTTAAAAGCGTTGTCATTTTTTACAAAGACAACGCATAAAAATGTTGTCTTTGTTAAAGACAATACATAAAAAACATTATTTTTGTTAAAGATAACACATAAAAAGTGTTGTCTTTTTTAGCAAAGACAACAATTTTACAATGCATAAAAAAGCATTGTTTTTTTAGTAAAAGATAAGAAATTTTAAACTATTATCTTTTAATACCAAAGATAAATAAAAGATAAATGAAAATAAATCTATTTCAATCAACAACATATTATTAAATAAACAACTAAGATCAATATAGAAATTATCATCCTTACACTTCTATAACAAATATAATTACTTGCATACAAAGAAATTTTAATTAGGAAACACTCAAAACTACTCCTATCGACTACATCTTATTGCATGAACTTAAAGAATCTTGATAGATGCTACTTATCCTCTTGACTCGAATGTTCTTTACTCATTGGCTTTAACCATTTTCTCGTTTAAATCCCAAAGTCTTCTTAATAGTTCTTCGTCGAAGTACTTTCCAGTCACACCCTATCCTTGAGATTTGGATGCAGTGCGACATAGCATGTAGTTGCTGCTCCTATAATCATCCATATTCGAGCTGTTTTGCTGGAGTTTCTAAACACCTTCATTCACCATTCAAAATATCTGAAAAGACATTGCATGTAAAATTTTCAAAATCTCAATATTTAATGAAATTTAATCAGAATAAACAAATGACATGTGAAATATGAGTAACAAGTATGTTGTAGGCTGATAAATTAAAAAAAATATGAGTAAAAAAAATATGAGTAACAAGTCTTTCCTCTCCTTCTATAACTGTGTTAAACATAATGAAATTTTACCATATTTGGTTGTAGTGCGGCTGGTGATCGTGAGTTGCACTTGAAAGGGTTGATTGACCAACGTAACAGGTGGCTGTGTTTGATTGTTTTGTTGAGCTCTGCTACTAACATCTTGTGAATGTCCTGTGCTATTACTAGGAGCTGCCTAATTCTTTCAATAAAAAGTGCTAGCATTTAATTATTTATCTAGTCAAAAGGTGAATATACCACATTACAATTAACAAATGCAAATAGAAGAAAATAAATATATAATCACCTGATAGGTAACTAAGAACACTTAAATCTCGAACCCCTGTTGTGGGAAGTACTAGAAGAGTGGTTAAAATGGCAAAGAGAAGAGGAGAGTCCATATGTAGCCCACCTAATTCCAACTATGCATTTGGAAACAAAGAAGAAAATTTATCCCTCTCTAAAATGATATACTCAACACAGCAAACCTGCATAATATATAAAAATTAGTAAAACAGAAATATTAAATATTTAGTTAAAAAAAATAGAACTACCAACAAAACTTAAATATGAATTTGTTTAGCACTACTATTTCATACCCCTAAAAACATCTTCTTATTATATAGGAGACAAGTGGGGTGTTGTTAGCACCAGCAGGAGATAAAATCCCAACTCCTAGAGATAGCAGAACTACACCAACCTTTAAAAAGGATAACGCATATTGTAGATAAACCTGCAAGAGACCAAAACATAGAAATGCATAACTTCAAGTAAAGGTGAAGTCATACAACTTCTGAAGAAAAGACTTGATGAATATCAGGTAACAAGTCCATTACTTCTCTTTGATCAGAAATATTAACAATTCCTAGAACAACACTATGTGAAACTTGTCCAATCCTATTGGGAGGTGAATGGGTTGAAGAATCAGTTCCTACAAATTTATGAAAATTATAAATACATACAACTACTTAGACAACAGAGTTGTGTAATATTGTGTATTTAGCATACAGACATGACTTTAGTGACTTTTCAAAAAAGAGAAAATGTTAAATTGATAACTAAAATAAAATATAGACGATAGTGCAAGAATCAAAAGATATGTGCATTTTAGTTTTCATCTCTTTATAGTCATAGTGAAAGGATAATAATAGAATTGTATTCAAATGTTATATTTGCTATTTGATTAACCAGAAATCTGCTGATGCCATACAATGGGATTAGCCTAACATTAAATACATTAGCAAACTACAAAATATTAAATCTAGTAGAAACAGCTCAATGGCTAACTTGAGGCATCCAACTGCCCACACAAACTTGAGGTTAGAAGACAACATTCAAAATCCTCGTTGGACATGAATACTGTTCATTCTTGGAACAGACTGTAATTATATTTGGACAGCAGTCATATCTGATGCCAAATTGAAATACTTCAAGCTAATAAATATGTATCAAATTCAAGAAAAAAATAGATCTTGGCAACATTCAAGATTTCCCAATTTGACCACACCAAAGATGGAAAATTAGATCAATTTGCAACTTTGCCATCCTTGAATGTAGAATGAGTGAATAACTGAAGAATGAACATAACATATTTTCAAAAGGATTAATGGAAAAACTCATAAGCTAAAGTGTCCTAGGACATCCATATATCTTGCAGTTGAAAACAAAGAAACAAATAAACAAAGAAACCATAAAATCAAAAGAACCAAAGCGAGAGAACAATTCGATCATCCGCATTCTACCGGAAATCTAAGATCTGGAACAAACAACACCACGAAAAAATAATCTCATACCCTAAAATCCTGCCAGCTGTCGCATCCTTGCGGAAAAGAATCGGTCGGAGACTGAGCGCAGAAGAAGAGCCCGAAGGCGGGAGGGGATGGAGGGGAAGAGGTAGGTGCGGTGGGACGATCTGTTGTGGTCGATCGCCTCAGCATCGGGATCTGCCGCTTGAGAGGAGGAGTTGGATGGAGAAGGCCGCCGTGAGATTTAGACGAGAACTAGGGCATGAGAGGAGTTGGGAGAAGGGTTCGGGAGGGATTTGATCAGAAGAGGGCGAGTGAAACTAGGGTTTTCTACTCCTTACTTGATCCAACAGTTTATATTAATCTAGATTTAGATGAGAGCTTGACAATAGACAACGCTTTTTAAAAATCATTGTAAAAAAATGCTAATAGACAACGCTTTTTAAGAAACGTTGTCTTTGACCCATAAAAATCACTAATAGACAACGATTTTTTAAAAAGTGTTGTCTATTAATAAGAAAATAATGAAATAGACAATGCTTTTCACTAAAAGCGTTGTTAAAAACAAAGACAACGCTTTTTAAAAAAAACATTGTCTTTTAAGTGTTGTAGAATCCCAATTTTCTTGTAGTGAGAGTTTAAGTTAGACTTTCATATGTACTTGATATGTGTTTGATTCTTGCAGGACTTGGAGAAACACATGAGGAACTTGGTGCGGTCAAGTATGGAAAGCTCATCCAAGGGCTCGGATCCTTGAGTCGGTGAAGGATGGTGTGGAAAATATCCGAGGGACTGCTAGACGAGGAGTAATGGAGTGGAGCCGAGGGAAGTGGACTTCAAGGCAACGTGAAGGATGACACAGAGAGGAGCCGCGGGCTTGGGTGCATCTGAGGGACGAAAGCTGAGGAAGAGGACTTCAAAGGCGACTCCGAGGATGAGTGTGTGAGAATGTACTGGGACTAGTCGACTGGTCATTGGACCAGTCGACTGCTCCTATTTCACAGAATGCATAGAATGATTCTGTGCTTGTCGACTACGAGGACCAGTCGACTGGTATATGGCCATTGGCAGAAATTAGCTTTCTGTAGAGAGCCGTTGGGTGTGTTCAACAGCACATTAGTTGACTGGTGTGTGGACTAGTCGACTGGTGTCAGGTTTGAGTTGATTAGTGATCAACTCTCTCCTCTTATTTAAGGAGAGCTTTGGGGCATGACGAAGGTTACTCATGCACATTGATTAACTTCTAGTCTCTACCCAAAGCTTCCAAAGTTCACTCTCTTCCTCTCCAATCCTAAGTTTCATCTTGTAAAGAGGAAGGGACCTTTGTGAGATGTTTGCTCCACCGAGAAGGAGAAGCTCTACCCGGAGATTGTCGGGGACTGATCCACCGAAGGATCAAGGGCTCGTCCACCTCAAGGACATGTCGTGGAGTAGGAGTAAGCAATCTCCAAACCACGTTACATCGAGCGTGTTAGCGTTTGTATTCTTCTTTGTTTTCTTTCATTGTTTTGTTTAGTATATTCCACTGTGCACTAACCATCTTGTAGAGAAGAAATAGAATTGGGGGTGACCGAGCTATCCAACCCCCCTTCTAGCCGGCCACTGATCCTCCAACAATGTCAACTTATTATTCGATAGGAATAGAAATTTGATTTTGAGAAATTATCTTTATGTACCAACTTTTAGAAAGAATTTAATTTCAGTTTCTAAATTATTTGTGGATGGATATTCTGTTTCTTTTGATGATAAAGTAGTTATCAAGAAGAATAGAGTTATTATTTGTTCTGGTACATTAGTAGGTAATTTGTATACTCTAAATCTAATTTCTCCCACAAAGCAATAAATGGAAATTAATAACACATCTTCTAATTCTAATAAGAGAAAGGAACCTTCGGAAATGAACCAAACATATCTTTGGCATCTAAGGTTTGGTCATATTAACTTGAGTAGGATTCAAAGGCTTGTAGCCGATGGACTCTTGGGTTCATTAGTGTTGAAAAACTTTCCAACTTGCGAATCTTGCTTGGAAGGTAAAATGACCAAAAGACCTTTTAAGGCCAAGGGGTATAGAGCCAAAGATGTATTAGAACTGGTTCATACTGATTTGTGTGGTCCTATGTCTATCCAGGTAAGAGGTGGCTTCGAATATTTTGTCTCTATCATAGATAACTATTCGAGATATGGGTACATTTACTTGATGCACCGCAAGTTTGAATGCTTTGATAAGTTCAAAGAGTACAAGGCTGATGTGGAGAAACGTCAAGATAAAAGTATCAAGACACTATGGTCTGGTCGTGATGACGAATATCTCTTTGAAGAGTTTAGGAATTACTTATCAGAGGTTGGGATTCAATCTCAACTGTTTGATCCTGGTACACCCCAACAGAATGGTGTGGCAGAACGAAGGAATATGACTCTTATGGAAATGATTAGATCGATGATAAGTTATTCAGAATTACCAAATATGTTTTGGGGATATCCTTTGGAAACAACAGTGTACATTCTGAATATGGTACCTTCTAAATCAGTACCCTTTACTCCAATGGAATTGTGGAATGGGCGTAAGCCTAGTCTGAGTCATATTCAGATATGGGGTAGTCGAGCACATGTGCTAAAGGGAGATACTGACAAGTTGGAATCACGTACAAAAATTTATTTGTTTGTGGGATATCCTAAAGGAACAAAAGGCAGTTTGTTTTATAATCCTAAAAGTCAGAAGATCATTGTTAGCAACAATGCTCGATTTTTAGAGAAAGATTATATAATGAACCATAAGCCCTTGAGTGAAATTTGTAGGACCGTTGCGGCTGGCAAGAAGGGGGGGTTGAATAGCCCTGTAAAAATAAAACACAACCTTTCCCGACTTTTCAAACTAACACTTGCATATAAAATAGAAAAGCAATAAATTAAAATAGAAAAAGACGAGGCACCAGATGTTTACTTGGTTACAATCGGGGAAGTTGTTAATCCAAGGAAAATAATCACACTACTATCACCTTCAAGCGGAGAAGCCTCTTTTACAGTAATGTAGGCACAGAAAGAAAGAAGCTAATCTAAACAGTGGAAGCACACAAGCGTTGTGACAATTTCTGAACTGATTGAAAAGCTTCTGGATCAAGACTATATTTATAACCTTGGACGGGGCGCCTGGAAGGGGTTCCGGGCGCCCTGGGGGGATAAAACTTTATCCCCCAATGTTCAGATCACGTTTGACGCTATCTGGTCAACAAATCAAGTCCGGGTGCCCGGAAGGGTTCCGGGCGCCCCGGGCTGCTCCAAGCGCTCGGAATGGTTCCGGGCGCCTCGGAGCCTAAAGTCAACAGATGTTGACTTTTTCATCCGGGGACCACTGCTCCGGTTCAGTTCACCTAGGTCCGGGTCTTCAACTTCGGATCCACTTGCTTGGGTGATCTCTTCCATCCGGAAAAGGGCTCACCCGAACCCAACTTCCGGTCTTCTCGAGCGGGCTTCCCTCTGGCTTCTCATCCCTCGGAATTGCCGTGTATTTCCTTCTCGTCCGCCAGCGTACTCATCCGTAGTCTTCGTCCCTCGGACGTACCGCGTGCCATCCTTCTCGCTAGCTACGTCTCTTGCTCCTCGAGCAGTCTTCCGCTCCGGCTTTCGTCCCTCGAAACCACCGCACGTTTTCTTCTTGTCCGCCAGTGTACTCTTCCACAGCGCTTCGTCCCTCGGACGCACCGCGTTCCGCCCTTCTCGCTAGCTGCGTCTTCCAGTCGACTACCTGTGCTCCTAAGCTCCTGCACACTTAGACACAAGGTTAGAAACGCACATGACCTAACTCAACTTGTTGATCACACCAAAACAACCTTGGGGTTCCAACAATCTCCCCCTTTTTGGTGTGAGCAACTCAAGTTAAGCTAGGGTAAAAATAGATATGAAATAAACTTAACTAAATTTGTAATTAAGTGCAAAAAATAAAACAAGTTAAATTTTGGTCTACCTCCTCCTAGACTTATACTAATCCTTCTCCCCCTTTGATCTAAAAAAAAAATGGGGTTTAAAAAAAAATCAAAGGGTTAAAGACTTAGAAAATTTTGAGATCCTTAAAATCATACAATAATTTTTACATAAATAGTCTCAGAAAAACTTTAAGTAAAATTTTAATAAAATTTTCTAAGTGAAATTATAAGAAAGAATTCTAACTTAGACGGTTTTGCAAAAAAAACCTTTAAGCAGAAATTTTCAATTTCATAACAACCTTTAACTTAAAAAATATCTTCTGAGAATTTTTCTAAGAGAAAAAATAAATAAAAAATTTTTCTAAGTTAAGAAAAATATTTTGAAAAAAACGTTTGACAAACTTTGAAAGCATTAATTAATTCTAATTTTAATGCTTTGACAGAAAGTTAATTAAATATTTATTTCAATATTTTGGCTTCTAGGTCGTGACGAGGCACTAGGCCTTCTTGGTTATTGAAGCAACAACCACTTCCTTAGACAAAGCCTCATAGAGAAATTCATTGTTTAATTTTCTCACTGAAAAGCGCTAATTTTAATTTTAAAATTTAGACTAAGCAAGATTTAGGAACCCAATAAAGGTTCCAGCCTACTGGATTAACTAAAAAATTTTTAGGGACATATTATCTTGAAATGTTCCTAATTTGTCCTGGGTGATATCTATAATACCAATTCAAATTTTTAAATTTTCTAAAATTAGATGAGCATGCATAGTTTTTTAAGTTGTCTATTTGATTTTTTTCAAATTTTGATTTTCTAATTGTAATTTTTCATTTTCCGATTTTGATTTATCTAGTTCTTCTAAAGGGCAGGATTTAGCTAAAATTATTTTTAAATTTTTGATTTCCTTTTCTAATTTACAGCAGTCTTTAGTTAATAACTTAACAAACTTAAAAAGTTTGTCGGGAGGAAGAGAACGTACCTGACTTACCTCGTCGAGCTCGTTGTCCGTTTCTCCCCCTGAACTGCTACTTGCTTCCGACGTGGCTCCCCCTTTATCGATGCTCTCGATGCTCATTTCAGAAGAGCTTGACTCGTAGTCGTCGTCTTGATGACTTGCCATTAGAGCAAGTCGGGAGAATGCCTCGACTTCCGACTCCGACGACGTATCGTCCCACGTCACCTTTAGGGATTTTCGCTTTTGGATAGGCTTCTTACCCTTCTCCTTGTCTTTGTTCTTCAGCTTGGGGCAGTTGTCTTTGACGTGCCCTTCTTCGTCGCAGTGGTAGCAGCGGATCGTTCTTTTCTTCTTTCCCTGCGGATGATTAGTAGATCTGGATTTACAAAGTTTCTTGAATCTTCTTACCATCATTACCATTTCCTCGTCGTCGAGAGAGGATTCTGACTTTGGTTCGTCTCTCAAAGCTTTGGGGGTGACGTTGTTCTTGGGCTCCTTCATTCCTGCACATCTTGACTTATGCACTTCAAATGTTGAAAAATATTCTTCTAATGAAATCTTTTCTAAGTCTTTAGAAATGTAAAATGCATCTACTAATGATACTCATTTGGTATTTCTAGGAAAGGAATTTAAAGCGTACCTTAGCGAATCTCGGTTACTTACCTTTTCTCCGAGATTCGAAAGTCCGGTAATAATTTCTTTTATTCTCGAGTGTAGATGCGCGACTGTCTCGTCTTCCCCAAGTCGCAGGCTGGTGAGATGATTTCGAAGTAGATCTCTTCTGGCGAGCTTGGCTTCGGACGTCCCTTCATGCAGCTCGAGGAACTTCTCCCAAAGTTCCTTTGTCGAGTCGTAGTGCCCGATCCTGTTGACTTCTTGAGGTGGAAGAACGCTTAGCAGATGATATTCTACTTTGCCATTCGCCACGTATTCAGCCTGCTCCTTTTTTGTCCACATTTTTCCTTACCTTCTGGAGCTACAAAGCTAGATTCCATTGTTAAAACTAATTTGAAATATGTTGTGAAAGTACCTGCATCAATTTTTTCTAGGTGGCGAAGTCCCCTTCGTATTTCGACGGGTGGATGCTTGGTCCGACCATCTCGTTGCTTCGTTCGGCGGTTATTCCTCCTGAAGCGCCTTGGCTCTGATACCACTTGTAGGACCATTGTGACCGGCTAGAAGGGGGGTTGAATAGCCCTGTAAAAATAAAACACAACCCTTCCCGACTTTTCAAACTAACACTTGCATATAAAATAGAAAAACAATAAATTAAAACAGAAAAAGATGAGGCACCAGATGTTTACTTGGTTACAACCGGGGAGGTTGTTAATCCAAGGAAAATAATCGCACTACTATCTCCTTCAGGTGGAGAAGCCTCTTTTACAGCAATGTAGGTACAGAAAGAAAGAAGCTAATCTAAACAGTGGAAGTGCATAAGCGTTGTTACAATTTCTGAACTGATTGAAAAGCTTCTGGACCAAGGCTATATTTATAGCCTTGGTCGAGGCACTTGGAAGGGGTTCCAGGCGCCCTGAGGGGATACAACTTTATCTCCCAACGTTCAGATCGCGTTTGACATGATCTGGTCAACAAATCAGGTCCGAGCGCCCGAAAGGGTTCCGGGCGCCCCGGGCTGCTCCGGGCGCTCGGAATGGTTCTGGGCGCCCCGGAGCCTAAAGTCAACAGATATTGACTTTTTCATCCAGGGACCACTGCTTCGGTTCAGTTCACCTCGGTCCGGGTCTTCAACTCCGGATCCGCTTGCTTGGGTGATCTCTGCCATTCGGAAAAGGGCTCACCCGAACCCAACTTCCTGTCTTCTCGAGCGGGCTTCCCTCTGGCTTCTCGTCCCTTGAAATCGCCGTGTGTTTCCTTCTCATCCGGCGGCGTACTCATCAGCAGTCTTCATCCCTCGGACACGTCGCGTGCCGTCCTTCTCGCTAGCTGCGTCTCTTGCTCCTCGAGCAGTCTTCCGCTCCGGCTTTCGTCCCTCGAAACCACCGCGCGTTTCCTTCTCGTCCGCCAATGCATTCTTCCACAGCGCTTCGTCCCTCGGACGCACCGCGTGTCATCCTTCTCGCTAGCTACGTCTTCCAGTCGACTACCTGTGCTCTTAAGCTCCTGCACAGTTAGACACAAGGTTAGAAACACACAAGACCTAACTTAACTTGTTGATCACACCAAAACAACCTTGAGGTTCCAACAAAATTGTTCTAGAAGAAATACGAGAGGACACGCCTACTTTAGTACCAACAGTACAAGATGAAATATCAAAAGAAACTGCAACACGTATCACAAATGATACACAACCACAAATAGTGCCTCGTCGTAGTGGGAGGGTTGTGAGGCAACCTGAGAGATTCATATTTTTGGGAGAGTGTTCGTACTTTATCCCTGGTGAACATGAACCTGATCCCTGGACATATGACGAAGCACTCCAAGATAAAGATGCAGTATCTTGGCAAAGAGCGATGAATTATGAAATAGAATCTATGTATTCTAATAAAGTCTGGGAGCTTGTGGAACCACCAAATGGTGTAAAAGCCGTTGGATGCAAGTGGATCTACAAAAGGAAAAGAGGGATAGATAGGAAGGTGGAAACCTTCAAAGCAAGGTTTATTGCGAAGGGGTATACTCAGAAAGAGGGAATCGATTATGAGGAAACCTTTTCACCGGTGGCCATGCTTTAGTCTATCCGGATATTCTTTTCTATTGCCGCTCATATGGATTATGAGGTTTGGCAAATGGATGTTAAGACAGCTTTCCTTAACGGAAGTTTTGAAGAGAACATCCATATAAAGCAACCAGAGGGGTTCATTGAAAAAGACAAAGAGCATCTAGTGTGCAAGCTAAATCGATCTATTTATGGACTAAAGCAAGCTTCAAGGTCTTGGAACATCCGATTTAATGAAGTAATCTAGTCATATGGATTTATTTAGTGTCCGGATGAGTCTTGTGTATACAAGAAGTGTGATGGAAACGTGGTGGTATTTCTTGTACTATACGTAGATGACATTTTGTTAGTTGGAAATAATATCAAAGTGTTATCGGAAGTAAGGGTATGGTTGTCCAAGCAATTCGATATGAAGAACTTAGGAGAATGCATACATATTCTTGGGATCAAAGTAATAAGGGATCGCAAGAAAAGGATGCTGTGCTTGTCCAAAGCTTCATATATCGATACAATCCTTGCTCGTTTTAGCATGAAAGACTCCAAGAAAGGTTTTCTACCTTTTAGGCATTCAGTAGCTTTATCTAAAGAGATGTCTCCGAAGATATCAAAGGAGATAGAGGACATGAAGGCAGTTCCTTATGCTTTGGCTGTCAGAAGCCTAATGTATGCTATGCTGTGTATGAAACCAGATATCTGTTTTGCCGTGGGCATGATTAGTAGATATCAAAGTAACCTAGGACAGGGACACTGGACTGCCATAAAGCATATATTAAATTACCTTAGAGAGACTAGAGATTATATGCTAGTTTACAAGGCAGATGATTTGCTCCCTATGGGATACACAGATTTTGACTTCCAATCAGATAGGGACAATAGTAAGTCAACCTCGGGAATTTGTGTTTACTTTAAGGAGGTGAAGCCATAACAATGGAAGAGTGTTAAGCATAGATGTTTTCTGGACTCCACCATGGAAGCTGAGTATGTGGCAGCCTCTGAGGCAGTCATAGAAGCTGTATGACTCAGAAACATCATGATGGACTTAGATGCGATTCCTGGTTTACCCAAAATGATTACAGTGTATTGTAATAATAAGTGGTGCAGTAGCAAACTCGAAGGAACCACAAGCCAACAAAGCAAGTAAACACATAGAGCGCAAGTACCACCCAATACGAGACATCGTATAACGAGGAGAAGTTGTTACCGCCTAGATTGCATCAGATGATAACCTAGGAGATCCTTTCACTAAGGCCCTTCCGGTGAAAGCTTTCGATTGGCAGGTTGAAGGAATGGGAATCAGATGTATGACAACATTTAAGATAGCATAGTCTTTTAATATAAGTAGGAGATTGTTAGAGTGTATACTAAAAGCCTAGCTTTTTGTAAACATTTATTTTTGAAATAAAGAATCACATTGGTCAAATGTCTACATTTATATGCTAAGTGTAGTTGTTCAATTAATTTATATTGTAGATAACATGGTGTGTGGTGTCACACACAGAATATCATGTTATCAATTCCTTATAAATTATAAATAATAGCTCACGACTAAGATGGAAAGGAACAAACCATTGGAATAGTTGTAGTGTAATTTGATATCAGTTTATCTGAACTATAAAATTACACTAGTACACTCTGAGTGTATTGAGCAGGATCATTTAAGGTAAGTTCTTTTTATACTGACTACATAAAAGAACAAGACCTTTGTTATTATGGAAGTGTGTGCTCTTAATCCTGATATAATAACAAGCACATATATCTACTATTTATTTCTTTGACTTATCAAAGGGTGCGATTTAGTTTGATAAATCAATAGGCCTGATAAGTTGGGAAATGATATTATTTATAGTGTGTGTTGTTGATTATAGAAGGAAACTGTGTCCTAGTAATCTAGGTTGATGATGCCCCCAAGAGGAGCTCATAAGGATTGTCATGTAAACCCTGCAGGTGGACTTAGTCCGACATGACGATAAGGTTGAGTGATACTACTCATGGAGCTAGATATTAATTAAGTGAGTTGCCAGTAACTCATTTAATTAGTGGACATTCTATATCTTAAACACAGGGAGACTAACACACTCATGATAAGAATGAGCCCAAAATGTAATTTGAGATTGGTGCGGTAGTTCAATAATAATTCTTTAGTGGTATGAATTATTATTGATGAAATTAAGTTGGGTGTTCGGGGCGAACATGGGAAGCTTAATTTCATCGGGAGACCAAAACCAATTCTTCCTCTTGGTCCCTATCGTAGCCTCTTATTTATAAAGTATTATACACACCTTCTTACCCACCTTAAGGTGGTCGGCCAAGCCTAGCTTGGAGCCCAAGCTAGGGCCGGCCAAACCAAGGTGAGTTGGTTTCATTAGGTGGCCGGCCCTAGCTTGAACCCAAGCTTAGGTGGCTGACCACAATAAATTAAAAGGATTTTATTTTTTTAAAATCTTTCTTATGCGGAAGCCATAATTTAAAAAAAGAGTTTAAAATTTAAATCTTTCCTTTTATAGTTTTCTACAAAAGATTAAGAAAAGGTTTGATATGTTTCCTTATTTGTAGTTAAAAGGAAGATTTAAATTTTTGAGAAAACTTTCCTTTTTTGTAACCATCCTCATGATTTAAAAGAGAGTTTTAAAATTAAATATTTCCTTTTATAGTTTCTACAAAAGATTAAGAAAAGATTTGATATCTTTCCTTATTTATAGATTGAAAGAAAGATTTTAATTTTAGAGAAAACTTTCCTTTTTGTAAATCATACATATGTTTTAATAGAGAGATTTTAATTTATAAATATTTCCTTTTATGACCAACCATGAAGGGAATTTTAAGAGAGAAATTTTTATTTAAAAATTTCCGGAAACAAATTAGGAAGTTTTAATTTTGTGTTTAAAACTTTCCTTGTTTGGAGGGATTAAGGTGGCCCGCCATATATAGTTTGAAAGGAAATTTTATTAAACTTTCTTTTCATTGGCAAAGAGAATAAGGAAGTTTTAATAAAACTTTCCTTATTTGCTAAGACCAAGGAATATAAAAGAGAGGGTTGAGGTGTCTCACCTCATAACAATATATCTCTTCTATTATTCCTCTCTTCCTTGGTTGGTGGCCGACCCCTCTCTTCCTCTCCCTCTCCTATTCTTCTTCCTTGGCCGACGGCATCTTTATCTCAAGGAGCTTGGTTAGTGGCTAGATCTTGCTAAAGGAAGAAGGAGAGATAGGAGGTCTTGTTTCTTAGCATCCCTTGGAGCTTGGAGGTGGCCGAACCTCATCTTCTCTTGGAGTTCTTGTGGTGGATGAAACTTGCTTGGAGAAGAAGGAAGCTTAGGTGGTTCTCATCTCGGTAGATCGTCGCCCACACGACGTCCGAGATAAGAAGAGGAATATGATAGAAGATCAAGAGGTTGTTTCTTACAAAGAAAGGTATAACTAGTAATTCTATTCCGCATCATACTAGTTTTCTTTGTATAGATTTTGAAATACCAAACACAAGAGGCATATGATTCTAGGTTTTGAATTTGCTATTTGAGTTTGTGTTCTTTTGTTTTTTTTTCGATCTTGTGATTCGATTGTTCCTTTTGGTTAAACCTAGGGTTACTATAAGGAAATTAAATATTAAATTTCATTGAAAAGCTTTGTCTAGGAAATGGTGGATGCTCCCATACCCAAGAAGGTCTAGTGCCTCTCCATGTTTAACCTGGAAGCCGATCTCTAAAATTAATATTTAATTGAATTTGTAACATGGGTGGATTTGGATCAATAATGTTAAGTATCGTTTGCGATCCAAGTCTAAACCTTTAAGAACAAATAAGTTAAATTAGAAATCAATAATGTTAAGTTCCGTTTGTGATTCCTAATTTAATTTCTAAAGAACACAATAGGCTATTAGGAATTGTTCTGGACTAGTACAAAATTTTTGTACAGGGGAACCGGTACGATATTCCTGTTGGTGCGGCAAGCATCCGACGATCGAACTCAAGTTTTGATAATGGCAAAGGGATTCAAAGTTAAATTTAATGGTTATCTAATGTTTATGATTGAGTGTTTCAGGAAAATTCTAGCTGCGGTTAGGCAAGGGGAAAACCCTAGGGGGTGGTAACCCTTGGTCATAGGGGGTGGTAACCCTATGCGGAAAGTCTTGCCGGGTCCGAGCTTCGAGAAAAAATCCTAGGGGGTGGTAACCTTAGATTTAAATCCTGGTGTCGCGAACTGGGTAGAAGTCTGGATGGGTTGAGGACCGGACATCCAACATGAAGACCGGAAGCATTGGACGTTGAGCAAAAGTCCAGTCGATCTGGAGGATCACACTGGCAACAGGTAAATCTCTTAAGAGGAGTAGGTGAGGACACGTTCCCCATAGAGGGAACAGTAGACGTCGGTTCGACCTAAGGTTTCCGGTAGGAAATCCGAAGTCAGAACCGGACAGTCCGATGATTGTAAAACTTTATATTTATGATATTATATGTGCTAGCTTTTGTATTGCAGGATATGCTTGTGTTTTGGGTCTAACATGTCTTGTAGGTACAAAAGAACAAGGTTGAGCCTCGGATGAACAGTGCAGAGGCGCCTCCATGGAGCTTGGAGGTGCCTTGGGTGCAAAGCAGAAGCTGGTTGCGCAGTAGTCTTGGAGGCGCCTCGGATGGAGCTGGAGGCGCCTCGGACCAAAGCTTGGAGGCACCTTGGAGTTGCTTGGAGGCGCCTTCAAGTGGATGAGTTGCGACCAGTTCAGCGATGATCCACGCGGCTGACACAGAGGCTTGGAGGCGCCTTGGATGAGGTTTGAGGCGCCTCCAGCACTGTATAAAAGGGGTGTTCGAGCAACAGCTTAATTCAATGATTTCTAAGTATTCTTCCATTGCGTGCTGCTCAAGAAATGTTCTGGCCAAGCAACGACAAGTTCCCGACGACCCTGAGCTCCAGTTTCTATATTTTTGGTTATCGGTATAGCTTTTTAATTATTCTTTTGTAATACAAATTTGTAACCTTGCGATTTCATAGTGAATTGTCCAAAGTAAACGCTCAACGAGCGTGAGCCTTGGAGTAGGAGTTGCCCAAGGCTCCGAACCAAGTAAAACGACTTGGGTCCTTTTGTGTGTTTTATTTTTCCACTGCTTTATTCTGAACGTGTTTTACGAATCCGAAATGAGTGAAAGCCACGAGCGCTATTCACCCTCCCCTCTAGCGCGTCTCGATCCAACAATTCGTATCAGAGCGGGATTGCTCTGAATTGGTACAACTACCGTTCGAACATTTTTTTTTGTTGCTTTCTCGTTCTTATAGGGTAAAAATAAAACCTTACGTCTTTAGTTTTTTCCCTCCAAAATTAAGTTCAAAAAATTCATTGTCATCTTTTCACCATTGATCCATATTAGCAAAATATCGCGTTTTCAAAATTTTAAAATAATATTATATATATATATTTTAATATTTTATTATTATTTTTTCCCAAAATTAGTTACTTGTTATCTTTATCCCTCTCTCACACTACTAATCCAGGATCAAGTCCTGGGACAAGTTGTTTTTCTCTTTTTTTGTGTGCAGGCTTTTTAAATGGCCCTCCAAGAAGGCTTTAGCACAGTCTGCCCGCCACTCTTCTCCGGCGAGGACTTTGCCTATTGGAAGAATCGGATGGAATACCACCTCAAGACGCAAGTCGAGATGTGGATCATTATTCAGACCGGTCTCGAGCTTCCACGCGACAACACCGGAGAACTCGTCTCATGCATCAACTGGGATGCTAGCATAAAGAAGAAGGTGGAAGCTGATGCCAAAGTAACCTGCATGCTACAATGTAGCCTTTCAAAAGAAGAACTCAACAGAGTTGGACCATTCTCAAGTGCAAAAGAGTTGTGGAACAAACTAATCAAGCTACACGAGGGAACCTCCGATGCTAAAGTAAGTAAGCGCGACTTAATTTTCAATAAATTATACAATATTAAAATGCAGGAAGGTGAGATGGCCAGCCAGCTCCATGCACGCATCCAGGACCTACTCAACGGGCTTCATGCGATCGGCCAAAAGGTGGAGAACAGGGATGTCATAAGGTTTGCCTTAAAAGGCTTTCCAAGGAATACCTTGTGGGCATCTATGGTAGATGCTTACAAGGTTTCCAAGGATCTTTCTTCTATTAAATTAGACGAAATGTTTTCTGAATTCGAGTTGCATGAGCAGATTAATGCACACCCGGTCGAAAAGGGTATAGCTTTTGTTGCAGGTTCTAGCAGAACACGCGAACTGACATCAAGGTGCAAAACCAAATCAGAGTCCAAAGATGAATCAAACACAGAGGATGAAGACGAAGTTACTTCCGAACTGATAAAGTTCATACGGAAGATATGCAAGTCGAAAAAGGCGACTCAAACAAACACAAAGGACAAGACTATAGTCACTTGCTACGGCTGTATCCAGAAGGGGCACTACAAGCCGGACTGTCCAAATCAAAAGTAACGAAGGAAGAAGGCGTTGCAGGCAACTTGGTCCAAGTCATCAAATGAATCCGGGTGCGACGAAGAAGAACCGACAAGCTTCCTCGCGTTGCCGGTACAAGTAAACCTTGACAAAACTGAAAGTGAGTCAGACACCGAGTCCGAGCGAAGCCATGGATCCGCATCCGTTTTCGAAGGACCGAACCTCACTGTTAGTGCCCTACTCGCCGAAACTCATTTAGATAAATTGTAAGAATTAGTATCTTACTTGTTAAAAAATTGGTAAAATCCAACATCCGGGTCAAGTCGCTCCAAAAGGACGTAACAACCCTTAAGGAAGTGACTGACTCGAGTTCTTTAACTAAGCAATTTCAAATTGGAAGTTCAATTCAAGTCCAACAACTTGAGGAAGAAAACTCCAATTTGAAAACTCAAATTAAGAACTCAAGGACACGTTGGAACAGTTCACCATGGGTTCCAAGAATCTAGATCTGATTCTTGGAAAACAGCGAGCCGTTTACAACAAGTCCGAACTTGGATTCAAAACCAAAAGTAAGTATAAATCATATCTATCTCTAGTACGTAAATAAAAATAATAGAAACATAATTCAAGCATGAGTCCCCAAGTCTAATATGGTTAATCAAGTTGGACCTGGTCATTATTGGGTCCCCAAGGATCAGATCCATTTCCTTGATAGACCATATCGAGGCTATGATCCAGGGGGAGCTAATAGAAAAACTATCTCAATAGATAGATAAAATTGATTGATGCTTGTTTATTTATTTTCCTTGCAATATACATGCTTAGACTAGGATAGCTTAAGGATCTAGGCGTAATTTACACTTGCTAGTTAAATCTAGGAGTTTCAAAAAAAATAATTAAATATATATTTCTTTGAGCGATTTTGTCTAGGAAGGGGTGGATGATCTCATACCCAAGAAGGCCTAGAGTCTCGCCCTGACCTGGGAATCAATCATGGAAACACATATTTAATTGACTAATTGGAAAACCTAAGTTTAACTCAAATGTAAATTAATCCTTAGAAATAACATAAATTAAAGATAACCATCTCACAAAATTACTTAAGATTACCTGATTGATAATTTAGAATCGGGTGAGATGGATTTAGGTTCAAATAAGTTCAAATTGTTCAAAAATTTAATCAAATTTAATTAAAATCAACTAAGCCCAATCAACATTTATTAAAAATTATTTGAAAAATCATTTTAAAAATTCTTTAAAAATTATGTCTAAAACTTATTTAAAAATCCTTTGAAAATCATTTCTAAAACTTATTTAAAATCCTTTGAAAATTATTTCTAGAAAACTTATTTTAAAATCCTTTGAAAATTATTTCAAAAACTTATTTTAAAATCCTTTGAAAATCATTTCTAAAACTTATTTAAAATTCCTTTGAAAAATTAGTTCAAAAATTTATTTAAAAATTTCACTTAAATCTTTCAAAATGCTTTGAAAAATTATTTGGAAAATCTTTTAAAAGTATACTTTAGAAATTATTTGAAAATTTTAAAAATTACTTCTCACACTTAAATTTTAAAATCCTTGAAAAAATTGTGGTTCCAAACTTATGACAATTTTTTTTAACTTAGCTAAACATTTACAAGAAAACTTATTTTAAAAGAGCTAAGTGTTTATGTCTATACTCATTTTACTCTCTTATTTATTTTGATATATGACAAAGGGGGAAAGTATAAGGAAATTCAAAAGAAATTAAAGAAAATTTAAAATAAAAAGAAATTATTTTAAGGGGGAGCTTTAATGTGCTTATGTTTTATTTATGCTTGTGCTAATTTATGCTTATCTTTATTGCATTTTTTTCTTAACTTTGAATTTCGGTTGCCATAATAAAAAAGCGGAAGATTGTTGGTGCGGGAAGCATCCGACGATCGAACTCAAGTTTTGATAATGGAAAAGGGATTCAAAGTTAAATTTAATTGTTATCTAATGTGTATGATTGAGTGTTTCAGGAAAGTCCTAGCTGCGGTTTGACAAGGGAAAAACCTTAGGGGTGGTAACCCTAGGTCATAGGGGGTGGTAACCCTATGCGGAAAGTCTTGGTGAGTCGGAGCTTCGGGCAAAAATCCTAGGGGGTGGTAACCCTAGGTTAAAATCTTGGTGTCGCGAACCGGGTAGAAGTCTGGATGGGTCGAGGACCAGACATCCAGCATGAAGACCGGAAGCATCGGACGCTGAGCAAAAGTCCAGTCGATCTGGAGGATCGCACTGGCAACAGGTAAATCACTTTAGAGGAGTAGGTGAGGGCGCATTCCCCGTAGAGGGAACAGTAGACGTCGGTTCGACATAGGGTTTCCGGTAGGAAATCCGAAGTCAGAACCGGACAGTCCAATGACTGTCAAACTTTATATTTATGATATTATATGTGCTAACTTTTGTATTGCAGGATATGCTGTGTTTTGGGTCTAACATGTCTTGCAGGTACAAAAAAACAAGGTTGAGCCTCGGATGAACAGTGTCTGAGGCGCCTCCATGGAGCTTGGAGGCGCCTCGAGTGCAAAGCAGAAGCTGGTTGCGCAGCAGGCTTAGAGGTGCCTCGGATGGAGCTGGAGGCGCCTCAGACCAGAGCTTGGAGGTGGCTTGGAGTGGCTTGGAGGCACCTTCAAGTGGATGAGTTGCGACCAGTTCAGCGATGATCCACGCGGCTGCCCCGGAGGCTTGGAGGTACCTTGGATGAGGTTTGAGGCGCCTCCAGCACTGTATAAAAGGGGTGTTCGAGCAGCAGCTTAATTCAACGATTTCTAAAGTATTCTTCCATTGCGTGCTGCTCAAGAAAAGTCCCGGCCAAGCAACGACAAGTTCTGACGACCCTGAGCTCCAGTTTTTATATTTTTGGTTATCGGCATAGCCTTTTAATTATTCTTTTGTAATACAAATTTGTAACCTTGCGCTTTCATAGTGAATTATCCAAAGTAAACGCTTAACGAGCGTGGGCCTTGGAGTAGGAGTTGCCCAAGGCTCTGAACCAAGTAAAACTACTTGGGTCCTTCTGTGTGTTTTATTTTTCCGCTGCTTTATTCTGAACGTGTTTTACGAATCCAAAACGAGTGAAAGCCACGAGCGCTATTCACCCTCCTCTAGCATGTCTCGATCTAACAATTCTAAGTATCAACCAACACGTCTGAGAGCTGAGATCTACTGATGTCGTCAGCATTAATTAATGACAATAGAAATCTCTTACAGCCATGTGATAGCAGCTTCTGAGCCTGAATCACAGAAATGTCGATATACCGTCATCCCTGATACTAGTAAAATCCCACGAGGTTGTTTTGGAGGTCGGAATGTGACCACCCTTGTCTGGCAATCAACTGTGTCAAGATATGCTGACAGCCAATCCATGCCAAGGATAATGTCAAACTTGACCATTTCCAGTACTAGTAAATCTACAATAAGTATATGGTTGCCGAAGTCTAATGGGCATCCTCTGACCTCTTGAGTGACGTCCAATGCATCACCGGATGGTAGGGCGATGGTCAGTCACCGTGGTCTAAGTATAGGTAGTCTACCAATCTCCCTCATAAATGCACGAGAAATAAAGGAATGTGAACTACCAATATCAATTAGTATATCAGTGAAAAATACATAAAGTAATACCGTACAGCAGAAAATGGATCCGTCGGCCCGCTGTGCATCCTCTCTGGTAACCACGTGAATTCGTCCAGTCTCTGGAGGGGGTGGAGGCGGTAGCGCTGCCAAAGGCTGCAACGTCTGAGCCTGAGCCTGCCACTGAGGCGGTGCTGAATACTGAGCCAGAGATGGATATGAGGGTTGCGACTGATACTGGACCGGTGGCTAGGGCTACGACTGGTACTAAACCGGTGGCTGGGCCTGTAACTGGTACTGAACTAGTGGCTGAGGCTACGACTGATACTGCACTAAGGGCTGAGGTTGTGACTGGTACTGAACCAGTGGTTGGGGCTACAGCTGATACTGCCTCTGTGTCAGATACTGAGGTCCCGAAACAGAACTCTGGGATACCATAAGAGTACTGGAGTGCTCCTGTCCATGCATGCCATATGTGGCTACAGGAGGGGGAGCTGTCTGTTGCTGACGATTCGAAGATTGGGCCTTCTGCCCACCCCCTCACTGAGTCCCTGTCTGACCAAACTGTCCTCCCTGAATAGAGACTCCAGAAGCCACGTGTTGAGCCTTCAGCGAACAATCTCGGCCCATGTGCCCAGGCAGTTTGTAATAGTAGCAAATTGACTGTCCCAAGGTATAAACTGATGTGATGTGATCCCTGGACTCACATCGAGTGCAGTGAATGACGCTGGCGGGCTATTTCCGGTTCATATGAGGAGGGCGAAAACGTCCTGATGAAGATCACCCTGACTTCTGAGGCCGACCAGATGCCCCAGAAGTACCCTGACCTGACTGACTGTGCCCAGTCTACTGTTGTCCGGTAGCCTTCGGCTACTGGATCTACCCTGAAGTCCGATCAGTTTACTTCCTTTTCTTGTCCGAATACGCTCTCTGCTGAGCTGACTCAATCATAAGGCCTTTATCCAATGCCTCTATGTAAGATGAATTAGCAAAACCAACAATCTTTACTTGTAGATGTCCATCCAGTCCCTGGACAAACTGAAGCATACAAGACCTGTCCTCAGCAACTAACTCTGTTCAAAATATGGCCAATCGATTAAATTCAGCATTGTATTCTGTCACTGTGCGATTGTTCTGCCGAAGACTTAGAAAATCCTAACGGCGTGTCATCTGATATGACCGTGGAAAGTACTAGCTCTCAAAAGCCTCTCTAAATCATGCTCAGGTGATGTGCTACTCGCCTATGATCGTGCGCTGCGTATCCCACCAGATATCGGCCTCATCCCGTAAATGGTAAGCAGCCAGCTCTGCCTTCTCCCACTCAGAGCAAGCCATATAAAAGAAAGTCCGCTCCAAGGTCTCTATCCAAGACCAAGCCACACTCGGATCAGTCTCTCCATGGAATAGAGTGAATCAGCTTTTCATCGACTCTGCCAAAGTTGGGACTTTAGCTCGTGCCTTAATTATATCAGTAGGGTGAGCAGGGATCACCGCGGGAACTGACGGAACCACTGGAGCTGGTACTACAAGCTGGTAGTGGCACCCCTGGTGCTGTTGGATAAGCCGAGGCAGGTACCACTGGTGGCACTGTAGGGTCAATATAGGTAGGAGGGACTGGAGGTACGGGAGGAGGTGCCGGATACGTCGTAGGCACGGCTGGAGGAGGTGCCGAATATGCCATAGCAGGCACAGGTGGTGGTGGTGTCGGGTATGCAGTAGGCGCGGCTAGAGGAGGTGCCGGGTACGCAGGTGGTGCAGCTGGTGGTATAGTGAATACTGTAGGGGTGGATAACTCTGGAGAAGGGACCGTTGGAATCCGAGAGTTCGATGCACCCGCAGTACCATGAGGAGTCTGTCCCTGACCGACAGGCTCTATCCTAGCAGACCTCTCTAGCGACTCCGTCGCCAGAGATTCTAACGCCATCTTGCATGGTCGTCTTGCACCATGTCTCGGTACAGGAACACGTGTACTCACCTCATATCTATTAAATTTATTACCCAGGTATTAATACAAGTACTAAAAGTAATCATCATACCTATTTGTCATTTGGAGATGTTCCGTCACTACAAAGTCCCCAATTATAACCTTGTCTAAAAATACCTCGGAATTCCAAAACATAAAAAAAATCGACGAAAATTCATATAAATCCGAAAAATACCCAGATTGACTCGCAAATTGGGCTTTGATACCAAATAAATTGGTATCAGATTAACTCGAAAATCCAGAACATGAAAAAATAGGCATCGTAAACTTGCTCTGATACCAAATAAATTATCACACCCCGGGGGAGTCCCTGCCAGAGGAAATTTCGGTAGCATCTCCCCTGTATGAGTGACAATCTGAAACTTATCTACATAGCCCTCAGGGATCACAATCATCAGCCAACATAGCTAGAATATATATCATACAAAAATGAAACAATCCACGAAGTTTATATAGACAACCTCCAGTTGTCATCACAATACGAAAAGAAATCGAAAACAACATCCAAACATACCTCTTCTGCTATCCGGCAGGCGCGTAGCAAAACATACCAAATATAAACCCACCAAGCAAGCAAAAGACCAACCATTACAAAGCCTTAAGAAAAACCATACAAATCCAAGGTGCAAAACTAATACAAGTCCGAAACACATCTCTAAGCAAATAAACAGAATACCAAAAGATTAATACGTAAACTCTTGTGACAAGGTGACTAGCAACTGGAACCTCCTGACAGCTTCAACCTGAAATAGGAGTAAATCAACGGTGTGAGTTCAACAACTCAGCGGATACCAGATAGGCATGCATAATAAGATATAACTAATAGTAATAATCATGCGGTACAGTTTTCTGAACAAAAGTAGGAAATGCAGACTAAAAAGACTGAAGAAACTGTACTCACCAGAACCTCCTATATGAAAATAAGGGACGTCAGACCAGATATAAAATGTCACTTGTATGCATGTCAATCATATGCAACCACCAAAATGTAACATACATAATGCAACAAGCACAAATAATAAATGCAATTCATGCATATGATGCAAAAATGATATGGTCACCCCTGACGCCAATCATCCATCTCACACACGATGGTGAGACTGAGTGAGTAGAGTTATGACAACTGTACACTCTACCATCACTACTCCTGAGTGACAGAGTGGATAGGATGCTGTCGGAGTACACCTATCCTTCTACCCCAAATCATAAGTGGGGGAGCTCAATGCTCTCATCTTCCTAAGACGGTCCAGAGGAGGGATCCCTGTCCTGCTATCATGCTGCGTCACCACTACCCATGAGCGGGTCAGTGGAGCCCTTGATAGAGTAACCTGGTGCAACACACCCTGCCTGATATACCACTAATCCTTGAATGGTTGTGTATGCAGATCCATGTAACTATCAATGTTCTCAACAACAATAGAGCCAACAATCACTCAGAATGCATTCATGCAAGATGGTGCATGACACTAACATGTAGATACTGATAGTATACACCTCCATATAAAATCTACCAAAAAAAATAAATCCATACAATGATCTAGGTAACAATAAACTAGGTACACAAGTCAGACATGTCAAATAACTAGACTACTACATAGTAGGGCAATGTATGCCACTATTTCTATGAACAGGAATAAACATGGCATCAAACAAGAGAATATAAGTATGAACGCATAACAGATAGGAATATAGGCAGATCATAAGAACCAAGAAGTGACATACCAAAGCAGAAGTAAACACAATTATTACTACTAGCTATAAACTACTATGCATATAAAAAATGACCATATCAAGGAGATAAGTCAAAGGTACCCACCTCAAAAGAAGATCATATCCAGAAATCCTACGTCGAGACGGTCGTCTCAAATCAAAGTTCTACATCAATCATATGTATAACTTTTATTTAGCTAAAATCATATGAGATAAATGGCTAAATAAAATCCCCTAATCAATATAATCACTAACCTGAACTATTGATTAATCCACTAATTATAATCCATAGGTTAACTAGGGTTATATCTACTAACCCTAACCATCCCACTATTCAATTAGATTAAAGTCTATACATAATCAGCCTAACCTTAAATAAAATTAAGAACAATTCATTCCTAACCTTCCCTAGCTTCAATCCGGGTGTAGGCTATAACAAAGAAGCCAAATTCTCTACACCTTACCTAAACTCACAGCCAGGGAGGGTGCTGCCGGAAGAAGCTGCCGCTGCTGGTTACACCTTTCTCTTCCTCTCCAATCGTTGGTGATGTTCATGGCAGAATCGAACCAGAACAGAGTGCAGGATTAAGAACCAATCCCTCACCTTTTAGTCACACTGCCAGATCACCACTGCTCTGAGAAGGAGGCAAGGCACGGCAGAGATCGGCAAAAAGTAGTATTTGAGGAAGGACTCAAGCAACCTACCTCTGTTGCCTACTCACATCCTCGGTTTCCGACGATCTAGGCACGCTCAGATTCTCGATCTGCAACCAAGAGAGGGAAGGTAGAGTGGCACTCAACGTTCCTCCCTGCTCGTCCTGGACAGGTGGCCGGCTGTTTCTGTCGACACCTGACAATTAAGCAACTCTGTGAGATCGAGAGGAAGAAGGATCGGGAGAGAACGTCGCAAGATCTGGGTAGAGGAAGGGTCATTGCCGAGCACAGCGATGGAGCTCACGGCTTACGTCGCAATCGTAAGGAAGCAATGGAGCTCAATCATGCTAGATGTGATTGGATACCATTGCATAGAAGTTATATATTCTATGTGGTTGGTTACCATTTATGTAACATTGCACTGTTTATTTCCTGTCGATCATACCTCCCTTTTGTGATAGAGAGTCAACAATGACTGTGATATGTTTATTGCTTATGATGATGATATGTTGTATACACTGTCATTTTGGGTTGTTATACCCTGGACTGCGCATGAGTATCCCTGGTAGAGCGTTCTCCTGTAGCCTGTAGCTAGATAGATGCATCCTATTACCTACGAGTATCCATAGTAGAGCATTCTCCCATGGATAGGGCCCTGATGTTTCGGACTACCCACGGGTATCTATGGTAGAGCGTTCTCCCTCAATCTATAGCTATGTAGCTAAGTGTCTTGGTCACTTATATTTTTTTGTGGTGGAGCATTGTTCTCACATATGATGATATATTATTATTATTTATACTAACACATGCTTAGGCTAGGTAGTATTCTTGTTGAGCATTTCCTGCACTATTTATGGTATCATTTACAGTTAAGTAGGTTGGTATATAGTAGATTCAGTCATGTGATATCTTCTGACGGTGAGTATTTTCATTTGAGACTTTATTTCCTTTGATTTCCTTACACTATATATTGATCAAGCACTATCTGTCTTATACACACTGAGTTTTTTTTTATACTCACTACGCCTTGCTTTCCGCCTTATTTCGAGGTTAGCAAGTAGAGGATGTGTCATGTCGCTCAGAGGTCTTGACTGTCAGTCCCACATCACACTCGACATTGTGTTTCCCACGTTATGTCTTATTGCTTTGTTCGTGGATTTTAGTCTTGTGGTATATCCGTATTTGGTTGTGATATTCATTGTGTTAAGCCGTGCCGGCATGCAGTCCATTTATGTTTTCTATATTATGTGGGATTGTATAAATCCCTCTATTGCATAGTTGGTTATCTTTTATCTTCTGTTGTGTTTATTTCTAGGCGTGTGTGCTATATCATGTTATATCGTATATTGTCACTAGGGGATATCGACTATTCTATTGAACAAGTATACCTCCAGGGTATGACACCAAGACCCACGATCCTTTGGATAGTTTTCGAAGAGGCAATCACTAAAATCTCCTCTCTAAAAAGCTTTTGGAGAAGGAGGAGAGCGTATTGAGATGAAAGGATAGTAACAAACTACTATCCCTTTCATAGTAATAAATGCAAGTAATAATGAAAAGTTTTTGACAACAATTGAATAGAACTTGGCATAGGTTGTCAGAGAGCTTTGGCATATCAATATTTGCTCATACAGAATAGAGCAGAGTATAAACGAGTGATTTGTTGAAAGAATTGATTATTAGTTTCGAACCTCGAGACTTTTTTATTCAATTGACTAATCCTTTTTCGATCGACTGACTTTCAGAATTTTCTTAGTTTCGTGTCTAGGTTCACAATCTGCCTAGATCGTATCTTCTGAGAAATTAGCCTGGATCAGTTAACCGAATCCCTATTCAGTCGACTGAACACCAAGAACTCCTTTTGTTTCTCGATCCAATGTCTTTTGATCCTTTCTTACCAAATGTGTTTGGTCAACAAATCACATGTTTAGTTGATTGAATTTTGTTATTTCCTTCATCGTGTGATTCGATGTTATCTGATCTCTGGTTACCAAATATGATCGGTCGATTGATCATACTATCAATCGATTGAACTAATATTTCTTCTTCGGCTCAATTTGAATCTGATTTGGTCTCATCACTGGGGATCGATTTACTGAACTACTTGATTTGGTCAACTGAACATTTAGATCATGTCGAACTTCATTTTTTTGTAAAATAAAATAAGCACAGTATAATAATAATTATGATCCTACAAACCAGAGTTAGATATAATATGCATGTATAAAGAAAACAGATAGGACTATATGATTTCAACTTATCTCCATTGGGTTCTTCAGTCAGATCAACGCCTAAGGTTTGTCCAACTAGGACATACCTTCACTGCACTTTTCTATAGGATCTTACCTTAACTTATCCGCCAAACAACTAGTCTAACTGAGCAGTTTTGACTTCTGCTTTTGCTTAGTGTTTGATACACCCACTAAGACTTTTCTTACTTGATGTTTGGTCCAGCTGACTCATTAAATACACTACCAGATTAGCTCATCTAGTCTTTTGCTTGGAATGTAATCCTTCTGATACACTAAGTCTCCATGCCTAGTGTCTGGTCATCTTGACCCACTAGGTCTTCCTAATGCTTAATGCCTAATGTATGATCTTCCTAACCTGTTAGGACATTTTATGTCTAGTAACCTGCACACTTAGTTCACCTATTAAACATATAATATTTAACTTTAAATCTTTTGTCATACATCAAAATATACGTTTGATTTTTATTACTAACTGTAGTAATTGTAATAGAACTAATTACACTAATGTAGTAATCTATAATTGCACCAATAAATGATGAGCATGCAATAAACGTTAATAACAGAAAGGGTTAAGAAATTGTGTATCTCCGGTCGAAGCATCGGACGTGCCGACTGTCTTTAGAGAATTGATTGCCGCCCACGGTGCAGAGGCTCTCCGGCAAAATCCTCCCAAGATCCGACAACCGCTCGCGTCGCTCGTAGGTGCACTCCAAAACGAGCGCCGCACTCGGACTCAACCTCAGATCGCGAACCAAGCCTTAGAACTCAGAAAGAAGGAAGAAGAAGTAGAAAGCAAGGGAGAAGGAATGCTTTGCTTTCTGGAGTGAGTTGAGAAGGAAGTGAAGAAGTGTATTTATACACTTGAAGCAGTGCAGAGGAAGGGACGCACACTCACGCGTGGATGCGTTGTTTCGCATCCTCACGCGATGCGGACAGAACCGAAGCGCTGCTTCGCTTCCACGCGGACCAAAAACCGAAGTCCGCGTCCCTTCCTCACACGCGGAACCAAACCAGCAAAAACAGACCGGGCCGCCCGTGAGCGCAAGACCCACGGGCTGGGGATTTGCACCCCCCCCCTGCGCGCGTTTATCGCGCACGTGACGCCCGGTTTATGGATTTCCGGCTCGAACCCCCCAAATCCACTCGATTTGGGCTTGACCCGCGTATGCGTGTAGGTCCTCTTATCATTGCTAAGCAAGGATGGAAGGGCTTCCTATATAAGCCCTTCCAAGCTTCTCCACTTAGCAATGTGGAACTAAAAATGCTTTTGAATTTAACTGCACTAACATACTGGCTCTATTGACAAGAACAAAATTATTAAAAAGCAAGCATTATTCCCTCCCCCTCTTCTATCACGTCCAATCCTAACAAGTAATACTAAGGTAGATAACTCTTCAATTGGATTATTAGTCAAAGGAAAAAAAAATCGATGAACCAAGTCAGGTAATATTGAATTTAGAGTGATTGGACTGGCCCCACAGAAGTTTTTCATCGACCATTAGGATAAATCAGAAAGCGCTTACAATGGGCGGCTCAGAAGCCCAATATCTCTTAGTTGTGTGTCTTATTTGGAGAAAAAATTTCTACAAATACATCAGAGGTAGGAATCAAACCGTAAATATCTAGATGATAATTTGACACCTTTCTACTATACTATAAATCCGGGAGAGATTAATAGTCAAAGGAGCAAGGCTAGAGGTTTAGCTTTTAAAAAAATTATTTCTCTTCATTTTGTGATAAAGTATAGGACCATGGAGTTTAGAGAAAAACTCGACCAATGCATTTGCGATCCACCACCGTACGAAATGGAGTTTTTCAAATTTTAGAGGCCAGCAATGGAGACCTTCATCTGATGGGCGACTTCAATAGCTGGATTGTCTTGAACGAAACATCTAGATAGGCACAAAAATACATACAATCTCTGGACACAACTGATTGAGCTCCACGAGGATCCCTTAGACTAAAATATAAGCTCAAGGAAGATTAAGTTGGGCCAGGGTCCAAGCATAAGAGGGGAGAGTCCTATTGAGAATATTTTTATTTTTATTTTTATTTTAAATTCCACATATATATTTTAAAGGATGAGAAAAGGATATTAAAAAACTAAGCGTTTTCAAAAGATCATTTTGCACAACCCACGATGAAGAAAGAACCATTACAAGAAATAAAAAAGAGGATGAACATATTATACGCGGTAAATGGTGATTTGTTCATCCTAATATTTTTATTAATTTATCCATAGATTAATATGGATGATATAAATTATGAATAACTATTAGCTATTAGTACATATGATCAGAAAAGACATACTTAGATGCGTTATATCAAAAATAGGAAGAACACGTTATATGTGGTAAAAGGCATTTTACTTGCCCCAGCGTCTCCGTTAACCCATCCTTAATTCAATACGAAAAAAGTAAATTACGGATGACTACTAGCTATTAATGTAGATGATCAAAATATAAAGAAAAACATATTCAAATGTGTCAATGATAACATTTTATATCTCAACTATTGAACAGTATGGAATGGAAGATCACGTTATATGCTTCAAGTCTAAGTGGACGAGTTATTACTGTCACGCCCCAGAAGAGTCCTGTCAGAAGAAATTTCGGCAGCATCTTCCCTGTACGGGTGACAATCTAAGGCATATCTACAATGCCCTCAGGGCCACAAATACCTCGGCCAACACGGCCGGAATAATAACAATAAATAACTAAACAACCACGCAATTATATATGTAGTAGCCCACTCGGCTATACTAAAACCAAAACATAGCGGAAAATGATAGAAAATCAAATACAAACCAAAATACAAGACTGCTAGCCGGCTAGACTTACACAACCATCAAATAACACAAAATACTCCATAACAACACTCCATCGCCAAAACCAAAATATACATGCTAAGTACTCTTAATACACAAAACAAATAAAAACATAAATGAAACCAGTAAGTCTTCAGATGTGACATGGGAACCGGCAGGCAGGATGCTCCAAGCGACTCCGTAAACAACCTGGTACCTGAAAATAGTGTCCACGGGGGGTGAGTTCAACAACTCAGCAGATACCTAGTTGACATGTATAGTAAACTATAACAAATGGTAATAACTATGGAGTACAGTCTCCTGGACAAAAGCTGGAAGATGCACAATAGAAAAGGCTGAAGAGAATTATACTCACCAGGGCCTCCTATCAGAATAGTCAGGTCGTTAGACCGAGAGTATCATAAATTCTGTATGCATGTCAAACATATGCATCCATCCAAATGCAGCATATAAATGCAACAAACACAATCAGTAAATGCATAAATGCATATGATGCCAATGACATGGTCACCCCTGATGCCAGTCAGCCATCTCACACACAATGGTGAGACCGAGTGGATAGAGCTGTGACAACCGTGCACTCTGCCGTCACTGCTCCTGATGAGTGACCGAGTGGACGGGATGCTGTAGGAGTACACCTATCCTCCTACCCCAAATCATAAGTGGGGGAGCACAATGCTCTCATCTCTCGGTACACGATGACGGGGAGGAATCTTTGCCGGCTACCACGTTGCGTCACACTACCCATGAGCGGACCAACGGAGCCAAACAAAGTCCAACCGTCTGCCGGCTACCACGCTGCTACATTAAACTAGCGGAGCCTAACAGAGCAGAACTGTCTGCCGGCTACCACGCTGAGTCACCGGACCAGCGGAGCCAAATAGCAGAACTGCCACACACCTGCCTGATATACCACTAACCCATGAGTGGTGGTGTGTGCAGATCCATGTAACTGACGATGTGTGGAGCTGACTATCGCACAACATGCAATCATGCGAGATGATGCATAACACTAAGCATGGCAATATCCTGAACAACATAGCAATATCCATATATATACAAAATGTGTATCATAGGGCAATGAACCAAATCAAAGGTACACAGATCAGATAAGGTATAAAACCTAGATCCTGAACACAATAAACACATGGTTATGTCACTACCCCAATAAGCATGTATAATCAGGTAGGTACTATCATGAAGTGCAAAATAAGTAAACGAAACAAGCATGTAACAGGTATCGGGTAGTGACCAACCGAAGAAAAGACGAGCATAATCATTACTAAAGATTATAACCTACTAAACATATCAACATGGCATTATCAAAGATAAGTCAAGGTACCCACCTCAAATAGCAGGTCCAATCCAGTCAAATCCAACACCAAGATGCTCGTCTTGAATCAGAGTCCTATAATACATGATATATAGATTTAGCCAATTACATATAAATTAATTAGTTAAATCAAATCCTTAAACCTATTTCGGATAATCATAATCGAATACGACTATTGACAAACCTCCTATTTATCAACCTACTACAACATGCATAACCATCTAAAATAATCAAATCCCACCATGATCTATATCTAAGATCAAAACCTGCATTTAACTAATCAATCACACTAATCATGTATCAACTGGTAATCCAACTTATCCCTAATTCCATACCTCAATTCACAGCCAAAAAGATTGTTGCTGGAAGGATGTCCTGCCGAACCAAGGTGAGCTGTTGGATCAAAGAGCAACCCACATCACACTTACCTCTACCTCACAGCCCTCCAAACCAATGATCGTTGTTGCTGGAACAAGGTGAGCTGGACCAAGAACACCACAACAAGCACTTCTCTTCTGGATTCCAGTACACGGTTTGGATCAAGGTGAGGTCAAGAGTGGAGATCGCGGATCAGATTTAGGATTCAACCATATCATAGAATCAAATCCCAAATACCCAAACAGGCTCTACCTGTAACGATGGCAAACTCTTCCTCTCTGCCTGAGCTTTAACAGAGGGTGAGACTAGGGCTTGGAGGAGGCTCGGCCCCCTCTGGTGATCAGCAACCGAATAATCTCTCCAGCAACTCCCACAGGCAGTGGTGAAAGTCAAGGGCTCCAATGGCGTCTGCAGCAAGAAGAATAGAGGAATAAGGTTTAGTCGCTGATACTAGGGCATAGGAGACATTGGTCGGCGCTAGGGCTGAGGAGGCTAGGGCACAGGCGACGGCTCAAATGCCGGCGAGTAGAGGGAGTTGGCACTGGGGTTTCCTGTGGCCGGAGACTCGAAGGGCTTCCCTCCTCCACTCTCCAGGATCGACCTGTGTTGGCGATGCCGAGAAGATGAAGAGAGAATCGCCAGTCGTGAAGAGGGGAATCGCGAGGAAGGTGAGGATCGGGTGGAGAGGAGTCAGGAGGAAGGTGAGGAGGCTCGGGAAGAAGAATCGGGTTTGGCGTTTGTACACTCGGGGAGAAGGAACCGCCGCTTGCGGTTAGGGCAGAGAGGAGAATGTTAGGATCGATGGTCGCGGCTAGAGAGGGGGGGTGTGAATAGCCGCCCCAAATTGTTCGTTTCTTTCTACAAATCAAGGTTAGCGCAGCGGAAATAAACAATAGAAACGACAACGGAGAATAGAAAACCTCAAACTCGTCGATGTAACGAGGTTCGGAGATGAAACTCCTACTCGGTGTGTCCGTAAGGTGGACGAAGCCTATCAATCCGTCGATGGATGAGTCCCCGGAAAACCGGCTAATAAGAACACTCCTTCTGGGTGGAGAAATCTCGCCACAGAAACTTCTTGCAACAGCAAGAAAGGTGTACAAAAATACAGCACAAAATAGAAGACAATATGAATGTACAAAACAAAGCTTGCCTCCTGTTCTTGTCGACTGGAATCCAAAGCAGCAACTTCAGGAAACTCACAGCAGCAGCTGATCAGTCGAGGAAAGCTCACCTGAAGCTTCAAGAAGGAGCTCACAAGAAGCTCAGTAAGCTAAGAGATCAGCAAAGCTCGATCACTGTCAGGAGTAGGAAGAAGAAGAATAGCAGTAGCAGCCCTTGAACTCCTTTTATAACCTGCACCGCACCTGCGAAGAACAGAAGACAGAAGACTAGCCGTTGTGAGCCAACGGATAGTTCTGGACCGATCAGGCTGAAGCCTGATCGGTCCAGGGCACCTCTGATCGGTCGTGGGGACCGATCAGGCCCCAGTCTGATCGGTCCCCAGACCGATCCCACCTCTCTGTAAGAGAGGTGGCTGCTGTTGGTGCAGTTAGCACTAACGGTCTAACTCAGGTTTTGATGAATGACAAATCAGGTTAAGTTAGGTTTGTTGTTGTCTGACACTTTTATCAAGTGTGCAGGAAAAGTCCAGCTAGGTCGACGGGCTGACCGGATAGCTGGCGAGAAGTCCAAGCGGGTCGACGGGCTGACCGGACGCTTGGCGAGAAGTCCAGCTAGGTCGACGGGCTGACCGGATAGCTGGCGAGAAGTCCAAGCGGGTCGACGGGCTGACCGGACGCTTGGCGAGAAGTCCAGACGGGTCGACGGGCTGACCGGACGTCTGGCAGGTAAGTGAGGTAAGTCACTGGAGGGGAGTGACTGCGAGGACGCGTTCCCGGGTAGGGAACATTAGGCGTCGATCCGGCTTAGATCCATTTCGGATATCTAAGTCGAGATCGTGACTAGATTCCGGTCTCGGAAAGACGGAATCTAAGTCATACTTTGCTCATCTATAAAACTGTGCTAACACTCTTTGCTGCAGGGTACATTTGCCTCGGACTAACCTTTTCTTGCAGGAGAAGGACTTTCTGGAGAAGAGGGGTCCGGGCGCCCGGAGGGGATCCGGGCGCCCGGAAGGCAAATTTCATCCAGCCGAGTCATCGCCACGTGGAGCATCATGGTTTGTGCAGCTACGTCACATTCCAGGCGCCCGGAAGGGATCCAGGCGCCCGGGACAGCATATAAAAGAAGCCTCAGGCAGGAGCTTCAAAATCAAGTCTTCACTGAGAACTTACTGCTTGCTCTGCTGCTCTACGCTCCTGCGACGCCACGAGGCTATTCCGACAAAGCGCTTTCTTAAAGTCTAACTCTTCTTCTCTTGTCGGTATTTTATTTCTGTCAATTCTTGTACTTATTTGTAATCTTCATTCGAATTGATAGTGATTGCCCAACGAAAGTACTCACGGAGTACGGGCCTTCGAGTAGGAGTCGTCACAGGCTCCGAACGAAGTAAAAAACACCTGTGTCTATTTTAGTTTTCCGCTGCGTTTATACTCATCTTTATCGAATCGATATTCACCCCCCCCACTATCGAATCCAACGGTCTTACAGCTGCGTCTCTGATCGATCGTGGAGACCGATCAGACTCCCTTCTGATCGGTCTCCAGACCGATCAGATGACTTACAGAACCCTTCTGTTTGTTATCTGATCGGTCACCAGACCGATCAGATACTCAGGCGTATCGCTGGATCGGTCACCAGACCGATCCAGGTTTAGAGCTCCAGCCCTAAACCCTAAATGGTCCTGAGAACGAGCTACCGAGCCCTCTCTTGACCTATTCCGGAGAACGAGCTACCGAGCCCTCTCCGACTTCGTCCGGTCCAGAGAACGAGCTACCGAGCCCTCTCTGACCACAGTCCGGAGAACGAGCTACCGAGCCCTCTCCGACTTTCCGTGCCAAGTCTCCAACTTGGTCTTCTCCGTGCCAAGTCTCCATACTTGGACTTTTCCCGTGCCAAGCTCCCTGCTTGGACTTTTCACCAGATGTCTGGTCAACCTTGACCCATCTGGATTTCCCTTACCTGGCTTCACTCACCAGGACTTCCAAACTGCCTAGCTTCACTCACTAGGTCTTTCCCCTGCCTGGTTTCACTCACCAGGTCTTTCCCAACTGCCTAGCTTTACTCACCAGGACTTTCTCCAACTGCCTGGCTTCACTCACCAGGACTTTCACTTACACCTAGCTTCACTCACTAGGATTTTCACCCGGCTTCACTCACCAGGATTTCCAATCTGCCTGGCTTCACTCACCAGGACTTTTCCGTCTGCCTGGCTTCACTCACCAGGACTTTCCAGTCAAGTATCCGGTCAACCTTGACCTACTTGACTCTTCTTCATTCAACCTGATCAGACCCTGATCAGTATCTCTCCGCATGGACAACTGCACCTACATTGTCCATGTCTACATGTTTTTCTGTATTGTCAAACATCGAAACCATGACCAAGGTTTACGCTTGGTCAACTAGGTCAACCTTGACCTACTGGAAATTGCACCAACAATCTCCCCCTTTTTGATGTTTGACAATACCTTTAAGTTAGGCTAATCCAATAGCCTCAACTTTCTTCATGCCACTAGGTAATGAAACATAAGTTACAACCTTACATTCTCCTTCTAAGAAGGCAACCTCCTTCTTAGATAATGAAGGCCTAACTTAAACCCTTCATTCTCCCCCTATTGGCACACATCAACAAACTCTCCCCTTGAAGAGTAAGTTATCGTTGCTCACAACTTCATTTGTTGTGATCAACAAACTCTCCCACTAACTCCAATGTTCTTCCTTGAACATTCTCTAGACATTCTCTCCCCCTTTTTGATATACATCAAAAGGAGTAAATCAAGGTCAAGAGTTTCTTCCTAATGAAAGTCTCATACCTTTCATTGAAACCCTTAATTTCCCCCTTGAAACTAAATTCAACAATCAACTTAGTGATAATCCCATATCACTCATCCTCAAAAATTTCGACGAGTAAAAACTCCCCCTAAAGGTCAACTCCCCCTTGACCATTGCACCAACAATGTCTTGGAGAGTTCCAAACCTTTAGAAACCTAAAACACCACTTCCCGAGCTGAAATTTCAGACAACCAGTCGAAATTCAGCAACTTGGCACGCCCTGATCGGTCACCAGACCGATCAGGGATTCCCTGGATCGGTCACGGTGACCGATCCAGGCACCCCTGGACCGATCAGAATCCCCTATGATCGGTCCACAACTCTGATTTCTGATTTCTGATTTCTTCTCCCGAAATTCAGAAACCTCTAGAAAATCACAGAAAATTCTAAAAATTGTAAAATTTTGAGGATACACTCCTCATAACATATACTATCATGGAAAAATAGTTTTCTATGAAAATAAGTTCCATTTTCAAATCTTGATACAAAGTTCAAAAGTCTTTGAAATAGCTCAAAGTTAACTTATCTTTGTATCAACTTGTTCAATGATGAATGCTATCACTAGAAAAGCTTCATCAAGGTTTTTCAAATTAATTTTGAAATGATTTTAAACCAATTCAATTTAGGACCACAATCTTAGGGCTAAATGTACATGACTTGTACACAAGCTTTCCCTATGATCCTCAATTTTGAATTAGGCTCATCTAGGTACAAGAACCATGCACCTTGATCCTAACTTATCATCCTAATATCTCACACACATCTAAGGTGTATCAAACACATTCAAGTCAATTTTGATGTGAGATATGGGTTTAGGTTATCTTAGGCTAAGTTCTCATGCATTTTTCTAAACAACAATTTGATCTCCATATCAAATTGTGTTTCTTATCCTTAGATCAATTTCATTGATTATAAATGCAAGAAATGATGACATGACATAAAATGATATCATACATAATAACATGTGTCAATGTCATGATGTCATGGCATAAAGTATGAAACTTAAATAAAGCATGACATATAAATAACCTAAGCATTATCATGACATTTCAAATGATCATAGATTAAATATGATGTCATGACATGGCATATGGCAAACAATATATGGCAAATAACATGTCAAGGTATAGAAAATACCTAATTCTAGCCTTAGTTGTCATTTTTGATAATTTTGATCATTTTGCCATAAATTCTATATTCCTAAGTGTAATAGACCCAAAATCTTATACCAAAGATCTTTAGATCACTATGTGCCAATTAGATTGACTCTAGACAACTCCTCAAATTTGATTGGCACATTCTAATCACCTTAGGAATAATTCTTAATTTCATTTTCAAGGCTTGATTATACCTTGAAAAATCCTAAAGTGACACCTTTTGCCATGATTAGGTTAACTATCTATTCAAGTAAGGTTGGCACACCCTAACTAATCTAGCGTGATGGAATCACGCTCCTAGGAACCCAATACCTATTTGAGCTCATTGGGTTCACTAAGTATTCACTAGGGATGACTTCCCTAGCAACCCTCCTAATGACCCTCCTAGGCTTTAAAGCCTTGGTCATTTGAGACTCATCAAGATCCACTCTAGGGGTGACTCCCCTTGTGACCTTGGTGATGGTCTTCCTAGCCCTAGATTTTGTTCCATAATCGAATGGAACATTATGATAAGTGGGCTTGACCACTTGGGACTTAGGTTTGTGACCCAAACCTTTCTTGTCCTTGGACTTGGGTTTTTGACCCCTAGACCCTAGAGTCAAATCCTCAAGAGCCTTTTCTAGAGAGTCAAGTCTTGACCTCAAGACTTGATTTTCTTTCTCTAATACCTCAAGCTTTAACTTATCATTTTTCTTTGAGGTATTCCTAGGCATATGTCTAGTTGTTTTGGGATTTCTACCTAGGTTCTCCTTAGCCTTAGATGAGGTAATTCTAGGGTTAGCATTTCTAGAATTGTCCTTACCTAGGCTAACATGTTTAGCACCTAAGCACATATATTGGTTCCTAAAGTTAACATGCTTATCATTATTAACAATTGCAACAAAACTACTAGCATGTGTCTTATTGCAAGAGTGAGACTTAAATGTTACCTTAGGGTTTGCCTTCGCTCCCCCTATTGACGTGCTCGGTCTCTTGTCCTTGTGAGGTTGCCTCCCCCTCGGACATTGACTCCTATAGTGTCCCCTTCGCTTGCATTGGAAGCACACCACGTGCTCCTTGCCCTTGCGTGTTGGGACTCTGGCTTCCTTGACTTTTGGTGCCGGTGGAGTCTTCCTAATCCTCCTTGGACACTTACTCTTGTAATGTCCATACTCCCTACACTCAAAGCACATTATGTGTAATTTATTTGAAATTGAAATGCTTGAGTTACCTAGGGTTGAGGATGGATGAAGACTTTCTTCTTCATCCCTTCCGGAGGTAGAAGCTTCTTCCTCTTGCTCCAAACTTGAAGAGGAACTCTCCTCCTCTTCTTTTTTAGATGTTGAGTAGCCCTCAACTTCTAAATCCATCCCTCCATGATGTGAACTCCTTGGCTCACTTGACTCCTCTTCATGGCTTGAAGTGGAGTTCCCCTCATGGAACTTAACCAAGTTGTTCCACAACTCCTTGGCATTGTTGTATCCACCTATCTTACATAGAATGTCATTAGGTAATGAGAATTCAAATACTTTCATTACCTCATCGTTGATTGTGGAATGGTGGATTTGTTCTCTTGTCCACTTCTTCTTCTCGAGTGGTTTTCCTTCCTTATCCATTGGAGGCTTGAAACCTAATTGAACACAACTCCAATTTTCAAGGTTAGTCATAAGAAAATACCTCATTCTTACCTTCCAATACGCGAAGTCGTCGCGGTCATAGAAAGGTGGAATGGTGATGTCATCTCCGAGTTGATCTATCTCTAGCTTGTGCTCCCTCGGGTGTTAATCCGGCGAAGAGCGACCTCGCTCTGATACCACTTGTTAGGATCGATGGTCGCGGCTAGAGAGGGGGGGGTGTGAATAGCCGCCCCAAATTGTTCATTTCTTTCTACAAATCAAGGTTAGCGCAGCGGAAATAAACAATAGAAATGACAACGGAGAATAGCAAACCTCAAACTCGTCGATGTAACGAGGTTCGGAGATGAAACTCCTACTCCTCGGTGTGTCCGTAAGGTGGACGAAGCCTATCAATCCGTCGGTGGATGAGTCCCCGGAAAATCGGCTAATAAGAACACTCCTTCTGGGTGGAGAAACCTCGCCACAGAAACTTCTTGCAACAGCAAGAAAGGTGTACAAAAATACAGCACAAAATAGAAGACAATATGAATGTACAAAACAAAGCTTGCCTCCTGTTCTTGTCGACTGGAATCCGAAGCAGCAACTTCAGGAAACTCACAGCAGCAGCTGATCAGTCGAGGAAAGCTCACCCGAAGCTTCAAGAAGGAGCTCACACGAAGCTCAGTAAGCTAAGAGCTCAGCAAAGCTCGATCACTGTCAGGAGTAGGAAGAAGAAGAATAGCAGTAGCAGCCCTTGAACTCCTTTTATAACCTGCACCGCACCTGCGAAGAACAGAAGATAGAAGACTAGCCGTTGTGAGCCAACAGATAGTTCTGGACCGATCAGGCTGAAGCCTGATCGGTCCAGGGCACCTCTGATCGGTCGTGGGGACCGATCAGGCCCCAGTCTGATCGGTCCCCGGACCGATCCCACCTCTCTGTAAGAGAGGTGGCTGCGTCTCTGATCGATCGTGGAGACCGATCAGACTCCCTTCTGATCGGTCTCCAGACCGATCAGATGACTTACAGAACCCTTCTGTTTGTTATTTGATCGGTCACCAGACCGATCAGATACTCAGGCGTATCGCTGGATCGGTCACCAGACCGATCCAGGTTTAGAGCTCCAGCCCTAAACCCTAAATGGTCCTGAGAACGAGCTACCGAGCCCTCTCTTGACCTAGTCCGGAGAACGAGCTACCGAGCCCTCTCCGACTTCGTCCGGTCCAGAGAACGAGCTACCGAGCCCTCTCTGACCACAGTCCGGAGAACGAGCTACCGAGCCCTCTCCGACTTTCCGTGCCAAGTCTCCAACTTGGTCTTCTCCGTGCCAAGTCTCCATACTTGGACTTTTCCCGTGCCAAGCTCCCTGCTTGGACTTTTCACCAGATGTTTGGTCAACCTTGACCCATCTGGATTTCCCTTACCTGGCTTCACTCACCAGGACTTCCAAACTGCCTAGCTTCACTCACTAGGTCTTTCCCCTGCCTGGCTTCACTCACCAGGTCTTTCCCAATGTAACGACCCAATTTTCCCTATTTCAAGTTCTAAAAGTCCATAAAAATATTTGGAGATACTTTTAAAATATTCTAGAGATTTTTAGGAATTTTTAGAGTATTTTTACGTAATTTTTGGAGGTCGTTTAGTAGGGTTACAAAAAGAAAGAAGTTTTAAAAAAAAAATGTTGAAGGTGAGATTCGAACCCACGATCTCGGGTCGGACTGACCCAAAGCACAACCGGCCCGACCAATCGAGCTAAGCTTGTTTTGTTAACTAAATATGAGAATAAATATATTTAAGGTATGGTAACTAATAAAAATCTTAGTTATAAGAAAGGGGTTTAAGTTTTCCCGAACCCTAAAAGTTTCTCACCGAACCTTTCCTCCTCACTCGCGACGGCGCCAACCCTTCTCGGCGAAAATCGCAGCACGCACCTAGGCGACTCCGGCGACCGACGAGCTTCTTCACCAGTCCGAGCTTCTCTGGGCAAGGAGAGCGCGCGGGCACAAGAAGAGGCCGAGAGTTGCAAGTTTCCAAACCCTAGAACCTTCTTCCTCCTTCGGTTAGGGGCTCATCCGAACCCTAGATCTTCCTCCGGTTGTAAGTTCAAGAACAGCGAGGTGAGTTGCTTCTCACCTGCAGTAGGAGTTGCTCCGAGCTTCGATTTTCTTTCCTTACTTCCGGATTTCACAGTGCCGAGTAGAAATACATGCTAGGGTTTCTTCCTTGCTTCCGAGATTTGTTTTCTTCGTGTTATTTCTGCCGTAGCATTCTATAGCATGCTTAGAGAATTGTATATGTGATTCGCTTACTTCTTTTTAATGTGGCAGTAGCTTACTTTAAGAATTGAATGCATAGAGGTGTTCTGTGAACAACTCTTTGTTCATTCGTTTAAGGATTTTGGTTTAGGTGTTCTTGTGATTAGAACTGCCAAGAGTTTTCAAGGCTTAGAGGTGTTCGGTTTGGGAAATATAGCACTCCCTGTTGGTGCCATTAGTTCCTTGATTATGATATTGGTTCATGCTGTTAGTTTAAATTTATGCTATTACAGAATTGAAGCTCTTTATACCGGGTAGATTAGAGCATCTCTTGCATGGAATTTCTGTTTTGAATTCTTGTTAAACCGGACAGCCCTGATTTCAGCCTATAGTTGTCTTTTAAGCGTGCCTTTGGTTCTTAAATGTGGTACCCATGTAGGTCTAGTTGCTGCCATAAATTCCAGCAAAAAGGGATTCCTTTGCCATGTTTTTACAGCATGATAGAAAGTGTAAAGTTGCATTCTTTTGCCCTATTTTTACAGCATGATTAGTAAGCTCAAGTTGCTTTTCTTTGCTCTATTTTTACAGCATGATTAGTAAGCTCAAGTTGCTTTTCTTGCTCTATTTTTACAGCATGATTAGTAAGCTCAAGTTGCTTTCTTGGCTCTATTTTATAGCATGATTAGTAAGCTTAAAGTTACTTTCTTTTGCTCTTATCACAGCATGTTTAGAAAGATCAAATTAGCTTTCTTTTGCTCTTATCACAGCATGTTTAGAAAGTCCAAGTTGCTTTCTTTGTTCTATTTTTATAGCATGATTGGTAAGTTTAAAGTTGCTTTCTTTTGCTCTATTTTTACAGCATGATTAGTAAGCTCAAGTTGCTTTTCTTTGCTCTATTTTTACAGCATGATTAGTAAGCTCAAGTTGCTTTCTTTGCTCTATTTTTACAGCATGATTAGTAAGCTTAAAGTTGCTTTCTTTGCTCTATTTTATAGCATGATTAGTAAGCTTAAAGTTGCTTTCTTTAGCTCTATTTTATAGCATGATTAGTAAGCTCAAAGTTATTTCCATTTGCTATTTTAACAAGCATGAACAGCCATGTATTCTAATGGAAAAATAAGAATCCTATTAAATACTTTTAGAAGTATTAACAAGTAAAAGGAAGATAAAGAAAAGAAAGGGAAAAGGCTAAGGCCTTAAGTAAAATCCTGAATTCAAGACTTTAGGGATTTTGGCACACAAGGTGCTTATTAAATGCCAAGGCATTTTATTATAAGAAGTATTTAAAGATAAAAAGTATTTTACTTTTAAATGGCATGTACCGGACACAAGATCCAAGGGATGGGCTCCAAGTTGCCCCTAGGCACATGGCCTAGAAGGGATGGGCTCCAAGTTGCCCCTAGGCACATGGCCTAGAAGTATCTTAGTAGTTTCGGGATTAGCTACCTCGATTCTTACTAAGAATGCGCGCAAAGTGGTACAATGCCGTTTGTTATCTATTTTGAAGTATATATATATACATATATATATAAGCTTTTAGAACAAAAGAAATAAACTTAATTTAAGTTCAGAAATCAGCAAGATAGTTCTTTTGTTTCAATTTCAGCAAGTTAACTGTCTTAGTTTTATTTCAGCAAGATAGTCATTTCTATCTCTAAAAAAATTCAGCAAGTTAGTTCTTTTATATTAGCATGCCATTGAGACTTTCTACTGCTATTTATGAGCATGACTAGCTTCACATGTTAGTATTTCAGTTAGTTATACTTGCTGTTCTTAGTAAGCATGCAGTAGTAGTTTCAATTGTTTCCTTGCTACTAGATTATTCAGCATGTTTAGCTTTACATGTTTAGTAGTTTTACATGTTTAGTAGTTTACATGTTTAGTAGCTTTACATGTTTAGCTTTACATGTTAGTAGCTTTACATGTTTAGTATGCTTCTTTTATAGTTTCATTCTTATGAGCATGATTAACTATACATGTTCAGTATTTCAGTTAGCATGATTCCTTTGCTATGTATGAGCATGAGTAGCTTTACATGTTAGCATTCAGTTTTAGCATGTTTTTATTTATATACATGCATATCGAGTTTTTGTGAGTAGATAGCGCTCACTAAGCTTTATGCTTATAGATACTACCTTCCTCCTACTGCAGATAAAGGAAAGGAAAAGATTTAGCAAGGAAGGCGACAAGGTGGTGGTGATGAAGGTGTGTGATGACTGGACTATGGAGAGATCCAGAATGAGCTGGCAAATTGCCAAGACTTTTCTGTTTAGTTATTTTAGTTCTCTCTTAATGCTATGATGAAGTTGAGATTGTAATTGAGTCAATTCCGCACTTTGTTATATTTTATTGTTGGAGTATTATCTGTTTACTATTGCTAGAGTAGTTTCATTCTTCTTATTGAGTTATTATACTGCGTGGTTGAGTGATTATATGTTCCAGCCACCTGTGGCTGAGTATATATTATTTGTATTGTTGATTTGGTCACCGGTACAGGGGAGACTCTGTCGAAATTTTTCGGTAGGGATTTCTCGTAGTTTTTAATTATACCGGTTAAGTAGAGTTAGTAGTTAAGTAACGGTCACTCTTAGAGAGTAGTAGTAGTAGTAAGAAGGGTGGTCGTTACAGTTGGTATCAGAGCAGTGTTCCATTCTCCAGCATCACACACACATCAGCATCAGGCTTGCCGTCTTTAAGTAAGAAAGTATTTAAGTTCTTTCTTTATTGCTTTCCTTATTATTAACTGCAGTATAGAGTAATTGTTTTTAAGTGCTTAAGTAAGATAGAAGATTTTGTTTTCCCTTTTCTTTATTCATATATATATATGATTAGAAGGGTTAGAGAAGCTATTTAGTCTTTTTCCTCTGCATAATTAGATGTTAAGAAGAGGACGCCCCCGTACCGTTCGTACTAAGGGCCGAGTTCAGGAGAACGAAGAGCCCAGAAGCCCTGGGCCTATTCTCTCTGAAGTTGTTGCTCAACTTCAGAGACAAGTAGTGAGCAGCAAGTGATTGCCAATCTAATGGCCAATCAGAAGCCAGCTCCTCCCACTCCCCCAATCATTAATGTGGAGACCCCAGAGGTGACTGAAGTCCTATCGGTTGTCCTAGAAGTCCCCACAACACCTAGAAGACAAGAAATATACCTCATCCAGTGGCTGAAACTGAAACCAGAAAGATTCTCAGGCACGACTGAGCCCTGGGATGCCCAAGCTTGGTTCAAGACATTTGAGAGCACAATGGAACTTCTTGACTGGCCAGAAGTCAAGAAGGTTAAGTGTGTCTCTTTCTGCCTATCTGGAGATGCTTGTATGTGGTGGGAGCGAGTTAAGAGTAAGAGAGCAGTCAACCAGATGAGCTGGGTTGACTTCGAGACAGAGTTTTACGAAGAAGTCTTCCGCCAACGGATCACCAATAAACATTATGAGGAGTTTATAAAATTTAGACCAGGTGACCTACCAGTAGAAGAAGTGGTTAAAAGATTTAACAGGCTAGCTCACATTTGCCTATAGTTAGTAAGTACAGTGAAAGAACGAGTCAGACTGATGCTCCTAACGCTGAGACCAGAAATCACACCTAATGTGAGTAGTGAAACTCACCGACCATAGATTGGTGAAGAGCTGGTCAGCAGGGCATTAGTGAGCACTATCTGAACAGCAACAAGACACAACAAATGCAACACAAGCCAGTCAAGATAGAAGACAAGACAGTGGGGAAACAGAGAACCCAGTCAAGTAATCAGAACTGGAAGGACAAAGATAACAAGAAAGACCTAAGCAGGAAGATGTTCGGGTAGTCTGTGAGTAACCAAAGGTATTTCCAGAAGGACTACCTAGACTACCTCCCAGCAGAGAAGCGGAGTTTGAAATTGAATTGGTTTCTGACGCCAACCCAATTTCAAAAGCTCTGTACCAAATTTCTCTAACAGAGTTGAAAGAGTTACAAGAACAACTTCAGGAGCTGCTTGACAAAGGCTTCATCCGCCCTAGTCACTCACCTTGGGGAACTCCTGTGTTGTTTGTCAAGAAGAAAGATGGATCTATGTGAATGTGCATAGATTATAGAGCTCTGAATCAAGTGACCATCAAGAACAAGTACCCCCTTCCCAGAATCGACGACTTATTTGATCAGCTGAGAGGGGCAACAGTATTCTCGAAGATAGACCTGCGCTCTGGGTACCATCAGCTGAAAGTGAAAGAAAGAGATATACCCAGAACAGCGTTCGAGACCAGATATGGACACTACAAGTTTGTAGTCATGCCTTTTGGTGTGACTAATGCACCAGCGGTTTTAATGGACTTGATGAACAGGGTATTCAGAGAATACCTTGACAAATTCGTCATCGTATTCATTGACGACATTCTAGTCTATTCAAGGACCTCAGAGGAACATGACACGCACTTGAGGATAGTATTGCAGACCTTTCAGCAAAAGCAGCTGTATATTAAATTCTCAAAGTGCGAATTCTGGTTAGATCAGGTGGCGTTTCTAAGCCACATAATTTCTAAAGAATGTATTCAAGTGGATCCAGCCAAAGTAGAAGCGGTCAGCAACTGGAGGAGACCCAAGAACGCCAGGGAGATCAGAAGCTTCCTTGGTTTAGCTGGGTATTACAGGAAATTCGTGGAAGACTTTTCCAGAATAGCCTCTCCATTTACAACCCTCACCAGAAAGAACAAGAAGTTTGAATGGTCAGATAAATGTGAGTAGAGTTTCCAAGAGTTGAAGAAGAGACTGACCAGTGCTCCCATTCTGACTGTTCCAGAGAGTGACAAGAGTTTTGACATCTACAGTGATGCTTCCAAGATGGGCTTAGGAGATGTACTCATGCAGGAAGGAAAAGTTATAGCTTATGCTTCCAGGCAACTCAAAGATTATGAAAAGAACTACCCCACTCATGATCTTGAGCTGGCAGCTGTGGTCTTTGCACTGAAACTCTGGCGACATTACCTGTATGGAGTCCAGTGCAGAATCTTCACAGACCATCAGAGTTTTAAGTACTTCTTCACTCAGAAGGACTTAAACATGAGACAACGTAGGTGGCTAGAGTTGGTCAAAGATTATGATTGTGAAATCCTCTACCACTCAGGTAAAGCTAATAAAGTGGCAGATGCACTAAGCAGAAAGTCCAGTGCATCCTTGATGTCCTTATCATCATTAGCCCTGCCACTACAGAAGGAGTTGTCAGATTTCGGACTTGAAATTATTTATGGGCAACTTTCTGCATTGACCTTAGAGTCAACCCTGCTTGAGGATATACAGAAAAAGCAAAGTGAAGATCCAGATATCCAAAAGATCAAGCAAGGGATACAAGAGGAAGGAAATTCAGAATTTTGAGTATCAGACAGTGGAATTCTTTATCAGGGGAATCGCCTTTGTGTTCCCAATGATGAAGAGTTGAGAAAGAAAATTTTAGAAGAAGCTCACAGTACACCGTACTCTATGCATCCTGGTTCTACTAAGATGTATCAAGACATGAAACGGAGATTCTGGTGGTCTGGACTCAAAAGAGATGTCGCTAAATATGTCAGTACCTGTCTGACATGCCAGAGAGTCAAAGCAGAACACCAGAGACCAGGAGGGATGCTACAACCTCTCTCAATACCAGAGTGGAAGTGGGAAGACATATCCATGGACTTCATAACAGGTCTCCCAAGAACCACAAATGAATATGATGCGATATGGGTGATAGTGGACAGATTGACCAAGTCTGCTCATTTTCTAGCCATCAGGGTGTCTCACTCTATAGAGCAGTTGACACAGCTGTATGTTAAAGAGGTGATCAGACTTCATGAAGTTCCTAAATCTATTGTTTCTGATAGAGATGGGTGCTTCACCTCTCACTTTTGGAAGTGTGTTCAGAATGCACTAGGCACCAAACTCAAGTTCAGCACAGCTTTCCATCCACAGACTGATGGACAGACAGAGCGAGTAAATCAGATTCTAGAAGATATGCTCAGAGCTTGTGCACTAGATTTCAAGGGAAGTTGGTGCAAGTACCTGTGCTTAGCTGAATTTGCCTACAACAATAGCTATCAGGCCACCATCAAAATGGCACCGTATGAAGCGTTGTATGGCAGGAAATGCAGATCACCCATTTGCTGGCAAGAAGCAGGTGAAAGAAGAGAGATGGAAGTAGAATTAGGCATTCAGACAGAGCTGATAGATGAAACTACTCAGGCTATTCAGAAGATCAGACAGAGAATTGAGACTGCCCAGAGTAGAGTTATGCTGACACACACCGTAGGCCACTTGAATTCCAAGTAGGGGATTCAGTTTTTCTCAAGGTCGCTCCTATGAAGGGAGTGATGAGATTTGGCAAGAGGGGCAAATTAAGTCCTCGTTATGTAGGACCTTACCTGATCATAGAGAGGGTTGGGAAAGTAGCTTACAAGCTGGATTTACCACAAGACATGTCAGCAGTACACAATGTATTTCATGTCTCCATGCTAAAGAAGTGTCTCCACGACCCGAGCCAAGTGATTCAGCCTCAGTCAGTGCAGATCCAAGAGGATCTTAGTTATGAGAGCAGACCTATACAGATAGTGGACAGAGAAGTCAAGAGACTAAGAAACAAAGAAGTGCCACTAGTGAAGGTCATCTGGCAGAACCAGAAGCACGAGGAAGTCACTTGGAAATGTGAGGACGGTATGAGACAGAAGTATCCAGAATTGTTCTAAGTTCGAGGACGAACTTTTTATAAGGTATGGGGAATTGTAACGACCCAATTTTCCCTATTTCAAGTTCTAAAAGTCCATAAAAATATTTGGAGATACTTTTAAAATATTCTAGAGATTTTTAGGAATTTTTAGAGTATTTTTACGTAATTTTTGGAGGTCGTTTAGTAGGGTTACAAAAAGAAAGAAGTTTTAAAAAAAAATGTTGAAGGTGAGATTCGAACCCACGATCTCGGGTCGGACTGACCCAAAGCACAACCGGCCCGACCAATCGAGCTAAGCTTGTTTTGTTAACTAAATATGAGAATAAATATATTTAAGGTATGGTAACTAATAAAAATCTTAGTTATAAGAAAGGGGTTTAAGTTTTCCCGAACCCTAAAAGTTTCTCACCGAACCTTTCCTCCTCACTCGCGACGGCGCCAACCCTTCTCGGCGAAAATCGCAGCACGCACCTAGGCGACTCCGGCGGCCGACGAGTTTCCTCCTCCGCGGATTCTTCACCAGTCCGAGCTTCTCTGGGCAAGGAGAGCGCGCGGGCACAAGAAGAGGCCGAGAGTTGCAAGTTTCCAAACCCTAGAACCTTCTTCCTCCTTCGGTTAGGGGCTCATCCGAACCCTAGATCTTCCTCCGGTTGTAAGTTCAAGAACAGCGAGGTGAGTTGCTTCTCACCTGCAGTAGGAGTTGCTCCGAGCTTCGATTTTCTTTCCTTACTTCCGGATTTCACAGTGCCGAGTAGAAATACATGCTAGGGTTTCTTCCTTGCTTCCGAGATTTGTTTTCTTCGTGTTATTTCTGCCGTAGCATTCTATAGCATGCTTAGAGAATTGTATATGTGATTCGCTTACTTCTTTTTAATGTGGCAGTAGCTTACTTTAAGAATTGAATGCATAGAGGTGTTCTGTGAACAACTCTTTGTTCATTCGTTTAAGGATTTTGGTTTAGGTGTTCTTGTGATTAGAACTGCCAAGAGTTTTCAAGGCTTAGAGGTGTTCGGTTTGGGAAATATAGCACACCCTGTTGGTGCCATTAGTTCCTTGATTATGATATTGGTTCATGCTGTTAGTTTAAATTTATGCTATTACAGAATTGAAGCTCTTTATACCGGGTAGATTAGAGCATCTCTTGCATGGAATTTCTGTTTTGAATTCTTGTTAAACCGGACAGCCCTGATTTCAGCCTATAGTTGTCTTTTAAGCGTGCCTTTGGTTCTTAAATGTGGTACCCATGTAGGTCTAGTTGCTGCCATAAATTCCAGCAAAAAGGGATTCCTTTGCCATGTTTTTACAGCATGATAGAAAGTGTAAAGTTGCATTCTTTTGCCCTATTTTTACAGCATGATTAGTAAGCTCAAGTTGCTTTTCTTTGCTCTATTTTTACAGCATGATTAGTAAGCTCAAGTTGCTTTTCTTGCTCTATTTTTACAGCATGATTAGTAAGCTCAAGTTGCTTTCTTGGCTCTATTTTATAGCATGATTAGTAAGCTTAAAGTTACTTTCTTTTGCTCTTGTCACAGCATGTTTAGAAAGATCAAATTAGCTTTCTTTTGCTCTTATCACAGCATGTTTAGAAAGTCCAAGTTGCTTTCTTTGTTCTATTTTTATAGCATGATTGGTAAGTTTAAAGTTGCTTTCTTTTGCTCTATTTTTACAGCATGATTAGTAAGCTCAAGTTGCTTTTCTTTGCTCTATTTTTACAGCATGATTAGTAAGCTCAAGTTGCTTTTCTTTGCTCTATTTTTACAGCATGATTAGTAAGCTTAAAGTTGCTTTCTTTGCTCTATTTTATAGCATGATTAGTAAGCTTAAAGTTGCTTTCTTTAGCTCTATTTTATAGCATGATTAGTAAGCTCAAAGTTATTTCCATTTGCTATTTTAACAAGCATGAACAGCCATGTATTCTAATGGAAAAATAAGAATCCTATTAAATACTTTTAGAAGTATTAACAAGTAAAAGGAAGATAAAGAAAAGAAAGGGAAAAGGCTAAGGCCTTAAGTAAAATCCTGAATTCAAGACTTTAGGGATTTTGGCACACAAGGTGCTTATTAAATGCCAAGGCATTTTATTATAAGAAGTATTTAAAGATAAAAAAGTATTTTACTTTTAAATGGCATGTACCGGACACAAGATCCAAGGGATGGGCTCCAAGTTGCCCCTAGGCACATGGCCTAGAAGGGATGGGCTCCAAGTTGCCCCTAGGCACATGGCCTAGAAGTATCTTAGTAGTTTCGGGATTAGCTACCTCGATTCTTACTAAGAATGCGCGCAAAGTGGTACAATGCCGGGCCCAAAAGAAGTTTATTATCTATTTTGAAGTATATATATATACATATATATATAAGCTTTTAGAACAAAAGAAATAAACTTAATTTAAGTTCAGAAATCAGCAAGATAGTTCTTTTGTTTCAATTTCAGCAAGTTAACTGTCTTAGTTTTATTTCAGCAAGATAGTCATTTCTATCTCTAAAAAATTCAGCAAGTTAGTTCTTTTATATTAGCATGCCATTGAGACTTTCTACTGCTATTTATGAGCATGACTAGCTTCACATGTTAGTATTTCAGTTAGTTATACTTACTTGCTGTTCTTAGTAAGCATGCAGTAGTAGTTTCAATTGTTTCCTTGCTACTAGATTATTCAACATGTTTAGCTTTACATGTTTAGTAGTTTTACATGTTTAGTAGTTTACATGTTTAGTAGCTTTACATGTTTAGCTTTACATGTTAGTAGCTTTACATGTTTAGTATGCTTCTTTTATAGTTTCATTCTTATGAGCATGATTAACTATACATGTTCAGTATTTCAGTTAGCATGATTCCTTTGCTATGTATGAGCATGAGTAGCTTTACATGTTAGCATTCAGTTTTAGCATGTTTTTATTTATATACATGCATATCGAGTTTTTGTGAGTAGATAGCGCTCACTAAGCTTTATGCTTATAGATACTACCTTCCTCCTACTGCAGATAAAGGAAAGGAAAAGATTTAGCAAGGAAGGCGACAAGGTGGTGGTGATGAAGGTGTGTGATGACTGGACTATGGAGAGATCCAGAATGAGCTGGCAAATTGCCAAGACTTTTCTGTTTAGTTATTTTAGTTCTCTCTTAATGCTATGATGAAGTTGAGATTGTAATTGAGTCAATTCCGCACTTTGTTATATTTTATTGTTGGAGTATTATCTGTTTACTATTGCTAGAGTAGTTTCATTCTTCTTATTGAGTTATTATACTGCGTGGTTGAGTGATTATATGTTCCAGCCACCTGTGGCTGAGTATATATTATTTGTATTGTTGATTTGGTCACCGGTACAGGGGAGACTCTGTCGAAATTTTTCGGTAGGGATTTCTCGTAGTTTTTAATTATACCGGTTAAGTAGAGTTAGTAGTTAAGTAACGGTCACTCTTAGAGAGTAGTAGTAGTAGTAAGAAGGGTGGTCGTTACAGTTGGTATCAGAGCAGTGTTCCATTCTCCAGCATCACACACACATCAGCATCAGGCTTGCCGTCTTTAAGTAAGAAAGTATTTAAGTTCTTTCTTTATTGCTTTCCTTATTATTAACTGCAGTATAGAGTAATTGTTTTTAAGTGCTTAAGTAAGATAGAAGATTTTGTTTTCCCTTTTCTTTATTCATATATATATATGATTAGAAGGGTTAGAGAAGCTATTTAGTCTTTTTCCTCTGCATAATTAGATGTTAAGAAGAGGACGCCCCCGTACCGTTCGTACTAAGGGCCGAGTTCAGGAGAACGAAGAGCCCAGAAGCCCTGGGCCTATTCTCTCTGAAGTTGTTGCTCAACTTCAGAGACAAGTAGTGAGCAGCAAGTGATTGCCAATCTAATGGCCAATCAGAAGCCAGCTCCTCCCACTCCCCCAATCATTAATGTGGAGACCCCAGAGGTGACTGAAGTCCTATCGGTTGTCCTAGAAGTCGCCACAACACCTAGAAGACAAGAAATATACCTCATCTAGTGGCTGAAACTGAAACCAGAAAGATTCTCAGGCACGACTGAGCCCTGGGATGCCCAAGCTTGGTTCAAGACATTTGAGAGCACAATGGAACTTCTTGACTGGCCAGAAGTCAAGAAGGTTAAGTGTGTCTCTTTCTGCCTATCTGGAGATGCTTGTATGTGGTGGGAGCGAGTTAAGAGTAAGAGAGCAGTCAACCAGATGAGCTGGGTTGACTTCGAGACAGAGTTTTACGAAGAAGTCTTCCGCCAACGGATCACCAATAAACATTATGAGGAGTTTATAAAATTTAGACCAGGTGACCTACCAGTAGAAGAAGTGGTTAAAAGATTTAACAGGCTAGCTCACATTTGCCTATAGTTAGTAAGTACAGTGAAAGAACGAGTCAGACTGATGCTCCTAACGCTGAGACCAGAAATCACACCTAATGTGAGTAGTGAAACTCACCGACCATAGATTGGTGAAGAGCTGGTCAGCAGGGCATTAGTGAGCACTATCTGAACATCAACAAGACACAACAAATGCAACACAAGCCAGTCAAGATAGAAGACAAGACAGTGGGGAAACAGAGAACCCAGTCAAGTAATCAGAACTGGAAGGACAAAGATAACAAGAAAGACCTAAGCAGGAAGATGTTCGGGTAGTCTGTGAGTAACCAAAGGTATTTCCAGAAGGACTACCTAGACTACCTCCCAGCAGAGAAGCGGAGTTTGAAATTGAATTGGTTTCTGACGCCAACCCAATTTCAAAAGCTCTGTACCAAATTTCTCTAACAGAGTTGAAAGAGTTACAAGAACAACTTCAGGAGCTGCTTGACAAAGGCTTCATCCGCCCTAGTCACTCACCTTGGGGAACTCCTGTGTTGTTTGTCAAGAAGAAAGATGGATCTATGTGAATGTGCATAGATTATAGAGCTCTGAATCAAGTGACCATCAAGAACAAGTACCCCCTTCCCAGAATCGACGACTTATTTGATCAGCCGAGAGGGGCAACAGTATTCTCGAAGATAGACCTGCGCTCTGGGTACCATCAGCTGAAAGTGAAAGAAAGAGATATACCCGAACAGCGTTCGAGACCAGATATGGACACTACAAGTTTGTAGTCATGCCTTTTGGTGTGACTAATGCACCAGCGGTTTTAATGGACTTGATGAACAGGGTATTCAGAGAATACCTTGACAAATTCGTCATCGTATTCATTGACGACATTCTAGTCTATTCAAGGACCTCAGAGGAACATGACACGCACTTGAGGATAGTATTGCAGACCTTTCAGCAAAAGCAGCTGTATATTAAATTCTCAAAGTGCGAATTCTGGTTAGATCAGGTGGCGTTTCTAAGCCACATAATTTCTAAAGAATGTATTCAAGTGGATCCAGCCAAAGTAGAAGCGGTCAGCAACTGGAGGAGACCCAAGAACGCCAGGGAGATCAGAAGCTTCCTTGGTTTAGCTGGGTATTACAGGAAATTCGTGGAAGACTTTTCCAGAATAGCCTCTCCATTTACAACCCTCACCAGAAAGAACAAGAAGTTTGAATGGTCAGATAAATGTGAGTAGAGTTTCCAAGAGTTGAAGAAGAGACTGACCAGTGCTCCCATTCTGACTGTTCCAGAGAGTGACAAGAGTTTTGACATCTACAGTGATGCTTCCAAGATGGGCTTAGGAGATGTACTCATGCAGGAAGGAAAAGTTATAGCTTATGCTTCCAGGCAACTCAAAGATTATGAAAAGAACTACCCCACTCATGATCTTGAGCTGGCAGCTGTGGTCTTTGCACTGAAACTCTGGCGACATTACCTGTATGGAGTCCAGTGCAGAATCTTCACAGACCATCAGAGTTTTAAGTACTTCTTCACTCAGAAGGACTTAAACATGAGACAACGTAGGTGGCTAGAGTTGGTCAAAGATTATGATTGTGAAATCCTCTACCACTCAGGTAAAGCTAATAAAGTGGCAGATGCACTAAGCAGAAAGTCCAGTGCATCCTTGATGTCCTTATCATCATTAGCCCTGCCACTACAGAAGGAGTTGTCAGATTTCGGACTTGAAATTATTTATGGGCAACTTTCTGCATTGACCTTAGAGTCAACCCTGCTTGAGGATATACAGAAAAAGCAAAGTGAAGATCCAGATATCCAAAAGATCAAGCAAGGGATACAAGAGGAAGGAAATTCAGAATTTCGAGTATCAGACAGTGGAATTCTTTATCAGGGGAATCGCCTTTGTGTTCCCAATGATGAAGAGTTGAGAAAGAAAATTTTAGAAGAAGCTCACAGTACACCGTACTCTATGCATCCTGGTTCTACTAAGATGTATCAAGACATGAAACGGAGATTCTGGTGGTCTGGACTCAAAAGAGATGTCGCTAAATATGTCAGCACCTGTCTGACATGCCAGAGAGTCAAAGCAGAACACCAGAGACCAGGAGGGATGCTACAACCTCTCTCAATACCAGAGTGGAAGTGGGAAGACATATCCATGGACTTCATAACAGGTCTCCCAAGAACCACAAATGAATATGATGCGATATGGGTGATAGTGGACAGATTGACCAAGTCTGCTCATTTTCTAGCCATCAGGGTGTCTCACTCTATAGAGCAGTTGACACAGCTGTATGTTAAAGAGGTGATCAGACTTCATGAAGTTCCTAAATCTATTGTTTCTGATAGAGATGGGTGCTTCACCTCTCACTTTTGGAAGTGTGTTCAGAATGCACTAGGCACCAAACTCAAGTTCAGCACAGCTTTCCATCCACAGACTGATGGACAGACAGAGCGAGTAAATCAGATTCTAGAAGATATGCTCAGAGCTTGTGCACTAGATTTCAAGGGAAGTTGGTGCAAGTACCTGTGCTTAGTTGAATTTGCCTACAACAATAGCTATCAGGCCACCATCAAAATGGCACTGTATGAAGCGTTGTATGGCAGGAAATGCAGATCACCCATTTGCTGGCAAGAAGCAGGTGAAAGAAGAGAGATGGAAGTAGAATTAGGCATTCAGACAGAGCTGATAGATGAAACTACTCAGGCTATTCAGAAGATCAGACAGAGAATTGAGACTGCCCAGAGTAGACAGAAGAGTTATGCTGACACACACCGTAGGCCACTTGAATTCCAAGTAGGGGATTCAGTTTTTCTCAAGGTCGCTCCTATGAAGGGAGTGATGAGATTTGGCAAGAGGGGCAAATTAAGTCCTCGTTATGTAGGACCTTACCTGATCATAGAGAGGGTTGGGAAAGTAGCTTACAAGCTGGATTTACCACAAGACATGTCAGCAGTACACAATGTATTTCATGTCTCCATGCTAAAGAAGTGTCTCCACGACCCGAGCCAAGTGATTCAGCCTCAGTCAGTGCAGATCCAAGAGGATCTTAGTTATGAGAGCAGACCTACACAGATAGTGGACAGAGCAGTCAAGAGACTAAGAAACAAAGAAGTGCCACTAGTGAAGGTCATCTGGCAGAACCAGAAGCATGAGGAAGTCACTTGGGAGCGTGAGGACAGTATGAGACAGAAGTATCCAGAATTGTTCTAAGTTCGAGGACGAACTTTTTATAAGGTATGGGGAATTGTAACGACCCAATTTTCCCTATTTCAAGTTCTAAAAGTCCATAAAAATATTTGGAGATACTTTTAAAATATTCTAGAGATTTTTAGGAATTTTTAGAGTATTTTTACGTAATTTTTGGAGGTCGTTTAGTAGGGTTACAAAAAGAAAGAAGTTTTAAAAAAAAAATGTTGAAGGTGAGATTCGAACCCACGATCTCGGGTCGGACTGACCCAAAGCACAACCGGCCCGACCAATCGAGCTAAGCTTGTTTTGTTAACTAAATATGAGAATAAATATATTTAAGGTATGGTAACTAATAAAAATCTTAGTTATAAGAAAGGGGTTTAAGTTTTCCCGAACCCTAAAAGTTTCTCACCGAACCTTTCCTCCTCACTCGCGACGGCGCCAACCCTTCTCGGCGAAAATCGCAGCACGCACCTAGGCGACTCCGACGGCCGACGAGTTTCCTCCTCCGCGGATTCTTCACCAGTCCGAGCTTCTCTGGGCAAGGAGAGCGCGCGGGCACAAGAAGAGGCCGAGAGTTGCAAGTTTCCAAACCCTAGAACCTTCTTCCTCCTTCGGTTAGGGGCTCATCCGAACCCTAGATCTTCCTCCGGTTGTAAGTTCAAGAACAGCGAGGTGAGTTGCTTCTCACCTGCAGTAGGAGTTGCTCCGAGCTTCGATTTTCTTTCCTTACTTCCGGATTTCACAGTGCCGAGTAGAAATACATGCTAGGGTTTCTTCCTTGCTTCCGAGATTTGTTTTCTTCGTGTTATTTCTGCCGTAGCATTCTATAGCATGCTTAGAGAATTGTATATGTGATTCGCTTACTTCTTTTTAATGTGGCAGTAGCTTACTTTAAGAATTGAATGCATAGAGGTGTTCTGTGAACAACTCTTTGTTCATTCGTTTAAGGATTTTGGTTTAGGTGTTCTTGTGATTAGAACTGCCAAGAGTTTTCAAGGCTTAGAGGTGTTCGGTTTGGGAAATATAGCACTCCCTGTTGGTGCCATTAGTTCCTTGATTATGATATTGGTTCATGCTGTTAGTTTAAATTTATGCTATTACAGAATTGAAGCTCTTTATACCGGGTAGATTAGAGCATCTCTTGCATGGAATTTCTGTTTTGAATTCTTGTTAAACCGGACAGCCCTGATTTCAGCCTATAGTTGTCTTTTAAGCGTGCCTTTGGTTCTTAAATGTGGTACCCATGTAGGTCTAGTTGCTGCCATAAATTCCAGCAAAAAGGGATTCCTTTGCCATGTTTTTACAGCATGATAGAAAGTGTAAAGTTGCATTCTTTTGCCCTATTTTTACAGCATGATTAGTAAGCTCAAGTTGCTTTTCTTTGCTCTATTTTTACAGCATGATTAGTAAGCTCAAGTTGCTTTTCTTGCTCTATTTTTACAGCATGATTAGTAAGCTCAAGTTGCTTTCTTGGCTCTATTTTATAGCATGATTAGTAAGCTTAAAGTTACTTTCTTTTGCTCTTGTCACAGCATGTTTAGAAAGATCAAATTAGCTTTCTTTTGCTCTTATCACAGCATGTTTAGAAAGTCCAAGTTGCTTTCTTTGTTCTATTTTTATAGCATGATTGGTAAGTTTAAAGTTGCTTTCTTTTGCTCTATTTTTACAGCATGATTAGTAAGCTCAAGTTGCTTTTCTTTGCTCTATTTTTACAGCATGATTAGTAAGCTCAAGTTGCTTTTCTTTGCTCTATTTTTACAGCATGATTAGTAAGCTTAAAGTTGCTTTCTTTGCTCTATTTTATAGCATGATTAGTAAGCTTAAAGTTGCTTTCTTTAGCTCTATTTTATAGCATGATTAGTAAGCTCAAAGTTATTTCCATTTGCTATTTTAACAAGCATGAACAGCCATGTATTCTAATGGAAAAATAAGAATCCTATTAAATACTTTTAGAAGTATTAACAAGTAAAAGGAAGATAAAGAAAAGAAAGGGAAAAGGCTAAGGCCTTAAGTAAAATCCCGAATTCAAGACTTTAGGGATTTTGGCACACAAGGTGCTTATTAAATGCCAAGGCATTTTATTATAAGAAGTATTTAAAGATAAAAAGTATTTTACTTTTAAATGGCATGTACCGGACACAAGATCCAAGGGATGGGCTCCAAGTTGCCCCTAGGCACATGGCCTAGAAGGGATGGGCTCCAAGTTGCCCCTAGGCACATGGCCTAGAAGTATCTTAGTAGTTTCGGGATTAGCTACCTCGATTCTTACTAAGAATGCGCGCAAAGTGGTACAATGCCGGGCCCAAAAGAAGTTTATTATCTATTTTGAAGTATATATATATACATATATATATAAGCTTTTAGAACAAAAGAAATAAACTTAATTTAAGTTCAGAAATCAGCAAGATAGTTCTTTTGTTTCAATTTCAGCAAGTTAACTGTCTTAGTTTTATTTCAGCAAGATAGTCATTTCTATCTCTAAAAAATTCAGCAAGTTAGTTCTTTTATATTAGCATGCCATTGAGACTTTCTACTGCTATTTATGAGCATGACTAGCTTCACATGTTAGTATTTCAGTTAGTTATACTTACTTGCTGTTCTTAGTAAGCATGCAGTAGTAGTTTCAATTGTTTCCTTGCTACTAGATTATTCAGCATGTTTAGCTTTACATGTTTAGTAGTTTTACATGTTTAGTAGTTTACATGTTTAGTAGCTTTACATGTTTAGCTTTACATGTTAGTAGCTTTACATGTTTAGTATGCTTCTTTTATAGTTTCATTCTTATGAGCATGATTAACTATACATGTTCAGTATTTCAGTTAGCATGATTCCTTTGCTATGTATGAGCATGAGTAGCTTTACATGTTAGCATTCAGTTTTAGCATGTTTTTATTTATATACATGCATATCGAGTTTTTGTGAGTAGATAGCGCTCACTAAGCTTTATGCTTATAGATACTACCTTCCTCCTACTGCAGATAAAGGAAAGGAAAAGATTTAGCAAGGAAGGCGACAAGGTGGTGGTGATGAAGGTGTGTGATGACTGGACTATGGAGAGATCCAGAATGAGCTGGCAAATTGCCAAGACTTTTCTGTTTAGTTATTTTAGTTCTCTCTTAATGCTATGATGAAGTTGAGATTGTAATTGAGTCAATTCCGCACTTTGTTATGTTTTATTGTTGGAGTATTATCTGTTTACTATTGCTAGAGTAGTTTCATTCTTCTTATTGAGTTATTATACTGCGTGGTTGAGTGATTATATGTTCCAGCCACCTGTGGCTGAGTATATATTATTTGTATTGTTGATTTGGTCACCGGTACAGGGGAGACTCTGTCGAAATTTTTCGGTAGGGATTTCTCGTAGTTTTTAATTATACCGGTTAAGTAGAGTTAGTAGTTAAGTAACGGTCACTCTTAGAGAGTAGTAGTAGTAGTAAGAAGGGTGGTCGTTACACCCAACTGCCTAGCTTTACTCACCAGGACTTTCTCCAACTGCCTGGCTTCACTCACCAGGACTTTCACTTACACCTAGCTTCACTCACTAGGATTTTCACTTGGCTTCACTCACCAGGATTTCCAATCTGCCTGGCTTCACTCACCAAGACTTTTCCGTCTGCCTGGCTTCACTCACCAGGACTTTCCAGTCAAGTATCCGGTCAACCTTGACCTACTTGACTCTTCTTCATTCAACCTGATCAGACCCTGATCAGTATCTCTCCGCATGGACAACTGCACCTACATTGTCCATGTCTACATGTCTTTCTGTATTGTCAAACATCGAAACCATGACCTAGGTTTACGCTTGGTTAACTAGGTCAACCTTGACCTACTGGAAATTGCACCAACAGAGAAGACGTGAAGGAGGGGAGACGACGTCGGGGAAGAAGAGGGGCGCTGGCGAGGCTCCGGTGAGGGCACGGGGGAGAAGAAAAAAATTAAGAAAAAAAGAAATAGGAAAAGAAATAACATTTTTCCTCGCTCAGTGGGGTAGCCTAAATAAGCTTTTTCCGGACCCTATTTTTATCCCTGTAACCTGAGTCATACGAGCTCCGAAAAATTCCCAGAAAATTTCTAAAAATTTCAAAAAATTCCTTCTCATTATTCGTCATTTTTTTGGTATTTTACAATTACAAAAACCAACATATGCGGAGGAGATTCATGGATAAGGGAGTATTTGAGGTAAGTAAATTTAAAGTTTATGAAAAGTTTATTTTTGATAATAATAATTTAATTAATATGGTTCCTCTAAGTTAAATTTGAATTATTTTAATAAATTAAATACTCATGATAATACTATTTTAATTGGTGATAATAATTTTAATTTGATTAATTTAAATTTAATTAATAGTTCAAAATTAATTAATCAAAAATTAATTAATTCAAATTTAATATAAAAATTAATTAATTCAAATTTAATATAAAATTAATCAGAATAATTAAACTAATCAAGATGATTGTATCAATAAACCAGTATCACCAAACTTAAAGACGACCGACTAATCTCAGAGAAGTTTTCTATCGGTTATTAGGATAAATAGAGAAGCGTTCATGGTAGATTGTCCAAAAGTCCAACATCTCATGGTTACGTGTCCCATTTGAAAGAAAAATTTCTACAAATGTATCCTAGCTGTCGATCGAACTATGAGTACTTGGATGATAACTTGACATCATTCCATTGTACCATAGTCCTAGGAAAAAAATGATAAACCAGATAATATTGAACCTGGGGCGATCATTCAAACATCACGAAAATTTTCTATTAACTATTAGAATAACTCAAAAAGTGTTCACAGTGGACTGCTTAGAAGCCAATATCCCGTAGTTGCACTATTCTAAAACACTTGTTTGATGGACGTAAAATTAAGTTTGAATTTAATAGAAGATTAAACTACCTTAGAAAATTCACCATCTAATATTTAAATTAATCAATTAAATTTAAAAAACATTCATTTCATAAAAAATTGTAAGCTTCTTGTGTATTGTATGTACCGAGGTACATAGAACTAATGAGATGTTAACATAATTAAATAAAAATTATTTTAAAGATATTTTTCAAATTTTCATAGAATTATTTTCTTAAAACATATTTTCAAAATAATCATTTATATATTAATGTTGAATGAATTTTCATGATTGTGGTTGTATAACTATATAAAAAAAAGTTTAAAAACTTATATATTTTGAAAATGGAAATTATTGACCAACACATAGTTTCAGAAACTAATTTAGAGCATCTATAAATTCTTAGACCCATAAATACCTAGATATTTCTTTTTTCGTTAGTACGGTTGTCATTAGGAGTGTAGGAAGGCCTATTAAAAAATTAATTTTTATTTAAGAAAATTTTCAAAATTAAATCTTAACACAATTTTCAAAATTGAAAATTGTTTGAAAATTTTATCTTAAAATATATTCAAAATTTTTGAAATGTTAGAATTTGGGTTGAAAATGTCTTTTCAAATCTTTTGAAAATATGCTTCAAAATCTTCTAGAATATATTTTCAAAAATATTTTTAAAAATATCTTTGAAAATTTATTTTCAAAATGTCTTAAAACGGAGAGAATATTTTTTAAATATATATTTTTAAAATTATTTTGAAAGTTATTTTTGAAAAAGTTTTTTAAAATGACTACAAGTTTGAATAAGATTGAAAATATTCTTTAGAAATGTTTTGAAATCAACTATTTTTTTTAAAAAAAATATAATACACTAAAATGTCTTGCAAGAAAGTAGAAAGGGGAAGATAAAGGATGTATATGTCTTTTATAATTCAAATATTCAATTCTTCAAACTAATTAATTTTGGGGGTGACCGTTAGTCTCATGGAATTTACAATCGAGCAATAGAGTAAATCGGGAAGCGCTTGTGATGACCCATCTAGACGGCCATCGTTCTTAGGTTTGTCATCCCACTGGAGCAAAATTCCTATAGTACGTTGTAGCTGGAAATTGAACCTTAGATATTTGATTAACCATTTGAGAGTCTTAACCGTTGTACCATAGCCCGGGGGTTCATTGAGGAGATAACATTGATTGTTGTTGCAAATAATCAAGGAAGCCCTTAGATTTTAGTTTAAAAAAGGTAGATAGCCTTTTTTTTTTATTTGTGCCAAAGGGGAAGAGAATGATTTATATTATAAACCCTCATTTTTTTATTTTAGTATAAGATTCGAAAAGTTAGATTAAGTGATTAACCTAACTTAAATATATTGTAAAATATTAAAAGGGGAAAGATTATTAGTGCAATCAACCTCCAGAGTTTTAATATTTAGTCAATATATTTGATCAATATACTTAGTAGGAAGATTGTTAGTATAATCCTCAGGGTTTAATGTGATTAGTCAAGGTTGACTAGGGGTTGATCCAATTAGCATGTCAAGGTTGACTAGATTCTGAGAGAGTGAACTTAATAAGTGAAAATTTCTAATAGGTCTACTAAATTAGATATTGTTGATTTCTTTGGCACAAAACAAATCGTGAAACAAAATTGTAAAAATTTATAGTGATCTTCTGAAGTAAAGAGATCTCCTGAAGATGAAAAATAATCTTTGTACTTGTCGTCGGTAAGAAGATCACAATGAACCTCCTCGACAGATCCACAAACCAAATCCCTTGTCTCAAACTTGAATGTTTTCTTGCCAAAATAATGCACTCTTCTACACATAGGAACAGAGTTCTCCCCCTCACTTTCAACAACTCCCTTTTCACTTGGACAAAATCCCTTTAAGAAAAGGAGTGTAGTGGGGTTTGTGGGGTGTGGCAAGCAACTGCTTTGTAGTTACAACTGCAACAACCCTCCCCGCTACTAATATCTCTCACTCGTCTAAGTTAAGTCACAAAGATCATATTATAATCTAATCACAAAGACCATATCAGAATCTAGTCACAAAGATCATATTAGAATATCTAATTCATACTTAAAGAAAAAATCGTTTGTGCGACAGTAAACATACTGAGCGATTGATGCTAAGAAGGCTGTTATACCTGTTGGACTCCGTGGTTGTTTTGATGTGATCAACCAAGTTTGTTAGGTCCTGCTTTGTGTTTGATCCCTGTGTCTGAGTGTGCAGGAGCTTAAGAGCACAGGAAGTCGAGCGGAAGATGCAGCTAGCGAGAAGGACGACATGGGAAGGGAGCCGACGGGCTCGGTGCGTCTGAAGGACGAGAGAGCTGCAGAAGAGTACACCGGTGGGTGAGAAGAACGTGCGTGGTGTTTGAGGGGCGTTAATCCGAGGAGGAAGGCTGCTCGAGGAGAAGGCCAAAAATTAGATTCGGGTGAGCCCTATTTCGGTTGACCGGAATCACCCAAAAGAATGGAGTTTCGGAAGTCAAAGTGAAGGAAAAAGTGAGCTGGAATTCAAGCTCAAGGCGCCTTCATCAAAGCTTGAAGGCGCCTTCATCTTGAAAGTGCCTTCAATGCTTGTTGGAGGGGCCTCGGACCTGGCCAAAGTGGCCATTGAGATTTCGGATAAAGTTTTATCTGCCAGGCCTCTGGAGCTAGGAATTATTCATCAATTGTTCAATCAACTATGTATTAATTCCTAGCAATAGTTTTGAGCTGTTAGAGTGTAAAAGGCTTCTCTGCCTTCAGTAAAAGAGACTTTTTTTAGTGTGTTTCTCTTTGCCCTGAACTAACAACCTTCTTGGTTATAACCAGGTTAACTGTTGAGTCTCTGTTTTATTTTTGGTTCTTTATTTTAGTTGTTTTATTATTACTATTTCATTTTTGAGTTAAAAGTACGAGGATGGTATAGTTCTTTTTTCAGGCAATTCACCCCCCTCTTGTCAGCCTCCGTTGCACCAACAAGTGGTATCAGAGCCCGACAGTCTCAGAAGGACTAACCGCCGACTGAAGCACAAAGATCAGGACGATGGCCGCCGCAAACATTCATCCCCCGAAGTTCGGCGGAGACTTTGCTACTTGGAATCGAAAAATGGAGGTATTTTTTAAAACTGAATTTGATATACTTTTAATAATGAAGTATGGATATGCAGCGCCAAAAGATAAAGAAGAGTGCAACTGGATGAAGAAGGAGCAGGCCGATTGCGTTTCCAACAGAAAGGCCGAATTTCACCTGCTCAGTGTTCTGCCACCCCAGGAGGTAAGTCGGATCGGAAGTTACGACTTCGCCAAAGACCTCTGGGATAAATTCCTAGAGCTCCACGAAGGCACCTCAGAAGCAAAGCTAGCAGGGTGCGACATCCTCCGGACCCAGCTTACGAACCTCCGGATGAACAATGGCGAGAAGGTAGCGCAACTCCAAGCGAGGATTAAGGAGCTAATAACTCAACTAAGCAACCTTGGAGAAGAAGAAATGAACTGGGACTCGATCCGATACGCGCTCAACGCCTTCCCAAGAACTCCCGAGTGGGCCTCCTTAGTAGATGCGTACTACATCTCTAAGGACTTTGAGGTAAGTACTTTAGAAAATTTATTTTCAACTTTTGGACTTCATGAATCTCGGATTGCAGAGCCCAATAAAGTGGAGAAAACAAGTCAGAACATTGCCTTAAAGGCAAGAACAAATGATTCTGACGCCGAAGCCTCGATCGACCAATCAGAAGTGACACTACTGGTAAAGCGTTTCAATAAGTTTTTTTAATTCTAATAAATTTAGATCGTAGACAAAGAGGCAAGAGCGAAAGCGAAGAACGGTTCGTTGCTACAACTGTAACGAAGAAGGGCACATCAAAGATGACTGCCCAAACTTGAAGAAAAAGGAAAAAGTAAAGGAAAAGCGACAATCTTTCTCCAAATACAAGAACCTAAAAGCCACATGGTCAGACTCATCCTCCGAATCAGACGTCGAAGAATTCTCGAGGTTAGCACTAATGGCTAACCATCAGCTGGAAGAAGAGTCAAGCTCAGAAATGAGCATAGATGAAGGGGGAGGAATATCAGAAGAGGAAAGCTGCAGTGAAGGGGGAGCATCACCAAGTCAGGTAAATCATGTGCGTAATCTTACCCCTACTCAGTCCTTTCGCTTTATTAAATTCCTTTCTAAAGAGTTAGATAAATTAGAAAAGGAAAATGAACATTTGAAATTAGAAAATGCAAAATTGAAAGATGAAATTGAAAAAATGAAGACTGATGCATGTTTTAAAACAAATATTTTTCAAAAGTCAAAACTTAAGATTTATGGAAAATTAAACTGGTATGTTAAGATCATCAAGGTCAACTTAGAAAAATTCTCAAGAATTATATAACCCCTAAGTTTCTGATTAATCCAGTAGGAAGGAACCTCTATTGGGTTCCAAAAGTCTTATTAGAATAAAAACTTCCAGCAAGAAAATTAAAAATTAAAATTTCTTTATGAGGCTTTGTCTAAGGAAGTGGTTATTGCTACAATAACCAAGAAGGCCTAATGCCTCGTCACGACCTAGAAGCTGAAATATTGAAATAAAATGTTTAATTTCTGAAAAAGCATTAAAATTTGAATTAAATAATGCTTTGAAAGTTCTTCAAACACTTTCTGGAAAACTCTAAAAATTCATTTTTTTTAGAATTTTTTTTAAGAATATTCTAGAAATTCATATTCTCTTATTTTTACCCCGTTTTTGCTGTGATCAAAGGGGGAGAGATAGGTACAAGTTTAGGGGGAAAGAGAGTTTAAACTCTAAGTTTAAATATTCTCTTAACTAAATAGTTGAAATTTTATTTATTGCAAATTTATGCTTAACATGTTACTTAATTACCTTTTGTCTATTTTTAACCTAACTTGAACTTGGGTTGATGCACATCAAAAAGGGGGAGATTGTTGGACCCCGTGGTTGTTTTGATGTGATCAACCAAGTTGGTTAGATCGTGCTTTGTGTTTGATCCCTGTGTCTAAGTGTGCAGGAGCTTAGGAGCGCAGGAAGTCGAGCGGAAGACGCAGCTAGTGAGAAGGACGGCACGGGAAGGGAGCCGACGGGCTCGGTGCGTCCGAAGGATGAGAGAACTGCGGAAGAGTACATCGATGGGCGAGAAGAACATGCGCGGCGTTCGAGGGACGTTAAGCCGAGGAGGAAGGCTGCTCGAGGAGAAGGCCGCTCGAGGAGAAGGCCAAAAATTGGATTCGGATGAGCCCTATTTCGATTGGCCAGAATCACCCAAAAGATCGGAGCTTCAGAAGTCAAAGCGAAGGAAAAAGTGAGCTGGAATTCAAACTCAAGGCGCCTTCATCAAAGCTTGAAGGCGCCTTCGATGCTTGTTGGAGGCGCCTCGGACCTGGCCAAAGTGGCCGTTGAGCTTTCGGATAAAGTTTTATCCGCCCACTCGATGGAGGCGCCTTGGACCTCTATTGGAGGCGCCTTGAACATCCGAGATAGAATTTCCAGAGGCTATATAAAGGCCCCTGGAGCTAGGAATTATTCATCAATTGTTCAATCAACTCTGTATTCATTCCTAGCAATAGTTTTGAGCTGTTATAGTGTAAAAGGCTTCTTTGCCTTCAGTAAAGGAGACTTTTTTTAGTGCGCTTCTCTTTGCCCTGGACTAACAACCTTCTTGGTTATAGCCAGGTTAACTGTTGAGTCTCTATTTTATTTCTAGTTCTTTATTTTAGTTGTTTTATTATTACTATTGCATTTTTGAGTTGAAAGTATGAGGAGGGTATAGTTCCTTTTTCAGGCAATTCACCCCCCTCTTGCCGGCCTCCGCTGCAACAACAATACCTTACATAGTCGCTCTTTAAACAATCAATGCTAATAAAGTTATTACACTTTACTTAGCAGCTTTCCTGTTAAGTACACAACTGCTCTCCAAAAGACATCAATGTCTTGCTATTTACCCAGATTAAATCATTTACATTATTATGAATATCTCTAATTCCTCGTAATGATAATTATGTCCAGAGAATGTTCAGTATCTCTAATTAATACAATTATTTATAATCATATTTTAAGTATTCAACAAAATATATAACTGGCCGATCAGTGAATAAATGCCAAAGATATAAATCAATATTAATCTTTCTTTTTAGCAAGAATCTATTCATTCTAATCAGCTGTTTTCCTAATTATGCTCCATACACTGAATCATCCATAGCCATAGGATACATACTAAAGTAGTAGTTACTGGTTAGAAAATTAAGTGTCACGCCCCACAGGAGTCCCAGCCAGAGGAAAAATCTGGCAACATTTCCCCTATACACGTGGCAATCTAAATCATTTCTACATCCACAGATATACATCAGCCACACACGGATGAAATATATACACAACCATGCAGTTTATATTCAACCCACTCGGCTGTAACAACAAAAATACAATCACACAATTATATATATATCTAACAGTCCACTCGATTATACTAAAAAGAAGAACACAGTGGAAATACAACAGAAAACCATTACAAACCAAAAGAATAACTGCTAGTCGGCTAGACTTACACAACACAACAAACAATACAAAACACCACATCACAACACTCCGAAACCAAAATCAAAATTTTACATTTGCTAAGTAAACCAAAACATAGACCAAATAAAGTACAAATAAAAACCAGAAATAGGTCTTCGGATGTGACGTGAGAACCGACAGACAGGATACTCCAAGCGACTCCAAAATCTACCTGCTACCTGAAATAGAAATAGCTCAATAGTGTGAGTCCAACAACTCAGCGGATACCAGATAGACATGCATAATAAGATATAATTAACGGTAATCATCATGAATCAAACATGTATAATTCTTCCACATGATCGATTGCTTACCATTATTTTTGATAGCCAATCTCATATACCAATTAGACTAGAATTAACTAAACATCCCCCTTAAACAAATATGAAAATCCAAACCACTTACCCAAATCCGAAGACTTCGCTGTTGACTCACAACTAAGGATGATTGCTGACAGAAAGAGTGATCGACACTAGGTGTAGCTACTGTTGGGTTTTTCGGGTCGCGAAAACCGCTTTTTCGCGTTGCGGAAACCCCGAAACCCCGCCACAGGATCCGTGCGAAGAATAAAAACTTTTGAAAAACTACGAGCACGAGTTTACTAACCTATAGATCTACACTAGAACTATATGTTAAAGAGTTTTACCCTCGTAGCGTGCCCTTCGCGAGTCCCATTTGTCCAAGGAGATGCCGGATCTCAAGTTGTCAAGGTAGGCAACTCTCTATGCGTATCCACACGAAAAAATCGATGGAGGGAGAACCTTAGAGTGTGCTAGCACTCCAAGAAGGTCTCGGCAAGATGAGGAGAGGGAGAGCAAGAAGAAAGAGCAAGGAAGAAGATGGAATCAAAATTGCCTTGAATGAAAATGAATCCCATTCATTCCCCTTAGTGGCCGGCCACAACAATGTGTAACTCCTCTCATTAATGTGGTCGGCCACATTAAAGCAAAGGGAATTTGTAACCTCCATTAGCTGGCACACACATGTGTTAACTATGATGATGTGTCACATCATCATTGGCCACTTAATGCCAAGTCACAAATGATATGGCATAAAATCAAGTCAAACTTGACTCTTCCTCTTCCTCTCAAGTCAAGTCAAACTTGACTTAATCTCTCTCATGGTTGATCTAATCCAACCATTTAATTCAAGCCAATTTAATATAATGAATCTAATTCATTTAATTAAATTGATTCAATGAGTCATAATCTAAATTAGACTCATTGAACACATGAATCAACTTGAGTCCAACTCAATTAGCCCAATTAGGATTACTCTTAATCCAATTTGATTCATCACATGAATCTAATCCTCTTGGTTCATCATATGAACCTAATCTCCATCTAATTGTCCTTAGTGTGTGACCCTATAGGTTCTTGTAACGTTGGCAATGCCCATAAACCCATTTAAGAGCATAAGTAATGAGTGATATCTAGCAACACATCATTACTACCCAAGTTACAAGAATGTTGAGATCCAACATCACCTTGTGACTACTAATTGTGACTCCTCACAAAATATGACAAGTGTCCTTCTATCCTAGACATCTAGATTGATCAATGTGAGGCATAGACCGTGTCATCCTCTGACCAATCTAAATCTTGAACTCCAAGTAGACTCACTAAATCAAATGAGCTCAATATCTCATATTGACTCATTTGGGCATGGCCATGCACTTCGTGGTCTCACTCTATCAAGAATATTGATGTCGCTCCCGTCATATAGGAGGGATAGATCCCATTTACATCACTCACATCCCTCTACATAATTCGTTACATACCCAGTAATTGCCTTTATAGTCCACCCAGTTACGGGTGACGTTTGACGAAACCAAAGTACATAACTCCTTATGTAGGGATCCATGGTGACTTCAGGTCTAAGAACTAGTAGTCATACTAATAGCCACATGAGAAAGTATATGACACTCATATAACGATCCATGATACTTTCTCATGGCGGGTCATTCAGTATACATTCTCCAATGCATACCCATGTGTTAACTTGATATCTCTATATTCATGACTTGTGAGATCAAGTCATCGAGTTGACCTACATGCTAATCTTATTGCATTAACATTGTCCCTGAATGTTAATACTCGACTAGGAATGATTAAGAGTAGTGTTCCCTATATCATCTCACTATCGGTTCAACTAACCGATTGATATAGGTGAGAACCTTCTACTCAAGGACGCTATTATACTTATTTTATTTGGCACCAATAAAAGTAAGAATAATAACAAAAAACAAATACCTTTATTTATATAAGAATATGATACAACAAGTCCATAATACAATCATCAAATGATTGACTCTAGGATTCTAACTAACAATCTCCCACTAGCACTAGTGCCAATCAGTGTATGCTCTTAGCCCAAATGACCTAGTGTGACCATCATGCTTCCTCTGTGCCAAAGCCTTGGTCAAGGGATCTGCGATATTATCCTCTGTAGGTACTCTGCAAATCTTCACATCTCCTCTCTCGATAATCTCTCGAATGAGATGGAAGCGCCTTAGTATGTGTTTGGTCCGCTGGTGTGAGCGAGGTTCCTTCACCTGTGCTATAGCTCCATTGTTGTCACAATAGAGCTCAACAGGGTCAGCAATACTGGGAACCACCCCAAGTTCAGTGATGAACTTGCGGATCCAAACTGCCTCCTTTGCTGCCTCTGATACAGCAATGTACTCGGCCTTTGTCGTAGAATCAGCTATTGTGTCCTGCTTCGAACTCTTCCAGCTCACAGTACCACCATTTATGCAAAATACGAACCCTGACTGCGACCGATAATCATCCTGATTGGTCTGGAAGCTGACATCACTGTAACCCTTTACAACTAGCTCATCATTGCCTCAATATATCAAGAAATATTCTTTAGTTCTTCTCAAGTACTTAAGAATATTCTTGACCGCTATCCAGTGACTTTCACCTGGATCTGACTGGTATCTGCTCGTCATGCTCAAAGCATACGAGATATCAGGTCGAGTACATAGCATGGCGTATATGATAGATCCTATGGCTGAGGCATAAGAGATCTGATCCATGCGGTCTCCCTCCTCTCTAGAAGAGGGACCTTGAGTTTTCGAAAGACTCACGCCATATGACATCGGGAGAAATCCCTTCTTGGAGTTCTGTATGGCAAACCGAAGGAGTATCTTGTCAATATATGTACTCTGACTTAGGCCAAGCAATCTCTTAGATCTATATCCCTAGAATGCGGGATGTCTCACCTAAGTCCTTCATTGAGAAGCAACTCCCTACCCAGGTCTTGACAGACTGAAGCAAAGGGATGTCCTTCCCAATGAGTAGTATGTCATCCACATACAATATGAGGAAGACAACTATATCCCCTACAACCTTCTTGTAGACACAAGGCTCATCTTCATTCTTGATGAAACCAAACTGTTTGATTGCATCATCGAATCGAAGATTCTAGCTCCGAGAAGCTTGCTTTAGTCCATAAATGGACCTATGCAGCTTGCATACTCTGCTAGTATGTTGTGGATCTACAAAACCCTCAGGTTGTGTCATGTACACATCCTTGAGCAGGTTTCCATTTAGAAACGCGGTTTTGACATTCATTTGCCATATCTCATAGTCATGGTATGCTGCAATAGCAAGCATGATCAGAATGGACTTAAACATCGCTACTGGAGAAAAAGTTTCATCATATCAATACCATGAATCTGCTTGAAACATTTAGCTACCAAGCGACTCTTATAGATAAGTCCATCCATGTCAGTCTTTCTCTTAAAGACCCACTTACACCCAATGAGTTTTACCCCTTCAGGTGGATCAACCAAAGTCCATACTTGGTTGGTGTACATGGATTTCATCTCGGATCTCATGGCCTCTAGCCATTTCTCGGAATCTGGTCTCATCACAGCTTCTTGATAGGTGGTAGGCTCATCCTCTATGAGCACAACGTCATCATGGTCAGACAAGAGAAATGAGTATCTCTCAGGCTGATGAGGTACCCTATCAGACCTGCGAAGAGGTATGTCTACTTGAACTGGTTGTTGTTCCTCAACTCCTTGTGGAACAACATCATCCACAACACTTTGTGGTTCCAGTCCAACTTCCATCGAGGCTTCAGTGCTATTGTTCGCATCTTGTACTTCTTCAAGATCGAACGTGCTCCCACTAGTCTTTCTAGAAACAAAGTCCCTTTCTAGAAAGACCCCAGTCTTTGCCACAACTTCCTTGTGCTGACTGGAAATGTAGAAGTAATATCCCTTAGTTTCCTTGGGATATCCAATAAAGTAGCACTTGTCGGATTTGGGTCATAACTTGTCTGAGACTTGACGTCGAACGTAAGCCTCACAACCCCAAATCCTCATGAAAGACACCTGGGCATCTCTCCCAGTCCATATCATATATGGTGTCTTTATCACGGCATTTGATGGAACTCGGTTGAGTATAAAAACTGCCGTGTCTAGAGCATGGCCCCAAAGGAATGTCGAAAGATCTGTGTGACTCATCATAGATCGTACCATATCTAATAGGGTACGATTTCTCCTTTCGGATACACCATTCCACTGTGGTGTTCCAGGAGGAGTGAGTTGGGATAGAATCCCACACTCAGCTAGATAGTCACGAAACTCATGGCTAAGGTATTCTCCACCTCGATCTGATCGAAGTATCTTAATACTCTTGCCAAGCTGGTTCTGTACTTCATTCTTGAATTCTTTGAACTTTTCAAAGGATTCAGACTTATATGTCATCAAGTACACATAACCATATCTACTGAAGTCATCAGTAAATGTGATGAAGTACCTATAACCGCCTCTAGCAGCAACATTGAAAGGGCCACATACATCACTATGTATAAGTCCTAACAAATCAGTCGCTCTTTCACTGTGCCCACTAAAGGGAGTCTTAGTCATCTTGCCTAGTAGGCATGACTCGCACGTCTCATAAGATTCAAAATCAAATGAGTCCAGCAAACCATCCTTATGGAGCTGGGATAAGCGCTTGTCATTTATATGACCTAAGCGACAGTACCAGAGATAGGTTTGGTTTAGGTCATTTGACTTGAACCTCTTGGTATTTATGTTATAGATAGGGCTTTCAAGGTCTAGAATGTAGAGTCCGTTCATCAGAGGTGCACTACAATAGAACATATCTTTTAAATAAACAGAACAACATTTGTCCTTTATAATAAAAGAGAAACCTTTCTTGTCCAAACAAGAAATTAAAATTATGTTCTTAGTTAAAGCAGGCACATAACAACATTCATCTAATTCTAATACAAGCCCAAAGGGTAGAGATAGATGATAAGTTCCTACAGCAACAGCAATAACCCGTGCTCCATTGCCTATGCGTAGGTCCACCTCGCCCTTCGCCAATGCCCTGCTATTTCTCAGCGCCTGCACATTAGTACAAATGTGAGAAGCACATCCGGTATCTAATACCCATGATGAAGAAATAGATAGATTGACTTCTATAACATATATACCTGAAGTGGAAGTCTCACTTCGCTTTTTCTTAAGATCTTCCAAGTACACCTTGCAGTTCCTCTTCTAGTGCCCGGTCTGACCGCAGTGGAAGCAGGTAGCATCCTTGGCGACCCCTCCTTTAGGCTTCAGTGCCTTGCCTTTGCCCTTGGCTTGAGACTTTCCTTTGCCTTTGGGCTTGCCCTTGCCCTTGTGTTTTTGAACCATCAGAATAGAGTGGGGCTTTGCCTTCTTAAGGTTCAGCTCAGCAGTTCTTAACATGCTAAGCAGCTCGGGCAGTGACTTGTCAATTTCATTCATATTGTAGTTTAGAACGAATTGACTATAGCTATCCGGCAAGGATTGCAAGATCAGGTTAGTGGCCAGCTCTTGGCCAAGCGGGAATCCCAACCTCTGTAGGTTTTCTATGTACCCAATCATTTTGAGTGCATATGGGCCTACAGGAGCCCCATCTGACATCTTGCACTGAAATAGTGCCCTTGAGATCTCAAATCTCTCATGCCGCGCTTGTCCTTGATACAGTTGACGAAGATGTTCAACCATATCGTAAGCGTCCATCAACTCGTGTTGCTTCTGAAGCTCAGAGTTCATGGTCGCGAGCATTAGACAGGACACATCTAATGCATCATCTTGATGCTTCTTATAAGCATCTTTGTCAGCTCGCGGGGCATTGGCAGGTGGAGCCTCCGGAATGGGCTATTCCAGAACGTACAGTTTACGTTCCTGGGTGAGAACTATTCTCAAGTTCCTGTACCAGTCCAGGAAATTTGCTCTATTGAGCTTATCCTTCTCAAGGACAGAACGCAGGGAGAAAGAGTTCGTATTCAACGTCATGGTTATCTACAACAGAAAATGCAGAAAATAAATATCATATTCTTTTAAATCATTTAATTAGGCCTTTAACTAAATGATGCTCCCACTGAATTCTATAATTCATGTGGGACAAGATCCACATCATACTACGTCTTGAGTTAGCTTTGGCTAAATCGCCCAAGACTTAGTATGATCGGTAGGTAACGATTTACCAATTACATCTCTATGCAACTCTTGTTTATAGAATCATTATCCGTAGTTATATTAAAACTTGAGTTAGCTTTGGCTAATACGCCCAAGAATTAATATAAATGTGATTTATGTCCTATCTTTCCAACTGTTGGAAGAATGCCTATAGTTGTACTCGATCCAACCGAGTTAACTAGGAATACTCAATCTAATTGAGTTTGTACTCGCCCATGCGTTGATAAGTAGGACCAAGATTGTCCCTCCGTACCCTACCAAGATAATATGTGTTGCTCTGCTTTGGCAGATTCAACAACACATGTGATCGAGGTAGTGATAGGTATCACGACACGGTAGGCATTAGAGTTGATACGATTGAGATCTAATCTAATCGAGAGGGTGCATCTTGTACACGATTTAGATCTAATCTAATTGTTAGGCACTAATTAATTACTAATTATGCATCACATACACTCAAGCAATTAATTAAATTATTTGTGATTAGTCATGGCCCTACTACGATCTTCTCAAGCCAATGAGAAGATCAGATGGTCAACCTAAGGTCAACAGTTTCTCAAGCTCCTCCCTTTGACCACCTTGTGCTGCTCGCGCCCTCCTCATAACTCCGTCTCGAGTGGACCTTCCACGGCTCCAATTTTATACATTATAATTTTGAAACTCGAGTTACATTCGAGTCTAAACTAATTTTACAACAAGCATAAATGGAGAAAGGCATGACGCGCAGGTCGCGTATCAAATATACAGCACACACAATACAAATGACGGCGCGCAGGCCGTAATATGAATTACAACACAAATATACCAATCCAAATGGGTCTTTTTGGGACATGACTATCACAAATTATACATAATTCTAAATTATGTAATTTTCATAATTTTCTGTAATTTTAATACCAATTTTTACAATTTTTACGAGTAAAAATTCCCGGCGGTCCCTTTTAGCGGTTTTCGGGCGCAATCGCGGAACGAATCCCCTTGCGGGGTCAGGGGCAGCGCTCCTACCCACGATCTAACCATCGTGAGTATCCCTAAGCGATCCTACAACGCCTTAGCCCACTGTCCCAAAAAGTTTAGGGGCGAAACCTTGCCATTTCGGAAAAATCTTCTCGGTAGTCGAAGCCTACAAGTGTCGAAACACTTGTGCTTCGCTTCTACGAGAAAAATATCCATAAAAACCATAAAATACTTAAAATTACAGAATGTTAAAGAATCTATATTTTTCATAAAAACACAAACTAAACTCGTACAAGTCTTTGCACGTGGCTCTGATACGACTGTTGGGTTTTTCGAGCCGCGAAAATCACTTTTTCGCGTCGCGAAAACCCCGAAACCCCGCCACCGGATCCATGCGAAGAATAAAAACTTTCAAAAAACTATGAGTACGAGTTTACTAACCTATATATCTACACTAGAACTATATGTTAAAGAGTTTTACCCTCGTAGCGTGCCCTTCGCGAGTCCCGTTTGTCCAAGGAGAAGTCGGATCTCAAGTTGTCAAGGTAGACAACTCTCTATGCGTATCCACACGAAAAAATCGATGGAGGGAGAATCTTAGAGTGTGCTAGCACTCCAAGAAGGTCTCGGCAAGATGAGGAGAGGGAGAGCAAGAAGAAAGAGCAAGGAAGAAGATGGAATCAAAATTGCCTTGAATGACAATGAATCCCATTCATTCCCCTTAGTGGCCGGCCACAACAAAGTGTAACTCCTCTCATTAATGTGGCCGGCCACATTAAAGCAAAAGGAATTTGTAACCTCCATTAGGTGGCACACACATGTGTTAACTATGATGATGTGTCACATCATCATTGGCCACTTAATGCCAAGTCACAAATGATGTGGCATAAAATCAAGTCAAACTTAACTCTTCCTCTTCCTCTCAAGTCAAGTCAAACTTGACTTAACTCTCTCATGGTTGATATAATCCAACCATTTAATTCAAGCCAATTTAATATAATGAATCTAATTCATTTAATTAAATTGATTTAATGAGTCATAATCTAAATTAGACTCATTGAACACATGAATCAACTTGAGTCCAACTCAATTAGCCCAATTAGGATTACTCTTAATCCAATTTGATTCATCACATGAATCTCCTCCTCTTGGTTCATCATATGAACCTAATCTCCATCTAATTGTCCTTAGTGTGTGACCCTATAGGTTCTTGTAACGTTGGCAATGCCCCTAAACCCATTTAGGAGCATAAGTAATGAGCGGTATCTAGCAACACATCATTACTACCCAAGTTACAAGAATGTTGAGATCCAACATCACCTTGTGACTACTAATTGTGACTCCTCACAAAATATGACAAGTGTCCTTCTATCCTAGACATCTAGATTGATCAATGTGAGGCATAGACCGTGTCATCCTCTGACCAATCTAAATCTTGAACTCCAAGTAGACTCACTAAATCAAATGAGCTCAATATCTCATATTGACTCATTTGGGCATAACCATGCACTTCGTGGTCTCACTCTATCAAGAATATTGATGTCACTCCCATCATATAGGAGGGATAGATCTCATCTACATCACTCACATCCCTCTGCGTAATTCGTTACATACCCAGTAATCACCTTTATAGTCCACCCATTTACGGGTGACGTTTGACGAAACCAAAGTACATAACTCCTTATGTAGGGATCCATGGTGACTTCAAGTCTAAGGACTAGTAGTCATACTAATAGCCACATGAGAAAGTATATGACACTCATATAACTATCCATGATACTTTCTCATGGCGGGTCATTCAGTATACATTCTTCAATGCATACCCATGTGTCAACTTGATATCTCTATATCCATGACTTGTGAGACCAAGTCATCGAGTTGACCTACAAGCTAGTCTTATTGCATTAACATTGTCCCTGAATGTTAATACTCGACTAGGAATGATTAAGAGTAGTGTTCCCTATATCATCTCACTATCGATTCAACTAACCGATTGATATAGGTGAGAACCTTTTACTCAAGGACGCTATTATACTTAGTTTATTTGGCACTAATACAAGTAAGTATAATAACCAAAAACAAATGCCTTTATTTATATAAGAATATGATACAACAAGTCCATAATACAATCATCAAATGATTGGCTCTAGGGCTCTAACTAACAGCTACGGTAATCCAACCCAAACACCCCAAATCAGCGATCCATATATCAAATCCATTATCCGATTCATGTACCTAAATCATAACAAAAAGGAGTAGCTAACTAAATCAATTAATCAACCAAGTAATACACTTATGCTTAAATCAAGCCATCTACCTCAAATCTGTGCCAACGGATCCAATTCGAGACCATCTTCCGGCATCTAGGCAGTAGGCTATGCCACCAAGACTGATGGCAGCATTGGTGAGCAGGAATAGACAATCTTCTTGGAATGAAATGAAGGATGTAGAAGGTGCTGCAGTGGCTAGCTGTCGCCGTCGGCTGTGGTGGTCGGTAGTGACAAGAGGAGAAGGGAGAAGATAGGGAGAGGAAGTGGTGAGATCAGGGACTAGGGTACGACATGAAGGTTAGGGCACTGTTCAGCCGGTGTCCGTCGGGCAATGTAGCACTGGATGGCGTCGAAGCTCTAAGGTCGGCGGTGATGAAGAGAGGCAGAAGGAAAAGCTTGGGGAAAAGAGAGAAATCGCCGCTGCTCGGGCTGAGGAAAGGAAGGGGCGGTGTTGGGTGAGGCTAGGGCACGCGACAGAGAGGATTTGGGCGGCAGCGTGGGCTCAACGAGGAGGAAGATGAAGGTTTTGGCGAGATGAAGAGGAGAGGGAGGGAGTTCGGCGATGGGTCGGGGGAAAAACTTAGGGTGCGGTGAGGAGAAAAAAAATAATAAAAAGGAATAATAACAAAAATAAATATTTCCTCGTTTAAATGGGGTAGTTAAAACAATCTTTCCCTTAGTTTAATAATTTATCCCCTTAACGTATGTCATACAAGCTCCGAAAAATTTCCAGAAAATTTCTAAAAATTTTTAAAAATTTCCTTAATGTTATTCGTCCATTAACCATAATATTTTGTTTTGGTACGGTATTTTACATTAAGTAAATAGCTAAATAGTCACTTAGGGTAAATATTAAGATTAACTTATAATCCCAAGGTCTTATATAGTAAAGAAATAGGGATCCATTCTTGTACTACCCTTATTGTCGTTATAACACATGTGGTATGAATCACATGCTATGCTATTTTCTCTTTACCCAAAAGAGTGCATATTTTTCTCAAAATTTAACATTGTACATATTTTGATCTAGAATACCTAATGTCTAATCTTGAATTTAACATATGATTTCAAATCTGGCCTCGAGCAGGTAGTGGGTTCATTTTCTTTGATCATTATTAATATATAAATGATCTCATCTTAACACAATTATCAAGGCAGCATTAACTTATGGGTATGTCTCTATTCACAACTACATAAGTTATCTCATAAGTAATGGTCTTACCTCAATTTATACTTAACAAATAGAGATGATTGTCCATGTTAGTGGACCAATCTCAACTTGCTACATGCTCACTGAGACTTTTATTCAAATGTAACAAAGCCATTTACACTGAACATATCATGACATTTCATATATCCAATTATCTTTACAAAGTGTTACATTTTATGAAGTCCCAAAGACTTCACATATCCTTGAAATAACTTTGTAGTCAATGGCTTAGTAAAAAGATCTGCAAGCATAACACATGCAGGGATATACTTAAGAATTATCTATTTTTTTTATCAACAATATCCCTTACAAAATTATACTTAATTTTTATATACTTATCTTTGTTGTAATATTAGGGATCCTTGAAAAAAGCTATAACAGCTTGCCTATCATAGTACACTATAACAGGAATCTAACTGTCCTTACCAATCTTCAGATACTTCAAGAAACTTCTCAACCATACAGCTTCTTGAACAGCTACTGCATAAACCACATACTCAGCTTCCATTGTTGAAAACACTACATAAGCATATTTCTTGTTGTTCCATGAGATGGTGTCACCATTCAGCAAGAAGGTATAGCCAGATATGGATTTTTTATCATCAAGGTCTCCTACCCAATTTGCATTTGTGTAGCCCTTCAAGCTCATCTCAGATCCTTGGAAATAGAGACAATAATCTATTATCCCTTTGAGATATCTAAATGTTCTCTTCACCGTTTTCCAATGTCTTGATCCTAGGTTTTCTTGGAAATAACTAACTAAGCTAATAATATAGCTTATGTTAGGATGAGTACACAACATAGTGTACATCAAACTACCAAAGACATTGACATATGGTTTTTTTCTTCATTTTAGCTATTTCTTCAGAAGTCTTGAGATACATACTTTTGCTCAGAATAGTACCTCTCACTACAGATGTTTGTTCAATATTGCAATCTGACATATTGAATTGTTATAGCATCTTAGTGATATAAGCCTCTTGAGCTAAATCCAAAAGTCTTTTCAATCAATCTCTAATGATCTTTACTCCTAAGATGTACTCAGTTTCTCCCATATAAATTATGTCAAATTATGATGAAAGTCATGATTTGATTTCTATCACAAACTTCTTGTCATTTCCAGCTATTAGCATATCATCAATATATAATAATAAAATAACCAACTTTCCTCTCTTCTTTCTTAGGTAAACACAATGATCCTCATTGATCATTTCAAAATCATAAGATAACATGATTTCATTAAATCTTATCTTCTATTGTCTACGATTGCTTTAGCCCATATATAAACTTTTTAAGTTTACATACTTTATTCTCTATCCTTCAGCAATGTAATCTTCTGACTATGCCATATAGATTTTTTTGTCAAGATTAACATTAAGGAAAGCCATTTTTATATCCATCTAATATAATTCTAAGTCAAAATGTGCTACTATAACTAAGATGACATATACTGACACAAACTTCACAATAGAAATAAAATATCTCTTCAAAATCAATACCCTCCATTTGGGTATATCCTTTTGCAACCAGTCTAGCTTTGTATAAATTAATTACTCAATATACTTTTCTCTTAATTTTGAAAATCCACTTATTCCTAATATCCCTTTGGCCCGAAGGAAACTCGACTAAATCTCAAACTTTGATTATATGGGTATTCTTACTTTTATGGTAAGCATTTCTCTTGAAACTGCATCATTTGATCTCCTTATGTATATATAATATCATACACTATCTTCTTATACTCACTGAGTATTTTATACTCACTATCCTCGCTTTCTCTTTATTTCCAGGTTAGCAAGTAGAGGATGTGTCATGTTACTTAGAGGTCCTGGCTGTCATTCCCACATCACACTCAAGATCGTGTTTTTCACGTTGTTTCTATTGCTATTTTCATTCTGGTTTTCAGACTTAGTTGTGCAATAATTAATTTGATAGTGGTTTTCATTTTATGATGTGTTTTTATTTGGTTATGGTATCTATAGTTGAGTTAAGTCATATTGGTACGTAGTGGTGTTAGTTTCTATATTTTGTGGAGCGGATTGGGTAAATCCCTCCCTTGTGTATGTTTTCTATTGTTTGTTGTGGGATTGTGTGAATCCCTTTACCCTATTGTTGGTATGTTTATTTTTTATGCCTCCGCTATGTGGTTAGTATGATCTGTGGCTATGTATTTAGGTTTCAATTGTCATTGTTATGGAGGAGGTGTTGTCCAATTTTTGTCAGAAATGTACTCTTCAAGGGTGTAACATGACTAGATTCGGGCATCTCTCGTGCTACCTCATCTATTGATAAAAGGAACATTATCCTCCTCCTCTATTGCAAATAAAAGAATTGTCTTATCAACTTCACCTCTTGTTGGGAACTCACTTTCAAGAAAAGTAGCATCTCTTAACTATATTTCAAAGATAGTTTCATCTTGTTGCTCACTAATGAAGACATAATCCTTAGAAGTGTCCAAATACCTTATAAAGATATACTTCTTACCTTTGGGTCTTAATTTTCTATATTTATGAGTCTTATTATGAACATAGGTAGCTTACCTCCAAGGTCTCAGATTACTCAAATATGGTTTTCTACCTGTCCAACATTCATATGGAGTAGATAGTGTTGGTGCAATCGACCTCTAAGGTTTTAATGTCAGACAAATATGTTTAAGTATGTTAAGTATGGAGCTTGATCTAGGGAAGTCCTAGTTGTAGGCTAGGCAAGGGAAGTCCTAGTTGTAGGCTAGGCAAGGGAAATCTCGGTATATCGTGGAAGCTAGGTGGATAGGTTTGGAGGACCTGATCCCTGGGCAGCCGAATACTGAGGCAAGGGAAATCTTAGTATATCGTGGAAGCCAGGTGGATAGGTTTGGAGGACCTGATCCCTGGGTAGTCGAATACTGAGTCTTGGTGAGTGAAGCCAAGTGGTGAAAAACCTAGGGGGAGATAACCTTAGGTAACGAGAAGTCTTGGAGGGCACTGAGCAGGCAAAGTCCAAACATGTCTGGAGGACCATGTTTGGCATGTAAGTTGAGGTATGCAACTGGAGGAGCGACAGTGAGGTCATGCTCCTGAAAGGAACAACCTAAGGTCGCTGATTCAACTGAAGAAACTGGGAAGGTTTCTAAGTTGAGATCAAGACAGCCTTACTGTCTTATATTACTCATGCATTATTATATTATTGTGTTAACATCTGTTTTGCAAGATTTCTGTCTAACACTGTATTGTAGGATCGACTAGATCAGTCGACCAAACCGGAGGAACGGTCGACCGAACAAGGAGAGATCAAAGCAGTGATCAGATCACACCAGAACAGACCGAGTTTGATCAAGTCTTGATCGATCGATCGATAAGTGAGATCAGTCGACCAAACCATGATGATTCAGCACAGGCCAGTTCATCAGTATCGATCAGAAGCAAAAGGAAAAATAGTTGATCAATCGACCGAACCAATCAACATTAAAGCACCATTAAATGAGTATCTTGGCAAATCTCGACGAACAGGGAAGGAGCCTATTCGGCCGACGGAAATGTGGGATCGGTCGACCGAGCCCTTAATGAGCAATTAATGCAAAAGATAGATCTAGCGTCAGACTCCAGCCAGGAAGAAAGGGAGCTAGTTCGGTCGACCGAACAAAGGGATCGACCGACCGAACCTCAAAAACACTTATAAAAAGGGGCTCAAGTTTTGAGGCAAATATAACTTTTTTGATGATAAAAAGGCTCTCCTCTGCGCAAGTTGCTCGTACTGCAAGTTCACTTCAACTCTTCAAGCTATTCCATCCTGAAGTACCGACTGAGCTACAAATTCTACATTTTGTCAGTATATTAATTTTTAGCTTGCATTGTATTATTTCATTAGTAAATAGTAGGATTGTTACTATCTTGCTCATTTGTACGATCTGCTTCTTTCTGAGGATTTCGAAAAGAAGGGTTATAGTGGATTGTCCATCGGTGTGGTCAAGGATCACGGGCCTTCGAGTAGGAGTCGACCTAAACTCCGAACGAAGTAAATAAACTTGTCTTTCATTTTACTTTCCGTTGCATGATTCTATTTTCTAAAGAAAAAGAAAAGTTTTGAAAAACGCGATATTCCCCCCCCCCCCCCCCTATCGCACTCATCCGATCTAACAGATAGAACATATTTAGAAGACACTCGGTTAAGTATATAGGTTGCAGCTAATAATGCATCTCCCCAATAGGAAATTGAAAAATTATCATAAGTTATCATAGACCTAACCATATCTAGTAAATTTCAATTTCTTCTCTCAGCCAAGGATTGTTAGTTGTCTAATAATCCTTTTATCATTACACTTGTCTTGAACTAATAAGACCAATATTGTTAATTATAACAAGTAAATACTAATTAAATAATTAAGCTTAATTAAGAAATTACCTCCAAGAATTTTTTTAATTTTTTATAAATTTTAAAATAGTTATTTTATTGTTTATAGGGATAAACAAGTAAGAGGAAAGCCTGCTTTGTGAACCTATTTAAATGAAGAAATATTTATATTTCGAAATTAATTTTATTTTACTTTTGGAAATCCTAAAACCTTCGCCGACTCCTTTCCCTCTCCTATTCTTCTAGTACACTACTCTCTCCCTCACCCATGCCATGCTCACTCACACATTGCAACCGTCGCTACGTGTCGATGAAGGCTAAGGACAATCGCCCGACGCTATCACCCCCTTCGTATAAGGCCATATTAGCGATGCCGCAGCCACCGCCATTGCAAGGGTAGGGATGCATGTCTCCTCTCTGTCCCAATTCACCACCGCCCCTCTCTCGTGTCCTAGCTCTACCACGACCACCACTCGATGTCCCGCTGCTGTGTGACGACGTCATTGCTGCACGCCTCTGACGACATCATTGCTCGAATGCTCGAGCACCACAATCGATTGCTTGCTCCGATTCACTCCTGTCGGGAGCACGAGCCATCACTGCCAACCCTTCTTTGGCCAATCAAGGTGACTTTTACAATCCCCTCATGCCATAGTAATGACCACAACACCCAACCCATCGTCGACCACCACTAGTTGCTCTCCACCTCTACTACTGAAGTAGGGATGAGACACTGTCAAAGTGTCAATATACCACTGTCCTCGCTCGTGTGTCAACCACTGCATGATTTCACTATCACCAGAGACGGAGTCAAACCAAAGCCGCTCAGTTGGAGCAGTGAACAACTGCTGGTAGAAGATATAAGGTAACGATTTTATCTGGATAGTCACTCGACTTATCTAATTAATCATTGTTAGTATGATTTGGGTATATGAACAAGCTAATTGGATTGATTGGGTTTGATTAATTCATAAGGGGATTAGTGAAGAAGGAAGTGTTGGATCCTTGGCTTAAATGGATTAGTGCTCCTAAGTAGTTTAGTATTTGGTTTCATTACTTGATTAATGGTAGATCTAGGTTTTGATTGTGTTCTATGTTGTAGGATTTTAACACAAGACGAGCATTCCAACATGGAGACAATTCAGGACAATCTACAGTTAAAGGTGGGTACTTCTTACCCTATTTCTTTGGTACTTTATGTTGGAATCCCAATATTATTTTGATGTGATCAACCAAGTTACGTTAGGTTCTGTAGTGTTTTAACCTTGTGTCTAAGTGTGCAAGAGCTTAGGAACACAAGAAGTTGAGCAAAAGATGTAGTTAGTGAGAAGGACGGCACGGGAGAGTGCTAACAGGCTCGGTGCGTCCGAGGGACGAGGTGCTGTGGAAGAGTACGAGGATGGATGAGAAGGAAGCGCGCGGCGTTTCCGAGGGACAAGAAGCGGGAGCGGAAGGTTGCTTGGGAAGGTCGAAATTGAGTTTGGGTGAGCCTTATTTCGGTTGGCCGAAATTACCCAAGCGAGCGGAGCCGGAGCGGAAGACCCGAATTGAGACAAGCTGAACCAGAGCAGAAGGCCCGAACCGAAAAGGTCAACGGGGTAAACTTTGAGGTCCGGGCACCCGGATCCATTTCGGACGCCCAAAATGTGACTTTGACTAGATCACGTTTGACCATGATCCGTTGCGAAGGGGATAAAACTTTATCCACCTCCAGGCACCTGGAACCCATCCAAGCGCCCCCTACCAAGGCTATAAATGCAGCCTTGGTCCAGAAGCTTTTCAATCAACAAGCAATTGTAATACAACACTTGTGCGCTTTTCATTATTAGTTTAGCTTCTCATTTTGTCTTTCACTGATGTAAGAGACTTCTCCGCCTAAAGGAGATACGTAGTGCATTTACTTCCTTGGATTAACAACCTCCCCGGTTGTAATCAAGTAAAAGCTGTGAGCCTCTTCTTTTAGCTTATTTCTTTATTTCAATTTATGCAAGTGTTCTTTTAAAAGTCTGAGAAGGGTATTTATTTTTATATTGTGCAAGGCTACTCAACCCCCCTTCTGGCCGAACAACCGGGGTCCAACAAGTGGCATCAAAGTCAGGATGTTTCAGGAGGACTAACCGCCGATCAAAGCAAAGATGATGGCCGAACCAAGCAAATACCCGCCGAAGTTCGAGGGGGAGTTCACTAGCTGGAAAAAGCGAATGCAGGTATTTTTTAAAATTGATTTCGATTTACTTTTAATAATAGAATTCGGTTTTATAGCACCAGAAGGTAAAGAAAAATACTAATAGACGAAAAAAGAGCAGGCCGACTACGTGGCAAATGGCAAAGTAGAGTTCCATCTGCTGAGCGTCCTTCGCCACAATAAGTCAACCGGATCGACAACTATGACTCAGCAAAGGAGCTTTGGGAGAAGTTCTTTAAGCTACACGAAGGGACATTCGAAGCCAAGCTCGCGAGAAGGGACTTACTTCACAACCAGCTCACTAACCTGTGATTTGAAGAAGATGAAACGATTGCACACCTTCATTCAAGGATCAAGGAGCTCATCACCAGACTTTAGAATCTTATAGAAAAGGTAAGTAACCGAGATTCACTAAGGTACGCACTCAATGCATTCCATAGGAATACAAAATGGGCATCACTAGTAGATGCATTCTATATCTCTAAGGACTTAGAATCTATTATCTTAGAAGAATTATTTTCAACATTTGAAGTGCATGAATTGAGATGTGCAGGTATGAAGGAGCCAAAGCACAACATCGCCCTCAAGGTATCGAGAGATGAACATGAGTCAAAATCTTCTCTCGACAACGAGGAAATGGTAATGATGGTAAGATGCTTTAAAAAATTATTTAAATTAAGAAAATCTAACCATCCGCAGGGTAGAAAGAAAAGGACAATCAGATGCTATCACTACAATAAAGAAGGGCACGTCAAAGATAACTGCCCCAAACTAAGGAACAAGGACAAGAACAAAGGAAAGAAGCTTGTCCAAACAAACAAGTTAAAGACACTAAAAGCGACGTGGGATGATACATCGTCCTAATCGGAAGTCGAGGCCTTCTCCAGACTTACATTAATGGTAAGTCATCAAAATGAGGACTACAATTCAAGCTCATCCGAAATGAGTATCGAGAGCGTCGATGAAGGGGGAGCTACATCGAAAGAAAACAGCGGTTCAGGGGGAGCCACAGATAACGAGATCGACAAGGTAAGTCAGGTACGATATCTTCCTCCCGATAAATTATTTAAATTTGTTAAACTATTAACTAAAGATTGCTACAAATTAGAAAAAGAAATTAGAAATTTGAAAATAATTCTAGCAAAATCTTGTCCATTAGAAGAATTTGACAAAATAAAAGTAGAAAAAATGAGATTTTGTAAAAAGAAATAAATAACTTAAAAATTCATGCATGCTCATCTAATACAAGTTTTAGAAAATTCAATAATCTAAATTGGTATTTTAGATATCACAAGGGACAAATTAGAAATATTTCAAAGAAATATGTCCCTAAGAAATACCTAATTAATCCAGTTAGGTGGAACCTATGTTGGGTTCTGAAGTCTTGTTTAACTTGAACCTTAGTTTAGATTTAGCCCTTTCAGCAAGAAAATTAAACGTTTAATTTCTGTATGAGGCTTTGTCTAGAAGTGGTTGATGATCCAATAACCAAGAAAGCCTAGTGCCTCGCCACAGCCTGGAAGCCAAAATATTGAAATAAAATATTTAATTAATTAACTGATAAAACATTAAATTGGGATTAGTTAATGCTTTAAAAATAATTCTTACTTGGAAATGTCTCAAAAATATTTTGCAAAAATATCTAACTTAGATTTTTTTTCTTAGAAAATTTTTTTAGCTTGAATTATTTTTTTCTCTTAAAAAATTCTCAAAAATATTTTTTGCTTGTAAAAACTTAGCAAAATTTCTCAAAAAATATTTTTTGATTTAAATAGTTAGTCCAAAATATTTTTCTGCTTGAAATTTCTTACTTAGAAATTTTTACAAATTTTTCAGTATTATCAAAATTTTCAAAGTTTTCAAAATTTGATAAAGGTATTTCAAAAATTTTCTACCCTTAGATTTTTTCTTTATACCCCATTTTTATGTGATCAAAGGGGGAGAAGGAAAAGATTAAGTCTATGGGGAGATAGATTCAAATTTTTATTTTTGCACCTTATTGCAGAATTTATTATTTTAAATTTATGTCTCTTTACCCTAGCTTAACTTGAGTTGCTCATATCAAAAAGGGGGAGATTGTTGAAACCCCAAGGTTGTTTTGATGTGATCAACCAAGTTAGGTTAGGTCCTGTGGTGTTTTAACCTTGTGTCTAAATGTGCAGGAGATTAGAAACACAAGAAGTCGAGCAAAAGACGCAGCTAGCGAGAAGGCTAAAATTGTGTTCGAGTGAGCCTTATTTCGGTTGGTCAAAATCACCCAAGAGAGTAGAGTCGGAGAGGAAGACCCGGACCGAGGCAAGCTAAACCGGAGTAGAAGGCCCGGACAGAAAAGTTCAACAGGGTTGACTTTGAGGTTTGAGCGCTCGGATCCATTTCGGGCGCTCGAAACCCTTCCGGGCGCCTGGAATGTGAGTTTGATTGGATCACGTTTGACCACGATCCATTGTGAAGGGGATAAAACTTTATCTCCCTCCATGCGTCCCGACCAAGGCTATGAATGCAACCTTGGTCCAGAAGCTTTTCAATCAACAAGCACTAGTAATACAACACTTGCGCGCTCTTCATTGTTAGTTTAGCTTTTCATTTTGTGCTTTCACTGTTGTAAGAGGCTTCTCTGCCTAAAAGAGATACTTAGTACGTTTACTTTCTTGGATTAACAATCTCCCCAGTTGTAACCAAGTAAAAGCTGTGAGCCTATTCTTTTAGCTTATTTCTTTATTTTAATTTATGCAAGTGTTCTTTTAAAAGTTCGAGAAGGGTATTTGTTTTTATATTGTGCAGGGTTATTCAACACCCCTTCTAGCTGACCAACCGGTGTCCAATACTTTATCCTTAGTGCATGATTATTTATTGTTATATGTTGATTAGATAGTAGTTATTTACTTACCTTAGATCGACTCTATGTTGTTCTTGCGATCGATCTTTGTTGTTTGTCCTTATTTGTTTGTCGATATTGACATCTATACAGTCTCATTATTTTCATGCTCAAATTGGTTATATATATAGGATATACCAGACCATAGTGTAGTTGTAGACCCATGCTCGTGCATTTATGTCATAGTATCACTTATGCTCATGCCTACAGGTTAGCAATATCATGGGTATTATAGTTGAATATTTATATGAGTGCATATATGTTAGTGATACTATAGTATAGTTGTATACTTATATGAGTGCATGTATGTTAGTGAGACTATATCTATTTATATGGGATAGATATCTTATCCTAGCCAATTGATACGAGTATCCCACTAGGTTATTTTCTTCATACTAACATCTAGGACCACTTGATTTAGATCTCATTATTTTATTATATGCATGATGTTACTATGGAGTTAGTTGAGATATTATGACCAGATGACTAGTATTTTCTTGATGAGATTGGTTGACTAGTATTTTATGGATATGATTATTTATTATCTACCTATACATTAGTAAGATTATATCGTACTGTAGGATATCAAGTATCCTACTAGACCTTTGCTTGTTATGTAGGCTTATGCTTATATATTAGTAAGATTATATCATAATATAGGATATCAAGTATCCTACTAGACTCTTGGTGATTATTTAGACTCATGCCTATAAGCTAGTGAGGTTAGACCATAGGGTAGCTTGAAGAGAATTATCCTCAGATGGATTGTTACTACTTATTTTGTCATTATGACTTGGTTTATGTATATACCCTATCCGTCCATAGGACTATTTGTGGTAGAGTATTTTTCTACATATAGTATCCACTTATGCATCCGGTTTACCCATGGGACCATTCATGGTAGAGTGTTCTCCCATAGACAGTGACTGTTTACACACCCAGACTACTCATGGGACCATCCTTGATAGAGCGTTCTTCCGGAGTAAGTAGCTGAGGAGTTAGATAGCTACCTCATCATGTCCGCTCATTGGACCATCCGTGGTAGATCGTTCTCCTACGGATTGTGAATATTGATATACCCTGACCATTCATGAGACCCATTCGTGGTAGCATATTATTCTGCGTAGCCAGTGCTTGCTATATGCTGGTCATGTATTTGTTCGTGTAAGTTTGGAGGTACTATTTGTATACTCCCTATTTATGGGTTATACCAGGTTGAGTAAGTTAGTGAGTGTTATCTTATTGGTTATACTTTTGGTTAGCAAATGATTATATAGGTGCTCTTATGTTTGTAATAAGTATTTCAACTGAGACTGTATTTTCTTTGATCTCCTTATACCGTATTGATCATGCACTATCTGTCTTATGCCCGTTGAGTATTTTGTACTCACTACCCCTTGCTTTTCCTTTTATTTCCAGGTTAGCAAGTAGAGGATGTATCGTGTTACTCAGATGTCCTAGCTGCCAATCCCACATCACTTGAGATCGTGTTTTCCATATTATGTCTTGTTGCTTTGTTTTTACATTTTAGTTTTTCGTTCATGGATTTTAGTATTTTGGTGTATTTTTATATGTTGTATTAAGCTGTACTGGAACGTAGTCACTTTTAGTTTTCATATTGTTGGTGGATTATGTAAATCCCTCTATCCTCCGCTGTATTTGTTTTCAGCCATGTAGGCTATAGTTATTATAAGTGTACAACCTTGTGGTAATGTATTCAGGTTTCATATGTTGTCATAAGGGGGGAGATGTTGTCTATTTTTCGGTCATACATACCTTTGGGGCGTGACAAATATTCACTCCCATGGTCAGTGTATAAGGTTTTTAACTTACATTCCAATTGATTCTCAACTTTGTTTAAATAAAGTTTGAAGCAATATAATATTTCAAATTTATGAGAAATCAAATACACATGACCGAAACATATGAAGTCATCAATAAATGTAATGAAATAAGTGTTGGTGCCGATGCGGCCGGCAAAAGGGGGGGTGAATTGCCCTAAAATTATGGTTATACCTTTCTTGTTCTTTCAATTTAAGTTAGACAAGCACTTAATAAATAAAAAGAAAATACATATACGGGGCTACTGAGATTTACTTGGTTTGCAACCAGGAAGGTTGTTAATCTAAGGAAATGTAAGTACTAGCAAAGTCTCCTTCTTCGAGCAAAGTCGGAGGGCGGAGAAGGCCAGCACAGTGTTTGAAAGCATGAATTGTAAATACAAAAATAAAGTGAAAAATGAAGTACAGAAAGTGTTGTATCCTTAACTCCTAGGACCAAAACTCTATTTATAGCCTGCTGGTCGAATTTGATCTTGGCTGATGTGCCAACTCCGGGCTCCTTGAGTAGCTCTGAGGGCCTTGAGCAGGTTCGGGCGCCTTGAGAAAGTCTAGGTACCCCCAGCGGTGCACCTTATCTGCTTTGCAACATCTCTTCAATGGCTCAGTGATAAAATTTTATCCTCGCTTGGGTGCCAGGACTGGTTTGAGCGCCTAGAGTTTTGTTGATGTGGACTCCGAACGTTATCCTCACAACAATGGCTCATTAGAGCACCTCTGCTAGCCCAAGGTGGTCTAGGCACTCAGACCTGGTCCAAGCACCTGGAATCCAGGCGCTTGGACAAGTCAGCTTTATGTTGACTTGTTCGGCTGCTGCTCCAATCGCTTGGGTGATTCTCCGACCATCTAGAGTTAAGCTCACCCAAACACAACTCTAGCCTTCACCTCTAGCAATCTTTCACTTCAAATTCTTGTCCCTTAAAAGAGCTGCACGCATCCTTCTTATCCACCGGTGTACTCTTCCGTAGCATCTCGTTCCTCGGATGCACCGAGCCCGTCGACTCGCTTCACATGTCATCATTTTTGCTAGCTGTATTTTTCACTCGACTTCTTATATTCCTAAGTCTCTACACACTTAGATATAAGACATCAAATACACATGACCTAACTTAACTCAGTTGATCATATAAAAAATAACTGGGGTACTTACAATCTCTCCATTTTTGATGTGCACCAACCCGGGTAAAGATTAGGATTAAACAAAAATATAAAAAATTATTGGAATTAAGTACGAGTGAAATATTGCAAGTAAGTGCAAGTGAAATATTGCAATTAAGGAAAAACAAACACATTTCTCTCTTAACCCCTAACTTCCTCTCCCCATTTGATTACATCAAAAAATATGAGTATATCGAAAAAAATTTGAAAATTTTTCTAAGGGTGATTGCAATAGTGACTAAATTTGATAAAATTTTCTAAGAATTATTTTTTGAATAACCAAATTTTTTTAAAAAAATCAAATTTGTCAAAAATAATTTAAAAAATAATTTTTTATCTTTTAAAATTTCTAAAAAATTTATCATTGACAAAGAAAATTATTCAGATCAGTATTAAATTTTTCATTGAAAAAAATATTAATTTTAACTAAAATAAATAATTTTTGATAGAATATGTATTTTTGAAATAAAAATACTTAAAAAATAGATTTTGACTTAAAAAATTATTGAACATTTTTCTGAATATTTAAAATCTAGCCATTAGTTTTCAAAATATCAAAGTTTTCAAAAATTTAATGCTAAGAATTCTAAATATTAAAATTTCATATTTAGATAGAAAATTCATTAAAAATTATTTATTAGTTAAACAATCTTGAAATTTTTTATTTCTATAGAAAAAAGAAAGTTTTACCACATAAAAATTTGAAAAAAAAAATCAAATATAAAGTATAGAAAAGAAGTTTTGACAATAATACTACTAATTATCAATTATCTACTAGGTCAAAATAGATTTTGGAACGCAAAATAAGTTTTTACCTATTGGATGAACAAGATATTTTGTTAGAATATATTTTTATGTCATTTTCTAATTTGACCCTTATGAAATTTAAAATATCAGTTTAGTCCTTGAATATTTCTAAAATTCTAAATATTTGAACATACATAATTCTTTTTTTTTATTTTTATTTGTTCCTTTAATTTTTCATTTTTAATTTTTAGTTTATCAAAAATTTCTAAGGGGCGTGCATTCGCTAAAGTAGTTCTTAAGTCTAAAATTTTCCTTTTTAATTGTATGCTTTTCGTCCTTAGCTTACATAATGATCTAGAAAGCTTTTGTATACCTTCATATAACTGATTAAGAGGTAGGAGACATACAATAATTACCATGTCATCCTCGTAATTCGATGCTCCCCCATCATTACTGTTTTCTTTCGACATTTCTCCCCCTTCATCTATGCTCATCTCTGAGGTACTTTTGTTGTCTTTCTAGTGATTCGTCATTAGTGCTAGTCCGGTATACTCTTCAAGCTCATGCTCGAATGATGACTCATCCCACGTTGCTCTGAGGTTCTTGTGCTTAGTTTTATTTTATCCTTTATCCTTCTCTTTTATCTTATTCTTTAGTTTAGGACAATTATCTTTGATGAGACCTTTTTGACAGTTATAACATTAAACCTTTCTGTAAGTACCCCGGGATAGTTTTGATATGATCAATAAAGTCAAGTTAAGTCCTGTTATGTTTGATTCTTGTGTCTAAGTGTGTAGAAACTTAAGAACATAAGAAGTCGAGTGGAAGACACAACGGATAAGAAGAATGGCACGGGAAGGGAGTTAATGGGCTCGGTAGATCTGAGGGACGAGAAGCTGTGGAAGAGTACACCGGTGGATAAGAAAAATGTGTGCAACGTTCAAGGGACGAAAAGTCAGTTAGGAAGTCTGCTTGAGAAGAAGACTGGAATTGGGTGTGGGTGAGCTCAATTCCAGATAGCCGGAGAATCACCCAAGCGAGCACGGAGAAAAGATTGTTCGGATGAACAGTGCTCGAGGTGTCTCCAATAACTTTGAAGGCGTCTCGAGGTTTAGTAGTGAAGCTGCTATATACGAGACCCGAGGTGCCTCCATTGTTCTTAAGGGAACCTCAGATGAACAATATCAAAGGTGCCTTCAAGTACACTGAATGCGCCTCTAATGCGGCAGAGTCGTTAAGTGACCTTTGCTACGTGGATAAAAGTTTATCCAAATGAGGGTGCCTTGGATGTCCTTGAAGGTGCCTTTAAGCCACGTTAACCAATGGTAACATTATCCCAAGAGACTATAAAAAGCCCCTGGAGTTAGGAATTAAACAACTATAATTCATTCCTTATTTTTTTCTGAGCTTTCAAAGAGTGAAAGAAACTTCTTCACCTTCAACAAAAGAGATTTCTAGTGGAGCTATTTCAACACCTTAGGATTAACAACCACCTAACTTGTAACCAAGTAAAAATTATAGTTTCTTTTATTTTTATGTTGTTGTTTATTTTAATTAATTGTGCTTAACTAATCAAGTCCAAAGATCAAGAAAGTATTTAATTTTTTTCAAGCAATTCACCCCCCCCTCTTGTCGGCCTACCCGGACTAACAATTGATATCAGAATCCAACAGCCTCAAAAGGACTAATTGCCGACTAAAGTAACATGACAATGGCCGGACCAAGTATTTATCCACCCAAGTTTAAGGGGGAGTTCACACTCTAGGAATGTTGGATGGAAGTATTTGTTAAAACTAATTTTGAAATACTTTTAATAAACAAATATGATTTTGTAGCACCTAATGATCAACAAGGGACTAAAAAGAAGAATACCTATGGACTAAAAAGGAACAAGCTAATTTCATAGCAAACGAACAGGCAAAATTCCACCTCCTAAGCATGTTACCGCTGCAGGAAGTCAACAGAGTCGACACCTATGAATCGACAAAAGAACTCTAGGAGAAGTTCCTAGAGTTGCATAAAGGAACATCGGAAGTGAAACTCGCAAGATGAGATTTGCTCCAAAACAAACTCATCAACATTTGGTTAAAAGAAGGAGAGTCTGTCGCTTAAATGCACGCCAAACTGAAGGAGTTCATCACTAGACTTTTAATAATCAAATATGATTTTGTAGCACCTAAAGATCAACAAGGTGCTAAAAAGAATAATACCTATGGACTAAAAAGGAACAAGCTAATTTCATAGCAAACGGGCAGGCAAAATTCCACCTCCTAAGCATGCTACCACTGCAGGAAGTCAACAGAGTCGACACCTATGAATCGACAAAAGAACTCTGGGAGAAGTTCCTAGAGTTGCATAAAGGAACATCGGAAGCGAGACTCACAAGATGAGATTTGCTCCGAAACAAGCTCATCAACATTTGGTTAAAAGAAGGACAGTCTGTCGCTTAAATGCACGCCAAACTGAAGGAGTTCATCACTAGACTCACAAATCTTAGAAAAATGGTAAAAAATAGAGATTCATAAAGGTATGCATTGAATTTCTTTGCGAGAACACCCGAATGATCCTCAATAATTGATTCATATTATATTTCTAGGGATCTAGAAGTTCATTAGAAAGTTAATTTTCTACTTTAGAATTTCATAAATCTAGATGTGCAAAACTAAGGATTGTGCCAAATCAGAACATTGCCCTAAGGATAAAAATGGACAAACTAGACTCTGAAGCCTCTATCGATGAAGATGAAGCAGCCTTAATAGTAAGAAACTTTAATAAATATCTCAAATCTAACCAATTCAACAAGCTACAGGCTAGGAAACATGTGCAAAGAAAAAGGAAGATATGATGCTACAATTGCTAAGAAGAAGGGCACATCAAGGGTGACTACTCTAAACTAAAGAAGAAGGAGAAAAAAAAGACAAAGGGCCAAAATAAACGAAGTACAAGGACTTAAAAGCTACATGGGATGAATCATCATCCTCCGAGTCTAAGATTGAGGCCTATGCCAGACTGGCACTAATGGTGGACCATTAGAAGGGAGAAGAAAGTACCTCAGAAATGATCATCGACGAAGGGGGATAATTCTCGGAAGCAAGCATCAAAGAAGGGGGAGCATCGAATAATGAAGTCATCACGGTAAGTAAGATACGTTCCTGATCTCCTAAAGAGTTATTTCTGTAGGGATCTAGGGCACTAAATATGCTTAAGTGCAGTGGAAAATTAACTAGATCCTCTCTAGAAGATCCATGCGAAGGAGAAAATAATCATATACTAAGTTTTACATGAGAGGTATACCTTTGTTGCGTGCCCTTCGCAATCCCAACAACAACTTTTTCTTTGGATGCAGATCTCAGCGTGATCAAGCGTCCATGCCTCTACGGTATCCACACGAATACATCCTTCATTCGTCACATGAACGAAGCCTTCGGAGAAGAATCACCTTCATGGTGCTAGCCACTCATGGAGGTTCGGCCAAGAGCAAAATCCGCCCAAGGAGGAAGGAGGAAGAAGAGGGAAGATTAAGAGTCACACTTTTCATCTCTCTTTCTTCTCTTTTTTTTTTTGAAAAATTCATTCTAAAAATCTATTTATATTCATCCCATGAACACCAAGGGTTTTTGTCTTTTCGTATTCTTCTTAATGGGTTGGATTATTATATTAGATTAACCATTAATCCTATAACCCAATAAGTCTAACCCATTGAGTCTAACCCAGTAATCCAATGTATCTAATTCGGATTGGACTCAATCCAATGAGTGAGTTCATTTGAGTCTAACTCAATGAGTAACCCAAAAAGGCCTAATCATCTCATGATTGGCTTTTAGGGCTAATTACTAACAATTTCACTTTATTAAAATGCTTGCTAAAAATATGTTTAAATTAGAAAAAAAAATATAAAGTTATAATTAACCTTACTAAATGCATGCAAACTAGAAGATTTTCATAATTTAAAAATTAAAAATTAAAAGTATAAATAGAAATATTGAGAATAACTATACATGTCAAAATTTGAATATACTTCAAAATACAAAATTTAAGAATTATGAAGAGTTTACTTGGTATTTTAGATTTCACAAGCGTCAAATTAGAAAAATTCTTAGAAATTATATATCATCAAAAAATTTTATCAATCCAGTAGAAAATAATTTATTTTGAATACCAAAATTATTCTTGGCTCAATAAATTTATTTTTATGCATGTTAGAAAATTGATTTGCTTGATTTATTATTTTTGGTAAAATCAATTATTTTGTCAACTTTATGGTCATATTTTCTACTCAAAATTTTATCTATGTGAAATGAAAATATTATCTACTAACAATTTTTTTTTGGATTTTTTAACCATTAAGTTATTTTCTACAAATTTTTCAATAAAAATTGTATGTTTAAAATTTAAAATATTTTGCAGACTTATTATCAAAGAATTTTATTTTTTGCAATAAAACATGATGTTTTCTATCATAATAAATTTTTTTGATATTTTTGAATATATTTGAATTATTACATATTTGTTTCTAAAAAAAAGTTTTTATTATTAAAAATTTATTGCACATTATTTTTGAGAAATTTAAATTTTTATGGATAAACACTAAATTTTATATGTTCATAAAAATTATCATGATTTTTCTAAATCAAATTATATTTTTTAAGAATTTAATTGTTACAATGAATATTGCTACTTAAAAATATTATTCTGGTCAAAATCAATATTTATTTGTTATGAAAATTTTTTCACTGATCTAACTACCTTATGAAACAAGGAATTACCTAGTAAAATTGAGAAGTTTTTAAAAATTAGTTTTGAAAAAATGAGTTTACTGTTAATTCTATTCACATCCCCCTAGAATTGTTTTTTTCAAAATTTTAAAAACTATTTTTCTCTATTTTTTATATGATCAAAGGGGAAGAAATAGGGAGTAAGTTAAGGGAAAGTTTTTTTGTACTTAATTACAAATTTTGTTATAATTGAAAATTCATTTACTTTGTACCAATTATTTTATTTTGGGTTAAATCCTAATTTAACTTGGGTTGATGCACATCAAAAAGCGGGAAATTGTAAATACCCCGGGTTAGTTTTGATATAATTAACTGAGATCAAGTTAGGTCCTGTTGGTACCCCATGATAGTTTTGATGTGATCAACCAAGTCAGGTTAGGTCCTGTTGGTGTTTAACCCTGTGTCTAAGTGTGCAGGAGCTTAGGAGCACAGGAAGTCGAGCGAAAGACATGGCTAGTGAGAAGGATGGCACGGGAGAGAGCTGATGGGATCGGTGCGTCTGAAGAACGAGGTACTGCGAAAGAGTACACCGATAGACAAGAAGGATGCACATGGCGGTCTGAGGGACGAGAAGCCAGAGCGGAAGCCTGCTCGAGGAGAAGGTCGAAAAATAGGTTCCACCGGTGAGCCCTATTCCATATGACGACAATCACCCAGGCGATTGGAATAGTAGAAGAGCGAAAGGAGGCTGGAAATACTATTGGAGATGCCTTTATTGGGAATTGAAGGCGCCTCCAAGGCGTCAGGCCGGCGCCTCTGCACCTCACTATGGAAGGTGCCTTCCATGGCTAGAAGGCACCTTCGATGAACAGTACGAAGGTGCCTCCCAGCCTTATGGAAGGCGCCTTCGACCAAGCAAAAGTGAACGTTGGCGAGGATAAAACTTTATCCTTGCTTGCCTCATTGGAGGCGCCTTCCAGCCTTATGGAAGGCGCCTTCCAGCCACAGATAACTTTTTCAGGGGCTATAAAAATACCCCTGGACCTACGAAATAGGAAACAACTCTTGTAAGAGGCTTCTCCGCCTTCAAAGAAGGAGACTTTTTAGTGCACTTACCTACCTTGGATTAACAACCATCTAGGTTGTAACCAAGTAAATTTGTTAGCCTTTTTTAATTATTAGTTGTTCATTTCTGATCATTCTAATTGTGATATTGCTACTCATCTGAGTCGGAGAACGAGAAAGGTTCATATAATTTTTTTTGCAGGGCTATTCAACTCTCCCCCCTTTCTAGTCGGCCCCTGTTGAGACCAACAAATGATATCAAAATGAGGTTTGCTTCAGGAGGACTAATCGTCAAACGAAGCATACAAGATGGTCGGATCAAGCATCTACCCACTGAAGTTCGAGAGGATTTCACCAACTAGAAGAAGAAGATGGAGGTATTTTTCAAAACTGATTTTAATTTGCTTTTAATAATGGAATTTGATTTTGTAGCACCCGAAAGCTAAGAAAATGCCACTGGACCAAAAAGTAGCAAGCCGATTTCATGGCAAACAGCAAAGCAGAGTTCCATCTACTAAGCGTCTTACCATCATAAGAAGTCAACCAGATCGGAGCCTACGAGTCTGTAAAAGAGCTCTGGGAGAAATTCCTGGAACTACACGAAGGAACCTCAGAGGTGAAACTCGCAAGACAGGATCTGCTCAAAAACCATATCAACAACATCAAACTGGAAGAAGGTGAAATTGTTGCACACCTTCACTCAAGGATCAAGGAACTCATCACTGGACTCACGAATCTCGGAGAAAAGGTAAGTAATCGAGATTCACTAAGGTATGTTCTTAACGCATTCCTGAGAAATACTAAATGGGCATCATTAGTAGATGCTTATTATATATTTAATGATCTAGATTTAACTACTTTAGAAGAATTATTTTCAACTTTTGAAATCCATGAAACGAGATGTGCAGGTCCGAAAAAGGAGCATAACATTGCCTTAAAGGCAAAGATGGATGAATAAGACTCAGAATCTTCTCTCGATGATAGTGAAACAACACTGATGGTACATAAATTTAAAAAGTTATTTAAAACTAAAAGATTTAATCAAGTGCAGGGTAGAAAAAGAAGGATAAGATGCTACCACTGCAATGAATAAGGGCATTTGAAATATAACTACCCTAAATTAAAAGTCAAAGACAAGAGCAAGAACAAGAAGCTGACCCAAGTAAACAAGTACAAGAATATGAAAGCGATGCGGGATGTGTTGGGGTTCCAAGGTTGCAAACATAGTCCCACATTGAAAACACATGGGAAAGATCATGGGTTTATAAGAAAAAAGATATTTCCATTGGCATGAGGCCTTTTGGGGAGAGTCCAAGAGCAAAGCCATGAGGGCTCAGACCCAAAGTGGATAATAATATCATGCCATTGCGGAGATATCTAAATTTTTTATGATACAATAATTGGTATCAGAGTCCGGACTGTCAGAAGGTTTAACCGCCTACTGTGCACAAGCATTATGGTCTGATTGAGCTATGTGGGTACAATATTAATCTTGAATAAAGAAAGTGGGGGCTCCTATGTTCGGATCAAGAGGACCAGACACCATGCAGGAAGTCCTAGTTGCGACTAGGCAAGGAAGTCCTAGTAGGTCGGGTGGACCGAGGGGCAGGAAGACCTGGTAGGTCGAGGATCGAACGTGGGAAGCATGTGGTCCTTTGTTTGAGGGGGGATTGTTGGGGTTGCAAGGTTGCAAACATAGTCCCACATTGAAAACACATGGGAAGGCCTTTTGGGGAGAGCCCAAGAGCAAAGCCATGAGGGCCTAGGCCCAAAGTGGACAATATCATGCCATTGTGAAGATATCTAAATTCTTTTCGATCCAACAGGACGAAATGCCATTTGAATCAGAAATTAAAGCCATCTCCAGACTTGCTCTAGTGGCAAGCCACCAAGAATAAGGAGATGAAGCAAGCTCATCCTCAATGAGCATCGAAAGCATCGATGAAGGGGGGGGGGGGGGGGCGACATCGAAAGAAAACGGTACTTCAGGGGGAGCTTCGGATCATAGGATCAACAAGGTAAGTCAGGTACGATCTCTTCCTCCTAACAAATCATTTCAATTTATTAAATTATTAAAAAAAATTACTGTAAATTAGAAAAAGAAGTTAAGGAATTAAAATCAATACTAGCTAAATCTTGTCGATTAGAAGACTTTGATAAAATTAAAATTTAGAATGAAAAATTGTAAAAAGAGATAGAAACTTTAAAAAATCACACATGCTATATTCAATATATTAGAAAATATAGTGGGTTGAATTGGTACCTTAAATATCATAAGGGATAAATTAGAAAATTTTCAAAGAAATACGTACCTAAGAAATTCCTAGTTAACCCAGTTGGAAGAAATCTATTTTGGATTCCAAAATCATATTTAGATTAATTACTTTTTGACTTAAGGCTTTCAGAGAAAATTAAATATTGAATTTTCTTTAAGAGGCTTTGTCTATAAAGTGGTTGTTTTTCCAATATCTAAGAAGGCCTAGTGCCTCGCCACAGCTGGGAAGCCAATTATTGAAATAAGTATTTAATTGACTAACTGTTAAGCATTAAGAAGTTATAAAAATGCCTTAATTTTCTTTTTTATCAGTTAGAATTTTTTCTCTCTCTTAGACTTTTATATGAACCCCATTTTTAATGTGATCAAAAGGGGGAGTAGGGAAGAACAAGTCTAGAGGATACTTACAAATTTTTAGGTTAAAAAATCTTTTTACTTGGAATTTTTTTTTTGGTAAAAAGTTTTTTTTGTGTAAAATTTATTCTAGCAAATTTTACTCAGAAAAATTTTCTTACTTGCAAACTTTTTTCTAACTTACAAAAATAAGAAAGTTTTTTTTACCCTAACTTAACTTGGGTTTGATCACATCAAAAAAGGGGAGATTGTTGGTACCCCGTGGTAGTTTTGATATGATCAACCAAGTCAGGTTAGGTCCTATTAGTGTTTAACCCTGTGTCTATGTGTGTAGGAGCTTAGGAGCACAGGAAGTTGAGCAGAAGACGTGGCTAGCGAGAAGGATGGCACGGGAGAGAGCCGACAAGCTCAGTGTGTCTAAGAGATGAGGTGTTGCAGAAGAGTACATCGGCAAATGAGAAGGACACGCGTGGTGGTCCCAGGGACGAGAAGCCGGTGCGGAAGCCTGCTTGAGGAAAAGGTCAAAAAATGGGTCCGGGTGAGCCTTATTCCGAATGACGGCGATCACCCAGGTGATTGGAGCAGTAGAAGAGTGAAAGGAGGCTGGAAATACTGCTGGAGGCACCTTCAAAGGGAATTGAAGGTGCCTCCAAGGCATCTGCGCGGTGCCTCCGCGCCTCACTGTGGAAGGTGCCTTCGATGAATAGTATGGAAGTGCTTCCCAACCTTATGGAAGGTGCCTTCGACCAAGCAGAAATGAACGTTGGCAAGGATAAAACTTTATCCTCGCTTGCCTCACTGGAGGCACCTTCCAGCCCTATGGAAGGCGCCTTCCATCCACGGATAACTTTTCCCAAGGCTATAAAAAGACCCATGGACCTAAGAAATAGGAAACAACTCTTGTAATCATTTCCTAGCAATTGTCTGAGCTTTTCATGAGTGTAAGAGGTTTCTCCTCCTTCAAAGAAGGAGACTTTTAATGCACTTACCTGCCTTGGATTAACAACCATCTAGTTTGTAACCTAGTAAATTTGTTAGTTTCTTTTAATTATTAGTTGTTCATTTCTTATCATTCTAATTGTGATATTGCTACTAATCTGAGTTGGAGAATGAGAAAGGTTTGTCTAATTTTTTTTTTTGCAGAGCTATTCAACCCCCCCCCCCTTTTCTAGTCGGTCACTGTCGGGACCAACATGTCTTGTTGTGTTTGATCCTTATGTCTAAGTGTGCAGAAACTTAGAAACATAAGAAGTCGAGCGGAAGACGCAGTGAATGAGAAGTATGACAAGGGAAGGTAGCCGACGAGCTCGGTGCATTTGAGGGACAAGAAGCTGTGGAAGAGTACACTGGTGGACGAGAAGGACATGCACGACGTTCAAGGAACGAGAAACCAGGGAGGATGCCTGCTCGAGGAGAAGATTAGAGTTGGATTTAGGTGAGCTCAATTTTAGATAATTGAAACATCGCCCAAATGAGTAAGGAGAAAAGACTGTTCGATGAACAATGCTCGAGGCACCTCCAATGACTTTGAAGGAACCTCGAGCTTTAGCAGCGAAGTTGCTATATACGGGACCCGAGGCACCTCTAGTGTGCTTGAGGGCACCTCAAATGAAGAGTATCGAAGGCACCTTCAAGAACATTGAAGGCATCTTAGACGCGGCAGAGCCGTTAAGTGACCGTTGCTACATGAGTTTATCCAATTAAGGACGCCTCGGATGTCCTTGAAGGTGCCTTCGAGCCATGTTAGCCAATGGTAACATCATCCTACGAGGCTATAAAAAGCCCCTAGAGCTAAATTTAAAAAATAACTTCTGTAACTCATTCCTAATCTTTTTCTGAGCTTTCAAAGAATGTAAGACATTGTTCCCGTAATATCGGCAAGAGGGGAGGGGGGGGAGGGGGGGTGAATTGCTTGCAAAATAGAAATAACCCCTTTCTTGTTCTTTTAACTTAGTTAGACAGCACAATTAAAATAAAGTAGAAATAAACTGAACAATTAAAGAAAGTAAGATGGTTGTTTACTTAGTTACAATTTAGGTGGTTCTTAATCCAAGGAATTGAAGAATGCTCCACTAGAAGTTACTTCTTTATTAAAGGCGAAGAATCCTCTTACATACTTTCTAAGCTCAGAAATCACTAGAAAATTGAATACAATTGTTGTAGTTCAGTTATTGTTTAATTCCTTGATCCAGGCATTTTTTTTATAACTCTTGGAAAATGTTATCCGTAGATTGAAGGCGCCTTCAAGGTGGTCTAAGGTGCCTTCAATGAGACAGGTTTTATCGACAAAGATAAAACTTTATCTTCAGATAACGGTCATCTGAAGGCACCTTAAAGGTGCTCGAAGGTGCCTTCCATGAGAGCTCGAAGGCACCTTCTATTAGCTTGAAGGTACCTTCCTTCATTAGCTGCTGGCAGACTCCAACAGTTTTGTATGGGTGATTTCAGCCATCCAGAATTAGGCTAACCAAACCCATCTTCCGGCATTCTCCTCGAGAAAACTTTTGCTCCAACTTCTTGTCCCTCAGAAGCATCATGCGTGCCTTTCTCATTTGCCAGTGTACTCCCCCACAGCTTTTCATCTCTCGGATGCACTGAACCAGTTGGCTCCTTTCCTGTGCCATCCTTCTCGTCCGCTGAATCTTCCGCTCGACTTCTTGTGCTCCTAAGTTCTTGCACACTTAGACATAAGGTATTAAACAAAAACAAGACCTAATTTAACTTGGTTGACCACATCAAAACTACCATGGGGTACTTACATAAGAGATTTCTCCACCTTCAATAAAGGAGATTTCTAGTGGAGCTATTTCAAGGTCTTGGATTAACAACCACCTAGGCTGTAACCAAGTAAAAACTATACCCTCTTTTATTTTATGTTGTTGTTTATTTTAATTAATTGTGCTTAACTAATCAAGTCCAAAGATTGAGAAAGGATTTAATTTTTTTAGGAAATTCACCTCCCATTGTCGTCCTACGCAAACCAACACTTTCTTCTTTCCCTTATTAGCTTTTTGGCTTAAGACTTGTTGAACTTATTAGTTTTAAAGAACTTTTAAATTTTTCTTACCATGAATGCTTCTTCATCTTCATTGAGGGATGATTCTGAGTCTGGTTCATCCTTTCTGGCTTGTAGTGCTAGGTTTTAATTTGTCTCCGTTTCTTTTGTAACTCTTGCACATATAGACTCATGTAATACTTGTTAGTTTTAAAGAACTTTGAAATTTTTCTTACCATGAATGCTTCTTCATCTTCGTTGAGGGATGATTCTAAGTCTGGTTCATCCTTTCTGGCTTGTAGTGCTAGGTTATAATTTATCTCCATTTCTTTTGTAACTCTTGCACATATAGACTCATGTAATTCAAAAGTCAAGAATAGTGCTTCTTGAGTAGGCCAAAAAGTCGAGAATACTTGTTGCGATATGTCCTATGCGGTGTGTGTTAAAAACACATTTTATAAACATGCACAACGGAAGACTTAACGATAAATAAACTAATTTATTACATCACACACACCATACGCATGTAAGATACAATTATGCAAACAAGATCATAAAATAAAATGAAATTGTATAATAATTATTCTAGGTATACCTTACAGATGACATGTAACGAGAAGGGCATCAACCTTTTGTGATGCTATCGAACCTTGCCTCTATTCGTATCCACGCCGAGCTCTTCAAGATAATTCTAAGAGAATAAGATGGCTCACAGCAACAAGAGGAGAACCTCTTGTTGTGGTCGGCGGTAAAAGAGAGGGAGAGGAAGAGAGAGGTATTGGTTTAGGTTTCCAAAACCTAATCAAACCAATAATAAATTATCTATTAATTCTCTCTTAACCATATCAATATATGACTTCTTTAATGATTTGGATTAGAAAATCCAAATCTAACCCATTATGCCAAAAATTAGCTCATTAATCCCTTGCTTTGGTTCACAACTAAATCAAGTTGGTTCATGGTTAAACTAAATTGGTTCATGACTGAACCAAATAGGGTCCAACTTTTTCATAAGATATATGGGCCATCCATGCTTCCGTTCTAACAAATATTGTCATATTTATCTTATGTATGGTCTAACCAAATATTTATCTCTTGATCTGAGAATCTTATTCTCTAACTTATTTTATGTTTTTTAAAGACTCATAATGTGTGTGACCCAATAGGTTCCCAATTTATCTTGGTCATCTATAATTAATTACTTAATTATGGAATGAATATGAGTGACACCTAGTAGTATATGATGATCCCTAATTAACTGAAAAATCATAGTTGATCTCAGAACTAATTCTGAACCCTTCAACAACTATAATGAGTTCCTCGTTTCTTTCGCTCATCTTATACCCACTTGGTTCAGAACATAGTCTATGTGTCTACCCCTACTACGCTGACTACGTCACACCTAGTCCAAATAATACTTCCTCGTTCTGTGGATTCAAATTACTCATACATGTGTACAAGAGTCACATACTCTTAAGATGTAATGCTTTGGTAAAGACTTTGAGTAATAATCCTAACGAGTGGTCATAGGGTATACGTCCCCTCGCAAGGAGCGGTGAATTCTCTGTAGGCTATCCAAACACCTTTTATCATTTCGACTTATACCCAATCATCTCGAGCCCACACCTCCAAGAGATGTTTGCTTAAGATGTTAAAGTATAAGCCTTCATAACCAAGATGACTTGTATACCTCAATTCGAAGGAAACTTACACTCGAAATGCAGTAAAAACTTCACAAACACATCCATATATATAGAAAATTATATGAAGTCTTACAACAAGTCACTCCAATAAACTAGTTTCCATAACTAGCATCCACGTTTAACCTTCGACATCCCAATGTCTCCAGCTAGTGAGAAATAGTTATTTGGTCGAACCAAAGAGTTTAACCCGTGTTAATCTTACAAAATTGATGATGTCCGAATGCACCAATTTGATGACTAGGGAAATTCCAATACATTCATAATTACACATGTAGAGATAATCACAAGTTATGATCCAATCACAAATTCTCTGATGTTATGAATTGTATTAAGGGCATTCAATAAATGAGTTTAAAATTATTCAAACATATAATATACACTCAAATAATAAATCTATATTTATCAAATAAATAGTAAAATCATATGATGATTACCTTAGGATATCCCTCAAAATCTAACAGTACTTACCTCCAACTCCTTAGAGATGTAGTATGCATCAACTAAGGGCGACCACCCTTGTGTTCTCAGAAAAGCGTTGAGCGCATACCGAATTGAGTCTCAATTCATTATGGATTCTCCAAGGTTGTTGAGTTGGGTGATCAGTTCTTTAATCTTTACATGGAGTTGATCCACCTTCTCTACCTTGTTTATCTAGAGATTTTTTAGCTGATTTCGGAGGACGTCCCATCTCGCTAGCTTGGCTTCCGAGGTGCCTTCATGGAGCTCTAGGAATTTCTCCCAGAGATCTTTGGCAGGGTTGTAAGAGTCGATTCAGTTGACTTCTTGAGGTGGCAATATATTTAGTAGATGGAATTCTACTTTGTCATTGGCTACAAAGTCAACCTGCTGCTTTTTATTCCAGAGGTGTTCCCCTTTTTGTTCTCCATTTTTATCCCTGAGTACTTCAAAACCATTTTTTAAAGTTAGAAATATATCGAAATCAGTTCTAAAGTATACCTCCATTTTACGCTTCCAAAGCATAAATTCTCCTTCAAACTTGGGTGGTTGAATGTTGGATTTGACCATTGTTTTCTTGCTTTAGATAGCGGTTAGTCCTTCTAGAGTGGTCCGAACTCTGTTACTAATTGTTAGTCCCGGTGTAGTCGGTAAGAGGGGGGATATTGCCTTGAAATTATGATTATACCCTTTTTATTCTTTCGACTTGAGTTAGATAAACACTTAATAAATAAAAAGAAAATATGTATAAATAAATATGAGTCTATCGAGATTTACTTAGTTTACAACCAGAAAGGTTGCTACTCCAATATAATGTAAGTACTAGTAAAGTCTCCTTCTTTGAGCAAAGTCAGAGGCGGAGAAGTCCTATATAGCGTTTGAAAGCACGAATTGTAGATACAAAAAAACAAAGTAGAAAATAAAGTATAGAAAGTGTTGTATCATTAACTCCTAGGATCAGAGCTCTATTTATAGCCTATTGGTAGAATTTGACCATTGGTTGACATGGTAGCTCCGAGCGCCTGGAGAAGGTCTGGGCACCCCCAGCAGTGCACCTTATCTGCTTCATAACGGCTCAGTGATAAAACTTTATCCTCACATGAGCGCCTAGACCAATCCGGGCACTTGGAATTTTGCTAACGTGTACAGGTACCTGGACTTGGTCCAAGCACCTGGACAAGTCAACTTCATGTTGACTTGTCCGGCTGCTGCTCCAATCACTTACGTGATTCTCCAGTTATCCAAAGTTGAGATCACCCGAATCTAACTCCGACCTTCTCCTCAAGCAGTCTTTTGCTCTGGCTTCTCGTCCCTCGGAAGCGCCATGCGCTTCCTTCTTATCCGCCGATGTACTCTTCCACAGCACCTTGTCTCTCAAATACATTGAGCCAGTCGAGGGGCTTCTCGTGCCATCCTTTTCGCTAGCTACTTCTTCTGCTTGACTTCTTGTGTTCCTAAGATCCTGCACACTCAGACATAAGGTATCAAATACATAGGGCCTAATTTAACCTGATTGATCACATCAAAATTAATCCGGGATACTTATAATAGGAACCTCCATGTCTAGCCTTCATATTCATCAGACCACAAATATCCAAATGAATTAATTACATTTGTGATTTAGATATAATATCCTTACAAAATGATTTCCAAGTTACTTGTCTAGCAAGACAATGTTTACATATAGACAAGTTAATCTTAGCATGAGTGGTAAATATACTCTCTTTAGCTAATCTATTCATTCGTTCTTATCCAATATGTTCAAGTTTAGCATGCCAAATTTCATCATTAATATCAGCATTACTAGTAGAAGCAATGGTTAATACCATAATTAATATTAGGTTCTACATCAAGAACTATGAAACTATTTGTTACATAACTACACCTGAACAAGATGACTTGTAACACCCGGACAAGTCAACTATTGTCGGAGAACAAGATGACTAGTAGATACAAAAAAACAAATTAGAAAATAAAGAATTGACTATTTGTATCATTAACTTCTAGGATCAGAGCTCTATTTATAGCCTATTGGTAGAATTTGACCATTAGTTGACATGGTAGCTCTGAGCGCCTGGAGAAGGTCTGGGTGCCCCCAGCAGTGCACCTTATTTGCTTCATAATGGCTCAGTGATAAAACCTTATCCTCACACGAGTGCCTAGACCAATCCGGGCACTTGAAATTTTGCTAACGTGTACAGGTGCCTGGACTTGGTCCAAGCACCTAGACAAGTCAACTTCATGTTGACTTGTCGGGCTGCTGCTCCAATCACTTCATAGTCCACAAATTAACTTTTTCAATAAATTCCACACATTGATTGAAAAAGTTTATACAATAACCCAAATCAAGATGACTAGTAACAAAAATCAAATTTTGTGGAATCTCAGGAATATAAAGGACATCATGTAAAAACAAGGCACATCCACTACGTAGGTTTAGTTTGCAAATGTCAACTCCTTTGACTGCGTTATTTCCCATATATATCAATTTATTGTCAGTTGGTACCTGATGATACTCCACGTATGTAGCTTGATCATGAACTACATAATTCGTTGCTCATAATCTATAATCCACAAAAGATGAGAATTAGCTAACAACACATAACTAGCAACATAATGGTCATAAAAAGAAGTTAAATATGGATCTACCTTTTTTGGTTTAGTATAATCCCAAGCAAAGTGGCCCTTCTTGCCACAGTTATAGCAAGATGACTTGCTTTTAGGTTTTTTCCATACTACTTTCCTTTAAGATTCTTCTTGATTAGGCCTTGCCCAACAACACCGACTTCTTTTTCTTTTCCCTTTTCTTTTTTGAACCATCTTTTCTTATTTTTTGGATCCAAATACTCTAACAGAACCTTCAACTATAAAAGTTTGTCTAGAAATCCTTACAGATTCAATTCTCTCCTCAAGTTCAACATGACCTGAGACATCAGTGAAAGCCTTGATACTTTCACTATGTGTAAGATTCTATTTCATCATTTTCTAATAATCAGGAAGGGAATAGATTACTATCTAAACCTGTTATTCATCAGTTAACTTATGACCAACAGTCTTTAGCTCTCAAATCACATTCATCATTTCCCTCAAATGTTGGGTCATGGTAACATTCAAGAGTTTTTTGTAACTGTCAAACTTTATTGTTAGCTAACGAAGCGTGCTCATGCTAACTCTACTGTACTTTTCTCTTAAGGCAACCTAGATTGCATGAATAGATGGTAATGACTTATACTCAAATATTAGTTCATCTACTATTAAACTAATCAATATTCCCTTAGCAGTATAATTTTTTTTCCATGTCTTATAGGCATCAAGGTCACGTTTATGCTGTGTTGTAAAATCATAAGTAGATTCTTCCATAAATTGATTTACAGCTTCTAGAACTTCTAGTTCTTCAAGAACATAATGTATCTTAAGGTGCCAAATTTTGTAGTTATCCCCATATAATTTCTCTTATTGAGTTCAGCCATTATATTATTAGTTGCTATGATTTAATATAAATAAATACATTATTTAGTATTCAGTATAATTCATATGCATACAATTTATGATTGAATCAATGTTAATTTGAGTTGGTTTACAAAATAAAATGGTAACTACGTTTGCACTCATCAGTCATATAATTCAATCAAATCAATATTGATCAATTTTATTACACACATCCCAACAAATAAACTAATCATTAAATGAACTAATCATTAGATTAAATATGAACTAATTATTTTTAAGTTTGTTAACACATAACATAACTTTTCATAAAATAATTTTGTTCGTACATAATGACAGAAACTATAACATGACTCACATAAACTAAACGAGCTTATTACTATTCGTACATAACAACAGTAATAACAATAGAACTCTAATAAAATATATAAAATAATACCACTCTCACTGGGACAGACACTAATGCAGTAGCCAATATTATCCCTTTCAACCTAAACTCATTTGAGACAATCTCAGGTAGGATAGCTACAGGATTCTCCATTTAGTTCATGTTTGGATCCTCTTCTGGATCCTCCTCAACCTCTTCAGGGTCCTCTTGATCCACATGATGAAGTAGTTCTACACACAACTTTGCTTATAAGATACACCCTTTAGAGATCCCTCATAATTGGTGTGCTACTATAATGAGGTGTATTGGTAGCGATATACCAAAGCCCAGATTCTATATTATCCAGGGTTGGAAACTCATCTTATTCAAATTTACAAAGCAATTGATAAAGTCGTCCAATATGTCCTTGGAGTCCATGAACTAGGTCAAACTTCATCTTCTCAATCTGCTCTCTTAGCTCGTTCAATCGCACGTCACAATGGGTCATGGTGTATACCATTTTTGGCATCTAGAATTAAAAAATAATAATGTCAATAAAACTGACAAATCAGTAACAAAATCGGTTCATTTCAATTCACATATATACATAGAAAATATACAGAATCCATAAGCAAATAAGAAAAAAAGTAATTTTCTTTATTTTAGGAGCTCCAGTGGGCTAGCACACTAGACTGGTTGATTAGAAAATTAAACCCTGAACTTAGTCCATTGTCCTTATTAGAACTAATCTAATTGCATAGGGATGCCTTACTTATGTCATTCTTATTTAACCTAAGCTCATTTAACTAATTTTGACCTATTAGCCAATCTAACTCAATATTTTGATCACATCTAGCCCATTAAAACAAATATGGCTTATTTGATCAAATCTGGAAAGATCCAACCTAATAAATCAAACTGACTCAATTTTATAATTGGCCTAGACCCATTTAACCAAATCAACCCAAAATGATCTTGGTTTAGATCAAACTAGTCTGGTTAATATAACTAATAATTTAAACTTAAAAAATAATAATTCCAGTTAGTCTCACTGACTATTTCTGCGGGTGACCAACTCAGCCCCACGGAAGTTTTCCACCGGCCACTAGGATAAATCGGGAAGTGCACGCGGAGACCAGCCCAGAAGCCCAGCATCGTCCTTTGGTTGCTCCCCCATTTGGAAAAAAAAATTCTACAAATACGTCATAGCTAGGGTTCGAAGTGCAAGTACCTGAATAACAACCTGAATATCTTACCATGACACCTCCCTAAGACAACTAATAATTTAAACTAGATTGTTGTCTAATTAGATCAAAATTATCTCATTAAACCAATCCAATCTGTCTGATTCAATGAACAGATCGCGTTTAAATCAAACCGTTGTTTAAACTCAATCCAATTAATTTCCAACATGTTGTCATTAATTAAAAACAATGTATTAATTAATAAAAAAAAAGTGAGCGTTTTCTCATACAAACGTATAAAAAAAATATTATTTTTTTTTTAAATACGAAACCTAGGGTGTGTTTGGTATGCGTATTTTTCATTTTCATTTTTTGAAAAATGTGTATTTTCTGAAAAATAATATTTGGTTTATATTTTTCGTGTCTGTTTTCTAATAAAATAGATAACGTTTTCTAGAAAAATAGATAATGATAAAAAATTATTTTTTATTTTCTAGAAAATATATATTTTTTAAAAAATAAAAATGAAAAGTAGCGTACCAAATGCATCCTAATATGCTTCGTTTGTATTTCACAGTGTCACCCGCCACCACATGATCCCCACCCCGCGCAGCACGCCGCCTCAACGGCAACCTCGAACGTGCCAGCTGTAGCGCTGCTCATTGTTGGCCTCCACCGGCGCTCTCCGGCCATAGAAGCCGATCACCAGCAGCACCCGAGACAGTCCAACGACTGAGAGAACTCGACGTGACGTGGCTCTTGTGCTAGCATCCTTCTGATGTCACGCGGTCGCTGATACTCCTCTGCCGTGACACAGTTGCCGGCGATAGGAGCACAGGACCGCGTCGGTCATGGCTCACAATAAAGTCTTTAGCCTGGGGACAATGGTAGATCGCAATAAATTTCGCAATCTTTCCCACGATGTCTTCTTAGAGGCACGTTTCGTTCTTTGATGAATTTCAAAATTTTCTACAACGAAATCGCATCACTGAAAGATTTTCATGCACTTTTCAAAAGAGATTTCATATATGCATGCAATCGAATAATTCTTCTGAAGCATTTCACAAATGCATGTAATCAAATAATTCTTTTGTTCACACTGTATCATTTTAATCTACAGCCATTGAGATTGTAAATTTGAACATGCATTTAGATTGTAAATTTTGGTTTCTTTGACACAAAATAAATCTGGAAATAAAACTGTAAAAATTTATTGTGATATCCCGAAGTAAAGTGATCTCCTAAATATGAAGATTGTGCTTACCGTAGGCAAGAAGATCATAATGAGTCTCCTCAACAAATCCATAAATTAAATCCATTCTTCTGTCAAAATGATGTACTCTTCTCCATACAAAAAATAGAGTTCTCCCCCTCACTTTTAGCAACTCCCTTATCACTTGGACGAACTCCCTTTAAGGAAAAATAGTGTAATGGAGTTTATAGGGTTGTCACTGCCACTGCCCTACTCACTACTAATATATATACGCCCCCTCAAAATTAGTTTATGGTCATTTCGAAAGGAAAAATTACTATCGGTTGATAACGGGATAGAAGCCCAATTAATTAGAAGATGACAGCTTTATTACCATAAGATAAGAGATTAATTTTTGACATACATCTATAATCGGAAAAAAAAAAATCTCTTCCGCTCTCTAATTATTTGACGGTCATTATAAATTGAATTAATATTTTATTTCTCTTTATATAATTTAAAAATATATTATGAGAAATATTTGAGATCAGCTTAATCATCGTTTAATCCTCTTTTACTGCAATGGATAGAGACGTACGGCCATATTTGTCAAATATTATTCTGTTCTTGTCCATCTTTTTCCCTCGTGAATTGTCGGCTGTAGTAGACGACTGTAGACTTTCCATTCTGTCTTGTTTTTGAGTGCTACCTTTACGTTAGCTTCAGTGTTTTTTTTAAAAAAAATTGCACCTTATGGTTAGTGAATTTATTTTTCAATTATTATTTTCAGGTAAAGAATGTGATATGGTGGTCGTAAAAGGCATTACGTTCGTTCCCAGTGTTCCCGTCAATCTATCTCAGGATCAATACGGAGGAGATAAATTACAGATGATTACTAACTTTTAGAATAATAACTAACACATAAGGGAGACATTATCTCGGTTTTACTTAGATTCGAACCTCATACCTTATCGCGACAACATCTCATGTGCTAGCCACTAGATCGTCCCGAGGGAACCAGGTAAAGAATGTGACATGATGGCAAAAGGCGAATACGCTCGTCCCAGCGCCCTCACCACCCGTCCTAGGGTCAATACGGAGGAGGTATATCACGGACGGCTACTAATTTTGGAATAATGACTAATATGTAAAGAAGATATTTATCTTAACTTTATCAAGATTCAAATCTCAGACCTTGTAATGATAATATTTGATATGTTAATCATTAGATAATCCCAAGGGACAGGTAAAGAATGTGACATGGTGGCATGGTTTGTGGAGAGAGGTTATTTTTGGTCATTCTTCATTTTATTGTTTCATCGAAATGTAGTGCGCTGACTAACTATTCCTCAGTGCCAAACCTGCTGTGTTAATTAACACCACTGAATAGAAAGTAAATTGCAGCATGAGTCTTCTCTCGAGAATACACATCTGTCCTTTTTTTTCTTGATCCTTCTAGTTGTTAGATGATTTGCATATGAAATGTTCTGCTAGCGGGAATCTAACTTTATGTTATAGAAACTGGTCGTATGTATGTTGATCCATTAAGGAAGCAAGAATATAAAAGTTCCTGTAAACGATCATCACCCGACTACAAAAGAGCAAATCAAGAGAGGCAGTACGACAGATGCCCACGATGCACAAGGGATCAGTTTCAGACTTGATGTGGCTTGGGACTTATGTTTTCTAGCGATTGCAGCGGAAGGATTTTGGATGGAGGATGCCAAAGAAGAGGAGAAGGCGCGAAGGTGTTGTTGGCGTCGAAGCTGGTTACGAGCAAAGGCGGCGACTGCCATGCCGGCCAGTGATCAGGGAGAGGATCTGAGGGTAATTTTGAAAAAATAATTGATAACCCCAGAATCATGGAAAACTTTAGGTTTCCAAGGTTTTTTTTTTTATTCCGGATTATATTCCCTGATTGCTGACATGGTAAGAATGTTGCATTATCAGGAATCATTGATTACTTAAACCAAACAAGGTTGTCATCGATAATCTACCAAGGTTATCAATGATAACACTCAACCAAACACACCCTTAGGGTTTTATGTACGTAGGTGTGCAAATGCGTACTTTGGCCTATTGGAACGCCATGAATTGTTTCTCCCATATCGATTGGTAAGTTTGTCGTTAGAGCGCCCTCTAGGGAATCTTCTAGCGAAACCACTCATCGAGGTTTTCCAAGGGGAATAGGGCCTGAATTTGGCAAATTGAAAGCCCCTCAAGGTCCTCTGTTCTCAAAAGACATCCTCCAGGATGAGTTACCAAAGTACTTTTGGGTATTATAGATCAAAGAATATAATGGTGCTACAAATTCGAAAGATCATATCTATAAGTTTGAGAATGCTTCTTTATTACACCAATATACGGATATTGTCAAATGTCAAATTTTCTTAACTACTCTTTCAAGTTTGGCATAGAGATGGTTTAGTCAACTCCTTGCCTCCTCTATTCGGACCTTTCAAGAATGTAAGACTATATTCATGCAAACTTTGCAACCAGCCAAAAATATCAGAAAATTTTATATGCTTGATTTGTTTGCTCTTAGACTTTTAATTCAAGACCATTCGTGGTAGAGCATTTCTCCCATAGTTAGTATTTGTTATGTGCTTGCTATATGTCGGTCATGCATTTGTTCATGTAGGTTTGGATGTACTGTATGTACTTTCGATTTGTTGGTTATACTTAGTTGAGCAGGTTAGTGAAGTACTATATGATGTGCGTAAATATCATGATAGTTTATGCATGTTTTTACGCACATTCACTGGCTTTATACGTACATATTCTTTGTATGATTGCCTCTTTTATCATGTACTCATCATATATACTTTTGTACAGATATCTGCTCTTTGTTTGGGTTTGTCTTGACAGGGACAACTTTCGGAGTGAAAACATCGTTTGTCGACGCTCCAGAGTAAGCCAGAGAACACGGTTGTGCAAACCTTGCACGACCGTGTGGCCAAACAAGGGGGGGGGAGGGGGGTGGGGGGGGGGGGGGGGGGGGGGGGGAAGTGCACGGTCGTGCAACCCTTGCAAGGCCGTGCGACCAACCCAGAGGCAGATCAGAGCATGATCGTGCATACTTGCACGGCCGAGCCCCCCATGACCGAGACCAAGCAGCACACGGTCGTGCAACCCTGTACGACCGTGCTCCCATATTCGAGTCTCAGCATCACACGGTCGTGCCAATTGGCACGGCCCTGCAGCGCACCCAGAGGCAAGAAAGGGCACGACCGTGCTATCCTTGTACGGCCGCGCCGCCATGCCGCACCCTAGCCTATAAAAGGGGTTTCAACCCTTTTTCCGAGGGGGGGGGAGAGATGGGAGGCGAGCCATACACAGGAGAATCACTCTGGTGTCGTTCCACGTCGTCCATGACATCGGTCCAGCGTTCTTTCATCACCACATCAACTCCAGAAGCAAAGGATTGGATCCGAAGATCACTCGTCGTCGTTGGATAAACATACTTCTTCTTTCTCTCTTCGTGTTTGAGAATTTGTATGTTTAAATACATCATGTCTTTGAATTTTTCTCCGGCGTCTATGGAGTAGAGTCCTTGTTCTAGGATGAGGGAGTAATTGTGGATTGCTTTTGATGTAAGACTCATATTATGCTTATATTGATTAGATGATTTTGCTTGCTTTGTTTTGACTACTTGATCTCTTTGTCGTGTTGATTAATTGTGTAGGAATTGCCAACCTCGTAGAGGGAATACCTTAGATCGTACACCCGAGGGGCCCTAGTGATAGGGGTAACCCATTCACGGACATCTAGGGTACTTCCTTAAAAAGAGAAGCGACTCCTTCACAAGGAAGTAAGAGACCAAACTAAGCTCCTTAATTCTATCTTTGATAACATCAATTAGAGTTGTGTCCTTGTGATCTACCGAGGCGTCTAGTGACAGGGGTTAACCATAACAGGATTTCATAGGGGTCGTCTTTGTTTGGTGCTTAAGGATAGTTGCTTTAGCTTCCGGCGAATGCATGATGATGGACAATGAGTATAGGATAGTATGTGATACATCAATACCACTACAATGAAACCGAACTCCTAGAACTCTTCATTAACCATGTTGATTTCTTCTCATTGCTAGTTCTCGTTTCCGTTTTCTAATCTCTTTTCTTAGATTACTTACAACCATCGATAGTGTAGCTAATCCTAAGTGTGACATCACTAGTGCTTATAACCAGTCCTCGTGGGATCGATATTCTTTATTACTGACGATGAATTCGTGCACTTGCGGAAACGTAACACTATATTATTGGTTATACTTTTGGCTAGCTAGTAATTATGTTGAGACACCTACGTTGGTTAGTAATTATTTTACTTGAGACTGCATTTTTTGATCTTTTGTCAGTATATTATTCATGCACTATCTTCTTCTATCCACTATGTTGATGTACTCACTATCCCTTGCTTTTCCTTTGACTTTCAGGTTAGCAGATAGAGGTGATGTTATATCGCTTAGAGGTCCTGACTGTAAGTCCTACATCACACTCAAGATCATGTTTTTCCATGTTATGTTTTACTGCTTTATATTTGCATTTGATTTTATTTATGGATTTTAGTCTTGTAGTGTATTTTTTGGTTGTGATATTTGTTGTGTTAAGTCGTACCGACACATAGTCATTAATGTTGTGTAGGGATTGTGTAAATCTTTCTCTATTGTTGTTGTTGTATTTTATCTCCCACTGTGTATTTATATCTGTGTTGTGGACTCATACCATGGTGTATCATACATTATCACTAGGGGAACCGTCTGTTTCGTCGGACAAGTATACCTCCGGGGCATGACAATGGGACTCTTGTACACATGTATGAGTAATTTGAATTCTCATAACGAGGAAGTATTACTTGGGCTAGGTGTGATGAAGTCAGCTTAATGGGGGCAAATACATAGATTATGTATTAAACTAATTGGGTATAAGATGAGTGAAAGAAACGAAGCACGACTCACTGTAGTTGCTGAAGGGTTCAGAATTAATTCTGAGATAAACTATGATTTTTTGACTAATTGGAGATCATGATGTACTTCTAGGTATCACACATGATCATTCTATAATTAAGTAATTAATTATGGACAACCAATATAAATCAGGAAGATATTGGGTCACACACACTACGAGTCTTTAAAAGACGTAAAACAAGTTAGAGAATAGGATTATTAGACCAAGAGATAAATGTTTGGTTGGACCATATAGACAAATATGGAAATATTTATCGAAATAGAAGTGAGGATGAGCCACATCTTCTATGAAGGAGTTGTTGGATCCTATTTGATTTAGTCATGAACTAATTTGGTTTAGCCATGAACCAACTTGATTTAGTTGTGAACCAAACTAAGGGGTTAATGTGCTAATTTTTGGTTAAGACGTAATGTGTTGGATTTGGGCTTTCTAATCCAACTCATTAAAAATGACTATATATTGATATAGTTAAGAGAGAATTAATAAATAATTCATTATTGTTTTGATTAGATTTTGAAAACCTAAACGTAATACCTCCCTCTCCCTCTCTCTTACCGTCGACCACAACAAGAGGTTCTCCTCTTGTTGTCGTGAGCCACCCAAAGGAAGAAGATCTTCCTTTTGCTTCTTCTTTCTCTTCTTGATTCTTCTCCTTTGCTCGTGGCTAGTACCTTCTGAAGGCGAAGCTTGTTCTCTTGGAGTTGTCTTGAAGAACTAGGCGTGGATACGAATAGAGACGAGATTCGATAATATCATAAAAGGTTGATGCCCTTCTCGTTACAGGTCATCCGTAAGGTATACCTAGAATAATTGTTATTCGATTTTATTTTATTTTATTATTTTGTCTATGCGATTGTATCTTGCATGCATGTGATGTGCATGATGTAATAAATTAGTTTATTTATCGTTAAGTCTTCCACTATGGACGTTTACGAAATATATTTTTAGCACACACCTCATCAGGCATATCCCTACAGGAAGTTTAATTTCCTACTTGGCTCGCTAATGTAGTGTTAATGCCCAAACTAGGAGGAAAATGGAGATTTTGCATCGACTTTTGTGACCTTAATAAAGTCTGTCCAAAAAATTGTTACCCTCTATCCTGTATTGATTAACTAATAGATTCTACTTCTGGTTGTGAACTTATATGCATATTGGATACTTATCAAAAATATTATTAGATTCCCTTGGCTTTTGAAGATCAAGAAAATGTTAGTTTTGTAACTACTAATGATGTTATACTGTCATGTCATTCAGATTAACGAATACAAGGATAACTTATCAACAACTCATGGATCAAGTTTTTAAACATCAAATCGAGAGAAATATTAAGATGTATGTGGATGATATTTTAATCAAATTTGCACGATCCTATACATTGATATACACCCTTCCATTGCCTATCCCAAGACCTTGTAGAAGAGAGATAAATCATGGTACTGAGTGAGCGACCTATTAGATGGGAGGAACTTATTCCCCAAAGGAATGAATCCCAGAGATTCGAACCTAATTATTCTTGTGATGCAAATTTACCATCCGAATATCAACTCAGCTACGCCCATGGGGACATCAAGATCTTATTTGTCATTATAGCAAAAAGTGAATATGCTCAATCCAGACACCCCTCAGAGTCCATCCTTAAGTTACGTTGATGCGGCGTTGAAAAGAGGTCCCACCAAAGGTAGGTCAGAGTAAGGAAGATCGATCGACTAGCATGTAGGACGAGGTCAAAGGGTCGATTAGACCAATGGGAGAGCTGATTGGCCAAGAAAGGGTGTCGAATGGCTCACCTAATGCTAGCGGACGGAGTCAAGAGGTGAATGACAATTTTCCACGAGCTTGTTTCACCAATCAGGGGACACGACTGGTCGGATGAAGGTAACCAATGACAGTTGAGAAACAAGGAAGAAGACGTGTCGAAAGATCCAAGGGGCATGACCTAACAGGTGCCCTGGCCAAGCTGACTCCGATCGACCTACAATGGGACCCACCTAAGTATCTTGTCATATCCTTTTGGGGGTGTGCGCCATTGATAAAGGAGCATGTTCTGTAGGCAAATGGTACTTTGGAAGTTTCTAGCCTGTCACATCAGAGATATGCATGCTCACTTAAAAAAAGGTGGCAGGGACACTTTTTAGCTTGTTTTTTCCTAGGACACTTGGAAAAATGTGTGCACGCTTTGAGATGCATGCACAGACACTACAGTGGCACTATAAAGAGGGTTCCCATCTACAGAAGGAGGTATGTGCAACTTCATCATTCTACATGCTCTTTTGCTACAGTACTCTCACTATTCTTTACATCGTCGGGTACTGACTTGAGCGTCGGAGGGCCAACGCTGGAAATCCCTTTCTAGCCCGACACTGATGCTTTTGTATTACAGGAATGCGTGGAGTCGTTGCCACGTCAAACTTCTAGCCACATCCTCAGCCTTCCGTCTTCTTCACTTTCGGACAAGAATAAATTTGGCGTCATCTGTGGGAACTTCACCTGCATCTGAAATGAAAAGATGGAAGATGTTGGACAACTCATCACCCATGACACTAACGCAAGAGGATTTGGAGTTGTTGGTACAAGCCTAAGCCGCCAGGATGTTGGAGTAGTGCAACTGCCTAGTGAACGACTCCACAACATCGATGATGGGACAACAATTTGATCACAGAGCCTGAGCGGAAATTCGAGCTGCTCGAAGGCAAAGCAACAAGCCGACCAGCGCATTCGTAGAAGCACCAACGCCCCAATCTCTTACCACCATGTATTATTCCACATGTCATCGAAAGAGCAAGGACGACTAGAGAAACCACAAAGCTCCTCTTTAGAGGACGCAACCATCCAAGATGGACGGTAAGGAAAGGTGCCCCGTCCTGATGACTCTCCTTAGCGGATGAATAGGCGGTTCTCCCAGGAGATATTGGATGGCCATTGACGATTGGGGAATACATGGGAGTAACCGACCCCCAGAAGATCACCTGATCAAATTTGATAACATAGCCACATTCCATCAGTTTATTGATGGAGTCAAATACTGGTATTCCTCACGACGCTCTCCAGCTCAATGCAGAGGTGGTTCAGGCAGCTATCGATTGGATCAATATGCAGCTTCAAGGACTTTCGAATGGCATTCCTCCAACACTTCGCAAGCAGCCGCCGCTAGCAGAAGACTAAATTCAACCTATTTTCAATCAAGCAAGGGCCCAAGGAAGTATTATGGGCCTACATTAAGAGGTTTAATCAGGTGATAATGAAAGTTCCATCGGTGATTCGAGAAATCTTAATAAGTTCTTTGTCCCAAGGACTTCTAGAGAGAGAGTTCTTTCGGTCACTCATCCCGAAGCCCCTAAGAGACTTTGATCATCTGCTCAGGTGGGCCATTGAGTATATCAACGTCGAAGAGGCTTAGGTGGCTCGGAAGAAAGAAGTGATCCCTGAGCCGGTCGCTATCCCAAAACGTCGAGTAGTCCATGCCCACCTGCCTCCCAAGGGGCCTCGAGTGAGCACCTCATAGCAACATCCAGAGCCACAAACCCATGCGGTTTAACATGTGGAGGTTGAGCGGGCGAAGATCACTGAGCCTAGACTATGGACGCCACTCTTCTATTCACATCATTGGACAACAATGTGCAACACCAGAGATTACTATAGTTTCAAACCAAAGCCCCGCCGAGCGGCTTCACTAAGATCCTGCCTTCGATCCCCCTCTCCTAATGGACATCGTCATCGCCAGCCAGGTGGATGACATGAAGAGAGGAGGCCAACAGCCGAAGAACACCGACAGTAGCATCAACACTGAGAGTATCAAAGGTTTGCTTGGGCATTAGCTGAGTCGTCGCGTCCATCAGCTCGAGAAGAGGAGAATCACAATAACACCCTACGGGGCGACATAGGCATGATCGTAAGGGGTCTAACTGATGGCGACTACAACAGAGCATGTAAGTCACACTCCCGGAGCCTGTAAATCCACGATGTTAGGTGCAGCAAAGAAAAAGAAGAATGACTAGATATCAGTTTTGATCCTTAAGACTTGGAGGGAGTAGAAGTCCCTCATGATGCTGCCCTACTCATCACCGCAATAATCACCAATTATAATATTCACTATACCTTCGTGGATACAAGAAGTTCGATGACCATAATATTTAAGAAGGCATTCAAGCAGATGTAGATCAAATGGAGTGAGCTCCACCCCATGATAACACTGTTATATGGATTCACATGCAATGAAGTGTTGTCAGTCGACTAGGCTTGGCTGACCATATTACTCAGGGAGGAGTTGCTCAGGCGGACATGGACGACCAACTTCATTGTGGTGGATGTCTCGTCCGCTTACAACGTCATATTAGGCCGACTGACACTCAATGAATTTTGAGCGGTCATCTCCATATTTTGCTAAAAGATCAAGTTTTTAGTGGAGAACTCAGTTGGGGAAGTAAGGGGTGACCGGCTAGTTGCCCCCAGTGCTACGTCAAAATGGTAAAGACCGAGGCACATGCCGCTCAGAAAGCAAAATGACTTGAAGTGAATGCAATCCTTGAAGGGCCTCTCACCCTTATCTATGAAGAAAAAGAAGAAGTCCAAGTGCATCCTAGCCGGCTGGAAGCCATGACTTTCATCGCCGCGGGCCTGAGTGCAGAAAAGAAGATGTAGCTGGTTGTCTATCTAAGGCAAAATCATGACGTGTTCACATGGGCAACCTACGATCTCTCGGGAATCTCACCAAGCGTCGCACAACATGAATTGAACGTACAACTGGACATCGGACTGGTAAAATAAAAGAAAAGATACTTCAGCTTGAAGCATAATCAAATCATTCGAGCAGAAGTAGAAAAGATGCTAGAGGCTGGCCATATACTCGAAGTGCATTTTCCGAGCTGACTAGCTAATGTGGTGCTGGTCTCCAAGCCGGGTAATAAGTGGCGGGCCTGCATTGACTTTCGAGACTTGAACAAGGCCTGCCTAAAGGACTACTATCTGGTGCCATAGATTGATCAGATGGTGGATTTCACGACTGGCTGTGAGTTGATCTGTATATTGGATGCATATCAGGGCTACCACCAGGTGCCGCTCTCTAAGGAGGATCAAGAGAATGTCAGCTTTATTACGACGGATGAAACCTTCTGTTACAATGTGATGCCATTTGGTTTGATGAACACCAGAGTCACCTACTAGAGGCTAATGAATAAGGTGTTTAGAAGACAGATAGACTGAAATATGGAGATATACGTCAACGATATTTTGATAAAATCCCTCTGAGTTGCTGATCTCTATGCAGAAATAGAAGAGACTTGTCGAACGTTGAGGAGGTTTGGAATGAAGATCAACCCAAGTAAGTGCCTGTTCGAAGAAAGGAGCGGATGCTTCCTCGGTTATATTGTGATCGAGCGGGGCATTAAAGCAAACCCAAGCAAAATAAAGGTGCTCTAGGACATGCCCCCTTCACGCAACTTGAAGGAAGCTCAATGATTGATCGAACGTATTACTGCCCTATCAAGATTTATATCCAAGTCATTCGATTCGAGCCACCCTTTCTTCAAGATTTGGCACCAAGCAACGAAGTTTCAATGGGACGCCAAGTGTGACAAGGCGCTGGAGGAGCTCAAGAGTTACCTAACGTCTTTACTTGTATTAGCAAAGCTCATCGCTGGTGAGACACTCTGGATGTACTTGTTGTCCATAGAGTGGGCTGTCGGCTTAGCGTTGGTGAGATAGAACGACACTAAACAACAGTCGATGTACTTTTTGAGTTATATATTAAAAGTTGTTGAATGTCGCTACATTTGTCTCAAGAAACTAGCCTACGGGCTAATCCTAGCTACTCAGAGGTTACACCTGTACTTTTATCTCATCCAATAATTGTGTTAACTAACAGCACTTTATGGCGAGTTCTCCTCAACCCTGAAGCATCTGACCGACTGAGCAAGTGAACGACAGAACTAAGTGAGTTTGATATTCAGTTCCAGCCTCGAACGGTTATCAAGGCACAAACCTTAGCAAATTTCATGACTGAAGTGTAGAACACCGAGCCGGAGGTAACCTAGAAGATATACGTTGATGGGTCGACCACCCGGCATGGCAGTGGGGTGGGGATACTTTTGGTATCCCCACATGAAGACAGAATGTAGCTGTCCGTGTGGCTAGAATATCGAGCCACCAACAATGAGACAGAGTATGAGGCACTAATTGTCGGGCTACAAGCAGCAAGACATGTAGGAGCCACTCGGGTCCTTATCCACTTAAACTCTAAATTGGTAGCACAGTAGCTCTTAGGATCCTTTGAGATAAAAATGCCAGGCTAAGGCTATATGCGGAGGTGTTCAAGAAATTAAAGGCCAAATTTCAAGAGGTGGTTATCCAGAAAATCCCCCGAATGGACAACCAGTGTGCGGACGAATTTGCAAAGTTAGCAAGATCCTTAAGCCCGGTAGTCTTGAATTAGCTAGCCAAGCAAGTCATGTTAGTGGCCCATATTGAAAGATTGGTCGGAATGGAAGTCGCCAATGATTGGAGGACTCCTCTGATTGAATTCCTCCAGTCGGGCAACAAGACGGCCAACCGGGAGCAGGCTCGATTAATAAAAAGGAGAGTTGGACGATTTACATTAATGGGAGACCACTTATATAAAAGGACTTTCTCGAGACCCCTGTTGAAGTGCATTGGGGTAGAGGACACTCAGTACTGTTGGTGCAATTGTATTAATGATCTAACTTAGGTTTTAATGAATGACAAGTGGATTAAAGTTAGAGTGTTTGTTATCTAATTGCTTAACCAATTGTAGAGGAGTTGACAGGTCTAGAGGGCCTAACACTAGGCTAAAATCCAGCTAGGGTTGCGGGACCTAATAGCTAGTACAAAGTTTAGATAGGCCCGCAGGACCTGATATCTAGCGGGAACTCTAGTTGGGTCTATAAGACCTGACAACCGGCCAAAGTCCAGTTGGATTTGCAGGCTTGACAATTGGCTGTAAGACTTGGTGGGGCAAAGGCAAGCCAAGAGACTGCAGTTGGTAAGTAAGAGGTAAGCAACTGGAGGAGAGAAATATTCTTTTAGCTCCTCAAACGCCTTGTTATAGTCCTCATCCCATTGGAACTTAGTTGCTCGCCGGAGTATCTTGAAGAATGGGAGACTCCGATCGACCGATCGAGAAATGAAGTGAGACAGGGCAGTAATCTCCCTGTCAATCTTTGGGCCTCCTTTAGGTTCTTTGGAGGAGCCATGTCTTGTAATGCTTTTACCTTGCTGGGGTTGACTTCTATTCCTCTGTCGTTCACCATGTATCCCAGGAACTTCCCACTCTTGGCTCCAAATAAACACTTGTTGGGATTGAGCTTGAGCTCATGCCTCCTCAAGGTCCTACAAGTTTCTTCAATATCAACACATAAACTAGAAGTCCGTATAGATTTAATAAGAATGTCATCCACATAAATTTCCATGTTCCTTCCAATATGCTTCTGAAAAACCTTATTCATAAGCCGCTGATAAGTAGCTCCTACATTCTTTAAACCAAAAGGCATAACATTATAATAATAAGTACCCTCAGCAGTTATAAAGCTAACCTTTTCTTGATCCGCTTTGGCGAGTGGAATTTAGTGATACCTTTGATATGCATCCAACATACTGATGAATTCACATCCGGCTATAGAATCCACCACTTGATCTATACGAGATAGAGGATAATAATCCTTTAGACATACTTTGTTGAGGTCCTGGAAATCAATACATACTCGGCACTTATTACCAGGCTTAGAAACCAAGACCACATTAGCCAACCAGCTTGGAAATTGTACTTCTCGAATATATCCGGCTTCCAGTAGTTTATCCACTTCTTCCTTGATAATTTTGTTTTAATCAGCTCTGAAGTCCCTTTTCTTTTGCTTGACCGGCCAGGCATCTGGGTATACATGCAGAGCATGCTCCATAACTATTGGTGCAACACCTTTTACCTCCTTAGGTGTCCATGCGAACACATCACTGTTTCTCATTAAGCATTTTACCACATCTTCCTTGAGATCAATATCCAGATCGAACGGATGTTGGTAGTAGCTTCTGGCCAGTCGGTCTGTATCTGCACCTCCTCTTCTCCTCATATACAAGAGTGGGTAGTTTTTCATGAATAGCATTAATATCCATCTCTGAGCTTTTCGGGTGGCATTAGCTTCCGCCCTTACAATCTCCACATATCACTTATGTGCTACTATTTGGTCTCCCTTGACTTCCCCTACTTGATCATCCACAGGAAATTTTATTTTGTGGCAGAAAGTAGAAACGGCCGCCTTGAATTCATTCAAGGCCGGTCAACCCAATATAACATTATATGCTGATGGAGTGCCCACTACCATGAAAATCGATTGGCGTGTCCACATAAGAGGCTTCTCCCCTAAAAATATGGTCAATTTTATTTGACTCAGTGGTTGTACCTCATTGCTTGTGAACCCATATAATGGAGTGACCATAGGCTGAAGCTCACTTGGGTCGATCTGTAGCTGATCAAAAGCCTGTTTAAAGATAATGTAAATAGAGCTACCAGTATCAATAAAAGTACGTGAAATGTTATAATTGGTCATAACAGCCTTAATTATCAATGCATCATCATGGGGTACTTCCACTCCTACTTAATCTTTGGGCCCAAAATTGATTTCTAGCCCTACTGCCTTCTCAGCACTACACCCAACGGCATGAATCATTAATCACCGAGCGTGTGACTTTCTTGCCCGGTTGGAATCACCATCAGTGGATCCTCCCGCTATCATATTAATATTACCGTGAGTAGCATTATTACGATTTTCCTCTTGTCGAGTCGATGGTGGTCCTAATTATGCTTGGTTAGGTGTTTGTGCCTGTATAGCAAGGAGAGGTAATATTCCTGCTTGCAATCTGCTCGATTGATATTCAATTTTAAGAGGACTATTATGTTGTGGATACCGTTGGTGGTTTGGGATTGGAGAACGCCGACGATAGTGGGTGCTACCCGCCTGCTGATTCTTTAAAGCAAAACAGTTTTCTGTGTTATGGGTGCTAGTCAGATGATAAGTGCACCACCCTTGCGGGAAATGTGCGAGAGCATCTACATGCTGTACCGCTTGAGGTCGAGGCTTGGGATGACGATGGTGCAGATTCGCCTGAGGTCCTTTAGAAGGTTGTGTAGGTCCCACCGGATGGGCCACTGCTAGAACTGGTGCAGAAGTGTTAACATCTTTCCTATGGGCAGCTTGAGCATCCTCCACATTAATGAACTCCGAAGCCCGCTCGATTAATATATCAAAATTGGTAGGAGGATTCCTAACCAAATCATTGAAAAAATCATTATCATTAAGCTCTTAAGAGAAGGCACTTACCAAGATCTCCGTGGTGGCCGATGAAATATTAATAGCCACTTGGTTGAATCTCTTAATATAAGCTCTGATAGATTCTTTAGGGCCTCGCTTAATAGAAAAGAGACTCTAGGGAGTTTTATGATACCTCTGATTACTAGAAATATGGTGTAAGAAGACCTTGCGGAAATCCTTGAAGCGATGAATAGAATTTTCTGACAGTCGCTTGAACCATCTCAAAGCTGCTCCTCCGAAAGTAGTAAGGAACATTCATCATTTAACTCCATCGGTAAATTGTTGGAGAAGCGCCACATGCTCAAATTTAAGAAGATGATCCTCGGGATCAGTTGTTCTCGAGTATTCTTTGACATTTAAATTCTGATAATATTTTGGCAACGAATCATTTAGTACTCGTTGAGAAAACAGAGTGATAATCCTTTCAGGAGAACTATCATTGGCTACGATCTTTCCCTTTCATTTTTCCCTTACAGGGATTTCTCCAGAAGACTCCTGAAGGACTGCTCTTTGTCCTCCTTGTTCAAGAGGTGTTTGGAAATAAGCTTTAGAATGTCGAGTGGGAGAGAGGGGGGCAAAGAACAAATGAGCTGAATCTTCCCCCTTGATCTCCCTCTCTGTGTGATAAGAAGTTACAGACATCACCGAAGGTGGCACTACAGGTAATGTGCCACCAGTATTCACTTGTTGTTGCTATTATTGCAATATCTTCTGTAGTCTGGCATTGATGAGCAACTCTAGATCATCTTGTGAGATAGTAATAGTGTTGGTTTTGCCAGCTTCCTCTATCTTAGTAGCTTCGGATCTAGGTGAATAGTTCCCACAAATGGCGCCAAATTTAATCATGTTTGAAATTTGTGAAGATGTTCACTAGATCCGGTGAACGTCGATCCCTGAGGAAGAGAACCTCCTGTAGATCTGGAAGAAGCCCTCCACGATCCTACGCACAGTGAGACAAACCAACAAAGTGTTAGTGACCTAAAATCGGGGTGGGGATCCCTTGTTAGGCCTTCCGACGCTCAAGTCAGTTTCTCTCTCCAAAGGTAGAAGAAAGGAAGAAGAATAAGTGAAACAGAGTTTGGATGCTAGAACTTGCGTACCTTGCCACAGAGAGGATTCCCCTTTTTATACTACCTCACGTGACTTCCGTAGTTGTGAAGTGGTCCTCGATTCGTTAGGGTTTGTTAGGAGGTGAAGTCATCTTCTATACTTCATGCAATAATCCTTTAAGGAATCTTTTCTGTACCCTAGATATACCCATTTTGTCGTTTATAACTTGTATTTATAATGTGGACACGTCATTATGATTAAAAAAACTTCTAGAAGATATTTTTCGCCAAATATCCTGTTGGGCATGTCTTGGCCGATCATTCAAGTTGGCTACATATGCTGTTAAGAATACCCCCTGTTGAATATGTCTCAGCCGATCGTTCAAGCCGGCCGTATATTAGGAATATCTTCTGTTGAATATGTCTCGGTCGGTCGTTCAAGCCGACCGTATATTATGAATACCTTCTGCTGAATATGTCTCAGCTGGTCATTCAAGCCAGTCGTATATTAGGAATACTTTCTGTTGAATATGTCTTTATGCTCGGGCAAGCTTTGCCTGGTCGAGCATATATGGGCACGTGAACGCTCGCTCGTCCTGCAGTCAACCAGTGATATGTTACGAATGATGTATAAGGCTAAATGCCTTTATGCTCGGGCAGACATTGCTCGGCCAAGCGTATATGAGCACGTGGGCGCTCGCTCGGCCTGCGGTTGGCCGGTAATATGCTGAGAACCATATATAAGGCTAAACTCCCTTATGCTCGGGCAGACTTTGCCCAACCAAGCGTATATAACGCTCGACCTGCAGTTTGTTGGTAATTTGCTATGAACCATATATATATATATATATATATATAAAACTAAACACCCTTATGCTCAAGCGGGTTTTGCCCGACCGAGTGTATATGAGCGCGTGAGCGCTCGCTTGGCCTATGGTCGACTGGTAATATGTTAAAAGTCATACATAAGGCTAAATGCCTTTATGCTCAGGCGGGTTTGCCCGACCGAGCATATATGAGCACATAGACGCTCGCTTGGCTTGCAATTGATCGGTAATATGCTTAGAACCATATATAAGGCTAAACGCCCTTATGCTCGGGCGGGCTTTGCCCGGCCGAGCGTAAATGAATGTGTGGGCGCTAGCTTGGCCTGCGATCAGCCGGTAATAGGCTTAGAACCATATATAAAGCTAAGCACCCTTATGCTTGGGTGGGCTTTGCCCGACTGAGCGTATATCAGCATGTGGGTGCTCGCTCTGCCTTCGATCGGCCGGCAATATGCTAGAAGTCATACATAAGGCTAACTGCCTTTATGCTCGGGCGAACTTTGTACGACCGAGCATATATGAGCATGTGGGCACTCTCTCGACCTGCGGTCAGCCGGTAATATGTTGAGAACCATATATAAAGCTAAATGCCTTTATGCTCGAGCGGGGTTTGCATGGCCGAGCATATACTTGTAGTCGACCAATGATATGCTATGAATCATGTATAAGGGTAAATACATTTATGCTCGAGCGGACTTTGTTTGGCCAAGTGTATATGAGCACGTGGGCGCTCGCTCGGCCTACAGTTGGCCGGTAATATGTTGAGAACCATATATAAGGCTAAACACCCTTATGCTCGAGTGAACTTTGCTTGGTCGAGCGTAAATGAATGCATGGGCACTCGCTCGGGCTGTGGTTGGCCAGTAATATTCTTAGAACCATATATAAGGCTAAACACCTTTATGGTCAGGTGGCCTTTGCGCGACCGAACTTATATGAGCATGTGGGTGCTCTCTTAGCCTTCATTCGACTGGCTATATACCTTTCCTATCTTTCTTAACCTAGGCACCTCCTTCACTTGACAGGTCGATCCATCATAACCCGTATCACTGTTATTAGCTCGGTTAGTGAAAGACCAACTTACACTATTTCATGGCAATTCTGATTCATGGGCTGCTCGTGCTTGGTTGAAAAACCTAGAGGGCACGTTTGAGTATCTGACATGCATTGAGGAAGAAAAAGTTGAATTAGCTCCTTACCAGATATGTGATCTGGCAGTTACTTGGTGGAAAATGCAAAAGATGACTTTCGGAGAGCAGGCCATTACATGGGCTTTGTTTCGTGATGCCTTTGAGAGGCAATATTTTCCTGCTACATTTTGCATGAAACACCGCCAGGAGTTTTTGAATTTAAAGCAAGGTGATCGTTCAGTCATGGAGTATAATGCGGAGTTCAGTCGACTTGCAGAGTTTTGTCCACATCTGGTAGCTCAGGATAGTGACCGGATGTTCCAGTTCACTCAGGGACTTGCAACCTATATTCGGATTAGGATGTCAGGATCATCCACCAGTACTTATTGAGAGGCTCTGGATCGAGCTCTATTTATAAAAATGATGCAGCAATAGATATCTCAAGAAAAGGGAAATAATAGACAGATGTCTCAAGATAAGTTTGCTAGTCAGAAACACCATACATTTGGATGGAAAAGAGAAGATAGAAACCAAAGCTCATGAGCAACTTCTGGAGCATTCTCTCAACCACAGAAGACAAGACGTTCAACTAGAAAGATCAGATGTATCTAGTGTGGTTCTAGAAGTCACACTAAAGCAGAATGCCCATTGGACCAAGCTATATGTTACTACTGCAAACTTCCCGGGCATATGAGCCGACATTGTACATTGAAGGCACAGTTGGAGACCACTAAAGTTACCCCTCAAGGGAATAGGCCCCCTCAGTCTTAACCACGGAGAGGACTATATCAGATTCAATCCTCTCTTCATTCAGGATTAGGAGCACATCGCATTACCTGCAACTGTACAGTACCCTGCAATAACTTCTTATTATCAGGCCTATCCAGCATAGCAGGACTTGCCTCCCCCACCTCGGCCCAATATGATGCATCACTCCCAGTTTCAGCAGTTGACTACTGCTCCTCCGATCCATCCACAGTCTATTTCAAGAATGTCACCATTGAACCCCAAGATCGAATGTGATACATAGCATGCCAAGGGATTTGTCATTCGAGGTATTATTTCAGTTTATTTCATTTATGTAGATTTATTGATAGATATTGGTAGTTAATATTCCTTCGTATTCTGGGTATTATGGGGTAAGAACAGTAGATTGTCTAGTCATCTTACACACGGGCTAATATCTCTCCATCTGGAGAGATACTAATATTGTAAGAAGTCAAAGGATGTCCTTTGGACTTCGTAAGTCAGACACTTATGGCAGATCCGCAAGTGTGGAAAATGATGGAAGTTGCCATCACCTTAGGCATGGTTGGGTTGGCTATGTATCATGCCATAGTCAACTGCGGACGGAGAGTGGTCACATGGCGACTGCCAATATTTGTTATCGATGACATTGATTGATAAGGATCCTTGAGCTCAGAAGAAAATTTAGGGACTAAATTTTTATTAGTGGGGGAGAATGTAAAATACGATACCCAAATAATAATTAAATAATAAGGTTATTTGAGAAATAATCTTATAGAATTTTCTGGTAATTTTTAGAAATTTTTTAGGATTTAAATGGAGAACGTATGACATGTTTAAGGGGATGAATCGAATTGGCTGAGGAAGCTTGTGTAGAATACCAATAAAGTGGGAGTTGATTGAGAAATTAACCTAGGGTTTAATTAGAGATACCTAAGTTTATAACATATCATTTTTCCTCATCCGTGCCCTAAATCCATGTTGCCGAACTCTTCTTCTCCCACTCCGCTCTTCACGCGTCACCGATCGCCCAATCACTGACTGCCAGCATCGCCTGACATTGCTCGATTCCTCTCTTCCCTGATTCCCAATTCCATCTCCAGTTTCTCTTCTCCCCAACTCATTGCAGCTGCCGCCGCCCATTGCTAGATCACTGACTGCCCAACATTGCCCGATGTCGCTTAAGCGCTTGGCACTGACCGACGTTGTCGATTCCTATCCCCAATCCCGACCGCACCATCCTTTTCCCTATGCGGACCTCTATCCGCGTCGCCTCGCTAGATTGCCAGATCCCCTTGCACCACCGGCTTTTCTCCGACCACAAGTAGGAAGCCGTCCCGATTTCCTGCTACCCTTCTTCCTCGCTTCACTACCGCTGCCCCTCTCGGTCGATCGTCGACCAACGCCCTTCACTTGAAGCCGAGTCAGCAACGCCACAACCGTCGACCATGGTGAGATCTACCCCTTGTTGTTTTTCTGGTTGTGTCGAGACTAACTTGGCAGCACTGCCGTCTCTCCTCTATTCACATCCATTTCGACAGCCACCCACAATCATAGTACCTTGAACCGTTACTGCTCTTGCCATTTTCATTGCTGGGGTCACTGTCGGAGAGTGAGCTGCCAACTGCCACCTCCCTGCACTGGCCAACGTAGTCATAGCCACAAGTAGGTGTCAATTCTTAAAGTTGTAGGTTCTGCCAGCGGTAGCATCATCGACCATTTCTTCCTTTTCATCCATCACTGCCTTCATCTATTTTGGCCAGAAACTTAGGTTTATTGGAGGGTAAGATCTCTAGTTTAAAAGGATGGGGATGAATGATTGGGTTTAATTCTCAGTTGATAATGTGATGATTGTGAATTGGATATTGGATCCATGCTAGGTGCTAATTTTGGAGCATTGGATTTGCTGGACAGTAGCTCTGCCTAACTCTGGCCACCATCTTTCGATTGTGAATCCCTCAGGTAGTGAGCCACCATTAGCCACCATAGATTTGGTGAGTATGTGAAATGATTAGGTTAACCTAACCCTAATTGGGATTGAGTTTAGTTATTTGAATTATACTTGATTGGATTGATTTATATTCTATGTTATAGAGTTTTGATTTGATTTGAAGCAAACTATTGGACTTGAAGATATTCAGTGCGACTTACAAATAAAGGCAGGTACTTCTTTCTTGGGCTCTATAGTTCTTTGAACTTAGTGCATGGATTATCTTATATATGAGGTTGCTTTATCTTAACTCCACTTATATTTTTCCTGAGTTTGATACTTATATGCTTGATCTTTGCGATGCTCTTTCATTGGCTATACAATCTCACTATTTAATGTTCCTATTCTATAGGGTGCACACATATATGGTGTCTACAATAGGAATTTACATTTAGATTGTTTATTTATAGTGGTGCACTCATGAGGTTGGTGTGTACTATAGGTTATATCATACTGATTATGTATATATTATTGTGCACATGTGTATAGGTGTTGTTATGTATTGTAGATGTTGTTGGCAGACACATGTTGGATCTTTTCATGCATATATGTATATATATGTGATTGATGGATCATATTTCTAGATATTTATGTGTAGTGTGTGCATACATGTTAGGTGAGATCTATTGGGAGTATCTTGTTGACTATATCTATTTTGGGTGCTCACACGTGTCTGGTGTGTTCTATTGGAGGTATCATATTGCTTATACCTGTGTGGTGTGTGTGTGTACACATGTTTGGTGTGTACTATTGGAGGATTAGGTAGATTATATTGTACCTATATTGAGGGAGTTATTGCATTGATGATCATTGTATCACTATCATGGTTATTTACATCATGTTCATTATTGCACTACATACATACTGACGATCATTACTCCTTAGTGGTATGAGCTAGTTTGACGGTCATTGCTCCCTTTCGGTATGAGCTAGCTTGACAACCATTGCTCCCTTGCGGTATGAGCTAGTTTGACAGTCATTGCTCCCATGTGGTATGAGCTAGTTTGATGACCATTGCTCCCTTGTAGTTGGAGCCAGTTGATAGTGATTATTATACACTGGATTTGCATATATCCTATCGACTAGGGATCCCTCTCATTGTTGGTTCAGGTCAGAGCCAGTCGACAGAGGTTGTTATACCTTAGGCTGTCCATGGGTTATCTGTGGTAGAGTGTTCTCACGTAGCCAATAGCTAGATAGCTACATCCTGTCTGCCCACGGGTTATCTGTGGTAGAGTGTTCTCGCGTAGACAGGAACCCTGACATTTTGGACTGCCCACATGGGGTAGAGTGTTCTCGCTCAGTCCCTAGCTAAATAGCTAGATGTCTTGGTTATTTGTATTTGCCTATGGTGGAGCGTTGCTCCCATATATGTTGTATTTCTTGTGGTAGAGCGTTGCTCCCACATATTTTGTATGGCTTGTGGTGGAGCATTGCTCCCACATATGATGGATTACTAGTGGTAGAGCGTTGCTCTCACATTTGATGATCTATTATTGTTGTATCATACATGGTTATACTGTCATATATATATATATATATATATATATATATATATATATATTGCTCAGGTGTTATGAGCAAGTTTACTGCTGATCCCTAGTGATTTACTGATCGTTATACCATATGTGTTAGATTAGTACTGGTATGTATATTTATCATGTCATATATGATCATGCTCTTATTTCCCTATTGAGACTGTATATCGTTGATCGCTTTACACTTTTGTCCATGCACTACCATATTCTTATTACCCGCTGAGTGATCCACACTCACCACCCTTTGTACGGGTTTTCTTTCTCTAGGTAGAAGGTAGAGGTATAAGGAGTTGCTTGGAGGATCCTGACTGCTAGTCCCACGTCACATCTGAGATAGGCTTTCCATGCTTTTTGGCATTACACTATTTGTACTTTGTATTTGGTTTTAGTATTGCGTTATGTGGATTTATTTATGGTTTTGAGCCTTGTGGCTCATTTATTCATTTTGGATTTGTATTGTGGTATAAGTCATGCCAGCATGCAATCAGTGTTATATCCTGTGTAGTTTGTGTTTGTAATAGCCGTGTAGGCTGTGTAGTTTTATTTACTTTCGCTGTATTCTTTATGTTTCAGCCATGTGGGCTGCCTATATAACTGTGTAGTTATGTTTCTTTTGTTCCAGGTGTGTGGGCTGAGTATATAACTGTGTGGTTGTGTATGTTCTAACCGTGTGGGTTGTTTATTATTTTTTTATGTGAGCTTGTGACTGTGTATACATGATTCATTTGTCACTGCTACAGGGGAGGTGCTCTCCGATTTTTGTCAGACAACCTTACTCTCAAGGCGTGATACTACGAATAGTTGCCTTTAAAAACAAAGGCAAACTAAAGGTAATTAAAATTGGTAACATTAAACTATAATCTAATTTCATTATTAATAAAGTACTCCTTATTAAAAATTTCAAATTTAATTTACTCAGTGTTAGTCAATTGTGTGATTCAGAATATAAGGTTATGTTTACATTCACTAAATTCTTAATTAAACATATGAAAGACCCTGCAATAAAATTAAAATGACTTAGGAATAATAACATCTATACAATTAACCTAGCCAGCTCCTCACTTAAGTGTCACTTGACATAAAAAGAGAAAACCTGGCTGTGACATAGGAGAATATCCCACACTTAACTTTAGAAATTTCACCAAACTAAATGGCTTAGTTAGAGGATTACCAAAACTACCTTATTTAGATTCAACAATCTGTAATGGTTGTCAACAAGAAAAATAGACCAAATCAATACACAAACCAACAATCAAACTCAAATAAATTCAACACTTGAATTGTTACATTTAGGCTTATTTGACTCACATGGAATTAAATCTATTAATGGAACTTTATATTGCCTAGTAATAATTGATGATTAATCAAAATTTACTTCGGTAAAATTCTTAAAAAATAAAGATGAAACCTTTAAAATATTTAGTAATTTTTGTAAACAAACTGAAAATGAAAAAGATTCAGAAATTAAAAGAATTAAGAGTGATAACAGTGGAGAATTTAAAAATCATAAGTTTACTAAATTCTACTTAGAAAATGGATACCATCAAGAATTCTCGTATCCTAATACACCTTAACAAAATGAAATAGTGGAAAGAAAAAAAATAGAACTCTCCAAGAAGCCACTAGAACAATGCTTAATGAATGTCAATTACCAAAATATTTTTGGACAGAAGTTGTTAGTACAATCTGTAATGTATAAAATAGAATAACAATAAATAAGAAATATAAGAAAACTCCATTTAACATTTACTATAATAAATTACCTAGTATTAAATACTTTAACGTATTTGGATGTCTGTTTATATATTAATCACAAGAGAGTATTTAAGAAAATTTGCCTCAAAAGTAGAAAATAGAATTTTTATAGGGTATTCCCTAAATAGTAGAGGATATAGAGTTTATAGAAAAACCACTCTAAGAATTGAGGAAACAACCCATGTAAAATTTGATAAAATTACTAACTCTAAAGAATCTAAATCAACTCAACCTCGATACCAACCAATTGATTTTGCTAGAGCTAGCACTGATCTAGGGGGGAGCAAATAAAAATCAAATAAACAAATATGAAGTTGAACAAAATCAAGCACAAGAAAATAAATAAATACAAACTGAGCCTAAAATAATAAAAGTTATCTCAGACCATCCAATTGAACAAATTATAGGTGACCTAGACCTAAGAGTTCAGACTAGATCATCTTTCAGAAACCTAAGTTAAATATCTTTAATTTCTAAAATTGAACCCCAAATAGTAGAAGAATCCTTACTTGACCCAGACTAGATCATAGTCATGTAAGAAGAACTAACCCAGTTTGAAAGAAATAAAGTTTAGGATTTAGTATCATTACCTAATAATAAAAAGGTAATAGAAACAAAATCGGTATTTAGAAATAAATTAATTGAAAATGTGGAAATTGTTAGAAACAATGCTAGACTAGTAGCTAAAGGGTTTAATCAAGTAGAGGGACTTGACTATGATAAAACATATGCTCCAGTATCCTGACTTGAGTCTATTAGAATGCTACTTAGCTATGCAGCCCATAAAGGATTAAATTTTATCAAATGGATGTTAAATCTGTCTTCTTAAATTGGCTAATAAAAGAAGAAGTTTATGTAGGTCAACCACATGGGTTTGAAAGTATAAATCATCCTAACCATGTGTTTAAACTAAAGAAAGCCTTGTATGGTCTTAAACAAGCACCTAGGGCTTGGTATGAAAGGTTGACCTCCTATTTAATTTCCAAAGGGTTCAACCAAGGTTAAATTGATCTAACTCTATTTATAAAATCAATTAAACAAGATATCTTCAAAGTCCAAATATATGTAGATGGCATAATTTTTTATTCAACTAACTCAGAATTTTTGCAAGAATTTATAACTTTAATGGAAGAAGAATTTGAAATGAGCCTAGTAGGTAAACTAACTTATTTCTTAGGATTACAAATTAAGCAAACTAATGCAGGAAATTATATTTACTAACAAAAATATATAAAATAATTACTTAAAAAATTTAGAATGGAAAATATCAAAGGAATAAAAATACCAATAACGACTAACAAAACCTTAGATAGTGATCCAAATAGAAAAATCGTCGATCTAAAATATTTTAGGAGTGTCATAGACAACCTTTTATACTTAACTGTAAGTCAACATGATATTTTATTTACAATTAGTATGTGTGTTAAATACCAAATCTGTGCTAAGGAATCCTACTTAACAAATGTAAAAAGAATTTTTAGATATTTGAAAGGGACACCAAATGTAGGAATTTGGTGCCCTAGAATACCTAATTGTGAACTAATAGGTTACTCTAACTCAGATTATACCGACAGTAAACTAGATCATAAAAGTACAAGTGGTAGATGCCAATTACTTGGATCATCACTTGTTAGCTAATTTAGTAGAAAATAATACTGTGTTGTTTTATCTACTACTGAAGTCGAGTACATAGCAATGGATGAGTGTGTAGTACAACTGTTATGAATGATGCACACATTAAAAGACTTTAACTTATAATATAAAAATATAAAAATTTAAAGTGATAACATCAGTTCAATTAACTTAACAAAAAAATTCAGTGCATCATTCAAGAACCAAACATATTGAAATTTGTAACGATCCGACCCATTTGGCGACCCTCGGGTCGTCGACCGTCGACCGTCGGTCGTGCCGTTACTCACTAGGACTTTCCACCCCTGGCCAGTGGATTTTTGCCTCCCCCAGGATTCGAACTCTAGACCTCCAGGCTTAAGTACTAGAGTTTATGAATCCTGGTAACCAAGTGAGATCAGGATTCATAAACTCTCACTTGGTTACTAGGATTCATAAACCCTAGTACTTAAGCCTGGAGGTCTAGAGTTCGAATCTCGGGGGAGGCAAAAATCCACTGGCCAGGGGTGGAAAGTCCTAGTGAGTAACGGCACGACCGACGATTGACGGTCGACGACCCGAGGGTCGCCAAATGGGCCGTCAAATGGGTCGGGTCGTTACAAAATTAAACATCACTTTATTAGAGATCACATCGCTAAAGGAGATATTTAACTCAACTATGTTGAGTCCAAGTTAAATTTGGCTAATATTTTCACTAAACCACTATTAGAATATGAATTCATTAATATACAAAGATGATTGAGAATATGCATGATAGACTAAGAATTTTATTATCAAACAAATTTTCAAGTGATTTACAAATTCTAGGAAAATTACTTACTTATCTTACTATTTTATTAAAAATCTCTCCCCTTTACTAACTAACTTTGGTGAAGCCTAAAATGCATTTAGGTTAATGCCCTTTTTTCGATTTATACTAAAAATAATTCCAAGGTTTATTAGTAATTCCATAAGTGAAACAATCAGTGATCTAGAGTTTGAGACTCAGCTACAACATATTATTATGAATTTTTCTCATCATTAATTTTCTCTGGTTGTTTTATATAAAAAAAATATAGTTCTCTTTAGTCTCATATCTTAGAATTGACAACACTATGATCAAAGAAGTTTTTATAAATATTTTAGACCGATGATGTTAAAAAATAAACTTTTCTTAGTTTTTTTTACTAAGACAAGTATAATATTAAATTAAAATAATTTTTTGCATAGGGAAACCCGTTACATTAGTTTGTTGCTAGGATTCTCTTTGGTTTATAAGGGTGACACTAGAAAATCCAAACAATTCGGATTTTCAAAGACCCAAATAATTTATATATTATTATATTACACACGCAACGCGTGTGCCCGATCACACTAGTGTTTTATAAAAAATTTCCATTTCTCTAGTGTTGAAAAATTGTTTTAACCTTAGTCTAGATCAAACTCATAGAAAACATGATCCTATAGATCTAAAATCAAGAATCTCACAAACACACTAGGTTTACCTTGATTGTATATTCAAAAACATAGAATAGCGTGAGATGTGTAGACGTTTTATCTAGACTTCAAATGCTTATATTCGTGCATCAACATAAGTCTAGGCGAGAAATACAAAAATAAAGTGATCCGTGCATCAAAATAAGATGGATCAAATTTTGCTTAACTTAACTAACCAAGTGAATACTATTATCTTCTAGTAGATAGTTAGTAACTAACAGTTAGACATGTATTAAGGATATTGATAATTCAATGAATATTTTTCAATAAAGATATCAGGTTAATGGGGAAGATTTGCTTGGACAACTTGAAAATTTTTGAAAAATCAGATTTTTTTTAAAAAAAATTAGAAAACTCTTTTGAATCCATACTCTTAAGAGTATTTTGAAAATATTTCTTACATAAATTTTTCAACATTTACTAAACTTTTGTTGGAAAATGTTTACCTAAAAATTATTTTTGAAAACATTTTTTTTCTTTGGAAAATTCTTATACGAACTTATTTTGCAAACTTACTATGCAAAAGTTTACTTAGAATTTTTTTTTAAAAAAAAAGTTTACTTAGAAATTTTGATAAAATTTCCATAGAAATATTTTTTGAAATTTTTGAAAAAGATTATTTAAAAAATTTGAAATTTTTTTAGATCCTTTTGAAATCATTTACAAATTTTTTTGGGAAGCGTTTACCTAAAAATTTGTGATTTTTTTTAAAATTTTTACTTAAACTTACTTTGAAAATATTTCATACTTTGAAAATTTTTATTAGAAAATTTTTTTGGAAATATTTTTTGGAAAAATTTTCTTTAACTTACCTTGAATTTTTTTTAGAAATCTATCTTTGAAATTACTTAGAAATTTTTTTCTTTAAAACTATTTTGACAAACTTACTTTGAAAATATTTCAACTTACTATGGCAAACTTTTTGAAAAATTTTACTACAAAAAATTGTTGGAAAATATTTCCTTTGTAAATTACTTAGTTCAATTTTTTTAAATTATTTTTGTTTTTAAAAGTTCACTCAGGAACATTTGTTCAAGTCTCTCCCTAAGTCTAATACATACACAGTGTGAGCTTTTCTATTTGACATTACTTATCTTGTGCTTGTGTGTATTTTACCTTAGTTTATTTTGATGAATGTCAAAGGAGGAGGGGTAGGGATTAATGTATAAAAAGAACAAACAAACTTGATCAAGTAAATTAAATTGAAAACTAACTTAGATCATTTGTTTGCTTTCTACATATTATCTTTTAATATTATTTTTTTTTCTCATTTTAATTCAGACTGTCATTACATCAAAAAGGGGAAGATAGTTGGTGTAATTTGTACTAATGATCTAACTCAGGTTTTGTGAATGATAAGTGGATTAAAGTTAAAGTGTTTGTGATCTAATTGCTTAACCAAGTGTGCAGGAGTTGACGGATCTGGAGGACCCTGATATCTGGTGGGAAGTCTAGTTGGGTCCGCAGATCTGACAGCTGGTCGAAGTCTAGTTGGGTTTACAGACTTGAAAGTTAACGGGAAGACATGGTGGGTCAAAGGCAAGTCAAGCGACTGCAGTTGGTAAGTAAGAGGTAAGCAATTGGAGGAGAGATCCAGTGAGGACATGTTTTTGGTTGAGGGAATTGTAGGTGTCATTCTAACTTAGGTCCATTTGGAAAACCAAAGTTAAGACCTTAACTAGATCCTAGTCTCGAGAAGACAGGATCTAATTACTACTACTATCCTACTAAATTATGCTAAATTTGTTTGTAGGATAAACATATTTTTGTTTCCCAAGATTAACTCTTTTTTGTAGGAAAGATGGCTGAAAAAAGAGTGTCTGGTCGCACGAAAGGGATCAGGGCACCTGGAGTTCGGGCACTCAGAGCAGGTTCGGGCGCTCGGATCAGCCTCACCCAAGCTGCCTGGTTAGGCACCTGAGCGGTCTACGCCCTTAGAGATGGTCCAACTGCCCGAACCAGAAGAATTATCCTAAAGCTGAGTTGGAGCACGATGGCTGGCTAAACCCACATCAACGGTCTAGGCACCCGGAGGGGGTTCGGGCGCCGAAAGTGGATAAACTTGACAGATCAAGTTTTGACGAGAAATCACCATGTCAGCAGCGGTCCAGGCACCCGGAGGAGTTACAGATGTTCGGAATGGGCCTATATAAAGATCTTCGACCAACAACTTTAGAATAACTTTTTCTATGACTTACATTCATGCACACTATTTCATAAGAGTTTCTACGACGCTATAACGCTCCTCCGACAATCGACGATCAAGATCTATTTATTTTCTATATTGTCAGTAATATTTTCTTAATAGTTCTTGTGCTTAAATTTTATAATCATTCGAACTATTAGTGGATTGTCCAATGAAAGCACTCAATGATTATTGGTCTTGAAGTAGGAGTCATCGAAGGCTCCGAACCAAGTAAAAAGCTACTTGTGTTAGCGCTTGGTTTTTCTTTCTCCTTTCCTTCTACTTATTTTTATTTCCACTACGTAACTTTTTTTTAATCGCAATTTGTGACGAACTCTATTCATCCCTCTTCTAGCGTCTTTCTGATCCAATAAGTACATCTTGTAAGAAGTTCACTAAGGCTCTTGTGGTAGTCATTCGGGTTGTAATTCATTGGCCAGAAAAATCCTTGTTGGCAGGGTATTTCTGGCCTACTTTGCAAACCAATGCCACTCGGACAGTAGCAACCTGCTTATCTTGTCAAAAATATCAGAGCATACCGCATAGGCCCACCGAGGAATTGAAGGCATCCATGGTCTCTTGCCCGTTTGACCAGTGGGGCATGGGCATTATAGGGTCATTCCCAATGGTGACCAGACAAAGGAAATTTCTCCTTGTAGTGGTAGACTACTTTTCCAAATGGGTGGAGGCCGACCCACTCGCCAAGATAACCAAGTAGAAGGTCATCAGATTTCTATAGAAGAATATCGTTTGTCGGTTCAGCGTCCCACACAAACTCGTCTCCAATAATTGAAGGCAAATTCAAGGGAGAAGGCTCAGAGAATGGTGTGGCAGCTATGATATTATGCAGGCCTTCACTTTAGTAGCCTACCCACAAGCAATGACCAGGCGAAGGTCACCAATAGAGAGATCCTCAGAGGACTCCGGACCCGGCTCGACAACATTGGGGGTAGCTGGGTAGATGAACTATCGAGCATGCTGTGGGTCTACCACACTATACCCAGGGAAGCTACTACCATAAACCCATTCCGCTTAGTATATTGGGGGGGGGGGGGGGGGGTGTTAGTGTTGGTCGAGATGGGAATTGAGTCTGATCGGGTACATCTCTATGACAAAGAGAATCCCGAGCGACGCTTGATGGAGTTAGACTTAATAGATGAAATCATAGACAAATTAGTCGTTTGAATAACGACATACCGACAGAGGATGAAATAGAATTACAATAGAAGGGTGATTATAAATCCTTCCAGGTCGACGACTTAGTCTGGAAGAGAGTCAAGTCAGCGATGTCACCAAACTTAAAGCCCCATGGGGAGGACCCTACAAAGTGATAAAGAAGTTCAACTCAGGGTTGTATTATTTACAGGACAAATATGGAATGAAGCTTGACCGCCATTGGAGCGCAAACCATCTACAACCCTATTGGGCAGGATAGTAAGTGTGCAATAGAATTCGTGTAAATTATAAAACCACTTATTCTATGAATGCAGGAAAGTTTAAACAAAAATTCACTAAGTGTCAAAGACTCTTGACCCACTTGGGTGAGTTATAAGTGAGTATGCTCTCGTGCCTCAAGATTATCAGCCACGGGGTTTAGACCAGACATGTCAAAGACTCTTGACCCGCGCAGGCGAGTTATAAGCTAGCATGCTCTCGCGTCTCAAGATTATCAACCACGGGGTTCAGACCAAGTATGTCAAAGACTCTCGACTCACTTGGGCGAGTTATAAGTGAGCAAAGCCCTCGCGTGTGAAAGACTCTCGACCCGCTCGGGAAAGTTATAAGGGAGCTACTCCTCATGCTAAGTGTCAAAGACTCTCGACCTGCTCGGGCGAGTTATAAATGAGCATGCTCTCAAGCCTTAAGATTATCGGCCACGGGGTTCAGACTGGGCATGTCCAAGACTCACGTGTCGCTTGATCGCATTATAAGCGAGCGAAGCCCTCGTGCCTAAGTGTCAAACACTCTTGACCCTCTCGGGTGAGTTATAAGTGAGCATGCTCTCGCACCTCAAGATTATTAGTCATAGGGTTCAGACTGGGCATGTCCTAGACTCACATGCTGATCGACCGTGTTATAAGCAAGCAAAGCCCTCATGCCTAAGTGTCAAAGACTCTCGACTGTCTTAGGTGAGTTACAAGTGAGTATGCTCTCACGCCTCAAGATTATCAGCCACGGGGATCAGACTGAGCATGTCCTAGACTCATGTGCCACGCGACCATGTTATGAGCGAGTAAAGCCCTCACGTCTAAGTGTTAAAAACTTTTTGCCAACTCGGGTGAGTTATAAGCGAGCATGCTCTTGCACCTCAAGATTATCAGCCATGGGGTTCAAATTGAGCGTGTCCCAAACTCATGTGCCACTCGGCCATATTATAAATGAGCAAAGCCCTTGCACTTAAGTGTAAAAAACTCTCAACTTACTCGGGTAAGTTATAGGCGAGCATGCTCTCGCGTCTCAAGATTATCATCCACAGGTTCAAACTGGGTGTGTCCCAGACTCACGTGTCGCTCGGTCGTGTTATAAATGAGCAAAACTCTCGTGCCTAAGTGTCAAAGATTCTCGACCCACTTGGGTGAGTTATAAGCGAGCATGCTCTCGTACCTCAAGATTATCAGCCACAGGGTTCAGATCGGGCGTGTCCCAGCCTCACATGTCGTTCGACCGTGTTATAAGTGAGCTAAGTGCTCATGTTAAGTGTCTAAGACTCACTTGTCATTCGGCAATAGTATCAGAGATCTAAGCTTACGTTCTACATGTGACACTGACAAGTATACAAAGCTAAGTCTCTTACATGAAGGATAAGTTCAAAAAACAAAGGGCTCCATAGAGTCAAATAGAAAGACATTGATTCATACTTAGAAAATTTTTACAAGTTGCGCTTGGTGATACAATGAAAAACTATGTGAGGTAGTCCAACAAGTCGTCTGGGAGTGAGTCGGAGATCTTTTCCCTCTTTATAATTTTGTTGGACAGATCAAGGGAAAGATAGTCGTCGTCCTTCAGTTGCTGGAGGGTGTCATCAATACCATAGTCAAAGAGGCGAAGGGTCTGATCGGTGAACATTTCTTTGAATTCAGGGGACCAAAGGTATTTTACCCTTAATGATTCCTGCCAATCAGGTTTCTCCTCTTTGAACTTGTCAAAAGTAGCTTTGGACGCCTCCAACTTAGCCTTTAACTTAGCCAGCTTGATGGCTTTCTCGTCTATTGTTTATTTTTGCTCCTTGAGCTGGAGCTCACTCATCTCCTACTCCACCGTTCGATTGACCTACTTGATCGCTAGAGATTCTTCTGTCTCTTTAAGTTTTTGTGCCAAGACCCGAGCCTCCTTATTCTTGATGTCTAGATCTTCAATGGCTCAGAGTTTTCTGGCGTTGGTAGAGTTTATGTTCGACTCAAAGTGGTGAACTTCCTTGGTCAGCCGATCAAGCTGCATAGCTTGGTCATGATTTTTATTCTTCTTCACAGTGAGGGCCCACTCGAACCCAAGCAGCTGTTCGAAGCTTATGTCCAGGTCTTTTTTCAACTGGGCCACCTCGGTAGTAAGCGTCTCCACCCAGGCATGAGAAGTTTTTGTAAGCCCGTTCAGCACTCGAAACTACTGGTTCTCGTGCTCGAGGAAGGCCAACCGCTGGCATATAGACAAACTCTCCACCCAAAACTACAAGACGAACGAAGCTAGTTAGTGCCAATTTGGAAAAGTAGAGAAGAGAATTAGCTAAACTTACCCAATTGATTTTTGGGTGGAACCATCAGCAAGCTCGCTAGGCAAAAGGGTTGCCGCTCGGGTCCTAGTGTCTGCCCAGACCTACACCAGAGACCCTTGAATGGTGATTTGATGTTGGGGAGCATGCGGCACTACATCGTCCAGTTGGCACCACTTGTCGGTCGGTAGATGGAGGATGGCCTCGATGTGTCTACAACCACTCGGAGTCGAAGACGCAGAAGTGGCCAACCCTTTAGATTTGGACTTCGAGGAGGAGCGGATTATGGATACCGGACCACCTGGGTTGATCGACGGAGGTGGCAGGTAAGCTACTAGTGAGGCGCATATCATCCAAGCCGGTAGCATGGACAAGTAGGGGGTCCAGTCGGAAGAAGGGGGAGTAGGTAGGGCAGCCTCTCTCTCAGGGGCTGCTGAAGATGAAGAGTCTCCCCGCTTGGAGAGAGAGCGGGAAGTTATAGGAGCGAAGACCTGCAAAGCTGAAGTTGTCAAGCGGGAAGAGGCTTCCCCTCTTGCGGCGTTGAATTAAAGTCTCACCAGAAGTGGTCGACTCCAAGGGTACCATAATCGGTGCCATGGTTATCGCTCCGGGGGGAGCTCGCCAGTTGTTGTCGCGGCGTCACTATCCGCCACTCAGCTTCCCCCTGCTCCGTCGGTCAGCTCGTCGGATTGCTCGATCGGCGCTAGGTCGAGGCTCTCCTGCTCGACCACGACCTTAGCGTTGATATCTGCATCAACAAGCTTACACTTGCTGCTCATCAACGCTCGGTTCATGATACAATCTGCAAAAAAAAGAAAGAGAAATCAGTTAGATTCAAAGATGATAGAAAGAAGAAAAAACATACCAAGGGGAAGGGGAAGTCATGTTCAGATCGGACTTAGCCTGAATACATACAAAATGCCCTCCAAGTGAAGTCAGTGTATGTTATACTTCTGACCAGACAAATTTGAAATTGGTTGGAGGTAGGCCGCCGATCCATGGTACCTCCCAAGCAGGGGAGACTTTGACAGTTTGATCTACTAGCCGGTCAAAAAGTCGGGCTGAGCGGGCAAATGAACATAGAAATAGTACTCCTTTTAGTGCTCATTCGAGGAGGGTATTTTTCAAAATATACAGCACCCACTCAGGCTTGGAAAAGAAAGGTGTTCGGCTCAGAGAGATTGGGATAATAAAAGTATGAAAAACATGAGGCACCAAAGGAATCCCGTACAGGTGGAATAAGACAACGACCTTGCACAATAATCTAAACAAGTTAGGCACTAATTGATGCAGGGGAATATGAAAATATCTACAAATTTCTGAAAAAAAAAAGGATAGATGGGGAAGCGAAGGCCGACATAGAATTGGTCCCTAAAGAAGGGCAAAAAATTATCGGGAGGCAAGCGAGGGCAATCATAAGCAGAAGGGATGGCAATTTGATAATTGTCAGGAAAGCGGTAGCGTCGCCATTAAATTTGGACTCGATGGAGGTGTACCAAAGCCTAGGGTTGGTCGGAGGAGGATTAGGAGATTCCGCCATAAAGCAAAGAAAAGAAGGGAGATCAAGGATTTAAAGAGAAGAAAGATAAAAGGCTTACTACAAAGAAGATTGTGGGCGAAGACTATAGACAGAGAAGTAGGGAAAAGGAAGATGAACGTGAAAGAGACAATGGGGTGAAAGGAAAAATTGGGGGTTTAAAAACCTAGATAGCGGCCGCCCTGGGATGTATAATCTAGGGTTTTAGAAAACGAGATTTGATCTGGTCCGTTGAATTCAAAAAGGAAACTACCACATCAAACCTAAACAACCGTTTGTCATATCACGCATGCGACGACATGCAAAGGTGACATGTGGAATTTGGTTACAGGTGTCATTAATGAGAAGCCAGAAAGCATGATTATAGGGCATAGCCAAGTGTGCATTGCATTAATGGTGAGAGATTTGAATGACTTTCGAGAAATTATAGTAGTGTCAGCAATAATTAAAAGGCACTACGTGGGTCGAGAGGTCGGAGTAGGGATTAGAGGGAGGTCAAAAAATGGCTAAGTGTTGGCCATGATATCGCCGAGTGGCAATTACAAACTCTTGTGTAGTGAATACCAAAGCCGAACGATGGCTATAAAACCTTGAGCCAAAGAATACTAAAAACGAACGACGGCTATAAACCCTTGAGCTAAAGAACACCAAAGTCAAGCGGCGGCTATAAACCCTTGAGCCAAAGAACACCAAAGTCGAATGGTGGTTATAAACCCTTGAGCCAAAGAACACCAATGCCGAACCGCAGCTATAAACCCCTGAGCCAAAGAACACCAAAGCTAAACGACAACTATAAACCCTTGAGCTAAAAAAACACCAAAGTCGAACGAAGGCTATAAACCCTTGAGCCAAAAAAACACCAAAGCTGAACGGTGGCTATAAACTCTTGAGCCAAAAAATACACTAATTGTTCAGCCAGTCGGACTTACAACCTCCTTTGACTAGACTTGAGGGGAAGACTTATGATGCGGCGATGAAGAGGGGTCCCACCAAAGGTAGCTCAAAGCAAGGAAGACCGGCTGGCGTGTAGGCCGAGGTCAGAGGGTCGATCGGATGAATGGGAGAGTTGATCGGCCAAGAAAGGGTGTTGAGCGGCTCGCCTAATGCCGATAGACAGAGTCAAGAGGTGAACGACAATCCACAACGAGCTTACTTCGTTGATCAGGGGACACAACTGGTCAGACGAAGGTAACCAATGACAGTTGAGAAACAAGAAAGGAGGCGTGCCGACATACCCAAGGGACACAGTCGAGCGAGGGTGCCCCGGCCGAGCCAACTCTGATCAGCCTACAGTGTTACCCACCTAAGTATCTCATTGTATCATTTTGGGGGTGTGCGCCACTAACAAAGGAGAATGTTCCACAGGCAAATGGTACTTTAGAAGTTTCTAGACTGTCACATCAGAGATATGTATGCTCGCTTAAGAAAAGATATCAGAGATACTTTTTAGCTTGTCTGTTCCTTGGACACTTGGGAAAATGTGTGCATGCTTTGAGATACGTGCACAGACACTACAGTAGCGCTATAAAAGGGGATTCCCATCTATAGGAGAAGATATGTGCAACATCATCATTCTACACGCTCTTTTGCTACAGTACTCTCACTATTCTCTACATCGCTAGGAACTGATTTGAGTGTCGAGGGCCAACGGCCGGAACTCCTTCCTAGACCGACACTCTTTCCCGGATGGGCACTGATGCTTTTGTATTGCAGGAACGCGTGAAGTCTTCATTGTTGAAATACATAATGCGAAAGCACAAATATAGAGACAAAGAAAGAGAAAACAATTGTTTCTTTATTGATTGATAATTGACATAGACTAACTCGCCTATTTATACATATTGTCAAAATAATCTATAGAAAATATAATGATAAACATGGAAATATATCATCATAAATATGGTAATATATTTATCATAAATATGATAATATATTATCATAAATATGGTAATATATTTATCATAAATATGATAATATATTATCATAAATATGGTAATATATTATTATAAATATAATAATAATAAATATAAAAATAACTATAAATATGGTTTGGATTGTAATCCAAATATGATAAATCATAAGTAATTGAAATCAATTTCTGAATCTCCTGAACTTAACAAAGTCAACGGGAGATATCGAACGTTAAGTTTGATTGCCAATACCAATCAAATCTTCTGGAGCAAAAACCACTAGTACGATCAATGATATGACAAATATTGTTGAATTTCCCTTTGATGAAAGAAAATAAATAGAAGAAGATGAGGAGTTGTTGTTTGAAGACTGAAATCTAATCTGTCATCAGAATAAGTGCAGTGCAACAAAGAGGGAAGGCTGTATTTTGGTGGCTGAATATGCTAGAGCAGAGGAAGAAAAATTGTTATTGTGTGTTGAGCAATACAAGGAAAAAGCTTTCTATTTGGCCTATCAGAAGATGACTAAAAAGAAATAATACTTATGGTGGAAAGGCAGTTATCATGCTGCTACTGTTAAAAAAAAAAAGGAGAGAAGGAGAAGAAAGGGAGATAAAGAGTACAATTTGATGTCCTTGAAATTAAGGAGGGCAATAATATTGCTCTTTCTATGAGAAAACCAAGAAGCAAAAAAATAAAGATGAGGAATTGAATCTCGCTAAAAAGAAGATAGGAAGGAGAAGAAAAGATGACAGTAATAGTAAAAGGAGGAACTTTAGAGTACCTTGTTGATTTTGGGATAGAAAGATTAAGAGGAAGAAATTTGCTAGTAGAAAATTCGTATCAAAATGGGAAGGAAGAAGAAGGGGCATGAGGAAAAGAAACAGGGGAAACAAAAATAGTTGCTAAAGCTGAAACAATAAAGGAAGGGAAGCAAAAATGGTAAAATGCTTCTCTTGAGAAGAAAATGCTCTGCTCTCCTCGAGCGAGCTGTTGGGTAAAAAAAGAAAGATTTTTGTTTTTTTTGTATGTTTCCATGTTTTTTCAGGAAAAGCAAAGAAAAAGAGGGAAAAAAACAAAAGGACAGATATCTAATTCCTTTAAATGAAAAAAAATGATGAGATGCGGTAGAGAGAGAAAAAAAGAGAGAAATAATATTGGCAAATATAAAAAGAAAGGAAAGAAGAAATAGGCTGCCGTTAAGGAAGAAAAAGTAGGACAGCAAGGAGAGGATTCTTGTTAGAGAAAACACATACCTCTGAGAAAGAGAAGAGACCGGGGAAACCAGCAAAGAGACTCGGAAATAGCTAATAGGCAAGGTGAAAGAGAAGGCATTGACTGCTAAGGAAATCGCTGAAAAGTTCATAGGTAAGGAAAAATATAAGGTTAAAAGGCCACAGAGATGGCTGAGAAGGTAAATGAGACAACGGAAGCAATCGGGAATAAGGCCAAGGTGAGAGCCGTGAGAATGAAGAGTAGCGGCAATGGAACTCGGGTTGTCGGTGCCGAAATCGGTAGTAAAGGACGTCGACGTTGAAGTCTGTAGCAAAGAACATCGGTGTCAAAATCAACAACAAAGGACATCGATGTTGAAATTGACAGCAAAGGACGTCAACATTAAAATTGATAGCAAAGGATGTCTGCACCAAAATTGATAGCAAATGATGTCAACATCGAAAATGATAACAAAATGGAGAGGAAGAAGTTAAAAGTAAAAAAACAAAAGAAAGAGAAAGTTAGCCGAAGATTGGCGCACGATAGTGGGATCACTGGCGAGAAGCAAAATAGAAAAGATTAAGGGAGAAGAAAATTAGGAGGAAGAAGAGATATCTAATGCATTGGAGAAAAGGAGAAAGAGTGCGAGGTAGCAGAAGTAAGTAAATTGGTGGGAGGATCACGAAGAAAACATTTTTTTTCAATGAAAAAAAAAAAAGGAGAAAAGTATGAAGGATTTCTGTTACTATGTTAAAATACATAATATGAAAACACAAATAAAGGGAAATCAATTGTTTCTTTATGGATTGATAATTGACAGTTAACTCAACTATTTATACATATTGTCAAGATAATATATAGAACATATAATATAATGATAAACATAGAAATTTATTTTCATAAATATGGTAATATATTTCTCATAAATATGATAATATATTATCATAAATATAGTAATACATTATTATAAATATAATAATAATAAATATAGAAATAATCATGAATATAATAGAATTTGCATTGCAATTTAAAATTATAAATCATGAGTAAATTTTGTTGGTCAAAATTTGGTAGCTAGAATTTTTTATCGTCCAATTATAATATATGCATGTAATTAATATATGCATATGATATTACTAAAATATCCTTGTACATGCATGCTTGCATAAATTTTAGCTGGTCAAGATTCTGACCATTTAGTATTACCCATAAATCATATGTAATTAAAATCAATCATTGAATTTAATGAACTGTTATATTTGTTGTCGTTATTTCCTTCATCAAACTTTCAGCCATATTATAACTTTACGTCTTCTCCGTTTTTATATAGGAACATACGTGAAAGGAGGTAAATTATATCAAGATCTTATTTCTGATCCAACAAATGAGGGATTCTCCACCGTGATTTGTGAGGTATGTTGCTACAAGGTTCTTTCATATTTTATCTTCCTGCTTTCTCCGCAGCATCTTCTCGACTCTACACTGTAAACGGGTCTCTTTCATCTAAATGTACTTTTTGGATAGTGAAACCAGTCGGCATTCCACTGAATTATATTACTGGTCGGCATTTGCTTGTATAGATCTTCTCTGGGATTTGTGTTCATCCAGTTTGCCTATATTCAACCCAATCACCTTAACAAAATTTCTTTCCGAGATGCGAGACCAAGCCACTAACTCCAATAACGTAACTAACACCACTTTGTCATGATCTAAAGCTTAAATCAAGACCAACTTTATCCTTATCCCCCACTATTCTCTTCGATTCTATATTTTGCATGCGATCTTGAGGATTAAGCTATTAGATTTCTTTTTGAAATTTCTTATCAAGGTTTAAAATTTAGAGACTGTCAAAATTTTAATTTATAAACGGAATGATATAATTTTGATAATTTTTTAAATATGAAATATACTAATAAAAAATAATTTTATTAATATTTAATTACTATAGATATTTATTATTGTGTTATAGTTGAAATGTTGAATTTAAATTTTAATAGTCTCTTGTAAAATATTTAATATTTATTGGATAAAACATGATAATTTACATTAATTGAATTCCACGGACTAAATATAACATCATCAAATATGTTTAAACTAGATTTATTTTGATTAATGATTTAAAATTGTCGTCGCAACCGGGAGGTCATTATATTGCGGGATCACGACAGTTGCTCTAATTAAATTTCTTTGGGGCGTGACAATATTTTTAGACACAGGTGACTGACCACAAGGAGTGAGAGTTATGTCAATCTTTCACACCTTTTCTTCATGTAAATGATTCTGTCATTTCTCTAATAAAACAAGTGGTAGGAATCGGTCCCCAAATTCCAAGGTTGACCCGGGCAATCACGTGGAAACTGATCTCTGGTACACAAAATATGTCTACATGCCGCACCATATTGACTGATTGATGGGCCAAGCTCACCGGTCAGGAAGTTCCCTTTAAATTTTTCTTCAGTAACATAATTAACTCCATCTTCGGGGAAAATGGGACACAAATAATTGTTTGAACATTCAAACAATTTGATATAATTTTTTTCCTTTCTTTCTTTGCTGGTAGTTGGCGTTCTTATCCAAATGGATAGAAGTCAGTCCTTAAGCTTTTATTGGCCTAACCTCTCTAAGACTTGCATTATCAAGTGAAACTTTCGAATATCGCATACATTGTAGCTCATCGTAGATTATTTGGTGGTATCCAACGACCACTTAGAATATACGCCATACTTGTAGCCATAACCTAGCTAGCTAACTAGTGATTTAGTTAATGTCGCCAAAGTCCAGCATATCGTCGAAGATGAAGGTCTCAGGATCGAATTCCATATCTAAGCAGCTGGTCGGAGACTGATTAATGCTCGACGTAACATCGTATTGATCTGAAGCACCCCCGGCGAAAAGTGCCGCCGGAGCAGAGCCTTCCAAGTCCGACAAGTCAGGGAACACTAGAAATTCTGATGAAGCACTGCGAGGTGAGTGACCGCTTAGCACTTCTTCATCGCATTCCAGCTTCATTGAGGGAAGAAGTGGTGCAGAAAACAGAGGAGCTTCTCGTTTAGTGTTTGCAGTATCCCCCGCTGTTTTGAAACTGATGATACAAGGTGCTGCTGCCGACTTGGTCGCGTCCATGCATGTGTGTTCTCCCATGTAGGTGATGGCGAACATCGAGGCATCCTCTGTCTTCTGGACTTGTCGCGTGGCTTGGCATTCTCTGTCAAACTTGTGCGTGCATCTAAAGTAGCTCCTGCAAGTCGGAGCGACTTAGTTAATTTAAATTCCCATGGATAAACCCTAATACGATTTTCTACTTCACGTTAGAGGAATTGAATTAGTACCTTTGATGCGTAGTACCATATATGATCTTTTGGCCATACTTTCTCCAAGTGTAGCCGTCTTCGATATCCTTGGCATAAACTGTTCTGCATGTGTATGGATGTGATCTGTAAAGAGAAGATGACATTTAACAAGTTGAATCGATTAAACAAGATATATAGAAAAAGAAAATCACAAAGGGAACACTCGGATAATTACATAAGCTTCCTTTCCCTTTGACAGCTTATACTTTCAGCAAAAAGCCAAACTTATGCTATGTTAAGAGATTCTCTCGAAGCCAATAACAAGCATCTGGAATCTATTCCTCTATTAATTTAATGATCAAAAAGTGGCTCAAATGACAGCAAATAGATCTCAATCGCCTACCAGTCGAGATGAACTAGAAAGACACTAGAAATTAATTTGTTTTACCTTCTTCTGTATCCGGATCTTCTTGGTGGTCGGATCTTCATCGAGCTTTCACTCTTCTGTTCATCAAAACTGGGCAAGTTGGCATGGCCAAGTAGTGCTTCAGCCGTCGTTTCCGTTCCCAAAACAGAGATTGCTCTCGAGAAGGAGCCCAGTACCTCGACGAGCAAATCCTTCGCTGGGCCGGAATAGTTCTCTGGAGGAAGGTTCTCCTTGAGCTGCAGCAGGGCTTGCAGGCGAGTGGCCGAGTCCTGCCCCTTGAGCAACTCTCGTATGACCATGTTCATCACCTGCCATGAACTGCCTTGATCATGATCATGGGAGTCCATTCCCACCTTCAACTCATGCAAACCTCCTCTCCTTAATTTTTTCCGATCAAGGAGTTTGATGATAGAGGCAGAAAGTGAGATGTGAGGAACAGACAGGGAGGAGGAAAATTTATAGAAGGGAAGGGAACTAGGGAAAGGAAAGGAAAGGGGCTGGAATCAACGTGGAATATGAAATGAAACCCACGCGAGGAGACAAAAAACTAAGATGGGGACGTAATCATTAAGACGTAGCTAGATGACGTCACGGAATCTAATGGCTTTGTGTTCTTTCTTACATGCTTCCACAATCACACCTGTAACATTTTTAAGAACGGCAACAGTCGTAATTAATCCAGTTTAATATGTTAAATTATTTTTAATACGTTTTAGGGAAGATTTTTTCATGACAATATGGTAATAATCGTGGCTCTGTGCAGTTTGCCAGGTCACTTTGTTGTTGGAATTCTGAGCACATGGACTCTTTGTTTTTTTTTCTTCTCCGAACATTGTATCTTCCATCTAATTAATGGATGAAGACAAAGGTGAAGACAAAGGTACATGGTAGGCGGGGTTCAGACTATTTCATTTCTATTCGTGATGTTTGATAGATGGGAATCAAATCAAAATAGAATTTAATATCTCTATTTTCATAATTCATCCATCCCTAGATTATCGTTAAACTTATTTCTCTCTTGGTTTTTTTTTTTTGATGACTCAGCCCCTCGAGCCGAACCTTTTCTTCTCTTTTGATTTTCGTATTTATGCGTCTTTCTTCCTCACTCGCCGATGCACCTCAACTCGCCTCTTTGCCACAGTCTAGTTTATCGAAAGTGAGTCAGTTGTCTCAACTCATCTTTCTTTCTCTTTTGATTTTCGCATTTCAGCGTCTTTTTTTTTTACCTAATTGTCGTCAATCGACATTAGTGTCCTTTATTTTCTATTGCCTCTTTATTTTCTATTAGTGACAATAGTGGTCATTTTTCTAAGACTATGGAACTCGATCGTCGCTTTTGAGATCACAACATTAATGAGAATAATATCCATTCCAGTATCTATACCAAGCACCATCAATCCAGTAATCATTTTCATTGTCATTAACCCCTCAATTAAAATCTATTATCATTCTCATTATCAAATATATATCAAGCGCCCCCTAGACTTTATCCCGCATGGGATCAGAGTATGAATTAAATATTATGGATAAATTTGATGTTATTTGATAATTAGAATTTGTTTATATTCAGATCAATTAAATAAATAAATTTAAAGTACTTATGAAATTAAATAAATAAATTTAAATATATTAATCATAGAAAAAATTTAAAAACTAAATTTATAAAATTATGTTTATATATAATTTTTTTTATCAATATAATAAATAAACAAATAAAATTTTAAAATAAAAAAAATAATTTTTATTATCAAATTCAACAAAAGTTTAAAAATATAAAATTTTTAAACAATTAAATAAACTTAATTGAGAGCTAACCCAAACTTATAAAAAAATCAAATCAAATTTAAATAACTATTTTAATAATTTAATTTATTTTAAAATTAATTTAATTTGGCTAACTATTTAATAAATAAATTTAAGGACAGCAGCTAGAATGATTTTTTTATAAAATTTTTAAGGTCATTGAAGTATTCAAATAATATCATATTTTAAAAGTTAATTAATCCTTTCTAATCTATTTATATGTTTAAATCCAAAAATAATATCTAATTAATTTTTATTAATAATATTTAATTAATATTTTAATTAATTTGATGAAAGTTTTACCCAGCCCAATTCTGACCGAGATTTACCGTAAATTAAATATTATACAATTGGCTGTAACCTAACTCGTTACCTCGTTCAGCATGCACACCAGAACTGTTTGTGGGTCCGTGTGTCAGAAAGCAGAGCCAAGTTGGAACATGCATGTATATTGTTAAATTATTGTACGTCAGAACACATAAATAATCGGTACTCATGTTTACGAATGGAGTAAAAAGATAGATTATATTTTAATATTTATGGAAAGGGACAGTTAATTTTTTATTCTTTTTATTTTATTACTTTATTATTTTTTTCTTTTTCATTAAAAAAATAATATTACCGACAGAATATTTCATCGTAGTTCCATCGACAGAAACATTTACCGACAGAAAATAATATGTCGATGTAAAATTCGTCGGAAAAATATACTCCGACGGAATAATTGTTCTGTCGGTATATTTATTGACGGAATAATTAGTTCCGTCGGTAAATATATACCGGCGGAACAGTTATTCCTTCGACAATTTTCATTATCATAAGTTAAAGATTACAGATGAAATTTTAATTCCGTCGGTAAATATCAGAAATATTTACCGACGGAATCGGATATTCCGTCAGTAAACACCGACGGAATCGGGGATTTCGTCGGTGTTCCGTCTGAATTTATAAACAAAATTCTAGGCAACATTTATTTCAACTTATAAACTGTATGCAATTTCTAGGACACATAAAAAATCATCGCAAATGATGACATCTACATATATACAAACAATATAAAAAGTTCACAATCCACAAATACATTTCACATTCATACATCCATATATTTCACAATCTAAATAGTAATATAAAACTCATATCTATCCATATCTTGCAAACAAAATAATAGAAAAAAAAACTACAATAGACAGTCATAATTCAAATAGTATATCCATATCTAAGATTACAATAGAAAATCCTGCAGAATGTGAAATATGATAGATTTATATTATATATATATATATATATATATATGTATAACTAAAAATGTTGTATATATATTATAAGTTTTAATACTTGGATAGTCAGCATAAGCAAATGATGATCATCAATGACAATAGACCTGAGCTCTTGAAACATATAGTAACACAAAATTTAAATATTAATATAGTAAATTATCAAACCATAATAAATATATTCTGCATAAGTTATGGATGATAAAAAATTTTAAGTTATGGTTGAACAAATCTAAAAAAAAAACTAATGATCATGATCTGATAGACCCTGAGTCTCTTGTGGCGGTGGGGGCAATTGACCTACGAATGCACGCATCTGAGACATGAGAGCATCATGATCCGGTTTTCACTTCCGATTATCCTCAGCTCGCTGCCGCTCAGCCACCATCCACTCATTCATCTTCTGATCCATTGAGGCAACTTGAGTACACAGTTCTTGGTTTTCCCGTCTTAAAGACTGCATCTCAGTAGAAGAAGAAGAAGAAGAAGAACCATCATGACCCCTAGGAGTCCTCAAACAATCAAATACGACCTTGGCTTGGGAGCCAAGGCCGTAGAGGGTGGAGTGTTTTGTCCGTCCATCAACAACATCATAATAAATATCATTTAGTACCTCGATGGATAGAGACTGTGACTTCCCCCACCCTCTGTTGGTGGTTGAGATGTTTGAGCCACTCTACCTGTAATTTGATCCGGTGTAAAAAAATATAATATATATGAATATTATTCAATTTACTAATAATTACAAAAGTTAATAATGATAGAAAGTTAAATGTAATAAAGTAAATAATCTTACATGTATGACCTTCGATCTGAGATCGACAAATGTGTCATCCTTCTTCTTGTGAGTCTTAAGAAAGACCTCCATACAAGTAGGCTGGCGAGCTAGTTCATGTTCCTGCATACACAAATAATTTGGGATAAAATTATATAAATTTAATAATAAATACAAATTAGTTTATTTAACTTTAAATTAAACTCACCAGATCCATGACATGCTTAACAATGGATCTGCATCATGATGTATGCCGAGCAGTTTCGGTGCCCGGGCCACTTGACTCTATATTTCTGTTTGTTCTAGCATTTTCTGCATTTTCTTGCCACCTCTCTGCAGCCCAGGTGGCCGTCCATGCACTCCATACCACCTCGGAAACATACGTCAGTCTTGTGCCCTTCTTTCTGATGTAGTACATCATGTCTCTGTACAGTTTGGCATAATAGCTATTCCATGTGCCTATAAATTGTTCTTGTTTGCCTTCTTCCCATGTATACCTTTTTTGCAATTATAAGTTAAACATTTAGTATATGAAAGGACAAATATAACATGGAATACCAAATATATTAAATTACTTACTACAAATTCATTATAGTAAATGCCTTCATGTCATGGTCTCCATGTCTCCATGTAGTAACAGAAGCACACATTCTTTCTTTAAATTTTTCGGTGATGTAAGATGAAATTCGGTGGATATCAGGAACAAATATGCAAGAAAAAAATATGCATGACATCAATACTAATAATAAAAAATACTAATAACAAAAAAATACTTGCGTGTCTTCAACAACTCTAATAACCTTATAGCCACGGGGTGCTACTGGTTGGTGCTCAGCCATAATAATATCTGTAAAATAATATTAGAGCACAACATATATATATATATATATATATATATATACTAAAGTTTACAAACATGCATGATATCAATACAAAACAATATGCAAATATAACTTAATTGATGAATAATAATGCTAATATTCTATCAATTTTAACATCTGACTAATCAACAATAATAGTTTCTAAGTCCTCATTGCTAGACTTTGTTAGTACAATTTCATCCTCACTGTTATACATCTCTCCATCATCTATCTCTTCGTAAGTAACATTAATATCTACAAGTAATTGAGATGTAGATTGGAGTTGTGCATCAACTGAACGTCTCATCACTTTGTCATTTTGAAATGCATCATGGTTCTGAGTAGTGATGGTGTTCGACATTTCTATTGTCGAGCGAGGCTTTGATTGGCAAATAGACAACTATTCACTAGGTCTTCTTCTCTTCATAGGGTATTTAAGATAGAAAACCTGACCCGCTTGTACTCTGAAAATAAAAGGTTCAAACTTATTGAACCTTTTGTTTGCATTAACTTCAACTAAATGATAATGTATAACAAGCTTTTGGAAATCTATTACTTGTTTCATTTTAATGCAACTCTAGTCTGTTGACTAGTTCTTTTAATTCCTCACGTAATTTTGCAGTGTCTTTAGTTCTTCCAGGCACATTCATCACAGTGTTGAAGATATTATCGAAATTTTTTTTCTCAACATGCATGACATCTAAATTATGTTAAATAAGTAGATACTTCCAATATGGAAACTCCCAAAAAATACTCCTTTTCTTCCAACCACACTTGCACATCCTAACAATGTATTTATTTAACTCATCAGAATCAGGTTGAGATACTGGTAGAAATCTATAATTGTCTATTTGTTCAATGATTTCTTCACCTGAAGTATGGACTGTTAGAGGAGGTTTTATAACTACCATATTCTTTAGGATTTTTTTTTATTTCTCCTGAAAGGGTGATCAAGAAGTAAAAATTTATGGTGATTATCAAACCAAGATACTTTCCCACTGCAAGGTAACGAAAATGCATCAGAATCTATCATGCAGTGTGGACAAGCTAATTTACCAGCCGTGTTCCATCCTGACACCATTGAGTATGCTGAAAATTCACTGTTCGCCCATAATAAGGCAGCATGCAATGTAAAATTAGTTTTACTTGTAAGTCACCGACCCTACATTCCATAATTCATTCAGTTAGACAATTAGAGGTTGCAAGAAAACATCTATCTTATCTTTGGGATTGGTTGGACCAGGAATAAGCACGGTAAAGAACATAAATTCATCTTTCATGCACATCCATGGTGGTAAATTGTATTGTGTTAATTTAACTGGCCAAGATAAATATTGCTGTCCCGACTGATCAAATGGCTGAAATCCATCTGCAGAAAGTCCCAATCTCACATTATGTGGTTCCATTGCAAAGGAGGAAAATACAGTATCAAGATGTTTCCATGCAAGGGAATCACAAGGATGACACATAATTCCTCCTTCATGCTCATGTTCATGATGCTAGGTCATGTGACAAGATGTAGCGCCAGATGTATATAAGCGTTGAAGTCTAGCAATTAAAGGAAAGTAATACATCACTTTCCAAGCAATATTTTTCTTCTTCTTCCTTGGTATGCGAGTACGATGCTTATAACGAGGGTGAGTACATATTTTGCATCCACTCAGTTCACTGTCTTCATTCCAAAAGATCATGCAATTATTTATACAACAATCAATCTTCTCTACAGGCAACCCTAAACCTCTAACCAATTGACAGGGAGCAACTCTAACATCATTATGTTGTCGGCAGGGAGCAACTCTGACATCAATTGACATATGTCATCGTAACATCTTTCTAAAAAAAGATGTTCTATTTTCATATTCAATAACCTTGTAGTAGCTGATAATTGTGAATGACCAGAACGAATGCCTTCCCACACTTCTCTTTCACTAGCCTTTAACATATCATATAGTTGCTGATATTCAGGTGTTGGTATTTCATTGATATTGGAATAATCAATTGCAACATTCATTGCATTGTGAACCATTGATTGCATTCTAATATCATAAGTTGATTATTCAGGTGTAGTAAAAGTTGTACCAGATGAAGAACCACCAGAAGGCCTAATTGGTTCATACAAATAAGGCTCTCCGTGACAATACCAATTATAGTAATTTGGCATAAAACCATTTCTACATATATGTACTTTCATGGTATCCTCATCACGGAAAGCTCTATTTTGACATTTTTTATGATTGCACGGACGCCGTAACTTGACACCATTCATACATTCTTGATGACTCTTGCAAAGTTCACAAATTGTTCTACTTCAGCAATAAAATCAGCTCTAATAAATCCTTGTTCTAATCGATTATGCATCCATGCTTTGTTCATAGACATTGTCACCTACAATTTAATTTAACATTAAATAAAGTAATTAAACATAATATAGTGGGAAGAGTTCCCATTTAACAACATAATAGGTTAGATCACCAACACTAAACATGTAGTATCTACCAACACTAAAATCACAATATATATGACTACATCATGTTATATATCAAAATACTAACATAACCTACATCTGAATTCAACCATATAAATTATACCTGAATATGTGTAATCCAACCGGAGAAGAGCAACAAAAGTAGTATACTGCAAAAGAAATAAAATTTAGAGAAAATTAATAACCAATATGACATGCTAATATAAATTCAAAAGGAACAAGTCAATGGCCTCTCAACCTACGCACCGGCAGCCGACAAAGAAGCCAACCACGTGCTGCTAGTCGCTATCCACGGTCGCGGGTTGGCGGCGGCTACGACCGTGGGTTGGCGACCGCCGATTAGCCCGCAGTCGCGGGCTGGCGGCCTCCATAGCCTCCAGCCGCCGTAGCCGCCAGCTGCGGCCTGGCGGCCTCTATAGCCTCCAACCACCGTAGCCGCCAGCTACGGCCTGGCGGCCTCCATATCCTCCAACCGCGGCCTGGTGGCTGCCACAGCCGCCAACTACGTGTTGGTGGCCGGTCATTGCCGGCGTTGGGAGAAGCAGGAAAGGTGGAGAAAGAGGAGGCGTTCTGAATCACCGGAGATCTGGCTCGGAGGAGAGGCTGGAGATCAGGATCGGAGGGGAGGAGAGGAATTGCGCGCTTGAAAGGGAAACGATAGGTCTCGCGTGCCCTAAAAATGGGTTTACCGATAGAATTAATATTCCATCGGTGTTTATCGACGGAAATATTTGTTTCCATCGGTAAACGAAATTATACTGACAGAAATTGTGTTTCGTCGGTAAACACCGACGGAATTAATATTCCGCTAGTAATTCCGTCAGTATTACTATTTTTTCTTGTAGTGTTTTCTATTTTTCCATGCATATATTTTTTTTTCTTTTTTTCTCTCAAATCCACGTAGCTTCTCTTCTCTTTCCTCTCATCTCTTCTCTTTCCTCTCTATTTAAGATACATGCATGAAAACATAACATGGTTAAAGTTTACATATTTCTTTGGTAATATCTATGGAGAAGTTAAAATATATAATGGATGACACTGTTAAATTTCTTTTGGGTCAAAATATATTGATAGACCTAGAGGCCTCAGATTAGATCCATTTTAGATCCTGTAGATTTCAAAGGCTAGAAGAAGTCTAACGGTGTTGACTATTGCATATTTCAGTATCTTCATATGTGTGAAATGCCATTAGAAAAAATAGCTTAATCATAACTTTATGGGCCTAATATGGAATTATATTAGGCTCAACGTGGGTTTGATATGAATGAGTTTATGTTTTAGCTAATTTTTTCGATAACATTTCAATACCTCCCTAGACGTCGAAATATGCAATGGATAGCACTATTGAACTCCTTACAACTTCATAAATTCACAAGACCTGAAATGAATTTAATCTAAGGTCTATAGGTCTATTAGTGGATTTTAGTTAAAACTCATTGATGAACCTAGAGATCTCAGATTGAATCTATTTAAGGTCTTGTGGATTGCTGAGGTGGCAAGGAGTCCAACGGTGCTATCCATTACATGTTTCGGTGTCTCCAGATGTGTTAAAATATTATCAGAAAAACTAGCTAAAACATAAACTAGTTAATATTAAACCCACATGAGTTTGATATATTCCATATCATGCCCACGTTGGGTCTGATATGAAATATATCAAGCCCAATGTGGGCTTGATATGAATGATTTTATATTTATGTTTTAGCTAGTTGATATAAATAATGTTGAGAAAGCTCTTAAATGATTAGTGTGAGTTCCTAATATCAGGGATAAGATAGAATCCTTCCTTATAATGGAAAATACTTGATCAACAAGGAAACAACAAATTCATTTCTAGAAATGAAAGGGTAAGAATTGGAATTTCATGGAATCAGAAAACCCTCAAAAGCTACCTATTGAATATGAATGTTTAGAATTGATTACTGATTTCAAAACCCATTGCTCTTGATTCATATGTATGCCAAATTCAGATAATGTTCACAAGCTAGTGGAAATGATAATGAAACAGGATGTTTGAATCTATTATAAAAGCATAGATTGGAGACATGATTATGTAACTGAAAAAAAATTACAAAGAATTGTAATATAGTCAATAGCTACTTCATAGAATCAGGGATTCTGCCAATAGGCACCAACGACCACTTACCAGTTGACTGGAAGCTGCTGGCTGAGCAAACAAAATGTCTCTATTCACTCCCAGTCGACTGCTCAGTCAACTAGACCAGTCGACTGCCAATTCCATCAGTTGACTGGTCCCAGTTATACACTCAACTCTCATCCTCTCTAGAGTTTCCCTTTGAACCCCTTTTCCTCGGCTTTCACCCCTCAGATGCACTCAGCTCGCGGCTCCTCTCCATGCATCCTTCGCGTTGCCTTGAAATCTGTTTCCTTTGGCTCCACTCCATTGCTCCTCGTCTGGTGGTCCCTTAGATGTCTTCCACATCATCCTTCACCGATCTCAAGAACCTGAGCCCTAGGATAAGCTTCCCAAGCTTGGCAACACCAAGCTTCTCATATGTGGTTTACCAAATCCTGCATGACTCAAACATAGATATAAAACTAATATAAAATCTAACTTAAACTCTTTGACACACACATCAAAACCATGATCGTAACCAATCAAATATAGGTCGATTGCACTCATAATCTCCTCATTTTTTATGTGTGGTAATGTTTAAGTTAGGCAAAAATAACAACTTGAAAATTACAAGCATAATATAAAATATGAAGCATAAAACCAGCTCTCCCTTAACATATATGTTAGATCAAGACCCACATAAAGGGGAGGGGGTGGTGAATCACGTGATTTTGAAAAACTTTTTCTTTTTGATTTTAAACTTAAGTATGTAGCGGAAAAATATAAAAACAAAAAGCAAGTAAAAGAACAAGTTTAGTTTTATAGACAGTCGTCTCAAGCTTGGTATTTGGATGACTTCTCGGCGATAGTTGGACATAGTAGAGTCATAGCAGGGCAGTAGCAGGAAGTCGAAGCAGTTAGAATGCCAATCAAATGTGTAGAAGCTTATATATATGAGTTGTTATTGAATGCTTGGTCGAGCACCTCTTTTAAGGGGGATGGAAGGCACCTTCTATGGCTCTAAAGCTACCTTCAACCCAAACTCTATCCCTTTAAAAAGCGGCTCCTTATCGTTGATGAGGTTTGAATTTTATCCATTGGAAGATGTCTTCTATAACACTGAAGGCTTCTTCCATGAACAATACTGAAGGCAACTTCCAATGCTTAAAGGTGCCTCTGGCACTGTTCACTCAAGGCCTTTTTGTTCCTTTTGCCTTGCAAGTTAAGTTAGTCCAACATGATAATATTTAACTTGCAAAATAAAGTTAGCACAATAATAATATAATTATTTTATGACTTATACCCTGTCCTCCAGACTAGGATCTAGTCAGGGGTCTCGATTTAGATTTTCAAAATAGACCTAAATTGGACCGATGCCTACTGTCCCCTCAACCAGGGTGCATCCTCACTTAGTCACTCTCCTCCAGTGACTTACCTTCACTTACCGTGTTTCCAGTTACCTTCTTGACGTTAATCTGACCCACCAAGTCTTCCTACCAGAATAGTACATACGGACTTCCTCCTACCAGAATCTCACATCTAGATTTTGCCACTCGAGAATTGCACATCCCGACTGGACTTCTTGCCTGGTGTCAGGTCCTCTTTGTTGGTGCGGTTAGCACTAATGGTCTAACTCAAGTTTTGATGAATGATAAAATATGTTAAGCTAGTTTCGTTGTTATCTAACACTCTGATCGAGTGTGCAGAAGAAGTTCAGACAGGTCGACAGGCTAACCTGATGTCTGACACGAAGCCCAAATAGGTCGACGGGCTGATCGGATAGCTGGTACAAAGTCTAGCTAGGTCGACGGGCTGACCAGATAGCTGGCACGAAGCCCAGACGGGTCGAAGGGCTGACCGGATGTCTGGCAGGTAAGTGAAGGTAAGTCACTAGAGGGGAGTGACTGTGAGGACACGTTCCCGGGAAGGGAACTTAGGCGTCGATCTGACTTAGAACCATTTCGGAACCCTAAGTCGAGATCTTGACTAGATTCCGGTCTCGGAGAGATGAAATCTAATTAATACTCTACTTGTTAAACTTGAACTGTGCTAACACTTTGTTTTGCATGATATACGTATTATATATTTGCTTCCGGACTAACGTTTTCTTGTAGGAAGGAAGCTGTTGGAAAACTGGGGTCCGGGCGCCCGGGAGGGACCCGGGCGCCCAGAGGTGAAAACTTATCGTCAGCGTCACCTCGCCACATGGAGCGCCCTGGTTGGCTCGGCTACGTCATGTTCAGGGTGCCCTGAAGGTTCCAGGCGCCCCGAACCTCCTATATAAGGAGGGTCAAGGCTAAAGCTCCAACAAAAACTCACGACTCGATCTCCTGTGCTCCTGCGATGCTGCGAAGCTACTCCGAACACGCGTTGTTCTTTTGTTTTCTTCCTTTTGTCGGTATTGCCTTTCTATTAGCATTCCTGTTATTTAGTTTGTGATAAAATATTCGAATTGCTAGTGGTTGCCCATCGAAAGCACCCTTGCGTGTGGGCCTTGGAGTAGGAGTCGACAAAGGCTCCGAACCAAGTAAAAAACTACTCTTGTTAGCATTGCTTTATTCTTTTGCATTGACTTTTTGTTGGGATTTTCGGGCCGCAAAAACCACTTTTGCGTTGCGGAAACCCCGATTCCTATGCCACCAGATCCGTGCAAAGTTATAAAATTTTGTAAAAATTCGTGTACATGTTTTCTAGCCTAGATCTACACTAGATCTACAAGGAAGAGACTTATACCTTTGTAGCGAAGCCCTTCGCGTATCCCGCTCATCCAAGGTTCGCCGGATCTCAAGGTTGTCAAGTGTACAACCCTCTATGCGTATCCACACAAACAAATCGATGGAGAGAACCTCTAAAGATGTGCTAGCAACCTTAGAGGATCAACAATGGTGGAGGAGAGGGAGAGAAGAAATGTAGAGAGGAAGAAGAAGGAGGTTACACAAAGCAAAATGAAACTCTCACTTGTGTTAAAGTGGCCGACCACTTCAAGAAGGGGCTTTTAAACCATATGGGATATCGAGAGTCACAACTCTTGATCTCCCTCATGATGTGGCACACACATGTGCTAATCTTGATGATGTGGCATATCATCATTAGCCCACTTAATGCCAACTCACAAATGAGGTGGCAATGGTCAAGTCAAACTTGACCTTTCATCTTCCTCTCAAGTCAAGTTAAACTTGACCACTTTCTCTCCCATGGTTGATCAAATCTAACCATTGGTTCAAGTCAATTTTAATTTAATGAATCTCTATTCATTGAATTAAATTGGCTCAATGAGTCTAAGTCCAAATTAGACTCATTTAACGCATGAACCAAATTGAGTCCAACTCAATTAGTTTACTTTGGATTACTCTTAATCCAATTTGGTTCATCATATGAACCTAATCCTCTAGGTACATCAAATGAACCTAATCTCCATCTAATTTTCCCTTTGTGTGTGACCCTATAGGTTCTTGTAACATTGGCAATGATCCTAAACCCATTTAGAAGCATAAGTAATGAGCGGTATCTAGCAACACATCATTACTACCCAAGTTACAAGAATATTGAGATCCAACATCACCTTGTGACTACTAATTGTGACCCCTCACAATATATGACAAGTGTCCTTCTATCCTTGACATCTAGATTGATCAATGTGAGGCATAGACCGTGTCATCCTCTAATCAATCTAAATCTTGAATCCCAAGTAGACTCACTCAATCAAATGAGCTCAACATCTCATATTGACTCATTTGGGCATGGCCATGCACTTAGTGGTCTCACTCTATCAAGAATAATGTTGTCACTCCCGTCATATAGGAGGGATAGATCCCATCTACATCACTTACATCCCTCCGTATAATTTGTTACATACCCAGTAATCGCCTTTATAGTCCACCCAGTTACGGGTGACGTTTGACGAAGCTAAAGTATGTAACTCCTTATGTAGGGAACCATGGTGACTTCAGGTCCAAGGACTAATAGTCATACTAATAGCCACATGAGAAAGTATATGACACTCATATAACGATCCATGATACTTTCTCATGATGAGTCATTCAGTATACAATCTCCAATGCATATCCATGTGTCAACTTGATATTTCCATATCCATGACTTGTGAGATCAAGTCATCGAGTTGACCTACATGTTAGTCTCGTCGCATTAACATTGTCCCTGAATGTTAATACTTGACTAGGAATGATTAAGAGTAGTGTTCCCTATATCATCTCACTATCGATTCAACCAATCGATTGATATAGGTAAGAACCTTCTACTCAAGGATGCTATTATACTTAGTTATTTGACACTAATACAAGTAAGCATAATAACCATAAACAAATGCCTTTATATACATAAGAAATATGATACAATGAGTCCATACAAAAATCATCAAATGATTGGCTCTAGGGCTCTAACTAACACTTTTCCACTACGTACTTTCGATAAATTTTATTTCGATATTCACTCCCCCCCTCTATTGAACTCTACGATCCAAAAAGTGGTATCAGAGCAGATGCTGCTCTGATTTGGTGCAACCACCAATCAGACAGGGGGTGTAATTTTGTTTCCTTTTTTCGGGTTTTAATTTTTCGTCTTTATCCCAAACTGGTATTATTATCTTTTTGGGAACTCTTTTCGTTGCTATTAATCTGATTTGGTGCAACACCAAATCAGTTTTTCAGTTTATTTCTATTTTAATCCTACACTACTAATCCAAGACCTAGTCTTGGGACTCTGTTTGTCTTTTTCTTTACTTGTGTGCAGGATGTCTCAACTTGAAGGCTTCAGCACAGTACGTCCTCCCCTGTTCAACGGGGATGACTTTTCATACTAGAAGAAGTGGATGGAAGTTTACCTGAAGACGGACTTCGACCAATGGTTCAACGTCACAAGAGGCTACAAGACGCCGGTTGACAACTCCGGAATCCCACTGGACCTAGAATAGTGGACTCCGGATATGAAGAAGGAAGCTTCAACGGAATTCAAAGCACTCAACACGCTCCAGTGCAGACTGACGAAGGAAGAATTGAACCGGGTAGGACAATACCAGAATGTGAAAGAACTTTGGGACAAATTGATCGAGCTACACGAAGGAACACGCGACACAAAGGTAACAAAACGCGACTTGTTATTAAATAAGTTATTTAACATTAAAATGCAGGAAGGAGAATCGGAAAGTCAGCTTCAATCGAGGATTAAGGACATCCTCAATGGTCTCCACGCAATAGGACATCAAATGGAGAACGGAGACTTAATAAGGTATGCCTTGAACGCTTTTCCACGCAACAATTTATGGGCATCTATTGTGGATGCGTACAAAATCTCTAAAAATTTATCCAAACTAAAATTAGATGAGCATTTTTGTGAATTAGAATTGCATGAGCAAACTAACGCCAAGACCGAGAAAGGTGTAGCTTTGTTTGTAGGTTCTTCCAAGGAGAGATCTAAAAATAAGCCTGAACTCGAAGAAGAGTCAGATCAGGAGATTGAAGATGAAGAGTACCTGGTGAACTTGGTAAGGTAGATGTTCACCAGGAGAAAGAACAGCTTCAGCAAGAAGGATCTGCAGAAGATCAACTCCCCCAAACCAAAGAACGTAACGTGCTTCGGATGCAACAAGAAGGGACACTACAAGAACGAGTGTCCAAAACTGAAGAGCGACAAGACAAAGGCATCCAAGAAGAAGGCTCTCAAAGCAACTTGGGATGACTCCTCCTCTAACGAATTGGAGGCCGAAGATCAAAAGCACCAGAGCCACCTCGCACTGATGGCCATCGAAGAAGAATCGGACGAAGAATCGAAAGACCGATCCGAACCTGAATCAAGCCATGAGTCCGTACTCGTTTCCAAAGGTCCCGACGAGGTAAATTTTATTTTAAATTGAATTTTTTTCAAAATTATTTTGTTCTTGAATAGTAAATTAGTTAAACTAGAAAAAGAAAATAAATTACTCCTTGAGGAAAATCAAAATCTCAAGGAACAAATAAAAAATCCAAATCCAACTCAAGACACAACACTTGAGGAGGAAAAATTATTACTAAAACTAGAAATTAACAAATTAAAAGAAATGTTAGAAAAATTTACAACTAGATCTAAGAATTTATATCTAATATTAAATAATCAAAAAGCAACTTACAACAAAACCTGACTTGGCTACAAATCAAGTTCAAATAAAATATTTAAATCGTTAATAACCCAACACAAACAATCAAATAAAGCTTGGGTTCCGAAAGCGTGCTTAACCACGCAAGTAGGACTTAACCAATACTACATACCCAAAGAAAAAAATACATTATATAAAACCAAATAAATCAAATCAAAAATTAAAATACAAATCTAGAACAACAAATTCAAAATCTAAATATTTTAAGGCACACCAAGACTTAGAATATCATCAAGTAAATTACAACTACAAAAAGAACAGACATAAACCAAAAACCAAAAATTAAAGGCCAATAATTCAGGGGGAGGCTCCAGAATAGTTGGCACATCCAAAACTAACATACCCGACAGGGTAACCTAAACTAACCTACCCGACAGGGTAATAAGGACTAATTAGAAAGAGACTTAGTTTAACTTGACCTATGGTACTGGTGAAGTTTTGGATGATAGTACGTTAGGGAAGCTCAGTCTATGCATGTCTAGTAAGATATGGCTTCGACCTGGTGCATTTGGCTAAGTGGAACTGACCGAAGCTACCCTTTATGGATCATAACCAGTTAGACCAAGGTTTTGTACTAAGTATAGTGGATAGGACTATTTGGAAAACCTCGAAGGCATGGTTACTCTAATGATGTCCAAGTGACTCACCATAGCCCAGAAGTTTATCCAGAGAATGTCTATTTGTTGGACCCAAAGCTAAACCTGAATCTAACACAAAGTTAAACCAACCCCTAAAATTGAACCTAATTCATCTCACAAAATTATAGGATTCCTTGATTGAAAACATAGATCAGGTGAGATGATTAAGGACTCAATTATAATTAAATTAAATTAAATTAAATTAAACTAAAATAAATTAAATTAAAATAAAATAAAATAAATTAAATTAAATTAATTAAAATAAAATAAAATAAAATAAATAAAATAAAAATAAATTAAATAAAAATAAATTAAACTAAATTAAATAAAATAAATTAAAATTAAAATAAATTAAAATTAAAATAAATTAAAATAAATTAAAATAAATTAAATTAAACTAAATTAAATGAAATGAAATGAAATTAAAATAAAATAAAATAAAATAAATTAAATTAAATTAGAATTAAATTAAATTAAATTTAAAAATTATTTTAAAAACTTTAAAAATTATTTTAAAATTCTTTTAAAAACTTTAAAAATTCTTTTAAACTTTAAAAATTATTTTAAAAACTTTAAAATTTATTTTAAAATTATTTTAAAAACTTTAAAAATTATTTTAAAAATCCTTTTAAAAACTTTAAAAATCCTTTTAAAAACTTTAAAAATCCTTTTAAAAATTATTTTTAAAATTCTTTCAAAACTTTAAAAATTATTTTAAAAAAACTTTAAAACTTATTTTAAAATTCTTTTAAAAACTTTAATAATTATTTTAATTTTTTTAAAAACCTTTAAAAATTATTTTAAAAATTCCTTTAAAAACTTTAAAAATTCTTTTAAAAACTTTAAAAATTAGTTTTAAAATTCTTTTAAAAACTTTAAAAAATTTATTTAAAAAAACATTAAAAATTATTTTAAAAAACTCTTTTAAATACTTTTAAAACTAAAAAAAATGAAGTAAAAAACCAGGGGCGTGCGCCCCTGGTGTTCCCTTCCGGGGCACCCGGAAGGGACTTCGGGTGTCCTACCCGCTTGGGAACGGTCCGGGCGTCTGAAGCCCCATATATATAGGGGGATAGGGGCGCCCTCTCCCTTTGCACCACATCCTCTTCACTCTTGTTAAGGCTCTTTTATATCTTTATCGCGAAAGTGTTCGAAATTAAAATTTTCCTTCATTCCGCGTTTATTACGCTGCTGCGAATCAACCAAGGTCGTCATCTCTAAAAATTTTCTCCACGATGCCTCGGTAAAACTCCTCTTTTCCTCCTAAGTTTCTTTAAATATTTCACTAATTTCTTGCTTAGTATAGCTTTTCTTAAAATGTAGAAAATGTTCTAGATCTGGTGCTGGGCCCTCAACTGCTAGTATAGACCCTAGGTTCGCTACTGACGAACTTAGGATTAAGTTTGAGTTGACCATTTATATGCCTATTAGGACTAAGTGCTTAGATAGAGAGTTTTTCTTACGTTCCTGTGTTCCAGTTGTAGAGGTAATAAGCCACTATAACTTGCGGTTTACTGCACCAGTTTAGTAAACATAAATTTATGTGCTGAATTTTATAATAACTTGGTTAGGGTAGATGATCTCACTTATGTTACTAGGGTAGCTGGTACGGATATTACATTCTCTCCTACCACTATCCAGGACTTATTAGAGTTATGACCATCTATATGTCCTTTTCAGTGTTACTCTCCTAGGGATCTACCATTTGGTGATCCTTACTCACACATTACTCTGGATACGATTTACTCGTATTTTTTCAGAGAGGAGTGAGTACCCACTGTGACTATGTTTAGGTCAGTAGGCATTCAAGTTCACGATTATGCACTCTATAGGGTTTTAGTTTTCTGCATCTTACCACTATCCACTCACGACATAGCGATGATGCAACCATTTCATTCCTTTCTCTTGTATGCCCTTTGCCATAGATTAGACATAGATATTAGTCTACACATCTTTCAGACCATTATCTACTCAGCTGGATATATCACCAGCGCTCGAGTTCATATGTCGTATTGTCATATTTTGACGGCATATTTTGCCCACCTACATATTGACGTCACCCGAGGTAATGTTCGAGCCATGACTGAGTTCGACGTCATAGGACCTAGGAGCTTTTCTTTAGCGAGTGTCCATATAGATGATGATGGTGTCATGTCTTAGCGGAGGGGGGCACAACACCAGCCAGGCCCAGATGCTCAGGAGGAGGCAGAGCATGATGAGTTTATGGTTGCATTATTCGATGACGACGCTCCGGCCCATGTACCACCTCCACCTCTAGGCCGACCACCTCGTCCGACTCCTCGCACTTTAGGCGATCGAGTTGCCGGACTCGAGTTATCCATGACGAGTCTCCGACAGGGGGTCTCCGACTTGAGACGAGACGTGAGACAGGTATCTCTGATCTTCGACGTGATCTATCCAGTTCCCGAGAGGAGGCCCAGACCGTCACACTGAGCTGATCGAGATGTTCTATTCCTTGGGATCCGGACCACCCGAACCACCCCCATCCTCATCTTGATAGACTTCCTAATCACCATGTATTCTGGGCTACACCTACTTAGGTATATCTCAACTTTGAAAATAATTGATTTTGGTTTGTCTAATAGATTAGGAATTTTAAAATGGTTTCCAAATATGGTTATTTTCAAATTCTAAGGTAAAATGCTTTTATGTTTTTTAAAATTCCTATTTTTAGAATTTCAAAAATAGTTTTAGCCTTAGACTAGAATAATCTCCTAGAAAGCATGTTCCCCTAGGGCTAGTACTTGAGCATCTCACCAACACCCTAGGATTCCCTTGTTTGTGATTGCCAAATATAGAAAGGGGTGAGATGCATAGGCAAATTGCCTGGACTTAAGATGCTTATGTCAGTGCGTCGATATAAGTCTGGGCGTTAAATACCAAATCGATAGTAATCAAGTTAAGTCATTTAGTTTAGTCAAACACTAACTGATGCTTAGACTTAACTTGACTAACCAAGTGAAAGCTGTTACCCTCTGAATAGTCAGTAAGTAGCTAACTAGTTAGACAGATTTTGTAATGTCAGGTTCAGGGGGAGGTTAATTATTTTTCTACTTATTTTAAATTACTTTTTACAAAATACCTCTTTTTAAAACAAGACAAAACTAAGTGTTTAGAAATTTTAAAATTAGTTTTCAAAATAAGTTTTGAAAGTTAAAATTATTTTTTGAAAATGTGCTTTATTTTTCAAATTTTAAACTTTTCAAATTTAATCTTGAAAATAACACCTTCTAAACTTGGTTTCTGATTTAAACATTCCAAACTTAGTTTTAAAAAGTTGATTTTGAAAATTGGATTCTTCAGTTTTGAAAATTATATTTAGGTTTCAAACCATATTTTTGAAAATTTATCTAAATGATTACAAAGTCAGATTTAAATTTAAGAAATTTATTTTACTTAGTTTAAAAATTTGACTTGTAAATTGAACTTAACCCTAATATTTTTGCAAATTATGTTTCCAAATTGCAAAACTCTTTTTGAAAGATTAATTTAAAATTGCAATTATCTTGTTAAAAATTTAATAGCAGCTATTTTTTTAAACTTAAGTTATTTTCCTATGTTATACACCCCTAAAATAATCTGACTTACATTTCTAAATTTCATTTACCTTGCATTTTTTTAAGTTACCTTGCAGTTCTATGTTATTTTTTAATGAATGGCAAAGGGGGAGGGTTAGGTGGTTAAGTTAGTTAAACAAACAGAAATAAAACAAAATCTAAAAGCTAACTTAACAACTATCTAAAAGCTAACTTAACAACTTATGCTTGTTTCTTACATGCATATTTATCACTAACTTAACTAGGTTGTCATTGCATCAAAAAGGGGGAGATTGTTGGTGCGGTTAGCACTAACGGTCTAACTCAAGTTTTGATGAATGACAAAATAGGTTAAGTTAGTTTCGTTGTTATCTAACACTCAGATCGAGTGTGCAGGAGAAGTCCAGACAGGTCGACGGGGTGACCTGATGTCTGTCACGAAGCCCAGCTAGGTCGACGGGCCGACTAGATAGCTGGCACGAAGTCCATCTAGGTCGACGGGCTGACCGGATAGCTGGCACGAAGCCCAGACGGGTCGAAGGGATGACTGGACGTCCAGTGCTACCTTACTATCCCTAGCAGCCATGTCACCGTCCCAACAAATGGAGATTACAGATTTCGGTCTCGAACTTATAGTTGGACAACTCTCTACTATGACATTAGCGTATACCCTGCTTGGTGACATCTAAACATCTTAGGATCAGGACCCTGAAATTCAGAAAATTAAGCAAGGGTTAGTAGAATCAGAAAGTGGAGAGTTCAGAGTATCTGATAGTGGGGTATTGTATTTTAGTGACCGACTATGCATTCCGGATCAGGAGGAACTACGGAGGAAGATCCTAGATGAGGCCCACAGGACTCCTTACGCGATGCATCCTGGTTCCACCAAGATGTACCAAGACATAAAGAGACGTTTTTGGTGGCCTGGGATGAAAAGAGACATCGCTAGATATGTCAGTACCTGCCTGACCTGTCAGAGGGTCAAGGCAGAACACCAGAGACCAGGAGGAGTTCTGCAGCCCATTCAGATCCCGGAATGGAAGTGGGAGGATATCTCCATGGATTTCATAGTGGGACTACCCAGAACCATGAATGGCTTTGATGCCATATGGTTAATAGTCGACAGATTGACTAAGTCAGCCCACTTCTTAGCTATCAGGATATCCTACTCCATGGAGCAACTAGCTCAGTTGTATCTTAAGGAGATTGTCAGACTACATGGAGTTCCACGGACCATCATTTCAGACAGAGACAGTAGATTCACGTCACACTTCTGGGAGTGTGTACAGTCAGCATTGGGCACCAGGTTAAAGTTTAGTACAGCTTTCCATCCTTAGACAGATGGTCAGACGGAGCGAGTAAATCAAGTACTCAAAGATATGCTCCGAGCATGTGCCCTAGATTTCAAGGGAAGTTGATGCAAATATCTGTGTTTAGCAGAATTTGCATACAACAATAGCTATCAGGCCACTATCGGTATACCACCCTACGAGGCTCTCTATGGGCGGAGGTGTAGATCTCTAATCTGTTAGTATGAAAGTGGTGAACAGAAAGAACTAGAACTCCAGACAGATCTAGTAGCAGATACCACAACAACTATACAACAGATCCGCCAGAGGATAGAGACAACTCAGAGCCGCCAGAAAAGCTATGCTGATACACGACGCCGATCCTTAGAGTTTTCAGTTGGAGATACAATATTCCTCCAGTGGCTCCCATGAAGGGAGTAATGCGTTTTGGGAAGAAGGGCAAATTAAGTCCCAGATATGTGGGACCATACCTTATCACTAGAAGAGTTGGCAAGGTAGCATATGAGCTAGAGCTACCCAAGAGATGTCAGTTATCCATAACGTATTTCATGTCTCTTTGCTGAAGAAGCATATCCCAGATGCCACCCAGGTGGTAGAGCCTCAGTCGGTACAAGTCCGCGAAGACCTCAGCTATGACAGTCGACCTATTCAGATAATAGACCGAGCAGTTAAGAAATTGCTAAATAAAAAGGTACCATTAGTAAAAGTTATTTGGCAAAATCACACAACAGAAGAGGCAACTTGGGAGACAGAAGCTAGTATGAGGCAGAAGTACCCAGAGTTATTCTAAGTTCGAGGACGAACTTTTTATATGGTATGGGGGATTGAAACGTCCGAAAATTCTCAAATTATTTTTTAGAAATATTATATTATTTTTCTATAATTTTAGGATATTTTTAAGGAATTTTTAGAATAGCCGAAGTAGCAAAATTAAATAAAAACGTAAAATAGCCTAAGCGGGGATTGAACCCGCGACCTATGGACTTTATGACATATAGGGTGACTTAGTAACCAGGGGGCCCCAGCAGGGGTGTGCTGAAAGAAGAGGAGAGCAATTATATTTAAGGTTTAGTTGGGGTGTATTAATCACTTAATATAAATAGGGGATTTAAGAGGGAATTTATTATTCTTAAACGACAACTTTTTTCACCCTCAAACCCTCACCATCGCCTCTCTCTCTTCCTCACCCTCTCGGGGCACAAACCCAAGAAGACCTAGGGTTCCATTCCTAGGGTTGTAGGAGCACCATCCGACGACTTCTCCGATACGAGGACGCTCCCCTACGCGAGAAGGAAGCGTAGACGTAAGAGGATCGCCGAAACGATCTTCTTCTCCGGAAACCTAGCGATCGGATTGTAAGAAAATTTAGCGCAGGATGTAAGTAACCCCTCACCTGCAGTATAAGTAGTTAATCGTGCATTTTTATGCTTTTAGTTCAGTCTTATGCATGATTATTCAGTTAAGGAGATTTAGAGCACACCATGTGTTCGATAGAATTACTAGTACAGTTAAATGCCACAATAGGCATTCTAATAGCTTAGTTAAATGCCATAGATGCATTTAAAAAGCATGCTTAATCTTGCCTCAGTTTATATGGGACTACGGTCCAATGGGTAGGCTCCCATAGTCGCGTCTAGGTTCAGATAACCTAACTCTAGGTTCAGATAACCTAGTAAAAGCAAGATAAGATAAATCAGTTTATAAATAGAATTTTACTTTTAGCAGTGGCACTGTACTGAACTCTCAGTCGTCCTTGGGTTGGGCTCCCATAGTCGTCCCTAGATTTAGATAACCTAGTAACCCTACTAGATTCGGGACTTGCTACCTCGGGTCTAGTTAGGGATGCGCGCATAGCAAGTACAGTTGTCGGGCCCATCAACAGCATGATTATTATGTTTACTTATTTATGAAAATAGTTTTCAAACTTCACAAATCAGATATGTGAATACAGCTTAGCTTCAGTTTAGTTTTCTTATTGATATAGCAAATAGCTTTATGTTCAGTCTTTGATTGCCATGACTTGTATGCCCATATGCCATGTTTTAGCATGTCCAGCATGATCATTAGCATGTATTTCAAAAAGCATCTTTGAAAGCATGATTTCTTCGAATGCATGTTTTGTGAGGTAGATGATTTCTTACTAAGCTCCCAAGCTTATAGTTTCATTTTCCTTATACTCCAGATAAAGGTAAAGGGAAGATGGATTAGCGGAGGCTGGAGGGCAATGCGATAAAGATCTGTGAGATGGAACTTGGAATAAAGACCTTGGAGACCAGCAAGTTAAAGGATTAGAACTCCTTATAGTTTATTTTTTGCACCTTTTGAGTGTCTAAATGTTATGAATCGTGAAGGTATGCATTAGGTTATGCGTAGACTTCTAGTTACTTCGATGTTAGTCGGTAAGTTATGAATCATGACCTGTTTAGTAAGAGATTAGTGTTTATTAGTTGATACATCCATGTTGTACTCAAAATTTCTGAAAAGCAGCAGAAATCAGAACTCCAATCGATCTGCCGATCGATTGGAGGGTCCCCAATAGATCAGTCGATCGATTCGGAGGTAACCTATCGCGTATGGAGAGCTGTTGAATCGATTAGCTAATCGATTGGCCATGGATCGATCAGCCGATCGATCGGGAAGTGATCTGTCACGTACAGAGAGCTGTTGAATCGATCATTGGATCGATTGGACAGACTGGATCCATCATCCGATCGATCCAGAATTGACCTCCGTGCACAGTAGCACGTTGAATCGATTAGTGGATCGATCAAATAACTCCAATCAATCAGCCGATCGATTGGAAAGTCTGATTTCAGCTAGAAGTGTCTGATTTCAGCTTTTTGACCAAATGTTAAGTTTAGGTTTCCTTCTTCAGTATATGTACAACAATGACTAGGTATTTAGAACACAAGTTATAGGTTTCTACTAGTCGTTAGCAGAGTAAGAATTTAATTAGTACAGCTTTCCGCACCTTATTGTTCAGTTTAGCATAATGATTGTAACCCCCAACCTTACAGCTTAGTCAGTAGGAGGCGGGGCGTTACAGAGTGGTATCAGAGCAAGTTTCATACTTCCTCCACACACACATCAGCATTGAACCTGCAGCTTCCAAGTAAGAATACCTCTCACTTTATTTATATTTTGTTTGCTTTCATGTTTATAGATAACTAAATCTTGTTTATATATGACAACATCTAACATGATAATAGTAGTTATGTACCTATGATTGTATTAGTTATGTATGTCCTTTATTTCCTTAGAAAATGGTACGAGGACGCCCAACTAGAAAGATACCAGCTACTGAGCCCCAGTATGAGGCAGGTAGCTCAGTGCCTTCTCCAGACCTTACAGAGGTAGTGGCTCAGTTACAGAAGCAACTAGCTGAACAACAACAGGAAATAGCCACCCTAAAGGCTAATCAGCAGAACACTCCCACTGCCACTCCAGAACCTAACTTAACAACCCCAGTAGTGATAGAGGTTCCACCAGTCCAACCTGCAGCACCAGAAGCCCTAGCAAAAGGGGCAAGGAGAGAAGCTTATATGATCTAGTGGCAGAAAATCAAGCCAGAGAATTTCTCGGGCACTAGTGAACCATGGGATGCCCAAGCCTGGTTCAAAACACTGGAGAGTACGATGGAGCTTCTGGACTGGCCAGAGTATGAAAAGGTGAAATGCGCCTCCTTCTAACTGATAGGAGACACACATATGTGGTGGGAGAGGATTAAAGTGAAGCACCCAGTGAACCAGATGACATGGGCCGACTTTGAGAGAGAATTCTTTGAGGAGTTCTTTCACATGCGGGTCACGCCACTACGACGAGTTCACTGAATTTCTCCAGGGCAACCTTTCAGTTGGGGAGGCCGTGAATAAATTCAACAGACTGGCTCGTCTATGCCCTGAACTAGTCAGCACTGAAAGAGAACGAGTCCGGTTGATGCTCAAAATGCTAAGGCCGGAAATAGCAATGAATGTGGCCAGCGGCGTTCATAGGCCGCAAACCACTGAAGAACTGGTAAGTAGTGCTTTGATCACCGAGCACTACCAGAACAGTATCAAGCAGCAGAAGCAAGCCTTTTCAGAGTCCAAAGGCCAAGGAGGCTCAGGTACTCAGAAACACCAGGGCCACAGCTCTAACTGGAAAGGGAACTCCAGTAACAAACGTAAACTAGGGAGTTATCCAAAAGGAGGACCAGCTAGTAAACAACCTAGCTATCCCAAGTGTTCTACTTGTGGGAAATTCCACCTCGGAGTTTGTCGCAAGGGCACACGAGGATGTTTCGAATGTGGCCAGGAAGGGCATATGGCTAAGCAATGCCCGAACAAGACCAGTTTCCCCCCACCGCAGCTGATTTAGTACGGAGACAAACCAACCCAGTTGCACCAGATGCAGGCTACTTTAGATGGTCCACACATCAGCCAGGGCAGACAAGAAGCCCCCTCAGCCACGACGAACGCGAGGATCTACTCACTAACCAGAGAGGATGTAGCAAATGCCTCGAAAGTTGTTACAGGTCAGATCAGTATTTTACAGCAAAGTGCAACTGTCTTATTCGATACTGGGGCAACCCATTCTTATATATCCAGTGCATTCGCTGAAAAGTTAGCAATAACTCCAGATGCACTTAGTGGTCAGTTTTTGACAACACTACCTTCAGGAGAAATCATGGCATCCACGCACTGGCTTCGAGCAGTGGCGGTCATTATAGCAGACAGAGAGTTTTTTGGTGATCTGATAGTACTACATATGACTGACTATGATGTCATCTTGGGAATGGACTTTCTGATCAAGTACGGTGCCTCCATAGAGTGCCGTAAACAGAAAGTTGTATTCCAACCTGAAGCAGGAGTGCAGTTTGGGTACATAGGAGAACCCAAGAGAAAGGCCAAGAAGTTTCTCTCAGCTCTGAAAGCACAGAAACTACTTGATTCAGGATGTATGGGGTTCCTAGCACATGTAGTTAATACCAGTCAGGACAAGGACCAAAAGCTAGAAGAGGTCCGAGTTGTATGTGACTATCCAGCAGTCTTCCCTGAGGAGTTACCAGGCCTAGCACCAGACAGAGAGATTGAATTTGAGATAGAACTCATCCCCGGTACAAATCCCATCTCCAAAGCACCCTACCACATGGCTCCAGCAGAACTGAAGGAACTTCAGGAGCAACTACAGGAGCTGCTCGACAAGGGATTCATACGCTCTAGTCACTCACCATGGGGAGCACCTGTATTGTTCGTGAAGAAGAAGGACGAGAGCATGCGCCTGTGTATAGACTACCGGGCACTAAACCAAGTCACGATTAAGAACATGTATCCTCTTCCCAGGATAGATGACCTGTTTGATCAGCTAAAGGGAGCAGAAGTGATATCTAAAATAGACCTCAGATCAGGATATCACTAAGTGAGAGTTAAAGAGGGTGATATACCCAAGACAGCTTTCAGGACCAGATACGAACATTATGAGTTCGTAGTCATGCCCTTTGGCGTGACGAATGCTCCAGCTACCTTCATGGACCTTATGAACAGAGTATTCAGAGAATACTTAGATAAGTTTGTTATCATGTTTATCGACGACATTCTCATTTATTCCAAAACTCAGGAAGAACACGCAGAGCACCTGAAGATAGTACTGCAGACCCTTCAACAGAACCAGCTGTACGCCAAGTTCACGAAATGTGAATTCTGGCTCGATCAGGTATCCTTTCTGGGTCACATCATCTCCAAGGATGGTATTATGGTAGACTCCAGTAAGATAGAAGCTGTGAGTAACTGGAAGAGACCTAAGAACGCTAGTGAAATCATAAGTTTTCTGGGACTAGCAGGCTATTACATAAAATTTGTAGAGGATTTCTCCAGGATATCCTCCCCACTTACAGCTCTCACCAGGAAGAACAGAAAATTTCAGTGGACAGAAGATTGTGAGAATAGTTTCATGGAGCTCAAAAGAAGATTGACCAGTGCTAATATTTTGACTGTGCCAGAAAACACAGACAACTTTGATATTTACAGCGATGCCTCTAAATTGGGACTAGGAGCAGTACTGATGCAAAATGGCAAGGTGATCACCTACGCCTCTAGACAACTCAAGGACTATGAGAGGAACTACCCTACTCATGACCTTGAGCTTGCAGCAGTTGTCATCACCCTCAAAATTTGGAGACATTACTTGTATGGAGCTCAGTGCAGAGTGTATATAGATCATCAGAGTCTGAAGTATTTCTTCACTCAGAAGGATCTGAATATGCGACAACACAGATGGCTCAAGCTGGTCAAAGACTACGACATAGACATCCTCTACCATCCAGGAAAGACCAATAAGGTGGCAGACGCACTTAGCAGGAAGTCCAGTGCTACCTTATTATCCCAAGCAGGCATGTCACCATCCCTACAAAAGGAGATTACAGATTTCGATCTCGAACTTATAGTTGGACAACTCTCTACTATGACATTAGCGTCTACCCTACTTGGTGACATCCAGACAGCTCAGGATCAAGACCCTGAAATTCAGAAAATCAAGCAAGGGTTAGCAGAATCAGAAAGTGGAGAGTTCAGAGTATCTGATAGTGGGGTATTGTATTTTAGTGACCGACTATGCGTTCCAGATCAGGAGGAATTACGAAGGAAGATCCTAGACGAGGCCCACAGGACTCCTTACGCGATGCATCCTGGTTCCACTAAGATGTACCAAGACCTAAAGAGACGTTTTTGGTGGCCTGGGATGAAAAGAGACATCACTAGATATGTTAGTACCTGCCTGACCTGTCAGAGGGTCAAGGCGGAACACCAGAGACCAGGAGGAGTTCTGCAGCCCATTCAGATCCCGGAATGGAAGTGGGAGGATATCTCCATGGATTTCATAGTGGGACTACCCAGAACCATGAATGGTTTTGATGCCATCTGGGTAATAGTCAACAGATTGACTAAGTCAACCCACTTCTTAGCTATTAGGATATCCTACTCCATGGAGCAACTAGCTCAGTTGTATCTTAAGGAGATTGTCAGACTGCATGGAGTTCCACAGACTATCATTTCAGACAGAGACAGTAGATTCATGTCACACTTCTGGGAGTGTGTACAGTCAGCATTGGGCACCAGGTTAAAGTTTAGCACAGCTTTCCATCCTCAGACAGATGGTTAGATGGAGCGAGCAAATCAAGTACTCGAAGATATGCTCCGAGCATGTGCCCTAGACTTCAAGGGAAGTTGGTGCAAATATCTGTGTTTAACAGAATTTGTATACAACAATAGCTATCAGGCCACTATCGGTATGACACCCTATGAGGCTCTCTACGGGCGGAGGTGTAGATCTCCAATCTTCTGGTATGAAAGTTGTGAACAGAAAGAACTAGAACTCCAGACAGATCTAGTAGCAGATACCACAGCAGTTATACAGCAGATCTGCCAGAGGATAGAGACAGCTCAGAGCCACCAGAAAAGCTATGCTGATACACGGTGCCGACCCTTAGAGTTTTCAGTTGGAGACATAGTATTCCTCCGAGTGGCTCCCATGAAGCGAGTAATGCATTTTGGGAAGAAGGGCAAATTAAGTCCCAGATATGTGGGACCATACCTTATCACTAGAAAAGTTGGCAAGGTAGCATATGAGCTAGAGCTACCCCAAGAGATGTCAGCTATCCATAACGTATTTCATGTCTCTATGCTGAAGAAGCATATCCCAGTGCCACCCAGGTGGTTGAGCCTCAGTTGGTACAAGTCCGCGAAGACCTCAGCTATGACAGTCGGCCTATTCAGATTATCGACCGAGCAGTTAAGAAATTGCGGAATAAGGAGGTACCATTAGTAAAAGTTATTTGACAAAATCACACAACAGAAGAGGCAACTTGGGAGACAGAAGCTAGTATGTGGCAGAAGTACCCAGAGTTATTCTAAGTTCGAGGACGAACTTTTTATAAGGTATGAGTGATTGTAATGCTCGAAAATTCTCAAATTAATTTTAAGAAATATTCTATTATTTTCTAGAATTTTAGGATATTTTTATGGAATTTTTAGAATAGTCGAAGTAGCAAAATTAAATAAAAATGTAAAATAGCCTAAGTGGGGGTTGAACCCGTGACCTATGGACTCTCTGACATATAGGGTGACTTAGTAACCAGGGGGCCCCAGCAGGGGTGTGCTGAAAGAAGAGGAGAGAAATTATATTTAAGATTTTGTTGGGGGTGTAAAAATCACTTAATATAAATAGGGGATTTAAGAGGGAATTTATTATTCTTGAACGACAACTTTCTCACCCTCAAACCGTCACCATCACCTCTCTCTCTTCCTCACCCTCTTGGCGCACAAACCCAAGAAGACCTAGGGTTCCATTCCTAGGGTTGTAGGAGCACCATCCGGTGACGTCTCCGATACGAGGACGCTCCCCTCCGTGAGAAGGAAGCGTAGACGTAAGAGGATAGCCGAAACGATCTTCTTCTCCAGAAACCTAGCGATCGGATTGTAAGAAAATTTAGAACAGGATGTAAGTAACCCCTCACTTGCAGTATAAGTAGTTAATCGTGCATTTTTATACTTTTAGTTCAGTCTTATGCATGATTATTCAGTTAAGGAGATTTAGAGCACACCAAGTGTTCGATAGAATTACTAGTACAGTTAAATGCCACAGTAGGCATTCTAATAGCTTAGTTAAATGCCATAGATGCATTTAAATAACTTGCTTAATATTGCCTCAGTTTATATGGGACTACGGTCCAATGGGTAGGCTCCCAAAGTCACCTCTAGGTTCAGATAACCTAGTAAAAGTAAGATAAGATAAATCAGTTTATAAATAGTATTTTACTTTTATCAGTGGCACTATACTGGACTCTCAGTCATCCTTGGGTTGGGCTCCCATAGTCGTCCCTAGGTTTAGAAAACATAGTAACCCTACTAGATTCGGGACTTGCTACCTCGGGTCTAGTTAGGGATGCGCGTATAGTAAGTACAGTTGCCGGGCCCATCAGCAGCATGATTATTATGTTTACCTATTTATGAAAATAGTTTTCAAACTTCAAAAATCAGATATGTGAATACAGCTTAGCTTCAATTTAGTTTTCTTATTGATATAGCAAATAGATTTATGTTCAGTCTTTGATTGCCATGACTTGTATGCCCATATGCCATGTTTTAGCATGTCCAGCATGATCATTAGCATGTATTTCAAAAAGCATCTTTGAAAGCATGATTTCTTTGAATGCATGTTTTGTGAGGTAGATGGTTTCTTACTAAGCTCTCAAGCTTATAGTTTCATTTTCCTTATACTCCAGATAAAGGTAAAGGGAAGATGGATTAGCGGAGGCTGGAGGGCAATGCGATAAAGATGTGTGTGAGAAGGAACTTGGAATAAAGACCTTGGAGACCAGCAAGTTAAAGGATTAGAACTCCTTATAGTTTATTTTCTGCACCTTTTGAGTGTCTAAATGTTATGAATCGTGAAGGTATGCATTAGGTTATGCCTAGACTTCAAGTTACTTCGATGTTAGTCGGTAAGTTATGAATCATGACATGTTTAGTAAGAGTTTAGTGTTTATTAGTTGATACATCCATGTTGTACTCAAAATTTCTGAAAAGCAGCAGAAATCAGAACTCCAATCGATCAGCCGATCAATTGGAGGGTGTTGGTTGCTACTCGTAAAACCTAATGGTTCCATTGTACAAAAATTTTATACAAAGGTCTGAACCTTTCCTAGCTACCATGTGTTCTTTTAAATTAAACTTGGATCGCCTGCGGAACTTAACACGTTTGATCCAAAGTTTAATTTACTTGTTCTTTTAGGTTTAGATTTGGATCTCCTGCGGAACTTAATACGTTCGATCCAAATCACTTATGTTATTAATTCTATTAAATATTAATTTCCAGAATTGGCTTCCAGGACTGCATGGCGAGGCACATGACCTTCTTGGATATGAGAACAACCACCACCGCCTAGGCAAAGCCTTTTAAGGAAAGTTAATATTTAATTTCCTTAAATAACTTTAGGTCAACCAAAAAGAACAATCAAATCACAAGGAAAAGAAAAATAAAAGAACACAACATCGAAAACAAATTTGAAATACTAGAATCGCATGCCTCTTGTATTTGGTATTTTTACATGAAGATAAAACTAGTATGATACGGAAATTAAATACTAGTATACCTTTTCTTTTGCAAGCAAAAACCTCTAGGTCTTCTACTGTATTCCTCTTCTAACCTCGGACGTTGTGTGGGCAATGATCTTCCGAGATGAGAAACCACCAAAGCACCTTCTTCTCCTCCTTGCAAGGTTCGGCCACAACAAGAGCACCTCCAAGGATGAAGAGATTCAACCAACCAAGCTCCAAGGGATGAAAGCTTTCTCTCCTTCTTCTCCAAGCTAGAAACCGGCCACCACTTGATCTCCAAGAGCAAAGGAAATTTTGGCCACAAGGATGGAGAGAAGAGAAAGGATGAGGCCGGCCACACCAAGGAAGAAAAGAGGGAGAAAATAATAGAGGTTGTTCACCTTGAAGGCTCCCAAAACCCCCTCTTTTATAATCCTTAGCTTTTGCAAATAAGGAAATTTAATTACAATAAAATTTCCTTAACTTTCCTTGACATGAATTAATTAAGAAAAATTAAACAAAATTTCCTAATCCCTCGTGTCATGGCCGGCCATCTCATGGAGAGCAAACAAGTCAATTTTCAATCAACAATTAAAAATTCCTTATTTGTCTTCGGAAATTTTAAAAAATAAAATTTCCCTTTAAAATCCCTTCATGGTTGATAAAAATAAATTTCTATAATTTTAATTTTTCAACATGTGAATAATTTATAAATAAGAAAAATAAAATATCTTTCCAATCTACAAATAAGGAAAGAGATTTAATCTCTTTCTTTAATCTTTTGTAGAACCTTATAAAAGAGATATTTTAATTTTTAATCTCTCCAATAAATTATATCTTACACATAAGAAAAATTTAAAAATTAAAATTCTTTTTTAATTAAATAGGGCCGACCACCTAAGCTTGGGTTCAAGCTAGGGCCGGCCACCCATGAACCAATGGTTTGGCCGGCCCTAGCTTGATCCACAAGCTAGCTTGGCCGGCCCCTACACCATGGGTATGAAGGTGGGTATAGGTGGGTATAGTACTCTATAAATAAGAGGCTACGATAGTGACCGAGAGGAGGAATTGATTTTGGTCTCCCGATAAAATTAAGCATCCCGTGTTCGCCTCGAACACACAACTTAATTTTATCAATAATAATTCATTCCACTAGAGAACTATTATTGAACTACCACACCAATCCCAAATTATATTTTTGGGCTCCTTCTTATTATGAGTGTGTTAGTCTCCCTGTGTTTAAGATGTCGAATGTCCACTAATTAAGTGAGTTACTGACAACTCATTTAATTAATATCTTAGTCCAAGAATAGTACCACTCAACCTTATCGTCATGTCGGACTGAGTTCACCTGTAGGGTTTAACATGGCAATCCTTATGAGCTCTTCTTGGGGACATTATCAACCTAGATCACTAGGACACAGTTTCCTTCTATAGTCAACAACACACACTACAAGTGATATCATTTCCCAACTTATCGGGCTTATTGATTTATCGAACTAAATCTCACCCATTGATAAATTAAAGAAATAAATATCAAATATATGTGCTTGTTATTATATTAGGATTAAGAGCACACACTTCCATAATAACTAAGGTCTTTGTTCCTTTATAAAGTCAGTATAAAAGAAACGACCTCTAATGGTCCTACTCAATACACTCTAAGTGTACTAGTGTAATTATATAGTTAAGATAAACTAATCCCTAATTACACTACGCCCTTCCAATGGTTTGTTCCTTTCCATTTTGGTCGTGAGCTACTGTTTATAATTTATAAGGTACTGATAACATCATCTTCTGTATGTGACACCACATACTATGTTATCTACAATATAAATTAATTGAACAACTACAAACAAATGTAGATAATTTGACCAAATGTGATTCTTTATTCATAATAAATGTTTACAAAAGCTTAGGCTTTCAGTATACACTCTAACAATCTCCCACTTATACTAATGACTAAGCTGCCATATCTTCTGCCATACATCTGATTCCCATTCCCTCCACATGCCGATCAAAAGCTTTTGCCGGAAGGGCATTAGTGAAAGGATCTGCCTGGTTATCTGCTGATGCAATCTTGGCGATGACAACTTCTCTTCGCTGTACGATATCTCGTATCAGGTGGTACTTGCGCTCTATATGTTTACTTGCCTTATGAGCTCGTGGTTCCTTCAAGTTTGCAACTGCACCGCTATTATCACAATAAATTGTGATGATTTTGGGCAAACTAGGAATCACATCTAAGTCCATTAGAAAGTTCCTGAGCCATACTGCTTCTTTAGTTGCCTCAGAGGCTGCTACATACTCAGCTTCCAACGCATTTCTGCTTAACACTCCTCCATGCAATGGCTCCACCTCCTAAAGTAAACACATAGCCTGATGTAGACTTACTGTTGTCCCTATCTGATTGGAAATCTGAATCCGTGTAACCCACAGGGAGCAAATCGTCTGTTTGGTAAACTAGCATATAATCTCTAGTCCTTCTCAGGTACTTTAATATATGCTTTACTGCAGTCCAATGTCCTTGTCTAGGGTTACTCTGATATCTGCTAACCATGCCCACGGCAAAACAGATATCAGGTCTCGTACACAGCATTGCATACATAAGGCTTCCTACAGCCGAGGCATAAGGAACTGATTTCATGTCCTCTATCTCTTTTGATGTCTTTGGAGACATCTCTTTAGATAGAGCTACTCCATGCCTAAAAGGTAAGAAACCTTTCTTGGAATCTTGCATGCTAAAACGAGCAAGTATTGTATATATATATGAAACTTGGGACAGACACAACATTCTTTTCTTGCGTCCCAAGAATGTGTGCACAATCTCCTAAGTCCTTCATATCAAATTGTTTGGACAACCATACCCTTACGTCCGATAATACCTTGACATTGTTGCCAATTAACAAAATATCATCTACGTATAGTACAAGAAATACCACCACGTTTCCGTTACACTTCTTGTATACACAAGACTCATCCGGACACTGAATAAATCCATATGACTGGATTACTTCATTAAACCGGATGTTCCAAGACCTTGAAGCTTGCTTCAGTCCATAAATGGACCGATTGAGCTTACACACTAGATGCTCTTTGCCTTTTTCAATGAACCCTTCTGATTGATTCATATGGATGTTCTCTTCAAGACTTCCATTAAGGAAAGCTGTCTTGACATCCATTTGCCAAATCTCATAATCCATATGAGCAGCAATGGATAAGAGTATCCGGATAGACTTAAGCATGACTACCGGTGAAAAGGTCTCCTCATAATCGATTCCCTCTTTCTGAGTGTACCCTTTCGCAACAAGCCTAGCTTTGAAGGTTTCTACCTTCCTGTCTGTCCCTCTTTTCCTTTTGTAGATCCACTTGCATCCGACGGCTTTTACAGCTTTTACACCATCAGGTGGTTTTACAAGCTCCCAGACCTTATTAGAGTACATAGACTCTATTTCAGAATTCATTGCCTTTTGCCAAGATGCTGCATCTATATCTTGGAGTGCTTTTGTTAGTTAAAGCCCTAGAGCCAATCATTTGATGATTGTATGGACTCATTATATCATATTCTTGTATATTAATAAAGGCATTTGGATTTTGGTTATTATACTTACTTGTATTGGTGCCAAATAAACTAAGTATAATAATGTCCTTGAGTAGATGATTCTCACCTATATCAATCGGTTAGTTGAACCAATAGTGAGATGATATAGGGAACACTACTCTTAATCATTCCTAGTCGAGTATTAACATTCAGGGATAATGTTAATGCAATAAGACTAGCATGTAGGTCAACTCGATGACTTGATCTCACAAGTTATGGATATAGAGATATCAAGTTGACACATGGGTATACATTAGAGAATGTATACTGAATGACCCGCCATGAGAAAGTATCATGGATCGTTATATGAGTGTCATATACTTTCTCATGTGGCTATTAGTATGACTACTAGTCCTTAGACCTGAAGTCACCATAGATCCCTACATAAAGAGTTATGTACTTTAGTTTCGTCAAACGTCACCCATAACTGGGTGGACTATAAAGGCGATTACTGGGTATGTAACAAATTATGCGGAGGGATGTGAGTGATGTAGATGGGATCTATCCCTCTTATATGATGGGAGTGACATCAGTATTCTTGATAGAGTGAGACCACGAAGTGCATGGCCATGCCCAAATGAGTCAATATGGGATATTGAGCTCATTTGATTTAGTGTGTCTACTTGGAGTTCAAGATTTAGATTGATTAGAGGATGACACGGTCTATGCCTCATAATAATCAATCTAGATGTCTAGGATAGAAGGACACTTGTCATATATTGTGAGGAGTCACAATTAGTAGTCACAAGGTGATGTTGGATCTTGATATTCTTGTAACTTGGGTAGTAATGATGTGTTGCTAGATACCGCTCATTACTTATGCTCCTAAATGGGTTTAGGGCATTGCCAACGTTACAAGAACCTATAGGGTCACACACTTAGGACAATTAGATGGAGATTAGGTTCATATGATGAACCAAGAGGATTAGATTCATTTGATGAATCAAATTGGATTAAGAGTAATCCTAATTGGGCTAACTTGAGTTCGACTCAAGTTGATTCATGTATTCAATGAGTCTAATTTAGATTTTGACTCATTGAATCAATTTAATTAAATGAATTAGATTTATTATATTAAGTTGGCTTGAATCAAATGGTTGGATTCGATCAACCATGGAAGAGATTTGGTCAAGTTTGACTTGACTTGAGAGGAAGATTAAAAGTCAAGTTAGACTTGACTTTATGCCACCTCATTGGTGAGTTGACATTGAAGTGGACCAATGATGTTACTCCACATCATCATGGGTGCCACCTCATGGAAGTTACAAAGCCATTCTCTTTAATGACTTCATATTAATTGCAATGAATGCAATTAATTTGGGAGTTTTCACAATGAAGAGTGGCCGGCCACTTTGGTTTGAATGGAAAATTCATTTTTCCATTCAAGGTGTGTATCTTCTTCCTTCTTCCTCTCAAGCTCTCCCTCTCCCTCTCCTCCTTGCTTGGACGAATCTTACCAAGGTGCTAGCACACCTTTGTGTGAGGTTTTCTCCACCTACGTGTCCGTGTGGATACTTCTAGAGGACCGACGCTTGACGGTCTAGAGATCCGGCAATTCCTTGGACGAGCGGGAACGCGAAAGGGCACGCTTCAAGGTATACATCTTAACACATAGATCTAGGAGTAGATCTAGAAGTTTTTGAAACTCGTACTCGTATTGTCTTCGAATTTTTCCTTGCACGGATCTACGGCTTTGGGTGATTCGGGGTTTCCGCGACGCGAAAAGCGGTTTTCGCGGCCCGAAAAACCCAACAGTGGTATCAGAGCCACGTGTAAGGCTTGTACGAGTTTAATTTTTGGTTTTATGAAAACTAAAGTTTCTGTAATTTTCTGTAAAATTATGATTTTTGGGTTTTTATGAGTATTTTTCTCGAGTAATCGAAGCACAAGTGTTTAGACGCTTGTAGGCTTCGACTACCGGGAAGATTTTTCCAAAATGGTGATGTTTCGACCCAAATCCGTTTGGGACAGCGAGCGAAGGCGCTGTAGGATCGCTTAGGAGCAACTCACGATGGTTAGATCGTGGGTAGGGGCACTCCCCCTAACCCCGCAAGGGGATTTGCTTCGCGATTGCGCCCGAAATCGCTAATCTGGACCGCCGGGAAAATTCTTCTCAAAGGTTTCGCCCCAAATCGTTTTGGGACAGCGAGTTTAGGCGCTGTTGGATCGCAAAGGAACCCTCGCGATGGTTAGATCGCGGGTAGGGGTGCTGCCCCTGGCCCCGCAAGGGGATCCGTTCCGCGATTGCGCCCGAAATCGCTAAACGGGGCCGCCAAGAAATTTTACTCGTAAAAATTGTAAAAAATTAATTTTAAAATTATAGAAAATTATGAAAATATATAATTTTGAATTATATATTAATTTTGTGATAGTCATGGCCCAAAAACCCAATATGATTGGATTGTGTTGTAATTCATAATACGGCCTACGTGCCGTTATGTGTTTGCGCGTGTTGTATGTTTTTATTTTTTTTTTCCGCGACCTGCGCGTCGTGCCTATCTTATATATTCTGGTTGTAAATTAGATTTAGACTCGAATGTAACTCGAGTTTCAAACTGTAATATACAAATTGGAGCGGTGGAGGGTCCACACGAGACGGAGTTCCGAGGCGGGCACGAGCAACACAAGGTGGTCAAAGGGAGGAGCTTGGAGAAGCTGTTGACCCTAGGTTGACCATTCGATCTTCTCATTGGCTTGAGAAGATCATAGTGGGCCATGACTAAATCACAAATAGATTAATTAGTTAATTGCTTATGTATATGATGCATGTTTAATAAGTAATTAATTAATTAGTGCCTTACGATTAGATTAGATCTAAGTCGTGCACATGATGCACCCTTGCGATTAGATTAGATCTAAGTCATGCACAAGATGCATCCTTTTCGATTAGATTAGATCTCGATCGAACCAACTCTAAATGCCTAACCGTGCCATGATACCTATCACTACCTCGATCACATATATTGTTGAATCTGCCAAAGCAGAGCAATACATATTACATTGGTAGGATACGGAGGGACAATCTTGGTCCCGCCTATCAACGCATGGGTGAATAAAAACTTAATTAGATTGAGTATTCCTAGTTGCTCGGTTAGATCGAGTCAACTATAGGCATTCTTCCAACGGTTGGAAAAGATAGGTCAAAATCACATCTATATTAACTCTCGGGCGTATTAGCCAAAGCTAACTCGAGTTTTAATATACATGCGGATATTGATTTTATAAACAAGAGTTGCATAGAGATGTAATTGGTAATCGTTACCTACCGATCATACTAAGCCTTGGGCGTATTAGCCAAAGCTAACTCAAGGGTTAGTATGATGTGGATCTTGTCCCACAAGAATTATAGAATTCAGTGGGAGCATCATTTAATTAAAGGCCTAATTAAATGATTTTAAAAGAATATGATATTTATTTATGCTTTTATTCTGTTGTAGATAACCATGACGTCAAATACGAACACCTTCTCCCTGCGATCTGTCCTTGAGAAGGACAAGCTCAACGGAGCAAACTTCCTGGACTGGTACAGGAACCTGAGAATAGTTCTCACTCAGGAACGTAAGCTGTACGTTCTGGAGCAGCCCATTCCGGAGGCTCCTCTTGCCAATGCCCCGCGAGCTGACAAAGATGCTTACAAGAAGCATCAAGATGATGCATTAGATGTGTCATGTCTAATGCTCACGACCATGAACTCTGAGCTTCAAAAGCAACACGAGTTGATGGGCGCTTATGATATGGTTGAGCATCTTCGCCAACTATATCAGGGACAAGCGAGGCATGAGAGATTTGAGATCTCTAAGGCACTGTTTCAGTGTAAGATGTCAGACGGGGCTCCCGTAGGTCCTTATGTACTCAAGATGATTGGGTACATAGAGAACCTACAAAGACTGGGGTTCCCACTTGGCCAAGAGCTGGCCACTGACTTAATCTTGCAATCCTTGCCGGATAGCTATAGTCAATTCATTCTGAACTATAACATGAATGAGATTGACAAGCCACTGCCCGAGCTCCTTAGTATGTTACGAACTGCTGAGGTTAACCTGGTCCAGAAGCATAGGGGAAAAGGCAAGCCCAAAGGCAAGGGAAAGTCCCAAGCCAAGGGCAAAGGCAAGGCACTGAAGCCTAAAGGAGGGGTCGCCAAGAATGCTACCTGCTTCCACTGCGATTAGACCGGGCACTGGAAGAGGAACTGCAAGGTATACTTGGAGGATCTTAAGAAGAAGCGAAGTGAGACTTCCACTTCAGGTATATATGTTATAGAAGTCAATCTATCTATTTCTATATCATGGGTATTAGATACTGGATGTGCTTCTCACATTTGTACTGATGTGCAGGCAATGAGAAATAGCAGGGCATTGACAAAGGGAGAGGTGGACCTACGAGTAGGCAATGGAGCACGGGTTGCTGCTGTTGCTGTAGGGACTTATTTTCTATCACTGCCCTCTGGGCTTGTATTAGAATTAGATGAATGTTGTTATGTGCCTGCTTTGACTAAGAACATTGTATCAGTTTCTTGTTTAGACAAGAAAGGTTTCTCGTTTACAATAAAGAACAAATGTTGTTCCGTCTATTTAAACGATATGTTCTATTGTAGTGCACTTCTGATAAACGGACTCTACATTCTAGATCTTGAGAGCCCTATTTATAACATAAATACCAAGAAGTTCAAGTCAAATGACCTGAACCAAACTTATCTCTGGCACTGTCGCTTAGGTCATATAAATGACAAGCGCTTATCCCAGCTCCATAAGGATGGTTTGCTGGACTCATTTGATTTTGAATCATATGAGATATGCGAGTCATGCCTACGAGGCAAGATGACCAAGACTCCCTTTAGTGGGCACAGCGAGAGAGCGACTGATTTGTTAGGACTCATACATAGTGATGTATGTGGCCCTTTCAATGTCGCTGCTAGAGGAGGTTATAGGTACTTCATCACATTTACTGATGACTTCAGTAGATATGGTTATGTGTATTTGATGACACATTAATCTGAATCCTTTGAAAAGTTTAAAGAATTCAAGAATGAAGTACAGAACCAGCTTGGCAAGAGTATTAAGGTACTTCGATCAGATCGAGGTGGTGAATACTTAAGCCATGAGTTTCGTGACTATTTAGCTGAGTGTGGGATTCTATCCCAACTCACTCCTCCTGGAACACCACAGTGGAATGGTGTATCCGAAAGGAGGAATCATACCCTATTAGATATGGTACGATCTATGATGAGTCACACTGATCTTCCGACATACCTTTGGGGCTATGCTCTAGACACGACAACTTTTATACTCAACCGAGTTCCATCCAAGGCCGTGATAAAGACACCATATAGGATATGGCCTGGGAGAGATGCCCAGGTGTCTTTCATGAGGATTTGGGGTTGTGAGGCTTACGTTCGACGTCAAGTCTCATACAAATTAGGACCCAAATCCGACAAGTGCTATTTCATCGGATATCCCAAGGAAACTAAGGGATATTACTTCTACATTCCCAGTCAGCACAAGGTAGTTGTGGCAAAGACTGGGGTCTTTCTAGAAAGGGACTTTGTTTCTAGAAAGACTAGTGGGAGCGCGTTCGATCTTGAAGAAGTTCAAGATGCGAACAATAGCACTGATGCCTCGATGGAAGTTGAACTGGAACCACAAAGTGTTGTGGATGATGTTGTTCCACAAAGAGTTGAGGGACAACAACCAGTTCAAGTAGACATACCTCTTCGCAGGTCTGATAGGGTACGTCGTCAGCCTGAGAGATACTCATTTCTCTTGTCTGACCATGATGACATTGTGCTCATAGAGGATGAGCCTACCACCTATCAGGAAGCTGTGATGAGACCAGATTCCGAGCAATGGCTAGAGGCCATGAGATTCGAAATGGAATCCATGTACACCAACCAAGTATGGACTTTGGTTGATCCACCTAAAGGGGTAAAACCCATTGGGTGCAAGTGGGTCTTTAAGAGAAAGACTGACATGGATGGATTTATCTATAAGGGTCTCTTGGTAGCTAAAGGTTTCAAGAAGATTCATGGTATTAACTATGATGAAACCTTTTCTCCAGTAGCGATGTTTAAGTCCATTCGGATCATGCTTGCTATTGCAGCCTACCATGACTATGAGATATGGCAGATGGATGTCAAAACCGCGTTTCTGAATGGATACCTGCTCGAGGATGTGTACATGACACAACCTGAGGGTTTTGTAGATCCACAGCATACTAGTAGAGTATGCAAGCTGCATAGGTCCATTTATGGACTAAAGCAAGCTTCTCGGAGCTGGAATCTTTGATTCGATGATGCAATCAAACAGTTTGGTTTCATCAAGAACGAAGATGAACCTTGTGTCTACAAGAAGGTTGTAGGGGATATAGTTGTCTTCCTCATATTGTATGTGGATGACATACTACTCATTGGGAAGGACTTCCCTTTGCTTCAGTCTGTCAAGACCTGGCTAGGGAGTTGCTTCTCAATGAAGGACTTAGGTGAGGCATCCCGCATTCTAGGGATACAGATCTATAGAGATAGATCTAAGAGATTGCTTGGCCTAAGTCAGAGTACATACATTGACAAGGTACTCATTCGGTTTGCCATGCAGAACTCCAAGAAGGGATTTCTGCCGATGTCACATGGCGTGAGTCTTTCGAAGACTCAAGGTCCCTCTTCTAGAGAGGAGAGAGACCGCATGGATCAGATCCCTTATGCCTCAGCCATAGGATCGATCATGTACGCCATGCTATGTACTCGACCTGATGTCTCGTATGCTTTGAGCATGACGAGCAGATACCAGTCAGATCCAGGTGAAAGTCACTGGATAGCGGTCAAGAATATTCTTAAGTACTTAAGAAGGACTAAAGAATATTTCTTAATATATGGAGGCAATGATGAGCTAGCTGTAAAGGGTTACAGTGATGCTAGCTTCCAGACCGACCAGGATGACTATAGATCGCAGTCGGGGTTCGTATTTTACATTAATGGTGGTGCTGTCAGCTGGAAGAGTTCGAAGTAGGATACAGTAGCTGATTCTACAACAGAAGCCGAGTCAAAGGAGGCAGTTTGGATCCGCAAGTTCATCACTGAACTTGGGGTGGTTCCTAGCGTCGCTGACCCAGTTGAGCTCTATTGTGACAACAATGGAGCTATACCACGGGCGAAGGAACCTCGCTCACACCAGCGGACCAAGCACATACTACGGCGCTTCCATCTCATTTGAGAGATTATCGATAGAGGAGATGTGAAGATTTGTAGAGTACCTACAGAGGCTAACATCGCAGATCCCTTGACCAAGGCTTTGGCACAGAGAAAGCATGATGGTCACACTAGGTCATTAGGTCTTAGAGCCTATACTGATTGGCACTAGTGCTAGTGGGAGATTGTTAGTTAGAGCCCTAGAGCCAATCATTTGATGATTGTATGGACTCATTGTATCATATTCTTGTATATTAATAAAGGCATTTGGATTTTGGTTATTATACTTACTTGTATTGGTGCCAAATAAACTAAGTATAATAATGTCCTTGAGTAGATGGTTCTCACCTATATCAATCGGTTAGTTGAACCGATAGTGAGATGATATAGGGAACACTACTCTTAATCATTCCTAGTCGAGTATTAACATTCAGGGACAATGTTAATGCAATAAGACTAGCATGTAGGTCAACTCGATGACTTGATCTCACAAGTCATGGATATAGAGATATCAAGTTGACACATGGGTATACATTAGAGAATGTATACTGAATGACCCGCTATGAGAAAGTATCATGGATCGTTATATGAGTGTCATATACTTTCTCATGTGGCTATTAGTATGACTACTAGTCCTTAGACCTGAAGTCACCATAGATCCCTACATAAGGAGTTATATACTTTAGTTTCGTCAAATGTCACCCGTAACTGGGTGGACTATAAAGGCGATTACTGGGTATGTAACAAATTATGCGGAGGGATGTGAGTGTTGTAGATGGGATCTATCCCTCCTATATGACGGGAGTGACATCAGTATTCTTGATAGAGTGAGACCACGAAGTGCATGGCCATGCCCAAATGAGTCAATATGGGATATTGAGCTCATTTGATTTAGTGTGTCTACTTGGAGTTCAAGATTTAGATTGATTATAGGATGACACGGTCTATGCCTCATAATAATCAATCTAGATGTCTAGGATAGAAGGACACTTGTCATATATTGTGAGGAGTCACAATTAGTAGTCACAAGGTGATGTCGGATCTCGATATTCTTGTAACTTGGGTAGTAATGATGTGTTACTAGATACCGCTCATTACTTATGCTCCTAAATGGGTTTAGGGCATTGCCAACGTTACAAGAACCTATAGGGTCACACACTTAGGACAATTAGATGGAGATTAGGTTCATATGATGAACCAAGAGGATTAGATTCATTTGATGAATCAAATTGGATTAAGAGTAATCCTAATTGGGCTAACTTGAGTTTGCCTCAAGTTGATTCATGTGTTCAATGAGTCTAATTTAGATTTTGACTCATTGAATCAATTTAATTAAATGAATTAGATTCATTATATTAAGTTGGCTTGAATCAAATGGTTGGATTCGATCAACCATGGAAGAGATTTGGTCAAGTTTGACTTGACTTGAGAGGAAGATTAAAAGTCAAGTTAGACTTGACTTTATGCCACCTCATTGGTGAGTTGGCATTGAAGTGGACCAATGATGTTACTCCACATCATCATGGGTGCCACCTCATGGAAGTTACAAAGCCATTCTCTTTAATGACTTCATATTAATTGCAATTAATGCAATTAATTTGGGAGTTTTCACAATGAAGAGTGGCCGACCACTTTGGTTTGAATGGAAAATTCATTTTTCCATTCAAGGTGTGTATCTTCTTCCTTCTTCCTCTCAAGCTCTCCCTCTCCCTCTCCTCCTTGCTTGGCCGAATCTTACCAAGGTGCTAGCACACCTTTGTGTGAGGTTTTCTCCACCTACGTGTCCGTGTTGATACTTCTAGAGGACCGACGCTTGACGGTCTAGAGATCCGGCAATTCCTTGGACGAGCGGGAACGTGAAAGGGCACGCTTCAAGGTATACATCTTAACACATAGATCTAGGAGTAGATCTAGAAGTTTTTGAAACTCGTACTCGTATTGTCTTCAAATTTTTCCTTGCACGGATCTACGGCTTTGGGTGATTCGGGGTTTCCGCGACGCGAAAAGCGGTTTTCGCGGCCCGAAAAACCCAACAGCTTCGTCATATGTTCGGGGATCAGGTTCATGTTTACCCGGGATCAAGTCCGAAGACTCTCCCAAAAACATGAATCTCTCAGGTTCCCTCACAACTCTTCCACTACGACGAGGCACCGTCTGTGGTTGTGTATTAGGTGTAACACGTGTTGCAGTCTCTTGTGGTACTTCATCTTGTACTGTTGGTACTAAAGTAGACGTGTCCTCTCTTAGTTCTTCTAGAACAACTTTGCTACTGGGCTTGTGATCTATTATATAGTCTTCTTCTACAAACTGGGCATTGGTGCTAACAATGACCTTCTGGTCTTTAGGACTATAAAATAAACCACCTTTCGTTCCTCTGGGATAACCCACAAACACGCGAATTTCTATACGAGATTCTAACTTATCAGCATCTGGTTTCAGCACATGTGCTGGACTACCCCAAATCCGAATATGTCTTAGACTGGGTTTTCGCCCATTCCACAATTCTGTGGGAGTAGAAGAAATTGATTTAGAAGGTACTAAGTTTAGAATGTGCACTGCCGTTTCCAGAGCGTATCCCCAAAACGAATTTAGTAATTCTGAATAACTCATCATCGATCTAACCATCTCCATAAGAGTCCTATTCCTTCGTTCTGCCACACCATTTTGTTGGGGTGTACTAGGTGCAGACAATTGGGATTGAATCCCGACCTCTGATAAGTAATTCCTAAACTCTCCCAAGAGGTATTCGCCACCACGATCAGACCGTAGTGTCTTGATACTTTTACCTAGTCGTTTCTCCACATCAGCCTTGTACTCTTTGAACTTATCAAAGCACTCGGACTTGCGGCACATTAGGTAAATGTATCCGTATCTTGAATAATCGTCTATAAAAGAGACAAAATATTCAAAACCACCTCTCGCCTGGATAGACATAGGACCACACAAATCAGAATGAACCAATTCTAACACTTCTTTGGCTCTATACCCCTTGACCTTAAAAGGCCTCTTGGTCATTTTACCTTCCAAGCAAGATTCACAGGTTGGAAAATTTTCCAACTCTAATGAACCCAAGAGTCCATCGGCTATAAGCCTTTGGATCCTACTTAAGTTAATATGACCAAGCCTTAGATGCCAAAGATATGCTTGGTTCATTTCCGAAGGTTCTTTTCTCTTATTTGAGTTAGAAGATGTGTTATTAATTTCCATATTTTGCTTTGTGGGAGAAATTAGATTTAAAGTATATAAATTGCCAACCAATGCACCAGAACAGATAATCACTTTATTTCTCTTAATAACCACATCGTTACTAAAGGAAACTGAATATCCATCCAAAAATAGCTTAGAAACTGAAATTAAATTCTTTCTAAAACTGGGTACATAAAGACAATTTCTTAAAACCAAATTTCTATTCCTATTAAAAGATAAGTAGACGTCTTCCACTGCAACAGCCGCCACCTTAGTAGCATTGCCCATGTATACGGTAATCTCTCCTTCAGTTAGTCGTCGGGTTTCCTGGAACCCCTGCAAGGAATTGCAGACATGATCAGTGGCTCCCGTATCTACACACCAGGTGCTGGTAGATAACACCGCTAAACATGTTTCAACAACTAGAGCCTGAGATATACCTTTGTTGTTTTGATTCCTACGAGGACAGTCCGCCTTCCAATGCCCTGACTGCTTGCAGATGAAGCACTTGCCCTTCGGCTTCTTCATTCCAGCTTTAGGTCCTATACTATGAGATTTATTCACTTTCTTTGCTGAGCTAACTCGTTTCTTCTTCTTCTTTCCTTTCGGTTTAGAAGTAGAACCATTTTCAGCATAGTGAATATGAGAATTATGACGGAACAAACCTTCTGCTGCCTGTAGTTCTGTCAGTAGTTCCGCCAATGAATATACCCTTTTATTCATGTTGTAATTCAGGCGGAATTGCTCAAAACTTCTAGGTAGCGTTTGGAGGATCATATCGATCTGGGTTTCCCCATTAATTTCTCCTCCAAGAATTTGTATTTCATTTAGATAAGACATCATCTTTAGGATATGATCCCTCACGGGAGTACCCTCTTGCATGGTGGCCGTCATTATCTTTCTCATGGCTGATGGATCGAAAGCGCTAGAGGGGGGGGGTGAATAGCGCTCGTGACTATTTTAACGATTTAAAACACAGAATAGAAACGCAGCGGAAAGTAAAATCAAACACACAGAGACGCAGGTGTTTTACTTCGTTCGGAGCTTATGGTGACTCCTACTCGAAGGCCCGCGGTCCTTGACCGCTTTCGGTGGGTAACAACTATATATTGGAAAGATTACAATTTGAATTACAATTAATGCAATAAGTAAACTGATACCGACAGCAAAAGATCGAAGAGTCTGAGCTTCGGGTTGTCGACGTCAAGTCGTAGCACTTCAAGGTCGTCTCGTTGGCAGCACTTCACAGAAGAAAGCTTAGCATGTGTTGTTATTTGGCTGCACCCTCGACCCTCTTTTTATATGACATTCCGGGTGCCTGGATCCCTTCCGGGCGCCTGGAGTGTGACGTGGCCAACCAACCAGGATGCTCCACGTGGCGAAGTCGCGGCAGGGATAAAACTTGGTCCCGGGCGCCCGGACCTGTTCCGGGCGCCTGGAGCTCCGGGAGCCAGGATCCATCTCGGGCGGCCGGAGCACCTTTTTCCAGCAGGTTCCTCACCTGCAAAACCAGGTTAGTCCGAGCAGAATCCCCTGCAAGACAGTGTTAGAATCTGATAAAACACAGTAAGGAATAACTGACAGTCTTCGGACTGTCCGAGTCTGACTTCGGATTCCCAACCGGTCGACCCGACGCCTACTGTTCCCTCTACGGGGAACGCGTCCTCACCTACTCCCCTTAGGAGAGATTACCTGATGCCAGTCCGGTCCTCCAGACCGACTGGACTTTCTGCCTAGGGTTACCACCCCCTAGGACCTAGGGTTACCGCCCCCTAGGGTTTTTCTCCACCTAGGGTTACCACCCCCTAGGACCTAAGGTTGCCGCCCCTTAGGGTTTTCCTCCACCTAGGGTTACCGTCCCCTAGGACCTAAGGTTGCCGCCCCTTAGGGGTTTCCTCCACCTAGGGTTACCGCCCCCTAGGACCTAAGGTTGCCGCCCCTTAGGGTTTTCCTCCACCTAGGGTTACCGCCCCCTAGGACCTAAGGTTACCACCCCTTAGGATTTTCCCTTTGCCTAACCGCAGCTAGGACTTTCCTGAAATACTTATTCAGCACGTTAGATCACCACAACCCTTAACTTTGAATCCTTTTCCATTATCAAAACTCAGGTTCGATCGTTAGATGCTCCCCGCACCAACAATCTCCCCCTTTTTGATTATGGCAATCGAAATTCAAAGTTAAGTAATAATATGCAGTAAGATGTAAAGAAAGACATGGCATTACAAACTCCCCCTTAATATAACCTCCCCTTTGGATTTATTGTTCTCTTTTGAATTTCTCTACTCTCCCCCTTTGCCATATATCAAAAATAAGCTAGTTTTTAAAAAAGACTTAACTTTTCAAGACAAAACTTAGCAGAGTTTGTTTGAAAAACTTAGGTACGAGGCAAAAAAAGGGTTAAGAGAACAGCAACATCTTAGAATTGGTTTTAATAGCAACATTTTTGAAAATTTGCTAAGGAAAATAGTTTAAAAAAAAAAACTTTAAACCATTGATTTTGCTATGTTAAATAAGAATTCAACTCTTTTTAACTTAGTGAATTTTGAGGAGTTTCCAAAAAAAATTTCAATCAACTTCAGAAATTTTCCGATTTCAAAATTTTTCCAGCTTAAAAAATTTTCAAGGAAAATTTTCAACTTAAAGAAGTTAATTGCATCTTAAAGAGAATTTCAACTTAACGAATTTTCGAAAAAGTTTCAACTTAAATAATTTTCTAACAAAATTCCAAAAAGAATTTTCAAATAGAAGAGATTTGAAAGTTTTAAGTTTGAAAAAGTTTTAAGTTTAAAAAACTGCTTAAGAGAAATGAATTTCAAAGATACTTAAGGCAAAGGAGAAGCGTTAACTTTAGTGTTTAATAGTTTACAAATTTTGTTTTAGTAAGGTATCAGAGCCCTAAGGTCCAAGAATGAGTCAAGATTTGGTTTTGGTCAGGTGTCAGAGCCCTTAAGTACAAGCATGCTTAAACTTTAATATTGCCTCTAGAGAACATCTTGCCAAATAGCAAAGTCTAGAGTGTAGTTTAATTGAGTTTAGTTAAAGAGGATTTGATTGGGTACTTAGCTTAAAGGGGTTTTACATAAGGGCTTAGTTTTAAAGGTCAGGTTATAAAGTAATTTTAATTTTAACGCTAAAAAATAGCTTGAATTTTCGAAATATGTTAAAAATAGTTTTTAATTTTGAGGCCAAGTCAAAAATTTTTAAAGAAAAACTAATTTTAAAACCGACTCAAAATCACTCCCCCTTAATTAATGCCTTAATAAATTTTTGAGTTCGAGTTCAAGCATGAGAGGTTAAAAAATTATTTTCCTAATTTTCCATCTCACTCATTCTAGATTAACAAGCATGTTTAGCATATGAGTGAGTGTGAGATGGAGTTTACTTTACAGTTAGAATTCCAAATAGGTGACCATTATTTTAAAAATTTAAAAATTAATTGAGTTTAGAATTTCAAAGAATTTAATAGCTTCTGAAAAGGGTTTTCAAATTAAGTTTTAAAATAATTTTGAAATGATTAAGTTTTAAAATAATTTTGAAAAGATTTTTCAAATAATTTTAAATAATTTTTTAAAGATTTTGAACTGATTAAATAATTTTGAAATGAAGTTTTAAAAGATTTTGAACTGATTTTGAAGAGATTTTTCAAATAATTTTGAAAAGAAGTTTTTAAAAATTTTGAACTGATTTTGAAGAGATTTTTCAAATAATTTTGAAAAGAAGTTTTAAAAGATTTTGAACTGATTTTGAAAAGATTTTTCAAATAATTTTGAAAAGAAGTTTTAAAAGATTTTGAACTGATTTTGAAGAGATTTTTCAAATAATTTTGAAAAGAATTTTTAGAAGATTTTGAACAACTATCTGTTTGAATTTTTAAAATTCCTTAGTCATCTCACCCATCTAAATTTTTAATCAGGGAATCCTATAATTGTTGTGAGATGAATTATGGTTGAATTTAAGGGTCTGGTTTAACTTTTTGTTAGATTCAGCTTTGGGTTCAACAAGTAAGCATTCTTTGGATAAACTTCTGGGCTATGGTGAGTCACAAGGTACTCATTAAAGTAACCATGCCTTAGAGGTTTCCCAAATAGTCCTACCCATTGAGCTTAATACTAAACCTTGGTCTAACTAGTTAGGATCCATTTAAGGGTAGCTTCGGTCAGTTTCACTTGGCCAAATGCACCAGGTCGAAGCCATATCTTCCTAGACATGCGATGCCCAAGCTTCCCTAACGTACTATCATCCAAAAACTTTACCAGTACTGTGGGTCAAGTTAAACCTAGCCCATTTTAATCTATCCTTACTTACCCTGTCGGGTGATTTACTCTTGTTTACCCATTTCGGGTAGATTAAGTTCGGTTACCCAGTCGGGTAAATAGGTTTCGGAGTTGCCAGCTATTCTGGACCCTCCTTCTAATTTGAATTAATTTTGAATAATTGAGTTTTAATAATTAATTTCGAATTTTGAATTTTGAATTTTAGTAATTAATTTCGAATTTGAATTTTAATAATTAATTTCGAATTTAAATTTTGAATTTTAGTAATTAATTCCGAATTTGAATTTTGAATTTTAATAATTAATTTCGAATTTGAATTTTGAATTTTAATAATTAATTTCAAATTTGAATTTTGAATTTTAAGTTTAATAATTAATTTTGAATTTTAATAATTTTGAATTTTAATAATTAATTACCAATTTTTATTGTTTTAGCTCCCCCTGGATCATAGCCTCGATAAGGTCTATTGAGGTAATGTATTTGATCCTTAGGGACCCAATACTGTCCAAGTCCAACTTGATTGATCAGGTTGGACTTGGCAACCCATGCTTGGACCATTTTTCTATTTATTCTTTGTATGAGAGATAGGTATGACCTATATTTGTTTTTTGTTTTGTATCCTAGTCCAGTTCGATTGTAGATTGCCCTTTGTGTTCCAAGAATCATGTTAAGATTCTTGGATCCCAAGGAAAATCGTTCTAAGGTTGTCTTCAAATCCTTGACTTGACTTTTCAGGTTGGAATTCTCTTCCTCAAGTTTTTGAACTTGAGTTGAGGTTCCAGTCTGAACTGGATCAGTCAAGGATTCGTTATTAGTCGTCTCTTTAAGGAGTGTTATCTCCTTTAGAAGCGACTTGATTCGAATTTTGGACTTAGCTACTTTATGCATTAAATAATTAATTATGCAATATAACCTATTTTGACTTACAGAGGGGTTTGGCCCTTCGGAAACGGATGCGGATCCGTGGCTTCTCTCGGACTCGGCTTCCGATTCGTCCTCGTTTCCGGATTCGTTGGTGTAGTCCCGGGGTGTTAATGCGAGAAAGTTAGTCTGCTCTAGTTCTTCGTCGTTGGATTCCTCGGAAGAAGACTCGTCCCATGTTGCCTTCAGTGCTTTCTTCGTCTTGCTTGTTCCTGCAAATAACGCAACACCTTCCTCGGCCGGACTAGTATTAGTCTGCTCAAATAATTTATTTATTAAAACATGCTTACCTATTTTTGTATCAGGAATGCCTTCGTGTAACTCAATCAGATTCTCCCACAGCTCCTTGGCACTTGAGAATGGGCCGGCGCGATTCAGTTCCTTATTTGTTAAGCCACACTGAAGTGTATACGTTGCTTTTGCGTTTGCTTCTACCTTTTTGATAAGGTTCGCGTCCCAGTTCTTGTACGGTAGTGGCTTGCCGGCGCCGTTAGTTGGCAGCTGAAGCCCGGTTTTGATGATCATCCAGACTTCAAAGTGAGTCTGGAGATACGCCTCCATCCGACCCTTCCAATCTCCAAAATTATCTCCGGAGAAGAGCGGTGAGCGAGCAGTGTTGTAGCCTTCTTGATAGGTCATCTTAGAAAGCCAATCTCGCAAAATAAACACAATAAAACTTGTTCCAAGATTTAGTCTTGGATTAGTAATGCGGGAGAGAGATAAAAGTAGTAATTCAGGAATTTTGAGAAAAAAATGAAAAAATATTATTAAAATATTATTAAAAAATATTACTACAAAATTTTGAAAATGCAATATTTTGTTAATTCCAACCAATGGTGAAAAGATGAAAATCAATTTTTCAAAAACAGTTTTGGAGGGAAAAAACGAAAGACGTAAGGTTATATTTTTAACCTATATAAACGACAAAGCCACGAAAAATGCTTGAATGGTGGTTGCACCAATTCAAAGCGACCCCGCTCTGATACCAATTGATGGATCGAAAGCGCTAGAGGGGGGGTGAATAGCGCTCGTGGCTATTTTAACGATTTAAAACACAGAATAGAAACGCAGCGGAAAGTAAAATCAAACACACAGAGACGCAGGTGTTTTACTTCGTTCGGAGCCTATGGCGACTCCTACTCGAAGGCCCGTGGTCCTTGACCGCTTTCGGTGGGCAACAACTATATATCGGAAAGATTACAAATTGAATTACAATTAATGCAATAAGTAAACTGATACCGACAGCAAAAGATCGAAGAGTCTGAGCTTCAGGTTGTCGACGTCAAGTCGTAGCACTTCAAGGTTGTCTCATTGGCAGCACTTCACAGAAGAAAGCTTAGCATGTGTTGTTATTTAGCTGCACCCTCGACCCTCTTTTTATATGACATTCCGGGTGCTTGGATCCCTTCCGGGCGCTTGGAGTGTGACGTGGCCAACCAACCAGGATGCTCCACGTGGCGAAGTCGCGGCAGGGATAAAACTTGGTCCCGGGCGCCCGGACCTGTTCCGGGCGCCTGGAGCTCCGGGAGCCCGGATCCATCCCGGGCGCCCAGACCACCTTTTTCCAGCAGGTTCCTCACCTACAAAACTAGGTTAGTCCGAGCAGAATCCCCTGCAAGACAGTGTTAGAATCTGATAAAACACAGTAAGGAATAACTGACAGTCTTCGGACTGTCCGAGTCTGACTTCGGATTCCCAACCGGAAACCCTAGGTCGACCCGACGCCTACTGTTCCCTCTACAGGGAACGTGTCCTCAGAGATTACCTGATGCCAGTCCGGTCCTCCAGACCGACTGGACTTTCTGCCTAGGGTTACCACCCCCTAGGACCTAGGGTTACCGCCCCCTAGGGTTTTTCTCCACCTAGGGTTACCACCCCTAGGACCTAAGGTTGCCGCCCCTTAGGGTTTTCCTCCACCTAGGGTTACCGCCCCCTAGGACCTAAGGTTGTCGCCCCTTAGGGTTTTCCTCCACCTAGGGTTACCGCCCCCTAGGACCTAAGGTTGCCGCCCCTTAGGGTTTTCCTCCACCTAGGGTTACCGCCCCCTAAGACCTAAGGTTACCACCCCTTAGGATTTTTCCTTTGCCTAACCGCAGCTAGGACTTTCCTGAAACACTTATTCAGCACGTTAGATCACCACAACCCTTAACTTTGAATCCTTTGCCATTATCAAAACTCAGGTTCGATCGTCAGATGCTCCCCGCACCAACAATGGCTTCTTGCCTAGAGGCCCGATCCTGGTGACCAAAGAGTTCCTTGAGATTGTTCATAATATCATAGGCTGTTGGTAAATCTTGATGCTGATGTTGCAATACATTTGACATTGAAGCGAAAATGTAACGTCGCGCCATCTCATATGCTTTTACCCATTTCCTATTATACTCAATCTCCTCTTGGGTAGATTCACCATTGGGTGTATCAGGGCAAGGTTCAGTCAGTACAAACTTATAGCTTTCAGCAGTAAGAACAATGCCCAGGTTCCTTTTCCAATCTTTGTAGTTAGGACCAGTAAGTCTGTTCTCTTTTAGTATGATGGCCAGTGGGTTGAAAGTCTTCCTAAGAATCACAAATCACTTTTGGTCAGAACTCTAAATTTAGAATAATATTGATTCCTCAAACAATACTATTTTAAATTAACCAACACCTCAAAACACCGCGAATTTTGTATGCCACGATAGTGTGGACGTATACAAATTCAACATTTGTAAAAGGAGGGTTTAATCCATTAATTTTATTATCTTGTCAACCTAACTTTTTGACAAATAAAATTAATAGTTGGTTTCCTTTGGTCACACGAATAATAGCAGTGACTCCGATAGGGAGGATACTATTAGACGTGCCTAAGTGTATACCATTACTTGACACTAAGTCCATTAATAAGATTGTGCCCCTTCCGATGGGGAAGATCACACGCTCTTAATTAATTTCCTATAGTCATCCAAAATGGAAATTTGTTCTAGTGATCCACAAATAAGCTCATCCGATATGGAGGAAGGCACTCAGAGCCAACGCGCAAGCTTGTTTGCATCACTTATAAACTAGTAATGGAGACCGTGGAATTTATTTAAAATCCCTCTCCTACTTAGTTATTTAAAATGAGGAATTTTCACTATTCTAGTCTACTAAACATGTATACTAACATGCACACACAGCACAATATAAAAGCAATAAATAGAAAAACTAATTTTCAACTATTATGACTTTTATCTATTGTTGTCCTCTGTGTCGTCATCCCTAGCTGCTGCCACCTTTGGCCACTGCCACCGGGTCTAGTTATCTCATCCATCTTGCTCCTTATTCCGCTACGCCTCTGGTCCTCAAAAGGTTCCACGCCTTGCAATATTCGATCCGCGACATAAATAGAATTTTACATTTTCGATCATATATTCCTCGAAGGAATGTACATGTAAACTAGATGAACATAAAATAAAATTTACATCCATCGATCCTATATTCCTTAAAAGGAATGTACATGTATCTAGATCAAAAATAAAATTCTAATAAAACTAAATATAGCTCCTGCTGTATTTTATAATATAATCATGCACACACAATAAATGCCCTTGACATGTCCAAGGGTCCAATCACACATATAATAACTATAAGCCATAATAGTTGGATCCTGCATCCACAAAGTTAGCATATCCTACTATTAACCTGCCTAAATTATATATGACATGTGCATAATTAAACTAATACCAAATACACAGAGGCAAAACCCTAGCTCTGATACCAATTGTTGGTTGCTACTTGGAAAACCTAATGGTTCCATTGTACAAAAATTTTGTATAAATGTCTGAACCTTTCCTAGCTACCATGTGTTCTTTTAAATTAAACTTGGATTGCCTGCGGAACTTAACACATTTTTGGTGGCCTGGGATGAAAAGAGACATCACTAGATATATCAGTACCTGCCTGACCTGTAGAGGGTCAAGGCAGAACACCAGAGATCAGGAGGAGTTCTGCAGCCCATTTAGATCCCAAAATGGAAGTGGGAGGATATCTCCATGGATTTCATAGTGGGACTACCCAGAACTATGAATGGTTTTGATGCCATCTGGGTAATAGTTGACAGATTGACTAAGTTAGCCCACTTCTTAGCTATCAGGATATCCTACTCCATGGAGCAACTAGCTCAGTTGTATCTTAAGGAGATTGTCAGACTGCATGGAGTTCCACGGACCATCATTTCAGACAGAGACAGTAGATTCACGTCACACTTCTGGGAGTGTGTAGAGTCAGCATTGGGCACCAGGTTAAAGTTTAGCATAACTTTCCATACTCAGACAGATGGTCAGACGGAGCGAGTAAATCAAGTACTCGAAGATATGCTCCGAGCATGTGCCCTAGACTTCAAGGGAAGTTGGTGCAAATATCTGTGTTTAGCAGAATTTGCATACAACAATAGCTATCAGGCCACTATCGATATGGCACCCTACGAGGCTCTCTATGGGCGGAGGTGTAGATCACTAATCTGCTAGTATGAAAGTGGTGAACAGAAAGAACTAGAACTCCAGACAGATCTAGTAGCAGATACCACAGCAGCTATACAGCAGATCTGCCAGAGGATAGAGACAGCTCAAAGCCGCCAGAAAAGCTATGCTGATACACAGCGCCGACCCTTAGAGTTTTCAGTTGGAGACACAGTATTCCTCCGAGTGGCTCCCATGAAGGGAGTAATGCGTTTTGGGAAGAAGGGCAAATTAAGTCCCAGATATGTGGGACCATACCTTATTACTAGAAGAGTTGGCAAGGTCGCATATAAGCTAGAGCTACCCCAGGAGATGTCAGCTATCCATAACGTATTTCATGTCTCTATGCTGAAGAAGCATATCCCAGATGCCACCCAGGTGGTTGAGCCTCAGTCGGTACAAGTCCGCGAAGACCTCAGCTATGACAGTTGACATATTCAGATAATAGACCAAGCAGTTAAGAAATTACGGAATAAGGAGGTACCATTAGTAAAAGTTATTTGGCAAAATCACACAACAGAAGAGGCAACTTGGGAGACAGAAGCTAGTATGAGGCAGAAGTACCCAGAGTTATTCTAAGTTCGAGGATGAACTTTTTATAAGGTATGGGTGATTGTAACCCCCGATAATTCTCAAATTAATTTTTATAAATATTCTATTATTTTTCTAGAATTTTAGGATATTTTTATGGAATTTTTAGAATAGCCGAAGTAGCAAAATTAAATAAAAAAGCAAAATAGCCTAAGCAGGGATTGAACCCGCGACCTATGGACTCTATGACATATAGGGTGTCTTAGTAACCAGGGGGCCCCACCAGGGGTGTGCTGAAAGAAGAGGAAAGAAATTATATTTAAGATTTAGTTGGGGTGTATTAATCACTTAATATAAATAAGGGATTTAAGAGGGAATTTATTATTCTTGAACTAAAACTTTTCTCACCCTCAAACCCTCACCATCGCCTCTCTCTCTTCCTCACCCTCTCAGCGCACAAACCCAAGAAGACCTAGGGTTCCATTCCTAGGATTGTAGGAGCACCATCCGACGACGTCTCTGATACGAGGATGCTCCCCTCCGCGAGAAGGAAGCGTAGACGTAAGAGGATCGCCGAAACGATCTTCTTCTCCGGAAACCTAGCGATCGGATTGTAAGAAAATTTAGCATAGGATGTAAGTAACCCCTCACCTGCAGTATAAGTAGTTAATCGTGCATTTTTATGCTTTTAGTTCAGTCTTATGCATGATTATTCAGTTAAGGAGATTTAGAGCACACCAAGTGTTCGATAGAATTACTAGTACAGTTAAATGCCACAGTAGGCATTCTAATAGCTTAGTTAAATGCCATAGATCCATTTAAATAGCATGCTTAATCTTGCCTCAGTTTATATGGGACTACGGTCCAATGGGTAGGTTCCCAAAGTCACCTCTAGGTTCAGATAACCTAGCTCTAGGTTCAGATAACCTAGTAAAAGCAAGATAAGATAAATCCGTTTATAAATAGTATTTTACTTTTATTAGTGGCACTGTACTGGACTCTCAGTCGTCCTTGGGTTGGGCTCACATAGTCATCCCTAGGTTTAGATAACCTAGTAACCCTACTAGATTCGGGACTTGATACCTCTGGTCTAGTTAGGGATGCGCGCATAGCAAGTACAGTTGTCGGGCCCATCAGCAGCATGATTATTATGTTTACTTATTTATGAAAATAGTTTTCAAACTTCACAAATCAGATATGTGAATACAGCTTAGCTTCAGTTTAGTTTTCTTATTGATATAGCAAATAGCTTTATGTTCAGTCTTTGATTGCCATGACTTGTATGCCCATATGCCATGTTTTAGCATGTCCAGCATGATCATTAGCATGTATTTCAAAAAGCATCTTTGAAAGCATGATTTCTTCGAATGCATGTTTTGTGAGGTAGATGGTTTCTTACTAAGCTCCCAAGCTTATAGTTTCATTTTCCTTATACTCCAGATAAAGGTAAAGGGAAGATGGATTAGCGGAGGCTGGAGGGCAATGCGATAAAGATGTGTGAGATGGAACTTGGAATAAAGACCTTGGAGACCAGCAAGTTAAAGGATTAAAACTCCTTATTGTTTATTTTCTACACCTTTTGAGTGTTTAAATGTTATGAATCGTGAAGGTATGCATTAGGTTATGCCTAGACTTCTAGTTACTTCGATGTTAGTCGGTAAGTTATGAATCATGACCTGTTTTGTATGAGTTTAGTGTTTATTAGTTGATACATCCATGTTGTACTCGAAATTCTGAAAAGCAGCAGAAATCAGAACTCCAATCGATCAGCCGATCGATTGGAGGGTCCCCAATCGATCAGTCGATCGATTGGGAGGTAACCTGTCGCATACAGAGAGCAGTTGAATCGATTAGCTAATCGATTGGCCATGGATCGATCAGTCGATCGATCGGGAAGTGATCTGTCACGTACAGAGAGCTGTTGAATCGATCATTGGATCGATTGGATAAACTGGATCGATCATTCGATTGATCCAAAATTGACCTCCGTGCACAGTAGCACGTTGAATCGATCAAATAACTCCAATCGATCAGCTGATCGATTGGAAAGTCTGATTTCAGCTAGAAGTGTCTGATTTCAGCTTTTTGAACAAATGTTAAGTTTAGGTTTCCTTCTTCAGTAAATGTACAACAATGACTAGGTTTTTAGAACAAAAGTTATAGGTTTCTACTAGTTGTTAGCAGAGTGAGACTTTAATTAGTATTGCTTTCTGCACCTTATAGTTCATTTTAGCATAATGATTGTAACCCCCGAACTTACAGCTTAGTCAGTAGGAGGCGGGGCGTTACAGAAGTTTCGGCCAAGGAGGTGGAGGAGAGGGAGAAGAAGATGAGAGCTTCATCTTCCTCTCAAGTCAAGTCAAACTTGACCACTTCTCTCCCTTGGTTGATCTAATCTAACCATTGGTTCAAGTCAATTTTAATTTAATGAATCTCTATTCATTGAATTAAATTAATTAAATGAGTCTAAGTCCAAATTAGACTCACTTAACACATGAACCAAATTGAGTCCAACTCAATTAGCTCAATTTGGATTACTCTTAATCCAATTTGGTTCATCACATGAACCTAATCCTTTAGGTTCATCAAATGAACATAATCTCCATCTAATTTCCCTTTGTGTGTGACCCTATAGGTTCTTGTAACGTTGGCATTGCTCCTAAACCCATTTAGAAGCATAAGTAATGAGCGGTATCTAGCAACACATCATTACTACCCAAGTTACAAGAATGTTGAGATCCAACATCACCTTGTGACTACTAATTGTGACCTCTCACAATATATGACATTGTCCTTCTATCCTAGACATCTAGATTGATCAATATGAGGCATAGACCGTGCCATCCTCTAATCAATCGAAATCTTGAATCCCAAGTAGACTCACTCAATCAAATGAGCTCAATATCTCATATTGACTCACTTGGGCATGACCATGCACTTAGTGGTCTCACTCTATCAAGAATATCGATGTCACTCCCATCATATAGGAGGGATAGATCCCATCTACATCACTCACATCCCTCCGCATAATTTGTTACATACCCAGTAATCGCCTTTATAGTCCACCCAGTTACGGGTGACGTTTGACGAAGCCAAAGTATGTAACTCCTTATGTAGGGAACCATGACGACTTCAGGTCCAAGGACTAGTAGTCATACTAATAGCCATATGAGAAAGTATATGACACTCATATAACGATCCATGATACTTTCTCATGGTGGGTCATTCAGTATACATTCTCCAATGCATACCCATGTGTCAACTTGATATCTCTATATCCATGACTTGTGAGATCAAGTCATTGAGTTGACCTACATGCTGGTCTCGTCGCATTAACATTGTCCCTGAATGTTAATACTCGACTAGGATTGATTAAGAGTAGTATTCCCTATATCATCTCACTATCGATTCAACCAATCAATTGATATAGGTAAGAACCTTCTACTCAAGGAAGCTATTATACTTAATTATTTGGCACCAATACAAGTAAGTATAATAACAAAAAACAAATGCCTTTATTTATATACAAGAATATGATACAATGACTCCATACAACAATCATCAAATGATTGGCTCTAGGTCTCTAACTAACAATCTCCGACTAGCACTAGTACCAATCAGTGTACGTTCTAAGGCTTAATGACCTAGTGTGACCTTCATGCTTTCTCTGTGCCAAAGCCTTGGTCAAGGGATGATCAATGTTAGCCTCTGTGGGTACTCTGCAAATCTTCACATCTCCTCTCTCGATAATCTCTCGAATGAGATGGAAGTGCTGTAGTATATGTTTGGTCCGCTGGTGTGAGCGAGGTTCCTTAGCCTGTGCTATTGCTCTATTGTTGTCACAATAGAGCTCTATGGGATCAGCTATGCTAGGAACCACCCCAAGCTCAGTAATGAACTTGTGGATCCAAACTACCTCCTTTGCTGCTTCTGATGCTTCAATATACTCGGCCTCTATTGTAGAATCAGCTACTGTGTCCTGCTTCGAACTCTTCCAGCTCACATCACCACCATTTATGCAAAACACGAACCCTGACTGCGATCGATAATCATCCTGGTCGGTTTGGAAGCTGGTATCACTGTAACCCTTTACAACTAGCTCATCATCGCCTCCATATATCAAGAAATTTTCTTTATTCCTTATCAAGTACTTAAGAATATTCTTGACTGCTATCCAGTGAATTTCACCTGGATCTGACTGGTATCTGCTCGTCATGCTCAAAGCATATGAGACATCAGGATGAGTACATAGCATGGCGTACATGATAGATCCTATGGCTGAGGCATAAGGGATCTGATCCATGAGGTCTCTCTCCTCTCTAGAAGAGGGACCTTGTGTCTTCGAAAGACTCACGCCATGTGACATCGGCAGAAATCCCTTCTTGGAGTTCTGCATGGCAAACCGTAGGAGTACCTTGTCAATATATGTACTCTGACTTAGGCCAAGAAACCTCTTAGATCTATCTCTATAGATCTGTATGCCTAGAATGCGGGATGCTTCACCTAAATCCTTCATTGAGAAACAAGTCCCTAGCCAAGTCTTGACAGACTGCAGCAAAGGGATGTCCTTCCCAATGAGTAGTATGTCATCTACATACAATATAAGGAAGACAATTATGTTTCCTAAAACCTTCTTGTAGACACAAGGCTCATCTTCGTTCTTGATGAAATCAAACTGTTTGATTGCATCATCGAATCGAAGATTCCAGCTCCGAGAAGCTTGCTTTAGTCCATAAATGGACCTATGCAGCTTGCATACTCTGCTAGTATGCTGTGGATCTACAAAACCCTCAGGTTGTGTCATGTACACATCCTCGAACAGGTTTCCATTCAGAAATGTGGTTTTGACATCCATCTGCCATATCTCATAGTCATGGTATGCTGCAATAGCAAGTATGATCCGAATGAACTTAAACATCGCTATTGGAGAAAAGGTTTCATCATAGTCAATGCCATGAATCTGCTTAAAACCTTTAGCTACCAAGCGACCCTTATAGATAAGTCCATCCATGTCAATCTTTCTCTTAAAGACCCACTTACACCTAATGGGTTTAACGCCCTTTGGTGAATCAACCAAAGTCCATACTTGGTTGGTGTACATGGATTCCATCTCGGATCTCATGGCTTCTAGCCATTTCTCAGAATCTGGGCTCATGACAGCTTCCTGATAGGAGGTAGGCTCATCCTCTATGAGTACAACGTCATCATGGTCAGACAAGAGAAATGAATATCTCTCAGGCTGACGACGTACCCTATCAGACCTGCGAAGAGGTATGTCTACTTGAACTGGTTGTGGTTCCTCAACTCCTTGTGGAACAACATCATCCACAACACTTTGTGGTTCCAGTTCAACTTCCATCGAGGCTTCTGTGCTATGGTCCACATCTTGAACTTCTTCAAGATCGAATGTACTCCCACTAGTCTTTCTAGAAACAAAATCTCTTTCTAGAAATACCCAGTCTTAGCCACAACTACCTTGTATTGACTGGGAATGTAGAAGTAATATCCCTTCGTTTCCTTGGGATATCCAATGAAATAGCACTTGTCAGATTTGGGTCCCAATTTGTCCGAGACTTGACGTCTAACGTAAGCCTCACAACCCCAAATCCTCATAAAAGTCACCTGGGCATCTCTCCCAGTCCATATCCTATATGGTGTCTTCATTACAGCCTTGGATGGAACTCGGTTGAGAATGAAGGCTGCTGTGTCTAGAGCATAGCCCCAAAGATACATAGGAAGATCTGTGTGACTCATCATAGACCGTACCATATCTAATAAGGTACGATTCCTCTTTTCGGATACACCATTCCACTGTGGTGTTCTAGGAGGAGTGAGTTGGGATAGGATCCCACACTCAGCTAGATAGTCACGAAACTCATGGCTAAGGTATTCTCCACCTCGATCTGATAGAAGTATCTTAATACTCTTGCCAAGTTAGTTTTGTACGTCATTCTTGAATTCTTTGAACTTTTCAAAGGATTCTAACTTATGTGTCATTATATACACATAATCATATCTACTGATGTCATCAGTAAATGTAATGAAGTACCTATAACCACCTCTAGCAGTGACATTAAAAGGGCTACATACATCACTATGTATAAGACCTAACAAGTCAGTCACTCTCTCACTGTGTCCACTAAAGGGAGTCTTGGTCATCTTGCCTAGAAGGCATGACTCGCATGTCTCATATGATTCAAAATCAAATGAGTCCAGCAAACCATCTTTATGGAGCTGGGATAAGCGTTTGTCATTTATATGACCTAAGCGACAGTGCCAGAGATAGGTTTGATTCATGTCATTTGACTTGAACCTCTTGGTACTTATGTTATAGATAGGGTTCTCAAGGTCTAGAATATAGAGTCCGTTCATCAGAGGTGCACTACAATAGAACATATCATTTAAATAAACTAAACAACATTTGTTCTTTATTATAAATGAAAAACCTTTCTTGTCCAAACAAGAAACTGAAATTATGTTCTTAGTCAAAGCAAGCACATAACAACATTCATCTAATTGTAGTACAAGCCCAGAGGGTAGAGATAGATAGTAAGTTCCTACAGCAACAACAGCAACCCGTGCTCCATTACCTACTCGTAGGTCTATCTCGCCCTTCGTCAATGCTCTGCTATTTCTCAGCGCTTGTATATTAGTACAAATGTGAGAAGTACATCCGGTATCTAATACCCACGATGAAGAAATAGAGAGGTTGACTTCTATAACATGTATACCTGAAGTAGAAATCTTATTTCTCTTCTTCTTAAGATCTTCCAGGTATCCTGTGTAGTTCCTCTTCCAGTGCCCTACTTGTCCTTGATACAGTTGACGAAGATGTCCAACCATATCATAAGCACCCATCAACTCGTGTTACTTCTGAAGCTCAGAGTTCATGGTTGCAAGCATGAGACAAGACACATCTAATGCGTCATCTTGATGCTTCTTGTAAGCATCTCGGCCAGCTTGCGTCGTAGTGGTAGGAGGTGCCTCCGGAATGGGCTGCTCTAGAACGTATAGTTTATGTTCTTGTGTGAGAACAATTCTCAGATTCCTGTACCAGTCCAAGAAATTAGCTCCGTTGAGCTTGTCCTTCTTAAGGACAGAACGCAAGGAGAAAGAGTTCGTATTTGACGTCATGACAATCTACAATAGAAATTGCAGAAAATAAATAAATATCATATTCTATTAATCATCTAATTATGCCTTTAATTAAATGATGCTCCCACTGAATTCTATAATTCATGTGGGACAAGATCCACATCATACTATGCCCTGAGTTAGCTTTGGCTAAATCGCCCAAGACTTAGTATGATCGGTAGGTAACTAATTACCAATTACATCTCTATGCAACTCTTGTTTATAGGATCAAGATCCGTATTTATATTAAAACTCGAGTTAGCTTTGGCTAATACGCCCAAGAGTTAATATAAATATGATTTTGACCTATCTACCAACCATTGGAAAATGCTTATAGTTAAACTCGATCCAATTGAGTTAACTAGTTACTCAATCTAATTGAGTTGTACTCACCCATGTGTTGATAGGCCGGACCAAAATTGTCCCTCCGTACCCTACCAAGATAATATGTGTTGCTCTTCTTTGGTAGATTCAACAACAACATGTGATCGAGGTAATGATAGGTATCACAGCATGGTAGGCATTACGAGTTGACGCGATTGAGATCTAATCTAATCGACGAGGTGTATCATATACGCGATTTAGATCTAATCTAATGGTTAGGGCGCATCATGTACGCAATTTAGATCTAATCTAATCGTCGAGGTGTATCATATACGCGATTTAGATCTAATCTAATCGTTAAGGCACTAATTAATTAGGCTGCGTTTGGTAGCCTGTAATCTACCTTGTAATGTAATCCAGATTACATTACAAAGTCGATTATTTTGTTTGGTTTGATTTAAAACTTGTAATGTAATGTAATCTATATTACAAAAGGTAGTGAAGATTTGTAATCTGGATTACAAAGCAAATGCTATGTAATCCGATTACATTACGAGGTCATTGTTTCACCAAAGTTTAAATGCCGAATATACCCCTAGTTTGTTGTCGACCGCTGCCCGCCACCGGTCGCCGACCTTCGTCGCCGGCTGTCGCCGGTCGCCGGCCGCCGCCGGTCGCCGGCCGCCGCCGGTCGCCGGCCGCCGGCCGCCGCCGGTTTTACAATTTTTATGAGTAAAATTTCCCGGCGGTCCCGTTTAGCGATTTTCGGGCGCAATTACAAAACGAAGCCCCTTGCGGGGTTAGGGGCAGCACCCCTACCCGTGATATAACCATCAAGAGTGTTCCTAAGCGCCCACTGAATTATATAATTCATGTGGGACAAGATCCACATCATACTATGCCCTGAGTTAGCTTTGGCTAAATCGCCCAAGACTTAGTATGATCGGTAGGTAACTAATTACCAATTACATCTCTATGCAACTCTTGTTTATAGGATCAAGATCCGCATTTATATTAAAACTCGAGTTAGCTTTGGCTAATACGCCCAAGAGTTAATATAAATATGATTTTGACCTATCTACCAACCATTGGAAAATGCTTATAGTTAAACTCGATCCAATTGAGTTAACTAGTTACTCAATCTAATTGAGTTGTACTCACCCATGCGTTGATAGGCCGGACCAAAATTGTCCCTCCGTACCCTACCAAGATAATATGTGTTGCTCTGCTTTGGTAGATTCAACAACAACATGTGATCGAGGTAATGATAGGTATCACGGCATGGTAGGCATTACGAGTTGACGCGATTAAAATCTAATCTAATCGATGAGGTGTATCATATACGCGATTTAGATCTAATCTAATGGTTAGGGCGCATCATGTACGCAATTTAGATCTAATCTAATCGTCGAGGTGTATCATATACGCGATTTAGATCTAATCTAATCGTTAAGGCACTAATTAATTAGGCTGCGTTTGGTAGCCTGTAATCTACCTTGTAATGTAATCCAGATTACATTACAAAGTCGATTATTTTGTTTGGTTTGATTTAAAACTTGTAATGTAATGTAATCTGTATTACAAAAGGTAGTGAAGATTTGTAATCTGGATTACAAAGCAAATGCTATGTAATCCGATTACATTACGAGGTCATTGTTTCACCAAAGTTTAAATGTCGAATATACCCCTAGTCTGTTGTCGACTGCCGCCCGCCACCGGTCGCCGACCTTCGTCGCCGGCCGCCGCCGGTCGCCGCCGGCCGCCGCCGGTCGCCGCCGCCGGTCGCCAGCAATCGGCCACCACTGCCGCTGTCAATCGTCGGTCGTCGATCGCCGTCCGCCACCATTGCCCGCTAGTCGTCGCCCGCCTGCCGTGGCCCATCGCCGCCGATTGGCGAAGATGGTGGCCTGCTGCGGCAACCAACGGTGGCGGCGGTAGCTAGTTGCCGATGGCTGCTGCAAACTTCGACAGAGGTGTGGCGACCGCCGATAGAGGTCACTGGATATTTTTGTCATTTTATAATAATATGAATTACATTGCTTATAAAAAATAATAGATACCAAACAAAAGAATGTAATCACCTTTGTAATCAAAGATTACATACATTAAATTACCAAACGTAGTAATGTAATAAAGATTACATTACATTACATTACAAATTTGATTACATTACACCCAACCAAATGTAGCCTTACTATTCTAGCATGCATCACATATACACACACAAGCAATTAATTAAATATTTTATGATTAGTCATGGCCCTACTACGATCTTCTCAAGCTAATGAGAAGATCAGATGGTCAACCTAAGGTTAACAGCTTCTCAAGCTCCTTCCTTTGATCACCTTGTGTTGCTCGCGCCCTCCTCGTAACTCCGTCTCAAGTGGATCTTCCACCGCTCCAATTTGTGTATTACAAAGGTGAAACTTGAGTTACATTCGAGTCTAAACTATTTACAATAGGAATATAAAATAGGAAAGGCACGACGCGCAGGTCGCGTATCATATACAACACGCACATCACAGAAAATGGTTCGCAGGCCATAATATGAATTACAACATAAATTTCCAATATAATTGGGTCTTTTGGGCCATGACCATCACAAAATAATACATAATTCTAAATTATGTAATTTATATTAATTTCTGTAATTTTTCTTACATTTTTTACAATTTTTATGAGTAAAATTTCCCGGCGGTCCCGTTTAGCGATTTTCGGGCGCAATTGCAGAACGAAGCCCCTTGCGGGGTTAGGGGCAGCACCCCTACCCGTGATATAACCATCAAGAGTGTTCCTAAGCGATCCTATAGTGCCTTAGCCCACTGTCCCAAAATGATTTTGGGCGAAACCTTGCCGTTTCAGAAATATTTTCTCGGTAGTCGAAGCCTATAAGTGTCTAAACACTTGTGCTTCGCTTCTACGAGAAAATTACCCATAAAACTATAAAAATTACATACTTACAGAAATTCACAGATCTGTAATTTTCATAAAAATACAAATTAAAACATGTATACGCTTCGCACGTGGCTCTGATACCACTGTTGGATTTTTCGGGCTACAAAAACCGCTTTTTACGTTGCGGAAACCCCGAAATTCCCATGCCACGGATCCGTGCGAAGAAATAAAATTTCATATACATGTTTTCTAAGCCTAGATCTACTTTAGATCTACAAGATAAAGAGGTTTACCCTTGATGCGAAGCCCTTCGCATATCCCGCTCGTCCAAGGTTCGCCGGATCTCGAGAGTATCAAAATAGACACTCCTCTATGTGTATCCCCACAAGCAAGAGATGGAGAAAACAACTAAAAGGTGTGCTAGCACCCTTAGAAGTTTCGGACAAGGAGGTGGAGGAGAGGGAGAAGAAGATGAGAGCTTGAAGGAAGAAGAAGAAAAAAATTCACTTGAATTAAAATCAATTCATTCCACACTAAAAGTGGTCGGCCACTTAATGAGGTTTGTAACCTCCATGGGATACCAAGAGTCACAACTCTTGGTAACTCCCATGAGGTGACATCCCACTTAAGCAAACATGATGATGTGGAACATCATCATTGGCCCACTCTTTGCCAACTCACCAATGAGGTGGCAAATGGTCAAGTCAAACTTGACCCTTCATCTTCCTCTCAAGTCAAGTCAAACTTGACCACTTCTCTTCCTTGGTTGATCTAATCTAACCATTGGTTCAAGTCAATTTTAATTTAATGAATCTCTATTCATTGAATTAAATTAATTAAATGAGTCTAAGTCCAAATTAGACTCACTTAACACATGAACCAAATTGAGTCCAACTCAATTAGCTCAATTTGGATTACTCTTAATCCAATTTGGTTCATCATATGAACCTAATCCTTTAGGTTCATCAAATGAACCTAATCTCCATCTAATTGCCTTTTGTGTGTGACCCTATAGGTTCTTGTAATGTTGGCAATGCTCCTAAACCCATTTAGAAGCATAAGTAATGAGCGGTATCTAGCAACACATCATTACTACCCAAGTTACAAGAATGTTGAGATCCAACATCACCTTGTGACTACTAATTGTGACTCCTCACAATATATGACATTGTCCTTCTATCCTAGACATCTAGATTGATAAATATGAGGCATAGACCGTGTCATCCTCTAATCAATCTAAATCTTGAATCCCAAGTAGACTCACTCAATCAAATGAGCTCAATATCTCATATTGACTCACTTGGGCATGGCCATGCACTTAGTGGTCTCACTCTATCAAGAATATTGATGTCACTCCCGTCATATAGGAGGGATCGATAGATCCCATCTATATCACTCACATCTCTCCGCATAATTTGTTACATACCCAGTAATCGCCTTTATAGTCCACCCAGTTACGGGTGACGTTTGACGAAGCCAAAGTATGTAACTCCTTATGTAGGGAACCATGATGACTTTAGGTCGAAGGACTAGTAGTCATACTAATAGCCACATGAGAAAGTATATGACACTCATATAATGATCCATGATACTTTCTCATGGCGGGTCATTCAGTATACATTCTCCAATGCATACCCATGTGTCAACTTGATATCTCTATATCCATGACTTGTGAGATCACGTCATCGAGTTGACCTACATGCTAGTCTCGTCCCATTAACATTGTCCCTGAATGTTAATACTCGACTAGGAATGATTAAGAGTAGTGTTCCATATATCATCTCACTATCGATTCAACCAATCGATTGATATAGGTAAGAACCTTCTACTCAAGGACGCTTTTATACTTAGTTATTTGACACCAATACAAGTAAGTATAATAACCAAAAACAAATGCCTTTATTTATATACAAGAATATGATACAACGAGTCCATACAACAATCATCAAATGATTGGCTCTAGGGCTCAAACTAACATATTCACCCCCCTTCTATTGAACTCTATGATCCAACACTCTTGACCCATCAAGTTAGTCAATCTTGCACACTTAGTAACAAGATTAGATCATGATAACACCTAACTTAATTTACTTGTCATTCATCAAAATTTGAGTTAAACTGTTAGTTAAATTACATCAACAATCTCTCCATTTTTGATGCAATGACAACTTGGGTTAGAGTTAGGAAAAGATATGCAAGAATAAAATAGTAATTAATGACATGATTCAAGAGAGATATGCAAGAATGACATGCTTCAAGAGAACTTAAAATTAAGTCATTTAAATTTTTATTTTATTCTTTTGATCATCTTAGGGTTAAGATTTTTAATTTATCTTTTTCTTAACTCTTATCCTCCTCTGACATTTATCAAAAAATAATGCAGACAAATATAGTAAATTATAAAAATTGGAACAAAACTCTAGTGAATATAAACCATTCAAAGAAAATCTACAGGTTTCATGGGAGGGAGGAGTTAATATAATTTCTAAAGAAAGTTTCAAACTTTTCAAAAGGGTTTCAAAATGTTGAAAAATTTCTAAAACAAATTATTTTGCAAAGCTTAAACTATGAAAGAAGTTTAGAAATCATTTTGCAAGATAGTTTTTAAATCACTTTTTTTTAAAGTATTTGAACCCACTTAAATTTTTTGGTTTTTCAAAAAGTGTTCAACATTTTGAAAATTGACTTTGCAAAATAAACCATTTTGTACAAATAAATTTTGCAATAATGATACAAAATAGATTTCAAAATATTTGTTAAAATGTTAAAATGATAGTTTGTTTGAAAAGGACATTTTAAATAAGTATTTACAAAAATAGATTTTTCAAAGTGAAAAAACACACATTTAAAATAAAATAGAAATTTTGCAAATCAATTATTTGAAAGTATTTTGTAAAAAAATTTGAAAGCAATTTTGAAAGTGATTTTTTGCAAGTAGTAGGAAAGGAAATAAATTATTAAAAAAAATATTTTCAAATTATCCCCCCCCCCCCAACCTAATATATTTAAATAGAAAATATTTATCTAAAAGTTTGACCTAAAATGTGTAACCATTAGTTACTAACTAATTATCAGAGAATATCAATGTTCACTTGGTTAGTTAAGTTATATAAATTTATCTAGTTAGTATTTGACTATAATGGATTACTTAACATAATCACTATAATTTTGGTATTTTTCACTTAGACTTGTGTTGAATACACAATTAAGGTAGATCTAGTGTGTTTGTGAGATGGTCAATATCTAGATCTATCGGAATAAGTTTTCCATGGATTTGATCTAATCTAAGGCCAAAATTAATTTTAAAATACTAAGAAAATGAGAATTTTTAGTAAAGAATTTTTCTAGAATTTGCAAACCATTTGAAAATTATTTTTAGAAAAAACATATCCTGCTCTAAAAAGAAATTTCCTAGGTTGTCCAAAATAAAGTGGTCAAAGAGTAGCCAACTATATAGATTCAGTCAAACAAATATACAACGTAGAACAGTGATAAAATATAATAAGGTTTGGTCATCATTAGTAGGTGGAGATGGCGGCTGCTCAGGTACTCGTAAAACCTGAAGAATCTGCCAAAATCTAGTGGTCATCTCCTCCCAAAGAGAGGTAAGTCCGGTGGTCATCTCCCCTCGGATAGCGCTGAATCCATTTAAGACTGACTGCCGGATCTGTGTGAAAGATTCCTCAAGTCGAGAAGTCAGTCCTCGATGAATAGCGAAGTCAAGGGCTGGGTTAGAAGAGGTCTAAAGAGCTCCTCAATCGTAAATGATGACATCTCCTGTCCCTCGGCTGGAATAATAGGTAGAAAATTCTCCTTAGCCTTTCTTGGAGCGTTTGGCTGCAGTCCCACTCTCCAAGCCAGTCTCTCCTGAGTGGTGATGTTTATATACACTAATGAAAGCTGACACTGACCAATCTCATCATACACACTATGGGAAGTGTGTTAGGATGTATACTAAAAGCCTAGCTTTTTGTATAAACATTTATATTTTGAAATAAGAATCACATTGGTCAAATATCTGTATTTATGTTAAATGTAGTTATCCATTTAATTTATATTATAGATAACATGGTGTGTGGTATCATACAGAAGATCATGTTATCAGTTCCTTATAAATTATAAATAGTAGCTCACAACCAAAATGGATTGGGACAAACCATTGGAATGATTGTAGTGCAATTTGGTATTAGTTTATCTTGATTATAAAATTACACTAGTACACTATGAGTGTATTGAGCAGGACCATTTGAGGTTGTTCTTTTTATACTGATTGTATAAAAGAACAAGACCTCTGTTATTATGGAAGTGTGTGCTCTTAATCCTGATATAATAACAGGCACATATATTTAGTATTTATTTCTTTAATTTATCAGTGGGTGAGATTTAGTTGGTAAATCAATAGGCCTGATAAGTTGGGAAATAATATTATTTATATGGTGTGTTGTTGATTATAGAAGGAAACTATGTCCTAGTAATCTAGGATGATGATGCCCCCTTGAGGAGCTCATAAGGATTGTCATGTAAATCCTGCAGGTGGACCTTGTCTGGTATGACAATAAAGTTGAGTGGTACTACTCTTGGAGCTAGATATTAATTAAGTGAGTTTCCAGTAACTCATTTAATTAATGGACATTTGATATCTTAAACATAGGGAGATTAACACACTCATGATAAGAAGTAGCCCATAATATAATATGAGATTGGTGTGGTAGTTCAATAATAATTCTTTAGTGGTATGAGTTATTATTGATGAACTTAAGTTGGGTGTTCGGGGCAAACACGGGAAGCTCAAGCTCATCAGGAGACCAAAACCAATTTCTCCTCTTGGTGTCTGTTGTAGCCTCTTATTTATAAAGCCTTATATCCACTTAAAGCCAAGCTTCTTACCCAAGTAATGGTCCGACCAAGCCTTGCTTGCAAGGGGCAGGCCAAGCATTATTTGGAGCCAAGAAGTGGTTGGCCCAAGCATATTTTGGTGTCCAAGATGTGGCCGGCCATATAGGAATAGAAAAGGAAGTTTTAATTTTGTTTAAAATCTTTCCTTTATAGCCATCCACAAAAGGATTTAAAAGAAAGATTTTAATCATAAAACTTTCCTTTTTTAGATCGGTCACAAAAGGAAATAAAAGGGAGTTTTTATTTTGTTAAAAACTTTCCTTTTATGATGCTTTCCACATGGTTTTAAAAAAGAGTTTTGAATTTTAAAATCTTTCCTTTTATAGCTTTCTACAAAGGATTAAAAGAGAGATTTGAAATCTTTCCTTATTTATAGTTATCTATAATGTTTAAAAGAAAGATTTTAATTTTAAACTTTCCTTTTTTGTTACCATGATATAAAAGGAGTTTTATTTTAGATCTTTTCTTTTATAGACATCCACAAAAGGATTTAAAAGAGAAGATTTTAATTTTATAAAACATGCCTTTTATAGCTAACCACAAAAGGGATTTTAAAAGAGATATTTTAATTTTTTTGTTTAAAATCTTTCCTTATTTGATGCATAAGTGGTGGCTGACCATGTAAAGAAATAAAAGGAAGTTTTAATTTTTTTTTTTAAAACTTTCCTTTTTTGGATTCACCAAGGATTATAAAAGAGAGGGAGAGGGTGCTTCATAAAAAACAACCTAAGCCTTGCATCCTCTCTATTGTGGCCGAAAGTCCTCTCTTCTATTCCCTTGGGGGCCAACCCTCTTCTTTCTCTCTTTTTTTTGTTTTCTCTCTTGGAGGCCGGTGACATCAAGTTTGATTTTCTCTTAGTGGTCGATTCCTTGAAGGAGAAGAAGAAGAGAAGGAAACTCTCTTGTCTAGCATCTCTTGGAGTTTGGTTGGTGGCCGAAACTTGGAAGCAAAGGAAGAGGCTTTGGTGGATTTCATCTTGGTAGATCGTCGGCCACATGGCGTCCAAGAGGAGGAGAGGAATACAATAGAAGATTAAGAGGTCTATAAGCTACTAAGAAAGGTATAACTAGTTATTTGTTTCCGCATCATAATTAGTTCATCTTATTTGTATAGATCTTGAAAAATCAAATACAAGAGGCTATCAGTTTTAGGCTATCATTTTTGTTATTGATTTTGTGTTTCAATTTCATGTTTCGATATTGTGCTTCTATTAAGGTCTCTGTAGTAAAACCTAGTTTACTGTAAGAAGTTAAATATCCGATTTCTTTGAAAGTCTTTGTCTAGGAACTGGTGGATGATTCCATACCCAAAAAGGCCTAGTGCCTCGCCATGTTTAACTTGGAAGCCGATCTTTGAAATAAATATTTAATTAACTTTTGTAATATGGTTTAACTTAGGAAGATCACATCGGTCAAACTTGGAGTAAAAATGTTAAGTATCATTTCTAATCCAAGTTTAACTTCTGAAGGATAATTTGGATTAATAATGTTAAGCATCATTTACAGTCCAAATTTAACTTTAGTAGAGCACATGGGTAGCTAGGATAATTTTATGCTTGTATAAATTTTTGTACAGGGGAACTAGAACGGTATTCCGAGTAGCAACCAACAAAGTGGACATACCTTGGGTCATATCTACCCCTATGATCGAAAATATATAAGTTAAGATGTGACAGTAGGGCATATGAACTTGTCGCCTAATGATGAGATTGGATGCATAAATGACATTTTGAAATATGTGTAATGCAATGTCGATGTCTAGGCATTTACATAGTGCATACATGAAGAAAGAGTGGGAGGGTCGCATCATCGCAACATCGCGAGATGTGATTAGCAAAATATACGTGGTCAAGACTCGATATAGGACATAGTCCTAAGCCCTAAGCCCTAAGAGAGAGAGAGACCTAAAGTCAATCATAGTAGGTAGTCTCTCCTCCCCCTAAAATAATATATGAATAGTATCCAACATAATATGGGAGTAGTGTTTGCTAAATGGAAAATCCCTATTATGGTAATACAAAAAAGGACAGGTACCTTCTAAATCCTATGCTATTATACAATAGAGTGGGGGAGAACCTAAAGTCTTTCCCACCAACTCTAGTGGAGTATGTCAAGTCATCAATCTTAACCAGATTATTATAAAACTGGGTACATACGTCTAAGTTTACTGAGTGACTACAGTAGACTAGCCTATCTAATTGATAATGTAGGATCGTAGATGTGCTAGAAGGGGGGGGGGGTGAATAGCACGCATTTCTAATTCGTTCATTTAGAGTAAAACACGTAGCGGAAAAATAAACAATACAAACACCAAGAATTTACTTGGTTCGGAGCCTGTGGTGACTCCTACTCCAAGGCCCGCACATAAGAGTGCTTTCGATGGGCAATCACTGTAAGCTCGATAAATCTTTATAAGATCAATTATAATTGCAATAGTAAAACTGAGTTATCGACAATTCAAAAGATATTGAAGATGAACATCAAATGTCGGCGTAGCAGTTAAGCGTTGTTGAAGCTTTCATAGAAGCGCACAGATTAGAAGATTGCTTGTTGAATCGTTGTTAGTGTCATATTCAAAGCTGCTGGTCAACCCTCCTTTTATAGCCGAGGTAGACCTGATCCAGATCCACTGATCTCGGGATCAGTCTTTGACCCCACTATGATCAGTCGACCGATCCAGGTGTTCGGTCGACCAAACCCTCTGAACCTGTCCAGCTTCTTGTCCACATGCATCTGCTGCCTGGATAAGTCTTCGTTCGGTCGATCGATCCTGCTGACCTCGCTAGTCTTTTTGATCTAATCCACCCAGCTCGACTAGGTCACGACTTATCCTCAGTTCGGTCGATCGATCCCTCGATCAAACTTGGTCTGTTGTACTAGGGTTTGACCGACCGAACCAAAGGTTCAGTCGACTGATCAAGGTTGAACCTAACCCTACAAAAAATGTTAGTCTCCCACAAAACAGAGTTAGCACATAGCAGATAATATGAAAATAAATAGCTTTGCCAGCCTTTGGACTGTCCGATTCTGACTTCGAATTTCCTCCGAAAACCCTAAGACGAACCGACACCTACTGTTCTGTCATTGGGGAACGCGTCCTCACCTACTCCTCTCAGGAGAGATTACCTGTTGTCAGATCGGTCCTCCTGACCGACTAAACTTTCTGCCTAGGGTTACCACCCCCAGGACTTAGGATTACCACGCCTAGGATTTTCCATAGCCTAGGGTTACCACCCCCTAGGACCTAGGGTTACTGTCCCCTAGGGTTTTCCACTTGCCAAATTGTAGCTAGGACTTTCCATCACCTAGGGTTACCACCCCTTAGGACCTAGGGTTATCTCCTCCTAGGGGTTTCTACCTGCCTAGAATCCACTAAGACTTTTATCTAAGACAACTTAGGACTTCCCTGCAACCTCAATCAATCTTGTTAGATCACAAGACAACTTAACTTTGGACCCTTTGACATAATCATAATTCAGGTTCGATCGTCCGGTGCTCCCTGTACCAACAATCTCCTCCTTTTTGATTATGGTAACCTGGTTTAAAGTTAAGCAAAATATAACAATAATTAAGGAATTTATCATGAGCATAAATATAATGATTTGTAAAATAAACTTTATGCTCCCCCTTTCATAACAATTATGTTTCATAACAATTATGTTTTACTTAACTTTAATCTCTCTCTCCCCCTTTGATATATATCATAAAGAAATTACATAGAGAGACGTTTGTTAAAAATTTTATGTAAGCTTAAGCTCCCCCTGAAGGGCAACACTAAAAAAAAAAACTTAGCTAATATTAAGTTTTGAAACAGTTTTAGCTTTTTCCCAAAAAAACCTTAGCTTTGAAAATTTTGTCAAGAACTTAGGTTTCAAAAGAGTTTTGATAAAATCTTAGTTAAGTACTTAGCTTGAAAAGGATTTTGATAAAAACTTTACTTTAAAAATATAACAACTTTGCTTTAAAAATATTTTGATAAAAATACTTAAAAATACTTTATCCATAACTTAGTTTCTCTCTTTATTTTAAAAATAGTTTAAAATTTTAAACTTCATCTTTCAGATGTATTTTGAACCTTTTTTTTTAAAGTTTAACTTTTTTTTTAAACCAATGTTTAACAAAATTAATATTTTAACCTTCCTTTCACTCCCCCTAGATTAGTGGCAAAATATAAGAATTTTAAAGCCCTAAAGTCCAAGCATGAGAATTTAAGGTGAAGAAAAACTTCAAACTAAATAGTTATTTTACTTTAACGAAATGTCTAACCTTTAGCTACTAGCTATTTACCATAAGGTAATAGCTTTCACTTGGTTAGTCAAGTTAAGTAAGTGTTCCAGTTAGTTTGACTATACAATGATAACCTAACTTGATTAATTTGATTTTGCCATTTATTGCCCAGACTTATGTTGATGCATAGACATAAGCATTCTGAAGTCTAGGCAGTACCCTATACATCTCACACCATTCTAAGTGTTATTCATATAGAAGCAAGGTAATCCTAGTGTGTTTGTGAGATGCTTTGGCTGAAACCGATGGGTACATGCTTTCTAAGGGAAAATCCAAGACTATTTCTAAATTTTTTAAAATTCTAGTAAACTTGGGAGGTTTGAAAAATATTTTTCCTAGATTTTAAAATAAAGCATAACAAATTCTATTCTACTATGCACATCCCTAATTCTCTTCTTAGTGTACTGAACTTAAGTTTAGGTAAGGGTTTTGTAAAGAAGTCAGCTAGGTTTGACTTGGACTCAACATACTCAAGTACAATATCACCCTTAGCTACGTGATCCCTTACAAAGTGATGTTTAATTTCTATATGTTTGGTTCTTGAATGATGAATTAGATTTTTAGTTAAATTTATTGAACTTATGTTATCAATTGAAACTTTTGTATGTTCATGTTCAAGTTGATAATCTTTTAAGGTATGCATCATCCATAGCAATTGGGATGCACATTCTCCCATGGCTATGTATTCTGCTTCAGTAGTGGATAGATCAACATAGTGTTGCTTTCTGCTGGACCAACTTACTAGACACTGACATAGAAATTGACAGCTTCCACTTGTACTTTTTCTATCTAATTTACACCCAGTATAATCTGAGTTAGAGTACCCAACTAAGTTAAAAGTGCTAGTCTTAGGGTGCTAAAGACCTACACTTAGGGACCCCTTTATGTACCTTAGTATTCTTTTTATATTTGGTAAATGTGATTTTTTTGCACAAGATTGGTATCTAGCACACATACCTACTGTAAATAAAATATCAGGTCAGCTTACAGTTAGGTACAATAGACTCCCTATTGCACTTCTATAGTATTTTAAGTCTACTAGTTTTCCATCTAAGTTAGAGTCAATTTTAGTATTCGTTGCCATTGGGGTATTTTAATTTTTAGAATTTTCCATTCCAAATTTTTTAATTAACCCCTTAGCATATTTTTTTTTGAAAAATATGAACTCCTTCTTTTGTTTTTTTATTTGTAAGCCCAAAAAGAAATTGAGTTCACCTACTAGACTCATTTTCCTTGAGTTTGATAAATTCTTTTAAAAATTTTATATTTGTTGATCTAAATATTATGTCATCTACGTAAATTTGGGCTATAAAAATATCTTTTTCTAAGGTTTTAACAAATAGGGTTTAGTCTATTTTACCTTGGTTAAATCCCTTAGTATGTTGAAAGTCGTTCATACCAAGCCCTAGGTGCTTGTTTTAGTCCATATAAAGCTTTTCTTAACCTAAGGACATGGTTTGGATGGTCTAGGTTTTCAAATCCTGGGGGTTGATTTACATAGACTTCTTCTTTAATGAAACCATTTAATAATGCAGATTTTACATTCATTTAATATAGCTTGAATCCTTTATATGCTGCATAGGCTAGCAACATCCTTATGAATTCAAGTCTGGCTACAGGTGCATAGGTTTCACCATAATCTAATACTTTTACTTGGTTGAACCCTTTTGCTACTAACCTAGCCTTATTTCTTACCATTTCACCCTTATCATCGAGTTTATTTCTAAATATCGACTTAGTATCAATTATAGATTTATTTGTGGGTTTAGGTACAAGTTCCCAGACCTGGTTTCTTTCAAATTGGGTGTAACGACCACCCTTCTTACTACTACTATTCTCTAAGGATGGCCGTTACTTAACTACTAACTCTACTTAACCGGTATGATTAAAAATCACATGGAAACCCTACCGAAAAATTTCGGCAAAATCTCCCCTGTACCGGTGACCTTAAACTGACATACATAACATAATATACACAACCACATGTGGCTGGAACACATATCAAACAAACAAAAGGAATAACATCACCACGCAGTTTAATGAAATCAAATCATGCAAGTAATAAATAGTGGAAACAAAATAAACATACAATTAACTAACAGCGGAAGACTAAATGACTTATCTAATACATTCTTAATAAATGTCAATCTTAATAAATTCTTAAACTAAGTCCCAAGGCTTCCATAGTCCTGGCATCACACACCATCCACGCCACCTTGTCGTCTTCCTTTCTATATCTTTTCCTTTCCTGTATCTGCAGTAAGAGGAAGTGTAGTCTATAAGCAAAATTTGCTTAGTAAGCGCTATCTAACTCACAAAATCATGAATGTGCATGTATACGAAAAGAACTAAAAACTATATGCTCTAAAAAGAAATAAAGCATAAACATAACTGCTCATGTCAAACTAATAGCAAAGAAAAGCTAAGAAATCTACTCATGTAATTCTACTCGCTAATCATGCTACTCATCTAATAGGTAAACATGAAACTACTCATCCACTAGATAAACATGGTAGAATAAAGAACTAAACTTACTGAATTCTAAACACCTTCTGAATCTTATTCCACTTGTTTAAAGACTTATTCTTTAATACTTTATACTTATGTAAAACTCGTTTTACTTGTTCAAAAACTTATACTTATAATACTTCAAAATAATAATCAACTTCTTCTTGGGCCCGGCAACTGTGCTTTTTCTTTTGTAACGACCCGACCCATTCGGCGGCCCATTTGGCGGCCCATTTGGCGACCCTATGGTCGTCGACCGTCGACCGTCGGCCGAGCCATTACTACAAGGTTATCTAAACCTAGGGACGACTATGGGAGCCCATCCCAAGGACAGAGAGTCCAACACAGTGCCACTGATAAAAGTAAAATACTTATTATCTTTTAATACTTCTATATAATGCCTCGGCATTTTCTTTAGCACCTTGTGTGCCAAAATCCCTAAAGTCTTGACTTTGGGATCTACTTAAGGCCTTGGCCTTTTTTTTCTTTTCTTTATCTTTCTTATACTTGTTAATACTTCTAAAAGAATACTTCTTTAAAAGAAACTGAAATGTTTAAGCAAATTCTAACTTTAAAATGCTTAAACCAAAAATCTGCCTACTATGTTAATAAAATTCTGCATATTAAGTTAACATAAATCTGCATACTATACTTATAATAATCTGCACATGTTCAGCTAAGGGTAAATGAATTCTGCATACTAATACTTAATAAAAATCTGCACACTAAAATGCTGCATATTAAGCTATAAAGAAACTGGAAACTGATTGTTTTAGAAGGAAGACTACTCATGCACATCTAACAACATAAGTAACTAGAAATCTGCTCATGTTATTCCAATAGCAAAGGAACTAGAAATCTAAATCTGCACATGTTCATGTTATTTACTAAATCTAAATAGCAAAGGAATTTTATTCATTTCCTATAACCAATTTTCATGCATAAAGTCAATGAGCTACCGAAGAAGAATTCATCTTTTGCATAGTAAAACTAGAGAATAGCTCACAGGTATTAGAACCAGCATAGAAAACTTGAACTGCAGCAACTACAATAATTAGTATGAACCTAACAAATCTGATTCCATGCAACTGAAAGAATATCCCACTTCAGAACTACTAATCAAGAAAAGCCAAAACCCAAAACACGGCAGACTCAATGAACCCCATGGTCAAAAATTCACAAAAACTTAGCTGTGCTAGAACCCAAAACAGGATTCAATTTCAACCACTCTGCATCAAAACCTGAACTGCCCAAAAGCAACAGGAGCAATCTATCTTTCTTAAGCTTGCTATTAACATCAAATTCTGAAATCTAGAGATTCCATTAACACAAATTCACATCTTAAACTTTTATAAATAACCAAGATTCTCTACAACCTAAAATCCAAAAGCCATGTATGAAATTCCTCCTGAAACTGTGGCACGGCAGAAAACACAAGCAACTTCACAGCATACTAGATAAGGAAGAAAACCAGATATGAAACCTTAACTCACGGCAGCAACAAAATCTTAAACATGTTACAACATACATGCAAAGAAGGAAAACCAAGCCCGAAGCTTCAATTCACAGCATACCCAAAAACAGAGGAAACACCAAATTAAATTCGAAAACAAGAAGAGGAACACGGAATAAACCTCGGAGCTATCCTACTGCAGGTGAGTAAGCGACTTACCTAGCGTTCTTGGACTTACAACCGAAAAGAAGGCTTCTAATGCTTCTAGGGCTTGCGGAGAACGGAACAATCTGGCTCCTCTTTGTGCCCACAAGCTCTCCTCGACGAAAGGATCGTGAGGAGGTGGAGAACTCTCGAAAAAACTCCCTCAATCGGCTGCCGGAGTGAAGCCCTAACCTTCCTTGCCTTCCGCCCGAGCACGGCCGTCGCACGCAGAAGAGAGACGCGAGGAGGGAAGAGGAGAAGGAATTAGGTCACGGGATAACATCGACTTATCCCTCTTTATAATACCTAGGTATTTTGTTATGGCTAAAGATTATTTCGCTCCTTACCTTTTCACGAAATATTCGCGGAACCGTTGGTCGGTTGCGTTTCCGCCAAACCCCAAGTCATGGGTTCAAATCCTCAGCCGAGCCTTTTTCTTATAACTAAAATTTTTATTAATTACTATACCTTAAATATTTTTCTCTCCCTCTTAGGCTAACACAGCCCGCGGGCGCAGCCGGTCGGGCGGGTTTTGCTCGAAGCCACAGATTGCAAGTTCGATTCTCGCTGCACACCTTTTTCCTCTTATTCTCCGTTACTAACTTCTACCTTATATACATTTTATTCCCTTCTTGATTAACAAATTACTCGCAGACCAGCTGGTTGGGCTGAGTTCGTTAAGGCTCGGGTTCGGGTCCGTGATCTTGGGTTCAAAACCCGGCTTCAACACTTTTTTTTTTTAAACTTCTTCCTCTTGGTAAAAATACCAAACGAACTCCAAAAATTACATAAAAATACTCTAAAAATTTCTAAAAATCTCTAGAATTTTTCTATAGCATTTCTAGATTTTAATAAGGTCTTTTAGGATTCCAAATCATGAAATTTGGGGTGTTACATTGGGCTAACTCCTCTTGCATTGCTATTATCCAGTCTGGGTCAAGTAAGACTTCTTCTATAGTTTTGGGGTTAATTTTAGAAATAAGGGTTATTTGACTTAGGTTTCTATAGGATGATCTAGTTCTTACTCCTAGAGTTGGGTCACCCAAAATTTGGTCAGATGGGTGATTAGAACTTATTCTTGTTGGTCTTGGGTTGGAGTCAACAATCAGTTTTTGTGATTCACTCTGTTTAGTTCTAAGTTGAGTATCTTGTTTATCATCTATTTTTCTTATGTTTTGATGGTTACTTTCATTGATTAAATTAGGTAAGTTATTTTCTTCATAAAAAATTACATTGGTTATTTCTTCAATTTTTTGTGTACCTTTGTTATAGACTCTATAAGCTCTACTAGTTGTGGAGTACCCTAAAAATATTCCAGTTATAGATTTTGATGTAAATTTACCTAAGTAATCCTTAGTGTTTAATATGTGTACTTTGCATCTAAATACTTTTAGATAATTTAGATTAGCTGTTTTGTTATAGTAAATTTTATAAGGGTTTTATTGCAGAATTTATTAATTAATATCTTATTTTGAATTTAACATGTCGTGCTTATTGCTTCTGCCCAAAATTATTTTCTTAGGTCATATTCATTTAACATGGTTCTAGAAGCTTCTTGTAACGTTTTGTTTTTTCATTCTACTAGTCCATTTTGTTTGGGAGTTCTAGGGCATGAAAATTCATGATTATATCAATTAATTTTACAAAATTTAGTAAATTTATAATTTTCAAATTCCCCTCCATGATCACTTCTAATTCTTTTGATTTTAGTATCTTTTTCATTTTCTATTAACTTACAAAAATTATTAAAGATTTCAAAAGTTTTATATGTAGTTTTTAGAAATTTTACCCAAGTAAACCAAGAGTAGTCATCAATTATGACTAAGCAATACTGGTTTCTTCTTAGTGACTTGTATCTCTGTGAATCAAATAGGTATAAATGTAGGAGCTCAAGTAATGAGTTGGTTCGATTTAGGTTGGTTGGTTTATGAGTTGACTTAGTTTGTTTACCTTGTTGGCAAGTATTACAAATTGACTTTTCTAGGTTTTTTAATTTGGGTAAACTTCTAACTAGACCATTTTGACTCATTTTTGAAATAAGTCTGTTGTGAGTGTGACCCAACCTTCCGTGCCACAATATAGTTTCCTCCTGTTGTGTTAGAAGACACTTTAGTGTGGAGGTAGGTAGGTTAATTGTGTAAACATTATTTTTCCTAATTCCCTTAAGTATGATTTTTGGATTTTCAATATTTTTAATTAGGCAATTAGAGTTAGAAAAGGTTACTAGGTATCTGGAATCACATAGTTGACTTATGCTAAGTAAGTTGAAATTAAATTGATTGACTAATAATACTTTTCGAACAATAAAATCATATCTTAGTTCGATATTACCTGTTCTGATTACCTTAAGTTTTCCATCGTTGCCGAATGTAACTAACCCTAGGTTTTTGTATTTTAGCTTGGTGTCCTTCAATCGATCTCCAATCATGTGTCTGGAGCATCCATTATCCAACATCCATTGATCCAATTCGGTATGTTCCTACACATTGAGCATTTTATTTGGATATAATTTCAAATGGATTTATAAGATAGATTGAGTTCAACTCCTTACTTTCCATCTCACCCAATCTATGTTGTCAATCATGTTATATCTATGGGTGATTGTGAGATGGTTGATTTTATTAAATTTATTAACTTGGGTTTAAGTCAATTTTAGTTTAAGTTTATGTTGAGGTAGATTTAAGTTTAATTAGATTTAAGTTAGATTTAGGTTAAATTAGTTTGAGTTAAATTTGAGTTTAATTAGATTTAGTTGGATTTAGGTTAAGTTATGTTAGGTTGAGTTAGATTTAAGTTTAATTAGATTGATGTTTGATTTAATTGAATTTAGGTTAAGTTCAGTTAGGTTGAGTTAGATTTAAGTTTAATTAGATTTAATTTAGATTTAGTTGGATTTAGGTTAAGTTAAGTTAGATTGAGTTAGATTTAAGTTTAATTAGATTTAAGTTAGATTTAGTTAGATTTAGGTTAAGTTTGTTAGTTGCTAATAGGAATACCGTCCTAGTTTCCTTGTACAAAAATTTGTACAAGCATAGAACTATCCTAGCTACCCATGTGCTCTATTGAAGTTAAATTTGGATTGCAAATGATTCTTACCATTATTAATCCAAGTTATCCTTCAAAAGTTAAACTTGGATTGGAAATGATACTTAACATTTTTTACTCCAAGTTTAACCGATGTGATCTTCCAAAATTAAACCATACTACAGAAGTCAATCAAATATCTATTTCAAAGATCGGCTTCCAGGTTAAACATGGCGAGGCACTAGGCCTTCTTGGGTATGAGATCATCCACCACTTCCTAGACAAAGTCTTTCAAAAAAATTGAATATTTAACTTCTTACAGTAAACTAGATTTAACTACAGAGACCTCAATAGAAACACAATATCGAAACATGAAATCGAAAAATAAAATCGATAACAAAACAATAACCTAAAACCGATAACTTCTTGTGTTTGGTTTTTCAAGATCTATACAAAAGATGAACTAGTTATGATGTATAAACTAATAACTAGTTATACCTTTTGTAGCTTATAGACCTCTTGAACTTTTGTTGTATTCCTCTCCTTCTCTTGGATGTCGTGTGGACGACGATCTTCCAAGATGAAATCCACCCAAGCTTCTTCCTTTGCTTCCAAGATCCGAGCACCAACTAACCTCCAAGGGATGCTAGACAAAAGAGCTACCTTCTCTTCTTCTTCTCCTTCAAGCAACCAACTACCAAGAGATTACCACAATTGATGTCGCCGACCTCCAAGGAAGAAAACAAAAGGGGAAGAGAGAAGGATAAGGGTTGGCCAGCAAGGATTGGAAGAGAGGAATAGAAGATGTGTTATCTCATGAGGCACCCCTCCATCTCTTTTATAATCCTTGGTCTTGGCAAAAAAGGAAAGTTTTAAACATAATTAAAACTTCCTTATATTCCTTGCCAATGACTAAAAAGAAAAGTTTTAAAACAAAAAAATTTAAAACTTCCTTTAATGCTTGTCATGGTCGACCCTACACATGTGCTCCAAACAAGGAAAGTTTTAAACATAAAATTAAAACTTCCTTATTTGTTTCCGGTAAGAAATTTTTAATAAAATATTTCTCTTTTAAATCCCTTGATGGTTATAAAAGTAAAATTTTATAAATTAAAATTTCTTTTAAAAACATGTGGATGGTTACAAAAAGGAAAGTTTTATCAAAAATTAAAATCTTTATTTTAACTACAAATAAGGAAAGATATCAAACCTTTCTCTTAATCCTTTGTAGATAGCTATAAAAGAAAAGATTTTAAAATTTTAAAATTCTCTTTTAAAATCACGACTTCTACAAAAGGAAAGATTTTAAAATTTAAAATACCCTTTTAATTTTATGTGGCCGACCACCTAGCTTGGGCTCCAAGCTTGGCCGACCACAACTTGGCTCCATTCTTTGGCTTGGACGACCCTAGCTTGGGCTCCAAGCTTGGCTTGGTCGACTACAACAAGATGGGTAAGAAGCTTGGCTTTAAATGGATATAAGACTTTATATATAAGAGACTACAACAGAGACTGAGAGGAGAAATTGGTTTTGGTCTCTCGATGATCTTGAGCTTCCCGTGTTCGCCCCGAACACCTAACTCAAGTTCATCAATAATAACTCATACCACTAAAGAGTTATTATTGCACTACCGCACCAATCCCATATTACAATATAGGCTCCTTATCATGAGTGCGTTAGTATCCCTGTGTTTAAGATATCGAATGCCCACTAATTAAATGAGTTACTGATAACTCACTTAATTAATATCTAGCTCCAAGAGTAGTACCACTCAACCTTATTGTCATGTCGGACTAAGTCCACCTGCAGGGTTTACATGACAATCCTTATGAGCTCCTCAAGGGGACATCATCAACCTAGATTACTAGGACACAGTTTCATTCTATAATCAACAACACACCATATAAATAATATCATTTTCCAACTTATCGGGCCTATTGATTTAATGAACTAAATCTCACCTTTTGATAAATTAAAGAAATAAATGTTAAGTATACGTTCTTGTTATTATATCATGATTAAGAGTAGACACTTCCATAATAACGGAGGTTTTGTTCTTTTTTGTAGTCAGTATAAAAAGAAACTACCTCAAATGGTCCAACTCAATAAACTCATAGTGTACTAGTGTAATTTTATAGTCAAGATAAACTAATACCAAATTACACTACAACTGTAACGACCACCCTTCTTACTACTACTACTACTCTCTAAGAATGACCGTTACTTATCTACTAACTCTACTTAACCGGTTTATTAAAGATCTCTAGGAAAACCCTACCGAAAAATTTCGACAGAGTCTCCCCTGTACCGATGACTAAATCATCAATACAAACAAACTATACTCAGCCACAGGCGGCTGAAACATATATCTTCACAACCACGCAGTATAATATCACAAATAAAAGGAGGAAACTACCCTAATAATAACAAACAACAATATCACTCCATCAATAGAACCCAACTACAAATGCGGAATAAACTTAATTACAATCTTGACTCATAATAGCATTTAAAGAAAACTAAAGAACTCTAAACAGAAAAGTCTTAACAATTCCTTAGCAAACTCTTGATCTCCCCATAGTCCAGCCATCACACACCTTCATCACCACCACCTTGTCGCCTTCCTTGCTAAATCTTTTCCTTTCCTTTATCTGCAGTAGGAGGAAGTGCAGTCTATAAGCATAAAGCTTAGTGAGCGCTATCTACTCACAAAAACTCGATATGCATGTATATAAATAAAAACATGCTAAAACTGAATGCTAATCATGCTCATAAATAGCAAAGGAATCATACTATCTGAAATACTAAACATGTATAGCTAATCATGCTCAAAATCCAATAAAGGAATCATACTAACTGAAATACTAAACATGTAAAGCTACTAAACATGTAAAACTACTAAACATGTAAAGCTAATCATGCTCAAAATCCAATAAAGGAATCATACTAACTGAAATACTAAACATGTAAAGCTACTAAACATGTAAAGCTAAACATGCTGAATAATCTAGTAGCAAGGAAACAATTGAAACTACTACTGCATGCTTCAAATAACAAGAAACTAAACTTTCTAATTCTAAACATATTTGAAGCTTGTTTCATTTGTTTCAAAACTTATACTTTAATACTTAAAAATAATAATCAACTTCTCTTGGGCCCGGCATTGTACCACTTTGCGCGCAATCTTAATAAGAATCGAGGTAGCTAATCCCGAAACCACTAAGATACTTCTAGGCCATGTGCCTAGGGGCAACTTGGGGCCCATCCCTTGGATCTTGTGTCCGGTACATGCCCTTTAAAAGTAAAATACTTTCTTTTTAACTATAACTTCTTTTACTTGCCCTTTCTTGGCATTTAAGCAAACACCTTGTGTGCGCTTTTGATATTCAATATTCTGGAATTGAAATCAAGTCTAAACCTTAGTCTTTCTTGCTTATAGTTCCTAAAGATAGAAACTCATGCTTATGTAATAGCAAAGAAACTAATAACTGCATGCTCAAGATATTATAATAGCAAAAGAGACTAAAAAAAGTATCACTGTGCACATCTAATGGCAAAGAAAAGGAGTCTACTCATGCTTATGTAATAATTAAAGAAAAGCTAGAAAAGAAAACTGCACTTCTATTAGCAGGAAAAGAAATCTGCTCATGCTTACAAATAAACCGAAATACTTAAATCACATACTGTTCATGTCCAGTTAATGACATATTACTAAAATCTGCATATTCTGATTTATTCTAACAAAGTGGGACACATGGAAAGGATGCAGTTAATACTTAATGAAGTTAATACTTAATGAACTAAAATTCTGCACTTATCAAATCTACAACTAAAATCCGGAAACCAAAGAAACCACATCCGAAACACTAACTATAAGGCTGTTCTGTACTGCATACTTTAAATAAAGGCTATTCTTGCCTTTTTGAGTTGCAAGGAAGATACTAATCCCATTCTTATACATGGCAGCGAGATGAAACACTAATACTACAAAGTGAACAGCCGAAATTCTCAAAAATCAGCAAGCATAAATAGAACCTGTTTACACACTTTGATTTGAAATCTAGATCATGCTAACCTTCTAGAAAAGAACTAAACTCAACAATAACTAGCATACCTAGCAAATGTTATAGATTAGCTACGCCACTGATTTGTATCTCACAGCAGGAAACAACATAACAGGTAATCTAAACATTTCTTATTGCGCTTACTTGCTAAGAATTAAAATGAACTCCTTCTATACATTTAAACTCAAACCATAAATTAGCATGCTTAATATGTATGCTACGGAAGGTAAGGAATGAAAGGGAAAATCCTAGCTTATAATCCTGTTCAACAGCCACCCAAGCAGGAAACTTTCGGCACAGCAACTTAGCATGACAATTTGGCATAGCAACTTCAAAAAGGAAAAGCTAACACAGGAATTTCAACACAGCAACCCTAGCTTACTCCAAAGAGAAACCCTAGCATAGAAATCCGAAACCTAATGCCCTAACATGGCAAATTCGGTCCAGCACCCTTAGCACAGCAAAAACCGAAAGCAAGAAACGAAAATCTGAAACTCGGAGCTACTCCTACTGCAGGTGAGAAGCAACTCACCTCGCGTTCTCGGACTTACAACCGGAGAAGAGGACTCTAAAGCTTCTAGGGTTCGGAGGATGTGAAGATCTCTGCGATCCCTTCCTATCCGCGTGTTCTCCTTGACGAGGAGACCACGAATCCGTGAACGGCTTCTGAAAAGAAGCCCTTGCCGGCCGCCGGAGAGGAACCCTAGGTCGGCTTCACCTTCCGCCTGATCTGCCGCCGTCGCACGCGAGAGGTGAGGAGAGGAAAAGAAATTTTAGGTTTTCCGAAATAAGATTTAAATCTTATACCTTAGGTTATTTTCATTTCTAACTTTACCTTATATACTTGTCGCTGCATATCTGATCAGCAAAGACCGCTGGCGCAGTTGGTCCGTTGAGTTTTGCTCGAAGCCACAGGTCTGGGCTTCGATTCTCAGCCGCGCCCCTTTTATTTCTAATTTATTTTACTGTTCCTAACTACTAGTTAAATATATATCGCTCCATATATGATTAGCAAAAACCGTGTAGCTCAGCTGGTTGGGCCGGTTTTGCTTGGGTCAGTCCGACCCGAGATCGTGGGTTCGAATCTCACCTTCAACATTTTCTTTTAAAACTTCTTTCTTTTTGTAACCCTACTAAACGACCTCCAAAAATTACGTAAAAATACTCTAAAAATTCCAAAAAAATCTCTAGAATATTTTAAAAGTATTTCCAAATATTTTTATGGACTTTTAGAACTTGAAATAGGGAAAATTGGGTCGTTACAACAACCACTCCAATGATTTGTCCCATTCCATCTTGGTTGTCAGTTACTATTTATAATTTATATGGAATTGAAAACATGATCTTCTGTGTGTCACATCACACCATGTTATCTACAATATAAATTAAATGGACAACTACACTTAAAATAAATATAGACATTTGACCAATGTGATTCTTATTTCAAAATAAATGTTTATACAAAAATCTAGACTTTTAGTATACACTCTAACAATCTCCCACTTATAATAAAAGACTATGCTGCCATAAACGCTGCCATGCATCTGATTCCAATCCCCTCAACATGCCGATCAAAAGCTTTCACCGGAAGGGCCTTAGTGAAAGGATCTGCCAGTTTATCTGCTGATGTAATCTTTGCGACAATAACTTCTTGCTTTACGATGTCTCGTATCAGGTGGTACTTGTGCTCAATGTGTTTAATCGCCTTATGGGCTCGTGGTTCCTTCGAGTGTTCTACTATACCACTATTATCACAATAAATTGTGATGATTTTGGGCAAAATAGGAATCATATCTAAGTCCATCAAAAAGTTCCTGAGCCATGCAACTTCTTTGGCTGCCTTAGAGGCTGCCACATACTTAGTTTCCATGGTTGAGTCTGAAACACATTTCTACTTAACACTCCTCCATGCTATGGCTCCACCTCCTAAAGTAAATACATAACCTGAGGTAGACTTACTATTGTCCCTATCTGATTGGAAGTCAGAATCCGTGTAATCGGAGCAAATCATCTGCTTGGTAAACCAGCATATAATCTCTAGTCCTTCTCAGGTACTTTAATATATGCTTTACAGCAGTCCAATGTCCCTATCCTGGATTACTTTGATATCTGCTAACCATGCCCACGGTAAAACAAATATCCGGTCTCATACATAACATTACATACATTAGGCTTTCTACAGCTGAAGCATATGGAACTGCCTTCATTTCCTCTATCTCTTTTGATGTTTTAGGAGACATCTCTTTAGATAAAGATACTCCATGCCGAAAAGGTAGAAATCCTTTCTTGGAGTCTTGCATGTTAAAACGAGCTAGGATAGTATCGATATATGAAGCTTGGGATAAACACAACATTCTTTTCTTACGATTCCTTATTACTTTGATCCCGAGAATATGTTCGTATTCTCCCAAGTCCTTCATATTGAATTGCTTGGACAACCATACCCTTACTTCTGACAACACTTTGACATTGTTACCAACTATCAAAATGTCATCTACGTATAGTACAAGAAATACCACCACATTTTCGTCATTCTTCTTGTATACACAAGACTAATCCGGACACTGAATAAATCTATAAGAATGGATTACTTCATTAAACTGGATCTTCCAAGATCTTGAAGCTTGCTTTAGTCCATAAATAGACTGATTGAGCTTACAAACAAGATGTTCTTTGTCCTTTGCAATAAACCTCTCTGGTTGCTTCATATGAATGTTTTCTTCAAGACTTCCATTAAGGAAAGCTGTCTTGACATCCATTTATCAAACCTGATAATTTATATGAGAAGGAATAGATAAAAGTATTCGGATAGACTTAAGCATAACTACCGACAAAAAGGTTTCCTCATAATCGATTCCCTCTTTCTGAGTATACCCCTTCGTAATAAGCCTTGCTTTGAAGGTTTCCACCTTCCCGTCTGTCCCTCTTTTTTTTTTGTAGATCCATTTACATCCAATAGCTTTTACACCATTTGATGGTTCTACTAGCTCCCAGACTTTGTTAGAATACATAGATTATATTTCTGAATTCATTGCTCTTTGCCAAGATGCTGCATCTTTATCTTGGAGTGCTTTGTCATATGTTTGGGGATCAGGTTCATGTTTACCTGGGACCAAGTCCGAAGACTCTCCCAAAAACAAGAATCTTTCAGGTTGCCTAACATCCCTCCCACTATGACGAGACACTGTCTGTAGTTGTATATCATTTGTGATACGTGTTGTAGTTTCTTGTGATATTTCATCTTGTACTGTTGGTACTAAAGTAGACGTGCCCTCTCTCATTTCTTCTAGAATAATTTCACTCATGGGCTTATGGTTCATTACATAGTCATCTTCTAAAAATCGGACATTAGTGCTAACAATGACCTTTTGATCTTTAGGATTATAAAACAAACCACCTTTCGTTCCTTTAGGACAAACTATAAACAGGCGAACTTCTGTACGAGATTCCAACTTATCAGCATCTCCCTTCAGCACATGTGTTGGACTACCCCAAATTCGAACATGACTCAGATTAGGCTTACGCCCATTCCACAATTTCGTGGGAGTAGAGGGTACTGATTTAGAAGGTACCAAGTTCAGAATGTATACTGCCGTTTCTAAAGCATATCCCCAGAATGAATTTGGTAATTCTGAATAACTCATCATCGATCTAACAATTTCAATAAGAGTCCTATTCCTTCATTCTACCACACCATTCTGTTGGGGTGTACCAGATGCAGATAATTAGGATTGAATCCCAACCTTTGATAAGTAATTCCTAAACTCTCCTGAGAGGTACTCGCCACCACGATCAGACTGTAGTGTGTTTATACTTTTACCATGACGTTTCTCCACATCAGCCTTGCACTCTTTGAACTTATCAAAGCACTCAGACTTGCGGCGCATCAAGTAAATGTGCCCATATCTCGAATAGTCATCTATAAAAGAGATAAAATATTTGAAACCACCTCTCGCCTGAATAGTTATAGGTTCACACAAATCAAAATGAACCAATTCCAACACATCTTTTGCTCTATACCCCTTGGCCTTAAAAGGTCTCTTGGTCATTTTATCTTCCAAGTAAGATTCGCAGGTTAGAAAGTTTTTCAACGCTAATGAACCCAAGAATCCATCGGCTATTAGCATTTGAATCCTACTCAAGTTAATATAACCAAGTATTAGATGCCAAAGATATGTTTAGTTCATTTTCGAAGGTTCCTTTCTCTTATTAGAATTAGAGGATGTGTTATTAATTTTCATTTGTTGCTTTGTGGGAGTTATTGAATTTAGAGTATACAAATTGCCAACTAATGTACCAGAACAGATAACTACTCTATTTTTCTTGATAACCACTTTGTCATCAAAAGAAACAGTATATCCATCCAAAAACAGTTTAGAAACTGAAATTAAATTCTTTCTAAAACTTGATACATAAAGACAATTTCTCAAAATCAAAGTTATATTCCTATCAAATGATAAGTAAACATCTCCCACTACAACAACCGCCACTTTTTTAGCATTGTCCAAGTAGACGGTTATCTCTCCTTCATATAGTTGTCGAGTTTCCTGGAACCCCTGCAATGTATTATAGACATGATCAGTGGCTCCTGTATCTACACACCAGGTACTGGTAGATAACACCTCTAAACATGTTTCAACTACTAGAGAATAAGATATACCTTTATTGTTCTCTTTCCTCTGAGGATAGTCCACCTTCCAATGTCCAGACTGCTTGCAAATGAAGCACTTGCCCTTCTGCTTCTTCACTCTTGCTTTTAGTCCAGTATCTAGAGATCGATTCACTTTCTTTGCCGAGCCAGTTTGTTTCTTCTTCTTTTCTTGCCTTTCAATTTAGAAGTAGAAACTTTTTAAACTAAGTGGATTTGAGAACTATGATGATATAGCCCTTCTGCTGCCTGAAGTTCTGTCAGTAGTTCTGCCAATGAATAAATCCTTTTATTCATATTGTAGTTCAGGCGAAACTGCTCAAAACTTTTGGGTAGCGTTTGGAGAATAATATCGACCTGGGTTTCCCCATCGATTTCACCTCCAAAGATTTGTATCACGTTCAAGTAGGCCATCATTTTGAGGATATGATCCTTTATGGGTGTTCCCTCTGACATGGTGGCTGTCATTAAGTTTCTCATAGCCTCTTGCCTAGCAGCCTAATTCTGGTGTCCAAAGAGTTCCTTGAGATTGTACATCATGTTATAGGCAATAGGCATGGACTTATGCTGATGTTGCAGCACATTTGACATAGAAGCCAAAATGTAACACCGCACCATCTCATCTTCCTTGACTCATTTCTTATGATACTCAATTGCCTCTTCACTAGAATCACTATTAGGCTCATTAGGGCAGACCTCTAATAGTACAAACTTATAGCCTTCAGCAGTTAGGACAATGTCTAGGTTTCTTTTCCAATCTATGTAATTTGGACCAGTAAGTTTGTTCTCTTTCAGAATAATAGCAAGTGGGTTGAAAGTCATCCTAAGAATCACAAAATAAGTTTTGGTAAAAACTTAAGAATTTAGAATAATATTGATTCCTCAAACAATATCATTTAAATTCACCAACACCTCAAAACACCGTGAATTTTGTATGCCACGATAGAGTGGACGTATACAAATTCAAACATTTGTAAGAGGAGGTTTTACCCATTAATTTTATTCTTGTCAGCCTAACTTTATGACAAATAAAATTAATAGTTGGTATTCCTTCGGTCACATAAATAATAGCAGTGACTCCGATTGGGAGGATACTATTAAATGCGCCTAAGTGTATGCCATTACTTGATACTTTGTCCATTAAATAGAATTGTGCTCCTTCAAACGGAGAAGATCACACGCTCCTAAATAATTTTCTATAATCATCCATAAAGGAAGTTTGATCTAGTGATCCACAAACAAACTCATCCGATATGAGGAAGGCACTCAGAGCCAACACGCAAGTTTGTTTGCATCACTTACAAACCAGTAATGGACACCATGGAATTTATTTATAAATCCCTCTCCCACTTAGTTATTTAATATGAGGATTTTAACATGCATACATACATCACAGCAAATAAAAGTAATAAATATGGAAAAATAATTTTCCAACTATTATGGAATCTTCCATCACTATCCTCCGTGTGCTGCCAGCCCTAGCAGTCGTCAAAACTAGCCGCTAGCCCTAGGGCTCATGTCGTCGTGTCCATCGAGCTTCCTTTTCTGCTGCACCTCTGGTCCTCAAATATCACCATGACTCGCAAGGATATGATCCACAACAAAAATAAAATTTTACATATATCGATCCTATATTCTACAAAGGAATGTACATAAAGTCTAGATCGAACAAAATGTAAAATCCGAAAACTAATACAGCTTCTGCTATATTTAATAAATACAATCATGTACACACATAAAATGCCCTCGACATGTCCGAGGGTCCAATCACACACAACCACAATAGGCCATAATAGTTGGAGCCTGCAACCATAGAGTTAATCTATTTGCATATCCTACTATTATCCTTCCTAAAATATGTATGACATGTGCATAATTAAACTAAAAACCAAACACACATAGGTATAACCTTGCTCTGATATCAATTGTTGGTTGCTACTCGGAATACTATCCTAGTTCCCCTGTATAAAATTTTGTACAAGCATAGAACTATCCTAGCTACCCATTGTTGGGTTTTTCGGGCCACGAAAACCACTTTTTCGCATCGCGAAAACCCCGAAACCCCCGCCACCGGATCCTTGCGAAGATAAAACTTTCGAAAAACTTATGAGTATGAGTTTCTAAACCTCGATCTACAGTAGATCTACAAAGGAGAAGGAATATACCCTTGATGCGAAGCCCTTCGCAATCCCGCTTGTCCTCGGTTCGCCGGATCTCGAAAGTGTCAAAGTAAACACTTCTCTATGTGTATCCACACAAGCAAGAGATGGAGAAAAAACTCTAAGGATGTGCTAGCAACCTTAGAGATCAGTAAGGGAGGAGAGGGAGAGCAAGAAGAAAACTCTAGAGGAAGAAGAAGATGGAGTTACTCAAGAAAAATAAAACTCCCTTCTTGAATAAAAGTGGTCGACCACTTTAGGTGGAGTTGTAACCTCCATGGAAGGGCAAGAGTCACAACTCTTGGTAACTCCCATGAGGTGGCATCCCACTTAAGCAACCATGATAATGTGGAGCATCATCATTGGCCCACTCAATGCCAACTCACCAATGAGGTGGCAAATGGTCAAGTCAAACTTGACCTTTCTTCTTCCTCTCAAGTCAAGTCAAACTTGACCACTTCTCTCTCTTGGTTGATCTAATCTAACCATTGGTTCAAGTCAATTTTAATTTAATGAATCTCTATTCATTGAATTAAATTAATTCAATGAGTCTAAGTCCAAATTAGACTCATCTAATACATGAACCAAATTGAGTCCAACTCAATTAGCTTACTTTGGATTCCTCTTAATCCAATTTGATTCATCACATGAATCTAATTCTCTTGGTTCATCATATGAACCTAATCTCCATCTAATTGTCCTTAGTGTGTTACTCTATAGGTTCTTCTAACATTGGCAATGCCCCTAAACCCATTTAGGAGCATAAGTAATGAGCGGTATCTAGAAACACATCATTACTACCCAAGTTATAAGAATGTTGAGATCCAACATCACCTTGTGACTACTAATTATGACTCCTCACAATATATGACAAGTGTCCTTCTATCCTAGACATCTAGATTGATCAATGTGAGGCATAGACCGTGTCATCCTCTGACCAATCTAAATCTTGAACTCCAAGTAGACTCACTAAATCAAATGAGCTCAATATCTCATATTGACTCATTTGGGCATGGCCATGCACTTCGTGGTCTCACTCTATCAAGAATATTGATGTCACTCCTGTCATATAGGAGGGATATATCCCGTCTACATCACTCACATCCCTCTGCATAATTCGTTACATACCCAGTAATCAACTTTATAGTCCACCCAGTAATCACCTTTATATTCCACCCAGTTACGGTTGATGTTTGACGAAACCAAAGTACATAACTCCTTATGTAGGGATCCATGGTGACTTCAGGTCCAAGGACTAGTAGTCATACTAATAGCCACATGAGAAAGTATATGACACTCATATAACGATCCATGATACTTTCTCATGGTGGGTCATTCAGTATACATTCTCCAATACTCATGTGTCAACTTGATATCTCTATATCCATGACTTGTGAGATCAAGTCATCGAGTTGACCTACATGCTAGTCTTATTGCATTGACATTGTCCCTGAATGTTAATACTCAACTAGGAATGATTAAGAGTAGTGTTCCCTATATCATCTCACTATCGGTTCAACTAACCGATTGATATAGGTGAGAACCGTCTACTCAAGGATGCTATTATACTTAGTTTATTTGGTACCAATACAAGTATGTATAATAAACAAAACAAATGTCTTTATTTATATAATAATATGATACAACAAGTCCATAATACAATCATCAAATGATTGGCTCTAGGGCTCTAACTAACAATCTCCCACTAGCACTAGTGCCAATCAGTGTAGGCTCTAAGCCCCAATGACCTAGTGTGACCATCATGCTTCCTCTGTGCCAAAGCCTTGGTCAAGGGATCTACGATGCTAGCCTCTGTAGGTACTCTGCAAATCTTCACATCTCCTCTCTCGATAATCTCTTGAATGAGATGGAAGCGCCGTAGTATGTGTTTGGTCCGCTGGTGTGAGCGAGGTTCCTTCGCCTATGCTATAGCTCCATTGTTGTCACAATAGAGCTCAATAGGGTCAGAGATACTGGGAACCACACCAAGTTCAGTGATGAACTTACAGATTCAAACTGCCTCCTTTGCTGTCTCTGATGCAACAATGTACTCGGCCTCTGTCATAGAATCAGCGACTGTGTCCTGCTTCGAACTCTTCCAGCTCACAGCACCACCATTAATGCAAAATACGAACCCTGACTGCGATCGATAATCATCCTGGTGGGTCTGGAAGCTAGCATCACTGTAACCCCCAGCTAGGTTGTCATTGCCTCCATATATCAAGAAATATTCTTTAGTCCTTATTAAGTACTTAAGAATATTCTTGACCACTATCCAGTGACTTTCACCTAGATCTGACTGATATCTGCTCGTCATGCTCAAAGCATACAAGACATCAGGTCGAGTACATAGCATGACGTACATGATAGATCCTATGACTGAGGCATAAGGGATCTGATCCATGCGGTCTCTCTCCTCTCTAGAAGAGGGACCTTGAGTCTTCGAAAGACTCACGCCATGTGACATCGGCAGAAATCCCTTCTTGGAGTTCTGCATGGCAAACCGAAGGAATACCTTGTCAATATATGTACTCTGACTTAGGCCAAGCAATCTCTTGGATCTATCTCTATAGATCTGTATCCCTAGAATGCGAGATGCTTCACCTAAGTCCTTCATTGAGAAACATGTCCCTAGCCAAGTCTTGACAGACTATAGCAAAGGGATGTCTTTCCCAATGAGTAGTATGTCATCCACATACAATATGAGGAAGACAACTATATCCCCTACAACCTTCTTGTAGACACAAGACTCATCTTCATTCTTGATGAAACCAAACTGTTTGATTGCATCATCAAATCGAAGATTCCAGCTCCAAGAAGCTTGCTTTAGTCCATAAATGGACCTATGCAGCTTGCATACTCTACTAGTATGTTGTGGATCTACAAAACCCTCAGGTTGTGTCATGTACACATCCTCGAGTAGGTTTCCATTCAGAAACACGGTTTTGACATCCATCTGCCATATCTCATAGTCATGGTATGCTGCAGTAGCAAGCATGATCCGAATGGACTTAAACATCGCTACTGAAGAAAAGGTTTCTGTTGGATCGAGATCGCGCTAGAGGGGGGGGGGGTGAATAGCGCTTGCGGCTAAATTGTTCGTTTATCGGAATCATAAAACTATCGGCGTATTTAAAACCTCGTTCAGAAATTAATACAGCGGAAATAAAGTAGAGAAACACACACAGAAGAACACGGAGGATTTACTTCGTTTGGAGCCTAAGGCGACTCCTACTCGAAGGCCCGCGATCCTTGATCGCTTCCGGTGGGCAACAACTATAAGCCCGATAATAATTACAAATTGAAGTACAATAAATGACAATAATTAATTATACCGACGACAAAGAAATGAAGATCCAGAGCTCCTGGTCGTCGGGCACAAGTAGCAGCACTTCGAAACGTTGTTTGGAGCAGCACGTAGCACTGGAATCACGTGAAACTTGATATTCTGAAGTGCTGGTCGAAACCCCCTTATAAAGGGTGTTCAAGGCGCCTTGAAAGCTGTTCAAGGCGCCTCCATGCTGCCGAGTCTTCCGCGTGGATCAAACTTGATCTGGTCGAACTTCATCTGTTTAAGGCGCCTTAAACCCTGCTCAAGGCGCCTTCCAAGGCGCCTTATACCCTCATGAAGGCGCCTCCAATGAAGTTTCACAGCCAGGTCAGCTTTTGTCCCCAAGGCGCCTCCAAGCTCCATGGAGGCGCCTCGGATACAGTTCATCTGAGGAAAAACTCCATTTCTTTGTACCTGCAAGATGTGTTAGTCCCAAACAATATCCTGCAACACAAAGTTAGCATAAATAACAGAATGAATATGATAAGAAATGTTATGACAGTCTCCGGACTGTCCGGGTCTGACTTCGGATTTCCGACCGAAAACCCTAGGTCGACCCGACGCCTACTGTTCCCTCTACGGGGAACGCGTCCTCACCTACTCCACTCAGGAGATTTACCTGTTGCCAGTCGATCCTCCAGATCGACTGGACTTTTTCTCAGCACTCGACACATCCGGACTTTCTGCTGGACATCTGCTTCCCGGCTAGTCCAGTCTTTTAACCTGGTTCGCGACACCAGGACTTTCCACCTAGGGTTACCACCCCCTTGGACTTTTGTCTGAAGCCATCGACCTGCCAAGACTTTCCGCATAGGGTTACCACCCCCTATGACCTAGGGTTACCTCCCCCTAGGGTTTTCACCTTTGCCTAACCGCAGTTAGGACTTTCCTGAAATCCTCAAGCAGACTTGTTAGATTACAAAACACCTTAACTTTGAATCCTTTGCCATTATCAAAACACGAGTTCGATCGTCGGATGCTTCCTGCACCAACAATCTCCCCCTTTTTTATTATGGCAACTCAAATTCAAAGTTAAGTAAACAGGTGAATAGATGAATACTTTTAACACAGGCAAATTTGCTAAGAATAGATAAACACATTTAACAAAGCAAATTTGATAAAGTAAACCTTATGAATTTAAAGTTTTAGTGCCAACTATATGCTCCCCCTTAACTGTTGCTCCCCCTTTTATATTATCCCCTTAACTATTGCTCCCCCTTTTTTATTATTTTAAGTTTGAATTTTACATATACAATTTTTTTACTCTCCCCCTTTTCCATATATTAAAAATAAGCAAGAATAGTCATTTGAATAACTAGATTTTGAGACCACTTAATAGTCCCTTCTTATTTTTAGCTAAGTGAAAAGATGATGTTAGCTCTTTGGAATTTTAGTTAGCATTATAGAACTGTTTGGAGACTGTGCACTAATTTAAAAAGTTAGCTGAGTTCAACAAAGTTTTTGAAAAATAAGATTGGAACTTAGCTTAGTTTATTTACAAGTATTGAATTTTGAGAACTTAGCTTAAGTTTAAACAATATTTATATTTTAGGACAAGGAGGGAGCAAAGTAGCTAAAATTCAGTTTTAAGAAGTCAGTTGGTCCTTAAGTCCAAGCATGGGTCAACTTTAATAGATTGATTTTTAAGAGGTATCAGAGGCCTAAAGATCAAAACATGCTTAATCAGAAAACTGAGTGTCCTTTACCAACTGTCTAACCTTTAGCTACTTGCTAACTGCCTATAGGGCAACATCTTTCACATGGTTAGTCAAGTCAAGTCAATTTGGTCCAGTTAGATTTGACTAGAGCTGGAAGACTTGACTTGATTGATGTTTATTGCGTGTTTAACGCCCAGACTCATATCGATGCACAGATATAAGCATTCTTGAGTCCAGGCTGAACCCTATGCATCTCACGCCGTTCTATTTCTTTCAAACACAATCAAGGTAAACCTACGTGTTTGTGAGATGCTCTGGCTTAATTCTAGGGGAAAATGATTTCTAGGGGAAACGCTTAGGCTAATTCCAAAATTTTGAAAAATTTAGGAAATTGGGAATTTTGAAATTTATTTTTCCTAGAATTTAAAAAACAAAAAACAAGATAACAAAATAAGACACCTACTCTACCCAACACATTCCTATTTGCCTTCTAACTAGACATTCAGATTTATCAAAATTGACTAGATATCCGCTGTCACACAATTGACTTATACTTAGTAAATTAAAGTTAAAATCTTCAACCAATAAAACATTTCGAATAATGAAATCGGAATTAATTTCAATATTACCTTTTCCGATTACTTTAAGTTTACCGTCGTTGCCGAATGCAACTATTCCTAGATTCTTGTACTTGAGTTTGGTAAACTTCAACTTATCTCCAGTCATATGTCTGGAGCATCCACTATCCAACATCCATTGATCCAATTCCTACACATGAAATAGTTGAATTGGTTTCTTTTTAATGGATTTAAAGATATCTTAATTGAAGTAGACTCCTTAGATTTTCTATCTTACCCAATCTAAGTTAGCAAACAATTAACCCTATGGTAGTTTTAACGTTTCCTTATTTTATTTTTTTTTTTGAATGATTAAATTTCGACAAGGATGTTTTTTAATAATTAGTGAAATTTGAAACGATATTAAAGATAATTTTAAAGTTGAATAATTTTAAAGTAAATTAATTTTTTTGAGAGAATTAGTTTCAAAATAATTTTAACATTGAGCTTTTGAAATTAATTTTGAGATTGAGTTTTAGAAATAATTTTGAAATTTTGAATTTCAGTTTAAAATAATTTTGAAATTTAAGTTTTTAAAACAATTTTGAAATTTAAGTTTTTAAAACAATTTTTAAAATTTAAGATTTAAAATAATTCTGAAATTTAAGTTTTTAAAATAATTTTGAAATTTAAGTTTAAAACAATTTTGAAATTTAAGTTTTTAAAATAATTTTGAAATTTAAGTTTAAAACAATTTTGAAATTTAACTTTTTGAAATTTAAGTTTTTAAAACAATTTTTAAAATTTAAGATTTAAAATAATTTTGAAATTTAAGTTTTTAAAATAATTTTGAAATTTAAGTTTTTAAAATAATTTTGAAATTTAAGTTTTTAAAATAATTTTTAAAATTTAAGATTTAAAATAATTTTGAAATTTATGTTTTTAAAATAATTTTGAAATTTAAGTTTAAAACAATTTTGAAATTTAAGTTTTTAAAACAATTTTTAAAATTTAAGATTTAAAATACTTTTGAAATTTAAGTTTTTAAAATAATTTTGAAATTTAAGTTTAAAATAATTTTGAAATTTAAGTTTAAAACAATTTTGAAATTTAAGTTTTTAAAATAATTTTGAAATTTAAGTTTAAAACAATTTTGAAATTTAAGTTTTTAAAATAATTTTGAAATTTAAGTTTTTAAAACAATTTTGAAATTTAAGTTTTTAAAATAATTTTAAAATTTAAGTTTTTAAAACAATTTTGAAATTTAAGTTTTTAAAACAATTTTAAAATTTATGTTTTAAAAATAATTTTGAAATTTAAGTTTTTAAGATAATTTTGAAATTTAAGTTTAAAACAATTTTGGAATTTAAGTTTAAAACAATTTTGAAATTTAAGTTTTTAAAATAATTTTAAAATTTAAGTTTTTAAATTAATTTTTAACGGCGCCTCAAACGGTGCCATCTGGATAGCCGAATGGAAGCTGTTGTTGTAGGCAAACTCTACCAACGGCAGATGGTCCTCCCAACTGCCTCCGAAATCCATAACACATGACCTCAGCATATCCTCTAAAGTCTGAATGGTCCGCTCTGACTGTCCATCTGTCTGTGGATGGAAAGCTGTACTGAAACGGAGCTGTGTGCCCAAGGCCTGCTGCAGATTCTGCCAGAATCGAGACGTGAACCGTGGATCTCTATCCGAAATGATACTCAATGGAACACCATGTAGTCTGATAATCTCCCGACAATACAGATCTGCCAATTGATCCAGAGGATCAGTCCTCCGGATCGCTAAGAAGTGCGCGAATTTGGTTAATCGATCAACGATTACCCAAATCGCGTCATGGCCTCGTCGTGTCCTCGGCAACCCTACCACAAAATCCATGGTAATGTGATCCCACTTCCACTCAGGAATAGGAATCCGCTGAAGTAACCCTGCAGGTCTCTGGTGTTCAGCCTTCACCTGCTGACAGACAAGACATCTAGCTACGAAATTCGCGACGTCTTTCTTCATGCCGTTCCACCAGTAGGAACATCTCAAATCTCGATACATACGGGTCCCGCTTGGATGGATCGCAAATCGAGAACGGTGAGCCTCCTGAAGTAGCTCCTGTAAGACCGGATGAGACTGAGGTACGCATAATCTGCCTCGGAAGTATATAACACCCTCCTCGTCTCGTGTAAACTCGGTCTGCTGCCCGGAAGCTATCTGACTGCCAATGAACTGACAATGCTGATCACCAGCTTGAGCCTCTCGGATCTTCGTCCTGATCGACGACTGAGCAACCATGGTAACCAGAATACCCTGCTCTGTAGATCCCTGCTCCTCAAGGTCTAGCTCGGAGAAACCCTGAAACAAGTTTGTGACTGAAACTCGGTGGCAAGCCAAAGTCCCTCTGGACTTCCTGCTGAGTGCATCGGCAACCACATTAGCTTTCCCCGGGTGGTAGCTAATGGTACAATCGTAGTCCTTCAAGAACTCCATCCATCTCCTCTGTCGGAGATTAAGCTCCTTCTAAGTGAAAATATATTTGAGACTCTTATGATCAGTGAGAATCTCAAATGTAATACCGTATAAATGATGCCGCCAAAGCTTCAGAGCAAATATGATGGCAGCTAACTCCAAGTCATGAACTGGGTAGTTCTTCTCATGCTCCTTCAGCTGACGAGAAGCATAAGAGACTACTCTACCGTGCTGCATCAGAACAGCGCCCAAACCCTGTAGAGAAGCGTCGGTATAGAGTACAAATCCATCCTCTTCAGAAGGTAAGACCAAAACTGGAGCCGACACTAATCTCCGCTTCAGCTCCTGAAAGTTGGTCTCGCAATCCTCGGACCATGTGAACTTCACGCCCTTCCTGGTAAGACGTGTCAACGGCATAGCAATACGCGAAAAACCCTCGACAAAACGTCAGTAATATCCTGCTAGTCCCAGAAAACTGCGGATCTCCTGCACTGACTTCGGCTGCTCCCAACTGGTGACAGCCTCGATCTTTTGAGGATCAACTGAAATACCCCTGCTAGAAACCACGTGTCCCAGAAAACCAACTGAAGATAGCCAGAACGCACACTTGCTGAACTTCGCATACAACTGATGTCGTCTAAGAATCTCCAAGACTATACGAAGATGCTGTGTATGCTCCTCCTCGGAATGCGAGTAGACCAATATGTCATCAATGAAAACGATAACAAACTGATCCAGATACTCAAGAAAAATGCGGTTCATCAAGTCCATAAACACCGCTGGAGCATTGGTAAGCCCAAATGGCATTACCAAAAACTCATAATGACGGTATCTGGTACGGAAAGCTGTCTTCTGAATATCTGAGTCTCTGACTCTCAACTGATGATATCCGGATCGTAGATCAATCTTAGAATACACTGATGTACCTCTGAGCTGATCAAACAAATCCTCGATCCGTGGTAAAGGATATTTATTTCTGACGGTCACTGCATTCAGCTGTCTGTAGTCAATACATAACCTCATGGTGCCGTCCTTTTTCTTGAAAAATAATACCGGAGAACCCCATGGGGAAACACTAGGGCGAATGAATTCCCTGTCTAAAAGCTCCTGGAGTTGAACCTTCAGCTCGTTCAACTCTTTTGGTGCCATACGATAAGGAGCTTTCGATGCCGGTGCGGTTCCTAGAATCAGCTCAATAGCGAACTCCACTGGCCTTCTAGGTGGCAAACCAGGTAGCTCCTCTGGAAACACATCCGGATACTCTCGGACTACTGGAATGTCGGAGAGCTACGAACTACTGCTGTCGTCTGTACTAATCAAAGATAATAGGAAACCCTGACAGCCATGTGACAACAGCTTCTGAGCCTGAATCGCCGAAATGATCGATATACCGTCATCTCTAATGCTAGTGAAATCCCATGAGGGTTGGTTCGGAGGCCGGAAGGTGACCACCCTCGTCTGGAAATCAACGGTAGCATGATATACTGACAGCCAATCCATGCCAAGAATGATATCAAACTCGACCATCTCCAATACTAGAAGATCTACCGTAAGTATCATGTTGCCAAAGTCTAACGGGCAACCTCTGACCTCCTGGGTGACGTCTAATGTATCACCGGATGGTAGGGAGACAGTCAATCGCTGCAATCTAACAGTAGGTAATCTACCAATCTCCCGCATAAAGGTACGAGATATAAAAGAGTGCGAGCTACCAGTATCAATCAATATATCAGCGGAAAATGCATAAATGGAAATTATACCGCGGAAAACGGATCCGTCGGCTCGCTGCGCATCCTCTCTGGTAATCGCATGAACACGTCCAGTCTCTGGCGGAGGAGGAGGTGGTAACGTTGCCAGCGGCTGCTGCGGCTGGGCAGAAGCCTGCCACTGAGGCGATGCTAGACAATGTGCCAGAGAAGACTGAGAGGATGGTGACTGATACTGTGCAGCTGGCTGGGACTGAGTCTGGTACTGCCCCTGAGTCAGATAATAAGGTCCTGGAACAAAAATCTAGGTGCTACAGAAGCACTGGAGTACTCCTGTCCAAGCATGCCAAATGCTGCTGCTGAGGGAGCTGCTCCCTGCTGACGCTGTGAGGGTGAGAATCTCCGCCCTCCTCTTCGAGACACTGACTGACTAGACTGTCCCCTCTGCTCTGACCCTCTGGAAGCCGTGTGCTGAGCCTTCAACTGACAATCTAGGCTCTGGTGCCCAGGCAGTTTGCAATAAAAGCAAACTGACTGTTCTAAAGTGCAGGCTGAAGTGATGTGGTCTCTGGAACCACATCGGAAACACTGTATATCGCTGGTGGACTGTTTCCGATCTTGCCGAGGAGACCGGAAACGTCCTGAGGAAGACTGTCTTGACTTCTGAGGCCTACGAGATACTCTAGAAGAACTCTGACCTGACCGTCTGCGACTACTCTGATGCTGTCCTGTCGCTTGTGTCTGCTGGATCTGCCCTGATGTCTGACCCGTATGCTTCCTTTTCCTGTCCGGATATGCTGTCTGCTGAGCTAACTCTATCATCAAAGCTCGATCCAGTGCATCAGCGTAAGATCTGATCCCTAAACCGGCAAGCCGTACATGCAGATAACCATCCAATCCCTGAATAAACTGTATCATGCGAGTTCTGTCCTCCGCAACTAACTCTGGACAAAACTTAGCCAACCGGTGGAATTCAGTATTATACTCGGTCACTGAGCGGTTGTTCTGCCTCAGACTCATAAAATCCTGTCGGCGAGCCATATGATAAGACAGTGGAAAGAAGCGGCTCTCAAAAGCCTCTCTGAACCTGGTCCACGTGACGTTGCGCTCACCAATAATAGAACGCTGAGTAATCCACTAGGCATTAGCTTCATCCCGTAAATGGTAGGCAGCCAGCTCCGCTTTCTCCCACTCGGAGCAATCCATATAGAAGAAAGTCTGCTCCATAGTCTCTATCCATGACAGAGCCATACTCGGATCGAGATCTCCGCGGAAAAGAGTGAAACGAGTCTTCATCGACTCAGCCAATGCTGGAATCCTAGCTCGTGCAATGACAATCGGGACGGCTGCAGGAACTGGCGGAAACACTGGAGCTGATACTACAGGTGGTACCGCGGAATAAACCGGAGGAGGAACTCCCGGTGCTGCTGTATATACTGAAGCATAAGCCGTCGGTGGTACTGCCGGGTGAACATAAGTGGCCGCAGCTGGAGGTACGGTAGGTAATGGTACCGGATATGGTGCAGCTGCTGCTACTGTAGGCACTGGGGGCACAGGTGCCACTGGTGTCGGGTACACTGTAGATCCAAGTGGCGGTGGTACTGAATACGCTGTAGGCTGCGCTGGAGCAGATGTCGGGTACGCCAATGGTACCCCTGATGGTACCGGAGCTACTGTAGGGATAGGTACGCTCGGCACAACCGAGGTAGGTACCTCTATAGGAGCTGTCGGGGTCTGAAAGCCCAACGTGCCCGCAGCATGCTGAGTCAGTCCCTGACTGACAGGCTCACTAACAATGGGCATCTCTGGCATATCCAGAGATCCCGTGGTCCTCGCACGTGGTCGTCCAACACCACGTCTCGCAGCAATACGAGTAGATCATCTCATATCTGTTAAATTAAATTGCAGATATTACTACAAGTATAAAAATCATAAAATAAACATCATACCTATTTGTTGTCTGGAGATGTTCCGTCACTGTCCAGTCCCCAACTTTTGACCTCAAAATTCTGAAAGAGAATATCGCCGGAAATCCAAATAAATCCGAAACGGAAATCCGAAACATAACCATATCGAAAATCTGAAAATGCCCAGTTTGACTCGCAAACCTGGCTAACCCAAATATCCAAAATACCAACAACAGGAATCCGATAAATCTCCAGAACACCAAAAGCAGGTATCATAACCCGCTCTGATACCAAATAGATTAGTATCAGACAAATCTCGAAAATCCAACACACGGAAATCCAACAAGCGTCGCTGAACTCTGGCGCTCTGATACCAAATAAATTGGTATCAGGTTATTCCAAATATCCAAAATATGAAAGCAACGATCGTAAAACTTAAGCTCTGATACCACTAAATTGTCACGCCCCAGAGGAGTCCCTGTCCGAGAAAATTTCGGCAGCATCTCCCCTGTACGGTGGACAATCTGAAACTTTTCTACATCCTCACATACCTCAGCCACAGGCGGCTGGAATAATAAAAACAGTAAAAATATAACCACACATTCCACGCAGTTTATATAACAAGTAAACAGAAAGATAATACCCTGACTCGAAATCAACCTTACTCCACTACACTCGTAAAGCTCAAATCCGATGAAATCACCTCTTCTGCCGTCCAGGCAGGCATGTAGTAGAATAAATCCAAATCCAAATCCATCGACATAATAAAATCCATACAATGTCCATAAGTAAAATAATCCAAAACATAACAAGTTCAAAACAATCTAGAATAGAAAAGAAACCAAAAGAAAACCAATCATATCCTCGAGGTCTGCAGGGACCAGCAACTGGAACTCTCTCCTAACAGCATCAACCTGAAAATATCAACAATGGAGGCGGGGTGAGTCCAACACTCAGCAGGTACAATTGATATGCAAAGTAAAGAAATAACACCTAGCACTAATCATGCGTACAGTCTCTTGATAAAAATAAAGATAAATGCAAACCGAAGTAGACAGGAGAGAATCTGTACTAACCAGGACCCGGTATAAGGACAAATAGTCCGAAAGGTATAGAAGACCTGTATGCATGTCAAACATAGGTATCCAAACAATATGCAGCATATAAATGCAGCAAACACAATCACAAACAATAAATGCATCATGCATATGATGCCAATGTCATGGTCACCCCTGACGCCAGTCAGCCAACTCATAACAAAAGTGGGACCGAGTGGGTAGGGCTGTGACAACCGTGCACTCTGCATCACTACCCCTGATGAGTGACCGAGTGGACGGGATGCTGTCGGAGTACACACGTACTCCTACCCCAAATCATAAATGGGGGAGCGCAATGCTCTCATCTCCCGGTACGCTATGACGGGGAGGGATCTCTAACGTGCTACACGCTGCGTCACACTACCCATGAGCGGACCAACGGAGCACCGGAAGAGCCAAACTGACGTGCTACCACGCTGTGACACGCTACCCATGAGTGTCACAACGGAGCACCGAACAGTGATGAAACTGGCAATGTGCTCAACAATAATGGAGCAATCTATCGCACAACATGCGATCATGCAAATGGTGCATGTCACTAAGCATGGTAATATACTAACCCAACCTCTGGACATATAACAATGGGCACCATAGTGAATAAATCATATCAAGATATACTGATCAATAAGGTATCAAACCTTGGTCCTGAACATGTGAAACATGGTTATATCACTACCCATGAGCATGAAAAATCAGGTACGAGATCAATACGAGATGCAAACAAACAACCAATCAAATAGGTAACATGTATTGGGTAGTGATTAACCGAAACAAATAAGAAACACAATTAATGCAACATGTTAATTTCATTACTAAGCATATCAAAGACAATAAGTCAAAAGTACCCGCCTCCGAAAATAGAAAGGTCCAATCTGACTCTGAGATACTCGTCTCGCGTCAAAGTCCTGTGTTAAATCGCACAGTTTAGCTAATTTAATTATAAACAAATAGCTAAACTAATTTCTAATCCACTGACCCGTTAGGGTTAGTTTCATTAACCCCAACTATACTGTTATACAACTTCTAAACCTAAATCAATAATTATTGCTAACACAACTAGAAATAATCTAACACAAAGATCAAAACCATAAACCTTACCTAAATTCACAGCCTGTGGTTTCTTGATTCCCGGTCGCAAAGTGTGTTGCTGTTGACAATTTAGTAGGCTGCTAAATGGGATAGCTTCCGGAACCCAAAATCATCCACAAACCCAAACTCCTTGCTGGTTACTTCATTGACCACAAATCAAGAACAATAAAAATCCAAAATCAACCCAATTCCAATCAAAGCTAGGGTACAGAGCCTAAAATCTGTGATGGATCGAACCTGTGGCCGGCGACAATGCTAGGGCACAGCGTCGGCGAAGCAAACTCGGCGGCGACACAATCCAAATCTAGGGCACACGAGATGGAGGTCGGCGACACTGCTGTGAGGAGAGCTCGGCTGACTGTGAACCCAAAATAGGGCACGGAAGGTGAGACTAGGGCTCGACGGCGGCCGACGCTAGGGCAGAGAGGGCTCGGATCGGCTATGCTTGCGCGTCGCCGGCGCTTGGACAGGGAGGAAGAAAAGATTAGCGGCTGGCGGCTAGGGCACAGGGGAAGGGGGTCGGCGTCGGCAGAGGAGAAGAAGATGTAGCGGCGGAGGAAACTGCCGTGGTCGGTGGTTAGGGCAAAGAGAAGAAGGAAGGTGTCGGGCGTGAGAGGAGAAGGGAAGAGAGGCACGCGGGGGTCTCGGCGAGGATGAGAGGGAATTCGGCGAGGTAATAAAGAAAATAAAAAGAAATAAAAGAAAAGGAAATGTAAATATAAACATTTCCTCGCTTAAATGGGGTAGCCTAAACAGGCTTTTCCGGGCCCCATTTTTATCCCCGTTAACTCGTCCGTACGAGCTCCGAAAAATGTCCAAAAATTTCGGAAAATTCCCTTATTCATATTCGCCTATTTCCGGTATTTTACAACATGCGATGCCTAAGCTTCCCTAACGTACTATCATCCAAAAACTTCACCAGTACTGTGGTTCAATTTAAACTTATCCCGTTTTAATCTAACCTTAATTACCCTGCCGGGTAATCTATTCTTGTTTTACCCATTTTGAGTAAATTAGGTTCAGTTACCCTGTCGGGTAGTTCAGTTGGAGGTGCCAGCTAGTTTGGATCCTTCATCTATTTTTGAATTTTGAATTTATAATTTATAATTTAATTTCAAATTTTTAATTTGATTTTTAATTTAGAATTTAATTTTATTTTGAATTTAGAATTTAATTTTTAATTTGATTTTGAATTTTGAATTTTGAATTTATAATTTAATTTCGAATTTTGATTTTGAATTTTGAATTTAGAATTCATAATTTAATTTCAAATTTTGATTTTGAATTTTGAATTTTGAATTTATAATTTAATTTCAAATTTTGATTTTGAATTTTGAATTTTGAATTTAGAATTCATAATTTAATTTCGAATTTTGATTTTGAATTTTGAATTTAGAATTCATAATTTAATTTCGAATTTTGATTTTAAATTTTGAATTTAGAATTTAGAATTTATAATTTAATTTTGAATTTTTTGAATTTTAAATTTTTAAGATCGTTTTCCTTTTAGCTTTCCCTGGATCATAGGCTTGATATGGTCTATCGAGGTAGTGTATTTGATCCTTCGGAACCCAGTATTGGCCAAATCCAACTTGATTGATCAATTTGGACTTGGGGACCCATGCTTGGATTGATTTACTACATTGTTTGCTTGTTAAGGATAAATAAGATTTAAATTTACTTTTATATCCAAGGCCAATTCTATTGTAGACGACTCTTTGTGTCCCAAGAATTAGGTCTAAGTTCTTGGAGCCCAGAGAAAACCGTTCTAAGGTATTTTTTAAATCTTTTACCTGATTTTTCTAACTAGAATTTTCTTCCTCAAGTTTTTGAACTTGAGTTGAATTTCCAGTCTGAACTTGATCAGGTAAGGAAATAGTGGTAGTCACTTCTTTAAGGACAGCTACTTCCTTTAGAAGTGATTTAATCCTAATATTTAACTTAGCTAACTTGAGTAATAAGTAATTAACTAAATTATTAAGCCTCGGAATACTTACAGTGGAGTCTGGCCCTTCTGAAATGGATGCGGATCCGTGGCTTTGCTCGGACTCGGCCTCTGACTCGCTCTTGCTCTCGACGATCTGGTCCCGGGCCATCAGTGCGAGTAGACTCGTCTGATCGAGTTCGTCGTCGTCGTCCTCCGAGGAAGATTCGTCCCACGTTGCCTTCAGGGCCTTCTTTCTTCTATGCTTCCTGGCTTCCTTTTGGTTGGGGCAGTTGGCTTTGATATGCTCCTTCTGGTTGCACCCGTAGCAAGTGACTTCGAACTTTACCTTTGAGTTCGGTTGGGCCTCTTTGGATTGAACTGCCTTCTTTAGATCATTCTTGTTGAAGCCCTTCTTCTTCTTGTAGAGCTTCTTCACGAGATTCACTAGTTTGTTGGTCAGTTCATCTTCTGAATCTTCTGAGTCGGGTTCGTCTTCTGATTCTGATTCGATTTTTCGTCGTACTCTTGATTCTCGTGTTCGACTCGTACCTGCAACCAAAGTAATACCCTTCTCGGATGGCTGTGCATTAGTTTATTCATGCAGTTCAAATTCACTAAATAATTCATCTAATTTTAAGGAAGACAAATCCTTAGAGACTTTGTAGGCATCTACCATCGATGCCCACAATGTACTCCTAGGAAATGAGTTAAGAGCATACCTTATAATGTCTTTGTTTTCTACCTTCTGCCCTATTCCATGAAGGGAATTCAGAATATCTTGAATTCGAGCGTGTAACGAACTTGCCGTCTCGCCTTCCTGCATTTTTAAATTGTATAGTTTGTTAAGTAACAAATCACGCTTACTTACCTTGGTTTCCGAGGTGCCCTCATGAAGTTCGATCAGTTTCTCCCACAGCTCCTTTGCAGAAGAGAACGAACCGACCCTGTTGAGCTCTTCCTTGGTAAGACCGCACTGGATGGTACAGGTAGCTTGGGCGTCGGCTTCCACCTTTTTGATAAAGGCTGGCTCCCAGTTCTCACAGGATGTAGGTTTACCGTCTGTATCAGTTGGTAGTTGCAGTCCTGTCTTGACTATCATCCAGGTGTCGAACTGGATCTTCAGATATATCTCCATTCGCCCCTTCCAATATCCGAAGTCTTTTCCGGAAAATAGTGGGGGACGAACAGTGCTATATCCTTCTTGTTGGGCCATTTTAGATCTAAGAAAAACACAAACAAGAAGATCTATTCCAAGACTGAGTCTTGGATTAGTAGTGCGGGAAGAAGAGGAAAAAAAAATAACGAGCCCAAGTAGTATTGACCAACTTTGAGCAACACCGATTTGACAAGAATTAGAATTTTAGCTAATTAGCTAATTTCTAATCGACTCCGAAACAAAATACCACGAAAAAAAAAAATGTTTTGAATGGTGGTTGCACCAATTCAAAACAACCCCGCTCTGATATCAATTGTTGGATTGAGATCGCGCTAGAGGGGGGGGTGAATAGCGCTCGCGGCTAAATTGTTCGTTTATCAGAATCGTAAAACTATCGGCGTATTTAAAACCTCGTTCAGAAATTAATGCAGTGGAAATAAAGTAGAGAAACACACACAGAATAACACAGAGGATTTACTTCGTTCGGAGCCTAAGGCGACTCCTACTCGAAGGCCCGCGATCCTTGATCGCTTCCGGTGGGCAACAACTATAAGCTCGATAATAATTACAAATTGAAGTACAATAAATGACAATAATTAATTATACCGACAACAAAGAATTGAAGATCCAGAGCTCCTGGTCGTCGGGCACAAGTAGCAGCACTTCGAAACATTGTCTGGAGCAGCACGTAGCACTGGAATCACTTGAAACTTGATATTCTGAAGTGCTGGTCGAAACCCCCTTATAAAGGGTGTTCAAGGCGCCTTGAAGGTTGTTCAAGGCGCTTCCATGTTGCCGAGTCTTCCGCGTGGATCAAACTTGATCTGGTCGAACTTCATCTGTTTAAGGCGCCTTAAACCCTGCTAAAGCGCCTTATACCCTCATGAAGGCGCATCCAATGAAGTTTCACAGCCAGGTCAGCTTTTGCACCCAAGGTGCCTCCAAGCTCCATGGAGGCGCCTCGGATACTGTTCATCCGAGGAAAAACTCCATTTCTTTGTACCTGCAAGATGTGTTAGTCCCAAACAATATCCTGCAACACAAAGATAGCATAAATAACAGAATGAATATGATAAGAAATGTTATGACAGTCTCCAGACTGTCCGGGTCTGACTTCGGATTTCCGACCGAAAACCCTAGGTCGACCCGACGCCTACTGTTCCCTCTACGGGGAACGCGTCCTCACCTACTCCACTCAGGAGATTTACCTGTTGCCAGTCAATCCTTCAGATCGACTGGACTTTTGCTCAGCACTCGACGCTTCCGGACTTTCTGCTGGGCATCCGCTTCCCGGCTAGTCCAGTCTTTTCACCTGGTTCGCGACACCAGGACTTTCCACCTAGGGTTACCACCCCCTAGGACTTTTGCCTGAAGCCATCGACCTGCCAAGACTTTCGGCATAGGGTTACCACCCCCTATGACCTAGAGTTACCACCCCCTAGGGTTTTCACCTTTGCCTAACCGCAGTTAGGACTTTCCTGAAATCCTCAAGCAGACTTGTTAGATTACAAAACACCTTAACTTTGAATCCTTTGCCATTATCAAAACACGAGTTCGATCGTCGGATGCTTCCTGCACCAACAGTTTCATCATAGTCAATACCATGAATTTACTTGAAACCTTTAGCTACCAAGCGACCCTTATAGATAAGTCCATCCATGTTAGTCTTTCTCTTAAAGACTCACATACACCCAATGGGCTTTACCCCTTCAGGTGGATCAACCAAAGTCCATACTTGGTTGGTGTACATGGATTCCATCTCGGATCTCATGGCCTCTAGCCATTTCTCAAAATCTGGTCTCATCGCAGCTTCCTGATAGGTGGTAGGCTCATCATCTATAAGCACAACGTCATCATGGTCAGACAAGAGAAATGAGTATATCTCAGGCTGACGACGTACCCTATCAGACCTGCGAAGAGGTATGTCCACTTGAATTAGTTGTTGTTCCTCAACTCCTTGTGGAACAACATCATCCACAACGCTTTGTGGTTCCAGTTCAACTTCCATCGAGGCTTCAATGCTATGGTCCACATCTTGAACTTCTTCAAGATCGAACGTACTCCCACTAGTGTTTCTAGAAACAAAGTCCCTTTCTAGAAAGACTCCAGTCTTTGCCACAACTACCTTGTGCTGACTTGGAATGTAGAAGTAATATTCCTTAGTTTCCTTGGGATATCCAATGAAATAGCACTTGTTGGATTTGGGTCCTAACTTGTCTGAGACTTGACGTCAAACGTAAGCCTCACAACCCCAAATCCTCATGAAAGACACCTGGGCATCTCTCCCAGTCCATATCCTATATGGTGTCTTTATCACGACCTTGGATGGAACTCGGTTGAGTATAAAAGCTGCCGTGTCTAGAGCATAGCCCCAAAGGTATGTCGGAAGATCTGTGTGACTCATCATAGATCGTACCATATCTAATAGGGTACGATTCATCCTTTCGGATACACCATTCCACTGTGGTGTTCCAGGAGAAGTGAGTTGGGATAGAATCCCACACTCAGCTAGATAGTCATGAAACTCATGGCTAAGGTATTCTCCACCTCGATCTGATCGAAGTATCTTAATACTCTTGCCAAGCTGGTTCTATACTTCATTCTTGAATTCTTTGAACTTTTCAAAGGATTCTGACTTATGTGTCATCAAGTACACATAACTATATCTACTAAAGTTATCAGTAAATGTGATGAAGTACCTATAACTGCCTCTAGCAGCGACATTGAAAGGGCCACATACATCACTATGTATAAGTCCTAACAAATCAGTCGCTCTTTCGCTGTGCCCACTAAAGGGAGTCTTGGTCATCTTGCCTAGTAGGCATGACTCACACGTCTCATAAGATTCAAAATCAAATGAGTCCAGCAAACCATCCTTATGGAGCTGGGATAAGCGCTTGTCATTTATATGACCTAAGCGACAGTGCCAGAGATAGGTTTGGTTCAGGTCATTTGACTTGAACCTCTTGGTATTTATGTTATAGATAGAGCTTTCAAGGTTTAGAATGTAGAGTCCGTTCATCAGAGGTGCACTACAATAGAACATATCTTTTAAATAAACTGAACAACATTTGTCCTTTATTATAAAAGAGAAACCTTTCTTGTCCAAACAAGAAACTGAAATTATGTTCTTAGTTAATGCAGGCACATAACAACAATCATCCAACTCTAATATAAGCCCAGAGGGCAGAGATAGAAAATAAGTCCCTACAGCAACAGTAACAACCCGTGCTCCATTGCCTACGCGTAGGTCCACCTCGCCCTTTGCCAATCCCCTGCTATTTCTCATCGCCTGCACATTAGTACAAATGTGAGAAGCACATCCGGTATCTAATACCCATGATGAAGAAATAGATAGATTGAGTTCTATAACATATATACCTGAAGTGGAAGTCTCACTTCGCTTCTTCTTAAGATCTTCCAGGTACACCTTGCAGTTCCTCTTCCAGTGCCCGGTCTGACTGTAGTGGAAGCAAGTAGCATCTTTGGCGACCCCTCCTTTAGGCTTCAGTGCCTTGCCTTTTATCCTTGGCTTAGGACTTTCCCTTGCCTTTGGGCTTGCCGTTGCCCTTGTGTTTCTGAACCATCAGAACAGAGTGGGGCTTAGCCTTCTTAAGGTTCAGCTGAGCAGTTCTTAACATGCTAAGCAGCTCGGGCAGTGGCTTGTCAATTTTATTCATATTGTAGTTTAGAACGAACTGACTATAGCTATCCGGCAAGGATTGCAAGATCAGGTCAGTGGCCAGCTCTTGGCCAAGCGGGAATCCCACCCTCTGTAGGTTTTCTATGTACCCAATCATTTTGAGTACATATGGGCCTACGGGAGCCCCATCTGACATCTTGTACTGAAACAGTGCCCTTGAGATCTCAAATCTCTCATGCCTCACTTGTCCTTGATACAGTTGACGAAGATGTTCAACCATATCATAAGCGCCCATTAACTCGTGTTGCTTCTGAAGCTCAGAGTTCATGGTCGCGAGCATAAGACAGGACACACCTAATGCGTCATCTTGATGATTCTTGTAAGCATCTCGGTCAGCTCGCGTCGCAGTGGCAGGAGGAGCCTCCGGTTACGTTCTTGGGTGAGAACTATTCTCAGGTTCCTGTACCAGTCCAGGAAATTTGCTCCATTGAGCTTATCCTTCTTAAGGACAGAACACAGGGAGAAAGAGTTCGTATTCGACATCATGGTTATCTACAATAGAAAAATGCAGAAAATAAATATCATATTCTTTTAAATCATTTAATTAGGCCTTTAACTAAATGATGCTCCCACTGAATTCTATAATTCATGTGGGACAAGATCCACATCATACTAACCCTTGAGTTAGCTTTGGCTAATACGCCAAAGATTTAGTATGATCGGTAGGTAACGATTTACCAATTACATCTCTATGCAACTCTTGTTTATAGGATCATTATCCGTAGTTATATTAAAACTTGAGTTGGCTTTGGCTAATACGCCCAAGAATTAATATAAATGTGATTTATGTCCTATCTTTCCAACCGTTGGAAGAATGCCTATAGTTGTACTCGATCCAACCGAGTTAACTAGGAATACTCAATCTAATTGAGTTTGTACTCACCCATGCGTTGATAAGCGGGACCAAGATTGTCCCTCCGTACCCTACCAAGATAATATGTGTTGCTCTGCTTTGGCAGATTCAACAACACATGTGATCGAGGTAGTGATAGGTATCACGGCACGATAGGCATTAGAGTTGACGCGATTTAGATCTAATCTAATCGTCGATGTGTATCAAATACGTGATAGATCTAATCTAATCGAAAGGGTGCAACTTGTACACGATTTAGATCTAATCTAATCGTTGGACACTAATTAATTACTAATCATGCATCACATACACACAAGCAATTAATTAAATTAATTTGTGATTAGTCATGGCCCTACTACGATCTTCTCAAGCTAATGAGAAGATCAGATGGTCAACCTAGGGTCAACAGCTTCTCAAGCTCCGATCTTTGACCACCTTGTGTTGCCCGCGCCCTCCTCGTAACTCCGTCTCGAGTGGACCTTCCACCGCTCCAATTTTGTACATTACAATTTTGAAACTCGAGTTACATTCAAGTCTAACTAATTTACAACAAGAATACAAAATAGAGAAAGGCACGACGCGCAGGTCGCGAATCAAATGTACAACACGCACAACACAAATAACGACACGCAGGCCGTAATATGAATTACAACACAAATCCAATCAGATTGGGTCTTTTTGGGCCATGACTATCACAAATTATATATAATTCTAAATTATTTAATTTCCATAATTTTTTGTAATTTTAATACTAATTTTTACAATTTTTACGAGTAAAATTTCCTGGCGGTCCCGTTCAGCGGTTTTCGGGCGCAATCACAGAACGAATGCCCTTGCGGGGCCAGGGGCAGCGCCCCTACCCGCGATCTAACCATCGCGAGTGTCCCTAAGTGATCCTACAGCGCCTTAGTCCGCTGTCCCAAAAATTTTTGGGGCGAAACTTTGTCGTTTCGGAAAAATCTTCTCGGTAGTCGAAGCCTACAAGCGTATAAACACTTGTGCTTCGCTTCTACGAGAAAATTACTCATAAAAACCATAAAAACTTAAATTTACATAAAATCACAGAAGCTATATTTTTCATAAAAATAAAACTAAACTCGTACAAGTCTTCGCACGTGGCTCTGATACCACTGTTGGATTTTTCGGGCCACGAAAACTTCTTTTTCGCGTCGCAGAAACCCCGAAACCCCCGCCACCGGATGCGTGCGAAGATAAAACTTTCGAAAAACTTACGAGTACGAGTTTCTAAACCTCGATCTACAGTAGATCTACAAAGGAGAAGGAATATACCCTTGATGCGAAGCCCTTCGCAATCCCGCTTGTCCTCGGTTCGCCGGATCTCGAAAGTGTCAAAGTAGACACTTCTCTATGTGTATGCACACAAGCAAGAGATGGAGAAAAACCTCTAAGGATGTGCTAGAAACCTTAGAGATCAGTAAGGGAGGAGAGGGAGAGCAAGAAGAAAACTCTAAAGGAAGAAAAAGATGGAGTTACTCAAGAAAAATAAAACTCCCTCCTTGAATAAAAGTGGTCGGCCACTTTAATTAGGTGGAGTTGTAACCTCCATGGAAGGCCAAGAGTCACAACTCTTGGTAACTCCCATGAGGTGGCATCCCACTTAAGCAACCATGATGATGTGGAGCATCATCATTGGCCCACTCAATGCCAACTCACCAATGAGGTGGCAAATGGTCAAGTCAAACTTGACCTTTCATCTTTCTCTCAAGTCAAGTCAAACTTGACCATTTTTCTCTCTTGGTTGATCTAATCTAACCATTGGTTCAAGTCAATTTTAATTTAATAAATCTCTATTCATTGAATTAAATTAATTCAATGAGTCTAAGTCCAAATTAGACTCATCTAATACATGAACCAAATTGAGTCCAACTCAATTAGCTTACTTTGGATTACTCTTAATCCAATTTGATTCATCACATGAATCTAATTCTCTTGGTTCATCATATGAACCTAATCTCCATCTAATTGTCCTTAGTGTGTGACCCTATAGGTTCTTGTAACGTTGGCAATGCCCCCTAAACCCATTTAGGAGCACAAGTAATGAGCGGTATCTAGCAACACATCATTACTACCCAAGTTACAAGAATGTTGAGATCCAACATCACCTTGTGACTAATAATTGTGACTCCTCACAATATATGACAAGTGCCCTTCTATCCTAGACATCTAGATTGATCAATGTGAGGCATAGACCGTGTCATCCTCTGACCAATCTAAATCGTGAACTTCAAGTAGACTCACTAAATTAAATGAGCTCAATATCTCATATTGACTCATTTGGACATGGCCATGCACTTCGTGGTCTCACTCTATCAAGAATATTGATGTCGCTCCCGTCATATAGGAGGGATAGATCCCGTCTACATCACTCACATCCCTCTGCATAATTCGTTACATACCCAGTAATCGCCTTTATAGTCCACCCAGTTACGGGTGACGTTTGACGAAACCAAAGTACATAACTCCTTATGTAGGGATCCATGGTGACTTCAGGTCTAAGGACTAGTAGTCATACTAATAGCCACATGAGAAAGTATATGAAACTCATATAACAATCCATGATACTTTCTCATGGAGGGTCATTCAGTATACATTCTCCAATGCATACCCATGTGTCAACTTGATATCTCTATATCCATGACTTGTGAGATCAAGTCATCGAGTTGACCTACATGTTAGTCTTATTTCATTAACATTGTCCCTGAATGTTAATACTCGACTAGGAATAATTAAGAATAGTGTTCCCTATATCATCTCACTATCGGTTCAACTAACCGATTGATATAGGTGAGGACCGTCTACTCAAGGACGCTATTATACTTAGTTTATTTGGCACCAATACAAGTAAGTATAATAACCAAAACAAATGCCTTTATTTATATAAGAATATGATACAACAAGTCCATAATACAATCATCAAATGATTGGCTCTAGGGCTCTAACTAACACCCATGTGCTCTACTGAAGTTAAATTTGGATTGCAAACGATGCTTAACATTATTAATCCAAATTGTCCTTCAGAAGTTAAACTTGGATTAGAAACGATACTTAACATTTTTTACTCCAAGTTTAACCGATGTGATCTTCCAAAATTAAACCATACTACAGAAGTCAATCAAATATCTATTTCAAAGATCGGCTTCCAGGTTAAACATGGCGAGGCACTAGGCCTTCTTGGGTATCAGATCATCCACCACTTCCTAGACAAAGTCTTTCAAAAAAATCGAATATTTAACTTCTTACAGTAAACTAGGTTTAACTACAGAGACCTCAATAGAAACACAATATCGAAACATGAAATCAAAAAATAAAATCGATAACAAAATGATAACCTAGTTACATGAAACATGATGCGGAAAATGATGCGGAAACACAATATCGATCGAAACATGAAACCGATAACCTCTTGTGTTTTGTTTTTCAAGATCTATACAAAAGATGAACTAGTTATGATGTGGAAAATAATAACTAGTTATGCCTTTTGTAGCTTATAGACCTCTTGATCTTCTGCTGTATTCCTCTCATTCTCTTGGACGTTGTGTGGGCGACGATCTTCCAAGATGAAATCCACCCAAGCTTCTTCCTTTTCTTCCTAGATCCGGGCACCAACTAACCTCCAAGGGATGCTAGACAAGAGAGCTTCCTTCTCTTCTTCTTCTCCTTCAAGCAGCCGACCACCAAGAGATTACCACAATTGATGTCGCCGGCCTCTAAGGAAGAAAATAAAAGGAGAAGAGAGAAGGACAAGGGTCGACCACCAAGGATTGGAAGAGAGGAATAGAAGATGTGTTATTTCATGAGGCACCCCTCCATCTCTTTTAAAATCCTTGGTCTTGGAAAAAAAATGAAAGTTTTAAACATAATTAAAACTTCCTTATATTCCTTGCCAATGACTAAAAAGAAAAGTTTTAAAACAAAAAATTAAAACTTCCTTTAATGCTTGTCATGGCCGACCCGACACATGTGCTCCAAACAAGGAAAGTTTTAAACATAAAATTAAAACTTCTTTATTTGTTTCCGGTAAGAAATTTTTAATAAAAAATTTCTCTTTTAAATCCCTTGTTGGTTATAAAAGGAAAATTTTATAAATTAAAATCTCTTTTAAAAACATGTGGATGGTTACAAAAAAGGAATGTTTTATCATAAATTAAAATCTTTCTTTTAACTACAAATATGGATAGATATCAAACCTTTCTCGTAATCCTTTGTAGATAGCTATAAAAGGAAAGATTTTAAAATTTAAAAACTCTCTTTTAAAACCATGGCATCCACAAAAGGAAAGATTTTAAAATTTAAAATACCCTTTTAATTTTATGTGGTCGGCCACCTAGCTTGGCCTCCAAGCTTGGCCGGCCACAACTTGGCTCCATCCTTTGGCTTGGCCGGCCCTAGCTTGGGCTCCAAGCTTGGTTTGGCCGGCCACAACAAGATGGGTAAGAAGCTTGGCTTTAAGTGGATATAAGGCTTTATAAATAATAGGCTACAATAGGGACCAAGAGGAGAAATTGGTTTTGATCTCCCGATGAGCTTGAGCTTCACGTGTTTTCCCCTAACACCCAACTTAAGTTCATCAATAATAACTCATACCACTAAAGAGTTATTATTGCACTACCGCACCAATCCCATATTACAATATGGGCTCCTTCTTATCATGATTGCGTTAGTCTCCCTGTGTTTAAGATATCGAATGTCCACTAATTAAATGAATTACTGACAACTCACTTAATTAATATCTAGCTCCAAGAGTAGTACCACTCAACCTTATTGTCATGTCAGACTAAGTCCACCAGCAGGGTTTACATGATAATCCTTATGAGCTCCTCAAGGGAACATCATCAACCTAGATTACTAGGACACAGTTTTATTCTATAATCAACAACACACCATATAAATAATATCATTTTCCAACTTATCGGACCTATTGATTTAATGAACTAAATCTCACCCTTTGATAAATTAAAGAAATAAATATTAAGTATACGTGCTTGTTATTATACATGATTAAGAGTAGACACTTCCATAATAACAGAGGTTTTATTTTTTATGTAGCTAGTATAAAAAGAAACTATCTCAAATGGTCCTGCTCAATACACTCATAGTGTACTAGTGTAATTTTATAATCAAGATAAACTAATACCAAATTACACTACAACGACTCTAATGGTTTGTCCCAATCCATCTTGGTTGTGAGCTACTAATTATAATTTATAAGGAACTGATAACATGATCTTCTATGTGTCACCTCACACCATGTTATCTACAATATAAATTATATGGATAACTACACTTAATATAAATGTAGACATTTGACCAATGTGATTCTTATTTTAAAATAAATGTTTATACAAAAAGCTAGACTTTTAGTATACACTCTAACAAAGTTAAGTTAGGTTGAGTTAGATTTAATTAGATTGAAATTAAATTTAGTTGGATTTAGGTTAAGTTCAGTCGGGTTGAGTTTGATTTAAGTTTAATTAGATTTAAGTTAGATTTAGTCTATTTTAAATCTAAGTCTATCTCACCCTTTTCTAGATTATCAAACAGGGAGCCTTAAGAGTTTTATGAGATGGTTGATTTATCTTTAGATTAGTATATAAGGAATTGATTCACAATTGACTTAGACTAAGATTTAACAATTAGTTAATTAAATATCTATATCAATAATTGACTTCCAAGCTATGGTGATGCACTAGGTCTTCTTGGGTATGAGATCATCCACCACTTCTAGACAAAGCTTTTTAAAGAAATTAGTCTATCTAGTCAAATGTCAATCAAGCTTAAGTCCTTGTCTACTATAGTCTAAGCATATATAATGAAAAAGCAGTAAACCAGACATCAAACAATTTTATCTAATAAGGATGGTCTTTCTATTGGCTCTCCCTGATCATAGCCTCTATAGGGTCTATCAAGGTAATGAATCTGATCCTTGGGGATCCAATATTGACCAAGTCCCACTTGATTAATCAAGTTAGACTTGGGGACCCATGCTTGGACTATTTTTCTATTTGTTCGATTGACAAGAGATATATATGATTTGAATTTGTATATAGTCTTGTATCCAAGTGTAGATCGATTGTATACGACCCTTTGCTTCCCAAGAATCAAATCAAGATTCTTGGAACCCAAGGTGAACCGTTCCAATATTCCCTTAAGTTCCTTGACTTGATCTTTCATATTGGAATTTTCTTTCTCAAGTTATTGAACCTGAGTTGAAGTTCCATTTGACTAGGTTCGGTCAAGGAGCTTGGGCTAGACACTTCCTTAAGGGTTGTTACCTCCTTTTGGAGTGACTTGACTTGGATATTTGACTTAGCTAACTTATGCATTAAATAGTTAATTAAATTATACAATTTATCTACTTGAGAAGATCTTACAGCGATGTTTGGCCCCTTGGAAATGGATACGGATCCGTGGCTTGTTTCGAACTCATCTTTGAATTCACTTTCGATTTCGCTTTCATTTTCAGACTCGTCGAGTTGTTCTCGGGCCTGAAGTGTGAGGAAACTTGTCTGCTCGAGGTCCTCGTCAGAGTCTTCTGATGAAGATTCATCCCATTTTGCTTGAAGCACCTTCTTCTTCTGTTGCTTCTTTGTTTCCTTTGGTTTGAACAGTTTTCTTTGATGCACCCCTTCTTATTGCAACCATATCAAGCTACTTCAGATTTGATTTTTAGGCTTGGTTGCTTTCCTTTTGATTGGATCACCTTTTTTATTTCCTTTTTGGTGAATCCTTTCTTCTTCTTATATAGCCTTCAGGCTACATTCACCAGTTCAGCTGCAATCTCATCATCGTCTTCTGAGTTCGGTTCATCTTCAAATTTGGGCTCAGTATAGCGCTTGAGTTTTGATTCTTGTGTTCTGGTTGCACCTGCAACTAAAGCAATACCTTTCTCGACCAGAGGTGTATTAGTCTGTTCATGTAATTCAAACTTTGAGAATAATTCATCTAACCTAATTGAAGAAAGATCCATAGAGACCTTGTAAGTATCTACCATTGATGTCCACAGGGTGTTCCTAGGAAATGCATTTAATGCATACCTAATGTCGTCGTGATTTTCCACCTTTTGTCCAATTGAGTGGAGGCCGTTAAGAAGGTCTTGGATGCGTGCATGTAGTTGGCTCACCAATTCACCTTCCTATATTTTAATGTCATATAATTTATTCAAAATTAGATCTCTTTTACTTACCTTAGTATCGGAAGATCCCTTCATGTAGCTCAATTAGCTTCTCCCACAAGTCTTTGGCGCTTGAGAACGGGCCAACTCAGTTTAGCTCCTCCTTTGTTATTCCACATTGGAGAGTGATTGTCGCTTTGACATTGGCCTCGATCTTCTTCATTAGACTTGTGTCCCAGTTCTTGCATGATACTGGTTTCCAGCACCATCGAGTGGGAGTGAGAGGAGGATTTTGATGATCATCTACATCTCGACTTGCATCTGGAGGTAGTACTCCATTCAGCCATTCCAATAGCTAAAATCTTCGCCGGAGAAAAGAGGCGGGCGAGCTGTGTTGTAGCATTCTTGGTGGGCAATTATATAAGTACATCACCCACATAAAAAGAGAAAAAGAAGCAAATATCCCAAAATTTGGTCTTGGATTAGTAGTGCGGTAGAAAAATAAAACTAACAATTCATAAAAAAAAAATATTAATAAAATAAAATATTTTTTAAAAATATTACTGTTAATTTTAATTTTTCAAAAAGAACCCCCTCTCTTCGATTGGTAGTTTCACTAATTCAGAGCAACCTTACTCTGATACCAATTGTAGGATCATAGACGTGCTAGAGGGGGGTGGGGGTGGGGTGAATAGCACGCGTTGCTAATTCGTTTGTTTTGAGTAAAACAACAACAAAAAATAAACAATGCAAACACCAAGAATTTACTTGGTTCGGAGCTTGTGGCGACTCTTACTCCAAGGCCCGCACGTAAGAGTACTTTCGATGGGCAATCACTATAAGCTCGAGAAATCTTTACAAGATCAATTACAATTGCAATAGTAAAACTAAGTTACTGACAATTCAAAAGAAGTTGAAGATGAACATCAAATGTCGGCGTAGCAGTTGAGCGTTGTTGAAGCTTTCAGAGTAGCGCGTAGATTAGAAGATTGCTTATTGAATCATTGTTAGTGTGTATTCGAAGCTGCTGGTCGACCCTCCTTTTATAGATGAGGTAGACCTGATCCAGATCCATTGATCTCGGGATCAGTCTTTGACCCGACTATGATCGGTCAACCGATCCAGGTGTTGGATCGACCGAACCCTCTAAACCTCCTCAACTTCTCATCCACATGCATCTGTTGCCTGGATAAGTCTTCATTCAGTGACCGATCCCACTGTTCGGTTGACAGATCCCGCTGACCTCGCCGGTCTATCTGATCTGATCCATCCGGTTCGACTAGGTCACGACTAATCCTCAATTCGGTCGACCGATCCCTAGGTTCGGTCGACCGATCTCTCGATCAAACTTGGTCTGCTGTATTGGGGTTCGGTTGACCGATCAAGGCCGAACCTAACCCTACACAAAATGTTAGTCTCATGAAAATTAGAGTTAGAACATAGTAGATAATATGAAAATAAATATCTTTGACATCTTTCAGACTGCCCAATTTTAACTTCGGATTTCCTCCAGAAACCCTAGGTCGAACCGACGCCTACTGTTCCCTCACCGGGGAACGCATCCTCACATACTCCTCTCAGGAGAGATTACCTATTGCTAGATCAATCCTCCAGACCAATTGGACTTTCTACCTAGGGTTACCACCCCCTAAGACCTAGGATTACCATGCCCTAGGATTTTCCAAAACCTAGGGTTACCACCACCTAGGACCTAGGGTTACCACCCCTAGGGTTTTCCACCTGCCTAATCACAGCTAGGACTTTCCATCACCTAGGGTTACCGTCCCCTAGGACCTAGGGTTACCGTCCCCTAGGACATAGGGTTAGCATCCCCTAGGACCTAGGGTTACCTCCCCCAGGGTTTTCCACCTTCCTAAAATCCACTAGGACTTTACAACTTAGGACTTCCCTACAAGCTCAATCAATTTTGTTAGATCACAAGACAACTTAACTTTGGACTCTTTGACATAATTAAAACTTAGGTTCGATCGTCTGGTGCTCCCTGTACCAACAGATAATAGTCTATATCCTCTATAATATGGGCACATATCGAGTGAAGAGTGCCCTACTTAAAAATCTAGATTTTAGTGCTATATATGAATGCTATAGGAAATCTGACCTAAATTGCTCAGTGGAAAATCTAGCATTGACAAAGGGGATACTAGTCGCACTAGGCTAGGAAGGAATAACATTTCATCATTTCCTAAAGTAGTTGTATACATGCAAACATTCAAGGGAAAAGCATACAAATAAAGAAAATAACTATATAGATCTAGTTAGAGGGTACCTAGGAGGCATTGTTGGTGTTTGGAAGGAGAAAGAGGTGGAAATCATAGCCAGAAGGTGCCTTGAAGGGAGAAATTTAACGAACAGAGATAACCTCTATTCGCTGTAAAAATTAGGGTTGAACATGCCTTCAACTCGATGGAAGGCACCTTCCATGTGTTATGGAGGGTGCCTTTAATCGATTGAAGGCGCCTTCAATCGGTTGGGGCGGGATTTTTCCTGCCTTTCCGAGGGTGCCTCCGATTGTATCGGAGGCACCTTCGGTGGCTATTTTTTTGTTTTAATTTTATTTTATTTATGTTTAAAGTTAATTTATTAAGCTTTTAATTTTAAGTTTGAGTTTAAATTTTAAGTTAATTTAATTTAAATTTAATTAATTAAATTAAAATTAAAATCAAATTTAAATTAATTAAATTAAAATTTAATTAAAATTTAAATTAAAGTGTTGCACCAACTTTGAGTAAAAATTCAACAAGAAATAATTATCTGAAGAGGTAAATTTTACCAATTCAAAAAAGATATGAAAAACCAAAATCCAAAAAAAAAAAAATGGTTCCCCCAGCTTGATTGGTGGTTGCACCAATTTAGAGCAGAAACTTGGCTCTGCAACCACTTGTTGGATCATGATGCACGTGAGAGGGGTGCTGAATCATGTGGTTTTGAAAACTTTTTCTTTTCGATTTTAAACTTAAGTACACAGCGGAAAAATATGAAAACAAAAAGCAAGTAAAAGAACAAATTTGGTTTTACTTGGTTTGGAATCTTCAGCGACTCCTACTTCAAGACCCAGGTCTCCCAGACCAATTGATGGGTAATCCACTAATAATCTCTTTTGAAACTTCCAGAAGAGGGGATCGAGTACAAAAAGAATCAAAAGAGTATAACAAGCTACACTTTTTGTTTACAAAAATTAAGTATAGAACTTTAAGTTTTGTTACCAAACACTTTTATAGACAGTCATCTTAAGCTCAGTGTTTGGATGACTTCTCGATGGCAGTTGGATGTAGTAAAGTCATAGAAGGACAATTGCAGGAAGCTGGAGCAGTCGGAATGCCAATTGGACGCGTAGAAGCTTGTATATGAGTTGTTCTTGAATGCTTGGTCGAGCACCTCTTTTAAGGGGGATGGAAGGCGCCCTCCATAGCTCTAAAGGTGCCTTCAACCCAAACCCTATCCCTATCAAAAGTGGCTCCTTATCGTCGATGAGGTTTGAATTTTATCCATTGGAAGGTACCTTTCACAGCACCGAAGGCTCCTTCCATGAATAGTACTGAAGGTGCCTTCCAATGCTTGAAGGTGCCTTGGCTACTGTTCACCCAAGGCCTTTTTGCTTCTTTCTCCTTCTCGGTGGAGCAAACCTCTCACAAATCTCTCCTCCTCTTTAAAACCTAGATTAGGAGGAAGAGAATTTACTTGGAGTTTTGAGAGAATGACTTAAGAGTATTTTAGCAAAATTTAGTAACCTCCTTCATCCCTCAAAGTTCTTTTAAATAGAGTGGAAAGAGTTGATCATTTATCAACTCATTTCCTACACACCAGTCTACTGGAAAACTCATTAGTCGATTGGTACTACCGTTGGATATAACCAATAGCTACTTCGCAGAATCAGGGATTTTGCCAACGATCACTAATAACCACTTACCAGTCGACTGGTAAAGATACCAATCGATTGGTAGCTATTGGCTGAGCGAACAGAATACCTCTATTCGCTCCCAATCGACTGCTCAGTCAACTAAACTAGTCAACTGCTAATTTCATCAGTTGACTGATCTCGATTACACATTCAACTCTCATCCTCTCTAAAGTTGCCCTTTGAAACTCTCTTCCTTAGCCTTCGTCCCTCAGATGCACTCGAGCCCGTGACTCCTCTCTATACATCCTTCGCATTGTCTTGAAGTCCACTTCCTTTGGCTCCACTCCATTACTCCTCGTCTGTGAAGGCGCTGGAATTCCGTTCTATTTAAATTTCCCTGTACAAAAATTATACAAGTACAGAACTTTTCCTAGCAACCCGCATGTTCGATTAGACATGTGTTTGATCAATCAAGTAAGTTCTTGGCGGATCAAAGCACACCTTGATCGAAATACAAGATCACTGGCCTCTTGTGTTGGTATTCCAAAAAATGATACAAAGAAAACTAACTAATTACGCAGCGGAATTAAAGAACTAGTTGTACCTTTCTTCGTAGCTAAAGACCTCTAGATCTTCTGCCGTATTCCTCCCTCTTCATGGACATCGTGTGGGTGACAATCTACCAAGACAACACCACCCTCCTTCTCTTCTCGGTTTCCAAACCGCCGGCTACAAAAGGAGGCTCAAGGATGGGGCACATTCTCTTCTTTTTTTCTCTTCTTCCTCTTCGCCAAACCGCCGCCCACCAAAGAGTAGAAGAGGGGGACGCCGGCCTTAGCAAGGAGGGGGCCGCCGGCCCTAGCAAGGAGAAGGGCTGCCGGCTCTTAGCAAGGGAGAAGGGGAGGGGTACCAGCCCTAAGCAAAGAGGAGGGGAGGGGCGCCGACCCTAGGTGAGGAGGAAAAGGAGGGGCGTCGGCCACAAGGAGGAGAAGAGATAAAAATTAGGTTTTAGGAGCCACCGCCTACTCCTTTTATAGGTTTTCCATCGGTTACAAAGAAAGAAAAATAACAGAATTCTATTTAGAAAAAATCTCCCTTTCTATAAACAAGTTAAACCAAGCCAAGTTAGACTAAACTAAGTTAAACCAATTCATGTTAAACCAAGCCAAATTAAACCAAACCAAGTTAAATCAAACCAAGTTATGGATGGGTGGATGCGAGGCTTTATATAGAGGCTACAACAGGGACCTGGAGGAGGAATTGGTTTAGACCTCCTGATGGGTTTGGGCTTCCTGTGTTCAGCCTGAACACCCAACCCAAGTCCATCAATAATAACCCATACAACTAAAGGGTTATTATTTAACTACCGCACCAATCCCATATTACAATAGGAGCTCCTTCTTATCATGAGTGCGTTAATCTCCCTGTGTTTAAGATATCGTATGCCCGTTAATTAAATGAGTTACTGACAACTCAATTAATTAACATCTAATTCCAAGAGTTGTACCACTCAACTTTATTATCATGTCAGACTAAGTCCACCTGTAGGGTATACATGATAATCCTTATGAGCTCCTCAAGTGGACATCATCAGCCTAAATAATTAGGACACATTTTTCTTCTATAATCAACAACACACCATATAAATAATACCATCTCCCAACTTATTGGGCCTATTGATTTAACGAATAAATCTCACCCATTGATAAGTTAAAGAAATAAATACTAAGTATACGTGCTTGTTATTATATAGGGATTAAGAGGACGTACATCCATAATAATAGAGGTTCTGTTCTTTTACGTAATCAATATAAATTGAACTATCTCAAACGGTCCTGCTCAATACACATAAAGTGTACTAGTGTAATTTTATAGTCAAGACAGACTAATACCAAATTACACTACAACCATTCCAATGGTTTGTCCCAATCCATCTTGGTTGTGAGCTACTATTTATAATTTATAAGGAACCAATAACATGATCTTCTGTGTGGCACCACATATCATGTTATCTACAATATAAATTAAACGGACAACTACATTGACATATATATAAATATAAAATACAGACATTTGACCAAAGTGATTCTCATTTCAAAATATTTCAAAATAGATGTTCATACAAAAGCTAGGCTTATAGTATACATCCCAACAATCTCCCACTTATACTAAAAGACTATGCTGCTATAAATGCTGCCATACATCTGATTCTCATCCCCTCAACATGCCTATCAAAAGCTCTCGCCGGAAGGGCCTTAGTGAAAGGACCTGCCAAGTTATCTACTGATGTAATCTTGGTGAAAACAACCTCTCTTCATTTTACGATATCTCGTATCAGGTGGTAATTGCTCCTCAATGTGTTTACTTGCCTTATGAGTGTAACACCCACGAATTTTTTATGAGTACATGAGAAATTATTTCCACTAGAACTTAGAAATAAAAAAAATGATATAATAATATGGTAAGAGGAGAAGGTCAAGGATTGAAGCTTGAACCTCCCACAAACAATGGAGAAAGATTTATGGCATGATCACCACTAGGATAGAGAATAACATATGGATAGGAAGAGATAAAAATGTTAGTTAAAGGAGAGAAAAAGAAAATAAAGCAAGAAGCAAGAGAAAACTAAATTTGCTTACCTCTCCTTCCTCTTGGTTAAGAGAAGGAACAAGAAGAAGGCAAGTTGCCTTCCTCACTTCTCCCTCTTCTCATTCTCGTGAGAACCAAGGGAAGAGACATGGGAGAGTTAAGAATGGGAATAAATGAAGGCATAAATTCCCCTCATGGTGAATAAATAGAAAAATGAGAAAATAAATCTCTCATTTTCTCCTTCTTCCTCCTCCTTCCTCCTTTTCTCTTCTTCATCGAGACTAAGAGGTCTTCCCTCTCCTTGATCCGAACACTAAGTCAAGTTTCTTCTCCAAGAAAACTAATTTTTGAGAAGGAATCTTCAAGTTCTAGCCCTTCCAAGCAAAGGAAACCAAAGGAGACACAAGAAGAGGAAGCTCCTTCATTTCTTAGCTCCTAGGATATTCTTCTCCTTAAGAAAAACCACAAGCGAAAGGATGTAAGTTCCCCTCACCTGTGGTACAATAGTTATATGATTGTCATGTAAATATATTGCTAGAAAAACCTATGCTTGTTTCATGAGGGTTCGGCCAAAAAAAAAAAAGGTTTTAAGAACTTGAAAACCAACTAGGTATGTTCATGATGTTTCCTATGATATGTATCCGATGGTAGGGGGGTTAAACTAATATTTTCATGCTAGAATATTTGGTTAGAACATAAGTTTATGGGCTTAGACTTTCGGCTAAGAAAGAACAAAAGAACTAGAAGAACTCTAGACCTAAACCAAAGCATGCTCTCTTGTCCTTATGATATGTACCTTATGGTAGATGGTGTTGTTAATGTTTTTCCCACTTGTATGTTAATTTAAACTTGATTCCATCTTCATGAACTTTCGGCTATGATAGAGTTGAGGGCCTAGAAGGGCTTTTAAACCTAAAATTTAGCATGCTATGATTTTCATAAGACAAGATATGAAGCTAATATGACATGTCATGCTCTTAGGTTAAGTTGAACTATATTTTTTTATGCATATGATGATTCGGCCATGTAGAGACTTGAACCCTAGGAAAGTTTAAATCAAGCCTAAGATACTTAAGATCTTCTTGATGAAAAGATATGAAGTAAACTAATGTTCTTATGTTGTTTGAAACTTGAATTCTTGTTCTACAACTTTCGGCCACACTTGTTTCTTTGACCTAGGATGCTCAAATTCTAAACTAAGTGGTCCATGTTATTCTTTGAAATGAATGCTAGGAAAATTCTTATGGTCTTCATGCTATTATGCCACTAGAAACCTAATTCCCATGCTTAACAAGATTCGGCCACATTAGGTTAAAAAGCTTGAGAAGCTTGAAAATTAGACTAAAAGTACTTATGGTGCTTCTCATGATATGTATTGGGATATTTGTATGAAGTTCAACATTTTTATGTTACTTGTAACCTAGAAACATGTTTCTAGGGTTTCGGCCATGTTGGGGTTAAAGGATTAGAGAACTTAGAACCTAATCAAACATGCTCTAGTTGTTTCTTATGAAATATGATGTGTCAATTGTTAGGTTTTTTTTTCATGCTTGTATGATGTTTATAACCCAAAATAAAGGCTTAATGGGTTTCGGCCATGTTATGAAAAGGAACCTAGAAATCTTGGAACCTATACTTAACATGCTTAAGATGTTCCATATGTTCTAAGAAATGATAAATGTTTAGGGTTCACATGTTTTTTTTTTTGTTGCTTGATAACCCAAGCCATCTCTACATGTTTCGGCCACCCCTTGTTACTAGGGTTAGAAACTTAATTAGGTTCTCCCATGAACTTCACATGCAATGCTTTATGATATGTTAAGAGTATGACGTGCTGTGATGTTGATTTATGTATGTTAGGTCCAGTTTCATGATATGCTATATACTTAAGATCATGATATGCTGTGTGCTAAAGTTCATGATATGCTATGTGCTTACTTTCATGATATGCTGTGTGCTAAATTTCATGATATGCTATGTGCTAAATTTCATGATATGCTATGTGCTTACTTTCATGATATGCTGTGTGCTAAATTTCATGATATGCTATGGGCTTATTTTCATGATATGTTGTGTGCTCAATTTCATGATATGCTATGTGCTTAACTTCATGATATGCTGTGTGCTCAAATTCATGATATACTATGTGCCTAAACTCATGATATGCTATGTGCTCAAATTCATGATATGCTGCGTGCTTAAACTCATGATAGGTTGTATGCTTAATTATGCATGTGTTCATGATATGTTGTGTGCTCAAAATCATGATATGCTGTGTGCTCAAATATACATGCTTTAAGCTATGCCTAAAAGAGTTGCTTCCCTATAAGTGGGATCAAGAGCACTCTTCATGACAGGAATATGACATGAGTGTTATGGACTATGTAGATATGACATGCTATTTTACTTTTAAGGCTTGTATCAAGGGTGGGCTCCATAAGCGCCCTGGGGTCGATGGACTAAGAAACGGACCTCGTTAGGGATGAGCTCCTAAGTGCCCCTAGTTCGATGGACTAAGAAACGGGCCTAGTATATGTATGCCTTGTAGGGTTCAAGACTTGCTACCTTAGACCTACTAGGACGCGCGCAGTTATGTACGTGGTACAAGCCGGGATCCCCTCTTATGTTGAGATTATGTTTAAGTATCTATGCTATACGTTTTAAAAAGACATGATGCACATGTTTCATGATGTATGTTTAAGAGTTCACCCTGCATATACCTTAGGAATATGCCATGATAATTATGATGATCATGTTTATGATATGCCATGCTACCTTGTGTTTATGCCATGATATCTATGATGATGCTTATGACATGTATGATGATCATGTATGTTATGCCATGATACCTTATGCTATGATATATGCTTTATGATTGTCGACATGCTATACGGTTTTTGTGAGTAGGAAAGGAACTTACTGAGCCATGAGTGCTCACAGCTTACTTTCTTGTACCACAGAAAAGGGCAAAGGATGGATGAACTAGGAGAGTAGCAGGAGGGGCTAGCAGGATGTGTGTGGCAGTGACTGGCTAAAGAAGAAAAAGACCTGCTTTTATTTAATAGGAATTATGCCTAGTTTATATTACTACGTTATATCTCCATGACATTTTATCATGTTACTCTATATGTCTTGAAATAATGTTAAGTATGACATATGGACTCTATGTTTCAAAAATTTATAAGTAAGACTTCCGTTGTAATAAGTTATTAAGTTGTTAAGTATGGTAAGTAACCCCCGTCGCCTTAGCAGGAGGGGCGGGGCGTTACAATGAGCTCGTGGTTCCTTCAAGTTTGCTACTGCACCACTATTATCACAATAAATTATGATAACTTTGGAAAAATTAGGAATCACATCTAAGTCCATCAAAAAGTTTTTGAGTCATACAGCTTCTTTGGTTCCATCAGAGGCTGCCACATACTCAACTTCCATGGTAGAGTCTGAAATGCATTTCTGCTTAACACTCCTCCATGCTATTGCTCCACCTCCAAAAGTAAACACATACCTCAAGGTTGATTTACTGTTGTCCCTATCTGATTGGAAGTCCGAATCCATGTAACCCACAAGGAGAAAATCATCTTCTTGGTAAACCAGCATATAATCTCTAATCCTTTTCAGGTACTTTAATATATGCTTTACGACAGTCCAATGTCCCAGTCCAGGGTTACTTTGATATCTGCTAACCATGCCCACGACAAAACAGATATCCGGTCTCATACATAGCATCACATACATTAGGCTTCCTACGGCCAAAGCATAAGGAACTGCCTTCATCTCCTCTATCTCCTTTGATGTGTTAGGACACATCTCTTTAGATAAAGGTACTCCATGTCGAAAAGGTAGAAAACCTTTCTTGGAGTTTTGCATGCTAAAATGAGCTAGGATAGTATCGATGTATGAAGCTTGGGATAAGCACAACATCCTTTTCTTCCGATCCCTTATTACTTTGATCCCAAGAATATGGCCACATTCTCCCAAGTCCTTCATATCAAACTGCTTGGACATCCATACCCTTACGTCTGACAACACTTTGACATTATTGCCAATGAGCAAAATGCCATCTACGTATAGTACAAGAAATACCACCACGTTTCCGTCACTTTTCTTGTATACAAAAGACTCATCCAGACACTGAATTAATCCATAAGATTGGATCACTTCATCAAACCGGATGCTCCAAGATCTTGAAGCTTGCTTCAGTCCATAAATGGACCGATTGAGCTTACATACAAGATGCTCTTTACCCTTCTCAATGAATCCCTCTGGTTGCTTATATAGATGTTTTCTTCAAGACTTCCATTAAGGAAAGCTGTCTTGCCATCCATTTGCTAAACCTCATAATCTATATGAGCAGTAATAGATAAAAGGATCCGGATAGACTTAAGCATGACTACCGACGAAAAGGATTCCTCATAATCGATTCCCTCTTTATGAGTATACCCCTTCACAACAAGCCTTGCTTTAAAGGTTTCCACCTTCCCGTCTGTTCCTCTTTTCCTTTTGTAGACCCATTTACATCCAATGGCTTTTACACCATTTGGTGGTTCTATAAGCTCCCAGATCTGATTAGAATGCATAGATTCTATTTCTAAGTTCATTGCACTTTGCCAAGATGCTACATCTTTATCTTGGAGTGCTTCATCATATGTCCAGACATTAGCTTTATGTTCACCAGGGATCAAGTCCGAAGACTCTCGCAAAAACATGAATCTTTCAGGTTGTTTAACAACCCTCCCACTACGATGAGGCACTACCTATAATTGTACATCATTTGTGACAAGTGTTACAGTTTCTTATGGTATCTCATCTTGTACCATTGGTACTAAAGTAGAAGTGTCCTCTCTTATTTTCTCAAGAACAATTTTACTCATGGGCTTGTGGTTTATAACATAGTCCTCTTCTAAAAATCGGCCATTGGTGTTAACAATGACCTTCTGATATTTAGGACTATAAAACAAACCATCATTCATTCCTCTAGGATATCCCATGAATAAGCAAACTTCTGTACATGATTCCAACTTATCAGCATCTCCTTTCAGCACATGTGTTGGACTGCCCCAAATCTGAATGTGTTTTAAACTAGGCTTACACCCATTCCATAATTCTGTGGGAGTAGAGGGTACTGACTTAGAAGTTACCAAGTTCAGAATGTATGCCGTCGTTTCCAGAGCATATTCCCAAAATGAATTTGGTAATTCTGAATAACTCATCATTGATCTAACCATTTCCATAATAGTCCTATTCCTTCGTTCTGCCACACCATTCTGTTGGGGTGTACTAGGTGCAGATAATTGGGATTGAATCTCGACCTCTGATAAGTAACTCCTAAACTCTCCTAAGAGGTACTCTCCACCAAGATCAGACCGTAGTGTCTTGATACTTTTACCATGATGTTTCTCCACATCATCTTTGTACTCTTTGAACTTATCAAAGCACTCAAACTTACGGCACATCAAGTAAATATACCCATATCTCGAATAGTCGTCTATAAAAGAGACAAAATATTCAAAACCACCTCTTTCCTAGATAGTCATAGGCCCACACAAATAAGAATGAACCAATTTCAACACTTCTTTCGCTCTATACCCCTTTGCCTTAAAAGGCCTCTTGGTCATTTTTCCTTCCAAGCAAGACTCACAGGTCGAAAAGTTTTCCACTACCAATAAACCCAAAAGTCCATCTGCTATTAACCTTTGAATCATACTCAAGTTAATATGACCCAACCTTAGATGCCAAATATATGTTTAGTTCATTTCCGAAGGTTGCTTTCTCTTATTAGAATTAGAAGATGTGTTATTAATTTCCATTTGTTGCATCGTAGGAGTTATTGGATTAAAAGTATACAAATTGCCAACCAACACACCAGAACAGATAACCACCCTATTTTTCTTGACAATCACTTTGTCATCAAAAGAAACAGAATATCCATCCATAAATAATTTAGAAATTGAAATCAAGTTCTTTCTAAAACATGGAACATAAAGATAATTTTTCAAATTCAAAGTTTTATTCTTATCAAAAGATAAATAAATATCTCCCACTGCAATAGCCGCCACTCTCGTAGCATTGCCCATGTAGACGGTGATCTCCCCTTCATGTAGTTGTCTGATTTCCTGGAACCCCTACAATGAATTGCAGACATGATCAGTGGCTCGTACCGGTAGATAACACCACTAAACATGTTTCAACAACTAATGAATAAGATATACCTTTATTGTTCTCTTTTCTGCGAGGACAGTCTACCTTCCAATGTCCAGACTGCTTGCATGTGAAGCACTTGCCCTTCGACTTCTTCACACCTGCCTGCGACCTAGTCCCTTGAGATCGAATCACTTTCTTTGATGAAGTAACTTGTTTCTTCTTCTTCTTCTTTCTGCCTTTCGACTTAGAGGTAGAAATGTTTTCAGCAATGTGGACTTGAGAACTTTAACCAAATAGCCCTTCTGCCGCTTGGAGTTCTGTTATAAGTTCCACCAACGAATAAACCCTTTTTGTCACGCCCTAGGAAGTCCCTGCCCGAAGAAATTTCGGCAGCATCCCCCCTGTACGGATGACAATATGAGTCCTCATATACATATATCAATCCATCGGCCCACACGGCCGGAACAATACAATACAAACACTATAACAATCCACGAAGTTTATATAACAATCCACGCAGTTTAATATACAGCCTCCGGCTATCAACAAAATTTACTAAAAGAAAAGATGATATAAAAATCATCGCAGATATATGTAAATCATCCTACTTCACTACAAAGAAGAAAAACAAAACCCACGAAGTAATGAAAATATCCGCAGCGGAAAATAAGAGTAGCAAACCCAAAAGTCAACATAAAGTCCAAGTACAAAAATCCCACATCACCGTCATATGCATAGAAACAATAACAGAAATCAAAAACAAGAAATCCTCGCGACAAGGGAAGGGGGGGCTAGTGACTGGAATATCACCCGACGGCCACAACCTGAAAAATAGTAATATAACGGTGTGAGTCCAAAGAACCCAACAGGTAATCCAATAGATATGTACAACGACATATAACTACCAGCAATAACCTATAGTACAGTCTCCTAAACCATAGAACCTATAGTACAATCTCCTAACAGTATAACAGGTATGCATAGCTGAATAAACTGTAGTAACTAACAGTAAACATGTAATACAGTCTACAGCAAGAATAATAATAAATGCATAACTGAAATAAACTGTACTCACCTACGAGGCTTGACCATATGACTGTGAACATACACAGATAAAAATAGTCAGAGCAAATAAGCATGTATCCTGTATGCATGTCAATCATATGCGGTCACCAAAATGCATCATCCAATATGCAACAATCACAATAAATGCAATCTGTGCATATGATGCAATATGACATGGTCACCCCTGACGCCAGTCAGTCATCTCACATGTAATGGTGAGACCGAGTGGGTAGGGCTGTGACACCGTGCACTCTGCCGTCACTACCCCTGATGAGTGACCGAGTGGACAAAATGATGTCGGAGTACACCTATTCTCCTACCTCAAACATAGTGAGGGAGCGCAATGCTCTCATCTCCTGATACGTGATGACGGGGAGGGATCCCTGCCTGCTACCACGCTGCAGTCATACTACCCATGAGCGGACCAATGGAGCACTCCAGAGCAACTGCCAAACACACCCTCGGTGTTGTGCCACTACCCATGCAATGGTCACGTTGTGTGCAGGCCATGTAACCGGCCGACGAGCTCAACAATAATGGAGTCATCAATCGCCCAGCATGCAATCATGCGGGATGGTGCATAATGCTACAGTATGTCATACCTGAAAATAGCCTCCTCCATATATGTGTGTGCCAAAAAGGTAAACGCATATATATAACCATGATATAAGCAGCATAAATCCAAGAACATCACATATAACAATGATATAAGTATCATGAATCCAAGGACACATATCAAACATGTAAAGCAACTAATCCAGTATAGTGAAGCACTATAAATACATCTATCTCTATGAACACAGATACGCATGGCAAGAAATAAAAGTATACCAGACTAATGTATAGCAAATAACAGTAGAAGCATGTATCAGGTATCATCTAAGGTAAAATCAGGGAAGTGCTTAATCTACCAAATACTACTAGTTATATGTAAACTACACATATCATAAGACAATATCGAAACGATAGGTCAAATGGTACTCGCCTCAAATAGAAGGTAATATCAAGCAATCCAAAGTCGAGACGCCCGTCTCGAATTAGAATCCTGCATCAAACAATATATAAATATTTTATTTAGCTAAAATCAAATGAATAGCTAAATAAAATCCTTAAAACTAAATTAGCGCAAACCTTAATCACATCATGACTAACCTACCTAAATTAAATTCAACGGTTGACCAGGGTTAATTACCTTAACCCTAATCATTCCATTAGACTAATTCTAAACAATTAAATCTAATCACACTAATCATGTATCAACTGCTAATCAAATTTATTCCTAGTTCAATACATACCTAATTCATCAACAATATAAATCAATTACCCTACACCTTACCTCGATCAAGCTGCTGTAAAATAAGGTGATCTGCTGGACCAGACAAGAGCCGTCAATAAACATCCACTGTTGATTGTGGAAACCAAGGGAGCTACTGGTTGGAGGGTTGCTGAAACAGCAACACCCCACAGAATCGAGCAAAACCTCACCTCACTGCCATCAATCGGATCAAGCAGGAAGACTACTGATCAAGCACAAACCACAGCTCAAGAAACACCTCCTCTACAACCGAATCCCCATAGAACAGAACCACACTCTTCTTCTTCTCCAATCCCGTGACCTCAATCTGTAGTAAAGAAGAGAAGATGCAAGATCTTATCAAGAGGAAAAGAAATGGAGTAATCCGACTATTCCGTTAGACCAAACAAGAAGGATTAACCAGAACAAAGCCCTAAACTCCAAGATCGGCAACAACTAGAGAGGAAAAAGAAGGAGTCAGTCACTTACCTTCGAAGCCCTAACTTCTTCTCCAGACCGGCGATCGGTGGATCTGACTCGATCCCACAGCACTGGAATGGAACTAGGGCTCAACAGGAACTTTCGAACAGAACTGGAGAGAATCAGGATGAAGAAAACCAAAGGAGGGGAAAGGGAAGATTGACTGATTGGGAGACGATGCAAATCAAACCTCCCGCCGATGCCCTAGCCGCTGTGCTGTCGATGCTCGCACAGAAACCTCGGAAACCGATGGACTCCACTAGGTTTCCGTCAAGATCCGGCGACTTCCTCGTTGAGTGACACCGACAATCGCCGAAGGTGCTCCTGTCGTCTTTTATTCGTCCGCGAGAGAGATCGCGTCGAACGGAGTGAGATCGGGGGAGAGGAGATCGGGAATTCGCGTCGGGCAGAGAGGGGAAAGGTCGGGTCGGGATCGATGTTTTAAGGGAGAAGAAAATAAAGAAAAGAAAATATATATTAAAACATTTCTCACTTAAATGAGTATCCTAAACAGGCTTAATCTGCGACCATCGATCGATCCCCTCAAAATCTGTCGTACGAGCTCCAAAAAATTTCTAAAAATCCCGAAAAAATTTTATAAGGCTATTTCTCAAATAACGCTATTTATTTAAATTTTATGATATCTCACATTCTCCCCTACTAATAAAAATTTGGTCCCCAAATTTCACTATAACTAACAGTAAACACTAGAATATAACCAAACAGTATAAATGCTAAAAGGACTCTAACCCACATACCTCAAGTAAAAAGATGAGGGTTTCGAGCTCGGATCGTATCCTCCAGCTCCCAAGTAGCCTCCTAGTCAGAATGATGTAGTCATCCGACTTTAACCAGTCGGGCAGTCTTGTTCCGCAGCTGACGCTCTCTATGGTTCAAAATCTGTACCAGAATCTCCTCGTAAGTGACGTCAGGCTGAATAGGAACCGATATATTTGACAGAACATGTGCTGGGTCGGATACGTATCTCCTCAGCATAGATACATGGAATACATCGTGAATGCCAGCAAGAGATGGTGGTAGCGCCAGACGATAAGCTACTGCTCCAATCCTCTCTAAGATCTGGAATGAACCAATATATCATGGAGCTAACTTACCTTAAAGATCAAATCTCTTCATCCCTTTCGTGGGTGAAACTCTCATAAATACATGATCACCAATAGAGAACTCCTGGGGTCTCCGTCTCCGATCAGCATAACTCTTCTGACGGTCCTGAGCCTCTGACATCCTCCGTCTGATCGTACGAACCAACTCTGCCTCATGCTGAACTCTCTGAGGTCCTAGCAGTTGGGCCTCCCCAACCTCCTCCCAAAGGGTGGGTGTCCGACAAGGTCTACCATACAACGCCTCAAACGGTGCCATTTGGATAACCGAATGATAGCTATTGTTGTAGGCGAACTCCACCAATGGAAAGTGATCCTCCCAGTTGCCTTCGAAGTCCATAACACAAGACCTCAGCAAGTCCTCCAAATTCTGAATGGTCCGCTCTGACTGTCCATCTGTCTGCGGATGGAATGCCGTACTGAAACGGAGCTGCGTGGCCAAGACCTGCTGCAGACTCTGCCATAATCGGGACATAAACTGTGGGTCTCTATCTGATATAATGCTCAATGGAACACCATGCAATCTGATAATCTCTCGACAGTATAACTCTGCTAATCGATCCAGAGAATCAGTCTTCTGGATCGCTAGAAAGTGTGCGGATTTGGTTAATCGGTCAACGATTACCAAATCGCATCATGACCTCGTCGAGTCCTAGGCAATCCTACCACAAAATCCATAGTAATGTGCTTTCATTTCCACTCTGGAATAGGGATCCTCTGAAGTAAACCAGCAGGTCTTTGGTGCTCAGCCTTCACCTGCTGACATACAAGACATCTAACTACAAACTCTGCAATGTCTTTCTTCATACCGTTCCACCAATAGGAACGCCTCAAATCGCAATACATACGAGTTCCACCTGGATGGATAGCAAATCTAGAGCGATGAGTCTCCTGAAGTAACTCCTCCATGACCGGGTGAGACTGAGGCACACATAATCTACCTCGAAAATAAATAATACCTTGATTATCTCATGTAAACTCAGTCTGTTGTCCGGAAGCTATCTGGATGCCAATGAACTGTAAATGCTGATCTCCGGCATGGGCCTCTCGAATCCTTATCCTGATCAACGACTGAGCAACCATGGTAACCAGAATACCCTGCTCTGTCCGTCCCTGCTCCTCAAGGCCCAACTCGGAGAATCCCTGAATCAAATCCATGACTAAAACTCAGTGACAAGATAAAGTCCCTCTGGACTTCCTGCTAAGTGCATCAGCAACCACATTAGCTTTACCCGGATGGTAGCTAATAGTACAATCATAATCCTTCAGGAACTCCATCCATCTCCTCTGTTGGAGATTGAATTCCTTCTGTGTGAAAATATATTTGAGACTCTTATGATCAATAAGAATTTCAAAAGTAATACCATAAAGATGATGTCGCCAAATCTTCAAAGTAAAGATAATAGCGGCTAGCTCTAAATCATGTACTGTGTAATTCTTCTCATGCTCCTTCAACTGACGAGAAGCATAGGAGACTACCATGCCGTGCTGCATCAAAACAGCGCCAAGCCTTGTAGAGATGCGTCTGTGTAAAGTACGAATCCGTCCTCTCCAGAAGGTAATACTAAAACTGGTGTCGATACTAATCTCCGCTTCAGCTCCTGAGAGCTGGTCTCACAAGCCTCTGACCACGTGAACTTCACACCCTTTTTGGTCAGACGTGTCAATGGCATAGCAATATTGGAGAAACCCTCAACGAATCGTCTGTAATATCCAGCCAGTCCCAAGAAACTGCGGATATCCTGGACTGACTTCGGCTGATCCCAGCTATTGATAGCCTCGATCTTCTGAGGATCTACTGAAATATCTTGGTTTGACACCACGTGTCCCAAAAAACCAACTGAGGATAGCCAAAATGCACACTTACTGAACTTCGCATACAAATGATGTCATTGTAGAGTCTCCAAGACTATGCGAAGATGTTGCGCATGTTCCTTCTCGGAACGTGAATAGATCAATATGTCATCAATAAACACGATAACAAACTGATCTATACTCCAGAATGATATGGTTCATTAGATCCATAAATGCTGCAGGAGCATTGGTAAGCCCAAATGACATTACTAAAAACTCGTAATGTTCGTATCAAATATGAAATGCTGTCTTCTGAATATCAGAATCTTTGACTCTCAGCTGATGATATTCAGACCACAGATCAGTCTTAGAATATACTGATGTATCTATGAGATGATCAAATAAATCCTCAATCCGTGGCAATGGGTACTTATTTCTGACAATCACTGCATTCAACTGCCTATAATAGATGCACAACCTCAGAGTATCACCTTTTCCTTGACGAATAATATCGGAGAACCCCATGGAGATACACTAGGGTGAATAAATCCCCTATCCAATAACTCATGGAGTTAAACCTTTAGTTCGTCCAACTCTTTCGGTGTCATACGATAGGGAGCTTTCGATGTTGGCGCAGTTCTCGGAATCAACTCAGGGACTATCCGTGCATACCATATGCAGTTGCTGCAGGGGAAGCTGTCCTCTGCTGACGATGTGAAGATTGGGCTTTTGGCCCACCTTGCTGAGTCTCGGACTGTAACGACCCAAATTTCCTCATTTTGAGCCCCAAAAATAATTCAAAAATATTTATAAATGCTATAGAAAATTTTTAGAGATTTTTAGAAATTTTTAGAGTATTTTTATGCTATTTTTGGAGTTCGTTTGGTATTTTTACCAAGAGGAAGAAGTTTCAAAAAAATAATAATAATATATGTTGAAGCCGGGTTTTGAACCCAAGATCACAGACCCGAACCTGAGTCTTAACGAACTCAGCCAACCAACTCTGCCAGCGATCGTTTCTAATCAAATAAGGAAATAAATTGGTATTAAGCAGTATTTAGGAACGTTTGAATAAATTGGAGAAAAAGGTGCGTGGCTGAGGAATCGAAGCCGTGACCTTAGAGTTGGTCAAAACCCGGCTGACCAAGTGATCCAGCCGTAGGTTTTGTTTAGAAAAGGTAGGAAAATTTATTTAACAAGTTAACAAAATATGGAGATTATAAAGAGGGATAAGTTAAGGAGGTAAATTCCCGAGCCCTAATTTCTCCCGACCCGAAACCTTTTCCTCCTCCTTCTCGCGGTGCGACGCCATTCTTCTCTCGGGCGGAAACACGAAGGAGCTAGGGTTTCCTCCCTCCGGCGGCCGGCGAAGGCTTTTTCCGACCAGTCTTCACCCGTGCGTGATAACCTCGACGCGGGGAGCTCAGAAACACAAAGGAGCCGCGAGATTTAAAGTTTCTCCGAACCCTAGAAGTTCCTTTCTCCGGCAGTAAATCCAAGAAAACTCCAGGTAAGTCGCTACTCACCTGCAGTAGGATAGCTCCGAATTCTTTTTCCTTTTGTTTTCGAATTTTCTGTGAAGTTTGAGGGTTGAGTTTGCTGCCGTGAGGTTTAAGGAGGAACATGAATGGTAAAGTTCAAGTATGCAAGCATTTTACCTCCAAACTTTGTAGCTAGATTTTGGGTTTTGTTGTTCTAGACAAAGAGCATAGAGAACAATTAAGATTTTTAGGTTTCAGTACCAAATTTGCTGGATTCTTTTGGTTGCCGTGGATTTCATCAGGAAAATGAGAAGAGGATTAATTATTTGAGCACGTAGTTTAGTTTGTTAATGTGCTGAATATATCTGTACCTTCTTCTTGGGTTGCAATTAATGTTGCATAATTTAGTTTTAAGGTTGTGTTGGATTCTTGCTTTTGGGTTGCTGCTGTGGGTTGATTAAGAAGAGGAGAAGGGATTTGAATGGTTTTAGATCTGTTCTAGTTTAAAGCATGCAGTGTTAGCTTTAGATACTTGCTGTTTAGACTTCCTTTGTTAATGATTCGGTAAGCTTGAGCAGCCTTGCATTTAGCACTGCAGATTTTAGTTCTTTGCCACCTCATTGATTATGAACAACCTTATTTCTGGGTTTCGGATCTAGTTCTTTTGTGCCATTCAGTTTTGAACAGCCTATAAATATCATGAGCAGCAAGTTTTATTTCCTGTGCTATACGGTTTTGCTTGTATTAACATCATGAGCATTCAATTTAGGGAGTGTTTAAGTTAGCAGTTCTCTTTTGAAGCATGTTATTAAGGAGGTTAAGAAATGATTGAGTACAGTTTATATGTATTAAAATCTTTAGGTTTGGGAGATATCCTTGTAGTGCAGAATTTAGTGCAGGTGTAATACCATTGTATTGTACTAAGGAGTGTATATGGATAACATCTGTGCTTGGCTGATTCTGGAATTTTAAATGGACTACGAGTTATAATATCTTTATTGAGTGAATCCCAGATAAGCTGTGTATTAGTCATATTATGGAAAGGAAGTTTGAGAGACGATGAAAATCTGTACTAGCCAGAATATGTTTCTTTTGTTAAGTTTCTTTGCAGAATTTCTGTTAAGCAAGTGCAGATTTTGTTAAACTAGTATGCAGATTTCTGTTAAGCTATTATGCAGATTTTTATTAAGTTAGTATGCAGATTTCTGTTAAGCATTAGTGCAGATTTTTGATAAGTATTGTATGTGCAGATTTCTTTTGTATTCTATGCATGATTATGTGTTACATAGTTAGTTTCATTCATAGATGCATACGAAAGATACCCTAACAGTATTTTGGGTTTAAGAAAAGTATAAGAAAGATAAATAAAAATATAAGAAAGATAAAGAAAAGTATAAGAAAGATAAAGAAAAGAAAGAAAAGGCCGAGGCCTTAAGTAGATCCCAAAGTCAAGACTTTAGGGATTTTTGGCACCCAAAGTGCCTATTAAAATGTCAAGGCATTTAAAGGAGAAGTAAATAAGCTAATAAGTATTTTACTTTTAAGAAGAGGATAGTACCCGACTTCTGAGGTTGTCGTTAAACAAATCCAGGTGTCCAATTCTGAGGTCTTGGCCCTGGTAGACCGAGGTCTGCTCTTTTAGGATTGGTGGTTCGCTACCCCAACCTATTAGGGAACGCGCATAAGATGGTACTACGCCTGGGCCCAAGAAGAAGTTGATTATTATTTTGAAGTATTATAAGTATAAGTTTTTGAACAAGTAGAAGAAGTTTCACATAAGTATTAAATAATAAGTCTAAAAGCAAGTGAAATAAGATTCAGAAGATGTTTAGAATTCAGTAAGTTTAGCTTTCTTTATGCTAGCATGATTATATAGCTTTGCTTTACATGTTTAGTCTTTCAGTATGTTTCTTTTACTAGTAGATGAGCATGAGTAGTTTTCCTTTTGAGCATTCAGTTTTAGATTTCAGTATATCCTCATGCATATCGAGATTTTGTGAGTTAGATAGCTCTTACTAAGCAAATTTTGCTTATAGACTACACTTCCTCTTACTGCAGATACAGGAAAGGAAAAGATATAGAAAGGAAGGCGACAAGGAGGTGTTCGAAAGATGTGTGATGCCAGGACTATGGAAGCCTTGGGACTAGGAAAGAAGTTTTAATTTTAGTTTCCACATTTTAGTTATTGTAAACATTTGAGTTGTATTTTAAGTTCATGTCATTTGAGATTATTCTGTTTAGATTGCATGTAGGATGAGTTCAGTTTAGTAAGTAGATAATTGTGTGTTTGATACTTATTTAACTGTGTGGTTGATTGATATGTGTTCCAGCCGCTTGTGGCTGAGTATATATTGCATGTATTGTTGAATATGGTCACCGGTACAGGGGAGACTCTGTCAAAATTTTTCGGTAGGGTTTCCATGTGATTTTTAATCATACTGGTTAAGTAGAGTTAGTAGTTAAGTAACGGTCATCCTTAGAGTGTAGTAGTAGTAAGAAGGGTGGTCGTTACACGGATTGACCAAACTGTCCTCTTGGAACAGATATCCCGGAAGCTACATGCTGAGCCTTCAGCGAACAGTCTCAGCTCAAGTGCCCAGGCAGTTTGGAATAATAGCAAACTGATTGTCCCAGGGTGCATGCAGAGGTGATGTGATCTTGGGATCCACATCGAGTGCAGTGAGAGTCACCGGTGGACAGTTTCCGGTTCTTCTGAGAAGACCGAGAACGTCCTGATGAAGATAGTCCTGACTTCTGGGGTCAGCCAGATGACCCAGAAGTACCCTGACCCGTCTGAGTACGACTGCTCTGCTGCTATCCCGTAGTCTGTGGCTGCTGGATCTATTCAAAAGTCTGATTTGATGGATCAAAAGCGCTAGAGGGGGGGTGAATAGCGCTCATGGCTATTTCGTTCGTTTCGTATTCGGAAATCGTTTGAGATTAATGTAGCATAAATAAAGGAAAAACCAAACACAGAAAAGACCCAAGTGTTTTTACTTGGTTCGGAGCCTTGGGCGACTCCTAGTCCAAGGCCCTCGCTCGTTGAGCGATTACTTTGGGAAAATCACTATTAAATCACAATAGTACAGATATGAATTAAGTACAACAGAATTAAGTAATACCGACAACAAAGAAATGAAAGCTGAAGCTCCGGGTCATCGGGATGATGTTGCAGCAATTTAGGATCGTCTCGTTAGCAGCTTGTAGAGTTAGGATTGCTCGGGAGTTGTTGTTTTGAGCTTCTGCCTCGACCCCCCTTTTATACTATGCTGGAGGCACCTCTAAGCCTGTCCAAGGCACCTCCAGGCCGCCGAGTCGCACGGGTGGATCAGCACAAACTTGGTCGCACCTTATCAGGTTTAAGGCGCCTTCAAGCCTCCTCAAGGCGCCTTCAAGCCCTGTTCCAAGGCGCCTCCATCTCCATCCGAGGCGCCACCTACTCCTCTAGACAGCTGGCTTCGGCTTGCACCCGAGGCGCCTCCAAGCTCCATGGAGGCGCCTCGGACACTGTTCCTCCGAGGCTCAACTCTTGTTTTTGGCCTTGCAAAGCATGTTAGTCTGCAAACACATCCTGCAAAATCAAGTTAGCACAGATATTAATCAATATAATATTTTAATAGTCTTCGGACTGTCCGGGTCTGACTTCAAATTTTGGACCAGAGACTCTAGGTCGACCCGACGTCTACTGTTCCCTCTACGGGGAATGCGTCCTCACTTACTCCACTCAGGAGATTTACCTGTTGCCAGTGCGATCCTCCAGATCGACTGGACTTTTGCTCAGCGTTCGAAGCTTCCAGACTTTCTGCTGGACTTCCGCTTCCCGGTCCGTCCAGTCTTCCACCTGGTTCGCGACACCAGGACTTTGCACCTAGGGTTACCACCCCCTAGGACTTTTGCTTGAAACTCTTGACCAGCCAAGACTTTCCGCATAGGGTTACCACCCCCTAGGGTTTTCCACCTGCCTAACCGCAGCTAGATCTTTTGCCTAAGTACACATAGGACTTTTCCTGCAAGCTCATTCAAACTGTTAGATCACAAGACGTCTTAACTTTGAACTCTTTGCCATTATCAAAACTTGGGTTCGATCGTCTGATGCTTCCCGCACCAACAATCTCCCCCTTTTTGATTATGACAACTCAAATTCAAAGTTAAGTAAAACAAAATGTATAAATAAACATAAGCATGCTTTTTAAATAAGAAGTTTAAACACAAACGTAAGCATACTTAAGTAACAAGTTAAGTACAAGCTAAAGAGATTTTAAACTTTATAAAAGTTAAGGCTCCCCCTTAATAAGAGAACTCTTATCCTTAATTTGAATTTTTTGTCCTACTCTCCCCCTTTGCCATATATCAAAAAAAAATTTGTAGGAAAAACTTAGCTAAGTGAAAATAGTTTAAGTGCAAAATTTTGAAAACTTAAGTTTTTAACGAGAACACTTAGCTTTAAAGAAAGGATTTTTGGCTAATTTACAAAACTTTTCAAACACTTAGCTTTTTATAAATAATTTTTATTGTAAAATTCTTAGCTAAATGTCTAAAGAGATAATTTTCTTTCAACTAAGCTAGTAAAAAGTTTACTTTGAAAAATAACTTTAGCCAATTTTGAAACTTAGTTGAAATCTTTGGGAAAAATAAATTTTCAAACTCTGTTAGGTAGATTCGAAAAAGCTTTGTTGGTATATATTTTCTTAATTTTGAACAAGCTTTTTGAACAATAACTTGGAAAGTGAAAAGAAAAAAAATAAACTTCACTAAATTTTCAAACGACTTTGAAGAGTATATAAAAAATATTAAGAAAGTCTAAGACTATTTTTTTTTGAAAAATATTTAAATGAATAATGAATTCTAAAATACTTAACGGCCAAGGAGGAGCAATAAGGTTAAACCTTAATGTCCAAGCATGAGTTGAGTTAAATTTATTGCAAGTTAATTATGTTCTTTTAGTAAGGTATCAGTGTCCTAATGTGCGAGTTGAGTAACCCTAAAAAAATCAAATACTTAATTTCTTGGCCACATGTCTAACCATCTAGCTATTAGCTAATTGTCTAGAGGACAACAACTTTCACTTGGTTAGTCAAGTTAAGTCAATAGATCCAGTTAGATTTGACTAGGGCTGGATGACTTGACTTGATTACTGTATATTAGGTATTTAACGCCCAGACTCATATTGATGCACAGATATAAGCATTCTTGAGTCAAAGCTGTACCCTATGCATCTCACACCATTCTAAGTTTATCAAGCACAATCAAGGTAAGCCTAGGTGTTTGTGAGATGCTCTGGCTGAATTCTAGGGGAACATGATATCTAGGGTAGAGCCTAGGCTAAGTCAAAATTTGAAAATCTAGTAAAATTGAAATTTTGAAAACAAGATTATTCCTAGTATTTTTAAACCACAAGATGATTTTGAAAATAAGAATAACGGTAGGAAACTGATTTGAAAATCAAAATCTACTCTACCCAACACATTCCTATTTGCGCAGAGTTAAATAAAACTGGTAATCATAAATAAATAGAGTTTTCTAAAACTAGTACAACCAGAGTAGAAAATGGAAATGTCTCTCTAATATCAAGGTACATGAAAGATGATGTCAAAAAGCAGGGTCATCAGCTGGGGGGTCGTCAGCTGGAGGCGGTGCAAGGGGCTGCTGGGGTGTAGGCTGGCCCTGGCGACGTATCTCTCCCCGAAGAGACGCGAATCCCGTAACTATCTCGGATCGGAGAGATCAGAGGAAGCGATGGCTATCTCGAATAGCGCGTCGAGTCTCAATGGACTGAACCTTAAGATGTGTGAGTCTGTCCTCGACGGAGAGTGATGCCAAAGTCGAAGGACCGGCTGATGTAGAGGGCCCGGCAGAGGTGGAAGGTACAGGATCTGCGAAAAACTCCTCTGCTAAGAAGTCAGGCCACTCCTCTCCCTCGCCAGGTGTATCCTCGGCCTCTGGAGCAATAGGAGCAGCGACTGGCTGTGGTCGACCCTTCCAGGTCAGAATCCCCTCAGCAGTGACCTCTATACCGGCTAATCGAAGACTACACTGCCTTAACTCATCATATAGTGTAAGTTGGATGAGTGTCCCTATGGTCGTGTCTATCCTAGAGGTGGAGAAAATCTGGGTAAAGATATGACAGTAGGGCATGTGCACGACTCCTGATGTGACTGTACTAGATGCATGTATGATGTTATGGAACATATGCAGTGCAATATCTATATCTAATCGCTGACTCAGGGCGTACAAAAAGAATGAGTGAGAGGATCGCATCTTCGTGACGTCACGAGATGTGATCCGCAAAATGCATGCTGTCAGGACTCTGTACATAACGTAGTCCTAAACCCTAAGAAGAGTCGACCTGAACTCAGTCAGTCCAAATGGTCTCTCCTCTCTAAAAAAGTGTGTGTAAATGGTGTCTAAGGTGATATGAGAATAGGGATCACCGAATGGTAGATCCCTACCCGGGTAGCACAGGAAGGTGCATGTAGACTCCCTAAGCTCTAAACTCGTACGAATCAAGGAGGGGATAAACTGGATGTCAGTTCCACTAACTCTGTGGAATACGTACTATCATCAACCTTCTCGAGGTTGTTATAGAACTATGCACACAAGTCCTAGTTTACTGTATTGTTGCAGTAAACCAGTTTTCCTAATTGATAGTAATCTATCATCTGGATTGCGGGATGATAAAACTCGGTGAAAAATGTCCTACCTACATACCTAGGTTTAATAGACTCAAATATAAACCTAGCAAAGTCTATCCTTTGCTGCTCTGAGGGGAATCTAGGGTCCGTAGAAGGGGCCCTAGCTGGTGTAGGATCAACAATGCGACGTTTCCTATTTTTGACAATATACAAGGAAAAGCAAAAACTAGTAATAAAATCATGTAAGAGATGAGTGAGGATGGTTTAGAGTATACCTAGGAGGCATTGTTAGGAGTAGTGGAGGAAGAGTTGGGAAGGCGCCTTGGTTTGGGGAGAAATCACACGGGAAAATTGTGTGAAGCGTCGACAGAAAACAAACAGAAGGCTTTCTGTTCGTGGCAATATCGCGGGTTGAAGGCGCCTTAAATGGTATTTAAGGCGCCTTATAGGTCTATTGGAGGCGCCTCGGAGATGATTCGAGGCGGCTTAGGTTAAGTCAGCGGGATTTTTCCCGCCGCTGTTTAGGGCGCCTCCCTTGTGTGGGAAGCGCCTCTGACAGGCGCAACGTGTGTTTTTTTTGGGTTAAAAATTATTAATTGATTTATGCTTTTAAACTATGAAGAAATTATTTAAGTTAATAAAATTTTTGAAAAAGATTAAAGTTATTAATTTCTGACAGAATATCAATTTAATTGAATTTTGAAAATATTAAGTTTAAATTAATTTTTGAAAATATTTAAGTTAAAAATTGTTTAAGTTAACTAATTGAAATTGAAAATATTATTTTTGAAAGTGTTTAATTTGATTTCAATTTGAAAGTTAATTAATTTTGAAAATGTTTAAGTTAATTAATTTTGAAAGAATATTAATTACATTTTGAAAAGGTATTACGTTTAATTTTTTTTTAAAAAATAATTAAGTTAATATAATTTGAAAAATAATTAAGTTAATTTAATTTGAAAAAAATAATTAAGTTAATTTAATTTGAAAATGGTAAGTTAATTTGAATTAATTTAATTTTAATTACGAATTTTAATTTCAAATTTCGAATTTTAATTCGAATTTCAAATTTGAATTTGAATTTTGAATTTTGATTTATATTTTGAATTTCTTTTAATTTATATTCCATAGTCATCTCACCCGATCTAAATTTTTAATCAGGTAATCCTATAATTTTTGTGAGATGGATTAGGTTCAATTTTAGGATTTTGTTTAACTTTGTGTTAGATTCAGATTTAGCTTTGGGTTCAACAAATAGACATTCTTTGGATAAACTTCTGGGCTATAGTAAGTCACAAGGACATCATTAAAGTAACCATGCCTTTGAGGTTTTCCAAATAGTCCTACCCATTGAACTTAGTACAAAACTTTGGTCTAACTGGTTAGGATCCATAAAGGGTAGGTTCGATCAGTTCCACTTAGCCAAATGCATCAGGTCGAAACCATATCTTCCTAGACATGCGATGACTAAGATTTCCCAACGTACTATCATCCAATACTTCACTAGTACCGTGAGTCAAATTAAACCTAACCCTTTTTATTCTAACCTTAATTACCCTACAGGGTAGTCTACTCTTGGTTACCCTTATCGAGTGGTTTAAGTTTGGAGGTGCTAGCTATTCTGGAGCCTTCCCTTGAATTTTTAAGGTTTTGTAAGAATTTAATTTCTAAATTTTATTTGAATTTTGAATTAATCTGAATTTTTTAATTTGAGTTTAATTTTAATTTGATTTTTGATTTAATTTGAATTTTAAATTTGATTAATTTGTACTTTTTATTACTATTATTTTTCTACTAGCTCCCCCTGGATCATAGCCTCGATATGGTCTATCGAGGTAATGTATTTGGTCCTTGGGGATCTAATATTGACCAAGTCCAGCTTGATTGATCAGGTTGGACTTGGGTACCCATGCTTGGACCGATTTATTATTAGGTCTATTTACTAAGGCTAGATAAGATCTATATTTCCTTTTGGTTTTATATCCTAGCCCAGTTCTATTGTAAACGGCTCTTTGTGTCCCAAGAATTAGGTCAAGCTTCTTGGAGCCCAAAGAGAACCGTTCTAATGTATTTTTCAAATCCTTGACCTGAGTTTTCAGACTGGAATTTTCTTCCTCAAGTTTTTGAACTTGAGTTGAATTTCTAGTCTGAACTGGGTCAGGTAAGGTTTTGGAGTTAGTCACTTCTTTAAGGACTGCTACTTCCTTTAGAAGTGACTTGTCCTTAAGGTATGATTTTGCTAATTTACGTAATAAGTAAATAACTAAATTGTTTAACCGAGGAATACTTACAGTGGTGTCAGGCCCTTCGAAAATTAATAATGATCCGTGGCTTCGCTTGGACTCGGCTTCCGACTCGCTCTCGCTTTCGGACAAATTGATTTGGTCCCGGGCCATCAGTGCAAGTAGACTCGTCTGATCGAGTTCGTCGTCGGTATCTTCTTCTGAGGATTCGTCCCATGTTGCCTTCAGCACCTTCTTTTTCCTCTGCTTCTTTGCATCCTTCTGATTTGGGCAGTTGGCCTTGATGTGCCCTTTCTGGTTGCACCCGTAGCAAGTTACCTCGAACTTGACTTTTGAGCTTGATTGACTCTCCTTGGATTGGACTGCTTTCTTTAGGTCCCTCTTATTGAAGCCCTTCTTCTTCTTGTAGAGCTTCTTCACAAGATTCATGAGTTCAGAGGTCAATTCGTCGTCTTCATTGTCTGAGTTAGGTTCGTCTTCCGACTCCGGTTCAGTTCTTCGTCGTGATCTTGGTTCGTGTGTTCGACTGGTACCTGCAACCAAAGCAATACCCTTCTCGGTTGGTTGTGTATTAGTCTGTTCATGCAGTTCGAATTCTGAAAACAATTCATCTAGTCTAATGAAAGATAAGTCCTTGGAGACTTTGTAGGCATCTATCATTGATGCCCACAATGTACTCCTTGGAAAAGCATTTAGAGCGTACCTTATAATATCTCGATTCTCAACTCTTTGCCCGATCTCATGGAGAGAGTTGAGAATATCTTATATGCGTGCGTGGAGTTGACTTGCTATCTCTCCGTCCTGCATCTTTAGATTATACAATTTAGTAAATAACAAATCCCTCTTACTAACCTTGGTATCGGGGGTGCCCTCGTGGAGTTTGATCAGCTTCTCCCATAGCTCTTTTGCGCTAGAGAACGGTCCAACTTTGTTTAGCTCTTCCTTGGTTAGTCCGCACTGGAGGGTGCAGGTAGCTCTGGCATCAGCTTTCACTTTCTTGATTAGTGATGGTTCCCATTTTTCGCAAAGTGTAGGCTTGCCATCTTCGTCGGTTCGAAGTTGCAGTCCAGTCTTGACGATCATCCCTATCTTTAACTGGATTTTGAGGAATGTTTTCATTCGTCCCTTCCAATACTCGAAGTCTTCTCCGGTGAAGAGCGGGGGACGAATAGCGCTGAAACCCTCTTGTTGGGCCATTGATAGTATGTAAAAAAAAAAAGAAACGTCCCAAGACTAGGTCTTGGATTAGCAGTGCGGGAAATAAATTTAAGATTACGAGCTCGAGTGGTGTTACACCAACTTCGAGCTAAAACTGATTCAAAAAAAAAAATTAGAATGTAGCTATTAAGCTAGATTCTAATTGACTCCGTAAAATCGAAAACACCATGAAAAAAATTTGCGTGATTGGTAGTTGCACCAAATCAACGCGACCCCGCTCTGATACCAATTGTTGGATCGAAAGCGCTAGAGGGGGGGTGAATAGCGCTCATGGATATTTCATTCATTTCGTATTCAGAAATCGTTCGAGAGTAATGCAGCGGAAATAAAGGAAAAACCAAACACAGAAAAGGCCCTAGTGTTTTTACTTGGTTCGGAGCCTTAGGCGACTCCTACTCCAAGGCCCTCGCTCGTTGAGTGATTACTTTGGGCAATTCACTATTAAATCGCAATAGTACAGATATGAATTATGTACAACAGAATTAAGTAATACCGAGAACAAAGAAATGAAAGATGGAGCTACGGGTCGTCTGGATGATATTGCAGCAATTCGGGATCATCTCGTTAGCAGCTTGTAGCGTTAGGATTGCTCGGGAGTTGTTGTTTTGACCTGCTCCTTGACCCCCCTTTTATACTATGCTGGAGGCACATCCAAGCCTGTCCAAGGCGCCACCAGGCCGCCGAGTCGCATGGGTGGATCAGCGCAAACCTGGTCGCACCTTATCAGGTTTAAGGTGCCTTCAAGCCTCCTCAAGGCGCCTTCAAGCCCTGGTCCAAGGTGCCTCTAGCTCCTCTGCACAGCTGGGTTCGGCTTACACTCGAGGCGCCTCCAAGCTCCATGGAGGCGCCTCGGACACTGTTCCTCCGAGACTCAACTCTTGTTTTTGGCTCTGCAAAACATGTTAGTCTGCAAACACATCCTGCTAAACCAAGTTTGCACAGATATTAATCAATATAAAATTTTGACAGTCTTCAGACTGTCCGGGTCTGACTTCGGATATCCGACCAGAAACCCTAGGTCAACCCGACGCCTACTGTTCCCTCTACGGGGAACGTGTCCTCACCTACTCCACTCAGGAGATTTACCTGTTGCCAGTGCGATCCTCCAGATCGACTAGACTTTTGCTTAGCGTTCGAAGCTTCCGGACTTTCTACTGGACTTTCGCTTCCCGGCCCGTCCAGTCTTCCACCTGGTTCGCGACACCACGACTTTCCACCTTGGGTTACCACCCCCTAGGACTTTTGCCTGAAGCTCTCGACCCGCCAAGACTTTCCGCATAGGGTTACCACCCCCTATGACCTAGGGTTACCACCCCTAGGCTTTTCCACCGTCCTAACCGTAGCTAAGACTTTTGCCTAAGTACACTTAGGCCTTTTCCTGCAAGCTCATTCAAACTGTTAGATCACAAGACGTCTTAACTTTGAACCCTTTGCCATTATCAGAACTTGGGTTCGATCGTCTGATGCTTCCCGCACCAACACGATCAGTCTACTTCCTCTTCTTATCTGCATTCACTCTCTGATGAGAAGACTCAATCATAAGAGCTCTATCCAGTGCCTCTGTGTATGATGAACTACCAAAATCGGCAATCTTCACCAGAAGATGTCCATCCAGTCCCTGGATAAACTGAAGCATACGAGATCTATCCTCGGCAACTAACTCAGGACTGAATCTGGCCAACCGATTAAATTCGGCATTATACTCCATCACTGAGTGGTTATTCTGTCGAAGACTCAGAAAATCCTGCCGACGTGTCATCTGATACGCATGGGGAAAATACTGACTCTCAAATGCCTCCCTAAATCTCACCCATGTAATATGCTGCTCACCAATAATCGAGCGCTGAGTGTCCCACCAGATCTTTGCCTTGTCTCGTAAGTGGAAAGCATCCAGCTCAGCCTTCTCCCACTTGGAGCAGGCCATATATAAGAATGTATGCTCCATAGTCTCTATCCAGGACTGAGCTATGCTCGGATCAGTCTCCCCACGGAACAGTGTGAATCGGCTCTTCACCGACTCTGCTAAGGCTGGGATCCGTGCTCGTGCCGTAACTATATCAATAGGGATTGCTGCGGAACTAGGTAGAGCCACTAGAGCTGATCCTAAGGGTGGTACTGAGGGATAGGTCGGAAGAGGTACCAATGGTGGTGTCGTATAAATTGGGGTGGGTACTGCTAGTGGAACTACTGAGTAGGCATAAGTAGGGGCGACTGAAGGTGCGATGGCTAGTACCGGATAAGGAGCAACCGGTACTGCTGGTGCGGGTGCCGAGTATGTAGTAATCGACACCGGTATCTGTGGTGCCAAGTACGCAGTAGCAAGCACGGCTAGAGGGGCTGCTGGGTATACTACGGGTACTGCTGATGGGGGAGGTGCTGGATATGCCGATGGTGGTACTACTGGTGGTACTGTCGAGGTAGGTACCTCTGAAGTCGGAACTGTCGGGGTCTGATAAGCAGACGTGCCCACAATGTCCTGAGGAGTCTACCCCTGACGGATAGGGCAGACCACTCTGAAGACTGTCTCAGGAGAATCTATTGGGCTCTTACGAGGTTGACCACGTCTCGGTACAGGAACACGTATATGCGTCATATCTGTAAACAAAATGTTACCCAGATATCACTACAGGTATGAGAACTAGAAAATTACCTAAATTACCTATTTGCCGTCGGGAGATGTCCTGTCGCTGCTTAGCCCCCAAATAGAACCTTGTCAAATATACCTCGGAATTCCGAATCAAAAAATTGACGGAAATCCGTATAAGCCGAAAATATCCAGATAACCTCGCAAAACTTGAGAACACAAAAAATATCCAAAATCATAACCTCGGAAATCCATAACACATCAAACAGGCTTCGTAAACCTGCTCTGATACCAAATAAATTGTCACGCCCCAGGTAGTCCCTACCCGAAGAAATTTCGGCATCTCCTCTGTATGGGTGACAATATGAGTCCTCATATACATATATCAATCCATCGGCCCACACGGCTAGAATAATATAATACAAACACTATAACAATCCACGCAGTTTATATAACAATGCACGTAGTTTAATATACAGCCTCCGGCTGTCAACAAAATTTACTAAAAGAAAAGATGATATAAAAATCATCACAGATATATGTAAATCATCCTACTCCACTACAACGAAGAAAAACAAAACCCACGAAGTAATAAAAATATCCGCAGTGGAAAACAAGAGTAGCAAACCCAAAAGTCACCATAAAGTCCAAGTACAAAAATCCCACATCACCAGCATATGCATAGAAACAATAACAGAAATCAACAACAAGAAATCCTCGCGACAAGGGGGGTGGGGGGGGGAGGGGGCTAGCGGCTAGAATATCTCCCGACGACCTCAACATAAAAAATAGTAATATAACGGTGTGAGTCCAAAGAACCCAACAGGTAATCCAAAACATATGTACAACGACATATAACTACCAGCAATAACTTATAGTAGAGTCTCCTAAACCATAGAACCTATAGTACAGTCTTCTAATAGTATAACAGGTATGCATAGTTGAATAAACTATAGTAACTAACAGTAAGCATGTAATACAGTCTACAGCAAGAATAATAAGAAATGCATAACTAAAAGAAACTGTACTCACCTGTGAGGCTTGACCATATGACTGTGAACATACACAGATAAAAATAGTTAGAGCAAATAAGCATGTATCCTGTATGCATGTCAATCATGTGCGGTCACCAAAATGCATCATCCAATATGCAACAATCACAATAAATGCAATCTGTGCATATGATGCAATATGACATGGTCACCCCTGACGCCAGTCAGCCATCTCACACGCAATGGTGAGACCGAGTGGGTAGGGCTGTGACATCGTTCACTCTGCCATCACTACCCCTGATGAGTGATCAAGTGGACGGGATGCTGTCGGAGTACACTTATCCTCCTACCTCAAACATAGTGAGGGAGCGCAATTCTCTCATCTCCCGGTACGTGATGACGGGGAGGGATCCCTGCCTGCTACCACGCTGCAGTCACACTAGCCATGAGCGGACCAGCGGAGCACTACAGAGCAACTGCCATACACACCCTGGGTGCTGTACCACTACCCATGCAGTGGTCACGTTGTGTGCAGACCATGTAACAGGCCGACGAGCTCAACAATAATGGAGTCGTCAATCGCCCAGCATGCAATCATGAGGGATGGTGCATGATACTATAGTATGTCATACCTGAACATAGCCTCCTCCATATATGTGTGTGCCAAAAAGGTAAACACATATATATAACCATGATATAAACAACATAAATCCAAGAACATCACATATAATAATGATATAAGTATCATGAATCCAAGGACACGTATCAAACATGTAAAGCAACTAATCTAGTATAGTGAAGCACTATAAATACATCTATCTCTGTGAACACAGATACGCATGGCAAGAAATAAAAGTATACCAGACTAATGTATAACAAATAACAGTAGAAGCATTTATCAGTTATCATCTAAGCTAAAACTAGGGAAGTGCTTAATCTACCAAATACTACTAGTTATATGTAAACAACACATATCATAAGACAATATCGAAAAGATAAGTCAAAGGGTATCTGCCTCAAATAGAAGGTACTATCAGGCAATCCAAAGTCGAGACGCCCGTCTCGAATCAGAATCCTGCGTCAAACAATATATAAATATTTTATTTAGCTAAATCAAATGAATATCTAAATAAAATCCCTAAAACTAAATTAAGGCAACCCCTAATCACATCATGATTAACCTACCTAAATTAAATCCAACGGTTGACTAGGGTTAATTACCTTAACCCTAATCATTTCATTAGACTAATTCTAAATAATTAAATCTAATCACACTAATCATGTATCAACTGCTAATCAAATTTATTCCTAGTTCAATACATACCTAATTCATCAACAATATAAATCAATTACCCTACACCTTACCTCGATCAGGCTGCTGTAAAACAAGGTGATCTGCTGGACCAGACAAGAGCCCTCAATGCACAACCACTGTTGATTGTGGAAACCAGGGGAGCTACTGGTTGGAGGGTTGCCGGAACAGGAACACCCCACAGAACCGAGCAAAACCTCACCTCACTGCTATCAATCAGCTCAAGCAGGAAGACTACTGATCAAGCACAAACCACAGCTCAAGAAACACCTTCTCTTCAACCGAATCCCCACAGAACATAACCTCACTCTTCTTCTTCTCCAATCCCATGACCTCAATCTGTAGTAAAGAAGAGAAGATACAAGATCTGAGAAATGGAGTAATCTGACTATTCCCTTAGAAAAAACAAGAAGGATTAACCAGAATAAAGCCCTAAACTCCAAGATCGGCAATAACCAGAGAGGAAAAAGAAGGAGTCAGTCGCTTACCTTCGAAGCCCTAACTGCTTCTCCACATCGGCGATCGGTGGATCTGGCTCGATCCCACAGCTCTGGAATGGAACTAGGGCTCAACAGGAACCATCGAATAGAACCAGAGAGAATCGGGATGAAGAAAACCAAAGGAGGGGAAAGGGAAGATCGACTGATTGGGAGACGATGCAAATCAAACCTCCTGCCGATGCCCTGGTCGCCGTGCTGTTGACGCTCGCACAGAAACCTCCGAAACCGATGGACTCCACTGGGATTTCGTCGAGCTCCAGCGACTTCGTCCTCGAGCGACACCGACGATCACCGAAGGTGCTCCTGTCGTCTTCTATTCGTCTGCGAGAGAGAGCACGTCGAACGGAGGGAGATCGGGGGAGATGAGATCGGGAATTTGAGTCAGGCAGAGAGGGGAAAGGTCGGGTCAGGATAGATGTTTTAAGGGAGAAGAAAATAAATAAAAGAAAATATATATTAAAACATTTCCTCACTTAAATGGGTATTCCAAACAGGCTTAATCCGCACCCACCGATCGATTCCCTCAAAATCTATCGTACGAGCTCCGAAAATTTCCCAAAAAATTTATAAAAATCTCGGAAAAAATTTATAAGGCTATTTCTCAAATAACCCTATTTATTTAAATTTTCTGATATCTCACACTTTTGTTCATGTTGTAATTCAGGTGGAGCTACTGAAAACTCTTGTATAGCATTTGGAGAATGATATCGATCTGGGTTTCCCCATCGATTTCAGCTCCAAGGACTTTCATCTCATTCAAATGAGACATCATCTTGAGGATATAATCCCTTACGGGTGTCCCCTTAGTCATGGTGGTCGTCATTAAGTTTCTCATGGCCTCCTGCCTGGCAGTCCGATTCTGGTGTCCGAAGAGTTCCTTGAGATTGGGCATCATGTCATATGCAGTGGGTAGGGCCTGATGTTGATGTTGCAGCACATTTGACAAAGAAGCTAAAATGAAACACCGCGTCATTGTTGGTTGCTACTCGGAAAACCTAGAGGTTCCACTGTACAAAAATTTTGTACAAAGGTCTGAACCCTTTCCTAGCTACCATGTGTTCTTTTAAATTAAATTTTGGATCGCCTACGGAACTTAACACGTTTGATCCAAAACTTAATCTATTTGTTCTTTTAGGTTTTGACTTGGATCTCCTGCGGATCTTAACACGTTCGACCCAAGTTACCTTAAGTTATTAATTCCATTAAATATTAATTTCCATAATTGGTTCCCAGTACTGACGTGACGAGGCACATGGCCTTCTTGGATATGGGAGCAACCACCACCGACTAGACAAAACCTTTTATGGAAAGCTAATATTTAATTTCCTAAAATAACTTTAGGTTAACCGAAAAGAACAATCAAATCACAAGAAAAATAAAAACAAAAGAACACTATATCGAAAACAAATTCGAAACTCTAGAAGCGTATGCCTCTTTTATTTAGTATTATTTCCAAAAATAACTAGTATGATGCGGAAAGAAAAAATACTAGTTATATCTTTTAGAAAAACCTCTTGATCTTCTACCGTATTCCTCTTCTAACCTCGGACGTTGTGTGGGCAACGATCTTCCGAGATGAGAAACCACCAAAGCACCTTCTCCTTTCTTCAAATTTCGGCCAAGAACAAAGCTTCCAAAAGATGAAGATCTTTTCCACCAACCAAGCTCCAAGGGATGTAGGCTTTCTCTCCTTCTTCCTCAAGCTAGATCCGGCCACCAATTAAAACTCCATAAGCATGAAGAGGTTCGGCCACAAAGAGAAGAAGAAGAGAAGAAGGAAGGGTCAGCCACACCACCAAGGAAAAGAGGAAGAAAAATAGAATAGAGTTGTTCACCTTGAAGCCTCCTCTACCCTCTCTTTTATAATCCTTGGTCTTGGCAAATATGGAAAATTTAATAAAAATTTCCTTAATTCTTTTTCCATTGAAAAGAAAAATTATTTAATTAAAAATAATTTTATTTTTCAAATACAATGGCCGGCCACCTCAAGCCCCAAATAAAGGAAAGTTTTAATTAAAACAAGAATTAAAACTTTCTAATTTGTTTCCGGAAATTTATAAAAATTTCTCCAATAATTTAATCCCTCATGATTGGTTTATAAAAAGAAAATTTAATAAATTAAAATATTTCTTTTAAACATGTGGATAAAAAGAAAGTTATCTCTAAAAATTAAAATCTCTTTTAATCTACAAATAAGGAAAGATATCAAGTCTTTTCTTAATCTTTTGTTAAAACTAATAAAAGAGAATTATTAATTTTTAAACTTTCTTTTAAATCATGAACATGGTTAAAAAGGAAAGTTTTCTTAAAATTTAAAATCCTCCTTTAATCAACAAATAAGGAAAGATTTCAAATTTTAAACTCTCTTTTAAACATGTAGATGATTTACAAATAAGGAAAGTTTTTACCAAAAAATTAAAACCATCCTTTTAAACTACAAATAAGGAAAGAGATTAATCTCTTCTCTTAATCTTTTGTAGAAAGCTATAAAAGGAAATTTTTAATTTTTAAACTCTCTTTTAAAATCATGATATCCACATAAGAAATAATTTTAATAAAAATCCTTTTTAATATTCTAGTGGCCGGCCACCTAAGCTTGGGACCCAAACTTTGGCCGGCCACCTAAGCTTGGGACCCAAGCTTTGGCCGGCCACCTACATGACTCATCCACTTGATCTTGGCCGGCCCTAGCTTGGGTTCCAAGCTATCTTGGCCGGCCCCATTGGATGGGTAAGAAGTTGGGTATGCGGTGGGTATAAATCTCTATATACTAGAGGCTACGATAGGGACCGAGAGGAGGAATTGGTTTTGGTCACCCGATGAAATTAAGCATCCCGTGTTCGCCCCGAACACACAACTTAATTTCATCAATAATAATTCATTCCACTAAAGAACTATTATTGAACTACCGCACCAATCCCAAATTACATTTTGGGCTCCTTCTTATTATGAGTGTGTTAGTCTCCCTGTGTTTAAGATAACAAATGTCCACTAATTAAGTAAGTTACTGACAACTCACTTAATTAATATCTAGCTCCAAGAGTAGTACCACTCAACTTCATAATCATGTCGGACTAAGTCCACCTGCAGGGTTTGTAACACCCCAAATTTCATGATTTAGAGTTCTAAAAGAGCTTATTAAAATCTAGAAATGTTTTAGAAAAATTCTAGAGATTTTTAAGAATTTATAGAGTTTTTTTATGAAATTTTTGGAGTTCGTTTGGTATTTTTACCAAGAGGAAGAAGTAAAAGATAAATAAAAATAAAATTTGTTTCAGCCGGGTTTTGAACCCTGGACCCCGGACCCGAACCCGGACGCAGTCAACCAACTGCGCCAGCAGGTTTTGTTAATTAAGGAAAGAATAAATTGTATATAAGTGGTAGTTGGTTTAATGAAAACCTAGTTATAAGAAAAGGGGACTTATTTTTCCCGAGACCCGGATCTCTTCCTCTCCTCTCTCGCGACGGCGCGACTTCTTCTCGGCGAAACCGTGGCAGCAAGTAAGCACGTCACCGGCGGCCGGCGAGCACTTCTCAACGTGGGATCTTCACAGATTTGAGGTCTCCTCGTTGAAGAGAGCTTGTGGGCATGAAGAGGAGCCGGATTGTTGAGTTCTCCGCAAGCCCTAGAAGTATTAGAAGCCACCTTCTTTGGCTGTAAGTCCTAGAACAAGAGGTGAGTTGCTTCTCACCTGCAGTAGGAGTAGTTCCGCGAGCTTTGATTCTTCTTTGTTTGCTTTCGGGATTTGTAGTTTGATTTTGGTAGATTCATTGGGACTAGGTGATTTGTTTCACTAAGTTATTGTAGGAGTGGTTTCGGATTTATGTTAGTTCTTGTGTTGATTTCGGAGCATGTTTCATGGAGCTTTTGTTGTTTTTGCTTGCTGTCGTGATCCTTAAAGAAAGAAAGGGAAGAGTTAGTTCAGTTCAAGCGGGTGGATTAGAATTCCTTCCAAGCCTTGTAATTAGTATTGTATATGCAGATTATCTTGTGAGCAAATTTTGGATCGGATTCAAGGTGGTTTATGTTCCTTAGTGATGCTTTTAGATTTTGGAACAAATTATTTTATTTGTTTATGTTCCTTAGTAGACTTATTCATTTGTAGCTTAATTAGACATGCCAATTTGATTTCCTTTATAGCTTACTGGACCAGCATGTGTTTATTAAGCATTTAAGTTTCAGTTTTGATGTATATACATATATATGCACATTGAGTATTATGAGTTAGTTTAATCTGTTGGTTTCCTTAATGGTAGATTAATGGATTTATTTAGAGCAGTGTACAGGATTGATTGTACTTAATTCCTTGGGTATCTAAAGCAAGCTATTAATTCCGTATCTTTTGGAAATGAATAAGTTGATTAGATGTTAACAGCATTGTGAATTTAGTTTATATAGATATACATGAGTAGATCTTTTAGTACCCATTTGCTATTGATTTCGGGTTCTTTTCTTTTGCTGTTTTCAAGCATGAGCAGTTTTAGTTTTCATTGCTGTTTAGTATTTCCTGATGAAGCATGATATTCTGTTAATTCCATGCAGCAACGATTCCTTTATTTTCTAGATTCAATTGCATGCCTAGTAGTTGAATTAGTTTTACTTTCACAGCATGCTTAAGTTGTTCTAGTTTCCTATTTGCTATTGGAACAACATGAGCAGTCCTATTTTTTTATAGCATGCAGATTTTAGATAAGCTTTGCATGCAGATTTATGTTAAGCTTTGTATACAGATTTTTAGTACGTAGGGTGTGTTCTAGTGCACACCAAGTGCTTGATAAAATGCTTAGCTCAATATAATGCTACAGTAGGCATTTTAATAGCTCAGTTAATGCAGTAGAAGCATTTAAAATAACTTATTTAGTCTTTCTTCAGCTTATATGGGACCACGGTCCAATGGGTGGGCTCCCACAGTCGCCTCTAGGTTCAGATAACCTAGTAAAAGCAAGATAAGTTAATTAGTTTAAGATTCAGTATTTTACTTTTAGCAGTGGCACTGTACTGGATTAGATATCCATTGGGTTGGGCTCCCACAGTCGTCCCTAGGTTTAGATAACCTAGTAAACCCTACTAGACTCGGAACTTACAATCCTGGGTTTAGTTAGGGATGCGCGCACAGCAAGTACAGTTGCCGGGCCCATCAGCAGCATGATTATTATTTTGATCTATTATGTAAATAGTTTTCAAAACTTCACAAATTAGTTATGTGAATACAAGTTAAACTCAGTTTAGCATTAATTAGTTCAGCTTATGTATCAGTTCAGTTTCCTATTGATACACATGATAGTTCTATGATTCGCTGTACATGTTTAGTATTTCAGTTAGCATGATTCCTTTGCTATTTATGAGCATGATTAGCTGTACATGTTTAGTATTTCAGTTAGCATGATTCCTTTGCTATTCATGAGCATGATTAGCTGTACATGTTTAGTATTTCAGTTAGCATGATTCCTTTGCTATTTATGAGCATGAGTAGCTATACATGTTAGCTTTTCAGTTAGTTGATTTCTTTGCTATTTATGAGCATGAGTAGCTTTACATGTTAGCATTCAGTTTTAGCATGTTTTTATTTATATACATGCATATCGAGTTTTTGTGAGTAGGATAGCGCTCACTAAGCTTTTAGCTTATAGATACTATTTTCCTCCTACTGCAGATAAAGGAAAAGCTAAAGTATAAGGAAGAAGGCGACAAGGAGATGTTGTGATGGTGTGTGATGTGTGGACTATGGAGATCCTTTGGACTTAGCTAAAGAACTCACTTAGTTTAAGAATTTGTTTAGTTTAATTTCTTATTAAGTTGATAAGAAAATTTTGTAATAAGAAGTTATGTTTCCGCTTTTCATTACCTGCATGTTTTGATTTATTAAACTGCGTGGTTGTGAAAATATATGTTCCAGCCGCCTGTGGCTGAGTATACTCTGTATGTATTTACGGATATGGTCACCGGTACGGGGGAGACTCTGCCGAAATTTTTTGGTAGGGTTTCCATGTGATTTTTTTATCATACCAGTTAAGTAGAGTTAGTAGTCAAGTAACGGTCATCCTTAGAGTGTAGTAGTAGTAAGAAGGGTGGTCGTTACAGGGTTTAACATGACAATCCTTATGAGCTCCTCTTGGGGACATTCTCAACCTAGATTACTAGGACACAGTTTCCTTCTATAATCAACAACACACACTATAAGTGATATCATTTCCCAACTTATCGGGCTTATTGATTCATCGAACTAAATCTCACCCATTGATAAATTAAAGAAATAAATATCAAATATATGTGCTTGTTATTATATTAGGATTAAGAGCACACACTTCCATAATAACTGAGGTCTTTGTTCCTTCATAAAGTCAGTTTAAAAGGAACGACCTCAAATGGTCCTACTCAATACACTCTAAGTGTACTAGTGTAATTATATAGTTAAGATAAACTAATACCTAATTACACTACGACCTTCCAATGGTTTGTTCCTTTCCATCTTGGTCGTGAGCTACTGTTTATAATTTATAAGGAACCAATAACATGATCTTCTGTGTGTGACACCACACACCATGTTATCTACAATATAAATTAATTTAGCAACTACATTTATCATAAATGTAGACATTTGATCAATGTGATTCTTATTTCTAGATAAATATTTATACCAAAAGCTAGACTTTTAGTATACACTCTAACAATCTCCCACTTATACTAAAAGACTAAGCTGCCATATCTGCTGCCATACATCTGATTCCCATGCCTTTCAAAAAGCTCTTGCCTTAAGGACCTTAGGTTATCATCTGATGCAATCTAGGCGGCAACAACTTCTCCTCGTTATACAATTTCTCGTATTGGGTAGTACTTGCGCTCTATTGTGTTTACTTGCCTTATAGACTCATGGTTTCTTCGAGTTTGTTACTCCACCATTATTATTACAATAAATTGTAATAATCTTTGGACAAACTAGAAATCATATCTAAGTCTATCTTGAGGTAATTAAGTCATTCAGCTTTTATGGCTACCTCAGAGGCTTGCCATATACTCAGCTTCTATGGTGGAGTCCAGAAAAACACCTATGCTTATCACTCTTCGATAGTTATGACTTTTCCTCCTAAAGTAAACACAAAACCCCGAGGTCGACTTATTATTGTCCTTATCCGATTGGAAGTCAAAATCCGTGTAACCCACAGGGACCAAATTAACTGCCTTGTAAGCTAGCATATAATCTCTAGCGCCTCTAAGGTACTTTAATATATGCTTTACTGCAGTCCAATGTCCTTGTCTAGGGTTACTTTGATATCTGCTAACTATGCCCTTGGCAAAACAGATTTCTGATCTCGTGCATAGCATACATTAGGTTGTCTAACTGCCGAAGCATAAAGAACTGCCTACATGTCCTCAATCTCCTTTGATGTCATCGGAGACATCTCTTTAGATAAAGACACTCCATGCTTAAAAGGTAAGAAACCTTTCGAGGAGTTTTGCATGCTTAAAACGAGCAAGGATTTTCTGATGTATCAAGCTTGGGATAAGTAAAATATATTTTTTCTTTCGATCCCTTATTACTTTGATCTCAAAAATATATACATTCTCCCAAGTCCTTTATATCAAATTATTTGGACAACTATACCCTTACTTCTGACAACATTTTGATATTGTTTCCAACTACCAAAAATGTTATCTACGTATAGTACAAGAAATACCACCACGTTTTCATCACACCTTTTGTATACACAAGACTTATCCGTTTACTCAATAAATCCATAGGTCTAGATTACTTTGATAAACCGGATGTTCCAAGACCTTGAAGCTTTGCCTCAGTTCATAGACTGATTGAGCTTGCACACAAGATGCTCTTAGCCCTTTGCAATGAACCCTTCTGGTTGCTTTATATGGATGTTTTCATCTAGACTTCCATTAAGGAATGCTGTCTTGACATCCACTTGCCAAATAGATAAAAGAATCCGGATAGACTTAAGCATGGCTACCAGTGAAAAAGTTTCCTTTTTCATCAAGCCTTGCTTTGAAAGTTACTACCTTCCTTTCTATCCCTCTTTTCCTATTATAGACCTTTTTACACCCAAAGGCTTTTACACCATTTGGTGGTTCTACAAGCTTCCAGATTTTATTAGAATACATATATTCTAATCCTGTTATTCATTACTCTTTGCCAAGATGTTGCATCTTTATCTTGGAGTGTTTCGTCATATGTTCGGAGATCAGGTTCATGTCCTCCAGGGATCGAGTCCAAAAACTCTCCCAAAACATGAATCTTTTTAGGTTGCCTAACAACCCTCCCACTACGACAAGGCACTTTCTGCAATTGTGTATCATTTGTGATACGTGTTACAGTTTCCTTGTGGTATCTCATCTTGTACAGTTGGTACTAGATTAGACATGCCTTTTATTATTTCCTTAAGAACAAATAGGCACATGGTTTATTACATAGTCCTTTTCTAAAAATCGGTCATTAATGCTAACAATGACCTTCTGATTTTTAAGACTATAAACCTACTTTCATTTTACTAGGATAACCCACAAACAAGTGAATTCCTATCCAACTTATCATTGTCTCTCTTCTGCATATGTGCTGGACTACCCCAATCCGAATATGCTTCGAAATAAGCTTACGCCTATTCAGCAATTCTATATGAGTAGAGAGTTCTGACTTTTAGAAGGTACTATATTCACTCCCGTTTCCAGAGTATATCCTTAAAATGATTTTGATAATATTCTTAATAACTCATCAATCTACTTATTTCCATAAGAGTCCTATTCCTTCCTTTTCCTACATCATTCTATTGGGGTGTACCAGGTGCAGTTAGTTGGGATTGAATCATTACTTTTGATAAGTGCTTCCTAAATTTTCCCAAGAGGTACTTGCCACTACGATCTTACCATAGTGACTTGATACTTTTACTTTAACGTTTCTCCGCATCAATCTTGTACTCTTTGAACTAATCAAAGTACTTAGTCTTGCGGCACATTAAGTTAATGTATTTGTATGTTGAATAGTTGTCTATAAAATAGACGAAATATTCGATACGACCTCTTGTCTGGATAGTCATAGGATCGCACAAATCATAATGAAACAATTCAATATATCTTTGGCTCCATACCCCTTAGACTTAAAAGATTCTTGGTTATTTTTCCTTCCAAGTAAGACTCGCAGGTTGGAAAGATTTCCACTACTAATGAACCCAAAAGTTCATCAGCTACCAATGATGTCACGCCCCGGAGAAGTCTCTGTCCGAAGAAATTTCGGCAGCATCTCCCCTATACGGCGGACAATCTGAAACTTTTCTACAAGCACTATATACCTCAGCCACATGCGGCTGGAATAATAACACAAATAAAAACAATCACCACGTAGTTTATATAGATATTCAGCCTCTGGCTGTCACAACCACGCAGTTAATAATAGTAATCCCAAACAAATATACTCTGACTCGAATTCCACCCTACTCAACTACACTCGTAAAACTCAAATCTGACGAACTCACCTCTTCTGCCGTCCAGGCAGGCATGTAGTAGAATAAAATCTAAATCATACCAACAGTCCATCAAATGGAAGGATTCCATACAATATCCATATGTAAAATCCAAAACAAGACTAAAACAAAGTCTGATAGAGAAAAGCAAAAATAACATAACAACTCAAAAACCAGCAGATGGACTAGCACTACGTGCTGTGGGGACCAGCGACTGGAACTGCTCCGGACAGCCTCAACCTGAAAATATATCAACAATAGAAACGGGGTGAGTCCAACACTCAGCAGGTACAACTGATATGCATAATAAAATAAATAACAAACAACACTAATCATGCGTACAGTCTCCTGAATACGAGAAGGATAAATGCAACTGAAACGAAATCAGGAGATAACTATACTAACCGAGATCAAAGTACAAAGGTAACAGGGTCGTCAGACCGGGGAAATCATAATCTTGTATGCATGTCAATCATATGCATCCATATAAATGCAACAAGTAAATGCAGCAATCACAAACAATAAATGCAATAAATGCATATGGTGACCGTGCACTCTGACATCACTGCTCCTGTAGAGCGACCGAGTGGACAGGATGCTGTCGGAGTACTCCTGTCCTCTGACCCCAAATCATAAATGGGGGAGCTCAATGCTCTCATCTCCCGGTACACAATGACGGGGAGGATATCTCTGTCTGCTACCACGCTGAGTCACCTGACCAACGGAGCCAAACAGAGTCCACCATCTGCCGGCTACTATGCTGCTACACTAAATGCCAGCGGAGCCAAACAGAGCGGAACTGACTGCCGGCTACTACGCTGAAAACAGCAGAACCGCCACACACCTGCCTGATATACCACTAACCCATGGGTGGTGGTGTGTGCAGTACATGTAACTGGCGATGCGCTCACAATAATGGAGCAGACAACCGCACAGCATGCAATCATGCTAGATGATGCATGACTCTAAACATGGCAATATCATGAATAGCATAGCAAGATCCATACATAAATAAAAGGTGTACCACAAGTCAATGTATCAGATGGAAGGTACACAAACAGATAGGGTATCATATAAACCCTAGGTCCTGAACATGATGTATCACATGGTTGGGTCACTACCGAAAGCATGTATGGTCAGATAAATAATAACATGCAGTGCATAATAAATAAACAAACAACATGTAACAGATCATGTAGTGACCAACCGAATCAAATGGAAAACACAATTCTTGCTATATGTTAAACACTTTATTATGCATATCAAAAGACATAAGTCAAAGTACCCGCCTCCAATAAAGTGGTCCAATCCGTCCAAATCCAGACGTCGAGATACTCGTCTCGCGTCAAAACCCTAAGTCACGAACAAATAAATATATTTTATTTAGCTACAATTTACATAAATAGCTAAATAAATTCTTAAGAACTATTTAGGGCAAAACCCTAAGTCAACCTACTAACCATATAATTCAAATTCACTACAAAATGTATCACGATCCTACACTTTACCTCAAATCACAGCCACTGATTGCTGCTAATCGTTTACTGCTGAAATGAGGGCTGCCGGAACAGGGGCAACTGCTGGGAACAAAACAAACAAACCAAATCATCAATTTTCCTTCCAAACTATGTTCCCAAATCATAACCATTACCTCTACGGTGGCAGTTCCTTGTGTCTAACTGAAACACCCCTCACAACTAGCTACTGGTGACCTTCTGTGGCCGGAGAAATGGCTGACAGTGTACACCGCCAAAAACCCAAATCCTAACAGCGTAAGGATTTGGTGAAGAAGGAACTCGACAGTGGAAACTAGGGTTCGGCAGAACCCTGCGACCTCAACTAGAGCTCACGACAACCGTGCTAGGGCTGAGGCTTCGTCAACAATGGCAGCAAGCTTTCTAATGACTGGCTAGGTCAAGAAATGGCGGTGCTGAATCGGCAGATTTAGGGTAAGGGAGCTTGGTCGGCTGTCGGCGCTCGAAAGAGGAGAATAAGAATTTCGACACCGAGGAGGCGGCCGGTGGAGATGCTAGGGCAGAAGGGAGACCGGCGGGATCGCGATCGGGGACCGAGAGCCGGCGGCCAGTGATCGGGATCTCACGGCTAGGGCGGTGGGCAGTGGCGAGGGGAAAAGGTGAAACCCTTAGCCGAGGGCTATTGTACGCAGAGGGGAAGAAGAAACCGCCGCGGCCGGCCGTTAATGCTCCGGCGGTTAGGGCTCAGAGGCATCGGGCGCAAGGGGGAGAAGGTCGCGGCGTCGGGGGGTTTCGGCAAGGTAAGAAAAAGAAAACAAATAAAGAAAATAAAAAGGAAAAAGGAAATGTAATTATAAACATTTCCTCGCTTAACTGGGGTAGCCAAAACAGGCTTTTCTGGGCCCTATTTTTATCCCCGTGAACTCGTCCATACGAGCTCCGAAAAATTCCCGAAAAATTTCCAAAAATTTCGAAAAATTCCCTTATTAATATTTCCTATTTTCCGGTATTTTACATTCTCCCCGACTAATAAAAATTTGGTCCCCAAATTTCGTTATCTACTATCAGCAAGTACTAACAATAGGTAAGCATAAATGCTGAACGATAAATAAAATCACATACCTCATGTGAAAAGATGGGGGTATCGAGCTCGGATAGTATCCTCGAGCTCCCAAGTAGCCTCCTCGTCTGAATGATGCTGCCATCCGACTTTAACTAGCCTGATAGTCTTGTTCCGCAACTGACGCTCTTTCCGGTCGAGAATCCGTACCAGAATCTCCTCATAGGTAATGTCAGGCTGAACTGGAACTGGGATATCTGCCAGCACATGTGTCGGGTCGGGCACGTATCTCCGCAGCATACATACGTGGAATATATCGTGAACGCCTGACAGGGACGGTGGTAGTGCCAGTCGGTAAGCTACCACTCCGATCCTCTCCAAGATCTCGAAAGGGCCAATATACCGCGGAGCCAGCTTACCTCTGAGGCCAAATCTTTTCACCCCTTTCGTGGGTGAAACTCGCAGAAATACATGGTCGCCAACAGAGAACTCTAGTGGTATGCGTCACCGATCAGCGTAACTCTTCTGGCGGTCCTGCGCCTCTGACATCCTCCGTCTGATAGTACGGACCAACTCTGCATCTTGCTGAACTCTATGAGGTCCCAACAACTGGGCCTCTCCAACCTCATCCCAGAGGACGGGTGTCCGACAAGGTCTACCATACAACGCTTCAAACGGTGCCATCTGGATAGCCGAATGAAAGCTGTTGTTGTAAGCAAACTCTACCAACGGCAGATGGTCCTCCCAACTGCCTCCAAAATCCATAACACATGATCTCAGCAAGTCCTCAAGAGTCTGAATAGTCCGCTCTGACTGTCCATCTGTCTGTGGATGGAAAGTTGTACTAAATCGGAGCTGTGTGCCCAAGGCCTGCTGCAGACTCTGCTAGAAACGAGACGTAAACCGTGGATCTCTATCCGAAATGATACTCAACAGAATACCTTGTAGTCTGATAATCTCTCGACAATACAGATCTGCCAATCGATCCAGGGAATTAGTCCTCTGGATCGCTAAGAAATGTGCGGATTTGGTTAATCGATCAACGATTACCCAAATCGCGTCATGGCCTCGTCGTGTCCTCGGCAAACCCACCACAAAGTCCATAGTGATGTGATCCCACTTCCACTCAGGAATAGGAATCCGCTGAAGTAATCCTGCAGGTCTCTGGTGTTCAGCCTTCACCTGCTGACAGACAAGACATCTAGCTATGAAATCCGCGATGTCTTTCTTCATGCCGTTCCACCAGTAAGAACGCCTCAAGTCTCGATACATACGGGTCCCGCCTGGATGGATCACAAATCGAGAATGATGAGCCTCCTGAAGTAGCTCCTGTAAGACCGGATGAGACTGAGGTACGCATAATCTGCCTCGGAAGTATATAACACCCTCCTCGTCTCGTGTAAACTCGGTCTGCTGCTCGGAAGCTATCTGACTACTAATGAACTGCAAATGCTGATCACCAGCCTGTGCCTCTCGGATCTTCGTCCTGATCGACGACTGAGCAACCATAGTAACAAGAATACCCTGCTCTGTAGATCCCTGCTCCTCCAAGTCTAACTCAGAAAACTCTGAATCAAGTCCGTGACTGAAGTCCGGTGGCAAGCCAAAGTCGCTCTGGACTTCCTGCTGAGTGCATCTGCAACCACATTAGCTTTCCCTGGGTGGTAGCTAATGGTACAATCGTAGTCCTTCAGGAACTCCATCCATCTCCTCTGTCGGAGATTAAGCTCCTTCTGAGTGAAAATATATTTGAGACTCTTATGATCAGTGAGAATCTCAAATATGATACCGTATAAATGATGTTGCCATAGCTTCAGAGCAAAAATGATGGCAGCTAACTCCAAGTCATGAACTGGGTAGTTCTTCTCATGCTCCTTCAGCTGACGAGAAGCATAAGAGACTACTCTGCCGTGCTGCATCAGAACAGCACCCAAACCCTGAAGAGAAGCGTCGGTGTAGAGTACAAATCCGTCCTCTCCAGAAGGTAGAACCAAAACTGGAGCCGACACTAATCTCCGCTTCAGCTCCTGAAAGCTGGTCTCGCAATCCTCAGTCCACGTAAACTTCACGCCCTTCCTGGTAAGGCATGTCAGCGGCATAGCAATGCGCGAGAAACCCTCAACAAAGCGTCGGTAATATCCTGCCAATCCCAGAAAACTGCGGATCTCCTGAACTGACTTCAGCTGCTCCCAACCGGTGACAACCTCGATCTTCTGAGGGTCTACTGAAATACCTCTGCTAGAAACCACGTGTCCCAGAAAACCGACTGAGGATAGCCAGAACGCACACTTGCTGAACTTCGCGTACAGCTGATGTCGTCGAAGAATCTCCAAGACTATGCGAAGATGCTGTGCATGCTCCTCCTCGGAATGCGAATAGACCAATATGTCATCAATGAAAACAATAACAAACTGATCAAGATACTCCAGAAATATGCGGTTCATCAAATCCATAAACACCGCTGGAGCATTGGTAAGCCCAAATGGCATTACTAAAAACTCATAATGACCGTATCGAGTACGGAAAGCTGTCTTCTGAATATCTGAGTCTCTGACTCTCAGCTGATGATATCCAGATCGCAGATCAATCTTAGAATACACTGATGTACCTCTGAGCTGATCAAATAAATCCTCGATCCGTGGTAAAGGATATTTATTTCTGACGGTCACTGCATTCAGCTGTCTTTAGTCAATACATAACCTCATGGTGTCGTCCTTTTTCTTGACAAATAATACCGGAGAACCCCATGGGGAAACACTAGGGCGAATGAATCCCCTGTCTAAAAGCTCCTGGAGTTGAACCTTCAGCTCGTTCAACTCTTTTGGTGCCATTCAATAAGGAGCTTTCGATGTCAGTGCAGTTCCCGGAATCAACTCAATAGCGAACTCCATTGGCCTTCTGGGAGGCAAACCTAGCAGCTCCTCTGGAAATACATCTGGGTACTCCCGGACTACAGGAACGTCGGAGAGCTGCGAACTGCTGCTGTCCTCAGTACTAATCAAAGATAACAGAAAACCCTGACAGCCATGTGACAGCAACTTCTGAGCCTGTATCGCCGAAATGATCGATAAGTCGTCGTCTCTGATGCCAGTGAAATCCCACGAGGGTTGGTTCGGAGGCCGAAATGTGACCACCCTCGTCTGACAATCAACTGTGGCATAATATGCTGACAAACAGTCCATGCCAAGAATAATATCAAAATCGACCATTTCTAATACTAAAAGATCCACTATAAGTATTAGGTTGCCAAAATCTAACGGGCAACCTCTGACCTCCTGGGTGACGTCCAATGAATCACCGGACGGTAGGGAGACGGTCAATCGCTGGGGTCTGAAAGTGGGTAATCTACCAACCTCCCGCATAAAAGTGCGAGATATAAATGAATGCGAGCTACCAGTATCTATCAGTATATCTGCAGATAAGGCATAAATAGAAATCATACCGCGGAAAACGGATCCATCGGCTCGCTGCGCATCCTCTCTGGTCATCGCATGAACACGTCCAGTCTCTGGCGGAGGAGGAGGTAACGCTGCCAGCGGCTGCTGCGGCTGGGCAGAAGCCTGCCACTGAGGCGGTGCTGGATACTGCGCCAGAGAAGACTGAGAGGACGGCGACTGATACTGTGCAGCTGGCTGGGACTGAGTCTGGTACTGGCCTAAAGGCTGAGGCTGCATCTGATACTGCCCCTGCGTCGGATAATAAAGTCCCGGAACAGAACTCTGAGGTGCTATGGAAGCACTGGAGTACTCCTGTCCAAGCATGCCAAATGCCGCTGCTGCAGGTGAAGCACTCCGCTGCTGGCCATGTGAAGGTTGGGCTCGTCGCCCTCCTCGATAAGTTCCGGACTGACCGGACTGTCCTCCATGATCAGACCCTCCGGAAGTCATATGCTGAGTCTTCTGCGGACAATCTCGGCTCTGGTGCCCAGGCAGTTTGCAATGAAAGCAAACTGACTGTCCCAGAGAACAGGCTGAAGTGACATGATCTCTGGACCCACATCTGAAACAGCGAATGTCGCTGGCGGGTTGTTTCCGGTTCTGCTGGGAAGACCGGAAACGTCCTGAAGAAGACTGCCCTGATTTCTGAGGTTTACGTGATACCCCAGATGTACCCTGATCTGATCGACTACGCCTGCTCTGCTGTGGTGTAGCCTGAGGCTGCTGGATCTGTCCAGATGTCTGACTCGGCTGCTTCCTTTTCCTATCCGGAAAAACTCTCTGCTGAGCTGACTCAATAATGAGGGCTCTGTCCAACATCTCCGCATAAGATGTGATACCAAGACCGACAAGTCTTAGTTGCAAATGTCCATCCAGCCCCTGAATGAACTGCTGCATACGTGAACTGTCCTCAGCAACTAGCTCTGGACAAAATCTGGCCAATCTGTCAAACTCTGCATTATACTCAGTCACTGTCCGATTATTCTGTCGCAAACTCAGGAAATCCTGCCGACGAGCCATCTGATAAGCTCGTGGAAAGAAACGGCTCTCAAAAGCCTCTCTGAATCTGGCCCAAGTGATGTTCTGCTCACCGATGATGGAACGCTGGGTAAGCCACCAAGTGTCGGCCGCGTCCCGTAAGTGAAAAGCAGCCAGCTCTGCTTTCTCCCACTCGGAGCAAGCAATATAAAAGAAAGTCCGCTCCATAGTCTCAATCCAAGACAAGGCCACACTCGGATCTCGGTCTCCTCGGAAGAGTGTGAATCGACTCTTCATCGACTCTGCCAACACTGGAATCCTGGCTCGTGCTGCGGCAAAGTCAGTGAGGTGTGTCGGAACGGCTGTCGGAACTGGCGGAAACACTGGAGCTGGTGCTACAGGTGGTACCGGTGCATATACTGGAGGAGGTACTCCCGGTGCTACTGGGTAAACTGGAGCATAAGCCGTCGGTGGTACTGCCGGGTGAACATAGGTGGTCGCAGCTGGATGTACGGTAGGCAATGATATCGAATGTGGAGTAGCCGGTATCCCTAATGCAGGTGCTGCTGGGTACACTGTATGTACTGGGGGCACAGGGGCTGCTGGTGGCAGATACACGGTGGGTCCAGGTGGCGGTGGTGCCGGATACACCGTAGGCTGGGCTGGAGCTGGTGTCGGGAATGCCAATGGTACCCCTGGTGGTACCGGAAATACCGTAGCAGTGGATACTGTCGGTGCAGCGGAGGTAGGTACCTCTAAGGGAGTCATCGGGGTCTGAGAGCCCGACGCACCCACAGTATGCTGAGTCTGTCCCTAGCTGACAGGCTCATCAACAGAAGGCATCTCTGGCGTATCCAGAGATCCTGCGGTCCTCGTACGTGCTCGTCCAGCACCACGTCTCGCAGCAATACACGTAGATCGCCTCATATCTGTTAAATTATATTACAGATATTACTACAGGTATAAACAATTACCAAAATGACACCATACCTAATTGCTGTCTGGAGATGTTCCGTCGCTGTCTAGTCCCCAAAATGACCTCGGAATTCCGTACGAGGAAAACAAATACCGAAAATCCATATAAATCCAAAACGGAAGTCCATAACATAATCGAAACGGAAAAATCCGTGCAACCCAAAATAACTGCCTAGACCAATATGTCTCGCAACAAGGGCTAGTATAACATATCCAGAATACTAAAAGCAGGTATCACACCCTGCTCTGATACCAATAAATTGGTATCAGATAAATCTCAAAAATCCACACATGGAAACCCAACAAGTATCGCCAAACTTTGGCGCTCTGATACCATATAAATTGGTATCAGGTTATCCCAAATATCCAAAATATGAAAACAACGATCGCAAAAACTAAATTGGTATCAGATAAATCAACGAAAATCCAAAACACATAGCAAGTATCGTATACCTGCTCTGATACCACTAAATTGTCACGCCCCGGAGGAGTCTCTGTCCGAAGAAATTTCGGCAGCATCTCTCCTGTACGGCGGACAATCTGAAACTTTTCTACAAGCACTATATACCTCAGCCACATGCGGCTGGAATAATAACACAAATAAAAAGAATCACCACGCAGTTTATATAAATATTCAGCCTCTGGCTGTCACAACCACGCAGTTAATAATAGTAATCCCAAACAAATATACTCTGACTCGAATTCCACCCTACTCAACTACACTCGTAAAACTCAAATCGGACGAACTCACCTCTTCTGCCGTCCAGGCAGGCATGTAGTAGAATAAAATCCAAATCATACCAAAAGTCCATCAAACGTAAGGATTCCATACAATATCCATATGTAAAATCCAAAACAAGACTAAAACATAGTCTGATAGAGAAAAGCTAAAATAACATAAGAACTCAAAAACCAGCAGATGGACTAGCACTACGTGCTGTGGGGACCAGCGACTGGAACTGCTCCGGACAGCCTCAACCTGAAAATATATCAACAATAGAAACGGGGTGAGTCCAACACTCAGCAGGTACAACTGATATGCATAATAAAACAAATAACAAACAACACTAATCATGCGTACAGTCTCCTGAATACGAGAAGGATAAATGCAACTGAAACGAAATCAGGAGATAACTGTACTAACCGGGATCAAAGTACAAAGGTAACAGGGTCGTCAGACCAGGGAAATCATAATCCTGTATGCATGTCAATCATATGAATCCATATAAATGCAGTAAGTAAATGCAGCAATCACAAACAATAAATGTAATAAATGCATATGGTGACCGTGCACTCTGACATCACTGCTCCTGTAGAGCGACCGAGTGGACGGGATGCTGTCGGAGTACTCCTGTCCTCTGACCCCAAATCATAAATGGGGGAGCTCAATGCTCTCATCTCCCGGTACACAATGACGGGGAGGATATCTTTGTCGGCTACCACGCTGAGTCACCTGACCAACGGAGTCAAACAGAGTCCACCATCTGCCGGCTACTACGTTGCTACACTAAATGCCAGCGGAGCCAAACAGAGCGGAACTGACTGCCGGCTACCACGCTGAGTCCTCAGACCAATGGAGCCAAACAGCAGAACCGCCACACACCTGTCTGATATACCACTAACCCATGGGTGGTGGTGTGTGCAGTACATGTAACTGGCGATGCGCTCACAATAATGGAGCAGACAACCGCATAGCATGCAATCATGCTAGATGATGCATGACTCTAAACATGGCAATATCATGAATAGCATAGCAAGATCCATACATAAATAAAAGGTGTACCACAAGTCAATGTATCAGATGGAAGGTACACAAACAGATAGGGTATCATATAAACCCTAGGTCCTGAACATGATGTATCACATGGTTGGGTCACTACCGAAAGCATGTATGGTCAGATAAATAATAACATGCAGTGCATAATAAATAAACAAACAGCATGTAACAGATCATGTAGTGACCAACCGAATCAAATGGAAAACACAATTCTTGCTATATGTTAAACACTTTATTATGCATATCAAAAGACATAAGTCAAAGTACCCGCCTCCAATAAAGTGGTCCAATCCGTCCAAATCCGGACGTCGAGATACTCGTCTCGCGTCAAAACCCTAAGTCACGAAGAAATAAATATATTTTATTTAGCTACAATTTACATAAATAGCTAAATAAATTCTTAAGAACTATTTAGGGCAAAACCCTAAGTCAACCTACTGACCATATAATTCAAATTCACTACAAAATGTATCACGATCCTACACTTTACCTCAAATCACAGCCACTGATTGTTGCTAATCGTTTACTGCTGAAATGAGGGCTGTCGGAACAGGGGCAACTGCTGGGAACAAAACAAACAAACCAAATCATCAATTTTCCTTCCAAACTATGTTCCCAAAACATAACCATTACCTCTACGGTGGCAGTTCCTTGTGTCTAACTGAAACACCCCTCACAACTAGCTGCTGGTGACCTTCTGTGGCCGGAGAAATGGCTGACAGTGTACACCGCCAAAAACCCAAATCCTAACAGCGTAAGGATTTGGTGAAGAAGGAACTCGACAGTGGAAACTAGGGCTCAGCAGAACCCTGCGACCTCAACTAGAGCTCACGGCAACCGTGCTAGGGCTGAGGCTTCGTCAACAATGGCATCAAGCTTTCTAATGACTGGCTAGGTCAAGAAATGGCGGTGCTGAATCGGCAGATTTAGGGCAAGGGAGCTTGGTCGGCTGTCGGCGCTCGGAAGAGGAGAAGAAGAATCTCGACACCGAGGAGGCGGCCGGTGGAGATGCTAGGGCAGAAGGGAGACCGGCGGGGTCGCGATCGGGGACCGAGAGCCGGCGGCCAGTGATCGGGATCTCACGGCTAGGGCGACGGGCAGTGGCGAGGGGAAAAGGTGAAACCCTTAGCCGAGGGCTATTGTACGCAGAGGGGAAGAAGAAACCGCCGCGGCCGGCCGTTAATGCTCCGGCGGTTAGGGCTCGGAGGCATCGGGCGCAAAGGGGAGAAGGTCGCGGCGTCGGGGGGTTTCAGCAAGGTAAGAAAAAGAAAAAAAATAAAGAAAATAAAAAGGAAAAATGAAATGTAATTATAAACATTTCCTCGCTTAACTGGGGTAGCCAAAACAGGCTTTTCCGGGCTCTATTTTTATCCCCGTGAACTCGTCCATACGAGCTCCGAAAAATTTCCAAAAATTTCAAAAAAATTCCCTTATTAATATTTCCTATTTTCCGATATTTTACAAATGAAACCTACTCAAGTTAATATAACCTAGCCTTAGATGCCAAAGATATAATTGGTTCATTTCCGAAGGTTGCTTTCTCTTAAAGTTAGAAGATGTGTTACTAATTTCCATTTGTTGCATCGTGGGAGTTATTGGATTATAAATTGTCAACCAACATACCAGAATAGATAAGTTCTCTATTTTTCTTGATAACAGCTTTGTTATCAAAATAGACACAATATCTATTCTATAATAGTTTAGAAACTGAAATCAGGTTCTTTCTAAACTTAGTACGTAAAGATAATTTCTAATAATCCATATTTTATTCCTATTAGAGAATAAACCTCTCCCACTGCAACATCTGCTACTTTTACAGTAGTGCCCATGTGAACAGTGTTTTAATTTTCATTTAGTTGTCGGGTTTCCTGGAACCCTGCAATGAATTGCGGACATGATTAATGGCATCTGTATCTACACTCCAGGTTCTGGTAGATAACACCACTAAACATGTTTCAACTAATGAATTAAATACACCTATATTGTTCTTAGTTCTAAGAAGACAGTTTACCTTAATGTCCAAGTCCTATTTCCAATCATTACAATTGAGATTACTAAGTCTTTCTTATAGTATGACTTCTAGGGGATTGACAAACATTTTAAATCATAAGAATCACAAAAATACTTGGTCAAGATCAACTCCTTAAAAATCCCCATGAATTTTGTATGCCACGATAGTGTGGACGTATACAAAATCGAAGAGGATATTTTATTCATTAATTTTATTATCTCGTCAACTTTACTTTATGACGAATAAAATTAATAGTTGATATGTCTTTGATCAAATATTTGGTCAAAAACTTTTGAATTTAAAAAATATTGATTCCTCAAACAATATTATTTAAATTCACCAACACCTCAAACACCGTGAATTTTGCATGCCACGTTAGTGTGGACGTATACAAATTCAACATTTGTAAAAGGAGGGTTTTAACCCATTAATTTTATTATCTTGTCAACCTAACTTTTTGACAAATAAAATTAATAGTTGGTATCATTTGGTCACACAAATAATAGCAGTGACTCCGATGAGGAGGATACTATTAGATGTGTCTAAGTGTATACCATTACTTGACACTAAGTCCATTAATAAGATTATGCCCCTTCCGTTGGGGAAGATCACACGCTCTTAATTAACTTCCTATAGTCATCCAAAAATGGAAGTCTGTTCTAGTGATCCACAAACAAGCTCATCCGTTATGGAGGAAGGCACTCAGAGCCAACGCGCAAGCTTGTTTGCATCACTTACAAACCAGTAATGGAGACCATGGGATTTACTTAAAAATCCCTCTCCCACTTAGTTATTTATAAATGAGGAATTTTAACTATGCTAGCCTACTAAATATGTAAACTAACATGCACACACAGCACAATATAAAAGCAATAAATAGAAAATCTAATTTTCAACTATTATGACTTTTATCTCTTGTTCTCCTTCGTGTGTTGTCATCCCAAGCTGCTGCCATATTTGGCCACTGCCACCGGGTCTAGCTGTCGCATCCATCTTGCTCCTAGTTCCGCTGCGCCTCTGGTCCATAGAAGGTTCCACGCTTTGCAAGATTCGATCCGTGACATAAATAGAATTTTACATTTTGATCCTATATTCCTCGAAGTAATGTACATGAAACTAGATCGAACATAAAATAAAATTTACATCCATCGATCCTATATTCCATAAAAGGAATGTACATGTAACTAGATCAAAAATAAAATCCTAATAAAACTAAATACAACTCCTGCTGTATTTTATAATACAATCATGCACACACAATAAAATGCCCTTGACATGTCCAAGGGTCCAATCACACACATAATAACTATAAGCCATAATAGTTGGATCCTGCATCCACAAAGTTAGCACATCCTACTATTAACCTGCCTAAATTATGTATGACATGTGCATAATTTAACTAATACCAAATACACAGAGGCAAAACCCTAGCTCTGATACCAATTGTTGGTTGCTACTCCGAAAACCTAGAGGTTCCACTGTACAAAAATTTTGTACAAAGGTCTGAACCCTTTCCTAGCTACCATGTGTGTAACGACCCACCTTCTACACTACTACTACTCTCTAAAGGTGGACGCTACTTAACTACTAACTCTACTTAACCGGTATGCTACTTAACTACGAGAAATCCCTACCGAAAAATTTCGGCAGAGTTTCCCCTGTACCGGTGACCAAATCAACAATACAAACAGTGTATACTCAGCCACAGGCGGCTGGAACATATAATCACTCAACCACGCAGTATAATAACTCAATAAGAAGAAGGAAACTACTCTAGCAATAGTAACATATAATACTCCAACAATAAAACATAACAAGCTACAAGTGCGGAATAGACTCAATTACAATCTCAACTTCATCATAGCATTAAGGAGAAAAGAAAAGGAAACTCTAAACAGGTAAGTTTTAACAACTCCTTAGCAAACTCTTGATCTCTCCATAGTCCAGCCATCACACACCTTCATCACCACCACCTTGTCACCTTCCTTTCATACTTTAACATTTCCTTTATCTGCAGTAGGAGAAAATGCAGGCTATAAGCATAAAGCTTAGTGAGCGCTATCTAACTCACAAAAACTCGATATGCATGTATATAAATAAAAACATGCTAAAACTAAATGCTAACATGTAAAGCTACTCATGCTCATACATAACAAAGGAATCATACTAACTGAAATACTAAACATGTATAGCTAATCATACTCATAAATAGCAAATAACAGTAAGCTAACTCATGCCCTTCTATTAGTAAAGAAACATACTGACAGGCTAAACATGTAAGGAAAGTCTATACTATCATGCTTGCATAAAGAACTTAACTTACTGAATTCTAAACACCTTCTGTATCTTATTTCACTTGCTTAAAGACTTATTCTTTAATACTTATGTGAAACTTATTTTTTAATACTTTTATACTGATGTGAAACTTATTTTACTTGTTCAAAAGCTTATACTTTTAATACTTCAAAATAGTAATCAACTTCTCTTGGGCCCAGGCATAGTACCATCTTATGCGCGTTCCCTAATAGGTTGGGGTAGCGAGCCACCAATCCTAAAAGAGCAGACCTCGGTCTACCAGGGCCAAGACCTCGGAATTGGACACCTGGATTTGTTTAACGACAACCTCGGAAGTTGGGTACTAGCCTCTTCTTAAAAGTAAAATACTTATAATCTTAATTACTTCTTCTTTAAATGCCTTGGCATTTTAATAGACACCTTGTGTGCCAAAAATCACTAAAGTCTTGACTTTGGGATCTACTTAAGGCCTTGGCCTTTTTCTTTCTTTTCTTTATCTTTCTTATACTTTTCTTTATCTTTCTTATACTTTTCTTAAACCCAAAATACTGTTAGGGTATCTTTCGTATGAATCTATGAATGAAACTAACTATGTAACACATAATCATGCATAGAATACAAAAGAAATCTACACATATAATACTTATCAAAAATCTGCACTAATTCTTAACAGAAATCTGCATACTAGCTTAATAAAAATCTGTATAATAGCTTAACAGAAATCTGCATACTAGCTTAACAACAACTCTGCATTTAAGCTTAATAAAAAATCTGCTCTTGTAACTTAATAAAATCTGCACTTGTGTATTTAATAAAATCTGCACTTAATGAAATCTGCACTTAATGAAAGAAATCTGCACTTAAAATTCTGCACGCTAAGCTAACAAAATTCTGCTCTACAAGCTCTAAGATTGCCTCGACAATTAAACAGTGAGCTAAAGTGTATAGTAGCTCCAAAGGACTGTTCACACTTAGTAATTCAACACAAAAACAAAAGCTAGTTAAGGTCACAAGCAACCTAAAAACTAAAACTACACATGCTCACAAATAACAGTAAACAAAAAGCTGTAGACTGTATTCTATCACTCTTAACTAGTTTCTTAAGGCTTCATTTCATATATATATCTTTTCTTTGTGACTTACATTTTCCACTAAACACATTTCCTGCATCTTTCTATCTTCTTTTCGTGTTTCATATCAACTTAGTCCTCTATACTTGATTCATATCATGTAATACCGATAACCATGCATCACCCCTCTACTGTCATTCTTATAGGACTCAACTCAAAACTTCAAGTAGTACATGTACAATCCAAGTTTCATAGGAGAATGTTGTAAACACATCCACTTAACCACACTGAAACCTATCCCTTCTAATCTGCCCAGCATTTCCCAGCCAACACCAGTAGCGAAACACAATGGAAAACATTTTAAAACACCTCAATTCTATCCAAAAATAGCATAATCTGTTCGTCATACAGCAAGAATCAAATTCAACTAACCCATACTCAAATCTTCAAACCACAATCTAATTCTTCAATAGCTAACCAATCTTGACAGGAATTCTAACAGGAGACTGACAAGTTGCAAGTATCTGTTTAATTTAACTCTATACAAGGATCCCAAAAACAAAAGTAGAACTAATAAAGACGTACTAATCCAGAACCTGTAAAATTCCATAATTGACTGATCGTGCTCATAAAATTTCAACAGAACAATCTACATAGAAACAAATCCGAATTCCTTCTACAATGCCTGAAGAAACCAAACCACATGCTAAGCAAACAAATCTATCTCCTTTCTTTGAGATTCTCGGCAGCAACTTCAACAGGAGGCAAAACTTCGGAAACAAAGAAAATAACAAGAAATAAACCTTGGAGCTATCCTATTGCAGGTGAGTAGCAACTCACCTTCGTTTTCTTGGACTTACAACCGAGAAAGAGAGGTTCTAGGGTTTCGGGTGAGCTCCAAATCCGGCATTTCCTCACGTCCGCGTGCTCCCCTCGACGATATGGCCACGAACGTGTGAGGATCTCGCGAAAACACCCCTTAGCCGGCGCCGGAGACGAAGCCCTAGCCCCGGCTGCGTTTTCACCCGAGAGCAGGAAATGCCGACACCGCGTGAAAGAAGAGAAAGGGTTTCGGGAGAAAATAAATTTCTCTCTTAACTTACCCCTTTTTATAACCTAGGGTTATTTCTGTTATCAACCATTTCTTATATGTATTTCACACCTATCCTTTTCACGAAATACTTGCGGCTCAGTTGGTTGGCCATGTTCTGCTTAACACGCAGCTCGTGGGTTCAAACCTTGGCTTGGCCCTTTTTCTGCAACCTTTAATCTCATTTTATTTCCGTTCCTAAATACTGCTTAATACCAATTTATTTCCATATTTAATTAACAATGACCGCTGGCAGAGTTGGTTGGCTACATCCGGTTAAGATCTGGTTCAAGTCCGAGGTCTTGGGTTCAAAACCCAGCTTCAACATTTTTCTTTCTTCTTCTTATTTTTTTTAAACTTCTTCCTCTTGGTAAAAACACCAAACGAATTCCAAAAATTACGTAAAAATACTCTAAAAATCTCTAGAATTTTTTTAAAACATTTCTAGATTTTAATAAGGTCTTTTAGAACTCTAAATCATGAAATTTGGGGTGTTACAATGTGTTCTTTTAAATTAAATTTTGGATCGCCTGCGGAACTTAACACGTTTGATCCAAAACTTAATCTATTTGTTCTTTTAGGTTTTGACTTGGATCTCCTGCGGAACTTAACACGTTCGACCCAAGCCACCTTAAGTTATTAATTCCATTAAATATTAATTTCCATAATTGGTTCCCAGTACTGACGTGGCGAGGCACATGACCTTCATGGATATGGGAGCAACCACCACTGACTAGACAAAACCTTTTATGGAAAGCTAATATTTAATTTCCTAAAATAACTTTAGGTTAACCGAAAAGAACAATCAAATCACAAGGAAAAGAAAAACAAAAGAACACTATATTGAAAATAAATTCAAAACTCTAGAATCGTATGCCTCTTGTATTTAGTATTATTTCCAAAAATAACTAGTATGATGCGGAAAGAAAAAATACTAGTTATACCTTTTAGAAAAACCTCTTGATCTTCTACCGTATTCCTCTTCTAACCTCGGACGTTGTGTGGGCAACGATCTTCCTAGATGAGAAACCACCAAAGCACCTTCTCCTTTCTTCAAATTTCGGCCAAGCACAAAGCTTCCAAAAGATGAAGATCTTTTCCACCAACCAAGCTCCAAGGGATGTAGGCTTTCTCTCCTTCTTCCTCAAGCTAGATCCGGCCACCAATTAAAACTCCATAAGCATGAAGAGGTTCGGCCACAAAGAGAAGAAGAAGAGAAGAAGGAAGGGTCGGCCACACCACCAAGGAAAAGAGGAAGAAAAATAGAATAGAGTCGTTCACCTTGAAGCCTCCTCTACCCCTTCTTTTATAATCCTTGGTCTTGGCAAATAAGGAAAATTTAATAAAAATTTCCTTAATTATTTTTTCATTGAAAAGAAAAATTATTTAATTAAAAATAATTTTCTTTTTCAAATACAATGGCCGGCCACCTCAAGCCCCAAATCAAGGAAAGTTTTAATTAAAACAAGAATTAAAACTTTCTAATTTGTTTCCGGAAATTTATAAAAATTTCTCCAATAATTTAATCCCTTCATGATTGGTTTATAAAAAGAAATTTTAATAAATTAAAATATTTCTTTTAAACATGTGGATAAAAAGAAAGTTATCTCTAAAAATTAAAATCTCTTTTAATCTACAAATAAGGAAAGATATCAAGTCTTTTCTTAATCTTTTGTTAAAACTAATAAAAGAGAATTATTAATTTTTAAACTTTCTTTTAAATCATGAACATGGTTAAAAAGGAAAGTTTTCTTAAAATTTAAAATCCTCCTTTAATCAACAAATAAGGAAAGATTTCAAATTTTAAACTCTCTTTTAAACATGTAGATGATTTACAAATAAGGAAAGTTTTTACCAAAAAATTATAACCATCCTTTTAAACTACAAAAAAGGAAAGAGATTAATCTCTTCTCTTAATCTTTTGTAGAAAGCTATAAAAGGAAATTTTTAATTTTTAAACTCTCTTTTATAATCATGATATCCACATAAGAAATAATTTTAATAAAAATCCTTTTTAATATTCTAGTGGTCGGCCACCTAAGCTTGGGACCCAAGCTTTGGCCGGCCACCTACATGACTCATCCACTTGATCTTGGCCGGCCCTAGCTTGGGTTCCAAGTTAGCTTGGCCGGCCCCATTGGATGGGTAAGAAGGTGGGTATGCGGTTGGTATAAATCTCTATATACTAGAGGCTACGATAGGGACCGAGAGGAGGAATTGGTTTTGGTCTCCCGATGAAATTAAGCATCCCGTGTTCGCCCCGAACACACAACTTAATTTCATCAATAATAATTCATTCCACTAAAGAACTATTATTGAACTACCGCACCAATCCCAAATTACATTTTGGGCTCCTTCTTATTATGAGTGTGTTAGTCTCCATGTGTTTAAGATAACAAATGTCCACTAATTAAGTAAGTTACTGACAACTCACTTAATTAATATCTAGCTCCAAGAGTAGTACCACTCAACTTCATCATCATCTCGGACTAAGTCCACCTGCAGGGTTTAACATGACAATTCTTATGAGCTTCTCTTGGGGACATTCTCAACCTAGAGTACTAGGACACAGTTTCCTTCTATAATCAACAACACACACTATAAGTGATATCATTTCCCAACTTATCGGGCTTATTGATTCATCGAACTAAATCTCACCCATTGATAAATTAAAGAAATAAATATCAAATATATGTGCTTGTTATTATATTAGGATTAAGAGCACACACTTCCATAATAACTGAGGTCTTTGTTCCTTCATAAAGTCAGTTTAAAAGGAACGACCTCAAATGGTCCTACTCAATACACTCTAAGTGTACTAGTGTAATTATATAGTTAAGATAAACTAATACCTAATTACACTACGACCTTCCAATGGTTTGTTCCTTTCCATCTTGGTCGTGAGCTACTGTTTATAATTTATAAGGAACCAATAACATGATCTTCTGTGTGTGACACCACACACCATGTTATCTACAATATAAATTAATTTAGCAACTACATTTATCATAAATGTAGACATTTGACCAATGTGATTCTTATTTCTAGATAAATATTTATACCAAAAGCTATGCTTTTAGTATACACTCTAACAGTCATCTCATCTGTCTTGACCCATTTCCTATGTCTCTCTATCTCCTCTTCACTAGACCTCATAAAGTATGAACTTGTATTCTTCAGTAGTTAAGACAATGCCCAAGTTTCGTTTCCAATCAATATAATTTGGACCAGTAAGTTTGTTTTCTTTTAAAATAACAACAAGATCGAAAACCATTTTGAAATCCAGAGAATCACAAAATAAAATATTTGGTCAAAATTTTAGAATTTAAAATAATATTGATTTCTCAAACAATATAATTTAAATTCACCAACATCTCAAAACACCATGAATTTTGTATGCCACGATAGTGTGGACGTATACTAATTCAAACATTTGTAAGAGGAGGGTTTACCCATTAATTTTATTATCTTGTCAACCTAACTTTATGACAAATAAAATTAATAGTTGGTTCATCTTTGGTCAAACAAATAATAGCAGTGACTCCGATGGGGAGGATACTATTAAATGTGCCTAAGTATATACCATTACTTGATACTTAGTCCATTAATTAGGATTGTTCCCCTTAAGATAGAGAGCATCACACAAACCTAAATAATTTCCAATAATTATCCATAAAGGAAGTTTGATCTAGTAACCCGTAAATAAACTCATCCGATATGGAGGAAGACACTTAAAGCCAACACGCAAGTTTAAAAGCATCACTTACAAACCAGTAATGGAGACCGTGAAATTTATTTAAATAATCCCTCTCCTACTTAGTTATTTAAATTGAGGAATTTTAACATGCACACACATTACAGCATATAAAAATAGCATCACAGCACACACATCACAACATATAAAGGCAATAAATATGAAAATAAAATTTTCAACTATTATGGCCTCATCCAATGATGTCCTCCAATATGCCACCAATGGATCGCTGCCCTCCAATGTGCTGCTAATGGATCAGGCCATTGCGTCTATCTCGCTTCCTTCTCTGCCACACTTCTGGTCCTCAAAATAGCACCACGTATAGCAAGAATACAAGCCGCAACAAAAAATAAAATTTACATTTATCGATCCCATATTTCACAAAGGAATTTACATATAATCTAGATCGAACAAAATGTAAAAAATAATACGGCAATCGGGCGTATTTAATTATTACAATCATGCACACATAAACAACCTCGACATGCCCGAGGGTTCAAATCATAGACAAACACACAAAGCCATAATAGTTGGACTTAGGATGCCTGCAATAATAGAGTTAATCTTTCTTGCACATCCTACTATTATCCGACCTAAACTTTGTTAGGATGTATACTAAAAGCCTAGCTTTTATATAAACATTTATAAGAATCACATTGATTAAATGTCTATATTTTTGCTAAGTGTAGTTGTCCATTTAATTTATATTGAAGATAACATGGTGTGAGGAGACACACAGAAGATCATGTTATCAGTTCCTTATAAATTATAAATAGTAGCTCACAACTAAGATGCAATGGGACAAACCATTGGAGTGGTTGTAATGTAATTTGGTATTAGTTTATCTTGACTATAAAATTATACTAGTACACTATGAGTGTATTGAGCAGGACCATTTGAGGAAGTTTCTTTTTATACTGACTACATAAAAGAAAAAAAACCTCTGTTATTATGTTAGTGTGTACTCTTAATCATGATATAATAATAAGCATGTATACTTAATATTTATTTCTTTAATTTATCAAAGGGTGGGATTTAGTTCGTTAAATCAATAGGCCCGATAAGTTGGGAAGTGATATTATTTATATGGTGTGTTGTTGATTATAGAATGAAACTGTGTCCTAGTAATCTAGGTTAGTGATGTCCCCTTGAGGAGCTCATAAGGATTGTCATGTAAACCCTGCAGATGGACTTAGTCCGACATGATAATAAGATTGAGTGGTACTATTCTTGGAGCTAGATATTAATTAAGTGAGTTGTCAGTAACTCATTTAATTAGTGGACATTCGATATCTTATACACAGGGAGACTAACACACTCATGATAAGAAGGAGCCCATATTGTAATATGGGATTGGTGCGGTAGTGCAATAATAACTCTTTAGTGGAATGAAATATTATTGATGAACTTGAGTTGGGTGTTCAGGGCGAACACGGGATGCTTAAACTCATCGGGAGATCAAAACCAATTCCTCCTCTAGGTCCCTATTGTAGCCTCTGATATAAAGCCTTATATCCATCCAAAAACGTAGCTTCTTAAGGCCCAAGCTAGGGCCGACCAAGCCTTGCTTGGAGACCAAGAAAGGGGCCAACCAAGCTAAGTTTAGAGCCCAAGCTAGGGTCGGCCAAGCCTTGCTTGGTGCCCAAGCAAGGGGCCGACCACACAGAAGAAGAAAAGGAAGTTTTAGTTTTTGTAAAATCTTTCCATTTATAGAGATCCATAAAAAGGATTTAAAAGGATGATTTTAATATAAAACCTTCCTTTTTTAGATTGATCACAAAAGGAAATAAAAGGAGTTTGTATTTTGTTAAAAGTTTTCCTTTTATTATAGTTTTAAAAGAGAGTTTTAAATTTTAAAATCTTTCATTTTATAGCTTTCTACAAAGGAATAAAAGAGAGATTTGAAATCTTTCCTTATTTATAGTTATCTATAATGTGAAAGAAAGATTTTAATTTTTGTTATAAAACTTTCCTTTTTGTAACCATGTTTTATTTTAAATATTTTCTTTTATAGATATCCATAAAAGGATTTAAAAGAGAGAGAGATTTTAATTTATAAAACATTCCTTTTATAACTATCTTCAAAAGGGATTTTAAAAGAGAGATTTTAATTTTGTTTAAAATCTTTCCTTGCCAAGAGCATAAGCTTGTGGCCGGCCATGTCATGGGAGAAAAGGAAGTTTTATTTTTTTTTATAAAACTTTCCTTTTTTGACAAGGCCAAGGAATATAAAAGAGAAGGAGGGGGTGCCTCACCTCATAACACCTCTTCTATTCCTCTCTATTCTTCCTTGGTGGCCGACCCTTGTTCTTTCTCTTCTCTCCTTTTGTTTTCTCTCTTGGAGGTCGGCGGCATCAATTGTGGGAGATCTCTTGGTGGCAAGTTGCTTGAAGGAGAAGAAGTAGAGAAGCAAGCTCTCTTGTCTAGCATCCCTTGGATGTTATTTGGTGGCCGGATCTTGGAATCCTTGGAAGAAGCTTGAGTGGATTTCATCTTGGAAGATCGTCGCCCACATGACGCCCAAGAGAAGGAGAGGAATACAATAGAAGATCAAGAGGTCAATAAGCTATAAAAGATATAACTAGTTATTAGTTTCCACATCATAACTAGTTCATCTTTTGTATAGATTTTGAAAAACCAAACACAAGAGGTTATCGGTTTTAAGTTATCATTTTTGTTATCAATTTTATTTTTCGATTTCATGTTGCAATAATGTGTTTATATTGAGGTCTCTATAGTGAAACCTAGTTTACTGTAAGAAATTAAATATCTGATTTCTTTGTGAGACTTTGTCTAGGAAGTGGTGGATGATCTCATACCCAAGGAGGCCTAGTGCCTTGCCATGTTTAACCTGGAAGCCGATCTTTGAAATAGATATTTGATAACTTCTGTACTATGGTTTAACATACAAAGATCACATCGGTTGAACTTGGTGTAAGAATGTTAAGTTTCGTTCCCAATCCAAGTTTAACTTCTAAAGGGAAATTTGGATTAATAATGTTAAGCATCGTTTGTAATCCAAATTTAACTTTAGTAGAGCACATGGGTAGCTAGGATTGTTCTATGCTTGTATAAATTTTTGTACAGGGGAACTAGGATGGTATTCCGAGTAGCAACCAACAATTGGTATCAGAGCTAGGTTATACCTCTATGTGTTTGGTTTTTAGTTTAATTATGCACATGTTATACATATTTTAGGCAGGATAATAGTCGCATGTGCAAATAGATTAACTCTGTTGTTGCAGACTCCAACTATTATGGCCTATTGTGATTGTGTGTGATTGGACCCTCGGACATGTCGAGGGCATTTTATTTGTGTGCATGATTGTACTTATTAAATACAGCAGGAGCTATATTAGTTTTAGAATTTTACATTTTGTTCGATCTAGACTTTATGTACATTTCTTTGTGGAATATAGGATCGATATATGTAAAATTTTATTTTTGTCGCGGATCGTGTCCTTGCGAGGCGTGGTGATATTTGAGGACCAGAGGCGTAGTGGAAAAAGAAGCAAGATAGATGCGATGACTAGACCCGATAGCAGTGGCTAAAGATGGCAGCAGCTAGGGTTGATGGCCCACGGAGGATAGCTATGGATAAATGCCATAATAGTTGAAGAATTATTTTTCTTAGTTATTACCTTTTTTGTTGTGTGTGCTTGTGTTTGTGTGCTTGTGTGCATGTTAAAATTCCTCATTCTAAATAACTAAGTGGGAGAGGAATTTAATTAAATTCCATGGTCTCCATTACCAGTTTGTAAGTGATGCATTTAAACTTGCGCGTTGGCTCTGTGTGCCTTCCTCCACATCGGATGAGTTTGTTTACGGATCACTAGATCAAACTTCCTTAATGGATGATTGTAGAAAATTATTTATGATGTGTGTGATATTCTCCAACTGAAGGGGCATAATTCTATTTAGTGGACTTATTATCAAGTAATGGTATACACTTAGGCACATTTAATAGTATCCTCCCCATAGGAGTCATTGCTATTATTTGTGTGATCGAAGGAAAACCAACTATTAATTTGTCATAAAGCTAGGTAAAATCCCCTTTTAAAAATGTTTGAATTTGTATACGTCCACACTATCGTGGCATACAAAATTCATGGTGTTTGAGGTAATTTTATTTGTCATAAAGTTAGGTTGACAAAATAAAATTAATGGGTAAAACCTCCTCTTACAAATAATTGAATTTGTATACGTCCACACTATCGTGGCATACAAAATTCATGATGTTTGAGGTAATTATAGGTTGACAAGATAATTAATGGGTAAGACCCTCCTCTTACAAATGCTTGAATTTGTATACGTCCACACTATCGTGGCATACCAAATTCACGGTGTTTGAGGTGTTGGTGAATTTAAATGATATTATTTTGAGGAATCAATATTATTTTAAATTTTAAAATTTTGACCAAATATTTGATCGAAGACAGATCAACTATTAATTTTATTTGTCATAAAGTTAGGATGACAAGATAATAAAATTAATGATTGAATTTGTATACATCCACACTATCGTGGCATACAAAATTCACGGTGTTTGAGGTGTTGATCTTGACCAAATATTTTATGATTCTTTGGATTTCAAATAGTTTTCAATTCCCTAGATGTTATAGTAGAGAATAAACTTACTAGTCCCAATTATAATAATTGGAAACAAAACTTAGAAACTAAGGTGGACTGTCCTCTCAGGAATGAGAACAATAAAGGTGTATCTTATTAATTGTTGAAACATGTTTAGTGGTGTTATCTACCGGTACCTGGTGTGTAGATACGAGAACCACTGATCATGTCTGCAAATCATTGTAGGGGTTCCAGGAAACCCGACAACTACATGAAGTAGAAATCACTGTTTACATTGGCAATGCTATGAAAGTGGTGGTTGTTGCAGTGGGAGATGTTTATTTATCCTTTGATAGGAATAAAACATTGATTTTGAGAAATTGCTTTTATATACCAAGTTTTAGAAAGAATTTGATTTCAGTTTCTAAACTATTTGAGGATGGATATTTTGTTTCTTTTGATGACAAAGCGGTTGTCAAGAAAAATAGAGTGGTTATCTGTTGTGGTATATTAGTTGACAATTTGTATACTCTAAATCCAATAACTCCCATGATGCAACAAATGGAAATTAATAACACATCTTCTAATTCTAATAAGAGAAAGCAACCTTCGGAAATGAACCAAACATATCTTTAGCATCTAAGGCTAGGTCATATTAACTTGAGAAGGATTCAAAGGTTAAAAAGCCGATGGACTTTTGGGTTCATTGGTGGTGGAAAACTTTCCAACCTACGAGTCTTGCTTGGAAGGAAAAATGACCAAGAGACCTTTTAAGGCTAAGACGTATAGAGCTAAAGATGTGTTGGAATTGGTTCATTCTGATTTGTGTGGACCTATGACTATCCAGGCAAGAGGTAGTTTTGAATATTTCATCTCTTTTATAGATGACTATTTAAAATACGGGTACATTTACTTGATGCGCCGCAAGTTTGAGTACTTTGATAAGTTCAAATAGTACAAGACTGACGTGGAGAAACATTATGGTAAAAGTATCAAGACACTATGGTGTGATCGTAGTGGCGAGTACTTCTTAGGAGAGTTTAGGAGTTACTTATCAGAAGTCGGGATTCAATCCCAACTGTCTGCACCTAGTACACCCCAACAGAATGGTGTGGCAGAACGAAGGTATAGGACTCTTATGGAAATGGTTAGATTGATGATGATCAGTTATTCATAATTACCAAATTTATTTTGGGGATATACACTGGAAATTGCAATGAACATAGTACCTTATAAAGTCAGAACCCTCTACTCCCATAGAATTGTAGAATGGGCATAAGCCTAGTCTGAAGCATATTCGGATTTGGAATAGTCCAGCACATATGCTGAAGGGAGACACTGATAAGTTGGATAGGAGTTCACTTGTTTGTGGGTTATCCTAAAGAAATAAAAGGAGGTTTATAGTCCTAAAAATCAGAAGGTCATTGTTAGCACCAATGCCCGATTTTTAGAAGAGGACTATGTAATTAACCACAAGCCCATGAAAAAAATTATTCTTAAGAAAATTAGAGAAGACACATCTAAACTAGTACCAACTGTACAAGATGAGATACCACAAGAAACTGCAACATGTGTCACAAATGAAACACAATTACAAACAGTGCCACGTCATAGTGGGAGGGTTGTTTGACAACCTGGAAGATTCATGTTTTTGGGAGAGTCTTGGACTTGATCCCTTGTGAACATGAACCTGATTCCTACACATATGATGTAGCACTCCAAGATAAAGATACAGCAGCTTGGCAAAGAGCAATGAACTCTGAAATAGAATCTATGTATTTTAATAAGGTCTGGGAGCTTGTAGAACCACCAAATGGTGTAAAAGTCATTGGGTGTAAATAAGTCTACAAAAGAAAAAGAGGGACAGATGAGAAGGTGGAAACTTTCAAAGCAAGACTTGTTGCAAAAGGATATACTCAGAAAGAGGTAATCGATTATGAGGAAACCTCACTACAACAAAAACCCTCATAGACATCGGTTTTCCACCGGTGTCTATTACATTTTCGACAGATGTCTATGAAGGCGATGTAAAAAGTCTGCCATTTTAGACATCGGTTTAAAATTGGTGTAGTATCACTTAACGACACCGGTGTTCGAATCAGTTATTAACCGGTGTAGTATCACTTAACAACACCGTTTCATCAACGGTGTAAAACCAATGTAATATTATATGTTAATAACACCAGTTTTGACAACGGTATACGACCGATGTAATATTAGTTAATAACACCGGTTTTGCAGCGGTGGAAAATCGATGTAATATTAGTATTTTTTAACTGTACAAATTTGATTTCCGAAACAGTAACCAAAAAAATACACAAATATTCATAAATTACACAAATATTCTTCATTCAACAGTATCTATAAATTACACAAATTACATAAATATTCTTCTTACAACAGTATCCATAAAATACACAAACTAATAAATTAGTTACTTTGGTTTTGCAAAGTAACTAATATTCTTCTTACAACAGTATTCTTCTTACAACAGTATTTACAACTAATAAATTAATTGCTGCCTGAATTCTTGTAATTCTATATCTTGTTCGACTAATCTTTCTTCTGCCATTTTCTTCTGAAGCAAGGCATCATCCAATTGTTTCTGTAAAGCCAGAGCTCGAGCTTCTACTTTTTCCCATCCTAACAAGTAGATCATGCATGGTTTGTTCTTAAAACAACATAGTTTCTGTGTTGGGAAGAAAATGAAAGGAAAAAAAAATCTAACCTGAAATTGCTTCCTCAGCTACTTTTGCTTGCTTTGCCAAAAGATCATCTTTAGCATTGGACTCGCTGCGGACAGAAGATAGTTGTTCGTTCAAGTTTTCTACAGATTTCTCCAACTCCAGGGTCTTCCCTTTCTGAGAGAAATCATAGGCATTTACAAATTGATTCCCAACATAAGAAGAGACATATGCTCAGTCTAGAAGAGCTGAAAATTTGTTTGGTATTGATGAGTTGTTGCCTTCTTTATTTATAATCCAAAAAATTAACAATAAAAAACCAGTAATAAACAATCAAAATCAGTAATAAACAATCAAAATCAGTAATAGAAGATATCGATCTTTGAGTCTGAGAATTGTTTATACTGAAACATTAGTTGTGCAAAAATCAGTAATAAACCATCAAAAAGATGATTTGATTACTGCTAACCTCAATGTTCTTCCCTGTGGACTTCCTATTCCATATCCACGTCTTGCTCTCCATGATTCCCACAAATTGCTAAAACATAGAAAGAGCTTGAATTAAGAGGCCAGTGAAAAAAATGTCTTGTTTAAATTAAGAATGAAATTGAGAAATCCTTTGACTCTTCAACAGTAATATGTCAAATAACTTATACACCACTTGATGCACCAAGTACCACAATTCACGTCACATCTAATTTATTGCGAAGTTCAACTCTTCAAATATTTACAAATATTTACAAATATTTGCAAAGAGAGGGTACATGCGATGGAAGGTGACATTAGTTATGTCTTTGGGATGGGTCCTGTAGATTTGCAGGTTAAAAATCATACACAATAAGATTAGATACTTCTAAAGAGAAGGGTCCAAAAATTGGAAATTCATCATATAAGAGATGCGAGAAGTTAGTAAGATACCATAAAAAGTAATAAAACACAGAGCCTAAAAACACTGTATGAAGAAAAGAACACATGAATTCAAGTTTTGCTGAAAAAAAACTACAAGAAAATTACCTGCTGGATGAATTGCAATGGAAGAAACTTCACGAAGACCAGTCTCAAGCTTCTTAACGAGCATTTGCTTTAAAAGATCATACACACGGACATGATTCTTGGTTGATATAAAGAATAACGACCGTGTTGGATGAAAAACTGCAACTATTGGAAGACCATGTAACTTCTTAAAAGGATTTTGTGTGTGTTTCTTGGAGAGTTGGTGTATCAAGATTGCTCTTGAATCACCTATAATAAATAAGTCAAGGGAGTTTCAAGGTTTATAAAACGCAGAAAATATAAATGCGCATAACCAATGGCTATAGTGTAACTTGCATATGATATCTAGACATCGACCAAGGAATATAGGAGTTGCTTGCTAACATCATATTCTAAAAGTGGGATTGATACAGTCTTTTATTCTGATTGTTTGTTCAGTGATGTTCCAAACATTAGATAACTAAAACACCTAACTGGTCTTCTATTGCTTCCTCTGGAACTCCTTTTTATGGTACACAAAAGAGAATTTGGTATGCCTAAACTATTCAGGGCACTTTAGGTTTCATCCTGATTCCAGCCTCAAAGGCTAGGTAACTAGGTATAATGTCATGATTTTTATATATTTCCAATTTGTCAGTGTGTATTAGAAAAAAGAAAGAAACAAAACTGAGATATAAAATAGGCACTAGGAATGACTAAAAATAAGTACAACTAAAATTCATAATTAGGATATCACTAGGAACGACAGTAGTGAAATAGTCTCCTTTCCGATGCCAATCGATTTTTGTCACAACCTGCAAAGCAAAAGAATGAATAAGAGAAAGGTAGTGGCAAATACTCTACCAATTAAAATAAAGTAATCCAAAGGATTAAGTCTATGCCCAAAAATAATTAAGTAAATTTGATGTGCCTATATTGAAATTAATTACTATACAGATACATATGTACTCTGAAGGGGGGATACACAGTGAATATAGCTCACCTTGCAATGCTTTAATCGGATGCAATCATATTTATCATCTCGAACCCATCTCACTGCTGGAGTGGTATTTCCTAAAGCACAGAATCGAGTGCCAACTGATCTGAACAGAAACTAAAATAATATTATGAGTAAAAACACTTACCCTCGTCCTCCTCTAGTTTTGATTCCTCCACATGAAGCAACTCCTTGACCCTTGCTTGATTCTCTACACTTCCCAATCCAGTATCTAAAATAAGCACATCGCATCCTCTGAAACAATGTGTAAATGTATGTCAGAAAGAAGCAGGGTGGAATTAGGCATCAAAAATTGAATTAAAAAAAAAACCCTAGAGGGTGGAAATTAAATTACAAAAACCTGGAGGCGGTGGAGAAGTCGAAGAGCTTGCCGTGGCTGGAGAAGATGATGAGGGAGAGTTCGATGTCACAGAGAACAGAGAGCTCGTAGGCCTTCTTCAGCAGCCCGACCTTCCTCTTGGAGAAGGTCACCTGCCTATTGATCTTGTTCTCTATTCTCCTCACCTCAACCCTCCCCCGCCCCATCCTCAACCTTTAGCAATCAGATGATTAAGAAGAATGAAAAGAGGAAATGAGAGGTTTTGAAGATGACCGTGTACCCAGCGAGCGAAGAGGCCGAGAAGGAGAAAATGAAGCACGGAGAGCCCTTTATGCCTGCAATTTTAGGGTTTTAGCAGGCAGACATACTTCGTTATTCTCGTACTCCACTCGATCTCTCTGCTTCAGAAGAAGGAGACCCCTTTACACAAGATCAGAGATCTCGGTGTTGTTCTCTCTTCCTTAGGATTCCCTCACGTTGCTGACCAACCGTGCCATTGTGGTAGTGGGCGTCCTCTCGCTGTTCGGATCTCGTCAGCCCCTACCTTAGCCGGGAAGAGCGAAGAGAGGAAGGAGGAGGAGGAAGAGAGGATCGGACGAGGAGGCAGAATGGAACGATTTATGCTGCGATTTTGCTTAGGACCGAAGCAGGTGGTTTTAATCCTAATCGGGAGAGGAAGGGACGTCGATCCAGGAAGGGGAAGAGATCCAGGAAGGGGAAGAGGGAGATGAGGCTGAGAGAGATGGTCGGAGGTTTAGGTTTAGGTTTAGGCTGAGAGAAGGGGCGCGATATTGGTTTAGGTTTGGAGGGAACTTTGTGAAGTGTTATAAATTTTGGCTGGTGGAAAAATTAAATTATATTTTTTTTGGTTCATTAACACCGGGTTTTAAAAACCGCTGTTAAAACTGGTATCTATTAACAAAAAAAGGCACTCATAGATATCGGCTAAAAAACCGATGTCTATGAGCGAAAATCTGTGCTCATAGACACCGGTTTTTGAAAAAATCGGTGTAAAATACTCAAAGACATCAGTTTTTGCTTAAAACTGTTATTGTTCCACCGATGTCTATGAGGGTTTTTCTTGTAGTGCCTTTTCACCGGTAGCTATGGTTAAGTCTATCCGGATACTTTTATCTATTGCTGCTCATATGGATTATGAGGTTTGGCAAATGGATGTCAAGACAGCTTTCCTTAATGGAAGTCTTGAAGAAACATCCATATGAAGCAACCAAAGGGGTTTATTGTAAAGGGCAAAGAGCATCTTATATGTAAGCTCAATCAGCTTATTTATGGATTGAAGCAAGCTTCAAGATCTTGGAATATCCGGTTTAATGAAGTAATCTTGTCTTATGGATTTATTCAGTGACCGGATGAGTCTTGTGTATACAAGAAGTGTCACGGAAATGTGGTGGTATTTCTTGTACTATACGTAGATGACATTTTTATAGTTGACAATAATATCAAAGTGCTATCAGAAGTAAGGGTATGGTTGTCCAAGCAATTTGATATGAAGGACTTGGGAGAATTCGGGCATATTCTTGGGATCAAAGTAATAAGGGATCGCAAGAAAAGAATATTGTGCTTATCCCAAGCTTCATATATCGATACTATCCTAGCTCGTTTTAGCATGTAAAACTCCAAGAAAGTTTTTCTACCTTTTAGGCATGGATTACCCTTATCTAAAGAGATGTCTCCTAAGACATCAAAAGAGATAGAGAAAATGAAGGCAGTTCCTTATGTTGTAGGAAGCCTAATGTATGAGATGTTATGTACGAGATCGGATATCTGTTTTGCCATGGGCATGGTTAGCAGATATCAAAGTAACCCAAGACAAGGACATTGGACTGTTGTAAAGCATATATTAAAGTATCTAAGAAGGACTAGAGATTATATGCTGGTTTATGAAGCAGATAACTTGCTCCCTGTAGGTTACACGAATTCGGATTTCCAATCAGATAGGGGCAATAGTAAGCCAACCTCGGGGTTTTGTGTTTACTTTAGGAAGTGGAGCTATAACAATGGAGGAGTGTTAAGCATAAATGCATTTCAGACTCCACCATGAAAACTGAGTATGTGGCAGCCTTTAAGGCAGCTATAGAAGCTATATGGCTCAGAAACTTCATGATGGACTTAGATGTGATTCCTGGTTTGCCCAAAATTATTACAGTGTATTATGATAATAAGTGGTGCAGTAGCAAACTCAAAGGAACCATGAGCCCATAAGACAAGTAAACACATAGAGCGCAAGTACCACCCAATACGAGACATCGTATAACGAGAAAAAGTTGTTGTCACCTAGATTGCATCAGCAGATAACCTGGATCTTTTCACTAAGGCCCTTAAGGAAAGAGCTTTTGATGGACATGTTGAGGGGATGAGAATCAGATGTATGACAACATAGTCTTTTAGTATAAGTGGGAGATTGTTAAGATGTATACTAAAAGCCAAGCTTTTGTATAAACATTTATAAGAATCACATTGGTCAAATGTCTATATTTTTACTAAGTGTAGTTGTCCATTTAATTTATATTGAAGATAACATAGTGTGAGGAGACACACAGAAGATCATGTTATCAGTTCCTTATAAATAATAAATAGTAGCTCACAACCAAGATGGAATGGGACAAACCATTGGAGTGGTTGTAATGTAATTTGGTATTAGTTTATCTTAACTATAAAATTACACTAGTACACTATGAGTGTATTGAGCAGGATCATTTGAGATAGTTTCTTTTTATACTGACTATATAAAAGAACAAAACCTCTATTATTATGTAAGTGTGTACTCTTAATCATGATATAATAACAAGCACGTATACATAATATTTATTTTTTTAATTTATCAAAGGTTGCAATTTAGTTCGCTAAATCAATAGATCTGATAAATTGGGAAATGATATTATTTATATGGTGTGTTGTTGATTACAGAATGAAACTGTGTCCTAGTAATCTAGGTTGATGATGTCCCCTTGAGGAGCTCATAAGGATTGTCATGTAAACCCTGCAGGTGGACTTAGTCCAACATGATAATAAGGTTGAGTGGAACTACTCTTGGAGCTAGATATTAATTAAGTGAGTTGTCAGTAACTTATTTAATTAGTGGGCATTCAATATCTTAAACCCAGGGAGATTAACACACTCATGATAAGAAGGAGCCCATATTGTAATATGAGATTGGTGTAGTAGTGCAAGAATAACTTTTTGGTGGAATGAGATATTTTTGATCAACTTGAGTTGGGTGTTCGGGGTGAACACAGGAAGCTCAAGCTCATCGGGAGATTAAAACCAATTCCTCCTCTAGGTCTCTATTATAGCCTCTTAAATAAAGCCTTATATCCACCCAAAAGCCTAGCTTCTTAAGGCCCAAGCTAGGGTCGACCAAGCCTTGCTTGGAGACCAAGCAAGGGGCCGACCAAGCTAAGCTTGGAGCCCAAGCTAGGGTCGGCCAAGCCTTGCTTGGTGCCCATGCAAGGGGCCGACCACAGGAAGAAGAAAAGGAAGTTTTATTTTTTATAAAATCTTTCCTTTTATAGAGATCCATAAAAAGGATTTAAAAATATAATTTTAATATAAAACTTTCCTTTTTTAGATTGGTCACAAAAGGAAATAAAAGGAGTTTGTATTTTGTTAAAAACTTTCCTTTTATGATGGTTTTAAAAGAGAGTTTTAAAATTTAACATCTTTCCTTTTATAGCTTTCTACAAAGGAATAAAAGAGAGATTTGAAATCTTTCCTTATTTGTAATTATCTATAATGTGAAAGAAAGATTTTAATTTTTGTTATAAAACTTTTTTTTTATAACCATGTTTTATTTTAAATCTTTTCTTTTATATATATCCATAAAAGGATTTAAAATAGAGAGAAATTTTAATTTATAAAGTATTCCTTTTATAACTATCCACAAAAGGGATTTAAAAAGAGAGATTTTAATTTTGTTTAAAATCTTTCCTTACTTGGAGCACAAGTTTGTGGCCGGCCATGTCATGGGAGAAAAGGAAGTTTTATTTTTTGTTATAAAGCTTTCCTTTTTTGACAAGACCAAGGAATATAAAAGAGAAAGAGGGGGTGCCTCACCTCATAACACATCTTCTATTCCTCTCTATTCTTCCTTGGTGGCCGACCCTTCTTATTTCTCTTCTCTCCTTTGTGTTCTCTCTTGGAGGCCAGCGACATCAATTGTGGGAGATCTCTTGGTGGCTGGTTGCTTGAAGGAGAAGAAGAAGAGAAGGAAGCTCTCTTGTCTAGCATCCCTTGGAGGTTATTTGGTGGCCGGAACTTGGAAGCCTTGGAAGAAGCTTGAGTGGATTTCATCTTGGAAGATCATCGCCCTCACGACATCCAATAGAAGGAGAGGAATATAATAGAAGATCAAGAGGTCTATAAGCTATAAAAGGTATAACTAGTTATTAGTTTCTGCATCATAACCAAACACAAGAGGTTATTGGTTTTAAGTTATCGTTTTTGTTATCGATTTTATTTTTTGATTTCATATTTCGATAATGTGTTTCTACTGATGTCTCTATAGTTAAACCTAGTTTACTATAAGAATTTAAATATCTAATTTCTTTGTGAGGCTTTGTCTAGGAAGTGGTGGATGATCACATACCCAAGAAGGCCTAGTGACTCACCATGTTTAACCTGGAAGTCGATCTTTGAAATAGATATTTGATAACTTCTGTAATATGGTTTAACTTAGGAAGATCACATTGGTTAAACTTGGAGTAAGAATGTTAAGTTTCGTTCTCAATCCAAGTTTAACTTCTAAAGGGAAATTTAGATTAATAATGTTAAGCATCGTTTGCAATCCAAATTTAATTTTAGTAGAGCACATGAGTAGCTAGGATAGTTCTATGCTTGTACAAATTTTGTACAGGAGAACTAGGATGGTATTCGGAGTAGCAACCAACAAACATATATATGAGAAGTGCATAATTTAACCGAAAACCAATCACACTGAACCAGAAAACTCGCTCAGATACCACTTGAAGGCGCTAGAATTCCATTCTGTTTAAATTTCCCTGTACAAAAATTGTACAAGTACAGAACTTTTCCTAGCAACCCACATGTTCGATTAGACATGTGTTTATCAATCAAGCAAGTTCTTGACGGATCAAAGCACGCCATGATCAAAGTACAATATCGTTGGCCTCTTGTGTTGGTATTCCAAAAAATGATACAAAGAAACTAATTAATTACACAAAGGAATTAAAGAACTAGTTGTACCTTTCTTCATAGCTAAAGACCTCTCTGTCTTCGGCCATATTCTTCTCCTCTTCTTGGGTGTCGTGTGGGTGACGATCTACCAAGACAACACCACCCTCCTTCTCTTCTCAGTTTCCAAATCGTCGGCTACAAAAGGAGGCTTTAGGATGGGGCCCCTTCTCTTCTTCTTCCTCTTCTTCCTCTTCTCCAAACCACTGCCCACCAAGGAGTAGAAGAGGGGGATGCCAGCCTTAGAAAGGAGGGGGTTGCCGGCCCTAGTAAGGAGAGGGTCCGCCGGCTCTTATCAAGGGAAAAGAGGAGGGGCACCGACCCTAAGCAAAGAGGAGGGGAGGGGCATCGGCCCTAGGTGAGGAGGAAAAGGAGGGGCGTCAGCCACAAGGAGGGGAAGAGAGAAAAATTAGGTTTTAGGAGCCACCACCTACTCCTTTTTATAGGCTTACCGTCGGTTACAAAGAAAGAAAAATAACAGAATTCTATTTAGAAAAAATCTCCCTTTCTATAACCAAGTTATACCAAGCCAAGTTAAACCAAACCAAGTTAAACCAATCTATGTTAAACCAAGCCAAGTTAAACCAAACCAAGTTAAATCAAACCAAGTTATAGATGGGTGGATGCAAGGCTTTATATAGAGGCTATAACAGGGACCTGGAGGAGGAATTGGTTTAGGCCTCCTGATGGGCTTGGGATTCCTGTGTTCGGCCCGAACACCCAACCCAAGTCCATCAATAATAACCCATACCACTAAAGGGTTATTATTGAACTACTCCACCAATCCCATATTACAATATGGGCTCCTTCTTATCATGGGTGCATTAATCTCCCTGGGTTTAAGATATCGTATGCCTGTTAATTAAATGAGTTACTGACAACTCAATTAATTAACATCTGATTCAAAGAGTAGTGCTATTCAACTTTATTATTATGTCAGACTAAGTCCACCTGCAGGGTTTACATGAAAATCCTTATGAGCTCCTCAAGGGGACATCATCAGCCAAAATAATTAGGACACAGTTTCCTTCTATATTCAACAACACACCATATAAATAATACTATCTCCTAACTTATCGGGTCTATTGATTTAATGAATAAATCTCACCTATTGATAAGTTAAAGAAATAAATACCAAGTATACATGCTTATTATTATATAGAGATTAAGAGGGTGCACATCCATAATAACAGAGGTTCTATTTTTTTATGTAGTCAGTACAAATCAAACAACCTCAAACAGTCCTGCTCAATACACACATAGTGTATAGTGTAATTTTATAGTTAAGACATACTAATACCAAATTACACTACAACTATTCTAATGGTTTTTCCCCATCCATCTTTGTTGTGAGCTACTATTTATAATTTATAAGGAATCGATAACATGATCTTCTGTGTGGCACCACACACTATGTTATCTATAATATAAATTAAATGGACAACTGCATTGACATATATATAAATATAAAATACAGATATTTGACCAAAGTGATTCTTATTTCAAAATATTTCAAAACAGATGTTCATACAAAAGATAGGCTTATAGTATACATCCCAATAGTCCGATGGTCCCTCGGATGCCTTCCGCATCATCCTTCACTGATCTCAAGGACTCGATCCCTAGGATGAGCTTTCCAAGCATGGCCACACCAAGCTTCTCATATGTGGTTTAACAAGTCCTACATGACTCAAACCATATAAAACCAATATGAAACCTAACATAAACTCTTTGACACACACATCAAAACTATGATTGTACCCGATCAAACCAAGATCAATTGCACCCAAATTTCTAAACTGAACTCCACAAGACTTTACCTGAAAGTGTTGGATCGAGAAGCGCTAGAGGGGGGTGAATAGCGCTTGTGGCTATTTCATTTGATTTAAAACGTATCGAGTAGATAAACGCAGTGGAAAGGAAAAGAACAAATGCTAACACAAGTTGGTTACTTGGTTTAGAGCCTGTGGCGACTCCTACTACAAGGCCCGCAATCGTTGATCGCTTCCAGTGGGAAATAACTATAAGCTCGAAAAATGTTATTACAAACTAAGTATAATGTGAAAGCAGTAAAGAAACCTTATACCGACAACAGAATACAGAAAACTAAAGCTCCGGGTTGTTAGAATGTTGTTGCAACACCTCGGGATCATCTCGTTAGCAGCTTGTAGCAGAGGAATAGCTTAGAATGTGATTTTCCTAGCTGCTGGTTGAGACCCTTTTATATAGGGTGTTCAAGGCACCTCCATCAAGCTCTAGGGTGCCTCCAACCCAAAATTATATCCTGAAATCAACTCGCGATAAGCCTCTGCATGCTGCCCATTATCCACCTGAAGGTGCCTCAAATGCCACTCCAAGGCACCTCCAAGCAGCGGTTCAAGGCGCCTCCAATCCCCATGAAGGCGCCTCCAGCTCCACTTCACAGCCAGCTTCAGCCTTGCACCCGAGGCGCCTCCAAGCTCCATGGAGGCGCCTCGGACACAGTTCATCCGAGGTGTGACTTGCTCCTTTGTTCCTACAAAATGTGTTAGTCCCAAACTCATACCTGCAAAACAAAGTTAGCACATAATAGTCATAGTAAATAAAATATTGACAATCTCCAAACTGTCCGGGTCTGACTTCGGATTTTTGACCGAAAGCCCTAGATCGACCCGACGCCTACTGTTCCCTCTGCAGGGAACGTGTCCTCACCTACTCCTCTCAAGAGAGTTACTTGTTGCTAGTGCGATCCTCCAGATTGATTGGACTTTTGCTCAGCGTTCGATTCTTCAAGACTTTCTGCTGGACGCCCGCTCCCTGACCCGTCCAGTCTTCCACCTGGTTCACGACACCAGGACTTTCCACCTAGGGTTACCACCCCCTAGGACTTTTGCCTGAAGCCCTCAACCCGCCAAGACTTTTCGCATAGGGTTATCACCCCCTATGACTTAGGGTTACCACCCCCCAGGGTTTTCCACCTGCCTAACCGCAGCTAGGACTTTTACCTAAGTACACTTAGGACTTTTCTACAAGTTCATTCAAACTGTTAGATCACAAAACAACTTAACTTTGAACCCTTTGCCATTATCAAAACATGGGTTCGATCGTCGGATGCTTCCCGCACCAACAATCTCCCCCTTTTTGATTATGACAACTAAAATTCATAGTTAAGTACAAACCAGCATAAGTAAACAAATGCATAAGTACCAATTTTTAATGTTTTAGTATAAGCAAGCATAAGTAAATAGTTTTAGATGCAACCAAAGCTTAAGCTAAAACTTTAAAGTGTGAGGCTCCCCCTTAATTAGAGCTTTCTTTTGAATTTTATGCTACTCTCCCCCTTTGCCATATAACAAAACCTTACGTAGGGAAAGAGTAAGATGTTTTTGTTTTCCGATACTTGGTTATAGGAAAATAACTTTAGATAAACGAAAAGCCATTAAGTGTGTGGAAAACTTAAGTTATGTAATAAAGCAACATAAGATAGAAAAGTTAATCTTTTAAAGTTTCAAAAAATTGTCGTTCGTAAATTTGCATAGGCTTAAAAAAAAGGCAAAACTTAAGTTTAGCTAACTTTAAAACAATGCTTTCATTTTTAAAATTCAAGTTAAAAAAACTTAGATCATTTAAAAGATGAGTAAAAAGCTTAACTTAGCTAAAATGAAAATAGTAGTTTGATGAAGGACTTTAGCTAATATTTTGATAACAGTAGTAAAAAATTTAGCTAAACTTTTTGAAAAGAATAAGTTTTAGCTAAAAAGAATGTGTTTAGAAAATATTTAGCTAAACCCTTAACTTTTTTTTTTGGAAAGATTTAACTAATTCAAAAGTCAAGTTTTAAAGGGACATAGCTAAGTTTGGAAATTCAGTTTTATAAAGAATTGTAGCTAATTTTTGAAAGTAGATATATTGAAAATTTACTTAGCCAAATTTTAAGAATAGTAGTTTTAAGAACACTTAGCTAATTTAACAGTTAAAACAAAATTGGCTAAAAGATTTTGTGAAATTTGAGATTCCAAAAAAAAAAAATTTTAAAAACTTTTATGATAACTAGCCTATTGAAAAACATGAATTCCTTTAGCGAAGTATCAGAGCCCTAAAGTCCAAGCATGAGTACACTTAATCGTTGGATAACCAAATTTTAATATCCTTAACCAACTGTCTAACCTTTAGCTACTATCTGTTTGTTAGAAGATAGTAGCTTTCACTTGGTTAGTCAAGTTAAGTCAATTGATCCAATTAGATTTGACTAAGACAGGATCACTTAACTTGATTACTGTATTTTTTGTATTTAACACCCAAACTTACTGCGATGCACAGAAATAAGCATTCTAAAGTTTAGGCTGTACCCTATGCATCTCATGCCGTTCTACGTTTCTTTCAAACACAAGCAAGTTAAGCCTAGTGTGCTTGTGAGATGCTCTGGCTGAAATATAGGGGAATATGATATCTAGGGGGAAATTCCTAGGCTAAGTCCTAATTTTGAAAATCTAAAAAAATTGGGAACATATTCCTATGATTTAAAAGATATTTTAAGACTAAGTAAATTCTTAACAGACAGTAAAAAATTAAAAATAGAGGTAATAAACTAGTTTGAAAAGAAAGATATATTCTACCCAACACATTCCTATTTGCCTTCTAAGTGCACTGAACTCAAGTTCAAGTAAGGGTTTTGTGAAAATGTCAGCTAGGTTTGATTTGGACTCAACATGGTTGAGTACAATTTCACCCTTAGCTACATGATCCCTTACAAAATAGTATTTTACCTCTATGTATTTAGTCCTAGAGTGGTGAATTGGATTTTTGGTCAGATTAATTGAATTCATATTATCAATTAATATTTTTGTATTTTTATATTCTATTTGATAGTCCTTTAGTGTATGCATCATCCACAAAAGTTGAGAAGCACACTCTCCTAGTGTTATGTATTCAACTTCAGTAGTAGATAAAGCAACACAGTGTTGCTTCTTCTTGACCAACTTACTAGGCACTGACCTAGAATTTGGCAGCTACCACTTGTGCTTTTTCTGTCTAGTTTGCACCCGACATAGTTTGAATCAGAATAGCCATATAGGTCAAAGGTGCAAGTTCTAGGGTACCAAAGTCCTACATTTAGGGTGCCCTTAATGTACCTAAGTATTCTTTTAACATATGTTAGATGTGACTCTTTTGCATAAGATTGGTATCTTGCGCACATACCTACTACAAATAATATATCGGGTCGACTTGCAATTAAGTAGAATAAGCTACCTATTACACTTCTATAGTACTTTAGGTCTACTGGTTTTCCTTCTAGGTCAGAATCAATGTTGATATTAGTTGCCATTGGAGTGTTTATAAATTTTGAATTTTCCATGCCAAATTTTTTAATTAGTTCCTTAGCATATTTAGTTTGATAAATATAGATTTCATCTCTGGTTTGTTTAACTTGTAAGCCTAAGAAAAAATTAAGTTCCCCTACCAAACTTATTTCAAACTCATTTCCCATTAATTTAACAAAATCTTTTAAAAGTTTAGTGTTGGTTGAGCCAAAAATTATATCATCAACATAGATTTGGGCTATAAAAATGTCTTTTTCTAAGGTTTTGACAAATAGGGTCTGATCTATTTGACCTTGGTTAAAGCCCTTGGATATTAGGTAATTAGATAACCGTTCATACCATGCCCTAGGTGCTTGTTTTAGTCCATATAAGGTTTTTTTTCAGTTTAAATACATGATTTGGATTGTCTAAGTCCTCAAATCCTGGGGGTTGACTTACATATACCTCTTCTTTGATAAACCCATTTAAGAAGGCTGACTTGACATCCATTTAGTATAACCTAAATCCTTTATGTGCTATATAGGCCAACAGCATCCTAATGAATTCGAGTCTAGCTATTGGTGCATAGGTTTCATCATAATCTAAATCTTCAATCTGGCTGAACCCTTTGGCTATTAATCAAGCCTTATTTCTTATTATATCACCCTGATCATCTAATTTGTTTCTAAATACCCATTTGATGTCAATTATGGACTTATCTATGGGTTTAGGTACAAGTTCCCAGACTTGGTTTCTATCAAATTGGGCTAACTCTTCCTACATAGCAATGATCCAGTCTGGGTCAGGTAGGGCTTCTTCTATAGTCTTCGACTCAATCTTAGAAATAAGGGCAATTTGACTCAGGTTTCTATAAGAAGATCTAGTTCTAACTCCTAGGTTTGGGTCACCCAAAATTTGATCAGGTGGGTGAGATGTAACGACCCAATTTTCCTCATTAGGAGTTCTAAAAGTTCTTAAAATATTTAAGAATACTTTAGAAAAATTCTAGAGATTTTTAGGAATTTATAGAGTATTTTTATGTAATTTTTGGAGTTCGTTTGGTATTTTTACCAAAAGGAAGAAGTTGGAAAAAAAAATAGGGAGATTCGAACCCGAGACCTTGAACCCGAGCAAAACCCGGCTAACCAACTGGGCTAGCAAGTGATATTTGAACAAATAAAGGAAGAGATTTATTTGAGTAATAGGAATTAGTAACAAAGAAATAAAAGGAAGGAAAAGGGGTAGCAGCCGAGAATTGAACCCGGGACTTTTGGCTTGGTCAAAACCCAGCCAACCAATTGCTCCGCGGATATTTTGCGAAAGAGTTGGCAGCGAAATAGTCTTAAGTTAACAGAAATACCAGAGTTATAAAAAGGAATTTAGGGATTTCCGAAACCTAATTTTCCCCGATCCCTTCCTCTCTCGCGCGACAAAGGCAGCTCGGGCAGAAACAAGCCGCGGCTAGGGTACGATTTCGGCGGCCGGCGGGTGGCTAACTCGGGGTGGTTCTTCACCGTCGTGATCCTTGCGTCGAGGAGGAACCGTAAGCATGGAGGAGTCGAAGCTTGCAATTTTCGCAAGCCCTAGAAGTTGTTCCGGTTGTAGGTTTAAGAAGAGGTAAGTTGCTACTCACCTGCAGTAGGATAGCTCCGAGGTTTAATCCTTGATTCTCTCCTTGTTCCCGAAGTTTTGCATGAGTTCCCTTGCTTTCTCTATTTTTGGATCATGCTGCATAGATTTGCCTATTTGCGGTTTCCTTTTATTTCTGCGGAAGCATGCCTAAGAATTCTATACAAAGTTAACATGCTAGGGATTTAGTTTTCTAGTTTTGATTGTTCCTTCCTTGCCTACGGAACATGTTGTATAGAATTGTGGGTGCAAGGGATTTAGTTTTCTTTTCTTGCTTCCGGAATATGCCATGCAGAATTTAGTTGATGAGGATTTAGTAACCTTTCTTTAGTTTTCGAAGTTGCTTTTGTTCCTCCCATTTCCGGGATTCTGTAGGTGTGGCTTGATTGTTTGATGCAGATTTTAGGTTCTGCCGAAACCATATTTAGGTTGCAGATTTAGGCTTCAGGTTTCAGGTTTCAGATTCTGTTGCAGAAACCATATTTAGGTTGGATTCTGATTAGTTGCGGTTAGATGATTTAGGATTGCTGCAGATTTCAGGTTCTGTCGTGGGTTGATAAGCTTTACATAGTTTCAGTACATGACGAACAGTCATGTTTTTCCTATGTTTTCAGTAGTAAATCTTTGATTAGTTGTAACATGTGTAAAGATCTCTATCACTCTATAAAAGTGTAAGCTTTACATGGGTATCAAGCTTTAATAGATTTTTAGTGTTGAATAGCTATGTGTAGCATTTTATTTCTAGTTTCCTTGCTATTAAATGTGCACGAGCAGATTTCTAGATTTATTTGCTATTCGGATAACATGAACAACCTGTAGAAGCAATACAGATTTTTGAATTATTTAAGCATGACCTAGGTTTCATTTTAATATGAATTTATCGCTTCTAGTATGCATAGCTTTAAGTCCATCATATTCCTATACATGATTTACCTTAAGCTCTAACTGTTTATACCCAAGTTTAGTTCTAAGTTCATGTTGTTATTTGAACTTGTTGTAGCATGTTTAAAGAAGTTAGATATGCTTTCTTTTGATTTGTCTCTGATATAGCATGCTTATAGAAGTCAGATTTTCTGTCCTTTGATTTAATTCTATTGTAGCATGCCTATATTCTTTTTAAGAGTTTAAGAAAAATATAAGAAAGATAAAGAAAAGAAAGAAAAAGGCCAAGGCCTTAAGTAGATCCCAAAGTCAAGACTTTAGGGATTTTGGCACACAAGGTGCTAAAGAAAATGCCGAGGCATTATATAGAAGTATTAAAAGATAACAAGTATTTTAATTTTATCAGTGGCACTGTGTTGGACTCTCTGTCCTTGGGTTGGGCTTCCATAGTCGTCCCTAGGTTTAGATAACCTAGTAGTAATGGCTCGGCCGACGGTCGACGGTCGACGACCATAGGGTCGCCAAATGGGCCGCCGAATGGGTCGGGTCGTTACAAAAGTAAAAGCACAGTTGCCGGGCCCAAGAGAAGTTGATTATTATTTTGAAGTATTATAAGTATAAGTTTTTGAACAAGTAAAATGAGTTTTACATAAGTATAAAGTATTAAAGAATAAGTCTTTAAACAAGTGGAATAAGATTCAGAAGGTGTTTAGAATTTAGTAAGTTTAGTTCTTTATTCTACCATGTTTATCTAGTGAATGAGTAGTTTCATGTTTACCTATTAGATGAGTAGCATGATTAGCGAGTAGAATTACATGAGTAGATTTCTTAGCTTTTCTTTGCTATTAGTTTGACATGAGCAGTTATGTTTATGCTTTATTTCTTTTTAGAGCATATAGTTTTTAGTTCTTTTCGTATACATGCACATTCATGGTTTTGTGAGTTAGATAGCGCTTACTAAGCAAATTTTGCTTATAGACTACACTTCCTCTTACTGCAGATACAGGAAAGGAAAGGATATAGAAAGGAAGGCGACAAGGTGGCGCGGATGGTGTGTGATGACAGGACTATGGAAGCCTTGGGACTTAGTTTAAGAATTTATTAAGATTGCCATTTATTAAGAATGTATTAGATGAGTCATTTAGTCTTCCGCTATTAGTTAATTGTATGTTTATTTTGTTTCCGCTATTCATTACTTGCATGATTTGATTTCATTAAACTGTGTGGTGATGTTATTCCTTTTGTGTGTTTGATATGTGCTCCAGCCGCCTGTGGCTATGTATATTATGTTATGTATGTCAGTTTAAGGTCACCGGTACAGGGGAGACTCTGCCAAAATTTTTCGGTAGGGTTTCCATGTGATTTTTAATCGTACCGGTTAAGTAGAGTTAGTAGTTAAGTAACGGTCATCCTTAGAAAGTAGTAGTAGTAAGAAGGGTGGTCGTTACATGAGAAGTACTAATTCTTGTTGGTCTTATACTTGGGTCAGTAATTAGTTCCTCTAGTTTACTAGTGTTAGGTTGAATTTCATCATCTTCTATAATTCTTGGGTTAATGCCAACATTTTTGTTTATATTAGGTAGGTTATTTTCTTCATCAAAGATTACATTAGATGTTTCTTCAACTTTTAGGGTATTTTGGTTATAGACTCTATAGGCCCTACTGGTTGAGGAGTACCCTAGAAATATTCCTTGGACTGATTTGGGTGTAAATTTTCTTAAGTAATCTTTAGTGTTTAAAATGTGAACTTTACATCCAAATACTTTTAAATAGTTCAAGTTGGGAATTTTATTATAGTATATTTCATAGGGGGTTTTATTGTGTAATTTGTTAATCAGAATTCTATTTTGAATGTAGTTTACTGTATTTATTGCTTCGACCCAGAATTGATGATTTAAGTTATACTCATTTAACATGGTTCTAGCCGCCTCTTGTAGGGTTCTATTTTTCCGTTCCACTAGACCGTTATGTTGGGGGTTCTAGGGCATGAAAATTCATGTTTGTATCCATTGATTTTACAAAATTGGGTAAACCTATGATTTTCAAATTCACCCCCATGATCACTTCTTATTCTTTTAATTTTGGTATCTTTTTAATTTTCTGTTAACTTGCAAAAATTATAAAAAGCTTCAAAGGTTTCATCTTTTGTTTTTAGAAAGTTTACCCAAGTGAACCTAGAGTAATCATCAATTATGACTAAGCAGTACTGGTTCTTGGTTAGTGACTTGGCTCCATGTGAATCAAATAGATCTAAATGTAGGAGCTTAAGTAAGGAGTCATTTCTATCTAGATTGGTTGACCTGTGGGTTGATTTGGTTTGTTTACCTTGTTGGCAAGATTGACAAATTGTATTTTCTAACTTCCTTAATTTGGGTAGCCCTCTAACTAAGCCATTTCGACTCATTTTTGAAATGAGTTTGACATGAGTGTGACCCAGTCTTCTGTGCCACAGGTTTGTTTTCTCTTGTTGTGTCAAAAGACACTTTGTTGAGGATATGGGCAGGTCAATCGTGTAGATGTTATTTTTCCTAAGCCCCTTAAGTATGATTTCGGGGTTATCAATATTTTTAACTAAACACCCAGAATTATCAAAAGTAACTAAGTAGTCACTATCACACAATTGACTTATACTCAGTAAATTAAAGTTAAAATTTTCAACTAATAAAACGTTTCGAATAATGAAATCGGAACTAAGTTCGATATTACCCTTTCCGATTACCTTAAGTTTATCGTCGTTGCCGAATGCAACTGATCCTAGGTTCTTGCATTTGAGCTTAGTGAACTTCAACCTATCTCTAGTCATATGTCTGGAGCATCCACTATCCAATATCCAATATCCATTGATCCAATTCCTACATATAAAGTATTTGAATTAGATTCATTTTGATAGACCGAAAGATAGTTTGATTGAAATAAGCTCCCTAATTTTCCATCTCACCGAATATAGGTTAACACTCAGTTATTCCTATGGGTGATGGTGAGATGTTTGAATTTGTTTTAAGTTAAGTAACTTTTGTAGAATAATTAATTTTGAGAAACTTTAAGTTAATTATTTTGAAATCTTTTAAGTTAATTATTTTGAAATCTTAATTTTAATTTAATTTAATTTTAATTTTAATTTTACTTTAATTTAATTTAATTGAATTTAGTTTAATTTTAATTTAATTGAATTGAATTTTATTTTATTTAATTTTAATTTAATTTAATTTAATTTAATTTAATTTTATTTAATTAAATTTATTTTAATTTAAAATAATTTAATTTAATTTAATTTAATTTAATTTAATTTAATTTAATTTAATTTTAATTGAATTTTATTTTATTTTATTTAATTTTAAATTAATTGAATTGAATTTAATTTAATTTAATTTAATTTGAATTTAATTTAATTTTAATTTAATTTAATTTAATTTAATTTAATTTAATTTAATTTAATTTAATTTAATTTAATTTTATTTAATTTAGTTTAATTTTAATTTAATTTAATTTAATTTTATTTTATTTAAATTAATTGAATTGAATTATTTTTAATTAATTGAATTTAATTTAATTTTAATTTTAATTTAATTTAATTCAATTTAATTTAATTTTATTTAATTCTTAATCATCTCACCCGATCTAAATTTTACAATCTGGGAATCCTATAATTTTGTGAGATGAATTAGGTTCAATTATAGGGTTTGATTTAACTTTACGTTAGATTCAGGTTTAGTTTTGGGCTCAACAAATAGACATTCTTCGGATAAACGTATGGGCTCTGGTGAGTCACCTGGACATCATTAAAGTAATCATGCCTTTGAGGTTTTCCAAATAGTCCTATCCACTGAACTTAGTACAAAACCTTGATCTAACTAGTTAGGATCCGTAAGAGGTAGCTTCGGTCAGTTCCAGTTAGACAAATGCACCAGGTCAAAGTCATATCTTCCTAGACATGCATAGACTAAGTTTTCCTAACGTACTATCATCTAAAACTTCACCAGTACCACGGGTCAAGTTAAACTGTTGTCCCTTTTTATTCTAACCCTAATTACCCTGTCGGGTAGACTACTCTTTGTAACCCTGTCAAGTAGATTATTTTTGGAGGTGCCAACTGTTAAGATGCTGTTCTGGAGGTTACCCTGGAGCCTCCTCCTACATTACTGATTTTCTTTATTTAATATGCTGTTCTGGAGGTTACCCTGTCGGGTTGTCCCTTTTCTTTTATTTAATTAAAAGTTTTAATTTTGAATTATATTCCTTTACATTTATTTATTTATTTGTTAAGATATTTTTTTCTTTTTGCTCCCCCTGGATCATAACCTTGATAAGGTCTATCATGGTAATGTACTTGATCCTTGGGGACCTAATATTGACCAAGTCCAACTTGATTGACCAAGTTGGACTTGGGTACCCATGCTTGGACCACTTTTCTATTTATTTTGTGTACAAGTGATAAATATGATCTATACTTCATTTTAGGCTTGAATCCAATTCCGGATTTGTTGTATACGACCTTTTGTTTTCCAAGAATCAGGTCAAGATCCTTGGAACCAAAAGTGAACCATTCCAACGCGGTCTTCAAATCCTTGACTAGAATTTTCAGGTTGGAATTCTATTCCTCAAGCTTTTGGACTTGAGTCGAGGTTCTAATCTAAACAGATTCAGACAAGGATTTGGGGTTGGTCACTTATTTATGGGGTGTTACCTCTTTCAGAAGTGACTTGATCCGAATATTGGATTTTGCTAATTTACATAATAAATAATTAACCAAATTATTTAAACGCGGAATACTTACAGTGGGGTCAGGCCCTTCGAAAACAGATACGGATCCGTGGCTTCTTTTCGATTCAGCTTCAGATTAGCTCTCGCTCTTGGACATATTGATCTGGTCCCGGGCCATCAGTGCAAGGAGACTCGTCTGATCGAGTTTGTTGTCGTCGTCTTCTGAGGAAGATTCTTCGAATGTTGCCTTCAGGACCTTTTTCTTTCTTTGTTTCTTTACCTCCTTTTGGTTGGGAAAGTTGGCCTTGATGTGTCCCTTCTAGTTGTAGCCATAACACATCATTTCAAATTTACCTTCAAGCTTGATTGGGCTTCCTTGGACTGAATTGCCTTCTTGAGGTCCTTCTTGTTGAACCCCTTCTTCTTATTGTAGAGCTTCTTTACAAGGTTGATGAGTTCAGCCGTTAGCTCGTTGTCTTCATTGTCTAAGTCAGGTTCTTCAACCGATTCTAGTTCAGTTCTATGCCTTGGTCTTGGTTCGCATGTTCTGCTTGTACCTGCAACCAAAGTAATGCCCTTCTCGGTTGGTTGTGCATTAGTCTGCTTATGTAATTCAAACTCAGAGAATAACTCATCTAATTTTATAAAAGATAAATCCTTGGAGACTTTGTAGGCATCTACCATTGATGCCCACAATGTACTCCTCGGAAACGCGTTGAGAGTGTACCTTATTATATCTCTATTCTCGACCTTTTGCCTGATCGCGTGGAGGGAGTTGAGAATATCTTGAATACGTGCGCAGAGTTGACTTGATGTCTCTCCTTCATGTATTTTGAGATTATATAATTTATTAAACAATAAATCTCTCTTGCTTACCTTGGTGTCGGAGGTGCCCTCGTGCAGTTCAATCAGCTTCTCCCATAGCTCTTTTGCGATTGAAAACGGACCAACTCTGTTGAGCTCCTCCTTGGTCAGTCCACACTAGAGGGTGCAGGTCGCTCTCACATTGGCTTTCACATTCTTGATTAGGGTTGGTTCCCAGTTCTCGCAGGGTGTAGGCTTGCCGCGTTTGTCGGTTGGCAGTTGGAATCCAGTCTTAACGATCATCTACATCTCGAACTGGATCTTTAGGAAATTTTCCATTCGTCCCTTCCAGTACCCAAAATCTTCTCTAGTGAAGAGTGGGGGGCGAACGGTGTTGTATCCTTCTTGCTAGGCCATTTAGTTAATATGCAAGTACAAAATAGAACGAGATGTCCCAAGACTAGATCTTGGATTAGTAGTGCAGGAATAATGTTAAAATAACGAGCTCGAGTGGTGTTGCACCAATTTCGAGCAAAAATCGATTCATAAAAAGAATTAAAATGTAGCTCTTAAGCTAATTCTAATTGACTCCGTAAAACTGAAAATAACCACAAAAAAATATGCTTGATTGGTGGTTGCACCAAATCGAAGCGACCCCGCTTTGATACCAATTGTTGGATCGAGAAGCGCTAGAGAGGGGGGGTGAATAGCGCTCATGTCTATTTCATTCAATTTAAAACGTATCGAGTAGATAAACGCGGTGGAAAGGAAAAGAACAAATGCTAACACAAGTTGGTTACTTGGTTCAGAGCTTGTGGAGACTCCTACTCCAAAGCCAGCAATCGTTGATCGCTTCTGGCGGGCAACAACTATACGCTCAGAAAATGTTATTACAAATTATGTACAATGTAAAAGCAGTAAAGAAACTTTATACCGACAATAGAATACTGAAAACTAAAACTCCTGGTTGTCGGGATGTTGTTGCAGCACTTCGGGATCGTCTCGTTAGCAGCTTGTAGCAGAGGAATAGCTTAGAATGTGATTTTCCTAGCTGCTGGTCGAGACCCTCTTATATAGGGTGTTCAAGGCGCCTCCATCAAGCTCCAGGGCACCTCTAACCCGAAATTATATCCCGAAATCAACTCTGCGATAAGCCTCTGCTTGCTGGCCATTATCCACCTGAAGGCGCCTCCAATGCCACTCCAAGGCGCCTCCAAGCAGCGGTTCAAGGCACCTCCAATCCCCATGAAGGCGCCTCCAGCTCCACTTCACAGCCAGCTTCAACCTTGCACCTGAGGTGCCTCCAAGCTCCATGGAGGCACCTTGGACATTGTTCATCTGAGGTGTGACTTGCTCCTTTGTTCCTGCAAAATGTGTTAGTCCCAAACACATACCCTGCAAAATAAAGTTAGCACATAATAGTCATAGTAAATAAAATATTGACAGTCTCCGGATTGTCCGGGTTTGACCTAGGATTTCCGACCGGAAACCCTAGGTTGACACGACGCTTTCTATTCCCTCTACAGGGTACGCGTCCTCACCTACTCCTCTCAGGAGAGTTACTTGATGTCAGTGTGATCCTCCAGATTGATTGGACTTTTGCTCAGCGCTCGATGCTTCCGGACTTTCTGCTGGACGCCCGCTCCCCGACCCGTCCAGTCTTCCACCTGATTCGCGACACCAGGACTTTCCACCTAGGGTTACCACCTCCTAGGACTTTTTCCTGAAGCCCTCGACCCGCCAAGGCTTTCCGCATAAGGTTACCACCCCCTAGGTTACCACCCCCTAGAGTTTTCCACCTGCCTAATCACAACTAGGACTTTTGCCTAAGTACACTTAGCACTTTCCTACAAGTTCATTCAAACTGTTAAATCACAAAACAACTTAACTTTGAACTCTTTGTCATTATCAAAACACGGGTTCAATCATCAGATGCTTCCCGCACCAACAGAAAGTCCCTTGAAATCAAATTGCTGTTAAAATGTTATTCGAAAAGCCAACTAAAATATAAAATCATTCATATCAAGCCCATGTTGGACCTGATATAATTTCATATCAAGCCTATGTTGGGCTTGATATGATTTCATATCAGGCCCAATGTGGGTCTAATATGATTCTATATCAGATATAATGTGGGCCTGATATGATTCCATATCAAGCCCAATATGAATCATATCAGGCCCAACGTGGGTAGTCCACTGATGGACCTAGAGACCCCAGATTCGACCCATTTTAGGTCTTGTAGATTTTTTATGCTGTAAGGAGTTTAATGATCTCATCCATTGCATATTTTAGCTTCTCTAGGGGTGTTAAAATATTCTCGAAAGAATCAGCATAATGATAGCCCTATGGACCTGATATGATTTCATATCAGGCCCAACATGGGCTTGATATGAATTAGTTAATATTTTAGATGATTTTTTTTATAATATTTCAACACATATGGAGATGCCAAAATATATAATAGACAGCACCATTGGACTTCTTGCAACCTTAGAAATCTATAGGAGTTGAAATGGATCCAATCTGAGGTCTCTAGGTCCATCAGTGAGTTTTGGTCAAAATCCACTAATGGACCTAGAACCCTTAGGTTGGATATGTTTTAGGTCTTGTTGATTTCTGAGGTTGCAAGGAGTCTAATGGTGTTGTCCATTCAATATTTTGGCATTTAGGGAGGTATTGAAATGTGAACTAAAACATAAACTCATTCATATCAAGCCACATTGGGCTTGATATGATTCCATATCAGGTCCATGAAGTTATGATTAAGTTAATTTTTTTGACAATATTTCAACACATTCGAAGACACCAAAATATGTAATGGGCAATACCATTTTACTCCTTGCAACTTCAAAAATCCACAGGACCTGAAATAAATCCAATCTAAGGTCTTTAAGTCCATTAGTGATTTTTGACCAAAATCCATTTATAGACCTAGAGATCTCAGATTGGATCCATTTATGGTCTTGTAAATTTTAAAGCTGCAAGGAGTTCAACTGTGTTGTCCATTACATATTTTGACTTCTCCAGAGGTGTTAAAATATTATAAAAAAATGCTAAACTCAAACCCCATTATGCTTGCATGCATGTATCCTAAAGAGAGAAAAAAGATAAGAGATGGGAAGAAAGAGAAGAGAGGTTGCATGGATTTGTGAGAGGAAATAGAAAAGAAATCGCATGCACGTGAGAGAGTAAAGAGAAGAGAGAAATGATGAAGGGGTAGAATGGGAAGAGTAGAAAATTGAGTGTATCCTTTGGTAAATATCAAAGCATAGGTGCGCCTTTTGGTCGATTCACAAATCTGAGTACACCCTTTGCTAAATTGTTGGTCCACAGAGTAGCATGCTTAATAATTACAGTAAATCTAGATGATATCTCACCAATTAGAAAATAAATTTGAAGGGTCTAATTAATATATGTCATTTTATAAATATAATTAATCATTAATATGTAGAGATAACTTTTAAAAATTAAATATGAAAAAATATGTGAAAGGATATAATTGACTGATAAAATATGATATTACATGGATACCCTTAATAATGACCCTAAAAATTAGAAAAAGGTCTATACTAACTAACCATATTCTAGCCATTTAGCACTGTCTTAATAATTATAGTACTCCAACATACTTTAAAGTCAACTTTTAATAGGTATAAAATGTTGCATGGTATATGATCTTTCTCATATAAAGGACCGCTATGTTAAGACAAAATACCCATATAATTTATCTATCTATATCTAACTGGGAGGCCAGTGATACTAGACTAGCTAGGATGGATGTTATCACCTTTAGTTCTAGTAAATGCACATGAATTCCCTACAGATTAACACAGTTGATATATACATAGTGTTTACTTCAAAAAAATTTAAAGTTATTTTTTAATGGGAACAAAATATCTCGTTGAATGTTGGACCAGTTAGGATGTATACTAAAAGCCTAGCTTTTTGTATAAACATTTATATTTTAAAATGAGAATCACTTTGGTTAAATGTTGCATGTTAACACAGTTGTCCATTTAATTTATATTATAGATAACATAGTGTGTGGTGCCACATAGAAGATCATGTTATCAGTTCCTTATAAATTATAAATAGTAGCTCACGACCGAGATGGATACGGATAAACCATTGGAACTGTTGTAGTGTAATTTGGAATTAGTTTGTCTTAACTATATAATTACACTAGTACACTATGTGTGTTGAGCAGGACCATTTGAGGTTGTTCTTTTTATACTGACTGCATAAAAGAACAAAACCTCTGTTATTATGGATGTGCGTACTCTTAATCTCGATATAATAACAAACACATATACTTAGTATTTATTTCTTTAATTTATCAAAGGGTGTGATTTATTATGTTAAATCAATAGGCCCAATAAGTTGGGAAATAATATTATTTATATGGTGTGTTGTTGATTATAAAAGGAAATTGTGCCCTAGTAATCTAGGTTGATGATGTCCTCTTGAGGAGCTCATAAGGATTATCATGTAAACCCTGCAGGTGGACTTAGTCCAACATGATAATAAGGTTGAGTGGTACTACTCTTGGAGCTAAATGTTAATTAAGTGAGTTGTCAGTAATTCATTTAATTAACGGACATACGATATCTTAAACACAGGGAAACTAACACACTCATGATAAGAAGGAGCCTATATTGTAATATGGGATTGGTGCGGTAGTTCAATAATAACTCTTTAGTGGTATGAGTTATAATTGATGAACTTGAGTTGGGTGTTTCGGTCGAACACAGGAAGCTCAAGTCCATCAGGAGGCTAAAACCAATTCCTCCTTTTGGTCTCTATTGTAGCCTCTATAAAGCCTCGCATTCACCCATTTTGGTTTAGCTTCCTACCCAAGAAAGGGGCCTGCCACATCCTTTCTTGGTGCCCAAGCAAGGGGTCGGCCAAGCCTTGCTTCCTACCCAAGAAAGGGGTCGGCTAAGCCTTGCTTGGTGCCCAAGTAAGGGGCCGGCCAAACCAAAAGAAAAGAAAACAAAACAAAAAATAAGGGGAGATTTTTTCTCAACAGAATTAGAGATTTTTTCTAAAAAGAATTACGTTGATTCTTTCTTAAAAATTTTCTAAAAAGAATTATATTAATTCTTTTCTAAGAATTTTTTTGAAAAAGAATTATATTAATTTTTTCCTTGAGATTTTTCTAAAAAGAATTATGTTAATTTTTTCCTTGAGATTTTTCTAAAAAGAATTATGTTAATTGTTTCTCAGAAATTTTCTAAAAAGAATTATACTAATTCTTTCTTAGGAAATTTTTCTAAAAAGAATTATGTTAATTCTTTTCTAGAGATTTTTTCTAAACAAAAATCTATTACTTTTTCTCCTTTTTTTATCTGGGGCAAAGGGTTATAAAAGGAGAGGAGGTTATGCCACAAAAATCAACAATTCAATTAAGAATTGATAAGTTTTTCTCCACAACTAAAAATCCTCTCCTTTCCCTTAAGGTCGGCGCCCAATTTTTCTTTTCTTTCCTCTTGGGCCGTCACCCCACCTCTTTTCTTCTTCCCTTTTCTTCCCTCTAGGGCTGGCGCCCCATCTTCTCTTGGTGGTCGGAGATTGGAGGAAAAGAAAATGAAGAGACGAAGCACCTTGGTGGCCGGCGGTTTGGAGGAGAAGAAGTAGAAGGAGGCGTTCCTTTCTTTACATCTGTTAGTGGTAGGCAGCTTGGAAACAAAAGGGGTTCGAGTATTTTTGTCTTGGTAGATCGTCGCCCACATGACGTCCAAGAAGAGGAGAGGAATACGGTAGAAGATCAAGAGGTCTTTGTCTACGAAGAAAGGTACAACTAGTTATTTTTTCTGTAGCACAACTAGTTTTGTTTTCTTTGTATGGATCCTGAAATACCAACACAAGAGGCTAGTGATTTCATGTTTTCATTTTTGTGCTTCGATTTTGTGTTTCGATTTTGTGCTTTGATTGAGATCTCTGTAGTTAAACCTAAGGCTGCTATGAGAAGTTTTAAATATTTAATTTCTTTGAAAGGCTTTATCTAGGAAGTGGTGGATAATCCCATAACCAAGAAGGTCTAGTGCCTCACCAACAACTTGGAAGCCAATCCTTGAAATAAATATTTAATCAACTTCTGTAATATGATTTAACTTCTGAAGAACACAAGGGTTGGACTTGGAGTAAATTTGTTAAGTTTTGTTTCCAATCCAAGTTTAACTTTGGAGAATGAACTTGGAGTAAAAATGGTAAGTTCCTTTCCAATCCAAGTTTAACTTCTGAAGAGCACATGGGTTGCTAGGAAACGTTCTGTACTTGTAAAAAAAATTTTATAGGGGAAACAGAATGGTATTCTGAGTAGCACCCAACAAGTGGTATCAGAGCTAGTTTTCTACCTATGTGTGTTTGGTTTTCGGTTAAATTATGCACTGCTCATACATAAGTTTAGACTGGATAATTGTAGGATGTGCTAGATAGATTAACTTTGTGGTTACAGGCATCCTAGATCCAACTATTATGACTTTTGTGTGCTTGTGTGTGATTTGAACCCTCGGGAATATTGATGTTGTTGTGTGTGCATAATTGTAACAATTAAATATAGCGGTTGCCGTATTATTATTGTTGTTGTTTTACATTCTGTTCGATCTAGATTACATGTACATTCCCTTGTGTAAAATATAGGATCGATAAATGTAAAACTTTATTTTTATCACGGATCGTATCCTTGCAATGCGTGGTGCTATTTGAGGACCAGAGGCGCAGTGAAAAAAGAAGCAAGATAGACGCGACAACATGACCCGTTGGTGGTGGCTAGGGTCAGCAGCATACGGAGGACAACTATGGAGGAGGCCATAATAGTTGAAAAATTATTTTTTTCATATTTATTGCCTTTATATGCTATGATGTGTATGCCTTTGTGTGCATGTGTGATATGTGTGCATGTTAAAATTCCTCGTTTAAATAACTAAGTGGGAGAGGGTTTATTTATTTAAATTCCATGGTCTCCATTACTAGTTTGTAAGTGATGCATTCAAACTTGCACGTTGGCTTTAAGTGCCTTCCTCCACATCGGATGAGTTTGTTTGCAGATCACAAGATCAAACTTCCTCTATGGATGATTATAGGAAATTATTTAGTTTTGTGTGATCTTCTCCATCTGAAGAGGCACAATCCTAATTAATAGACTAAGTATCAAGTAATGGTATATACTTAGGTGCATTTAATAGTATCCTCCCCATTGGAGTCACTACTATTATTTTGTGTGACCGAAGATAACCCAACTATTAATTTTATTTGTCATAAAGTTAGGTTGACAAGATAATAAAATTAATGGGTAAAATATCCTCTTACAAATGTTTAAATTAGTATACGTCCACACTATCACGGCATACGAAATTCACGGTGTTTTGAGGTATTGGTGAATTTAAATTATATTATTCGAGGAATCAATATTATTTTAAATTCTAAAGTTTTAATCAAATATTTTGTGATTCTCAGGATTTCAAAATGGCTTTCAATCCTCTCGCTATTAATTTAAAAGAAAACAAACTTACTAGTCCCAATTATATTGATTGGAAACAAAACCTGGGTTGTCCTCGCAGAAACGAGAATAATGAGGGTGTATCTTATTCATTAGTTGTCGAAACATGTTTTGTTGTGTTATCTACCGGTACTTGGGGTGTAGATACAGGAGCCACTGATCATGTCTGCAATTCATTGCAGGGGTTCGAGGAAACCTGACAACTACATGAAGGAGAAATCATCGTCTACATGGGCAATGCTACGAGAGTGGCGACTATTGCAGTGGGACTTTATTATCTTTTGATAGGAATAAAATTTTGATTTTGAGAATTTGTCTTTACGTATCATCTTTTAGAAAGAATTTGATTCCAGTTTCTAAATTATTTATGGATGGATATTCTGTTTCTTTTGATGACAAAGTAGTTATCAAGAAAAATAGGGTGGCTACCTGTTCTCGTACGTTGGTTGATAATTTGTACACTCTAAATCCAAAAACTACCACGATACAACAAATGAAAATTAATAACACATCTTCTAATTCAAATAAGAGAAAGCAATCTTCGGAAATGAATCAAATATATCTTTAGCATCTAAGGCTTGGTCATATTAACTTGAGTAGGATTCAATGGCTAATAGCCGATGGACCTTTGGGTTCATTGGTGGTGGAAAACTTTCCAACCTGCGAATCTTGCATGGAAGGAAAAATGACCAAGAGACCTTTTAAGGCCAAGGGTTATAGAGCCAAAGATGTGTTGGAATTGATCCATTCTGATTTGTGTGGACCTATGACTATCCAGGCGAGAGATGGTTTCGAATATTTTGTCTCTTTTATAGACGACTATTAGAGATATGGGTACATTTACTTGATGCGCCGCAAGTCTAAGTGCTTTTATAAGTTCAAAGAGTACAAGCTGATGTGGAGAAATGTCATGGTAAAAGTATCAAGACATTTCAGTCTGATCGTGGTGGCGAGTACCTCTTAGGAGAGTTTAGGAATTACTTATCAGAGGCCAGGATTCAATCCCAACTGTCTGCACCTGGTACACCCCAACAGAATGGTGTGGCGGAATGAAGGAATAGGACTCTTATGGAAATGGTTAGATCAATGATGAGTTATTCATAATTACCAAATTCATTTTAGGGATATGCTCTGGAAATGACAGTGTACATTCTGAACCTGGTACCTTCTAAGTCAGTACCCTCTACACCCACAGAATTATGGAATGTGCGTAAGCCTAGTTTGAAACACATTCAGATTTTGCGTAGTCCAACACATGTGCTGAAGGGAGATGCTAATAAGTTGGAATCACGTATAGAAGTTCGCTTATTTGTAGGATATCCTAAAGGAATGAAATGTGGCTTATTTTTTAGTCCTAAAGATCAGAAAGTCATTGTTAGCACCAATGCCTGATTTTTAGAAGAGGGCTATGTGATTAACCACAAGCCCATGAGTAAAATTATTCTTGAGGAAATAAGAGAAGACACATCTACTTTAGTACCAACGGTACAAGATGAGATACCACAAGAAACTACAACGTTTGTCACAAATGATGCACAATTACAGGAAGTGCCTCGTCGTAGTGGGATGGTTGCTCGGCAACCTGATGTTGGTGCAATCGACCTATGCTTGATCGGTATGATCATGGTTTTGATGTGTGTGGAAAAGAGTTTAAGTTAGGATTGCATATGTGTTTGATATGTGTGTTTGGGTCTTGCAAGACTTGGTGAAACACACATGAGAATCTTGGTGCATCAAAGCTTGGGAAGCTCATCCTAGGGTTCAGATCCTTGAGTCAGTGAAGGATGGTGTGGAAGACATCTGAGGGACCGCCGGACGAGGAGCAACAGAGTGGAGCCGAGGGAAGCGGACTTCAAAGCAATGTGAAGGATGGCACGGAGAGGAGCCACGGGCTCAGGTGCATCTGAGGGACGAAGGACGAGGAAGAGGACTTCAAGGGGGACTCCGGAGAGGATGAGTGTGAGTGTGTAACAAGGTGCAGTCCACTCGGCTACAACTTTTAGCAGTCAACTGCACCAGTCGACTGCATGTTTTAGTAGTCGACAGGCAGTGAATAGAAGCATTCTGTTCGCTCATTCAGCAGTGACCAGTCGCCTGCAAAAACTAGCAGTCGACTGGAAAATGACCGTTGCCCAACCGTTGGTGCTACGAAGTAGCTGTTGGCTACCTCCAATGGTAGCACCAGTCGACTGATGGTTTTGCCAGTCGACTGGTGCCGAGATGAGTTGATATGATGATCAAATCTCTCCTCTTATTTATAGGAAGCTTTGGGGCTTGAAGGAGGTTATTGATTATTATTGAATCACTCCTTAGCAATTGTCCAAAGCTTCCAAGCCTTTCTATTCCTCCCAAAACCTAAACTTCATCTTTGTAAAGAGGAAGAGAGCCTTATGAGAGGTTTGCTCCACCGAGAAGGAGTAAGAGCTAGCCAGGGATTGCCGGGGATTGATCCACCGAAGGATCAAGGGTTCGTCCACCTCAAGGGCACGCCGTGGAGTAGGAGCAAGTAATCTCCGAACCACGTAAATGATCGTGTTAGTGTTTGTGTTCGTACTCATTACTTTCATTGTTAGTTTCTATATTTCCACTTGTGCAAACTAACGTCTTGTAGAGAAGAAATCAAAATTGGGGGTGACCTAGCTATCCAACCCCCCTTATAGCCGGCCACCGATCCCTTACAAGTGGTATCAGAGCAAGGAAGCTCTTCAACGGACTAATCACCAAGAAGAGCAACATCATCAAATGGTCGGCTCAAGCATTCATCCACCCAAGTTCGAAGGAGAATTCTCTTGGTGGAAGAAGAGAATGGAGGTATTTTTTGAAACCGATTTTGACATTATGCTAATCATGGAAAATGATTTCTAAATGCCTAGGGATCAAAACAATGAGATATTAGAGAAAATAAGATGGAACAAGAAGCAAAGGGAAGATCATCTAGCAAACTCAAAGGCCTTACATCATCTACTAAATGTCCTTCCCTAACAAGAAGTAACAAGGGTTGGAAACTACTCAAGCACCAAGGAATTAAGGGAAAAGCTAGTGGAGCTTCATGAAGGGACATCGGAAGCAAAACTAGCAAGAATGGATCTTCTCCGAACTCAACTCAACAATATCAAACTCGAAAAAGTTGAAATGGTATCAATATTCATGCTAGGATTAAAGAAATTTTTAATGGACTAACAAGTGTAGGTGAGAAACTTTCAAACCTAGATATCTTGATGAAAGCCATCAATGCCTTCCGAAGAACCTCGACATGGATCTCCACTGTAGAATCATTCTACATTTCAAAGGACCTAGAGAAGAGCTCTCTAGATGAATTCTTTTCAACTATGGAGCTTCATGAGACACAAGTTGAAGAGCTAGATGGAGAAAGATCAAGAGGAGTAGCCCTTGTGGCAAACAAGGGAAAGGGGAAGAAGAAGAAAGCTCCATCTCAATCATCTTTCGATTCCGAGTCAAGTGCCTCAATGGATAGCGATCAAGAGGCATATTTGGTAAGGAAGATGAGAAAAGCATTTAAATCCTGTTCTACAAACAAATCCCATGCTAGGAAAAATTCAAGAAGTAAAAGTAGGACAAGGAAGATCATTTGCTATAATTGCCAAAGAGGACACATATGAGATGATTATCCTCTCTTGAAGAAGAAGGAAGGAAAGAAGAAGGAGAAGAAGACAAAAGAAAAGGGGAAGAAGGCTCACAATCTAAAAGCAACATGGGATGATCCATCGTCATCGGAGTAAGACGAGCATCATGTGTCCCATTTTGCTCTAATGGGAATTGATGATGTAGCCTCCACCTCATCCGAACAAGAAGATGGAAGGAGCTCAAGTGAAGATGAAGAAGGGAGCTCAAGTGAAGGGGGAGGTCAAACATCGGTTTCGGACTTCTCAGTAAGTGAGGTACATAATCTTCCTTCCCATGTTTTAATTAAAATTATCTCAAGTACAAATGATGATTTGTTTAAGGCAAAAAGAAAGAACAAATCTTTGAAAAATGATATTCGCATGCTTAAGGAAAAATTAGAATCCATGTATTCTAAGGTCAATGATATGCATGTTTCTTCTATAATTTCAAATGATTCATGTTTATTAGAAGAAAATAAGGCCTTAAGGGAAAAGATAGAATATCTTACAAATGCCCTTAAAATTTTGACATTGGCTTTAAAACCCTAAATATGATTATTGGGAGCCAAAGGGCAAGTTTTAAGAAAAATTGGTTAGGATACAAAGAACCCAACAATGAAAAGACCTATCATTGTCTACTTGCTAGGGGGCAATCAAAAACCAAAACTATAGATAGAAAATGGATCTCCAAGAAATATTCGGTTAACCCAATTAGAAAGAATTTCTATTGGGTGTCAAAATCAATCCTCAAGGGTTAGAGGATTTTAGGTCAAGTCAACCATGGAAATCATAATTCAAATACTTGAAAAATGGTTGACTTGAGACCTTAAGGGGGAGAATATTTGGTTAGCCTTGATAGAAATTTATGATTAAGAGGGATAAGTAGAGGTTACCTTATTTCATCTCACAATGACTTTCATTATTTTCTAAACATAGATGTGAGGTGATAGAATGATACAAATATTTCACTTATGCTTATGACATTTTGATGAGTTATGAAATGTATAAATTCTTAGTGATCATAGGCCAACTATGGGGAAAGTAAATATTTAATTAATGGACATCTTGCCCATAGATCATAGTTGGATATTTTAAATATTTTGAAAACAATTCTATGTTTTATTTACTGTAGTATAGTGATATTGAAACATATGATTGCAAAAATAATGTTCAAATTGACACAAACTTGAGTGATTTTCAAGGTTTTTGAGATTTGGTTAGAATTTCAAAAATATAATGAATTTTCATGGAAACATATTTTTCCTTGTTAAAGAACATTATAAGAAATATGTGTTCAAAATTTCATGATTTTCAAATTTTCTAGAATTTTCTATGCATTTCTGAAGTTGACTTCAAATGCTGAAATTCGAATTGGGTTTGTGTCAGTCAACTGCGACAGTTATCAGTCGACTGGTACCTATCTTCTAGCAACTTCAAGAGCTGGTTTAGGGCATTTTTAAGTCCATATTGATACCATAGTATGTGTACTTATTTGGTCCAATTTTTGATGGTGTCAAAGGGGGAGAAAAGGGAAGGTTTAAGTTAGAAACCTACTTGTGTGCAAACTTGAAAATTAAGGTTGAGAGCATATGTTAAGGGGGAGCTTGGGTATTATGCTTCATGTTTACATATTGCTTGTAATTTTCATGTTGTTATTTATGCCTAACTTAAACATATTGTCACGCATCAAAAAGGGGAAGATTGTTGGTGCAATCGACCTATGCTTGATCGGTATGATCATGGTTTTAATGTATGTATCAAAGAGTTTAAGTTTGGATTTCATATGTGTTCGATATGTGTGTTTGGGTCATGCGGGACTTGGTGAAACACACATGAGAAGCTTGGTGCAGCTAAGCTTGGGAAGCTCATCCTAGGGCTCAGATCCTTGAGTCGGTGAAGGATGGTGTGGAAGGCATCCGAGGGATTGCCGGACGAGGAGCAACGGAGTGGAGCCGAGGGAAGCGAACTTCAAGGAAACGTGAAGGATGGCAAGGAGAGGAGCCGCGGGCTAGGGTGCATCTTAGGGACGAAGGCCGAAGAAGAGGACTTCAAGGGCGACTTTGGAGAGGATGAGTGTGAGTGTGTAACAAGGTGTAGTCCAGTCGGTTGCAACTTCTAGCAGTTAACTGCACCAGTCGACTATATGTTTTAGCAGTCAACTGGCAGCAAACAGAAGAATTCTGTTCACTAAGTCAACAGTGACCAGTCGACTGCTAAAACTAGCAGTCGACTAGTAAATGATCATTGGCCAACCGTTGGTGCTATGAAGTAGCCATTGGCTACCTCCAATGGTAGCACCAGTCGACTAATGATTTTGACAGTCGACTGGTACCGAGATGAGTTGATATGATGATCAACTCTCTCCTCTTATTTATAGGAAGCTTTTGGGCTTGAAGGAGGTTACTGATTATTGTTGAATCACTCCTAAGCAATTGTCCAAATCTTCCAAACCATTCTCTTCCTCCCAAAACCTAAACTTCATCTTTGTAAAGAGGAAGAGAGCCTTGTGAGAGGTTTGCTCCACCGAGAAGGAGTAAGAGGTAGCCGGGGATTGCTGGGGACTGATCCACTGAAGGATCAAGGGTTCGTCCACCTCAAGGGCACGTCGTGGAGTAGGAGCAAGTAATCTCTGAACCACGTAAACGATCGTGTTAGCGTTTGTGTTCTTACTCATTACTTTCATTGTTAGTTTCTATATTTCCGCTTGTGCAAACAAACGTCTTGTAGAGAGGAAATCGAAATTGGGGGCGGCCTAGATATCCAACCCCTCTTATAGCCGGCCATCGATCCCTTACAAGTGGTATTAGAGCAAGGAAGATCTTCAACGGACTAATCACCGAGAAGAGCAACAGTATCAAATGGTCGGCTCAAGCATTCATCCACCCAAGTTCGAAGGCGAATTCTCTTGGTGGAAGAAGAGAATGGAGCTATTTTTTGAAACCAATTTTGACATTATGCTAATCATGGGAAATGGTTTCGAAATGCCTAGGGATCGAAACAATGAGATATTAGAGAAAATAAGATGGAACAAGAAGAAAAGGGAAGAGAATCTAGCAAACTCAAAGGCCTTACATCATCTACTAAATGTCCTCCCCAACAAGAAGTAACAAGGGTTGGAAACTACTCAAGCGCCAAGGAATTATGGGAAAAGCTAGTGGAGCTTCATGAAGGGACATCGAAAGCAAAACTAGCAAGAAGGGATCTTCTCCGAACTCCACTCAACAATATCAAACTCGAAAAAGGAGAAAAGGTATCAATACTTCATGCTAGGATTAAATAAATTTTGAATGGACTAACAAGTATAGGTGAGAAACTTTCAAACCGAGATATCTTGCTGAAAGCCATCAATGCCTTCCCAAGACCCTTGACATGGAGCTCCATTGTAGACTCATTCTACATTTCAAAGGACCTAGAGAAGAGCTCTCTAGATGAATTCTTTTCAACTATGGAGCTTCATGAGACATGAGTTGAAGAGCTAGATGGAGAAAGATCAAGAGGAGTAGCCCTTGTGGCAAACAAGGGAAAGGGGAAGAAGAAGAAAGCTCCATCTCAATCATCTTCCAATTCCGAGGAGTCAAGTGCCTCAATGGATAGCGATCAAGAGACATATATGGTAAGGAAGATGAGAAAAGCATTTAAATCCTTTTCTACTAACAAATCCAATGCTAGGATAAATTCAAGAAGCAAAAGTAGGACAAGGAAGATCATTTGCTACATTTTCCAAACAAAAGGACACATAAGAGATGATTGTCCTCTCTTGAAGAAGAAGGAAGGAAAGAAGAAAGAGGAGAAGAAGACAAAAGAAAAGGGGAAGAAGGCTCACAATCTAAAAGTAACATGGGATGATCCATCGCCATCGGAGGAAGAAGAGCATCATGTGTCCCATTTTGCTCTAATGAGAATTGATGATGTAGCCTCCACCTCATCCGAACAAGAAGATAGAAGGAGCTCAAGTGAAGATGAAGAAGGGAGCTCAAGTGAAGGGGGAGGTCAAACATCGGATTCGGACTTCTCGGTAAGTGAGGTACATAATCTTCCTCCCCATGTTTTAATTAAAATTATCTCAAGTACAAATGATGATTGTTTAAGGCGAAAAGAAAGAACAAATCTTTGAAAAATGAAATCTGCATGCTTAAGGAAAAATTAGAATCCATGTGTTCTAAGGACAATGACATGCATGTTTCTTCTATAATTTCAAATGATTCATGTTTATTAGAAAAAAATAAGGCCTTAAGGGAAAAGATAGAATATCTTACAAATGCCCTTAGAAAATTTGAAATTGGCTCTAAAACCCTAAATATGATTATTGGGAGTCAATGGGCAAGTTTTAAGAAAAATGGGTTAGGATACAATGAACCCAACAATGACAAGACCTATCATTGTTTACTTGCTAGGGGGCAATCAAAAACTAAAACTATAGATAGAAAATGGATCCCCAAGGAATATTTAGTTAACCCAATTAGAAAGAATTTCTACTGGGTGCCAAAATCAATCCTCAAGGGTTAAAGGATTTTAGTGTTGGTGCGGGAAGCATCCGATGATCAATCTCAAGTTTTGATAATGGCAAAGGGATTCAAAGTTAAGTTTAATTGTTATCTAATGTGTATGATTGAGTGTTTTAGGAAAGTCCTATCTGCGGTTTGGCAAGGAGAAAACCCTAGGGGTGGTAACTCTTGGTCATAAGGGGTGGTAACCCTATGCGGAAAGTCTTGGCGGGTCGGAGCTTCGAGCAAAAATCCTAGGGGGTGGTAACCCTAGGTTAAAATCCTGGTGTCACGAATCAGGCAGAAGTCTGGATGGGTCGAGGACCGGACATCCAGCATGAAGACCGAAAGGATCGGATGCTGAGAAAAAGTCCAGTCGATATGGAGGATCGCACTGGCAATAGGTAAATCTCCTGAGAGGAGTAGGTGAGGGTGTGTTCCCCGTAGAGGGAACAGTAGGCGTCGGTTCGACCTAGGGTTTCCGGTAGGAAATCTGAACCGGACAGTCTGATGACTGTCAAACTTTATATTTATGATATTATATGTGCTAACTTTTGTATTGCAGGATATGCTTGTGTTTTGGGTCTAACATGTCTTGCAGGTACAAAACAACAAGGTTGAGCCTCGGATGAACAATGTCCGAGGCACCTCTACGGAGCTTGGAGGCGCCTCGGGTGCAAAGCAGAAGCTGGCTGCGCAGCAGGCTTGGAGGCGCCTCGGATGGAGCTGGAGGCACCTTGGACTAGAGCTTGGAGGCACCTTGGAGTGGCTTAGAGGCGCCTTCAAGTGGATGAGTTGCGACCAGTTCAGCGATGATCCACGCGGCTGACCCGGAGGCTTGGAGGCGCCTTGGATGAGGTTTGAGGCGCCTCCATCACTATATAAAAGGGGTGTTCGAGCAGCAGCTTAATTCAATGATTTCTAAAGTATTCGTCCATTGCGTGCTGCTCAAGAAACGTCCCGACCAAGCAACAACAAGTTCCCGACGACCCTGAGCTCCAGTTTCTATATTTTTGGTTATTGGTATAGCCTTTTAAGTATTCTTTTGTAATACAAATTTGTAACCTTGCGCTTTCATAGTGAATTGCCCAAAGTAAACACTCAACGAGCAAGGGCCTTGGAGTAGGAGTCACTCAAGGCTCCGAACCAAGTAAAACCACTTGGGTCCTTCTATGTGTTTTATTTTTCCGCTGCTTTATTCTGAACGTGTTTTTAAGAATCCGAAACGAGAGAAAGCCATGAGTGCTATTCAACCCCCCCCCCCCCCCCTCTAGCACTTCTTGATCCAACAATTAGGTCAAGTCAACCATGGAAATCATAATTCAAATCCTTGAAAAATGGTTGACTTGAGACCTTAAGGGGTAGAATATTTGGTTACCCTTGATAGAAATTCATCATTAAGAGGGCTAAGTAGAGGTTACCTTATTTCATCTCACAATGACTTTCATTATTTTCTAAACATAGATGTGAGATGATAGGATGATACAAATAATTCACTTATGCTTATGATATTTTGATGAGTTATGAAATGTATAAATTTTTAGTGATCATAGGCCAACTATGGGGAAAGCAAATGTTTAATTAATTGACATCTTACCCATAGATCATAGTTGGATATTTTAAATGTATTGAAAACAATTCTATGTTTGATTTACTATAGTATAGTGATGTTTAAACATATGATTGCAAAACTAAAGTTCAAATTGACACAAACTTGAGTGATTTTCAAGGTTTTTGAGATATGGTTAGAATTTCAAAATTATAATGAATTTTCATGGAAACATATTTTTCCTTGTTAAAGAACATTATAAGAAATATGTGTTCAAAATTTCATGATTTTTAAAATTTTCTAGAATTTTCTATGCATTTCTGATGTTGGCTTCAGAATGTTAAAATTCGAATTGGGTTTGTGCCAGTCGACTGCGACAGTTATCAGTCGACTGGTACTGTCTTCCAGCAACTTCAAGAGCTGGTTTTGGCCATTTTAAGTCCAAATTGATACCATAGCATGTGTACTTGTTTGGTATAATTTTTTATGGTGTCAAAGGGGGAGAAATGGGAAGGTTTAAGTTAGAAACCTACTTGTGTGCAAACTTGAAAATTAAGGTTGAGAGCATATGTTAAGGGGGAGCTTGGGTATTATGCTTCATGTTTACATATTTCTTGTAATTTTCATGTTGTTATTTATGCCTAACTTAAATATATTGCCACACATCAAAAAGGGGGAGATTGTTGGTGCAATCGACCTATGCTTGATCGGTATGATCATGGTTTTAATGTGTGTGTCAAAGAGTTTAAGTTATGTTTTCATATGTGTTTGATATGTGTGTTTGGGTCTTGCAGGACTTGGTGAAATACACATGAAAATCTTGGTGTAGCTAAGCTTAGGAAGCTCATCCTAGGGCTGAGATCCTTGAATCGGTGAAGGATGGTGTGGAAGACATCCGAGGGACCGCCGGACGAGGAGCAACGGAGTGGAGCCGAGGGAAGCGGACTCAAGGCAACTTGAAGGATGGCATGGAGAGGAACCGCAGGCTTGAGTGTATCTGAGGGACGAAGGCCGAGGAAGAGGACTTCAAGGGCGACTCTGAAGAGGATGAGTGTGAGTGTGTAAAAAGGTGCAGTCCAGTCGGTTGCAACATTTAGCAGTCAACTGCACCAGTCGACTGCATGTTTTTGTAGTTGACTGCACCAATGGACTGCATGTTTTAACAGTCGACTGGCAGCGAATAGAAGCATTTTGTTCGCTTAGTCGGCAGCGACCAGTCGATTGCTAAAACTAGCAGTCGACTGGTAAATGACCGTTGGCCAACCGTTGGTGCTACGAAGTAGCTGTTGGCTACCTCTAACGGTAGCACTAGTCAATTGATGGTTTTGCCAGTCGACTGGTGCCGAGATGAGTTGATATGATGATCAACTCTCTCCTCTTATTTATAGGAAGATTTGGGGCTTGAAGGAGGCACTACAACAAAATCGCTCATAGACATCAGTGGAACAACAACAGTTTTAAGCAAAAACCGATGTCTTTGAGTATTTTACACCGGTTTTTCCAAAAACCGGTGTCTATAAGCGGAGATTTTCGCTCATAGACATCGGTTTTTTTAGCCGATGTCTATGAGCGCCTTTTTTTCATTAATAGACACCGATTTTAACCGCGGTTTTTAAAACCGGTGTCTATGAACCAAAATTCTGGCGGACTTTCTTAGCGCCCTTTCTTTTGGGTTTCTCCTCGCCTTGGATGAAGCAACCAGCCATTTCTCGCTCCCTCTTCCCCCTTCTTTTGTTCCTTTTCATTCCGTCGATCTGTTGGCCAGATGAAGAAAGGCCGAGTTCTGGTGGAGCCGGCGGCGGCAGTAGCGGAGACGCGGTTCCGCGGCGTGCGGAAGCGGCCGTGGGGGCGGTTCGCGGCCGAGATCAGGGACCCCTGGAAGAAGGTCAGGGTGTGGCTCGGAACCTTCGACTCGGCCGAGGCTGCCGCTCTGGCCTACGACTCCGCCGCTCGCGCGTTCCGTGGTTCCAAGGCCAAGACCAACTTTCCCCTAGCCGCCGCCGCCGCTGCGTCTCCCACCCCTACTCCTGCATTCCGCTGCCCTCCCTCCGCTGACCCAACCCTAGGGTTTTGATAAGATACAAATTGGAATTAAGCCGACCCACCTCATTCTACGCACTCATCACCGAGAGGTCCGAGACCTTGCAACAGCGGCATCGTCGTCTGCAAATCTCGAAGCAAAGATGAAAATTGTGGCGGCTTATCTCCTGGCCATACTCGGCGGCAACCCCAACCCCTCCGCCGATGATATCAGATCCATCCTTGAATCAGGTCGAACTCTCTTCCCTCTCATATTTATCTTGGTTTCATTTCGGTGATCCTTGTTTCTTGCTTATAGTGGGAGCGGAGGCAGAGGATAAGAGGATCAACCACTTCCTCGCAGAAGTCAAGGGCAAGGACATAACAGAAGTCATCGCTGCCGGCCGGGAGAAGTTCGCTTCCGTGCCCTCCGGTGGCTCTGTGGCTGCCATCGGGGTCGCCGCCCCTGGTAGCGGCGGCGCAGGCGGCGCCCCAGCTGCAGAGGAGCCTAAGAAGGAGGAGAAGGTGGAGGAGAAGGAGGAATCCGACGAGGTGAAACTCCCTGTCTTTCCCTCCCGCAAATTTTCGTTTCCGACATAAATTTGTGGTTTTTTTTCTTTCTCGTTTCCAATTTCTGTTTTTGGAAAACACAAGCTATGGAGATTGGTTTGATTGCTATTTGTTGTAAGTTTTGAAGGTAATGGCAATCTTTTTTATTTTATATACTAGCATATCACTTAAACGACTACAAGTATGCCACTTTTTCCAAATTTAATAGCACATGGTAAAGTCCTATCTTGTGATCAAGGTTCACAAAGCATATACAGAGGCATAAAGTCATGCAGACAAAGACTGAATATTGTTAGTAAAGTGCATAAACCCTCAAGTATTTGGAGTAATTAGAGTTGAAGATGTAAGGGGTGGAGGGAAAAAGGAAATCTTTGTTAGTATTAATGATAAGTCGCCATGATGATTACCATTGTTATTGCTAAATTTGTTGATCTCCTATGTTTAACTCATACCTCAAGTATGTAATTAAATGGTTTAATTTCATACTTTTTCGTATTGTTGTGCATACGTAGGATTTTGTTTCTCTACAGGGAGTTAGATGAGTGGTTTATAGACACCTAGTTGCATCTCTTATTTTCCTCTACATGTATGCACATTTTTTGACATCGGTTGGCAATTCATGTGTATTTATCTTTATTTTAACATACTTCTAACTTTTAACTATGACCAGTGCTTCTTGAATTATCTTTGAAGGTTTGGAATCTTCAACCCAGCAGTCGTGTATGATCACCTGGGAGAAATTTATTCAGCACTTATTCTGGGAAGCTTAGTGTTCTGCATTTTGTTATACTTGAAAGTGAGCTTCTGTAAATTTCAATCTAGCTTTTCCTATGGTTATTACTGTCCTTTGTTCCTAATTTGAGAGCAAGGAAAGGAGTAGCAACACTAAGCAGTTCAAAGAATTTAACTGCTACGAGAACTGTTTCAATTCAAAAACCATCTGTTTTAAAGGAGAAAAGCAAGTTGTCCTCTGGCCAACCTTCAAAAAATGCTAAGAATGTGACCAAGTAAGGATTTCGATTTTGCAGATATTCTATCATGAATTACCATGACATGTTTTTATCTATAACTGGTGTCCTGGTAGTGTTGCTGCAAAGAATATAACGTCTATTGGAATTGCACAAGAAAATCAAGCTATTAAAAGGCAAAAGCTGGATGATGGAAGATCCAAACAGGTTAATACTTTTGAAATATTTTTTCTAATAACCTTTTTTTACTTGGGACAGTATAATTATTAATATTTCATTTTGATATGGTCATAAATAGATACACAATTTGAAAAATAGAGTTCTACTCCATAAGTCGAGATTGGGTTTAGCTAGTGCTCCTGACGTGCACTCCTCTGGTGCTAAAGTTGGCCAGGGAGAGAAACCATTGCAGCAGGTACATGATAATATGGTCAACTTTATTCTTCTGATAATTAGATGAGTGTTGAAACCATTCAGTAAGACCTTCATTTGCTCATGCATCATCATCTTTAGGATGATGCAGCTTCAGTCAAACAAAGACGGCCTGCACTTACTTTTAATCACTGTTACCTAATCATGGCAGGTTATGTGCCAATGCTTAAACTTTTATTAGCTATATTTGATAGTGAAGGATTTTATCTGTTACTTGTTCCCAGATGTATCACTATTTTTACATATTACAATTATGTTTGCATGGGTGCACTCTATTCTTGCATTTCCATTCTCTGTACTAATGGTTACATGAGATTTCTCCAATCTGCATATAGATTAAACTATATTTGTGTATGTAAGTGTACTTTGTAGAATATGTAGCAGTCTTACTTTCTTCTGGTTGTCTCTTTAACCAATTGATTCTCTTTTGCTTCTTAACTGTGCATGTTTATCCTCAACAAACATTAAAAAGGCACGTCTATTTGCTAAAGTCAAATGTCATAAATTCAATGTAGCCTCATTCATTTTCTTTTTTAGTATAGAAAGTAATATATGCTCTTGATCACAGACTTAAACAGGAAAATCACTCTGTGATTTGTTTTGCTGAATAGTTAAGTCTCAATCATTAGCCAACACCAGGGAGCAGAACTACCCAAGACTAGTAGTTAATGCTCTAGATATTTCCATGGGGAATTGTGCTATAACATGTTTTGGTGTTGAGGGTTTTAGTCGTAAAAGGAGTACCATGAGATCAAATTGCATTGGAAAATGCAATTTCCTTAAAAAAAATTAGTTAAATATTTATGTTTGGTACAAATGAATAACCTTATTTGTGACTTCATTAGTATTTTATTTTCAAATGTTTCATTGCCTACTCTATATGTGTTTGTTCGTGATCCAAGATATGTTGACTTAAGAGTTCAGAGGATATTTTCTAACCATATCTACTTGTGGAACCAACTGAATCACAAAAAACCTTCAAGTATTTTTTCCATTATGTGAAATCTTATGAAATGATTTATTTAGAAATCTAAAACACTTGCCCACCAATATTCAATGTTGCCATATATTCACCGTCATGGAAAAAAAATTCTCTCACATCCTTGGTCTCACTGCCAACTATAATACACATATGCATGTACTTCTGTTGCAACAATAGGATTATTTTTACTATGATGATGGGATCTTATATAATATCACATACATGTAAAAACTCTTTAAACATGGCTTAGAATATGATGTCTTTGATTTCGGCAACCACATTCTAGCTTTCATTATAAGGAATACCCAATGAATTGGGATGTCACAAGTCAATTTGAATATGGCGCATTGGAATACTTTCCTGCCTGGTCTCTATTTAAGCTTTTCAAGCTAGTTCTGCAGTTCCATGAACTTTTCAATCTCTAAAGCTCCATTCATGTTAAGTTGTTGGGAAAAGAGCATCTTGACAGAATTGAAATTCTCCTCTTTTTATCAGTAAAGTTTGATTTCTGGCTATACAATAAACACTTGCCTCACACTGCTTGTTCAATTTTCTTGCACGGAGAAGTATATTCACTAATATGAGGTCCTGGCAGAGGAAACCTTAGGTGGAATAGGTTATTCTTTGCTTTTAAATAATTGCCATTAAAACCACATGAGGATCTTACCTCTTGTTGATATTGTTGGACTTCCTTTTCCTCAACCATTTGGTTTGTGCCTTTCTTCATGCTAGTTTTTTCTAGCTATGTGTTGTTATTATGCAAGTTGTATCTCATGTATTAATATCCTTCTATAATGAACAAATGAATTACTTGGCAATGCTTTTCAGCCTAATTTTTCCTATCAATGTAGCTGCAATTTATACAGTTTGTGGACAATTTTTTTTTTTCTTGTGTAGGGCATGGAACTGTATCCTTGTATCGGCAAAAACTTTGACATCAAGGTTTTTACAAACTGCCGATTTGGTATGATGTCCTGGGCTGTTCTTGCCGTCACATATTGCATCAAACAGGTCAATTTTATCTTTACATCTGTTCTTTGAGCTATTGATAAATATAGCATATGAGGAAAGCACTAATATGTCAAACAACATATGGAACAATAAAGAAATTAATTGAGGAAGAAGATGCTGACTTTACAGATGTCTATATCCCTGGTTTTAAGCTGGGTGATAGTGAGAAATTTTTCTAATTTTCTTAGTTTAAATTGCAAATCCTTCAGATGTCAGCCTACACTTTTTTTTAACTGCTAAGGGTTCCTGTAGGTATTACTTACTTGGGGTTAAAAGGCTAATTGATCTTAGTTTTTCCCATCAATGCCTCAGCTTCACGTCCAGTTTGTTAAAAGAACTTTTGGTGGCTTACAAGAGAGTTACAGTTACCCTAATATTTCCAAATGCAGTTTTTAAAGGTGCGCCTTTATAGTTGGGCGTTGCTCTCATGCGAACCATGCTCCATATGACTGACTGTAGTAACCAATAAAGAACAAATGATCATTTGGGGAGTAGGTATTTATTGCCATCGACTTGTTATCTCAAGCAATTAGGCACCTGGATGTAATGCCTTATGTCAAAGGATGGATTCCCCAAGTCGACCTTAAAAAAACATGAGAAAGACAATAATGACTGAAGGTTGTACAGTTGAGAGATTATTTGAAGCAAAACATGTAGAGTTTTCTAGTTAATTCACCTATGATGCTGATATCTGGATCAAAAGACAAGACAAAAAGGATAAATACACATCAACTCTAACTTGTTTGGGTGTTCTAGTTTGAGTGTTCAAAAGGAAGCTATAACTTGTTGTTTTGAGTGCTGAACTAAGGAGGCAGCTGCCTTCTTGCCGCATTCCTTGCTGCTGTGGTTGGTAGCAAAAATCACAGAAAATAGGGGGCTTAGTGCAGGATATTCAGGATACCAAGATGGCATCAGAGGTAGTACAATAAATAGTATATCTCTTCATCAGAGGTAGCTTTGTTCTTCTATGCTTCCTTCACTAGATTTGTTGTGTAGTCATATTTCTTTGTTCAACCATTATCATGCCTAGTAAGTTGTTGTATGATGCTGTCGGTTCTTATCAATCTGTACACTTGAATTAGAAGGAGCAAATTATCTATGTTATATTCTAAGCAGCATATACTAAGTGTCATATATGAAAGTTTTAGATTCTATGTTATATTCGTTATCTTCCACAGCAGCCTTTAAAAACTCAGTATTCTATTTTATTTGATACATGCACACATTTGTTTTAGTTATTTGACATATGGTGGATTTATGTGTTTTTACAGTTTACAAATCTCAAGTACTCCAGAGTTGAAATTGATGAAGTGCGGTTCGAGTGGGCTGAATGCATGCTAGATTACATTTGAGACAGTTGTACCTTGATGTGTTAACAGAATGTTATACTTTGATTTTGATATCTATTAGCTAGCTTTTGATGTAAAAAGAATGTTTGGGTATTTTATGGATATTGTTGTAAGAAGATTATTTATATAATTTGTGAATATTTGTGTATTTTATGGATATTATTGAATGAAGAATATTTGTACAATTTATGAATATTTGTGTATTTTTTTTTGTTATTGTCGGTTTTAAAATCAAATCTGTACTGTTAAAAAATATACATATTACATCGGTTTTCTACCGATGTAAAACCGGTGTTATAAAGTAATATTACATCGGTCATTTACCGCTGCCAAAACTGGTGTTATTAACATACAATATTACATCGGTTTTACACCGTTGATGAAACGGTTTCGTTAAGTGATACTACACCGGTTAATAACCGATTCGAAGACCGGTGTCGTTAAGTGATACTACACCGGTTTTAACCCGATGTCTAAAATGGCAAACTTTTAACATCGGCTTCATAGACATCGGTCGAAAATCAAATAGACACCGGTGGAAAACCGATGTCTATGAGCGATTTTGTTGTAGTGAGGTTACTGATTATTGTTGAATCACTCCTTAGCAATTGTCCAAAGCTTTCAAGCCTTTCTCTTCCTCCCAAAACCTAAACTTCATCTTTATAAAGAGGAAGAGAGCCTTGTGAGAGGTTTGCTCCACCGAGAAGGAGTAAGAGCTTGCCGGGGATTGCTGGGGACTAATCCACTGAAGGATCAAGGGTTCGTCTATCTCAAGGACACGCCGTGGAGTAGGAGCAAGTAATCTCCATACCACGTAAACGATCGTGTTAGCGTTTGTGTTCGTACTCATTACTTTCATTGTTAGTTTCTATATTTCCTCTTGTGCAAACTAACGTCTTGTAGAGAAGAAATCGAAATTGGGGGTGGCCTAGCTATCCAACCCCCCTTATAGTCGGCCACCGATCCCTTACACCTGATAGATTCATGTTTTTAGGAGAGTCTTCAAACTTCATCCTTGGTGAACATGAACCTAATTGCTGGACATATGATGAGGCACTCCAAGATAAAGATGCAGCATCTTGGCAAAGTGCAATGAACTCCGAAATAGAATCTATGTATTCTAATCAGGTCTGAGAGCTTGTAGAACTACCAAATGGTGTAAAAGCCATTGGATGTAAATGGATCTACAAAATAAAAAGAGGGATAGATGGGAAGGTGGAAACCTTCAAAGCAAGGCTTGTTGCAAAAGGGTATACTCAAAAAGAGGGAATCGATTATGAGAAAACCTTTTCGCCGGTAGCCATGCTCAAGTCTATCCGGATTCTTTTATCTATTGTTGCTTATATGGATTATGAGGTTTAGCAAATAGATGTCAAGACAGCTTTCCTTAACGGAAGTCTTGAAGAAAACATTCATATGAAGCAACCAGAGGGATTCATTACGAAGGGAAAAGAGCATCTTGTATGCAAGCTCAATCGGTCCATTTATGGACTGAAGCAAGCTTCGAGATCTTGGAACATCCGGTTTGATGAAGAGATCCAGTCTTATGGATTCATTCAGTGTCCGGATGAGTCTTGTGTATACAAGTGACGGAAATGTGGTGGTATTTCTTGTACTATACTTAAATGACATTTTGCTCATTGACAACAATGTCAAAGTGTTGTCAGATGTAAGGGTATGGTTGTCCAAGCAATTCGATATGAAGGACTTGGGAGAATGTGGACACATTCTTGAGATCAAAGTAATAAGGGATCGAAGAAAAATTTTTTTTTGCTTATCCTAAGCTTTATACATCAATACTATCCTAGCTCGTTTTAGCATGCAAAATTCCAAGAAAGATTTTCTACCTTTTCGGCATGGAGTATCTTTATCTAAAGAGATGTGTCTTAAAACATCAAAGGAGATAGAAGAAGATGAAGGCAGTTCCTTATGCTTCGGCTGTAGGAAGCCTAATGTATGCAATGCTTTGTACGAGACCAGATATTTGTTTTGCTGTGGGCATGGTTAGCAAATATCAAAGTAATCCAGGACAAGGACATTGGACTGCCGTAAAGCATATATTAAAGTACCTGAGAAGGACTAGAGATTATATGTTGGTTTACCAGGTAGATGATTTGCTCCCTGTAGGTTACACAGATTTGGATTTCCAATCAGATTGGGGCAATACTAAGTCAACCTCAGGGTATGTGTTTACTTTGGGAAGTGGAGCCATAACATGGAGGAGTGTTAAGCAGAAGTGCGTTTCGGAGTCCACCATGGAAGACGAGTATGTGGCAGCCAAAGAAGCAGTATGGCTCAAAAACTTCTTGATAGACTAAGATGTGATTCCTAGTTTGCCCAAAATTATCACAATTTATTGTGGTAATAGTGGTGCAGTAGCAAACTCGAAGGAACAACGAGCCCATAAGGCATGTAAGCACATTGAGCGCAAGTACTGCCTGATACGAGATATCGTAAAGCGAGGAGAAGTTGTTGTTGCCAAGATTGCATCAGTAGATAACCTGGTAGATCCTTTCACTAAGGCCCTTCTAGCTAGAGCTTTTAATGGGCATGTTGAGGGGATGAGAATCAGATGTATTGCAGCATAGTCTTTTAGTATAAGTGGAAGATTGTTAGGATGTATACTAAAAGTCTAGCTTTTTGTATGAACATTTATATTTTGAAATAAGAATCACTCTAGTTAAATGTTCCATGTTAATGTAGTTGTCCATTTAATTTATATTGTAGATAACATGGTGTGTGGTGTCACACAGAAGATCATGTTATTAGTTCCTTATAAATTATAAATAGTAGCTCACAACCGAGATGGATAGGGACAAAGCATTGGAACGGTTGTAGTATAATTTGGAATTTGTTTATCTTGACTATATAATTACACTAGTACACTATGTGTGTATTGAGCAGGATCATTTGAGTTTATTCTTTTTATACTGACTGCATAAAAGAACAAAACCTCTATTATTATGGATGTCATACTCTTAATCCCGATATAATAACAAACACATATACTTAGTATTTAATTTTTTAATTTATCAAAGGGTGAGATTTATTCAGTTAAATCAATAGGGCCAATAAGTTGGGAAATAAAATTATTTATATGGTGTATTGTTGATTATAAAAGGAAACTGTGTCCTAGTAATCTAGGTTGATGATGTCCCCTTGAGGAGCTCATAAGGATTATCATATAAACCCTGCAAGTGGATTTAGTCCGACATGATAATAAGGTTGAGTGGTACTACTCTTGGAGCTAGATGTTAATTAAGTGAGTTGTCAGTAACTCCATTAATTAACGGACATACGATATCTTAAACACAGGGAGACTAACGCACTCATGATAAGTAGGATCCCATATTATAATATGGGATTGGTGCGGTATTTCAATAATAACTCTTTAATGGTATGAGTTATTATTGATAAACTTGAGTTGGGTGTTCGAGTCACACACAGGAAGCTCAAGTCCATCAGGAGGCCAAAACCAATTCCTCCTCTCGGTCCCTGTTGTAGCCTCTATAAAGCCCCGCATTCACCCGTTTTGATTTTGTTTCCTACCCAAGAAAGGGGCGGCCACATCCTTGCTAAGTGCCCAAGCAAGGGGTCGGCCAAGCCTTGCTTCTACCCAAGAAAGGGGCCGGCCAAGCCTTGCTTGGTGCCCAAGCAAGGGGCCGACCAAACCAAAAGAAAAGAAAAGAAAAAGAAAAGAAAAAAAAGGGGAGATTTTTTCTCGATATTTTTACAAAAAAGAATTACGTTGATTCTTTCTTAAAAATTTTCTAAAAAGAAGTATATTAATTCTTTCCTAAGAATTTTTTCGAAAAAAAATTATGTTAAGTTTTTCTTAGAGATTTTTCTAAAAAGAATTATGTTGATTGTTTCACAGAAATTTTCTAAAAAGAATTATACTAATTCTTTCTTAGGAAATTTTTCTAAAAAGAATTATGTTAATTCTTTTCTAGAGATTTTTTCTAAACAAAAATCTATTACTTTTTCTCCTTTTTTTACTTGGGGAAAAGGGTTATAAAAGTAAAGGAGGTTATGCCAAAAAAATCAACAATTCAATTAAGAATTGATAAGTTTTTCTCCACAACTAAAAATCCTCTCCTTTCCCTTATGGTCGGCGCCCAATTTTTCTTTTCTTTCCTCTAGGGCCGGCACCCCACCTCTTTTCTTTTTCCCTTTTCTTCCCTCTAGGGCTGGCACCCCATCTTCTCTTGGTGGTCGGAGATTGGAGGAAAAGAAAATGAAGAGACGAAGCACCTTGGTGGCCGGCGGTTTGGAGGAGAAGAAGTAGAAGGAGGCATTCCTTTCTTTGCATCTTTTGGTGGTAGGCAGCTTGGAAACAAAAGGGGTTCGGGTGTTTTTGTCTTGGTAGATCGTCGCCCACACGACGTCCAAGAAAAGGAGAGGAATACGGCAGAAGATCAAGAGGTCTTTGTCTACGAAGAAAGGTACAACTAGTTATTTTTTCTGTAGCACAACTAGTTTTGTTTTCTTTGTATGGATCCTGAAATACCAACACAAGAGGCTAGTGATTTCATGTTTTCATTTTTGTGCTTCGATTTTGTGTTTCGATTTTGTGCTTTGATTGAGATCTCTGTAGTTAAACCTAAGGCTACTATGAGAAGTTTTAAATATTTAATTTCTTTGAAAGGCTTTGTCTAGGAAGTGGTGGATAATCCCATAACCAAGAAGGTATAGTGCCTCGCCAACAACCTGGAAGCCAATCCTTGAAATAAATATTTAATCAACTTCTGTAATATGGTTTAACTTCTGAAGAACATAAGGGTAGAACTTGGAGTAAAAATGTTAAGTTTCGTTTCCAATCCAAGTTTAACTTTGAAGAACGAACTTGGAGTAAAAATGTAAAGTTCCGTTTCCAATCCATGTTTAACTTCTGAAGAGCACATGGGTTGCTAGGAAACGTTCTGTACTTGTACAAATTTTGTACAGGGGAAACAGAACGGTATTCCGAGTAGCACCCAATAGGACCTCTCTTATATAAAGGGTCACTGTACTAAGGTAAAATACTCCTCATGATTTATCTGTTTGTATCTTATTATGGGATTGACAATATTGAACCACTTGAGATGAGCGACGTTACTTTTTTTTACTTCAATGAATACACATAAATACCTGATCAAATTAAACTATGATGAAAAACTTGTGTACTAAAAAGTAGGGCTATAAATGAACTGAATATTCGTGAACAAGCTTGGTGTTTGACTTGGCAAGAACTTGTTTATGTTTATTCAATACACATGAGATTAATTAAATATATAAGTTTAAAAACTTGTTAAACTAAACAAATAAGCGTGAACACATGTGTTGTTAGAGTAGGTGTCTTGCAAGCTAACTATTAGCTAGGGCTTTATTGACTTATGTAAATAAACATATTTTATTTAATATAATTCAATTTAGTATGCATTTACTTTATCATTATACCCATGCTCGATGCATAGATAAAGTTCTTGATTATACTATAGTGGGATGGGGTGGTACATATGATAACTATCATGAAATACATCAATATTCACTAGATATTCTAAACATGTTCCTAGTTAATTGGACTTCTTAATAAACAAGGATAAAAGGTCATTCGAGTTAGAGACTAGCATCTGTAATGTAGTATACCATGTTTCATTGGTAAGGACATAGAGATGTTCAAGCATACATATGGATGCTTATACGATGAGTTCATTGAACAACCCGCACACGGATTTTCTAAGTGGTTATCATTTATCGAGTGGATAAATCTTTAGTTGTGGTTGCACACTAGTAGTCCTTATGACCCGAGACAATACTAAGACTGTATATGCTAGGGCTATACTTTAATTTATTTACCAACTCCACTAGGGTCATTAGGTGGTGAGATTGAGGGTAGTAACGAAACATATAGGACTCAGTGTATTGTAGTGGGGGATTCACGACACACCCACGAGTGTGGATATCCTATATGATGTACTGTTCTATAGTGTATGAAGTCTCTAATCAGAACTGTAAGATGTGCTTTAGGAAATGAGTTTCCTAGTTACACATGCGATGTCACTATAAGATATATCACATGGTTGTCAAATCAATATGCAACCCTCGATGTACCAATGGTTGTAGATATAATCGAGTTATATGAGATGAAAAGATTGGACTGTGTATTAACTATAATCGACTAGTTCTTGCAAGCACTATTCAGTGATACTCGGGGAGTTATGGGGCGGTACGTACTACTAGACACTCTTATCATGATTCGTTGGGTGTTAATCAAAATTAGTTTTGACATCCTATAATGAACCAGTTGATCATAGGATGGGGTTATTAAGGGTATGCCCGTATAAATGACTAGTATAGTCTTGAATCATAAAGAGTTGTAAATCCACGGCTAGTCGTATCCTTGAACTATTGAGGGTCACACAAGTATTGATTTTCCTATTTCCTGTTGAGAAAGTTAAATTCAAATAGTTGAATTTAGTGAATAAAGTTTGATGTGATCAAATAATGAATTGGCAACTAATGTTTGATATGATTAAATGTTATCATGATTATGATGGACTCACATTATTGGGGTTTTAGAAATGTTCTAATATCCAATGAGCCAAGATGGAAGAAAGAAAAATGTCTAGGTTTAATTTGTTAGCCACACATGTCTCTTCATATTCCTTGGAGAGGTGAAGAGATACATGTCTATTCATCTTCCTTGGATAGATGAAGAGACACTCATCTCTTCATTGGAGAGGTGAAGAGACACATGTCTCTTCATCTTCCTTGGATAGATGAAGAGACACTCATCTCTTCATCTTCCATAGAGAGTTGATGAACTATATAAAGAGATGTGGCCATCCTTGGAAAAGGTTGCCAAGAGTATAGAAGTGAGAGAGAAGTATTTTTTTTAAGTAGCACCCCCTCTTAAGAAGATAGAGATCTTCCCATTTCTTCCATCAAGAGAAATCCACCTCTTTGTCAATCATTTGTTACGACCATCTCAACAAAAAATGGCACTTAATCTCTAGTGCGATCAAACGTTGGAAAGGGGACTCTGATCGTGGACCGGATTAGATGGAGGAAGAACAAGTTCTAAACAAACGAAGAAGAGCAATTTCGCTAAACCCAAAATAGTTGGAGACATCTCCAAATAAAGGTTGTTTGAAAGGTATGTTTTAGCTTATGTTTTGATTCATTTGTATAATGATGCATGCATTAATAGTTTTATTTAGATTTTGTTAAATGATCTAGTATGTTTAAATTAGATAATTTTCCATATCTAAATAAAAGGATTAAATTGATATTGGATGAATCATTCAAATAATAATTTATCTTTGTTATGTTTTAAGGAACTTACTTGAATGGCTAGATTATAATGCATACTTAGATTATGATTTTGACCACAAAAAATATTTGGTAAGGTATTATGTTAAAAATATGATTTTACCTATAATAATTGTTTTATCAAAATTGATTATAGATAAATTATTTTGTTAATTTATTAGATAATCTTGAGGTCAAATCTAAAGAATTAACAAGAAACATAAATTGATCAATTACTTAATTGTTAATTAATTGATATAAATGCATACGATGCAAAAAGAATGATCCAATGACTCTCACTGATTGCTCATCCTTAAAATTTTATGATTATAATATATTTGATAAATAGCAATATATATATATATATATATATATATATATATATATATATATATAAATAATTATTGGTGCGGGCCGACGATCGAATCCAAGTTTTGATAATGACAAAGGGATTCAAAGTTAAGGTTAATTGTTATCTAACATATATGAATGAGTTTGCAGGAAAGTCCTAACTGTGGTTAGGCAGGTAGAAAATCCTAAGGGGCGGTAACCTTAGGTCCTAGGGGGTGGTATCCCTAGATGGTGGAAATCCTAAGGGGGGTAACCTTAGGTCCTAGGGGGAGGTAACTCTAGGTGGTGAAAAACCCAAGGGGGTGGTAACCCTAGGTCCTAGGGGATGGTAACCCTAGGTAGAAAGTCCAGTCAGTCTGGAAGACCGGACTGGCATCAGGTATGCTCTCCTGAGTGGAGTAGGTGAAGGTGTGTTCCTCGCGAAGGGAACAGTAGGCGTCGGTCCGACCTAGGATTTTCGGTCAGAAATTCGAAGTCAGAATCGAACAGTCCGGAGACTGTAAAAATATTTCTTTTATTGTGTTTATTATGCGTTAACTTTGTCTTGTAGGATATGTTGATATTTTATGGACTAACATGTTTTACAGAGACTAAAAGGCAAAGTGTGCCTCGGATAAACAGTACCCCGAGGCACCCTCATGGAGCTTGGAGGCGCCTCGGGTGCAGAGGAGGAGAAGTGCGCGCAACAAGGCCGGAGGCGCCCTCATGGAGGCTTGAGGCGGCTTGGATAGCCTTGAAGGCACCCTCAAGGAGTATGGAGGCGCCTTCAAGAGGATCAGCGAGGACTTCTTCAAATCTCATCTGCGCGGTAGATTTGGATCGGATGAGGGTGCCCTCAAGGGGATTAAGGGTGCCCCCAGCGGGCTATATAAGAGGATCTCGACCAGCACTTGTATTCATCGAATTCCAGGACATCTTTAAGCTATGTACTACTAACCAAATGATCCGGCTGAGCTACGACAAGACCCCGACGACTCGAAGCTTCAAGATTGCTATTTTCCTCGCCGGTATAATTGTTATTTCAGTTTAAATATTGTACTCTAAAGTTGTAACCTTTTGCGCGATATAATTGTTGTCTAAAGTAAACGCTCAACGAACGTGGACCTTGGAGTAGGAGTCACCCTAGGCTCCGAACCAAGTAAATACTTGGTGTCTTTTGTGTTTGTTTTCTTATTCCGCTGCTTAACTCTCGTCGAATTTCCGAATATGATAAGTGAAAGCCATGAGCGCTATTCACCCCCCTCTAGCACTTTTCAATCCAACAATTGGTATCAGAGTGGGGTCGCTTCGATTTGGTGCAACCATCGGTCAAGCATATACATATGTATGTATGTATGTATGTATGTATGTATGTTATTTTATAATATAGTTACATGAATCTGACAAATATACATAATGCATATATTCAAAGTAATGAGATAAATGATTAAATTTAAAATCCTTCATTTTGAATATGATTCAAAATTTAGATGAAGCCATAAAGGGAAAAATAAAAGAGTATATTTTTCACTGCCTTCCATCAACTGCGATTGCATGATGAATGCTACTCGTGACCAGTGTCTGGTTCATATCATTGGGGAGGCCTGGACACCGAAAAGTTGTGTCTTCTACTGACATAAGTGATGCGGATTGGGTGGAACTCCCATGGCTTCAGCTCATATCATTGAGGGAACGGATGTCGACCATCCATTTTAATCTAACATTAATGGGTCAGCTTGACATACAAAGATAATTGGCGGCATATTATTAGGCCCTTATCAAACATGAGGCAAAATACATAGAGGTTTCATATGATGTAATTGAATTCTACCTTTTGGGCAGTGTGATCGGCTGATATCATTAAGGGATCACAATTGGCTAATTGGGCTCTATGTACTCACTAAGGAAATATAATTTTCCATTTCTATTAGAGGGTGATGGAAATGTTCAAAATAGTGGAAGTAAATTTAAAATATAAAAGTCCACATATTTTACCTTATGAATTATTTAAAATAGTCAATAATGTTAATTATCTATTTTTCATTCTAGTATATTTTTGATATGATATCTCGGAATCCATTATCAGTGATACTTGATCAAAACAAATTAACTGGAGTTAACTATTTTGACTAGCTAAGAAACCTAAAAATTATTTTATCTTATGAAAGATCACATATACACTGGATAGTGGCTCCTATCAATGCCTCCCCTGATGAGTTGGTAGAGCTTGAAAAATGGTCAGACCATAATCTTCAAGCAAGATGTTATATGTTGTTTTCAATGTCAAATGAACTACAAAGGCGGTTCGAGGAGATAGTGAATACTAAAGATATTCACATACACTTACAAGAGTTGTATGGTACACAGACTCATTCAGTTAAGCACACAACTATCAAGGAGCTCATCATGACTCGTATGCGAGATGGAGCTTTGGTCCATGAGCATGGGGTCAAGATGATTGGGCTTATTGAAAAGTTAGTGAATCTTGACCTAGTTATTCCACAAGAGCTATCAACAGACATCATATTGTTGTCTCTCCCCTCCTCATTTGATAATTTTTTGGTCAACTTCAATATGAATAAGATTGAGGCTACCCTTGAAGAGCTAGTCAACATGTTTGCAAATTATAACGCTACCATAAAAAAGGAAAATTCTAATTTTCTTGTGGGTTCATCTTCTAGATCCAAGAAAGGACCCAAGAAAAAGGGAAAGAAGCGTTCTGTCCCAATAAAGAAGATCAAGCCTAATAAGAAGCTAAGGCCCATAAAGCTTTATCAGTTAGAACATGTTTGTTTCCACTGCAACAAACCTAGACAATAGAGGCACAATTGCAAGGAGTACCTTATCAAGAAGCATTCTGGAAAAGGTATGCTCTATATAGAAGTTAATGTCTCTATTAACTCTACTACTTGGGTATTGGATACTGTTCTCATCTTTGCAATGATTTGCTGATGATGATAAGAAGTAAAAGACTAAGAGAGGGTGAGACCTTCTTGAGACTTGGAAACGGAGCAAGAGTTGTTGTAAAAGTTATTGGAGATGTTATCTTGATTTTGAGCAATAATTTTAAGTTGTATTTAAGGGATGTTTTATTTGTTCTAGACTTAGTTAAAAACATTATTTCTCTTTCTATGCTTGATAGATATGGTTATTCTTGTCTATTTTACAAAAGGTGTTTATAATATTTACAAGGATGAATGTTTAATTGGGACTAGAGAATTAAAAGATGATCTCTATAACTTAAAATTAAAAGATATTCCAATAAACAATATCCAAGCACAATCAACAACTAAGAAAAGAAAGGTAGATAGTTCAAATCAAACACACATATGGCATGATAGACTGGGTCATATTTCTCAAAGAAGGATGACTAAGTTAGTAGGTGAGGGGTTGCTTGATTCGTCAAACATGAACTCCCTACCAACTTGAGAATCTTGTCTGAAAGGAAAAATGATTAAGACCCCTTTTAAAGGTCAGGTGGAATGTGCTCATGATATGTTGGATTTGATCCATACTGATATGTGTGACCATCTAAGTGTTAGAACTAAACATGGTCATTACTATTTTATTACTTTTATTGATGGCTATTCACGGTATGGGTACATATATTTGATGAAACATAAGTCTGAATCTTTTGAAAAGTTAAAAAATTTCAAAAATAAAGTAGAAAAACAACTAGGAAAAAATATTAAGAAACTTTGATCAAATTAAGGTGGAGAATACTTGAGTACTGAGTTTAAGGACTATCTAAAAGCAAATGAGATTCTCTCACAGTGGACTCCTCCTATAACACCACAGCTTAAAGGTATATCATAATGTTGTAATAGAATGCTAATGGACATGGTTCAATCTATGATGGGATTCACTGATTTATCACCATCGTTCTGAGGCTATGCACTCGAAACTGTGGCAATGTTGTTGAATAAAGTGTTGGTCCCTTGCGGCCGATAAGAGGGAGTGAATTGCCTGAAAATAAAAATACAAACCTTTCCTGATCTTATAGCTTTATTAAAATACTTGTATAAAAACAAATAACTAAAAAGGAGAAGAAAGAGACAAATTTTTTACTTGCTTTGTAATCAGGAGACTGCTAATCCAAGACGTTGAAAGCTCACTAAAATCTCCTTCTGGCAGAAAAGCCTCTTCCAGCAGTTAAAACACTAGATCAAAAAGCTAAACAGAAAGAAGATAGTTTACAAGTGTTGTGTTTAGGTACTGGGATCAAGGCTGTATTTATAGCCAGATCCAGGTGTTTGGAAGGGTTCCGGGTGCTTAGGCATGGATACAACTTTATCCACATCACAACGGATCGGATCACAATAGCTCTAGATAAAATCTCTGGTTTGGGCTCCTAGAAGGGTTTCGGGTGCCTGGAAGGGTTTCGGGCGCCCGGACCCTTTTGTACAGGGGTGCCTCGCAAAGGCACCCCGGCTGGACCAGGCCGATCTGGGCACCCGGAGTAGCTCCGGGCACTCAGACCCCAGGCTCTCAGAATGGCTTCGGGTGCCCAAACTCCATTCAACCTGAAGTTGACTTTTTGTCTGGATCTTCCACTCTGGCTCCGTTAGCTTGGGGGATTTCTGCCATCCGAAATAGGGCTCACCCGAACCCATTTTCTGACCTTCTCGAGCAACCTTCCGCTCCAGCTTCTCATCTCTCAGAAATGTCATCCACCACCTTCTCATCCGCCAACATACTCTTCCACAGTGCCTTATCCCTCAGAGCACCAAGTCCGTCAACTCTCTCCTGTGCCGTCCTTCTCGCTAGCTGCGTCTTTCGCTCGACTTCTTGTGCTCCTAAGTTCCTACACATTTAGACATAAGACATTAAAAGATAATAGGACCTAACTCTGACTTGGTTGATCATATCAACACTACCATAGGATATTTATAATCTTCCACTATCATAGGATATTTACAATCTTCCACTTTTTGATGTGAACAAACCAAGTTAAGTTAGAGTAACAAAAAACAAATGATAGTAAGGTAACAGGTACATAATTTGCAATAAGAAAAAATGTTCAAAAATCAAAATATACCCTCCCCTAGACTTGACCTATAATTCTCCCCATTTGATCACATTAAAAAGATGGGAAGCTATGAAAGTAACTTTAAATATATTTAAAACAAAGTCAAAGTGATAAAATTACAGTTACTATCATCCAGAAAAATCATGAGCTTTAAATTTTGAAACCAAAATATTTTTAATCATGAAAAAATTCTAAAATTTTTTAGAATTTTTAAACAGATATAGTCAAAGCAGATATAAAATTTTCACAAAAAATTTGAAATTAATCTAAGCAGTAATAAATTCTTTTCTATATAAGGACATATTTTAGAAAATATTTTTTAAAAATAATTTTTAAGCTCAAAAAATCTTGAAAAAAATTCTGAGTGTATATTATAGCAAGTAGCTTTGAAGAAAAAATAAATTTTAAAAAAAATTTAATATTAAAAGGTAGCATATGGATAAATAATTCATATAAAATTTAATAAAGGTAAAAAAAATTTGATTTTTTTTAGAATAGAGAACATGATAGATTTTCATAATAAAAGTAAAGTTTACAATAATTACTCTATGAATTATTTTTAAATTGAAAATATAATATTTATTAAAAAATTCATAAAAAATAATTTAGCTATCAGAAATATTTAAAAATTTTCCTAAAGATAAGTAATGAAATTCTCTTTCTTGAAAAAATTAAAGAAGAAATTATTTTTCAACAGAAATAATATGAAATAATTTATTTAGATAATTCGAAGTAAAAAAAAATTAAATGAAATTAAATATATGACATGCATAAAAATTTAGTTTAAGCATGATTTTGAAATCCAAAAAAGGTTTCTTCCAACTGAATTAATCAAAAATTTTCTTGGGATATATTTTGATAAAATTTTCTAATTTGGTCCTTATGATATTTAAAATATCAATTAAGTCCGAATGATTTCTATTTTGTTGAATATATGTGCATGCATAATTCTTTAAATTTTCTATTTCTATTATTATTTTTTAACTTTTTAATTTTTATCTTGTCAAAATATTCTAATCGATGGGATATTGCTAAGGTTAGTTTTAATTCCTTATTTTCCTTTTTAAATTTTCTATTTTCAATTTCTAACTTAAGGAATTTTTTGAAAATATTTTTATAAACTTAAATAACTAGTTAGGAGATAGTGACCGTACCTGACTTACCTTATCGATCTCTGATGCTGCTCTTGTAGAGATACTTTCTTCTAACGTTGCTCCCCCTTCATCGATGCTCTCGATGCTCATCTCCAATGAACTTGCTCCATCGTCTTCTTGGTGACTTGCCATCAATGCAAGTCTAGCATAGGCTACGACATCCAAATCTAATGACGATGTTTCGTCTCATGTCGCTTTTAGATTCTTGTGCTTCTTTTGGGTCGTTCTTTTATCTTTTTCCTTTTCCTTTTCCTTTTCCTTATCCTTGTTCTTCAATTTTGGGTAGTTGTCTTTGACGTACCCTTTTTTTTATTATAGTGGTAGTATTTGTTGGAGTGTATACTGAAAGCCTAAGCTTTTGTAAACATTTGTTTTGAATAAAGAATCACATTTGGTCAAATTATCTACATTTGTTTATAGATGTTCAATTAATTTATATTGTAGATAACATACCATGTGGTGTCACATGCAGAAGATGATGTTATCAGTACCTTATAAATTATAAACAGTAGCTCACGACGAAAATGGAAAGGAACAAATCATTAGAAGGTCGTAGTGTAATTAGGTATCATTTTATCTTGACTGTATAATTACACTAGTACACTTAGAGTGTATTGAGTAGGACCATTTGAGGTCGTTTCTTTTATACTGACTTTATAAAGGAACAAAGACCTCAGTTATTATGGAAGTGTGTGCTCTTAATCCTAATATAATAACAAGCACATATGTTTGATATTTATTTCTTTAATTTATCAATGGGTGAGATTTAGTTCGATGAATCAATAAGCCCGATAAATTGGGAAATTGTATCACTTATAGTGTGTGTTGTTGATTATAGAAGGAAGCTGTGTCCTAGAGATACTAGGTTGATAATGTCCTCAAGAGGAGCTCATAAGGATTGTCATGTTTAACCCTGTAGGTGGACTTAGTCCGACATGATGATAAGGTTGAGTGACACTACTCTTGGACTAAGATATTAATTAAATGAGTTGTCAGTAACTCACTTAATTAGTGGACATTCGATATCTTAAACACAGGGAGACTAACACACTCATAATAAGAAGGAGCCCAAAAATGTAATTTGGGATTGGTGCGGTAGTTTAATAATAGTTCTCTAGTGGAATGAATTATTATTGATAAAATTAAGTTGTGTGTTCGGGGCGAACACGGGATGCTTAATTTTATCGGGAGACCAAAACCAATTCCTCCTCTCGGTCCCTATCGTAGCCTCTTATTTATAGAGTACTATACCCACCTATACCCACCTTCTATACCCACCTAAAGGGGGCCGGCCAAGCTAGCTTGGGAACCAAGCTAGGGCCGGCCTAAGCATTGTTTAGGGTGGCCGGCCCTAGCTTGAACCCAAGCTAGAGGGGGCCGGCCACATTAAATTAAAAAAGAATTTTAATTTTAATTTTTTATTATGTGGAAGATATAATTTATTACAGAGAATTAAAATTAAAATATCTCTCTTTAAAAGATCTACAAAAGATTAAAAGAAAGAGATTAGATCTCTTTCCTTATTTGTAGATTGAAAAGATATTTTATTTTTTTCTCTTAGAAAATTATTCACATGTAGAAAATTAAAATTATAGAAATTTTTTTTTATTAACCATGAAGGGATTTTAAAAGGAAATTTTATTTTTTTAAATTTCCAAAGACAAATAAGGAAGTTTTAATTGTTGATTGAAACTCTCCTAATTTTTCTATTTGAGGTGGCCGGCCATGATTAGTTGATTAAGAAATTTTATTAAATTTTTCTTAATTAATTATTATCAAATAAAGTTAAGGAAATTTTATTATAAACAAATTTCCTTATTTGCTAAAGCCAAGGAATATAAAAGAAGGGGTAGGGGTGCCATCATGGGGGACAACCTCTATTATTCTCCCTCTCCTATTCCTTGGTGTGGTCGGCCAACATTTTCTCCCTCTCTTCCTCTTTGTGGTGGCCGAAACATCCCTCTTTCTTGGAGTTCTTGTGGTGTCCGGATACTACTTGGAGAAGAAGAAGAAGAAGGAGAGAAAGCTTGCATCCCTTGGAGCTTGGTTGGTGTTTTTCTTCTTCCTTGGTGAAGCTCTTTTGTTTTGGCCGAACCTAGCTAGGGAGGAGAAGAAGGTGATTGGTGGTTTCTCATCTTGGAAGATCGTTACCCACACAACGTCCGAGGTTAGAAGAGAAATACAGTAGAAGATCAAGAGGTCTTTCTAGAAGGTGTAACTAGTAATTTTTCCTTTCCGCATCATACTAGTTATTTATGGAAATAATACTAAATACAAGAGGCTTACGATTCTAGAATTTCGAATATGTTTTTCGATATTGTGTTCTTTTGTTTTTTTTCCTTGTGATTTGATTGTTCCTTTCGGTTAACCTAAAGTTATTTTAGGAAATTAAATATTAGCTTTCTATAAAAGGTTTTGTCTAGTCGGTGGTGGTTGCTCCCATATCCAAGAAGGTCATGTGCCTCGCCACGTCAGTACTGGGAACCAATTATGGAAATTAATATTTAATGGAATTAATAACTTAAGGTGACTTGGGTCGAACGTGTTAAGTTCCGCAGGAGATCCAAGTCAAAACCTAAAAGAACAAATAGATTAAGTTTTGGATCAAACGTGTTAAGTTCCACAGGCGATCCAAAATTTAATTTAAAAGAACACATGGTAGCTAGGAAAAGGTTCAGATCTTTGTACAAAATTTTTGTACAGTGGAACCTCTAGGTTTTCCGAGTAGCAACCAACAATTGGTATCAGAGCTAGGGTTTTGCCTCTGTGTATTTAGTATTAGGTTAATTATGCACATGTCATACATAATTTAGGTAGGTTAATAGTAGGATGTGCTAACTTTGTGGATGCAGGATCCTACTATTATGACTTTTAATTATTATGTGTGTGATTGTACCCTTGGACATGTCAAGGGCATTTATATGTGTGTGCATGATTGTATTAAAATACATCAGGAGCTGTATTTAGTTTTATTAGGATTTTATTTTTGATCTAGATACATGTACATTTCTTTTATGGAATATAGGATCAAAAATGTAAAATTCTATTTATGTCGCGGATCGAATCTTGCAAAGCATGGAACCTTCTAAGGACCAGAGGCGCAACGGAACTAGGAGCAAGATGGAGGCGACAGCTAGACCCGGTGGCGGTGGCCAAATATGGCAGCAGCTTGGGATGACAACACACGGAGGACAACTAGAGATAAAAGCCATAATAGTTGAAAATTAGATTTTCTATTTATTGCTTTTATATTGTGCTGTGTGTGCGTGTTAGTTTACAAGTTTAATAGGCTAGCATAGTTAAAATTCCTCATTTATAAATAACTAAGTGGGAGAGAGATTTTTAAGTAAATCCCATGGTCTCCATTACTGGTTTGTAAGTGATGCAAACAAGCTTGCGCGTTGGCTCTGAGTGCCTTCCTCCATAACGGATGAGCTTGTTTGCAGATCACTAGAACAGACTTCCATTTTTGGATGACTATAGGAAGTTAATTAAGAGCGTGTGATCTTCCCCAACGGAAGGGGCATAATCTTATTAATGGACTTAGTGTCAAGTAATGGTATACACTTTGACACATCTAATAGTATCCTCCCCATCGGAGTCACTGCTATTATTTGTGTGACCAAATGATAACAACTATTAATTTTATTTGTCAAAAAGTTAGGTTGACAAGATAATAAAATTAATGGGTTAAAACCCTCCTTTTACAAATTTTGAATTTGTATACGTCCACACTAACGTGGCATACAAAATTCACGGTGTTTTGAGGTGTTGGTTAATTTAAAATAATATTGTTTGAGGAATCAATATTATTCTAAATTTAGAGTTCTGACCAAAAGTTATTTGTGATTCTTAGGATGACTTTCAACCCACTGTCCATCATACTTCAACAGAATAGACTTACTGGACATAATTACATAGATTGGAAAGGGAACCTGGACATTGTTCTTACTGCTGAAAGATATAAATTTGTACTGACTAAGCCGTGCCCTGAAGCACCTACTGGTGAATCTACACAAGAGGAGATTGAATATCGTAGGAAATGGGTAAAAGCATATGAGATGGCGCGGTGTTACATTTTGGCTTTAATGTCAAATGTATTGCAACATCAGCATCAAGATTTACCAACAGCCTATGATATTATGAACAATCTCAAGGAACTCTTTGGTCATCAGGATAGGGCTTCTAGGCAAGAAGCCATGAGAAAGATAATGACAGCCACCATGCAAGAGAGTACTCCTGTGAGGGATCATATCCTAAAGATGATGGCTTATCTGAACGAGATACAGATCCTTGGAGGAGAAATTGATGGGGAAACCCAGATCGATATGATCCTCCAAACGCTACCTAAAAGTTTTGAGCAATTCCGCCTGAACTATAATATGAATAAGAGGATTTATTCATTAGCGGAACTACTGACAGAACTTCAAGTAGCAGAAGGATTATTTCGTCACAATTCTCAAATTCACTATGCTGAAAATGGTTCTACTTCTAAACCGAGAGGAAAGAAGAAGAAGAAACAAGCTGGCTCAGCAAAGAAAGTGAATACAACTCAGAGTACAGGATTTAAAGCTGGAGTGAAAAGCCGAAGGGCAAGTGCTTCATCTGCAAGCAGTCAGGGCATTGGAAAGCAGACTGTCCTCGTAGGAATCAGAACAACAAAGGTATATCTCATGCTCTAGTTGTTAAAACATGTTTAGCGGTGTTATCTACCAGCACCTGGTGTGTAGATACGAGAGCCACTGATCATGTCTGCAATTCCCTGCAGGGGTTCCAGGAAACCCGACGACTAACTGAAGGAGAGATTACCGTCTACATGGGCAATGCTACTAAGGTGGCAGCTGTTGCAGTGGGAGATGTCTACTTATCTTTTAGTAGAAATAGAAATTTGGTTTTAAGAAATTGTCTTTATGTACCCAGTTTTAGAAAGAATTTAATTTTAGTTTCTAAACTGTTTTTAGATGGATATTCAGTTTCTTTCAGTAACGATGTAGTTATTAAAAGAAATAAAGTGATTATCTGTTCTGGTGCATTAGTTGGTAATTTGTATACTTTAAATCTAATTTCTTCCACAAGACAAAACATGGAAATTTATAACTCATCTTCTAACTCTAATAAAAGAAAAGAACCTTCGGAAATGAACCAAGCATATCTTTGGCATCTAAGGTTTGGTCATATTAACTTAAGTAGGATTCAGAGGCTTATAGCTGATGGACTTTTGAGTTCGTTAGAGTTGGAAAATTTTCCAACTTGTGAATCTTGCTTGGAAGGTAAAATGACCAAGAGGTCGTTCAAGGCCAAGGGGTATAGAGCCAAAGAAGTATTGAAATTGGTTCATTCTGATTTGTGTGGTCCTATGTCTGTCCAGGCAAGAGGAGGTTTTGAATATTTTGTCTCTTTTATAGATGATTATTCAAGATACGGATATATTTACCTAATGTGCCGCAAGTCCGAGTGCTTTGATAAGTTCAAAGAGTACAAGGCTGATGTGGAAAAACGACTAGGTAAAAGTATCAAGACACTACGATCTGATCGTTGTGGCGAATACCTCTTAGGAGAGTTTAGGAATTACTTATCAGAGGCCGGGATTCAATCCCAACTATCCGCACCTGGTACACCCCAACAGAATGGTGTGGCAGAACGAAGGAATAGGACTCTTATAGAGATGGTTAGATTGATGATGAGTTATTCAGAATTACCAAATTCATTTTGGGGATATGCTCTGGAAACAGCAGTGTACATTCTGAACTTAGTACCTTCTAAATCAGTTTCTTCTACTCCCACAGAATTATGGAATGGGCGAAAGTCCAGTCTAAGACATATTTGGATTTGGAGTAGTCCAGCACATGTGGTGAAACCAGATGCTGATAAGTTAGAATCTCGTACAGAAGTTCGTGTGTTTGTAGGGTATCCCAAAGGAACGAAAGGTGGTTTATTTTATAGTCCTAAAGACCAGAAGGTCATTGTTAGCACCAATGTCTAGTTTTTAGAAGAAGACTATATAATGGATCACAAGCCCAGTAGCAAAGTTGTTTTAGAAGAACTTAGAGAGGGCACGTCTACTTCAGTACCAACAGTACAAGATGAAGTACCACAAGAGACTGCAACACGTGTCACACATGATACATAACCACAGACAGTGCCTCGTCGTAGTGGGAGGGTTGTAAGGCAGCCTGAAAGATTCATGTTTTTGGGGGAGTCTTCGGACTTGATCCCGGGTAAACATGAACCTGATCCACGAACATATGACGAAGCACTCCAAGATATAGATACAGCATCTTGGCAAAAGGCAATGAATTCTGAAATAGAGTCTATGTACTCTAATAAGGTCTGGGAGCTTGTAGAACCACCTGATGGTGTAAAAGCCGTTAGATGCAAATGGATCTACAAAAGGAAAAGAGGGACAGACGGAAAGGTAGAAACCTTCAAAGCTAGGCTTGTTGCGAAAGGGTACACTCAGAAAGAGGGAATCGATTATGAGGAAACTTTTTCACCGATAGCCATGCTTAAGTCTATCCGAATACTCTTATCCATTGCAGCTCATATGGATTATGAGATTTGGAAAATGGATGTCAAGACAGCTTTCCTTAATGGAAGTCTTGAAGAGAGCATCCATATGAAGCAACCAGAAGGGTTCATTGAAAAAGGCAAAGAGCATCTAGTGTGTAAGCTCAATCAGTCCATTTATGGACTGAAGCAAGCTTCAAGATCTTGGAACATCCGGTTTAATGAAGTAATCCAGTCATATAGATTTATTCAAAGTTCGGATGAGTCTTGTGTATATAATAAGTGTAACGGAAACGTGGTGGTATTTCTTGTACTATACGTAGATGATATTTTGTTAATTGGCAATAATGTCAAGGTATTATCAAATGTAAGGGTATGGTTGTCCAAACAATTTGATATGAAGGACTTAGGAGAGTGTGCACACATTCTTGGGATCAAAGTAATAAGGGATCGCAAGAAAAGAATGTTGTGTCTGTCCCAAGCTTCATATATAGATACAATCCTTGCTCATTTTAGAATGCAAGATTCCAAGAAAGGTTTCTTACCTTTTAGGCATGGAATAGCTCTATCTAAAGAGATGTCTCCTAAGACATCAAAGGAGATAGAAGACATGAAAGCAGTTCCTTATGCCTCGGCTGTAGGAAGCCTTATGTATGCAATGCTATGTACGAGACCAGATATTTGTTTTGCCATGGGCATGGTCAGCAGATATCAAAGTAACCCTGGACAAGGACATTGGACTGCGGTAAAACATATATTAAAGTACCTGAGAAGGACTAGAGATTATATGCTAGTTTACCAAGCAGACGATTTTCTCCCTGTAGGTTACACGGATTCAGATTTCCAATCAGATAGGGACAACAGTAAGTCTACATCAGGCTATGTGTTTACTTTAGGAGGTGGAGCCATTTCATGGAGGAGTGTTAAGCAGAAATGCGTTTCAGACTCAACCATGGAAGCAGAGTATGTAGCAGCCTCTGAGGCAACTAAAGAAGCAGTATGGCTCAGGAACTTTCTAATGGACTTAGATGTGATTCCTGGTTTGCCCAAAATCATCACAATTTATTGTGATAATAGCGGTGCAGTTGCAAACTCGAAGGAACCACGAGCTCATAAGGCAAGTAAACATATAGAGCGCAAGTACCACCCGATACGAGATATCGTGAAGCGAGGAGAAGTTGTCATCGCCAAGATTGCATCAGCGGATAACCTGGCAGATCCTTTCACTAAGGCCCTTCCGGCGAAAGCTTTCGATCGGCATGTGGAGGGAATGCGAATCAGATGTATGGTAGAAGATATGGCAGCTTAGTCATTAGTATAAGTGGGAGATTGTTGGAGTGTATACTGAAAGCCTAAGCTTTTGTAAACATTTGTTTTGAATAAAGAATCACATTTGGTCAAATTATCTACATTTGTTTGTAGTTGTTCAATTAATTTATATTGTAGATAACATAGCATGTGGTGTCACATGTAAAAGATGATGTTATCAGTACCTTATAAATTATAAACAGTAGCTCATGACCAAAATGGAAAGGAACAAATCATTAGAAAGGCGTAGTGTAATTAGGTATCATTTTATCTTGACTGTATAATTACACTAGTACACTTAGAGTGTATTGAGTAGGATCATTTGAGGTCGTTTCTTTTATACTGACTTTATAAAGGAACAAAGACCTCAGTTATTATGGAAGTGTGTGCTCTTAATCCTAATATAATAACAAGCACATATGTTTGATATTTATTTCTTTAATTTATCAATGGGTGAGATTTAGTTCGATGAATCAATAAGCACGATAAATTGGGAAATTGTATCACTTATAGTGTGTGTTGTTGATTATAGAAGGAAGCTGTGTCCTAGAGATACTATGTTGATAATGTCCTCAAGAGGAGCTCATAAGGATTGTCATGTTAAACCTTGCAGGTGGACTTAGTCCGACATGATGATAAGGTTGAGTGGTACTACTCTTGGACTAAGATATTAATTAAATGAGTTGTCAGTAACTCACTTAATTAGTGGACATTCGATATCTTAAACACAGGGAGACTAACACACTCATAATAAGAAGGAGCCCAAAAATGTAATTTGAGATTGGTGCGGTAGTTCAATAATAGTTCTCTAGTGGAATGAATTATTATTGATAAAATTAAGTTGTGTGTTCGGGGCGAACACGGGATGCTTAATTTTATCGGGAGACCAAAACCAATTCCTCCTCTCGGTCCCTATCGTAGCCTCTTATTTATAGAGTACTATACCCACCTATACCCACCTTCTATATCCACCTAAAGGGGGCCGACCAAGCTAGCTTGGGAACCAAGCTAAGGCCAGCCTAAGCATTGTTTAGGGTGGCCGGCCCTAGCTTGAACCCAAGCTAGACGGGGCCGGCCACATTAAATTAAAAAAAAAATTAATTTTAATTTTTTATTATGTGGAAGATATAATTTATTACAGAGAATTAAAATTAAAATATCTCTCTTTAAAAGATCTACAAAAGATTAAAAGAAAGAGATTAGATCTCTTTCCTTATTTATAGATTGAAAAGATATTTTATTTTTTTCTCTTAGAAAATTATTCACATGTAGAAAATTAAAATTATAGAAATTTCTTTTTATCAACCATGAAGGGATTTTAAAAGGAAATTTTATTTTTTTAAATTTCCAAAGACAAATAAGGAAGTTTTAATTGTTGATTGAAACTCTCCTAATTTTTCTATTTGAGGTGGCCGACCATGATTAGTTGATTAAGAAATTTTATTAAATTTTTCTTAATTAATTATTGTCAAATAAAGTTAAGGAAATTTTATTATAAACAAATTTCCTTATTTGCTAAAGCCAAGGAATATAAAAGAAGGGGTAGGGGTGCCTTCATGGGGGACAACCTCTATTATTCTCCCTCTCCTATTCCTTGGTGTGGCCGGCCAACATCTTCTCCCTCTCTTCCTCTTAGTGGTGGCCGAAACATCCCTCTTGCTTGGAGTTCTTGTGGTGGCCGGATACTACTTGGAGAAGAAGAAGAAGAAGGAGAGAAAGTTTGCATCCCTTGGAGCTTGGTTGGTGTTTTTCTTCTTCCTTGGTGAAGCTCTTTTGTTTTGGCTGAACCTAGCTAGGGAGGAGAAGAAGGTGATTGATGGTTTCTCATCTTGGAAGATCGTTGCCCACACAACGTCCGAGGTTAGAAGAGGAATACGGTAGAAGATCAAGAGGTCTTTCTAGAAGGTATAACTAGTAATTTTTCCTTTCCGCATCATACTAGTTATTTATGGAAATAATACCAAATACAAGAGGCTTACTATTCTAGAATTTCGAATATGTTTTTCGATGTTGTGTTCTTTTGTTTTTTTTTCTTGTGATTTGATTGTTCCTTTCGGTTAACCTAAAGTTATTTTAGGAAATTAAATATTAGCTTTCTATAAAAGGTTTTGTCTAGTCGGTGGTGGTTGCTCTCATATCCAAGAAGGCCATGTGCCTCGCCACGTCAGTACTGGGAACCAATTATGGAAATTAATGTTTAATGGAATTAATAACTTAAGGTGACTTGGGTCGAACGTGTTAAGTTCCGCAGGAGATCTAAGTCAAAACCTAAAAGAACAAATAGATTAAGTTTTGGATCAAACGTGTTAAGTTCCGCAGGTGATCCAAATTTTAATTTAAAAGAACACATGGTAGCTAGGAAAAGGTTCAGATCTTTGTACAAAATTTTTGTACAGTGGAACCTCTAGGTTTTTCGAGTAGCAACCAACAGTATTTTACCTTTATTTTCCTTCTTTTTCCCTACACTTGATTAAACTTATTAGTTTTAAAAAAACTTTTGAATTTCCTTAATATGAATATCGTTTCGTCTTCATCGAGAGAAGTTTCGAATTTTGGTTCATCCATTTTTTATTTTAAAGCAATGTTGTGTCTTGACTCCTTTAGATCTACACATCTAGACTCATGAATTTCAAATGTGGAAAATAACTCTTCTAAATTACTTACCTCTAAATCTCTAGAGATGTAATATGTATTTACTAGAGTTGACCATTCAGGAGTTCTATGGAAAGCGTTAAGTGCATATTTTATTGAATCTCAGTTGGTTACCTTTTCTTTGAGATTCGTGAGTCTGGTGATAAGTTCTTTGATTATCGAGTGGAGGTGTGCGATAGTTTCTCTTTCTTCTAACCAGAGGTTGCTGATCTAGTTCCGGAGCCGATCTCGTCTCGCGAGTTTTGCTTCCGAGATTCCTTCGTGAATTTCCAAGAATTTTTCCCAGAGATCTTTGGCTGACTCATAGGTCCTAATCCGGTTGACTTCTTGCGATGGTAAAATGCTCAATAGATGGAATTCTGATTTGTCGTTTACCATGAAGTTGGCTTGCTCCTTTTTAGTCTATTGATGTTCTTCTTTGTCCTTTGTTGATACAAAATCAAACTTCATTATTAATAATAAATCAAAATCCATTTTGAAAAATACCTCCATCTTCCTTTTTCAGTTCGCGAACTCTCCCTTGAACTTAGGTGGGTAGATGCTCGGTCCGACCATCCTCTTTTATACTTCGATCGGTGGTTAGTCCATCTGAAGTGGTTGGCCTGTAATACCACTTGTTGGTCCCTTGCGACCTACAAGAGGGGGTGAATTACATGAAAATAAAAATATAAACCTTTCTTGATCTTATAGCTTTATTAAAACACTTGTATAAAAAACAACTAATTAAAAAGGAGAAGGAAGAGGCAGATCTTTTACTTGGTTTGCAATCAAGAGATTGCTAATTCAAGACGTTGAAAGCTCACTATAATCTTCTTCTGGTGGAGAAACCTTTTACAGTAGTTAAAGCACTAGATCACAGAACTAAATAGAAAGAAGATCATTTGCAAGTGTTGTGTTTAGCTACTAGGATCAAGGATGTATTTATAGCCCTAATCCAGATGCCTAGAAGGGTTTTGAGCGTCAGGAAATGGATAAAACTTTATCCACGTCACGACGGATCGCAACGCAATGGCTCTAGAAAAAATCTCTAGTCTGGGTGCCTGGAAAGGTTTCAGGCTCCCAGACTGCTTTCACACAGGGGCACCTTGCTAAGGTGCCCCGGTTGGACCAAGCCGGTTTGGGCATCTAGATGGCTCCAAAAGCCCAAACTCTAGTCAACCTGATGTTGAATTTTCATCCGAGTCTTCTGCTCTGACTCCGCTCGCTTGAGTAATTTCTACCATCCAGAATAGGCTCGCCCAAATCCATTTTTTGACCTTCTCGAGCAACCTTCTGCTACAACTTCTCATCCCTTGGAAACGCTGCTCACCTTCTTCTCATTCGCCAATGTACTCTTCCGTAGTGCCTCGTCCCTCGGACGCATCGAACCCATCAACTCTCTCATGTGCCTTCCTTCTCACTAGTTGTGTCTTTCACTCGACTTCCTGTACTCCTAAGTTCTTACACACTTAGACACAAGGCATCAAAAGACAACATGACCTAACTCTGACTTGGTTGATCACATCATAACTACCACGGAGTACTTACATAAAGACCATACAAAAGAAGTAGAAAAGACACTATATGAAACATGGATGGGAAAACCTCCAAAGTATTCATATTTGAAGATATGAGGATGCCCCATTTATGTGAAGTAGGCAGTGGGAGACAAACTAGATAGTAGATCTACTTTGTTATATTGTGGTATATCTAAAGAACTCTATTAGATATTATTTCTATAATCTCAAGAAAATATAAGTATTTTTTTCAAGAAATGCCACCTTCTTGGAGAAGGAGTTTCTATTACACAAAAAAGGCAGGATAATAGAACTCAAAGAGGTTCGAGACTATTCCATAACTAAAATAATAGAACTCACACCCCAACAGCCAGTAGAATAAGTACACACCTTAAGGAGATCTGATAGGGTCTCAAGAATATCTGTGAAGTATGGTCTACTTCTTGAAGGAAATCAGAATGACCCTGATCATGGATGCGATCTAAGGTCCTTTAAGGAGGCGATATCTAATATTGACTCCATGAAATAACCAGAGGCCATGAAATTTGAAATGGACTCCATGCATTCAAGGCAAGTTTGGTCAATAGTGGATCCACCTGAAGGAATCATTCCTATAGGATGTAAATGGATCTACAAGAGGAAACTTGGAGTTGTTGGGAAGGTATTGACCTTTTAAGCTAGGCTGGTAGTAAAAGGATATAATCAAAGATAAGAAATTAACTATGATGAAACTTTTTCACCAGTCGTAAAGTATAAGTTCATTCAGATATTGCTTGACATAGCTACATACTATGACTATGAGATATGGTAGATGGAAATGAAGACAACATTCCTTAATGGTGATCTTAAGGAAGAGATTTACATGTCTCAGCCTGAAAGTTTCACATCTGTGGGAAGTAAGGTATGCAAACCTTAAAGATCAATTTATGGTCTCAAACAAGTATCGAGAAGTTAGAACCTCAAATTTGATCATACAATCATCAAGTTTAATTTTATTTAAAATCTCGAGGAACCATGTGTGTACAAGAAGATTAATGGGAGTGTAGTGACATTCCTGATACTTTATGTTGATGACATTCCACTCATTGGTATGATATAGGAATGCTTCAGTCAACAAAAGTATGGTTAGCCAATAAATTCTCCATGAATGATTTGGGTGAAGCATCTTACATATTGGGAATACAGATCTGTAGAGATAGATCAAAGAGGATGTTGGAGCTAACCCAATCCACATATATTGATACCATACTTAGAAAATTCTCAATGGAAGAATCTAAGAGAGGATACTTACCAATGTATTATGGTACACTATTATCCAAGTCTATGTACCCCCAAAACAAATGAAGAGATAGAGATAATGACATGCATTCCCTATGCATTAGCCATTGGTAGTATTATGTATAATATGATATCTACAAGACTTGATATAGCGTATCCTCTAAGTGACATAAGCTGATATTAGTCAAACCCCAATCCATTGCACTAAAACTATGAAAGATATTTTAAAGTACTTACGAAGGACTAAGAATTTATTCATTGTTGGTGTAATTTCCCTTGGGTCAAGGTTCACCAGGTTGGCTATGTTGGGTTCGTCGGGCCGCGAAAACCGCTTTTTCGCGTCGCGGAAACCCCGAGTCACCCAAAGCCATGGATCTCATGCAAAGATTCGTAAACAAAATTTTTCGAAAAACCTTTTTCTTGTACGAGTTTGTAAAAACTTTAGATCTACACTAAAGTTAAGATCATTACCCTTGATGCGCGCCCCACGCGAATCCCGCTCGTCCAAATGGTGCCGGATCTCAAGACCGTCAAGCGTACGGTCCTCTAGAAGTATCCACACGGACACACTAGATGGAGGTGACCAAAAACCAAGGTGTGATAGCACCTATGTGGTTCGGCCAAGGAAGGAGGAGAGGGAGAGAGCAAGAAGAACTCTAGGAGGAAGAAGAAGGAATGAATCACACTTGAATGAAAAATGAATATTTTCATTCCCCACTAGAGTGGCCGGCCACATCTTGGAGGTGTAACTCTCCACATTAATTCCAATTAATGTGGAGACCATTAAGAGTTGTAACCCCCATGAGGTGGCACTCTAGGATGATGTGGATCAACACTATTGGTCCACATCTTGCCACCTCACTAAATGACATGGAAACAAGTGTAACCTCCTCATTTAATGTGGGCCGGCCACATTAAATGCTATGGAGGCTTGTAAACTCCATGAGGTGGCACACATTGATGATGTGGAGCAATCCTATTGGTCCACATCTTGCCAACTCACTAGTGATGTGGCAAAAAGTCAAGTCAAACATGACTTTTTCTCTTTCTCTCAAATCAAGTCAAACTTGATCAAATCTCTCTCATGGTTGATCTAATCCAACCAAATGATTCAAGCCAACTTAATATAATGAATCTAATTCATTAAATTAAGTTGATTTAATGAGTCATAATCTAAATTAGACTCATTAAATACATGAATCAACTTGAGTCCAACTCAATTAACCCAATTTGGATTACTCTTAATCCAATATGATTCATCAAATGAATCTAATCCTCTTGGTTCATCATATGAACTAAATCTCCATCTAATTGTCCTTAGTGTGTGACCCTATAGGTTCTTGTAACGTTGGCAATGCCCTAAACCCATTTAGGAGCATAAGTAATGAGCGGTATCTAGCAACACATCATTACTACCCAAGTTACAAGAATGTCGAGATCCGACATCACCTTGTGACTACCAATTGTGACTCCTCACAAAATATATGACATTGTCCTTCTATCCTAGACATCTAGATTGATCAATGTGAGGCATAGACCGTGTCATCCTCTAATCAATCTAAATCTTGAACTCCAAGTAGACTCACTCGATCAAATGAGCTCAACATCTAATTTTGACTCATTTGGGCATGGCCATGCACTTAGTGGTCTCACTCTATCAAGAATAGCGATGTCGCTCCCATCATATGGGAGGGATAGATCCCATCTACATCACTCACATCCCTCTGCATAATTCGTTACATACCCAGTAATCGCCTTTATAGTCCACCCAGTTACGGGTGACGTTTGACGAAGCCAAAGTATGCAACTCCTTATGTAGGGATCCATGGTGACTTCAGGTCCAAGGACTAATAGTCATACTAATAGCCACATGAGAAAGTATATGACACTCATATAACGATCCATGATACTTTTTCATGGCGGGTCATTCAGTATACATTCTCCAATGTATACCCATGTGTCAGCTTGATATCTCTATATCCATGACTTGTGAGATCAAGTCATCGAACTGACCTACATTCTAGTCTTATTGCATTAACACTGTCCCTGAATGTTAATACTCGACTAGGAATGATTTAGAGTAGTGTTCCCTATATCATCTCACTATCGATTCAACTAATCGATTGATATAGGTATGAACCTTCTACTCAAGGATGCTATTATACTTAGTCTATTTGGCACTAATACAAATAAGTATAATAACCAAACAAATGCCTTTATTAATATACAAGAATATGATATACATGAGTCCATACAATCATCAAAATGATTGGCTTTAGGGCTCTAACTAACAATCTCCCACTAGCACTAGTGCCAATCAGTATAGGCTCTAAGGCCTAAAGACCTAGTGTGACCATCATGCTTCCTCTGTGCCAAAGCCCTGGTCAAGGGATCTGCGATGTTAGCCTCTGTAGGTACTCTGCAAATCTTCACATCTCCTCTATCGATAATCTCTCGAATGAGATGGAAGCGTCGTAGTATGTGCTTGGTCCGCTGGTGTGAGCGAGGTTCTTTTGCCTGTGCTATAGCTCCATTGTTGTCACAATAGAGCTCAACTGGGTCAGCGATGCTAGGAACCACCCCAAGTTCAGTGATGAACTTGCGGATCCAAACTGCCTCCTTTGCTGCCTCTGATGCAGCAATGTACTCGGCCTCTGTTGTAGAATCAGCTACTGTGTCCTGCTTCGAACTCTTCCAGCTCACAGCACCACCATTTAAGCAAAACACGAACCCTGACTGCGATCGGTAATCATCCTGATCGGTCTGGAAGCTAGCATCACTGTAACCCTTTACAGTTAGCTCATCATTGCCTCCATATATCAAGAAATATTCTTTAGTCCTTCTTAAGTACTTAAGAATATTCTTGACCGCTATCCAGTGACTTTCACCTGGATCTGAGTGGTATCTGCTCGTCATGCTCAAAGCATACGAGACATCAGGTCGAGTACATAGCATGGCGTACATGATCGATCCTATGGCTGAGGCATAAGGGATCTGATCCATAAGGTCTCTCTCCTCTCTAGAAGAGGGACCTTGAGTCTTCGAAAGACTCACGCCATGTGACATGGGCAGAAATCCCTTCTTGGAGTTCTGCATGGCAAACCGAAGGAGTACCTTGTCAATGTATGTACTCTGACTTAGGCCAAGCAATCTCTTTGATCTATCTCTATAGATCTGAATCCCTAGAATGCGGGATGCCTCACCTAAGTCCTTCATTGAGAAGCAACTCCCTAGCCAGGTCTTGACAGAATAAAGCATAGGGATGTCCTTCCCAATGAGTAGTATGTCATCCACATACAATATGAGGAAGACAACTATATCCCCTACAACCTTCTTGTAGACACAAGGCTCATCTTCGTTCTTGATGAAACCAAACTGTTTGATTGCATCATCGAATCGAAGATTCCAGCTCCGAGAAGCTTGCTTTAGTCCATAAATGGACCTATGCAGCTTGCATACTCTGCTAGTATGCTGTGGATCTACAAAATTCTCAGGTTGTGTCATGTACACATCCTCGAGTAGGTTTCCATTCAGAAACGCGGTTTTGACATCCATCTGCCATATCTCATAGTCATGGTAGGCTGCAATAGCAAGCATGATCCGAATAGACTTAAACATCGCTACTAGAGAAAAGGTTTCATCATAGTCAATACCATGAATTTGCTTGAAACCTTTAGCTACCAAGCGACCCTTATAGATAAGTCCATCCATGTCAATCTTTCTCTTAAAGACCCACTTACACCCAATGGGTTTTACCCCTTCAGGTGGATCAACCAAAGTCCATACTTGGTTGGTGTACATGGAATCCATTTCGGATCTCATGGCTTCTAGCCATTTCTCGGAATCTGGTCTCATCACAGCTTCCTGATAGGTGGTAGGCTCATCCTCTATGAGCACAACGTCATCATGGTCAGACAAGAGAAATGAGTATCTCTCAGGCTGACGGCGTACCCTATCAGACCTGCGAAGAGTATGTCTACTTGAACTGGTTGTTGTTCCTCAACTCTTTGTGGAACAACATCATCCACAACACTTTGTGGTTCCAGTTCAACTTCCATCGAGGCATCAGTGCTATTGTTTACATCTTGAACTTCTTCAAGATCGAACGCGCTCCCACTAGTCTTTCTAGAAACAAAGTCCCTTTCTAGAAAGACCCCAGTCTTTGCCACAACTGGGAATGTATAAGTAATATCCCTTAGTTTCCTTGGGATATCCGATGAAATAGCACTTGTCGGATTTGGGTCCTAATTTGTCTGAGACTTGACGTCGTACGTAAGCCTCACAACCCCAAATCCTCATGAAAGACACCTGGGCATCTCTCCCAGTCCATATCCTATATGGTGTCTTTATCACGGCCTTGGATGGAACTCGGTTGAGAATGAAAGTTGCCGTGTCTAGAACATATCCCCATAGATATGTCGGAAGATCTGTGACTCATCATAGATCGTACCATATCTAATAGGGTACGATTCCTCCTTTCGGATACACCATTCCACTGTGGTGTTCCAGGAGGAGTGAGTTGGGATAGAATCCCACACTCAGCTAAATAGTCACGAAACTCATGGCTTAAGTATTCACCACCTCGATCTGATCGAAGTATTTTAATACTCTTGCCAAGCTGGTTCTGTACTTCATTCTTGAATTCTTTGAACTTTTCAAAGGATTCGGACTTATGTGTCATCAAGTACACATAACCATATCTACTGAAGTCATCAGTAAATGTGATGAAGTATCTATAACCGCCTCTAGCAGCAACATTGAAAGGGCCACATACATCACTATGTATGAGTCCTAACAAATCAGTTGCTCTCTCGCTATGCCCACTAAAGGGGGTCTTGGTCATCTTGCCTCGTAGGCATGACTCGCATATCTCATATGATTCTAAATCAAATGAGTCCAGCAAACCATCCTTATGGAGCTGGGATAAGCGCTTGTCATTTATATGACCTAAGCGACAGTGCCAGAGGTAGGTTTGGTTCATGTCATTTGACTTGAACCTCTTGGTACTAATGTTATAGATAGGGCTCTCAAGGTCTAGAATATAGAGTCTGTTTATTAGTGGTGCACTACAATAGAACATATCTTTCAAATAAACAAAACAACATTTGTCTTTTATTATAAAAGAGTATCCTTTCTTGTCTAAACAAGAAACTGAAACTATGTTCTTAGTAAGAGCAGGCACATAACAACAATCATCTAAATCTAGTACAAGCCCAGAGGGCAGAGATAGCTGATAAGTTCCTACAGCAATTGCAACAACCCGTGCTCCATTGCCTACTCGTAGGTCCACCTCGCCCTTTGCCAATGCTCTGCTATTTCTCAGCGCCTGCACATCAGTACAAATGTGAGAAGCACATCCAGTATCTAATACCCATGATGTAGAAATAGATAGATTGACTTCTATAACATATATACCTGAAGTGGAAGTCTCCCTTCGCTTCTTCTTAAGATCCTCCAAGTATACCTTGCAGTTCCTCTTCCAGTGCCCGGTCTGACAGCATTGGCGACCCCTCCTTTAGGCTTCAGTGTCTTGCCTTTGCCCTTGGTTTGGGACTTTCCCTTACCTTTGGGCTTGCCCTTGCCCTTGTGCTTCGGACCATCAGAATGGGCTTAACCTTCTTAAGGTTAATCTCAGCAGGTAACATACTAAGTAGCTCGGGCAGTGGCTTGTCAATCTCGCTCATGTTATAGTTAAGAACGAATTGACTATAGCTATCCGGCAAGGACTGCAAGATCCAGTCAGTGGCCAACTCTTGGCCAAGTGGGAACCCCAGTCTTTGTAGGTTCTCTATGTACCCAATCATCTTGAGTACATAAGGACCTACAGGAGCCCCGTCGACATCTTGCACTGAAACAGTGCCTTCGAGATCTGAAATCTCTCATGCCTCGCTTGTCCCCGATATAGTTGGCGAAGATGCTCAACCATATCGAAGCGCCCATCAACTCATGTTGCTTCAAGCTCCGAGTTCATGGTCGCGAGCATTAGACAGACACATCTAATGCGCCGTCTTGATGCTTCTTGTAAGCATCTTTGTCTTCTCGGGGCATTGGCGGGAGGAGCCTCCGGAATGGGCTGCTGTACAGTTTACGTTCTCGGTGAGAACTATTCTCAAATTCTGTACCAGTCAATTCGCTCCGTTAAGCTTGTCCTTCTCAAGGACGGATCGCAGGAGAAGGAATTCGTGTTTGACGTCATGGTTATCTACAAGAAAATTTATAGAAATAAATATCATATTATTTTAAAATCATTTAATTAGGCCTTTAATTAAAAGATGCTCCCACGAATACTATAATTCATGTGGGACAAGATCCACATCATACTAACCCTTGAGTTAGCTTTGGCTAATACGCCCAAGGCTTAGTATGATCGGTAGGTAACGATTACCAATTACATCTCTATGCAACTCTTGTTTATAGAATCAATATCTGCATTTATATTAAAACTCGAGTTAGCTTTGGCTAATACGCCCGAGAGTTAATATAGATGTGATTTTGACCTATCTTTTCCAACCGTTGGAATAATGCCTATAGTTGACTCGATCCAACCGAGTAACTAGGAATACTCAATCTAATTGAGTTTGTATTCACCCATGCGTTGATAGGCGGGACCAAGATTGTCCCTCCGTACCCTACCAAGATAATATGTATTGCTCTGCTTTGGCAGATTCAACAATACATGTGATCGAGGTAGTGATAGGTATCACGGCACGGTTAGGCATTTAGAGTTGGTTCGATCTAGATCTAATCTAATCGAGAAGGATGCATCTTGTGCACGACTTAGATCTAATCTAATCGCAAGGGTGCATCATGTGCATGACTTAGATCTAATCTAATCGTTAAGGCACTAATTAATTAATTAATTATTAAACATGCATCAGATACATAACAATTAATTAATTAATCTATTTGTGATTTAGTCATGGCCCTACTACGATCTTCTCAAGCCAATGAGAAGATCGATTGGTCAACCTAGGGTCAATAGCTTCTCCAAGCTCCTCCCTTTGACCACCTTGTGTTGCTCGTGCCCGCCTCGGAACTCCGTCTCGTGTGGACCCTCCACCGCTCCAATTTGTACATTACAATTTGAAACTCGAGTTACATTCGAGTCTAAATCTAATTTACAACAAGAATATAAGAGAAGGCACGACGCGCAGGTCGCGAATATAATACAACACTCGCAAACACGTAACGGCACGCAGGCCGTATTATGAATTACAACACAACCAATCATATTGGGTTTTGGGCCATGACTATCACAAAATCAATATATAATTCAAAATTATATATTTTCATAATTTTCTATAATTTTAAAATTAATTTTTACAATTTTTACGAGTAAAATTTCCCGGCGGACCCGTTTAGCGGTTTCGGGCGCAATCGCGGAACGGATCCCCTTGCGGGGCCCAGGGGCAGCGCCCCTACCCGCGATCTAACCATCGCGAGGGTTCCTTTGCGATCCAAAAGCGCCTAAACCCACTGTCCCAAAACGATTTGGGCCGAGACATTGCCGTTTCGGCGGCGGGTTCGTTTTTAGCGATTTCGGGTGCAATCGCGGAGCAAATTCCCTTGCGGGGTTAGGGGCAATGCCCCTACCCACAATCTAACCATCGTGAGTTGCTCCTTTGCGATCTAATGACACCCAACTCCACTGTCCCAAACGAATTTGGGGCAAAACGAAGCCGTTTAAAAGAAAACTTTCCGGTAGCCGAAGCCTACAAGTGCCGAGACACTTGTGCTTCGCTTCTACGGAAAAATTACTCATAAAAACTCTAAAAACTCAATTTTTACAGAAAATCACAGAAGGTATATTTTTCATAAAAGTACAAACAAACTCGTACAAGTCTTTGCACGTGGCTCTGATACCAATGTTGGGTTCGTCGGGCCGCGAAAACCGCTTTTTCGCGTCGCGGAAACCCCGAGTCACCCAAAGCCATGGATCTCATGCAAAGATTCGTAAACAAAATTTTTCGAAAAACCTTTTTCTTGTACGAGTTTGTAAAAACTTTAGATCTACACTAAAGTTAAGATCATTACCCTTGATGCGCGCCCCACGCGAATCCCGCTCGTCCAAATGGTGCCGGATCTCAAGGCCATCAAGCGTACGGTCCTCTAGAAGTATCCACACGGACACACTAGATGGAGGTGACCAAAAACCAAGGTGTGCTAGCACCTATGTGGTTCGGCCAAGGAAGGAGGAGAGGGAGAGAGCAAGAAGAACTCTAGGAGGAAGAAGAAGGAATGAATCACACTTGAATGAAAAATGAATATTTTCATTCCCCACTAGAGTGGCCGGCCACATCTTGGAGGTGTAACTCTCCACATTAATTCCAATTAATGTGGAGACCATTAAGAGTTGTAACCCCCATGAGGTGGCACTCTAGGATGATGTGGATCAACACTATTGGTCCACATCTTGCCACCTCACTAAATGACATGGCAACAAGTGTAACCTCCTCATTTAATGTGGGCCGGCCACATTAAATGCTATGGAGGCTTTTAACCTCCATGAGGTGGCACACATTGATGATGTGGAGCAATCCTATTGGTCCACATCTTGCCAACTCACTAGTGATGTGGCAAAAAGTCAAGTCAAACATGACTTTTTCTCTTCCTCTCAAATCAAGTCAAACTTGATCAAATCTCTCTCATGGTTGATCTAATCCAACCATATGATTCAAGCCAACTTAATATAATGAATCTAATTCATTAAATTAAGTTTATTTAATGAGTCATAATCTAAATTAGACTCATTAAATACATGAATCAACTTGAGTCCAACTCAATTAGCCCAATTTGGATTACTCTTAATCCAATATGATTCATCAAATGAATCTAATCCTCTTGGTTCATCATATGAACCAAATCTCTATCTAATTGTCCTTAGTGTGTGACCCTATAGGTTCTTGTAACGTTGGCAATGCCCTAAACCCATTTAGGAGCATAAGTAATGAGCGGTATCTAGCAACACATCATTACTACCCAAGTTACAAGAATGTCGAGATCCGACATCACCTTGTGACTACCAATTGTGACTCCTCACAAAATATATGACATTGTCCTTCTATCCTAGACATCTAGATTGATCAATGTGAGGCATAGACCGTGTCATCCTCTAATCAATCTAAATCTTGAACTCCAAGTAGACTCACTCGATCAAATGAGCTCAACATCTAATTTTGACTCATTTGGGCATGGCCATGCACTTAGTGGTCTCACTCTATCAAGAATAGCGATGTCGCTCCCGTCATATGGGAGGGATAGATCCCATCTACATCACTCACATCCCTCTGCATAATTCGTTATATACCCAGTAATCGCCTTTATAGTCCACCCAGTTACGGGTGATGTTTGACGAAATCAAAGTACATAACTCCTTATGTAGGGATCCATGGTGACTTCAGGTCCAAGGACTAATAGTCATACTAATAGCCACATGAGAAAGTATATGACACTCATATAACGATCCATGATACTTTCTCATGGCGGGTCATTCAGTATACATTCTCCAATGTATACCCATGTGTCAGCTTGATATCTCTATATCCATGACTTGTGAGATCAAGTCATCGAACTGACCTACATTCTAGTCTTATTGCATTAACACTGTCCCTGAATGTTAATACTCGACTAGGAATGATTTAGAGTAGTGTTCCCTATATCATCTCACTATCGATTCAACTAATCGATTGATATAGGTATGAACCTTCTACTCAAGGACGCTATTATACTTAGTCTATTTGGCACTAATACAAATAAGTATAATAACCAAACAAATGCCTTTATTAATATACAAGAATATGATATACATGAGTCCATACAATCATCAAAATGATTGGCTCTAGGGCTCTAACTAACAGACTAAGCTTGAGTTGGCTCAAGCTTACTCAATCTTGAGTCATGATGTTTGAGTTTTGCTATTTGACAATATATGGAGATTGTAGGTACAATTATCCGGATGTGAAAAAGAGTCAAGTAGATCAAGGTTGATCGGATACTTGACTGGAAAGTCCTAACTAGAGGTTAGGTAAGAGCAAAACCAACGGTAAGGTTAGTAGAAGAAGAAAATCCAAGTGGATCAATGTTGACCGGACATTTGGTGTGAAAGCCTTGGTGAGTGAAGCCAGGCTGTTGAAAAGTCTTAGTAAGTGAAGTAAGGCAGAAAGAAAATCCTAATGAGTGAAGCTGGGTGATGGAAAGTCCTTGTAAGTGAAGCTATATAGATAAAAAATCCTAGTGAGTGAAGCTAGGTGATGGGAAGTCCTGATGAGTGAAGACAGATAGTTGGAAAGTCCTAGTTAGTGAATCTTGGTAGATAAAAGTCCTAGTGACTGAAACTAGGAAGACGGAAGTCCTAGTGAGTGAAGCCATGCATGTGAAAATTCAGGCGGGCCAAGGTTGATCCGACATCTAGTGTTTAGAAGTCCAAGTGGGTCTTAGAGGACCAGACACTTGGCACGAGACGGTAAGTCCAAGTGGGTCAAGGTTGACCATACATTTAGCACTAGGATAAAAATCTAAGTGGTTCAAAGGATTGACCGGACAGTTGGTGACAAAGTCCCAGCAGGTCAAGATTGACCAGATGCTAGGCAATGAGGAGTCCCGATAGGTCACAGTTGACCGGGTGTTGGATTTGGAAACCATAGACTTGAGTTAAGCAAGTTAGGGTTGATCAATCGATCAGGTGATAGATTAAACTAGAGCCCAATCGATCAGTTGAACAATTGGGAGAGTCCCATGAGCAAAGAGCAGTCCAGTCGATTAGTTGATTGATTGGCAACCATTTGCGCGAGGACAGTATGCTCCCCAATCAACCAGTTGGTCGATTGAGCTACTCCAATCGATTAGTTGATTGGGTGTAGAGGAGTTTTCATGAAGCACAATGAGTACTGTGCTGGATCGATTGGGAAGGAGCCCAATCGATTCTGAGGCTTCTCGCGAGAACATAGAAACACATTGGATCGATCTGCTGATCGATCCAACTACTCCCAATCGATCAATCAATTGATTAGGAGATGATTGTTGCATAGATTATAAAGTTTAGACAGTTGGGATTGCATAGATTTAATGTGGCAATTGATTGGGAGCAGACTCAATCAATTGGGAACCCTGGAGGCATAGATATAAAGGCAACAACAAGGTTCAAACGCAACAACGCTTGCACAACTCTTCACTCTATCTTCTCCGTCAGTTCTTGGAAGCTTAGGGCTGAGGTGTTCTTGCACTTCCAAGCTTGCATGAGGCATTCACAAGCAACAAGAGATCAAGCAAGAAGGTTTTTCATTTGTATTTGTGTATTTATTTCTTATTTTGAGTTATATTTCTTGTGTGAGTTGTAAGAGGTTTCTCCACCTCCAAATTATTGTTGAGAATGAGTGTTTTTGATAGTGGAGAGTGTATTCGGTGTGGATCCTTAGATTAGTCACCTCTTTTTGAGGTGGATACCAAGTAAACCCTAGTGTTAGCATTGGGGAGGTTGTTGCTTTAAGTTTATCCGCTGCAACAACATCTACGAAACAGGCAAGCGAGCGAGATGAGCTATTCACCCCCCTCTAGCTCTGAAGTGCCAACAAGTGGTATTAAAGCGAGGCCACTCTTCACCCAACTCATCGCCGGAAGGGCAATGAGCTAGAGGAAAAATAAGTTAAAGCCCTAATTTCAACAAGCTAAATGCTATCATCAACAAGCTCTTCAAGATGGAATTCCGAGATGGACTCAGATTTGACACAAGGATGCCTCCACCATTCACATTGGTGAGATTTAATCTTTGACAATCAAGGATAAAAAATTTCTTGATAATGAAGATAGAGCAATGGTTTGCTCTAATGGAAGGCTTTGAAGCTCTAAGGGATAACAAAGGTAAAATCATCAAGAAGAGCAAATGGAGCAAAGAACAAGTCAAAAGGTGGGAGGCAAATGATAAGGTAACCAAATTATTGGTTAGTTTATTGCCTAGCACTATTGTGTGCAAAATTGGAAAATTCTAAGATGCCAAGGAGCTTTAGAGCAAGTTGGTAAGAATCCATGAAGAGCCCTCCACTACACCAAATCGAGAAGAATCCAATGAGGGAGACTCATTGGATCTTGAAGAAGAAGATTTGGAAGGTGAGAGATGCTCATCTTCAAAAGGAGAAGAAAGTGAAGAAGATTCATCCTCAAGAGAATGTCATGATAAAGGTAAAGAGGGAGCATACTCTTTATTTTATGTACATAAAGATTCAGAAATTGAGGGATGCTCAACCTTCAAGGATGAAGATGAAGAGGCATCCACCTCAAGGATTAAAGGGGAGTATGGACCATCAATGTCGGATAAAAAGAAGCCTCTATATCCTGATCAAAAGAAGTTAGTGTCATCCTTACAAATGAAGGTATAAAAATTTTAATTGTTAAGAATAAAGATAATATCATTTGTTTTGAGTATAAGGAAAAGGGCACTAAAGGCTAAGAAGGTTGGCCCATATTGACCAAGAAGAAGGGTCAAGTGGCACCAAAGGCTAAGAAGGTTGGCCCCGTAATATAGAAGGGCAAGGAGCACATTGTGTGCTTCTTGTATAGTCAAAAGGGACATTATTGAAATCAATGTCCTAAGGGGAGGAAATCAACCATGGTCAAAGTAGGAAGCTTAACTCAAAGGGGAGCTTTTAAGAGCTAACCCAAGGTATCATTTATTGATCCAATTCCTTTGAGTCATGATAAAATGCATGCTAGGTCTAATCTTGATCATTTTAATGCTATTTATTGTGAAAATAGGAAGCATGATAGAATTAAGAAAAAATATGTATCTTATCATGCTAGATCAACTCTTCCTAAGGATAGGAAGTTAGAAAATGGGTTAGACAATAACTCTAAGGATTTTAGGTATATATCTAAAAAGAAAGATACCCAAGGGAATCAAGAAAAATCCAAATCTAAGGATTTAAGAATGAAAAATCAAGTCTTGAGGTCAACACTCGATAAATTGGAAAAAACCCTTAAAAGAATGGAAAATATCTTTAATGGGTCAAATGAACAAGATTGTAGGGTAGATAAACTAGAACCATCTAATGGTAGGAGCGGTTTGGGATACAAACCTCAAACCAAGAAGGATATTCCTTCTTATCATAGAGTTCCTTATAGTTATGGAACTAACCCTAGGTTTAGGGGTCAGGCTAAGGTCTCAAGGAAAGCAATTCCTAAAATTAACTTTGAAAAGACTAATGTGACTAAGGCTTCTAAGAAGCCGAAGAAAGTCACTAAGAAGGTTACAAGGGAAGTTATCCCTAGAGTTGACCTAGAGGAGTCTAGTATAACCAAGGCTTTTAAGAAGCCTAGGAAGGTCATTAGAAAGGTAACAAGGGAAGTTATCTCTAGTGAATACCTAGAACACCCAAGGAGCACCAATTGGTTTTGGGTCCCTAGGAGTGTGTTCTCTACACCCTAGATGGGTCTAGAGAGTGTCAATTCTAATTAGAAGGGTAGTTAACCTAATCTTGATGAAGTTGACACTTAGAGGACATTTTCAAGGTAGTTGTACTCCTTGAAAATGAGAAGGTTTAATTGGTTACTCTTTGAACAAGTGAAATGTGCCAAAATTTAAGGAATTGGACTTAATTAAAATTGGGACAAATAGGAAGAGTAAAGAAATACCAAGTTGAGATTTTGGCATTTTCTTGAGAGTCGATGGCAATCTAGGATTATTTTTGGCTTAGCAAATGGTTTAAGGATAGAAACACTTAGATAAATAATATAGGTATTTTTCGTTATGCTAAATTACCATGATTGTTTACCCATCATATGCCATGTCATCATATTTTGTATTCATAATTGTTATAAAAATTAAAAATAATATGTCATATCATAGATACATCATGTAGCTATAATATGTTTTCTTTTGAAACTTATTCATTTTGATGTATGCCATAAATTATCGTGTATTACTTTAAATTCCTTGTATTTAAGGACAATGTCATTAATCAACAAGTGACATCCTAGGTAGATGATTAATTTTTAAAATGTCTAGATAGATATACACGAACTCTTAGATTAGGGAAGACTAATATCTACATCTCACAAAGACCATAAGTTGACTTGTATGTGTTTTAGTGCACATTAGATACAAGTGAGATATTAGGAGGATGAACAAAACTCAAGATGTTGATTTAGTGCATCTATTTGAGTTTTAGCTTTATCAAAACACCTAGATTATGTGTTATCCAATTATTGAGAAATCTAGTGTACAAGTCATGTGCATTTAGCCTAAAGAACATGGTTGGAAATTAGTTTTGAAAATTATTTCAAAATACTCTTGGAAAACCTTAATGAAGACTATCTTTTGATAGGAATTACCATTGTATATTTAAACACAAACTAGAGCAAAATATTAAAGTGTTCAATAGTTTCAAGTTTTGTGTCAATTTTTGAAATATGATGTATTTTTTTAGAAAACTATTTTTTCCTGATAGTATATGACTTAAATAATGTCGACATAAAATTTTATGAGTTTTAGAAAATATATAATTATTTAATGATTTCTAAATTTTGGCTGAAATTGAATTCAGAGAAATTAGAAACTCAATCGATCAGCTAATCAATTGGAGAGATTCAATCGATTAGTTGATCAATTAAATGCATTTTTCCATGAGCAATAGCTTGCGGAATCAATCAGTCGATCAATTTAACCTTGCCTTGATCAATCAGTTGATGGATTCAAGTGTATTTCCCACTAACAGAAGCCCATGGAATCAATCAGTTGATCGATTTAATGGATTTGATCGATTAAGCCCCAACTTCAATTGATTGAAAAAATTGATTTTTGGCTGAATGGTTTAATTTTAGTCCATTAAGCCGCATTGAGTCATGTTAACCATGTTAACCCTATAAAACTCATTTACGAACATTTAAGGGTAGTTTTTTTGATAAGAATAAGAATGGAGTGATTAAGGAGATTAATTTGAAGTTTAGGATGAGGTTTGCATTCAATATTGATTCTTAAACCTCAAAATTTTAAATTTTTAGATTTCCTAAAGTTTTAGGAACTCCAAGTCATTGTTGATACAATGATAGAAGATTGAAGCATATTTTTGTTGGGTTTTTCGGGCCGCGAAAACTGCTTTTTCGCGTCGCGAAAATTGCTTTTTCGTGTCGCGAAAACTGCTTTTTCGCCTCGCGGAAACCCCGAATCACCCTAGCCAACGGATCTCGTGCGAAGAAAAGATTTCAAAACTAAATTACGAGTACGAGTTTCTCCTTAGATCTACTCCTAGATATACATGAAACGAGTTATACCTTTGAAGCGAAGCCCTTCGTGTTCCCGCTCGTCCAAACGGTGTCGGATCTCAAGAGTATCAAGATAGATACTCCTCTAGAAGTATCCACACGGACAACTTAGGTGGAGAAGACCAAATGAAAAACTCCTCATCCACCCATCAAGTGGCCGGCCACCATCATTTGTGTAACTCCCCTCATTAATGCATTAAGTGGCCATCAAAGAGGGAATATGTAACCTCCATGAGGTGGCACACACATGTGCCTTGATGATGTGGCACATCATCATTGGCCACTTAATGCCAAGTCACAAATGATGTGGCATAAAGTCAAGTCAAACTTGACTCTTCCTCTTCCTCACAAGTCAAGTCAAACTTGACTTAATCTCTCTCATGGTTGATCTAATCCAACCATTTAATTCAAGCCAATTTAATATAATGAATCTAATTCATTTAATTAAATTGATTCAATGAGTCATAATCTAAATTAGACTCATTGAACACATGAATCAACTTGAGTCCAACTCAAGTTAGCCCAATTAGGATTACTCTTAATCCAATTTGATTCATCAAATGAATCTAATCCTCTTGGTTCATCATATGAACCTAATCTCCATCTAATTGTCCTTAGTGTGTGACCCTATAGGTTCTTGTAACGTTGGCAATGTCCTAAACTCATTTAGGAGCATAAGTAATGAGCGGAATCTAACAACACATCATTACTACCCAAGTTACAAGAATGTTGAGATCCAACATCACCTTGTGACTACTAATTGTGACTCCTCACAATATATGACAAGTGTCCTTCTATCCTAGACATCTAGATTGATCAATGTGAGGCATAGACCATGTCATCCTCTGACCAATCTAAATCTTGAACTCCAAGTAGACTCACTAAATCAAATGAGCTCAATATCCTATATTAACTCATTTGGGCATGGCCATGCACTTCGTGGTCTCACTCTATCAAAAATACCGATGTCTCTCCCGTCATATAGGAGGGATAGATCCCATCTACATCACTCACATCCCTCTGCATAATTTGTTATATACCCAGTAATCGCCTTTATAGTCCACCCAGTTACGGGTGACGTTTGACGAAACCAAAGTACATAACTCCTTATGTAGGGATCTATGGTGACTTCAGGTCTAAGGACTAGTAGTCATACTAATAGCCACATGAGAAAGTATATGACACTCATATAATGATCCATGATACTTTCTCATGGTGGGTCATTCAGTATACATTCTCTAATGTATACCCATGTGTCAACTTGATATCTCTATATCCATGACTTGTGAGATCAAGTCATCGAGTTGACCTACATGCTAGTCTTATTGCATTAACATTGTCCCTGAATGTTAATACTCGACTAGGAATGATTAAGAGTAGTGTTCCCTATATCATCTTACTATCGGTTTAACTAACCGATTGATATAGGTGAGAACCATCTACTCAAGGACATTATTATACTTAGTTTATTTGGCACCAATACAAGTAAGTAAAATAACCAAAATCCAAATGCCTTTATTTATATAGAATATGATACAATAAGTCTAAAATACAATCATCAAATGATTGGCTCTAGGGCTCTAGCTAACAATCTCCCACTAGCACTAGTGCCAATCAGTGTAGGCTCTAAGCCCAAATGACCTAATGTGACCATCTTGCTTCTTCAGTGCCAAAGCCTTGGTCAAGGGATCTGCGATGTTAGCCTATGTAGGTACTCTGCAAATCTTCACATCTCCTCTCTCGATGATCTCTCGAATGAGATGGAAGCGCCGTAGTATGTGTTTAGTCCGCTGGTGTGAGCGAGGTTCCTTCGCCTGTGCTATAGCTCCATTGTTGTCACAATAGAGCTCAATAGGGTCAGCAATGCTAGGAACCACCCCAAGTTCAGTGATGAACTTGCGGATCCAAACTGCCTCCTTTGCTGCCTCTGATGCAGCAATGTACTCAGCTTCTGTTGTAGAATCAGCTACTGTATCCTACTTCCTACTCTTCCAGCTGACAGCACCACCATTAATGCAAAATACGAACCCCGACTACGATCTATAATCATCCTGGTCGGTCTGGAAGCTAGCATCACTGTAACCCTTTACAGCTAGCTCATCATTGCCTCCATATATCAAGAAATATTCTTTAGTCCTTCTTAAGTACTTAAGAATATTCTTGACCACTATCCAGTGACTTTCACCTGGATCTGACTGGTTTCTGCTCATCAAGCTCAAAGCATACGAGACATCAGGTCAAGTACATAGCATGGCGTACATGATCGATCCTATGGCTAAGGCATAAGGGATCTGATCCATGCGGTCTCTCTCCTCTCTAGAAGAGGGACCTTGAGTCTTCGAAAGACTCACGCCATGTGACATAGGCAGAAATCCCTTCTTGGAGTTCTGCATGGCAAACCGAAGGAGTACCTTGTCAATGTATGTACTCTGACTTAGGCCAAACAATCTCTTAGATCTATCTGTATAGATCTGTATCCCTAGAATGCGGGATGCCTCACCTAAGTCCTTCATTGAGAAGCAACTTCCTAGCCATGTCTTGACAGACTGAAGCATAGGGATGTCCTTCCCAATGAGCAGTATGTCATCCACATATAATATGAGGAAGACAACTATGTCCCCTACAACCTTCTTGTAGACACAAGGTTCATCTTCATTCTTGATGAAACCAAACTGTTTGATTGCATCATCGAATCGAAGATTCCATCTCCGAGAAGCTTGCTTTAGTCCATAAATGGACCTATGCAGCTTGCATACTCTGCTAGTATGTTGTGGATCTACAAAACCCTCAGGTTGTGTCATGTACACATCCTCGAGTAGGTTTCCATTTAGAAACACGGTTTTGACATCCATCTGCCATATCTCATAGTCATGGTAGGCTGCAATAGCAAGCATGATCCGAATGGACTTAAACATCGCTACTGGAGGAAAGGTTTCATCATAGTCAATACCATGAATCTGGTTGAAACCTTTAGCTACCAAGCAACCCTTATAGATAAGTCCATCCATGCCAGTCTTTCTCTTAAAGACCCACTTGCACCATATGGGTTTTACCCCTTCAGGTGGATCAACCAAAGTCCAAACTTGGTTGGTGTACATGGATTCCATCTCGGATCTCATGGCCTCTAGCCATTTCTCGGAATCTGGTCTCATCACAGCTTCCTGATAGGTGGTAGGCTCATCCTCTATGAGCATAACGTCATCATGGTCAGACAAGAGAAATGAGTATCTCTCAGGCTGACGACGTACCCTATCAGACCTGCGAAGAGGTATGTCTACATGAACTGGTTGTTGTTCCTCAACTCCTTGTGGAACAACATCATCCACAACACTTTGTGGTTCCAGTTCAATTTCCATCGAGGCATCAGTGCTATTGTTTACATCTTGAACTTCTTCAAGATCGAACGCGCTCCCACTAGTCTTTCTAGAAACAAAGTCCCTTTATAGAAAGACCCCAGTCACGGCCTTGGATGGAACTCGGTTGAGTATAAAAGCTGCCGTGTCTAGAGAAAAACCCCAAAGGTATGTCGGAAGATCTGTGTGACTCATCATAGATCGCACCATATCTAATAGGGTACGATTCCTCCTTTCGGATACACCATTCCACTATGGTGTTCCAGGAGGAGTGAGTTGGGATAGGATCCCACACTCTGTTAGATAGTCACGAAACTCATGGCTAAGGTATTCTCCACCTCGATCGGATCGAAGTATCTTAATACTCTTGCCAAGCTGGTTCTGTACTTCATTCTTGAATTCTTTGAACTTTTCAAAGGATTCAAACTTATGTGTCATCAAGTACACATAACCATATCTACTGAAGTCATCAGTAAATGTGATGAAGTATCTATAACCGCCTCTAGCAGCAACATTGAAAGGGCCACATACTTCACTATGTATGAGTCCTAACAAATCAGTTGCTCTCTCGCTGTGCCCACTAAAGGGAGTCTTGGTCATCTTGCCTCGTAGGCATGACTCGCATATCTCATATGATTCAAAATCAAATGAGTCCAACAAACCATCCTTATGGAGCTGGGATAAGCGCTTGTCATTTATATGACCTAAGCGACAGTGCTAGAGGTAGGTTTGGTTCATGTCATTTGACTTGAACCTCTTGGTATTTACGTTATAGATAGGGCTCTCAAGGTCTAGAATATTGAGTCCATTTATCAGAGGTGCACTACAATAGAACATATCGTTTAAATAGACGGAACAACATTTGTTCTTTATTATAAACAAAAATCCTTTCTTGTCCAAACAAGAAACTGAAATTATGTTCTTAGTCAAGGCAGGCACATAACAACAATCATCTAATTCTAGTACTAGCCCAGAGGGCAGAGATAGATGGTAAGTTCCTACAGCAATAGCAGCAACCCGTGCTCCATTGCCTACTCGTAGGTCTACCTCACCCTTCGTCAATGCCCTGCTATTTCTCAACGCTTGTACATTAGTACAAATGTGCGAAGCACATCCAGTATCTAATACCCACGATGAAGAAATAGAGAGGTTGACTTCTATAACATGTATACCTGAAGTAGAAATCTTATTTCTCTTCTTCTTAAGATCTTCCAGGTATTCTTTGGAGTTCCTCTTCCAGTGCCTTGCTTGTCCTTGATATAAGTGACAAAGATGTTCAACCATATCATAAGCACCCATCAACTCATGTTGCTTCTGAAGCTCAGAGTTCATGGTTGCGAGCATAAGACAGGACACATCTAATGCGTCATCTTGATGCTTCTTGTAAGCATCTCGGTCTGCTCGCATGGCAGTGGCAGGAGCAGCCTCCGGAATGGGCTGCTCCAGGACATACAGTTTACGTTCTTGGGTGAGAACTATTCTCAGGTTCCTGTACCAGTCCAGGAAGTTTGCTCCGTTGAGCTTGTCCTTCTTAAGGACAGGTCGCAGAGAGAAATTGTTCGTATTTGACGTCATGGTTATCTACAACAGAAATAAATGCAGAAATAAATATCATATCCTTAATCATTTAATTAGGCCTTTAACTAAATGATGCTCCCACTGAATTCTATAATTCATGTGGGACAAGATCCACATCATACTAACCCTTGAGTTAGCTTTGGCTAATACGCCCAAGACTTAGTATGATCGGTAGGTAACGATTACCAATTACATCTCTATGCAACTCTTGTTTATAGGATAAAATCCGCATTTATATTAAAACTCGAGTTAGCTTTGGCTAATACACCCGAGAGTTAATATATATGTGATTTTGACCTAACTTTCCAACCGTTGGAAGAATGCCTATAGTTATACTCGATCCAACCGAGTTAACTAGGAATACTCAATCTAATTGAGTTTGTACTCGCCCATGCATTGATAGGCGGGACCAAGATTGTCCCTCCGTACCCTACCAAGATAGTATGTGTTGCTCTGCTTTGGCAGATTCAACAACATCATGCGATCGAGGTAGTGGTAGGTATCACGGCATGGTAGGCATTTTGAGTTGTCGTGATTTAGATCTAATCTAAATGATGTTGTATCATATACACGAAATAGATCTAATCTAATCGATAGAGTGCATCTTGTACACGATGTAGATCTAATCTAATCGTAAGGGTGCATCTTGTGCACGATTTAGATCTAATTTTAATCGCTAGGCACTAATTAATTACTTAATTAAACAAGCATCATATACACAAGTAATTAACTAAGTTTTGTGATTAGTCATGGCCCTACTACGATCTTCTCAAGCCAATGAGAAGATCGGATGGTCAACCTAAGGTCAACTTCTCAAGCGCCTTCCTTTTGACCACCTTGTGTTGCTCGCGCCTTCCTCATAACTCCGTCTCGAGTGGACCTTCCACAGCTCCAATTTTGTACATTACAATTTTGAAACTCGAGTTACATTTGAGTCTAAATCTAATTTACAACAAGAATATATAAAAGAGAAGCACGACGCGCAGGTCGCGAATGATATACAGCACACGCAAACATAAATGACGGCGCGCAGGGCGTATTATAAATTACAACACAAATTTCCAATCCAATTGGGTCTATTGGGCCATGACTATCACAAAATTAATATATAATTCAAAATTATATATTTCTGTAATTTTTCTATAATTTTTCATAATTTTACAGATTTTATGAGTAAATTTTTCCCGGCGGTCCCGATTAGTGATTTCGAGCGCAATCGCGGAGCAAATCCCCTTGCGGGGTTAGGGGCAGTACCCCTACCCGTGATCTAACCATCGCGAGTTACTCCTAAGCGATCCAAGAGCGCCTTATCCCGCTGTCCCAAAAAGATTTGGGTCGAAACGATGTCGTTTCAGGAAAAACTTCTCGATAGTCGAAGCCTACAAGTGTATAAACACTTGTGCTTCGCTTCTACGAGAAAAATTACTCTTAAAACTATAAAAAACCATAAATTTACAGAAATGTACAGAAGCTTTAATTTTTCATAAAAATCAAATTAAACTCGTACGAGCTTCGCACGTGGCTCTGATACCACTGTTGAGTTTTTCGGGCCGCGAAAACTGCTTTTTTGCGTCGCGGAAACCCCGAATCACCCTAGCCAACGGATCTCGTGAGAAGAAAAGATTTCAAAACTAAATTACGAGTACGAGTTTCTCCTTAGAACTACTCCTAGATCTACATGAAACGAGTTATACCTTTGAAGAGAAGCCCTTCGCGTTCCCGCTTGTCCAAACGGCGCCGGATCTCAAGAGTATCAAGATAGATACTCCTCTAGAAGTATCCACACGGACAACTTAGGTGGAGAAGACCAAATGAAAAACTCCTCATCCACCCATCAAGTGGCTGACCACCATCATTTGTGTAACTCCCCTCATTAATGCATTAAGTGGCCATCAAAGAGGGAATATGTAACCTCCATGAGGTGGCACACACATGTGCCTTGATGATGTGGCACATCATCATTGGCCACTTAATGCCAAGTCACAAATGATGTGGCATAAAGTCAAGTCAAACTTGACTCTTCCTCTTCCTCACAAATCAAGTCAAACTTGACTTAATCTCTCTCATGGTTGATCTAATCCAACCATTTAATTCAAGCCAATTTAATATAATGAATCTAATTCATTTAATTAAATTGATTCAATGAGTCATAATCTAAATTAGACTCATTGAACACATGAATCAACTTGAGTCCAACTCAAGTTAGCCCAATTAGGATTACTCTTAATCCAATTTGATTCATCAAATGAATCTAATCCTCTTGGTTCATCATATGAACCTAATCTCCATCTAATTGTCCTTAGTGTGTGACCCTATAGGTTCTTGTCATGTTGGCAATGTCCTAAACTCATTTAGGAGCATAAGTAATGAGCGGTATCTAGCAACACATCATTACTACCCAAGTTACAAGAATGTTGAGATCCAACATCACCTTGTGACTACTAATTGTGACTCCTCACAATATATGACAAGTGTCCTTCTATCCTAGACATCTAGATTGATCAATGTGAGGCATAGACCGTGTCATCCTCTGACCAATCTAAATCTTGAACTCCAAGTAGACTCACTAAATCAAATGAGCTCAATATCCTATATTGACTCATTTGGGCATGGCCATGCACTTCGTGGTCTCACTCTATCAAAAATACCGATGTCTCTCCCGTCATATAGGAGGGATAGATCCCATCTACATCACTCACATCCCTCTGCATAATTTGTTATATACTTAGTAATCGCATTTATAGTCCACCCAGTTACGGGTGACGTTTGACGAAACCAAAGTACATAACTCCTTATGTAGGGATCTATGGTGACTTCAGGTTTAAGGACTAGTAGTCATACTAATAGCCACATGAGAAAGTATATGACACTCATATAACGATCCATGATACTTTCTCATGGCGGGTCATTCAGTATACATTCTCTAATGTATACCCATGTGTCAACTTGATATCTCTATATCCATGACTTGTGAGATCAAGTCATCGAGTTGACCTACATGCTAGTGTTATTGCATTAACATTGTCCCTGAATGTTAATACTCGACTAGGAATGATTAAGAGTAGTGTTCCCTAATTATCTCACTATCGGTTCAACTAACCGATTGATATAGGTGAGAACCATCTACTCAAGGACATTATTATACTTAGTTTATTTGGCACCAATACAAGTAAGTATAATAACCAAAATCCAAATGCCTTTATTTATATAGAATATGATACAATAAGTCCAAAATACAATCATCAAATGATTGGCTCTAGTGCTCTAGCTAACAATTTTGAGAGGGAGCTATTCCTTAAAGACATAATTTAAATTAATTTCTAAACAATGATGAGTGTATTCTCTAGGATGAGCATTTGGATACAATGAAGGATATGAGACCTTCATTGTGATGTTGTGAACAACAAGAGAGGTTGTGAACAACATGTGGATAACTCTTCAGGGGGAGAGTTTTTTATGTGTGTCAAAGGAGGAAAATGTAAGGTTTAAATTATAAAATCTTCTTTGCCCAAAGGGGGAGGTTACCCTCTTGGAAAGGGGGAGAATGAAGAAAACCTTCATTCATGCTTTAGCATGAAGAAGAAGTTGAGGCTATGAGATTAGCCTAACTTAAATGTATTGTTAAACATAAAAAAGGAGAAGATCATTAATACAATTTCCCTTAGGTCAAGATTGACCATGTTGACTAAGCTTAAGTTAGCTTAAGCTTGAGTCAGGATGTTTGAGTTTTGATGTTTGACAATATATGGAGATTACAGGTACAATTATCCATATGTGAAGAAGAGTCAAGTATGTCAAGGTTGACCGGATACTTGATTGGGAAGTCCTAACTGGAGATTAGGCAAGAGCAAGACCAATGGTAAGGTTGGCAGAAGAAAATCTAAGTGGGTCAATGTTGACCAGACACTTGGTGTGAAAGCATTGATGAGTAAGGCTAGACAGTTGACAAGCCCTAATGAGTGAAGATAGGCTGATGGAAAATCCTAGTGAGTGAAGCTAGGTGATGGGAATTCCTTGTGAGTGAAGCTAGACAGATGAAAAATCCTAGTGAGTGAAGTTAGGTGATGGGAAGTCCTGGTGAGTGAAGCCAGGTAGTTGGAAAGTCCTAGTGAGTGACTCTTGGTAGATAAAAGTCCTAGTGACTGAAACTAGGAAGACGGAAGTCCTCGTGAGTGAAGCCAGACATGTGAAAATTCAGGTGGGTCAAGGTTGACTCGACATCTAGTGTTTAGAAGTCCAAGTGGGTCATGGAGGACCAGACACTTGGTATGAGATGATAAGTCCAAGTGGGTCAAGGTTAACTAGACATTTAGCACTAGGAGAAAAATCTAAGTGGGTTAAAGGATTGACCAGACACTTAGTGACAAAGTCCCAGTAGGTCAAGGTTGACCAGATGCTAGGCAATGAGGAGTCCCGATAGGTCACAGTTGGTCAGGTGTTGGGTTTGGGAATCGTAAACTTGAGTTAAGAAAGTTAGGGTTAGTCAATCAATCAGATGATAGATTGAACCAGAGCTCAATCGATCAGCCAATCGATTGGGAGAGTCTTGTGAGCAAAGAGTAGTCCAATCGATTAGCAACCATTTGCGAGAGCACAGTATGCTCCCCAATCGATAAGCCTATCGATTGTGCTACTCCAATCAATCAGTTGATTGATTGGAGTGGAGTTTTCATGAACCACAGTGATTACTATCCTGAATCAATTGGGAAGTAGCTCAATCGATTTAGGGATTTTCGTGAGAATAAAGAAGCACACCAGATCGATCAACTGATCTATGCAGTTGCTCCCAATCGATTAGCCGATCGATTGGGAGATGACTGTTGCATAAGTTGCGATGTTTGGATGGCTGGAATCATGCAGATTTGATGTGGCAATCAATTGGGAGTAGACTCAATCGATTGGGAACCCTAGAAGCACAAAGATAAAGTTGATAGCGAGGTTCAAATGCAACAACACTTACATAACTATTCACTCCGTCTTCTCCACCAGTTCTTGGAAGCTTAGGGCTAAGGTGTTCCTGTACTTCCAAGCTTTCAAGAGGCATTCACTAGCAACAAGAGATCAAGAAAGAAGATTTTTCATTTGTATTTGTGTGTTTACTTCTTGTTTTAAGTTGTATTACTTGTGTGAGTTGTAAGAGGTTTCTCTACCTCTGGATTGATTCTGAGAAGGAGTATTTTTTATAGTGGAGAGTGTGCTTGGTGTGGATCCTTGGATTAGCCACCTCTTCTTAAGGTAGATACCAAGTAAACCCTAGTGTTAGCATTGTGGAGTTTGTCACTTCAAGTTTATCTGCTGCAATAACATCTACGAAGCGAGTGAGACGATCTATTCACCCCCCTCTAGCTCCAAAGTGCCCCAACATTCATGGCATACGGGGTTGGAGAATTAAAATTGGAAGGCTACACTGATTCTAGCTTCCAATCAGATGTGGATGATTCAAAATCAACCTCTGGATATGGATTCACATTAAATGACATTGTTGTCTCTTGAAAGAGTTCCAAACAAGAAACAATTATAGACTCTACCACTGAGGCAGAATACATTGCAGTTTCAGAAGCAGCAAAGGAGGCACTTTGGATGAGAAATTTTATCCAAGAGTTAGATGTTATTCCAAATAGAGTTGATCCATCCCCAATTCACTATTATAACATTAGTGATATTGCACAAGCAAAGGAACCAAGATCACATCATCGGTCCAAACATATATTGGGAAAATTTCACATCATCCAAGAGATTGTGGGAAGATGTGACATCACAGTTGATAAAGTTCCCTCTGCAAATAACGTTGCTAATCTAATTACAAAGCCCCTCCCAGGGCCATCATTTGGAAAGAATCACGAATTGATAGGTTTAAGACTAGTAAGTAGTTGACATTAGGACAAGTGGGAGTTTGTTAGAGTAGGTGCCCTGCAAGCCAACTGTTGGCTAGGGCTTTATTGGCTCATGTAAATAAGCATCCTTTATTTTAATATAATTCAATTTAGTATGCATTTACTTTATCTTTATACTCATGCTAGATGCATAGATAAAGTCCTTGAATATATTATAGTAAGATAGGGTGATACATATGATAACCATCATGAGATACATCAATATTCACTAGATATTCTAAACATGTGCCTAGTCAATTGCGATGCCTAATAAATGAGGATAAAAGATTGCTTGAGTTAAAAACTAGCATCTGTGATGTAGTGTACTATATTTTATTGGTAAGGACATAGAGATGTTCAAGCATACATGTGGATGTCTATAGATGAGTTCATCAAACAACCCTCACATAGACTTTCCAAGTGGTTATCATTTATCGAGTGGATAAGTCTTTAGTTGTCATTGTACACTAGTAGTCCTTATAACCCGAGACAACACTAAGACTCTATATGTTGGGGCTATACTTTAACTCATTTATCGACTCCATTAGGGTCATCAGGTGGTGAGATTGGGTGTAGTAATGAAACATATAGGAGTCAGTATATTGTAGTGGGGGATTTACCCCACACCTGTGGTTATGGATACGTAATGTATTATATAGTGTATGAAGTCTCTTATTAGAGTTGTAAGATGTGCTTTAAGAAATGAGTTTCCTAGTTGCACATGTGATGTTACTGATCCTGTCCAAACGATGAATCAACGGACGCTGGGCACGTGGTGCTCTCCAAACTGCTGATGTAGATCTTCGACCGATCGTATGGACCTCCGGCGAACCTGCAAGGAAATCGGTCCGGGAAGGGGTTCTCGGCGACGATCCTCCGACGCTCAAGTCAGGCAAGTGGACAACAAAGAGGTGGCTTCGAATCTCAAAGAACGCGTACCTCCGGTGAAGAATGAGGACCCTTATATAGAGCCAGGAAGAGACTTATGCGCACGTACCAAGGCAAATACGTGTCTTCTCACCATACCTTAGTATGGGCTTGTCAGAAGAGCTTACCTGACACCATACTGCTACAGTCTAAGCACATCTATGATGGGACAGCGGAACCCTCTGTCATAAGATCCTGCGTATGGCCTGGTCGTTGAGCATATCCGCTGTCAGAAGCTGTTCCCTGGTCCTTTTGTCTCTTCCCACCCTATGCCGAGCGTCCGGCCGGTCGGCAGTCCCCTCACGTCCGGCCGGTTGTATATACTGGTCCGCTCGGGAGATTCTTGGTCGTGTGCTCTGCTGACTGTTCACAGTAATGCTACTTTAGGCCTTCGGCCGAGTAGGCTCCCCGATCGGCCCGGCGACCCTGTTCCCCATGAGTGTCGGAGACCCGACTCCCCGTTGGGTTGCTTTTGATTCCACTGTGACCCCGTTCGGTCGACCGGTCTCCCCTTCTCCGGTCGGCCGTTTGACCCTTTGACTCCCACGTGGCGTTGACCTCCCTGAGAGGGGGGGTCCCTGTTCTTACCATCGGATCACTTGCCTCCCCTTCATATCTAGTCGAAGGAGGCGATTAGTCCGACTGACTGGACGATTGTTTCGCCGAGCAGCTCATCCAAGAGACTGTCCTCCGTTCGGGCCATGTGGTGCTAACTACGGCTTCAGTCAACGCCACCATCCCTCGGATCTCCTCGGAATTCACGCCAATCTCCGTCATTACGGCCAAGCACGCGCTCATTAAATGCGTTCCAGTGGCCGAATGCCACGTGTCGAGGCTGTCGTCACTGTACGGCGGCGGCGTGGCGTTCTGACAGGATCAAGGCGGTTCGAAATGAAAGGTGCGATGTGTGCTCCGATTCTCGTGACCTGGATCCGACGGTGGAGGCCGCTCGGGCTCCACCCTATAAAGCCTTCTCTTCTTCCCTTTGCCTCACTTCTACTGTAACACCCCAATTTCCTCAATTAGAGTCCTAAAAGTAATTTAAAAATATTTAGAAATGCTATAGAAAATGTCTAGAGATTTTTAGAAATTTTTAGAGTATTTTTATGTAATTTTTGGAGTTCGTTTGGTATTTTTACCAAGAGGAATAAGTTTAAAAAAGGAAAAAAAATAACATATGTTGAAGCCGGGTTTTGAACCCAGGACCTTGGACCCGATAAGGATCTAAACGAACTCATCCAACCAACTGGTCCTGCAAACGTTTTGTTAATTATATCTGGAATAAAATGTATATAAGGTATAGTTAGGAACATTGAAAATAAATCAAAACGAAAAGTGCGCGGCTGAGGTATCGAAGTCGTGACCTTAGAGTTGGTCAAAATCCGGCTGACCAAGTGATCCAGCCGTTGGTTTGTTTAGAAAAGGTAGGAAAATTTATTTAACAAGTTAACAGAATATGGAGACTATAAAGAGGGATAAGTTGAGGAGGTAAATTCCCGAAACCTTTTCCTCCTCCTTCTCGCGGCGCGATGCCGTTCTTCTCTCGAGCGGAAACACGAAGGAGCTAGGGTTTCCTCCCTCCGGCGGCCGGCGAAGGCTTTTTCCGACCGGTCTTCACCTGTACGTGACCACCTCGACGCGGGGAGCTCGAAAACACAAAGGAGCCGCGAGATTTGAAGTTTCTCCGAACCCTAGAAGTTCCTTTCTCCGGCTGTAAGTCCAAGAAACCCAAAGTAAGTTGCTACTCACCTGCAGTAGGATAGTTCCAGATTCGTATTCCTTCTTGTTTTTGAATTTTCTGTGAAGATTGGGAATTCATGTTTGTTGCCGTGAGGTTGTTTTTGTGCCATGTAGTTGCTATTTGGGTTCCTTTTTGCTTAGTTGTCGTGTAAGTCATTGATAAAGGATTCTGCTGTGAACGAATTTCCTTTGCATTTCGGTTGTAACATGCCTAAGGATTTCTGCATTTCTGTGGATTCTGATGGGTTAGGGTTTGCTGCCATGTTGTTCCCCTTTTTGGTTAGGGTTCTATTTTATTGAGGTTTAGTAGCATGCGTTCTTGGTTTCCCTCCTTTTAAGTTCTGTAGTAGCAAGAATTAGTATCCTGTTGCTAGATATGGGATTTGATTTTGAAACGAAACAAGCTTTATATAGGTTCTAAGTTTCCAACCGGTTTAGTTTAGTTTGCGTTAGGAAAGGGGCACCAACAGTCCCATTTCCCTGTGGTGTTTGCAGTAGATAAGGAATAGCTCCAATTGTAGCAGAGAACAACCTCCTTCTTTGTGCATTTCTGCAGATAAGAACAGCTCCATTTGGAGCTTAGAACAGCCCCCTTTGGAGCTTATTCCAGTCCAAGTTTTCTTTGTGTTCACTGCAGAAACGTACAACTCTATTAGAGCATAGGACGGCCTTTCCTTCTGATAATTCAGCAAGTTTAACTTTTAAAGTTTCAATTCAGCAAGTTGATTTCTTAAGGTTCAATTCAGCAAAATTGATTCCTTTTGTTACAAATTCAGTAGGTTAGTTAATCTAGTCTTGTTCCAACAAGTTTACATATATTTTAAGCTTCAGCAGGTTTTAGTTTTGGTTGTGCTATGTTTTTGACATGAACAACCTAGTCTTAAGAGAATTCGGCAGATTTTTCTAAGCTAGTATGCAGATTTTAGATAAGTTTAGTATGCAGATTTTAGATAAGCTTAATATGCAGATTTTAGTTAAGCTTAATATGCAGATTTCTGTTTAAACTTGTATGCAGATTTTGTTTAAGCATTGCAGTGTTAGAATTTGTTTAAACATTTCAGTTTTGTAAGAAGCATTCTTTTATAAGAAAAGTATAAGGAAGATAAAGAACAGAAAGAAAAGGCCGAGTCCTTAAGTAGATCCCAAAAGTCAAGACTTTAGGGATTTTGGCACACAAGGTGCCTATTAAAATACCAAGGCATTAAAAGAAGAAGTAATTAAGATTATAAGTATTTTACTTTTAAGAAGAGGCTAGTACCCGACTTCTGAGGTTGTCTTTAAACAAATCCAGGTGTCCAATTCCGAGGTCTTGGCCCTGGTAGACCGAGGTCTGCTCTTTTAGGATTGGTGGCTCGCTACCCCAACCTATTAGGGAACACGCATAAGATGGTACTATGCCTGGGCCCAAGAAGAAGTTGATTATTATTTTGAAGTATTATAAGTATAAGTTTTTGAACAAGTAAAACGAGTTTTACATAAACATAAAGTATTAAAGATTAAGTTTAGAACAAATGAAATAAGTTTCATATAGTTCTAAAATCAACAAGTTTAGTTCTTTACGCTAGCATGATTGTATAGATTTACTTTACATGTTTAGCCTTTCAGTACATTTCTTTCACTAGTAAATGAGCATGAGTAGATTTCCTTTTGAGCATTCAGTTTTAGATTTCAGTATATCCTCATGCATATCGAGATTTTATGAGTTAGATAGCGCTTACTAAGCAAATTTTGCTTATAGACTACACTTCCTCTTACTGCAGATACAGGAAAGGAAAAGATATAGAAAGGAAGGCGACAAGGAGGTGTTCGAAGGATGTGTGATGCCAGGACTATGGAAGCCTTGGGACTAGGAAAGAAGTTTTAATTTTAGTTTCCGCATTTTAGTTATTGTAAACATTTGAGTTGTATTTTAAGTTCATGTCATTTGAGATTATTCTGTTTAGATTGCATGTAGGATGAGTTCAGTAGATATTTATGTGTTTGATACTTATTTAACTGCGTGGGTATTTGATAAATGTTCCAGCCGCCTGTGGCTGATGTATACTATGCTTGTGTCTTGGTTTATGGTCACCGGTACAAGGGAGACTCTGTCGAAATTTTTCGGTAGGGTTTCTATGTGATTTTTAATCATACCGGTTAAGTAGAGTTAGTAGTTAAGTAACGGTCATCCTTAGAGTATAGTAGTAGTAAGAAGGGTGGTCGTTACATCTACTATCGCGTGCTCACCGTTGCTTCTCGCGTTCCAGATTTCCGGCGATCTCGCTCTCCTGTTTTCGGCGATCTCTAGTGCTCTTCCCTCGATCCTCTTCTTCGTCGTAAGGTTCTCCTTCTTTCTCTCTTTGGTTCTTGTGTTTTCTTTGCATTTCTTTCCCGATTTTCGATCCTCGGGGCATCGTTTCGTTTGCTGTCTTCTTTCTCCGATTCTCTACCTTTCTTCGCCTTTTTTGATTTCGTCCGCTCGGACAATGCATAGCTCTTCCCAGCCACAAGACCAAGCCCTTGGCCCATGGTATACCACCATGGAGTCGCGCTTCGATCGGCGCGACGCTGACATTCTGATAGATAGTTTTGGCATCCCTTCCGACCTCGAAATTATCTTACCCACTCCCTCCGCTCGGCCAAAAAAACCGCCGCGCGGAGCCTTTTGTGTTTTCCGCGACCAGTTCACTGTCGGTCTGTGACTTCCAATTCATCCCTTTATCATTGACGTCTGTAATTTTTTCGGCGTTCCGCTCGGAAGCCCAGTTCCCAATACTTTCCGCCTTCTATGCGGTGTTGTTGTCCTATTCAAAATCCATAACATCCCCCTCTGACCGGAGGTTTTCTACTATTTCTACTACCCTAAACAATCTGAACCGGGCACTTACATGTTCCAGGCTCGGACCGGTTTAGTTTTCTTCAATAAACTACCCTCTTCCAATAATCATTGGAAAGAATTTTATTTTTATATTTGCCTTCCCGAGCAGGCCCCCTTCCTAACGAAGTGGCAGATCGGACCACCAACTTCACAAGAGCTCAAAAGGTTCAAAACCCGACCGGACTATCTTCATGCAGCCAACATGCTAGCCGGTCTGAGGATTGACATCAACAAATTCCTGCCTGAAGGGGTTATGTATGTTGGTGCGGTTAGCACTAATGATTTCCCAGGTTTTGATGAATGACAAATCAGGTTAAGTTAGTTTTGTTGTTGTCTGACACTTTGATCCAGTGTGCAGGAGAAGTCCAGACAAGTCGACGGGCTGACCGGATGTCTGGCACGAAGTCCAGCTAGGTCGACGGGCTGACCGGACAGCTGGCAAGAAGTCCAAGCGGGTCGACGGGCTGACCGGATAGCTGGCGAGAAGTCCAAGCGGGTCGACGGGCTGACCGGACGCTTGGCGAGAAGTCCATCTAGGTCGACGGGCTGAACGGATAGCTGGCGAGAAGTCCAGACGGGTCGAAGGGCTGACCAGACGTCTGGCAGGTAAGTAAGGTAAGTCACTGGAGGGGAGTGACTGCGAGGACGCGTTCCCGGGAAGGGAACATTAGGCGTCGATCCGGCTTAGATCCATTTCAGATATCTAAGTCGAGATCGTGACTAGATTCCGGTCTCGGAAAGACGGAATATAAGTCATACTCTTTGCTATTACTTTGTTGAACTTTAATTGTGCTAACAATCTGTTTTACAGGATATATATTTACCTCCGGACTAACGTTTGTCGTGCAGGACGGATTCTGCGAGAAAACAGGGTCCGGGCGCCCGGAAGGGATCCGGGCGCCCGGAAGGGATCCGGGCGCCCGGGAGGGAAATTTCATCCTGATCGCGCGTCGCCACGTGGAGCTCGCTGGTTGGACTTGCCACGTCTCACCAGGGCGCCCGGAAGACATCCAGGGCGCCCCGAGCCTCATATAAAAGAAGGGTCAGAGGAGAGCTTCAGTACAACAACGAAAAGAAAAGTCTTCCACTGCTCTGCACTTCTGCGACGCTAACAAAGCTCCGACACTACGCTCCTTTCTTGTCTTTATTGTCGGTATTTGTTTTTCATTTTCATTAGCATTCATTGTACTGTTTTTTGTAATCATTATTTCGAACTGCTAGTGAATTGCTCAACGAAAGTACTCACGGAGTACGGGCCTTCGAGTAGGAGTCGTCACAGGCTCCGAACGAAGTAAAAATATCTGTGTCTACTTTATTTTTCCGCTGCGTTTATACTCGTCTTTTTCGAATCGATATTCACCCCCTTTTTGAAAAACACATCATCATCTTTTCACCGTTGCTTAGTATTGATAAAATATTACAGTTTCAAAATTTTGGAATAATATTTTTTTATTAATATTTTAATAATATTTTATTATTTTTTTTTGAAAATAGTGAAATATTATTTTTTCAGCACTGCTAATCCAAAACCAAGTCTTGGGATTTTTTTCTGTTTCTCTGTGTGCAAGAATAATGACTCTTCAAGAAGGACGGAACCCCCACGAACCACCACCATACGATCAAGATTTCAACTATTGGAAGCGATTAATGGAATGCTTCTTAGGAAGCGTAAACTTTGATTATTGGCTGATATTGAGAAAACCCTCTCAAAACTCAGAACAAAATACAAATGTAAGTAAAATCATTTGTAATGTTTTACCTAACAATGTTTTATGCAGAGTATAAAAGTACAAAGATGCACATGAGCTTTGGACCCAATTGATCAAACTTCACGAGGAGCCGATGGAGCTTGAGGATCAAGTAAAAATCGAATCTGAACTCGGGTTAGATCCAATCGAAAAGGCTACTGAATTAGGGGTTGCGCTCAAGGTTAGTGATATTTACTAAAATACCCCTGCTAATAGTAGTTTAGAAAATATGAGCATTGATCTGGTTATTTCTGAAAATATATGTGAAAACAATGTAGTTGACAATAATTACAAAAATACCCCTAAGATATTATCTGATAAAACAAATCCAATTAATTTAAAAAAATTCAAACTTGAACCTAAACAAATCTGAAAACTCAAATGATAGAGAGGACAAGGTGAATATTGATCTAGATAAAATTAATAAATTATTTAATAATCTAGACAATATTAATCTAGAAAATCCTATCCAAACCCAGGATAATTTAATTAATAAAAAATTAAATTTTAACGATAAGAATAATCTAATAAATTCCACTAATTATATCAACTTAAAAAATAAAGAAAATATAAGAATAAAATCAAACACTTTGATAAAATCAAAACTAAATTTAACAAAATTAAAATTAAATGTTAAGAATAACATATTAAATAAAGATAATCTGAAAAATTCAAAATTAACAATTAATAAAAGGTTAAAAGATAAACCTTTAAGGAAATATAATTCAAACAATTTAATTAATTCAAATTTAAAAATGAATAAAAACTTAAACTTTAAAAATAAGCTAGTAAAGAAAGATATTCAATTAACCTAATAAAAGTGAAATTGAAAGAAAATTTAAATATTAAATACATTCCCCTAAAGAAAGATAATTTGACTAATTTAATTAATTCAAAATTAAAAACTTGAATCTAAATTACAAATTAAACATTAGATTTTAACCAAAACCTAACTATAATAAACCCAGAACTAAAAACTAAATTAATGACCAATAATTCAGGGGGAGGTTCTAGAATAGCTGGCACCTCCAAAACTAACCTACCCGACAGGGTAACCCTAACCAACCTACCCGAAAAGGGTAACCCCAACCAACCTACCCGACAGGGTAATTAGGACTAGTTATAGAGGGTTCAAGTTTAACTTGAATCATGGTACTGGTGAAGTTTTTTGATGATAGTACGTTGGGGAAGCTTGGGCATCGCATGTCTAGAAAGATATGGCTTCAATCTGGTGCATTTGGCCAAGTGGAACCGACCGAAGCTACCTTTAAATGGATCCTAACTAGTTAGACCAAGGTTTAGTACTAAGCTCCGTGGATAGGACTATTCGAAAAATCTCGAAAGGTTGGTTACTTCTAATGATGTCCAGGTGACTCACCAAGCTTAGAAGTTTATCCGAAGAATGCCTATTTGTTGAGACCAAAGCTAAACCTGAATCTAACACAAGTTAAACCAAACTCTGTAATTAAAATCTAATTCATCTCACAAAATTATAGAATTCCTTGATTGATAATCTAGATCGGGTGAGATGAATAAGGATCAAATTAAATTTCAAATTAAATTAAAACTAATTAAAATTAAATTTCAAATTTTAAATTGAATTGAATTTCAAATTAAAATTAAATTTCGAATTAATTAAAAATTAAATTTTGAATTAAAACTAAATTAATTTTTTTAAAAAAATTAAATTAACTTTAAAATTATTTTAAAAATAAAATTTAAAACAAAAATTAACTTTAAAAAATATTTTAAAATTTAACTTTAACTTAAAAATTATTTTCAAATTTTTTAAAAAATTATTTTAAAAACTCTTTTAAAAATCATTTTAAAAATTTTAAAAAAAAATCTTTTAAAAATTATTTTAAAAACTCTTTTAGAAATCATTTTCAAAACTTTAAAAAAAATTTAAAAAATTCTTTTAAAAACTCTTCTAAAAATTATTTTAAAAACTTTAAAAAATTCTTTTAAATTATTTTCCATTTTAAATATTTTAAAAATTCTTTTAAAAATTCTTATAAAAACTCTTCTAAAAATCATTTTAAAAACTTTTAAAAATTCTTTTAAAAACTCTTTTAAAAATCATTTTAAAAACTTAAAAAAAAAATCTTCTAAAAACTCTTTTAAAAATCATTTTAAAAACTTTAAAAAATTCCGTTAAAAATTATTTTAAAAACTCTTTTAAAAATCATTTTAAAAACTTTTAAAAAAAAATTCTTTTATAAATTCTTTTAAATATTATTTTCAAAACTCTTTTAAAAATCATTTTAAAAACATTAAAAAATTCTTTTAAAAACTCTTTTAAAAATCATTTTAAAAACTTTAAAAATTTCTTTTAAAAACTCTTCTAAAAATTATTTTAAAAAATTTAAAAAATTCTTTTAAATTATTTTCCATATTAAAAATTTTAAAAATTCTTTTAAAAATTCTTATAAAAACTCTTTTAAAAATCATTTTAAAAACTTTAAAAAATTATTTTAAAAAACTCTTTTAAAAATCATTTTAAAAACTTTAAAAAATTCTTTTAAAAATTCTTTTAAAAAACTCTTTTAAAAATCATTTTAAAAACTTTAAAAATCTTTTATAAATTATTTTTAAAACTCTTTTAAAAAATCATTTTAAAAACTTTAAAAAATTCTTTTATAAATTCTTTTAAAAATCATTTTAAAAACTTTAAAAAATTCTTTTAAAAATTATTTTAAAAACTCTTTTAAAAATCATTTTTAAAAAAAAAAAACTTTAAAAAATTCTTTTAAAAATTATTTTTTTTAAAAAAAAGCTCTTTTAAAAATCATTTTAAAAACTTTAAAAATTCTTTTAAAACCTTTTAAAAATTATTGTTATTTTAAAAATTATTTTAACTTAAAAATTATTTCAAAAATTATTTTAAAAACTTTTAAAAATAATTTAAAAACTATTTTAAAAATTATTTTAAAACTATTTTAAAAATTATGTATCATTTTGAAAAATTCTTCTTATGTTTTCACTATAATAAAATTCTTTTAACTTAAAAAAAAATAGTAATAATAATAAATTATTTCTGTAGACCATTTTCACTTTAAAAATTATTATTTTGACTTTAAACTCATTTTTTCTTAAACAACATTTTAACCTTAAAACTAGTTTTTAATTTAACTTAAACTTAAAACTTAAACCTAAATTAATCACTGATATTAATTTTAATCTAAAATCAAAACTTAATTGAACGTATATTAATTATCATTAAATAATTATAAAAATCATTTTAATATCCTGTTAGAAATCCCTTAAAAATAATTCTTTTAAATTCATTTAAAACTTAGACACCTAACTTAAAAACTTAAATTCCATTAACTTTAACTTTAAACTTAATTATGTAATTAATAAGTATAACTTAACTATTTAAGTTTAACTTTATTTGAGAACTACGCTTGATTTGATTAGAACCTAGGTTTAACCTTAGTAAAAATATTAAAATTACTCTAAGTCATTTTTTTTAATCAACCTTTAAAATATTAATTATTTTTATTAAAACACAATTAAAGTTTCACTTAAATTGAACCTTACTTAACCTTGTTTAATAACGAGTTTAACTTCATCTTTAAACTAAGTTAATCCAACTTAAAAGGAAGTAAATGAAAAGTTAAATTATAACTAACACCTTCATCAATTAATACAAAATTTTGATTATATTAAATTATTGAATCAAGCAAAATTCAATCAATAAATTGTTAATATTGATCAATTATTGAATTAATAACAACTTATCTTACTTAACATTACACTTATTTCAACTGAATCTAACGTTGGTATAAAACGTTGACTTAAATTACGTTTTAAGTCAAATTTAAATGAACAATTTTATAAAGATAATTATACAATCGTCTAAAACACTTAGGTATGAAAATATGTTACCGTAGTAAAATTTTATATTAAGGGGGAGTAGTAAATAAGGAGGATTAATACATTAAAGGAGTATAAAATTCAGGGGGAGTTTTATTTTTTTTATCTCCTTAAGCATTATTTTTTTAATCTTCTCTTTAAAAATCTCTCTAGAAAATTCTACCTTATTTTTTTTTAAAAAAAAAAATTACTTTGAATATTTTTAGCAAATATTTTCAAAATTTTATGTTAGGTTCAGGGGGAGGGATTAATTAAAATTTTTTCCTTTGTTTAGAATATTTTAAAATTTGTGTTTGAAAATTGTTTTCTTAAAAATTTCTTAAACCTATTTTTGAAAACTAACTCTTATAAAACTAAGTTGTTTTTAAGAATTAGGTTTTACTTTTGATTGAAAATTGATTTTGAAAATTAGATTTAACTTAGTTTTGAAAATTGAATTTAAAAATCTAGTTCTTAAAATTTGATTTTACTTAATTTTGACAATTTGACTTGAACGTTAAATTTTACAAAACTTAGTTTTAAAAATTGCTTTGTTATTGAAAGTTGTGGAAATTAGATTTTTCAAAACTTAAGTTTACAAACTAAGCTTCTCAAAATCATTTTCCTTAATTTTGAAAATAGAATCGTTTACAAACTTAGTGTTGAAAAATAAATTTCAATCAGTTTTGAAAAATAAAATTTTTAAACTCAGTCTTGGAATTTTTGAAAACTTATTTGAAAAGCATTTCAAAATTGAAACTTGTGTTGAAAATTTAAGACTTGATCTTGAAATTTAGAACTTATACACTTATGTTTGAAAGTTGTTTTTCTAAAAGCTAAAAGCTAATGCTTCAAACAAGTTTTCAAAAATTTTAAACTCCCCCAGATTATCTTAACTTTTTTTTCTTTGTCTGAAGTCTATGCTTACTTAATCCATGCTTATTTTTGATGAATGCCAAAGGGGGAGGGTTAGGTGGTTAAGTTAGCTAAACCAGAATTGAAAATACAAACTAACTTAAAAACCCTTTAAATGCTTGTTTTTTCTTGCATATGTTTTCACTAACTTAACCAGGTTGTCATTCCATCAAAAAGGGGGAGATTGTTGGTGCGGTTAGCACTAATGATTTCCCAGGTTTTGATGAATGACAAATCAGGTTAAGTTAGTTTTGTTGTTGTCTGACACTTTGATCCAGTGTGCAGGAGAAGTCCAGACAGGTCGACGGGCTGACCGGATGTCTGGCACGAAGTCCAGCTAGGTCGACGGGCTGACCGGATAGCTGGCAAGAAGTCCAAGCGGGTCGACGGGCTGACCGGATAGCTGGCGAGAAGTCCAAGCGGGTCGACGGGCTGACCGGACGCTTGGCGAGAAGTCCATCTAGGTCGACGGGCTGACCGGATAGCTGGCGAGAAGTCCAGACGGGTCGAAGGGCTGACCGGACGTCTGGCAGGTAAGTAAGGTAAGTCACTGGAGGGGAGTGACTGCGAGGACGCGTTCTCGGGAAGGGAACATTAGGCGTCGATCCGGCTTAGATCCATTTCAGATATCTAAGTCGAGATCGTGACTAGATTCCGGTCTCGGAAAGACGGAATCTAAGTCATACTCTTTGCTATTACTTTGTTGAACTTTAATTGTGCTAACAATCTGTTTTATAGGATATATATTTGCCTCCGGACTAACGTTTGTCGTGCAGGACGGATTCTACGAGAAAACAGGGTCCGGGCGCCCGGAAGGAATCCAGGCGCCCGGAGGTCCGGGCGCCCGGAAGGGATCCGGGCGCCCGGGAGGGAAATTTCATCCTGATCGCGCGTCGCCACGTGGAGCTCGCTGGTTGGACTTGCCACGTCTCACCAGGGCGCCCGGAAGGCATCCAGGGCACCCCGAGCCTCATATAAAAGAAGGGTCAGAGGAGAGCTTCAGTACAACAACGAAAAGAAAAGTCTTCCACTGCTCTGCACTTCTGCGACGCTAACAAAGCTCCGACACTACGCTCCTTTCTTGTCTTTATTGTCGGTATTTGTTTTTCATTTTCATTAGCATTCATTGTACTGTTTTTTGTAATCATTATTTCGAACTGCTAGTGAATTGCCCAACGAAAGTACTCACGGAGTACGGGCCTTCGAGTAGGAGTCGTCACAGGCTCCGAACGAAGTAAAAATATCTGTGTCTACTTTATTTTTCCGCTGCGTTTATACTCGTCTTTTTCGAATCGATATTCACCCCCCCTCTATCGAATCCAACGGTCCTACAATGTATATATTCAGTCTGAGTCCGACCAGGACACCCCTTCCGAGCGGCTTCGGTAAGAATTTCACTTTGTGCATTTGTTTTAATTGCTAACTGATTTTCTCTGTTTTTCTTTGCAGCGAACATCGTCATGGAGTCGGTAATGGCTGGAATCTTGAAAAAGAAGGTGGCGGCGCTCGAGGCCGCGGTGGCCAAAGAGATGGAGCAATTGGGCATTTAGCCAGTCGGCTCCAACGAAGGCGAAAGAGAGACAAATGCTGGGGAGTCGGTTGCTCCAGCTTCTCTCCCAGAGCCGGCAGCTGGCGCAACTGCAAGTCGAGAGCCTTCCGCTCGGGATGAGGGCTCGGCGCAAGAGGAGGAGCGCCCCCTCCGACAAAAAAGACGCCGGGCGGAAACGCCACTTCACTCGGCTACTTCTGCGATCCATCCATCCGAGCGAGTCACCGCCGCTTCTCGAGGCAAAGCTCCAGAGATCAAGGCGATTTCGTCCGATCGGACTCCATCACAATTAGACGTGCCGGCGGACCCTCTTGAGGCCGTTCCAGTTATCGTCCTTCCGCCTGCTCCCCACCAAGTCCAGCGTTCCATAATTTTGTCTTAGTTCTCTGCGCCGGCTTCCGATCCTTCTCCGGCTTCCGCCCAGACGACCCCCGGTCGGCGCTGCATCGTCCGGGTCTCCTTGCATCTCCCCACCGAGGAATTAATGCCCAAAGCCGATAGGCCTACCGCGCCCGAGCACACGATCACTTTGAAGGGGCCTCTAGCCGAAATGTGGGCTGACGCCCGGGCGCGTGTGGCGATGATCCCACTCAGCAACTTGGCCAATAGCCACATGCAGTAGGCCACTGGGGTAAGTGCATTTTCTTCCTAAGCTTTTTATCCATTCTTACCGATCGGCCATTAATAATTTTCGTTTGTGCCAGAGATGGGTGGAGGAGATTGCTGTCTCCAATCGGCTCGCCAAGATGGACGAGGAGCTCAAAAGGCTACGGAGTTCGGGCGGCGCTCCTTCCCAAGGCCCTTCATATGCTGAGCTTCAGAAGGAGCTTAAGAAGGCCCAAAACTTGTTGGCGGCCGAGCAGAAGAAGACGGTCGACCAGGCCCATACTCTGGCCGAGCTCGAGCGACAAGTCAAGACGCTCGACCAAAAAATAAGCCTAGCCACCACTCGGAAAAACACGGCAATCTCTGATCTGGAGAAAAAGAACGTCGAGGCTCGGGGCTTGGAGCAGAAAGTCAAGGAGCTGATGGAGCAGCTTGACGGAGAGAAGGCGGGCCGTTCGGCCGATGCAAATAAGCATAAGGAAGAGCTAAAAACTCTACAGGAGTCCCTCACAGCCTCCCAAGTGGCATTCAAGGAATATCAAGACGCTGAGCCTGGCCGAGTCGCAGCCCTGCGGCTAAACTACATCCGTTCGGCTGAATTTTCAGAGAAAGTCTGCGAACGGATGTAAACTGCCTTCGATCTTGCTATGACCGCCACCACGACATATTTGAAGTCCAAGGGTCTTCTTCCCGACTCCACTCTCATCCCCGCCGCAGATCAAGTGGCGCTCCTCGACAGCATCCCAAAGGACCTCTACGATTATCTAGAATAGAAGTTTATATGTAATTCGGCCATTCGGCCAAAGACTATCCCTTTTTTTGTAATTCGGTCGCTTAGCCTTAATTTCTATAATGCTAATCCTTTTATTCGCTCTCTTTTGCTACTCAATATGAGTGTTGTCTCGCTCGACTCCTAACACACCTCGTGTTAGAAAAGGATTTTTCGCTAAGTATTTTGCGTAGCTTGTCCGCTTGGCTGAATATGTCTTGCTTCGACAGAAGAAGTTGCTCGCTGGATGTTGATGAAGTACCTTTGGGTACTTAGCCGAGCGGAACGTATAAGCGGTCGAACGGTATTGACGGCGAGTACCTTTGGGGTACTTGGCCGATCTGCGTGTTAAGACAGTCGAAGGGTGTTGAAGGCTAGTTTTGGGTACTTTCTCACAAGTCCTCTTTACTGCCTTCGTCCGCTCGGAGTATTTATAGTCACCGGTTCAACTCTCAATATTTAACATCGGAGCTCGACAGTCTTCCGGCCGGAGGGTTTATAGTCGCCGGCGCGACTCTCGATATTTAACATCGGAGCTCGACGGTCTTCCGGCCGGAGGGTTTATAGTCGCCGGCGCGACTCTCGATATTTAATGTCGGAGCTCGACGGTCTTCTAGCTGGAAGGTTTATAGTCGCCGGTACAACTCTCGATTTTTAACGTCGGAGTTCGACGGTCTTCCGGCCGGAGGGTTTATAGACGTCGGTTCGTCTCTCGATTTTTAACGTCGGAGCTCGACGGTCTTCCGGCCGGAGGGTTTATAGACGCCGGTTCGTCTCTCAATTTTTAACGTCGGAGCTCGACGGTCTTCCGGCCGGAGGGTTTATAGACGCCGGTTCGTCTCTCGATTTTTAACGTCAGAGCTCGACGGTCTTCCGGCCGGAGGGTTTATAGACGCCGGTTCGTCTCTCGATTTTTAACGTCGGAGCTCGACGGTCTTCCGGCCGGAGGGTTTATAGACGCCGGTTCGTCTCTCGATTTTTAACGTCGGAGCTCGACGGTCTTCCGGCCGGAGGGTTTATAGTCGCCGGTACGACTCTCGATTTTTAACGTCGGAGCTCGACGGTCTTCCGGCCGGAGGGTTTATAGACGCCGGTTCGTCTCTCGATTTTTAACGTCGGAGCTCGACGGTATTCCGGGCTAATTTTAACACTTCCGTTCGGCGAAGATATTTGCCATCGTTTATCATTTTGCTTCCTGCATTACAAGGACATGGACGACCAAAACATATATAAAATTACATTTAGCGCACCTCTCATCCAGCTCGGTACGGCTGGTGATGATTCGCGCTCCATGGTCGGTCCAGCCACCGTCCGTCTTCATCCTTCAAAACTAAGCCCCCGAGCGGAGCTTCTCGATGACTTTGAAGGGGCGCGCCCAAGGAGCCTCCAGCTTGCCAACGTCGCCGACCGGCTTGACTTTCTTCCAGACAAGGTCGCCAACTTGGAATGCTCTAGGGATCACGCGCCGGTTGTAGTTCTACTTCATTCTTTGCCGGTACGCCATCAGCCGGACGGACGCCTTGGCTCGCTCTTCGTCGACCAAATCCAGCTCCATGTTCCTCCACTCGGCGTTATCATCATCATAATTCTGGATCCGGACGGACTCGACGCCGACTTCAACCGGAATAACCGCTTCGCCGCCATACACCAAATGGAAAGGCATGACGCCCGTTCCTTCCTTTGGGGTCGTGCGAATGGCCCATAAGACGCTCGGCAGCTTGTCCACCCAGCTTCCTCCCATGTGGTCCAGTCGGGCTCGAAGAATTCTAAGGATTTCTCTATTGATTACTTCCGCTTGGCCGTTGCTCTGGGGATACGCCACGGACGTAAAATGTTGTTCAATACCATAACCTTTGCACCAATCTTCTAGCAGCTTCTCGGCGAACTGTCGTCCATTATCAGATACGAGCCGACGAGGAATGCCGAACCGACAAATTATATGTTGCCAGATAAATTTCTTGACCATCTGCTCGGTGATCTTGGCTAGTGGCTCGGCCTCCACCCATTTGGAAAAATAGTCGATAGCCACCAGTAGAAACTTCCGCTGACCGGTCGCCATAGGAAATGGACCCACAATATCCATTCCCCACTGGTCGAACGGATAGGATACGGTAGCTGCTTTCATTTCCTCCGCCGGTCGGTGAGAGAAGTTGTGATATTTCTGGCAGGAAAGGCACGTCGCGAAGGTCCGAGCAGCGTCTGCTTGCAAGGTTGGCCAGAAGTATCCGGCCAACAGGATCTTCTTAGCCAACGATCGTCCACCCGGATGCCCTCCGCACGATCCTTGATGCACTTCTTGGAGGATGTATGTCGCGTCTTCCGAGCTCACACATTTCAACAGCGGACGGGCGAAAGCCTTCTTGTAGAGTTGGTCTCCAATGAGTGTAAACCGACCGGCTCTCCTCCTTAACTGCTGGGCTGCTTCCCGATCGGATGGTGTTGCCCCCGACCGAAGAAATTCTATGATGGTTGTCCTCCAATCGCTCGGAAACTCGAGGCCCTCCATCCGGTCGACGTGTGCCACCAAAGATACTTGTTCAATTGGCTGCTGGATGACGACCGGCGTTATTGAACTTGCGAGTTTGGCTAACTCATCTGCCGTCTGGTTTTTCGCTCGGGGTATCTTCTGGATAACGACTTCTCTGAAATTGGCCTTGAGCTTTTCGAAGGCTTCAGCGTAGAGTTTGAGCCGAGCGTTGTTAATCTCAAAAGTTCCAAAGAGCTACTGAGCGGCCAACTGAGAATCTGAATGCAGCGTCACCCGACCGACCCCCACATGCCGGGCGGCCTGTAAGCCAACTATAAGGGCCTCATACTCCACTTCGTTATTTGTAGCTCTGTAATCCAGCCGGACGGATAAGTGCATCCTTTCTTCTTGGGGAGAGAGTAATAGCACACCAATCCCGCTCCCGAGCCGAGTGGACGATCCATCCACAAATATTTTTCACATAGCTTCGGGCTCTGGCATTTGCACTTCGGTGATAAAATCTGCCAAGGACTGCGCCTTTATCGCCGAGGGGGGTTGGTACTGGATGTCAAATTCGTTCAACTCCGTTGTCCATTTGATGAGCCGTTCGGATGCTTCTGGATTCAACTGCACTCTTCCCAATGGGCTATTCATCCGGACGATGATTGTATGTGCCAAGAAATAGGGGTGAAGTCTCCGAGCGGCGAGGACCAAAGCAAAAGCTAGTTTCTCGAGCCCAGTGTAGTGAGATTCTATGTCCTTTAAAATATGACTTAAGAAATACACGGGTTCTTCTCCGCTCGCCCTCACTAAAGCCGAGCCTACTGCGTGCTCAGTTGAAGATAAGTAAATACAGAGCGGCTCACTTACAGCTGGCTTTACTAGCACGGGCAAAGAGTTCAGATATGTCTTCAGTTCTTCGAACGCCCGATTGCACTCTTCATCCCAATGAAACTTGGTAGCCTTACGTAAGATTTTGAAAAACGGGAGACTCCGGTCGGCCGTCTTCGAGATGAATCTAGACAATGCTGTTATCCGACCGGTCAAGCGTTGTACTTCCCTTAAATTTCTTGGGGGCGGCATGTCCTGTAATGCTTTCACCTTGCTGGGATTTGCCTAGATGCCCCGCTCGGTCACTATGTAACCCAAGAAACGCCCGCCTTTTGCTCCGAATAGACACTTCTGAGGGTTCAGTTTAACTCCATACTTCCTCAGTGTTCGGAAAGTCTCCTCCATGTCTTTAAAGAGATCGGTCGCTCGGACGGACTTGATGAGAATATCATCCATGTATACTTCCAAATTTCGTCCGATCTGCTCCCTGAACACTTTGTTCATCAAGCGTTGGTAAGTTGCTCCCGCGTTCTTCAGTCTGAAGGCATCACATTGTAGCAGTACGTGCCGTCGCCTGTAACGAAGCTAACTTTCTCTTGATCTTCTCGGGCGAGCGGCACTTGATGGTATCCCTGATAGGCGTCGAGCATGCATATCAACTCGCAGCCGGCTGTGGAGTCCACCAGTTGATCGATCCAGGGTAGAGGATAAAAATCCATAGGGCATGCTTTATTGAGATCCCGGAAATCGATGCAAACTCTCCACTTGTTGCCCGGCTTGGAGACTAGTACCACGTTTGCCAGCCAGCTCGGGAACTGAACCTCGCGTATGTGGCCAGCCTCCAGAAGCTTCTCAACCTCCACTCGGATTATGGCATTTTGCTCGGCGCTGAAATCCCTCTTCCTTTTCTTTACTGGACGAGCGTCCGGTCGGACATGGAGCTCGTGCTGCGCTATACTTGGTGAAATTCCGGGCAGCTCGTGCGTCGACCAAACGAAGACATCCCAGTTTCTCCGGAGGCATTTGATCACTTCCTCTTTCTGGCTCACCTCCAGATCGGTAGCAATGAATGTGGTGGCCTCCGATCGGGTCGGGTGAACCTGCACTTCCTCTTTTTCTTCATAAACCAAAGAGGGAGGTTTTTCAGTTATAGTGTTCACCTCGATCCATGGCATCTTCCGGGCGGCATTAGCTTCAGCTCGAACCATCTCGACGTAGCATCGCCGAGCCGCCAGCTGGTCTCCTCGTACTTCTCCCACTTTATCTTCCACTAGGAACTTGATTTTCTGGTGGAAGGTGGAGACGGCCGCTCGGAACTCGCTGAAAGCCGGTCGCCCCAAGATAACGTTGTATGCTGAGGGAGAGTCGACAACGACGAAGTTTGCAGTACGCGTCCTTCTGAGCGGCTCCTCTCCCAGCGAGATAGCCAGTCGGACCTGTCCGACTGGCAGAACTTCATTGCCCGTAAACCCATAGAGGGGGGTTGTCATGGGCAGCAGCTCGGCTCAATCAATTTGTAGTTGGTCGAAAGCCTTTTTGAATATAATATTGACTGAGCTTCCTGTATCAATGAAAAAGTGATGAATACTGTAGTTGGCTATTACCGTTTTGATGAGGAGAGCGTCGTCATGTGGCACTTTGACTCCCTCCAAGTCCCTGGGCCCGAAACTGATTTCGGGACCGCTCGCCCATTCTTGGCTGCAGCCGACCGCATGGATCTGAAGTTGTCTGACGCTCGTCTTCCTTGCTCTGTTGGAGTCGCCTCCGGTCGGCCCCCCAGCGATAATATTGATTTCGCCTCGAGAAGTGTTACTTCTATTTTCTTCTTCCCGAGCGGACGGCCTAGGCTGCTCCCTAGACCTCCGGAGATTGTCCTCACGCCACGGAGTATGGTGCTGCTCGGGAGTCTGTCTTTGTCGCCTGTCGGATATCATCCGATCAGCTTCACGAGGGCGCTATCACCCGTCGGATGATGGCGATCGGCGGTGGCAACCACAGGGCACGGGGTGGGCAATCAGAGGAAGGCTCCGGCAATCTCTTGTATTATGAGTGTCTGTCCGGTGAAATGAGCAAAACATTGGGGTCCATACCTTCTTTTTAGGTTTGGGCCGCTCGGCAGATACTTCTTGAATGGCGTGAGATCTTGCATGTTGCTGGGGGCGGGCTGCTTCAACTCGCGGTCCTCTGGGCGGCTGATGAGCAGTGTGCGGCTTCCGTTCAGCAGGGGGCACCCGCTCGGTTGGAATTTCCTTCCTTCGGGCAGCTTGGGCTTCCTCCACATTGATGTATTCATTGGCTCGGTGTAGCATATGATCGTAGTCTCGGGGCGGCTTCCGAATGAGCGAGCGAAAGAAGTCCCCGTCCATGAGGCCTTGTGTGAACGCATTCATCATCGTTTATGAGGTGGTCGTTGCAATGTCCATGGCCACCTGGTTGAATCGCCGTATATAAGCTCTGAGCGGCTCTCAGGGCTCTTGCTTGATGGCAAATAGGCTAACGCTAGTCTTCTGATAACGCCGACTGCTTGCAAAATGGTGGAGGAAGGCCGTGCGGAAGTCCTTGAAACTTGTGATGGATCCGTCCAGCAGCCTTCGAAACCACCGTTGCGCCAATCCCGAGAGAGTGGTAAGGAATACCCGGCACTTTACTCCATCTGTGTATTGATGAAGGGTGGTCGTGTTGTCGAACTTACCCAGATGATCATCCGGGTCGGTGGTTCCGTTGTACTCACCGATCGACGGGGGCACATAGTGCTTTGGCAGAGGGTCCCGCAGGATGGCCTCCGAAAATTGACGGTTGATCCGTTCGGGGGAGGCGTCCGCTCGGGGGGCCTTGCCCTTTCTGCTGTCTCGTATCGGCACTTCGTCTGATGAAGATACTCGATCACGATTAACTGCTGCGGCTTCAGGAGGCGTGCGGAATAGGGCCCGAGGAAACGGAACCGTGGCCACGGGTGCTTCCGCTCGGCCTCCCGATGCGAACGTCGCTTGCTGCTCCATCCGCTCGGCTTGCGACTTCTGCCTTTGTTGTTCCACTAGCTTGGCTGCTCTGGTTTCAATCAGAGCGTCGAGCTCCTCTGTTGAGAGCATCACCGAGTGCGGTCGTCCAGCTTCGTCCATTGCTTCCGATCGGATGCAAGAGCGTTCCCACAGACGACGCCAAATTGATCCTGTCCGAACGATGAATCAACGGACGCTGGGCACGTGGTGCTCTCCAAACTGCTGATGTAGACCTTCGACCGATCGTGCGGACCTCCGGCGAACCTGCAAGGAAATCGGTCCGGGAAGGGGTTCCCTGCGACGATCCTCTGACGCTCAAGTCAAGCAAGTGGACAACAAAGAGGTGGCTTCGAATCTCAAAGAACGCGTACCTCTGGTGAAGAATGAGGACCCTTATATAGAGCCAGGAAGAGACTTATGCGCACGTACCAAGGTAAATACGTGTCTTCTCACCATACCTTAGTATGGGCTTGTCATAAGAGCTTACCTGACACCATACTGCTATAGTCTGAGCACATCTATGATGGGACAGCGGAACCCTCTGTCGTAAGATCCTGCATATGGCCTGGTCGTTGAGCATATCCGCTGTCAGAAGCTGTTCCCTGATCCTTTTGTCTCTTCCCACCCTATGCCGAGCATCCGGCCGGTCGGCAGTCCCCTCACGTCCGGCCGGTCGTATGTGCTGGTCCGCTCGGGAGATTCCTGGTTGTGTGCTCTGCTGACTGTTCACAGTAATGCTACTTTAGGCCTTCGGCTGAGTGGGCTCCCCGATCGGCCCGGCGACCCTGTTCCCGTCGGGTTGTTTTTGATTCCGCTGTGACCCCGTTCGGCCGACCGATCTCCCCTTCTCCGGTCGGTCGTTTGACCCTTTGACTCCCACGTGGCGTTGACCTCCCTGAGAGGGGGGGTCCCTGTTCTTACCACCGGATCAGTTACTATAAGATATATCACATGGTTGTCGAATCAATATACAATCCTCGATATACCATGGGTGTAGATATAATTGGGATATATGAGATGAAGGGACTAGACTATACATTAACCATAATTGACTAGTTCTTGCAAGCACTATTCAGTGATACTTGGGGAGTCATGGGGTGGTGCTACTAGATGCTCTTACAATGGTTCATTGGGTGCTAATCAGAATTAGTTCTGACATCCTATAATCAAGTTGTTGATCATAGGATGAGGCTATTAAGGGAATACCCATATAAAGGACGGGTATAGTCATGAATCATAAAGGGTTATGAATCCACAGCTTGCTATATCCTTGAACCATTGAGGGTCACACAAGTATTGGTTTCCCTATTTCCCATTGAGAAAGCTAAATTCAAATAGTTGAATTTGGCGAATAAAGTTTGATGTGATCAAATAATAAATTGATAACTAAAGTTTGATATGATCAAATGTTATCATGATTATGATGGACTCACATTATTAGGTTTTAGAAATGTTCTAATATCCAATATGCCAAGATGGAAGAAAGAAAAATGTCTAGATTTAATTTGTTAGTCACACATGTCTCTTCATATTCCTTGGAGAGGTGAAGAGACACATGTGTATTTATCTCCTTGGATAAATGGAGAGACACTCATCTCTTCATATTCATTGGAGAGGTGAAGAGACACATGTCTCTTCATCTTCCTTGGATAGATGAAGAGGCACTCATCTCTTCATCTTCCATAGAGAGTTGATGAACTATATAAAGAGATATGGCCATCATTGAAAAGGGTTGCCAAGAGTGTAGAAGTGAGAGAGAAGTGAGGTGGGTGAAGAGAGAAGTATTTTTCTTTCAAGTTGTCATCCCCTCTCAAGAAGATAGAGATCTTCTCATTTCTTCCATCAAGAGAAATCCATCTTTTTGTCAATTGTTTGTTATGACCAGCTCGATGAAAAATGACACTTAATCTCTAGTGTGATCAAACATTGTTAAGGGGATTCCAATCGTGGACTAGATTAGACTGACACTACTAGAAAATATTTATTTAACAACACTCAAAAGACAATGGCTTTATGCCAAAATCGTTGTCTTTTACTCTTTTACAACAATTTTAACAAAAATCGTTGTCTTTGAGGGGTTGTTTGGAGTCTACGACAACGATTTTTATAAACTGTTATCTATGGTATTTTTTTTGGGCTACAACAACGATTTTTGGAGGCTATGACAATGGTTTTAAAAAACGTTGTCTATGTGCGCTTTTTTGGGGCTACGACAACGAGTTTTTGGGGCTACAACAACGGTTTTGAAAATCGTTCTCTATGTCCACTTTTTTTCCTGCAGTTGTGTTTTTCTTTCCTTCTCTCCTCGAAATATTTTCGCTACCATGTTTTCCCCGCCTTCCCGAACCCTAAGGCTTTTTTCTTTCCCTCTCCCATCACTCTTCACACTGCCGAAACCCGCATCTCCATCCAACCCCTCTCCGATGAACCCTTCTTCTCGAACCTCTCCTTCGAACTCCTCTCAGCCTAACCCCTCTATGCCAAATCCCTCTCCCGCTGAACATCTTTGTCGATCCTGCTAAACATCTCGGCCAAACCAGCCACCTTCGTTCCCTCTTCAAAGTGGGATGAATCCATAGTTACACTGACATACCTCAGGTATGACTAGAAAATGTCTCTCTTTATATATGATTTGGTTCTTGCGGCTATTGTCCTCGAGGTTCTCTCTAAATCGAAGCACCAGAGTTGAGCCAGGGACTTCGAATCTGATAATCTCGACTGTGAGAAGAAGATCATCCTCAACTTGGCAGTTCCCAGTGGATCGGTAGTGAAGCCCCATCTCTTCTTTTCGCTTTCCTCGTTACAATTTCTTCGTCGCACTTCTCACGACGAACGCTAATTTCTGATTGTCTGGAAAATGACAGATTGGAAGGGAGGCTTCCATCATCATGGAATTAGTGGAAGTCCAGGAGAACAAGACGCAAAATATGAAGACGATTAGGTTGCCTCCGATGATCATGATCACTAAGTCTACAACATATGCACTTTATGAACTAACGTACATAAGGGTATGGACTTGCTCATCGTTAACTCTATAGATGTTTGTTCTCGGTTTCAATTGCATTTCTCTACTCATGCTTTGAAATTACTAATGTATTCCAAAGGACTACATTTACTTTTTCTTCTATAGCTATTAATTTTGAACAAGTAGAATATTGTAATGATATTTAGGAATTTGAAAGGACTGCATTTTCCCATTTTGTGGCTGAAAGTTGAAATATTTTTTTGAACTGCAAGGAGTTTAAATTAATAAATTATAATATCTAGTAAGACAGAAAATCCCTGAATTAAACTGCAAGAAATTTTCTTTTGAGATTAGGTAATAAAGAATATATCCATCATGTTCTTCTTTTCCTTTTTCTTATCATCTTACCTATTGTTTCTAGGCTTTACCTACTTGTAGATTCCTTTATTTTTGTTATACGAACAAGTTTACTTTTGAAAATTTTGACTTCCTAGTTATTTTCTCATTCCATTTTATTATCATACACTTTGTACAAATATAGCTCATTCATTTTCAACCCTTAATGTTTGACGTCTGTCACTTGTTATTCTAGACTGGAAGTACTTTGCTCATATCTTTGTTCTTGTATATTTTTAAGTATCTTGAATGTGCTTGTTCTCAAGAAATAAAAGAATGACATGTATACATTTCTAGTATTTTAATATGCAAGACTATTCACAGTAAGTTCTCATGTATGAACGTTACTATCATCATCCATAACAAAATTTCTACAACTGAATGTTTTTTCTAATTGCATTTAGATAACATATAAATGTTATTTTTTTTTCTTCTAGGATGTTTCATATAAACCAGAAGAATTTTATATCAAAACATGGAAATGCAAATCAGATGCTGGTGCAGAAATTGTTAAATTTTGTGAAAGGTGATCATCATAACTCTTTGAAGTTTGTTCTACTCCTCTATAGATGCATATTCACTTCTCAAGTTTGTTCGACATCGTCGGCCAGCTCGCCTTCTTCATCGACAACTTCGTCAAATTCCGCCTTGCCTTCCGCGACTCCCACACCTATCACATTATTCCCGATCCTACCGAAATCGCCCTCCGGTTCGCCCCTCGTCCCTCTTCTCACTGTTAATTAATTGAATTGACTGTAATGGTGTATTCCCAAATTTCGTGATTCAGGTACATGAAATTGAGCTTTGTTTTTTACTTGCTCGGTTGCTTCCCATGGGACTATATCTACAAGGTATTCCTAAATTTCCAGAATGACAATTGTTTCTTTTCAAGGTATTTCGAAGGTGATATATTTGTAGCTGATTAATTCATTAATTTTTTACATGCCTAATGGCGATAAATGAACCAGCAAAAGTTTAATTGCATGAGGATCAAAGTTTAGGTTTAGTTTTATTTTTGAACTTTAGTAAAGAAAAACGACAGAAATTTAACTTACCAAACAATTAAGGGGATTTAAAAATCTTATTCCGGTAGTTTACAAACCTTTTTGTTTGACTAGCGATTATGATCTAGAGCATTAAGAAAAATGATGCCACTAAACCAAGAAATTTATTTAAATTTGGTTCTTGGAATGAAATTGATAAGAAATGGAATAAGTTTTTATAGGGAACAGAATAGGAATATCTATTCCTTAGTTATTTCATGGAACAAAATAGATGGTTCATTTGAATTTGTGTGTTTAGTTTTCTAACTGAGAAGGAATAGAATAGAGTAAGAAATAGATATTCCTAGAATAGGGTAACGAATAACTATTCCTTTGGACTAAACACACCATTGTTAATGGCATTTGGACCTAGTGCTTGTTTTATATCATTTCATAATATCAATTCCTAAGGAAATTAAGCTATTCTTAATCAACCTGGATTTGTTTATTAAGATTCCATAAAATATCATCTACATAAAACATCTCTTATTCTACAGGTATATTTGTACTACAAACTAACTTGCACGACCTGAACAAATTTGCACTACCAAACAGCCAAAAATAGTAATGTTGGGAAATTACCACTTTGGCACAAGTGAAAAAAGAGCATGAGTATAATATTTTTTTCTATCTCTTAATTTCAAGCCAATAAAGCACATGGATGTTAATACTGAGATCAATTTATTGATTGACCATACAATTGATTGACCATACAGGCTTCTGGAAATAAAGAAATAATAAGATATCTTTTGTGGATTCGATTAACTCGAGCATGTAGAGTTACAGATTTTTTTCAGAAGCTGGAGAAGGATATCCGGATCAATTACCTGTTCACAAGAATTGTCAAACTTCTAGTAGTGGAGCTCTATTGCACTCATACAGCTTTCTGTATTTTCTATTATCTTGCAACAACATTAACTGAATCTATGGAAGGCTATACATGGATAGGCAGCTTACAAATGGGTGGTTACAAGTATTCACATTTTAGAGAGATTGATCTTTGGAGGCGCTACATTACATCACTATATTTTGCGATACTAACTATGGTGATTGTTGGTAATTTCTCTTTTGACATTTCCAACCATAAAAAACCACATTTTCTTATATGATTAAAGAGACACTGATATGTATTTTTCACCTTTTTAACTATGACCTTCTTGGAGAAACAAAGAGCCTATTTAAGTTTCTCAGATATGCAGGTGCTATATCTTGTTGAACATAGAAAAGTTGTTCCCAAATAATTTACAGTGAAAGAAAATGGATTTTTGCATTTTGTGTTTGTCTTTATACCAATGCAATGTGACACAAACACAAACATGTATTGAGCTTCAATTATGCCCATTATAACCTCTCCTACTTACCACACAGCGACACTGTATATTTTTGTGGTAAATGTCAAGTTATCATTCTTTTCAGAATTAAAATTGTTGGTCAACAGGAGAAAGACTAGTGATTTGTTTTTTTTTGAAGAACTAGTAATGTTTCAAACTTGTAATGATGCATTCTAGAACTAGACAAAATTGTAAAATGAAAGAAAATAGATTGAGATGGGATGGACATGTTCAAAGGAGACTAATAAATTTATAGTTAGAAGAGTTGAATCAATTAGTGTGGAAGACATACGAGCAAGAGTAAAGCAAAGGATACTTCATTTATATAAAGAAAGGAGTTTTTCTTTCTTTATTTATTTATTTTAAGCCTCGTGCACTGCTTATCATGTATTCATATATTTTATGTCATTTTATTTTGTAGGTTCTATGGTTTCTGAGCACTACGGAGAAAGTAATTTTAGGTAGGTTTTTTCAGAATGTGGGAAATATTGATGAGATTTTTTATTTTTTTTATTTATCATCTTATTTTTACGATATTTTTTGGACGAGTTTGTTTTAAGATTTAGTTGAGATTTGGATACAGATAAGGAAAGATCATGCAGTTACTCAGGGATAATTCATAGAGGACAATAGTGACAAAAAAAAAATACATGCATTATATAATAGTAATAGTCAATGCAAGTCAAACAAGCATTTTCCTGCATGCATCACAAAGCTGATAGAGTTGCATCTCCTTTAATTTCCGTATCTATATTTTTGTTGCTTTAGGTTGAATCCAAACCTATTAATTCTGCACTGGTAGGTGGATGATTGTTTCTTATAGGTGCATGGTCAAGCTACTCCTGTGTCTATTTACATGTCTCATGTGGGACAAGGCTTCCAATTTTTTCAAGCCTATTTGTCGCCTTTTCTCCTTGCAATGTTCAGTATTCACGTCACTTAACCATGTATCAAAGTCTTCTTAATATTCATAATATATATTCAACTTTTATGTTTATCAAAATACATAAAAGTTATTAAGATATAAAATCCATATTTGACAAGATGAATTTCTGATTTTTGATATAAAATCCATATTTTTTAAACTTATTTCTGATTTTCAAGACTACAACTGACAACTAATTTTATATGCCATTTAGCTATTCTTTAATCACAATCTCTGGTACAATACATAAATAATATTGAAGGAAAAGTAAGAAAAAAAAAAGGAATAATTCTTCTTTCTTTATTCACCGCTAGTTGTTTGATTTCATGAACATTGTGTACAAAAACTTGAGCAATTCAAACTGAAATATTCTATGAACTTTGTTTACAAGCTGTTTTCCCGAATTTGGTTACAGATAAGGAAAGATCATAGATTTTTTTTGCCCCCATCTTTTTTCTAGTATTCGAAAGTTCAGTTATGGAGGAGAAGAGAAGAAACCTCCTCATTTTCTCTGGTTACAGTTCATGTAATTACTACAATTCTCTTTTCTCTTATATTTTTTTTTGATAAGTTTTGTTTAATTTTTCTCTCCTTCTGACTTTGTTTGCATTAAATCAATGGTTTGAGTTTTTAGTATCGATTAATTGACTTTTCTCTTGCAGGTATGTAACTCAGGGGCAATTCATGAGGTTTGGGATTTTTGATGCAAGGAGTGAGTTTTGTTTAATTTATAGATTGCCTTGCTAATGCGAAGAAGCCATATGACGAACATCGTAATGGAAAACATGTGATTTATGGTTTGATTACTACTAAGTTTGATGAGTGTACAACTCTTTTTTTTTGTATATTTTAGCTAGCATATTTTGGATTTCGATTACACAGCTATTATTTTCTCATTTTGATGTGTGTAGTTAATTTTCAAAATTTGAAGATAACATTACATTTTCATGGATTGATTGTAGTAAACATTTGGTATTTCCTAGGAATAGGAATCGGAATGGGAATCATTGTATTGTGGAATGGGAATGGGTATGAGAATGGATATCAATCTTAAAAGCAATGTTTGGTTAGTTGTATATCTTCTATCGGAATAAATCAAAGTTTCCTTTTTTACCCTAAAAGAAAAATAAGAGAAAAAATTAGATGTGAGAGAAAGATGAATGTGAGAGAAAAATATGATGAAAGAGAATGATGAGAGAGAAAGTATTATGAGAGAGAAAGAGTGATAAGAAAGAATGAAGAGAGAGAAAGTGTGATGAGAGAAAATGAAAAAAGAGAGTGTGATTGGAGAGAGCATGATGAGAGAAAATATGATGTGAGAGAAAGTATGATAGGAGAGGATGAAGAGAGAGAAAATATAGTGAGAAAAAAATGAGGAGAGAGTGCGTCATGAGAGAGATTGAGGAGAGAGAAAGTATGGTGAGAGAGAAAGAGAACAGTGAATATGATGGGAGAGATTGAGGAGAGAGAAAGTATGATGAGAGAGAAAGTGTGTTGAGGAAAAAAGGAGTAAGTGTGATAAGAGAGATTGAGGAGAGAGAAAGTATGATGAGAAAGAAAGTATGATGAGAGAGAAAGTGTGTTGAGGAAAAAAAAGTAAGTGTGATAAGAGAGATTGAGGAGAGAGAAAGTATGATGAGAGAGACAGTGTGTTGAGGAAAAAAGGAGGAAGTGTGATAAGAGAGATTGAGGAGAGAGAAAGTATGATGAGAGAGAAAGTGTGATGAGAAAAAAGAGTGTGTGATGGGAGAGATTGAGGAGAGAGAAAGTATGATGAGAGAGAAAGTGTGATGAGGAAAAGAAGAAGGAAGAGAATACGATGGAAGAGATTGAGGAGAGAGAAAGTATGATGAGAGAGAAAGTGTAATGAGAAAAAAAGAGGAAAGAGAATGTGATAGGAGAGATTAAGGAGAGAGAAAGTGTGTGATAAAATGATGAGAGAGAAACTATGATGAGAGAGAAAATATAATGAGAGAGAATAAGGAGAGATAAGTGATATGAAAGAAAAAATAAATAAATATATTTTGATATTTGATATTAAGGGAGAAAATTTTAGTTTTAGGTCAAGGGTATTTTTGGAATAAGAGAATATTTTGATTGATGAAAATAGGGTAATGACTCATTGAAAGGGGGGGTACATGGGAATGAGTTATTACCCAATTTCAAGGATTCATTCCCTTATTTATATTCCTATTCCTATAATCCAAACATTAACAATGGGAATCAATGATTCTCATTCCCATTCCCCACTCCTATTACCCTAAACCAAACGCCCCCTTAGTTGTGTATTGGTAGTTTGTTTATATTAAATAAAGATTGGTTATTTGTTATTATCGTGTTACAACATGAACATTAAAGACAACGGTTAGAAACGTTGTAAAAAGTACGTAACCACAACGAAATTTTTTTTTGTGAAAAGTGATAAAAGACAACGATTTTATCTATTGTAAAAAATATTAAAATTATATACCACAATGGTTTATAACTATTATCAAAATTAAAAATAACAACGGTTAACATTATCTACCACAACGGTTTATATATGTTATAAAAAAAGTCTACTACAATGATTTATATTTATTGTTCAAATTATCTACCACAACGATTTTAAAACGTTGTCATATAAGGTAAAAAAAATTTTTGAGCATATAAACAACAACGGATTAAAATCATTGTCGAATGCCTACAAAGACCGGATTCAAAACAGTTATCGTAGGGTAATGCATTTTACAACTGTCAGTTACAATGATTTTTTGACCCTATGACAATGGATATCGGACAAATTAAAGTAGAGTTTAGGTACATTTAGCTTTAAAATCGTCCTCATTAAAATGCGAACTTATCTTTATTTATCTTTTGAATGCTTTACTACCGGGACGTAGAATAATATTAATTGTCTCAGAATCTGCTGGGCGGTGGCCATCTCGGCTTTGCTTCGTCAATTTAATGACTGAATTTCATGACACGTGGACACACAAGCATCAATCCTTTGTAACTACTACAGCATTATGTTATATTCATAGTAAATTGCCTGAAAATTTCTTCTAAAAGCTAGCCTTTTTTGTCTAATGAGATACTTCTTTAGGATAAGATTTTGAGCTCCTTTTCTTAAAATTGATTGTCCTAATGTAATTATTTAAAAGAATTGATTGATTTACTCTTATGTCAGTCAAAATTACAGGAAGTGGATAGGTGTTGATAATTAACTGAAGTCAAAAGGTGAAATTAATTAGTTAAATAGGTACTTTTGTGGATTACTTAATTAAGCGCAGTCTGATTCCTACCACCACCAGCCATTTGAGTTCGATTAACACAATTTAGAATATAATTATAGAAGTTAAAAAAATAAATTATCTCATGTTATTTTATATTAATATGGATGAAACATCTCATCCATCAACTAATTTAACAACGCTAATTGTGAAGAAGAAACGCTAGAAACAAAGTGAAAACTGGAAAATCAAGGTTCAGAGTGAAATTACACATCATATGTAACTAGACTTGACCACGGTTTAAAATCATCTGTTCCACCATTCAAAATTACCAGTTCAGTTTACCCTAAATCTTAACTATCAAAGGCGATTACAATTTACGGTTTAGAACCGTTGATAATGATTCGGTTCATGACTCCCAATGGTTCAAAATTATTATTTTTATTTTAATTTAAAAATATTTTTAAAATTATAGATATGAGAAAAATAATAAAAAACTTACACAAATAAGTTGCTTAACTATCCTCTTATTAGTAGGAAATCAAAGTTCATGTGGTTTGTCTACTTTTATATTCGTATTACTTTAGGAAGTGATGTTATTACTCACTTCCATTTGTGGTTCCCATGGTGGTAGTTCCTTCGATATCAAACTCTTCTACTTTGTTATCTAAAAATTGTATTCCTTATATTTTTTTTGTGCAACTCTTGTCCAATCATCGATACGTGTATGCTTATAAAGAGTTAGGAGGCAAAGTAGATTCTTTCACCCAAGATATTACCTTTGGACCTATATATTGTACGACAACTATTGACATTGGACAAATAAGAATTTTCTTTTCTATGATGGAGAGGATAAGATAATTTGAGTCTTCCATGACCTATAAAATATTAAAATCTAACTCATAATTTATTTTACTAGAATAAAAACGTCAAAAAATAATTCTCAAATTCATGTTTGGATCTAGGCCTGTTCAATCGGCCGGTTAACTAGTTTATCAGTTTATAGGTTTTGTTTAATTCCGAGTTACCACATTGTATATAAAATTGGTCAACCGATCAATATTCTTACCAATTCTACAAGTTTCGATTGAACCAGTTCTGGTCAGTTAACCAGTTTCAACTGAGAACCGGTAACCGCTTCCACCTCCCGAAGAAGTACTGTGCGCTATCGTTGATGCCCTTCTTGCCGGATCTTCCCGAGTACCCAACCCACCAGTAGTTCATCGACTACCTCGACCGCTACATCAATCGATTCACCCTCACGTGATTCTACGGCGTCGAGGTCGTGCAAGCAGAGTATGACCCATCCTTGGGCTTTTGGTACGTTTGTGCCATCGCTGGAGGCTTCTCCAGAAGCGATGGTGGCAGAGTGGAGTTTGTGTCGAAGTAGTTGGTGGTGGTGACGGGCTAGAATGTGGAGGTGGTGTGGCCGGAGACCATCGGAGTGGTGGCATTCCACGGCTAGGTATTGCACAACAGCTGCTACGACAAGGGGAATGAGCACCGTGGCGAATGAGTCTAAAAGCGATAAAAGAGAATTACCAGAATTGGCCGGATCAAATCACCAAATCAAATCAAATTAGTATTAGGATTATTCTAATAATTTTGTTATAATTATTAGAGTAATTCTCAGAATTTTTCTTAGAATAATTCTGTTATTTATTAATTGGTCAATTGACCAAATACTTTTTGAACATTATATTATATTGTCCTTAGGGCAAACATTAATGAACAATAAGATTTATTATTGCTCTCATATTATTTCTTTCACTTTTCCTATTCTTTCTCTTTAACATGGTATCAAAGCCTTTATTCTTCTTTTCATTGCGCCACCACCACCATCTCTTATTTCCTCTTATTATTATCCTTTTCCCTTTCTCAAGACAAAGTTTTCGTTTATTAATATGATTTTTTCTTTTTCTATCTCCACTTTCCCTTCTTCTTCATCTTCTATCACCGTCGCCACCACCGCCTGCTCCACCGTCGTCGCTAAGGGATTTTCCAACAGCAACCAAGAAGTGATTTTCTCCTTTCTCTATTGTCGACACCAACTTACTACGGGTGCATCTTCTTTTGCCGTGGAGCCGCTGTTCCAGCCAAGTCGGCCACGACTCCAAGCTAAGGAGCCAACACCCAACACCAATCAGCCTGCATCCCCTTCTCCTTTGCTCCTACCACCGCTAGCGCCGCCTGATCTCCCGGCACTAGTTTCTCGCCTCAACTCAGAGCTTTTATTCTTTTTCTTCTTCACCGCACAACCACTGGAATCTCTGAAGAAGATTGTCGCCGGTTTCTTTGAAGAAGCCACCCCTTTCTGAAGAATCTGACTCGAGCAACCTGTTGCCACCACCCTTTCTGAAGAAGCCAACCCGTTGCCACTGCCGATTGGCTCTCCTTCTCTTCTTCCGACACTAACCAAAAAGGGGATTCGTTGCTTCTATCTCTTTTCTACCACAGGAGCATCTCCTTCACAATTTGCAGAGCCAACATCATCTACAAGACAAGTTATTTTACTTTAGATGTCAAATACTTAACACCATCAAGGAGGTCAAAAATGAAATTCAGATCGATGTTAGATTTGTCACATAGTTGGTCATACAGGAGCCCTAAAAGACTTGATTGGTCTAGGGTAAAATGTCAAATTTGTCTCAGAAATAGACATTTTGGTATTCATTATCCTAGTCAATTTGACTCAAATTTCATTAGTGGTCCTACAGCCTTAAGACAACTGTCTATTTCACAAGTATATCCTAAAGTTTTCTCATGTATGCCTACTTGTGGTAAAACCCTAGAGTTCTCATCTATTGATTGTTATATTGACAATGGAGGAACTCATCATGTCACATCAGATTATAATATCCTTACAGACATAATATCATATTATGACTCAAATAAGGTTCAAGTAGGCAATAGTTCAAGTTTGCAAATTGCTAATCTTGGAAACACATGTTCATTTATCTAATCAAACTTTTCACATGCGCAATGTCTTTCATGTTCCATCTATCACTAAAAATTTACTTTCTACACATCAGTTTTATCTTGATAACAATGTCATTTTGAGTTTCAACATAATCATTATCTTATAAAAGATAAAGGAACAAATGCTATTGTGTTTTATGGAAGAATCAAAAATGGCCTCTACTTTCTTCAGAGTTATTCAATCAAAGCTTTTGTTGGTGAACGCACAATAAACCAGCTTGGCATACTCAATACCTTCGTATTGCTCAGTTAATCATTAATAGGTATGGTTTACCTACTTCCATTACCTCCTCTCCATCTCATTCATGTAAGGCTTGCATGGAATCTAAAAGTCATAAACTACCTTTCTCTTCATCCGATCATGTTTCTAATTTTTTACTTGAAATAATCCATTCCGATGTTTGAGGCCCTGCACCTATTTTGTCTAATGATCAAGGTTTCCAATATTATGTTACCTTCATTGATCATTTTAGTAAATATACTTGGCTCTATCCTATGAGAATGAATCTGATTTATTTGATATATTCTATAATCTTCAAATTCAAGTTGAATGATATTTTAATCGTAAAATACTCTCTTTTCATTCTAATTGGGTAGGTGAATATCAAGCTCTCCATCATCATTTTGTCTCTTATGGAATTATTCATCGAGTCTCTTGTCCTCACACTCTAGAACAAAATGGCTATGCTGAGAGAAAACATAGACATATAGTTGAAACTGCCTTAGCTCTTCTTCATCATGCATCAGTTTCACGTAAATTTTGGGATGAAGTTATTAACACTGCCATATATCTCATAAATCGACTTCCTACTCCATTGCTCAATCATAAGTGTCATTTTGAAAAACTTTATAATCAAACTCCTGATTATACTTTCCTTTGAATTTTTGGTTACGAATGTTATCCATGGTTACGCCCTTACTCTAAACACAAACTTGACTCTCGTTCATTACAATGTGTTTAACTTAGTTATAGCAATTCACACCATGGTTATCGTTGCTTGCATATACCAATGGGACAAATTTATATTTCACGATATGTAACTTTTGATGAGTCTCTATTCCCTTTTTCAGTAGCTTCTTCAATCTCTCCTCCAGATACAAGTGGCACATTCTTAATGCCACCTAATATTGTTAGAAGTGATGGCATCCTAGGTCTTACTCCGGGGCTCTCTAATAACTCCCCTATACCATCAGAATCACCTCAGGTTGCTATAGGATCGTAAAGCGCTAGAGGGGGGAGGGTGAATAGCGCTCGTGGCTAATTCATTCGTTTTGAGTAAATACGCAATGGAAAATAAAGATAAACAACACAAACATCAAGAATTTACTTGGTTCAGATCAGCATGTGGCGACTCCTACTCCAAGGCCCGCACGTGAGAGTGCTTTCGATGGGCAATCACTAATCAGTCAGAAAGAGTACAAATACTGTTTTACAAGTAATTTGAAAAATAAAGAATACCGACAACTTTGTATAAGAAAATCTTCAGTAGAATCATCGTTAGAGCTTTTGGGAGTCGTAGAAGCATTTTCTGAGCAGCTCGAACAGCGAAAGTTGTTCGTGATCTTATTGTTAAGCTCCTGGTTGAAGCCTACTTTTATAGGCTATTCCGGGCGCCTGAAACCCCTCTGGGTACCTGGAACACGTGGTTCAGCCAATCGACGTGCGCCACATAAGCTTGTAGATAACTTTTGAGTTTCGGGTGCCTGGACCGACTCTGGGCGCCCAAACCAGCTCCTGGCGCCCATACCAGTTCTGGGCTCCCGAACCAGCTTTTTCCAACCCCTTATTTTCTATAAAATAAAGTTAGTCCAGACATAAAATAATATATATAATATGAGATTTGACAGCCTCTGACTGTCCGGTTCTGACTTTGAGTTTCGTCGAAACTCTAGGTCGAGCCGACGCCTACTGTTCCCTCTTCGGCGAACGCGTCCTCACCTACTCCTCTCAGGAGAAGTTACCTGTTGCCAGATCAGTTCTCCAGACCGACTAAACTTTTGCTCAACGCCCGAGGCTTTCGGTCTTCATGCTGGATGTCCACTCCACGACCCGTCCAGACTTCCACCCGGTCCGCGACCACCAGGATTTCAACCTAGAGTCCCCGACTCTAGGATTTTTCCCGAAGTACTCAACCTGCCAAGACTTTCCACCTAGGGTTACCACCTCCTAGGACCTTGGGTTACTGCTCCTAGGATTTTCCACCTGCCTAACCGCAGCTTGGACTTTTGCCTAAGACAACTTAGGACTTTTCCTGCAAGCTCAATGAACCTTATTAGACAACAAGACATCTTAACTTTTGAATCCTTTACCATTATCAAAACATAGATTTCATTGTCTGATGCTTCTTGCACCAACAATTTCCTCCTTTTTGATTATGGCAAGCAGGTTCAAAAATTAAGTATATATATAGTAGTTTAATGAAAAACATTTAAAGAAAAATATGACATTTTCTCACAAAGTATTAGCTCCCCCTTAATTTATTACTCCCCTTAACTTTTGATCATTCCCCCCCCCTTTGCTATATATCAAAAATAATTTATGGAGGAAAGGTTTTTACTCTGTTTAACTTAAGCTCCCTCTGAAGGGTAGCACTTAAAAAGACTTAGCTAATTTGTAAGCGTTGAAAGTGAGTTAGCTTTTAAAAAAAAAAAACTTAGCTTTAAAAATAATTGTTTTGAAAAATACTTAGCTAAATTAGAAATGCTTTGAAAATACTTAGTTTTTTCAAAGAAACTTTGTCAAGTACTTAGGTTTTTGAAAAACTTTTGATAAAACTTAGCTTTAAAAATATTTTGATAAAAAAAACTTAGCTTTAAAAAGTTTTTGATAAAAGCTTAGTTAAGTACTTAGCTTAAAAAGGATTTTGATAAATACTTAGTTAAGTACTTAGCTTTATAAAAAAATTTGATCAAAGTTTAGTTAAGTACTTGGCTTAAAAATTTTTTGATACAAGCTTAGTTAAGTACTTAGCTTAAACAAATTTTCATAAAAGCTTAGCTTTAAAAAAGATTTTGATAAACACTTAGCTTTAAAAATATTTGAAAAAAACTTATCTAAGTAAAAAATTTCTTTGAAAAATACTTAAAAATACTTTATCAGATACTTAGTTTTTATCTTTTCAAAAATAATTTATTTTTCTTTTCAAAAATAGTTTAAAAAAAATTAAACTTCCTCTTTTAGAAGTATTTTGAACTTTTGAAAAGTTCAACTTTTAAAACCTATGTTTAAAATAAATAAATAAAAATTAATGTCTTAACCTCTCTTTTACTCCTCAATTAATGCCAAGAATGTCTGAGGGTCATAGAGTCCAAGCATGTAAAATAAACATAAAAGTTATATTTATTTTTCTAATTTTCCATCTCACCCTTTCTAGGTTATCAAGCATATTCAGCTTATGAGTTTGTGTGAAATGGAGTTAAGTTAAGTTAATTTTATCTTTAACTTAAAAAATAATTATGATATTGAAGTATATTTAAAAATAATTTAAGTTAAATTTGGATTTTAAAAATATTAAATTTTGAATTTTAAAATATAAGTTTAATTAGATTTAAACATTTGACAATATTAAAAATTTGAAGTTTAATTATAATTTGAAAATGATTAATATTTTAGAAATTAATTATGATTTGAAAATAATTAATATTTAAAAATGATTAAGTTTTTAAAAATTAATTAAAATTTTGTAATTAATTAGATTTTGAAATTGATTAATCTTTTGTAATTAATTAGATTTTAAAAATAATTAAACTTTTGAAATTAATTATGAATTTTAATTCAGTTAGTTTTAATTTAATTTTGTTTTACTAATTGACATCTAGAAACATCTCACACTTTTTCTAAATTATCAATCAGGGAACCTTATAGGATTTTGTAAAATGGTTAATGTTATTTTCAATTTAGATTATAATTTAAGGATTGATTTACAATTGAGTTAGACAAAGGTTTTACAGTTAGTCCATTAAATATTTATTTCAATTATTGGCTTCTAGGCTATAGCGAGGCACTAGGTCTTCTTGGATATGGGATCATCCACCACTTCTAGACAAAGCCTTTCAAAGAAATTGGATATTTAATTTCCTTTCTAAAACTCCTTGGTCTAACTAGTCAAGTGTGAATCAAGCCTAGGTCCTTATCTACCATAGTCTAAGCATGTATAGTGAGAGAAGTAAAGTAAGCATCAAACAAATCTATCTATCGATAAAAATGGTCTTTCTATCGGCTCCCCGTGGATTATAGCCTCGATAGGGTCTATCAAGGTAGTGGATTTGATCCTTGGGGACCTAATATTGACCAAGTCCAACTTGATTAATCAAATTTGACTTGGGGACCCATGCTTGGACTAATTTTCTATTTGTTCTATTTTCAAGTAATAAGTATGATCTGTATTTTTGTTTACCCTTAAATCCAAGTCCGGATCGATTGTAAACGACTCTTTGTTTTCCAAGAATAAGATTAAGATTCTTAGAACCCAAGGTGAACTATTCCAACGTGTCCTTAAGTCCTTTAACTTGAGTTTTCAAATTAGAATTTTCTTCCTCAAGTTGTTGGACTTGGATTGAACTTCCATTTTGAACTGGCTTAGTAAAAGGACTTAGGTTAGTCTTCTCGTTAAGGATTGTTACCTCCTTTTGGAGTGACATGACTCGGAGGTTGGATTTAGCTAACTTATGCATAAGATAGTTAACTAAGTTATGCAATTTATCTATCTGAGAAGTTCTTACAGTGGGATTAGGCCATTCAAAAATGGATACAGATCCGTGGCTTCTCTTGGATTTTGTTCCTGACTTGCTCTCGATTTCAGATTCGTCGACTTGTTCTTGGGCCGTAAGCACGAGGAAGCACGCCTGTTCAAGCTCTTCGTCAGAGTCTTCTGAAGAAGACTCATCCCATGTCACCTACAGTGCTTTCTTCTTCCTTTTCTTCTCCATTTCATTTTGGTTCGGATAGTTGGCTTTGATGTGTTCCTTTTTGTTGCAGCCGTAGTAGGTTACTTCGGACTTCACTTTTGGACTTGATTGCACCATCTTGGACTGAATCACTTTCTTGATGTCTTTCTTGGTGAATTCTTTCTTCTTTTTGTAGAGTTTTCGTATAAGGTTGACGAGTTCGGCTGTCGTCATCATCTTCTGAGTCTAATTCATCTATGGACTCGGGTTGGGTTCTGCACTTTGCTTTTGTTTCCCACATTCTGCTTGTTCCTACAATCAAAGCAATACCTTTCTCGGCCCGAGTAGTATTAGTTTGTTCGTTAAGCTCGAATTTAGAAAATAATTCATCTAATTTTATTAAGGAAAGGTCCTTGGATACTTTGTAAGCATCTACCATGGATGCCCACAAAGTGTTCCTTGGAAATGCATTGAGTGCATACCTGATGACGTTGCGATTCTCCACCTTCTGTCCAATTGCATGAAGGTTGTTCAGAAGGTCCTGAATCCGTGCATGAAGTTGGCTTGTCGATTCGACTTCCTACATTTTTATGTTATACAGTTTATTTAATATTAAGTCATGTTTGCTTACCTTCGTGTCAGAAGTCCCTTTGTGCAGTTTGATTAACTTTTCCCATAGATCTTTAGCGCTTGACTCAGTTCAATTCTTCTTTGGTTAACCACATTGAAGAGTGCATGCTGCTTTGGCATCGACCTCAATTTTCTTCATCAAGGTTGTGTCCTAGTTCTGGCATGATACTGGGTTTCCAGCGCCGTCGAGTGGGAGTTCGAGACCAGTTTGGATGATTATCCACATCTAGACTTGCGTCTTGAGGTGGTACTCCATTTGGCTCTTCCAGTAGCCAAAGTCTTCGTCAGAGAAGAGGGGAGGGCGTGCAATGCTATACCCTTCTTGGTGGGCCATTAAAGAAGAATCTTGAACACAAAAAAATAATAACAAATGTTCCAAGACTTGGTCTTGGATTAGTAGTGCAAGAGAAAAATAAAAATAACAATTTACTAATTTCAAAAAAAATAATAAAACATTAATAAGAAATATTATTTCAAATTTTGTTAAATGTGATATTTTGTTAAAACTAATAAATGGTGAAGAGATGAAAATAAATTTTTCAAAAATAGTTTTGGAGGGAAAAAAATGAAAGGTGGTTTCACCAAATCAGAGCGGCCTTGGTCTGATACCAATTGTAAGATCATAAAGCGCTAGAGGGGGTGGGGGGGGTGAATAGTGCTCATGGATAATTCGTTCGTTTTGAATAAATATGCAGCGGAAAATAAAGATAAACAACACAAACACTAAGAATTTACTTGGTTCGGAGCTTGAGGTGACTCCTACTTCAAGGCCCGCATGTGAGAGTACTTTCACTGGGCAATTACTAATTAGTCGAAAAGAGTACAAATATTGTTTTACAAGTAATTTGAAAAATAAAGAATACCGACAACTTTGTATAAGGAAATCTTTAGTAGAATCGTCGTCAGAGTATTTGACCGTTGTAGAAGCTTTTTTTGAGCAACTTGAAGAAGCGAAAGTTGTTTGTGATCTTCTTGCTAAGCTCCTGGTCGAAGCCTTCTTTTATAAGTTGTTCCGGGCACCTGGAACCCCTCTGGGTGCCTGGAACACATGGTTCGGCCAATCGACGCGTGCCACATCAGCTTGTAGATAACTTTTGAGTTTCGGGTGCCTGGACTGACTCCGGGCGCCCTGAGCCCTTTTGGGCGCCCAACCCACCTTTTTCTAGCCCCTTATTTTCTACAAAATAAAGTTAGTTTAGGCATAAAATAATATATATAATATGAGATTTGACAGCCTTTGACTATCCAGTTTTGACTTTGAGTTTCATCGAAACTCTAGGTCAAGCCGATTCCTACTGTTCTCTTTTCGTGGAACGCGTCCTCACCTACTCCTCTCAGGAGAAGTTATCTGTTGTCAGACCGGTCCTCCAGATCGACTAGACTTTTGCTCAGTGCCCGAGGCTTCCGGTCTTTATACTGGACATTCGCTCTACGACCCGTCCAGACTTCCACCTGGTTTGCGACCACCAGAATTTCAACCTAGATCCCCGACTCTAGGATTTTGCCCAAAGCGCTCGATCCGCCAAGACTTTCCACCTAAGGTTACCACCCCCTAGGACCTAGGGCTACCACCCCCTATGGATTTCCACCCGCCTAACCGCAGGTAGGACTTTTGCCTAAGATAACTTAGGACTTTTCCTGCATTCTTAATGAACCTTATTAGACAACAAGACATCTTAACTTTTGAATCCTTTGTCATTATCAAAACACAGGTTTGATAGTCTAGTACTTCTTGCACCAACAGATGTTGCTCCAATCTTAAAAGCCTTGTCGATCGGAGATAATATGCTCTCTAGTTCTGGATCATTGGATAATGCAAGTCCATCATCTACATCACCATGTCAGCCTACTTCCTCGTTTCCATCAACAAGTAATTCAGATAATAATGTTCCTCGTGACATGCTTCCTATTAGTGACATTTATGAACGTTGCCCACCAAATGTAACTCAATATCCCCCTCCACGAGATCTAAGGGTCTCTTAAGAATCTATTGAACCAACTTGTTTTACACAAGCAAGTAAGGATCCAAATTGGCGTAGTGCAATGACTATAAAATTTGATGCACTTCTTCGTAATGGAACATGGAGTCTAGTTCGACGTACTCCCTTAATGAATGTTGTGGGCTCTAAATGGGTATTCTATCTTAAACATCAAGCTGGTGGTTCTCTTGAACAACACAAAGCTCAACTTGTAGTCAAAGGATTTAGTCAACAACCAGGTATTGACTTTAATGACACTTTTTGCCCAGTCATCAAGATTACATCTGTCAGACTATTATTATTAATAGCTGTTAGTTCTAGTTGGCATGTATGACAATTGGACATTTGAAATGCATTTCTCCATGGTCATCTTGAGGAAACTATATTTATGGAGCAACTACCTGGGTTCGTTCATACACAATTTCCATCTCATGTTTGCCAACTTAAGAAATCTTTATATGTTCTTCGACAAGCTCCTCGTGCATGATTTCATCGACTATCTAATTGGTTACAAGCTCAAGGATTTTCTGGATCAAAGGCTGACTCATCTCTATTTCACAAATATAATGATGGATCTATGATTTTTTTATTTATTTATGTGGACAATATTCTAATAACTGGAAATGATCACAAGGGTATCATAATTTTATTAAATCTTCTCAATTAAGAATTTCATACTCGAGATTTGAGTATTGCTTATTTTTTTCTTGGTATTGAGCTTATTCCACATGAGGATGTCTATCTTCTCTCTTAGAGCAAATATATTATTAGACTTCTTCAAAGAGCCATAATGGATGGAGCACGTCCTGTCTCTACACCAATTGCTATAAACAACTCTCCAACTTCATCTTCTCCTATTGTGTCTGATCCATAGATTTATTGAAGTGTTGATGAAGCCTTACAATATGTCACTATCACATGCCTTGATATTACTTTTGTAGTAAATTATACTTGTCAATTCATGCATGCTCCAATTGAATAAAATTGGGATAATGTAAAAAGAATACTTCGATATCTCAAAGGTACTATTCTGTATGATTTTCTTTTATATCGTCAATCGTCTCGAGATTTACATACATATAGTGATGCGGAGGGCAAGTTCTCCTGAAGATAGATGCTATACTAGTGGATATACAATATTTCTTAGATGAAATCTTATCTCATAACATTCGAAAAAGAAACCTACGGTATCTCATTTAAGCACTGAGGCATAATATAAAGCTATAGCAAATACAACGTCAGAAATTATTTGACTTCAATCACTCCTCTCTGAACTTTATCTTACATCAAATATTACACCAAAAATTTAGTGGGACAATATTGGAGCAATATATCTCACAGCAAATCCAATCTTTCATGCTTGTACAAAACATGTGAAAATTGATTTTCATTTTATTCGTGAACATGTGACAACACAACAGCTATCCATCTCTTATATTTCTACTAAAGATCAAATTGCTAATATCTTTACTAAGCCATTATCTAGACAACATTTCAAGAAGTTAGCAAGCAAACTCAACGTCAAAGATCTCCCTTCAAGTTTATCGGAGGGTAAAAGAGATAAAAGAGAATTACTAGAATTGATCGAATTAAATCACCAAATTAAATCAAATTAGCATTAGGATTATTTTAATAATTCTGTTATAATTATTAGAATAATTCTAAGAATAATTCTTAGAATAATTCTGTTATTTATTAATTGGTCAATTGACCAAGTAATTATGAACATTATATATTGTATTATCCTTAGAGCAAATATCAATGAATAATAAAATTTATTATTGCTCTTATATTATTTGTTTCTCTCTTCTTATCCTTTCTCTTTAACAGGGTCCTCGTGGTGGGCTGTGGCAACTCCGGCATGGAGGTCGCCTTGTACCTTTGTGACAACGATGCCAAGGTCTCCATGGTCGTAAGAGATAAGGCCAGTTGCTTATCTTATTCTTTTTCATTAATTAAATATTAATGGTTGATTATCCTCTAATTAATTAATCGTTCCTGGAGTTGCGCATATTGTCGAGGGGCATATTTAGAATATCCATCTTCGATCTTTCCATGTTTCTGATCAAGTGGTCCCCTCAGATGGGTCTAGTGGCTAGCGCATAATTTGGGATTGGTGCGGTAGTTCAATAATAGCTCTTTAGTGGTATGAGTTATTATTGATGAACTTGGGTTGGGTGTTCGGGGCGAACACGGGAAGCTCAAGTTCATCGGGAGACCACAACCAATTCCTCCTCTCGGTCCCTAGTGTAGCCTCTTATATAAAGCCTTATATCCACCCAAAGCCTAGCCTCTTAGCCCATGCTAGGGGCCGGCCACAATCCTTGCTTAGAGCCCAAGCAAGGGGCCGGCCAAGCCAAGCTTGGAGCTAAGGCTAGTGGCCGACCAAGCCTTGCTTGGTACCCAAGCAAGGGACCGGCCAAGTATGAAAAGGGAAGAGGGATTTTATTAAAAATAAAATTTTGATAAAATATTTCCTTTTATGTTTTTATCCACATGGTTTTAAAAGAGAGTTTTAAATTTTAAGATTTTTCCTTTTATAGATTTTCTACAAAGGATTAAAAGAAAGATTAGAAATCTTTCCTTATTTGTAGTTATATATAATGTGAAAGGAAGATTTTAATTTTTTGACAAAACTTTCTTTTTTTTATAACCATGATATAAAAGGAGTTTTTTAAAGATCTTATCTTTTATAGATATCCATAAAAGGATTTAAAAGAGAGAGATTTTAATTTATAAAATATTCCTTTTATAGTCAACCACAAAAGGGATTTATAAAAGAGAGATTTTAATTTTTGTTTAAAATCTTTCCTTGTTTCTTTAAACATTGTGTGGCCGACCATAGAGAAGAATAAAAGGAAGTTTTATTTTTGTTATAAAACTTTCCATTTTTAGATTCACCAAGGAATATAAAAGAGGGGGAGAGGGTGGCTTCATTGAGACACACAACCTATTCTATTGTTCCTCTCCTCCATCCTTGGTGGCCGGCCCTACCTCTTCTCTTTCTCTTCTTCATTGTGGCCAGCAGCATCATCTCTTGTGGAGCTCTTGGCGGCCGGAAGCTTGGAGGTGAAGAAGTAGAGAAAGGAGGCATTATTTTCTAGCATCCCTTGGAGCATTGTGGTGGTGGCCGAAACTTGGAAGCAAGGAAGGCTTTGGTGGATTTCTTCTTGGTAGATCGTCGGCCACACGACGTCCAAGAAAAGAAGAGGAATACAATAGAAGATCAAGAGGTTGTTGTTTACAAAGAAAGGTATAACTAGTAGTTTTATTCCTCATCATACTAGTTTTCTTTGTATGGATTTTGAAATACCAAACACAAAAGGCTAATGATTCTAGGCAATCAAATTTATGTTTCGATTTTGTGTTTCTTTTGTTTTTCGATCTTGTGATTCGATTGTTCTTAGTGGTTGAACCTAGGGTTACTATAAGGAGATTAAATATTGAATTTCGTTGAAAGGCTTTGTCTAGGAAGTGGTGAATGATCTCATACCCAAGAAGGCCTAGTGCCTCGCCATGTTTAACCTAGAAGCCGATCTTTGAAATAAATATTTAATCAACTTTGTAACATGGGTGGATTTGGATTAATAATGTTAAGCATCGTTTGCGATCCAAGTCTAAACCTCTAAGAACAAATAAGTTGAATTTGGAATCAATAATGTTAAGTTCTGTTACGATTCCAAATTTAATTTCTAAATAATACAATAGGTTGTTAGGAAAGGTTCAGGACTTGTACAAAATTTTTGTACAAGGGAACCAGTATGATATTCCGAGTAGCAACCAACAGGGAGAGCTCAAGCCTCCAGTGGTCGGCGATTGGCTGGCGCCGATTCAGAGGCTGATGCGACGTCGAAGTAGATCAGGGAGAAGAAAAGGGGGATTCGAGTGGAATCTAGGGCATAGATCCTCTCCTTGGCCGAAGATAACTCCAAGGAAGAAGAAGCTTGGCTGACGGTGGCGTCGAGGTGCATTCGTGCAGAGATGGCCAAGGAAGAAAAAAGGGAAACCACAAGGGAGAGGGCTCGGCCGATAGGTTTTGTTCGCGACGAGGAAGACGAAGCGAGGCGTCGAGTTGGGGGAGTCGAAGAGATTGGCGGCGGTGGCTCGGCGTCACAAGAGGGAGAGGAGAAGGTGTCGGGGGCTTAGGGCATGGGTAGGAAACGAAGGAAAAGAAAAGAAAATGAAAAAGAAAAGAAAATAAATAAAGAAATTAAACATTTTCTCGTTCAAACAGGGTAGCTTAAACAGGCTTTCTCCTAGCGCAATAATTGATCCCTTAATATATGTCATACGAGCTCCAAAATATTCCTAGAAAATTTCTATAAATTCACTTATAGTTATTCGTCCTTTTCAATATTTTTTCATGCATATAAGAAATACTAACAAGACTAAAAGGCAAAGGCAAATAGGTTTACTTGGTTACAACCAGAGAGGTTGTTAATCCAAGGATGAAGAAGTCTCACTATTTTCTTCTTCAGGTGGAGAAGCCTCTTTACAGTAATGAAAGCGCAGAAAGACGAAGCTAAATAGAAAAGGAAGTGTGTACAAGTGTTGCTTGGATATTTCTTGTTGTTGTTAACTTCTAGGAGCAAGATTGTTTATATAGCTCTACTCGGGGCGCCTGGAATGCGATAATATTTTATCCCCGATGCAACGGTACGTGTCATGTCAAATTTGGCTAAGAATTGAGTTCCGGGCGCCCGGAATTGTTCCGAGCGTCCCAGACTGCTCCGGGAGCCCCGGACTGCTCCGGACGCCCCGAACTGCTCCGGGCGCCCCGATCACCATAATCAACAAAATGCTGATTTGTGGTGTCGGGCTTCCAGCTTCAGCTCAGCTTGCTTCGGTCCGGGTCTTCTGCTCCGACTTCGCTCATTTGGGTGATTTCAGCCATTCGGAATAGGGCTCACCAATAGGGCTCACCCGAACCCAACTTCCGGCCTTCTCGAGCAAGTTTCCTCTCCCGCTTCTCATCCCTTGGAAATGGTGCATGCCTCCTTCTTGTCCACCCGCGTACTCTTCCGTAACACCTCGTTCCTCAGACGCATCGAGCCCGCCGACTCTCTCCCATGCCGTCCTTTTCGCTAGTTGCATTTTTTGCTCAACATCCTATGCTCCTAAGTTCCTGCTCACTTAGACACAGGGTTAAACACAACAACACCTAACTTAACTTATTTAATCACATCAAAACTACCTTGGGGTACCAACACTCTTTTCTTTCTAAGTGTTTAAACCAAAGTAGTGCAGTGGAAAATAAAGAACATGATTCGGTTACTTGGTTCGGTGCCTAGGTCAACTCCTACTCCAAGACCCACGACGAAAAGAAGCAATTCGTACAATGAAATATGTAAGATAGTAACAGTCTACTATCTTACTTGAAATAAAGTACAAAATAAGCTAAATAAAATATACTGACACTAGATGTTGGATGAAGCTCAGTCGATACTTCTTGGATGGAGTAGCAACTTACTTGGAGATGAGTAGTAGACTTGTCATACGAACAAAAGCTTTGCACAGTGATGAACTCAGAACCGATGCTCAGTCTCGAACCTCGAGCACCACTTTTATAAGAATTGTCAACGTTCAGTCGACTGATCCTCGGGATCGGTCGACCAAATCCGCTCCTTTTTTTCTTCACTAAGATTCGATCTTCGAGCATTAATTGATCTTTAATAGTTTGGTCGGCCGATACCCTTGTTCGATCAACTAAACAATGACCTTCCCTATTTGCCAAGATTCACACTTAATATGCATTTAATGCAATGATCATTCGGTCGATCGATCTTATTGTTCAGATGGCCGATCAGCCAGATTTCCTTCTCTTCATTAGCTCAGTCTGATCTGTGCCACATCATCAAGGTTCGGTTGACCAATCCTTGTGTTCGGTCGATCGATCAGGCTGGATCTACAAAATAGTATTAGATAATATAATCCTGCAAGACAAAGGTTAGCACAGTAATATTATATTTGATGCATGAGTAGTATTAGATAGTAGAACTGTCTTGGTCTAAACTTGAAAACTTTCCCGATTTCTTCAGTTGGATTAGCTACCTTAGGTTGTTCCTTTCAGGAACACGACCTCAATATCGCTTCTCCAGTTGCTTTTCTCAACCTACCTACCAAAGATTGGTCCTCCAGACCTGTTTGGACTTTGTTGCTTAGCATTAGATTGGCCACCTAGGATTCTCCCTCGATCTTTGGTCCTCCAAACCTATCGATCTTCCCTACCAAGTGTCGAGTCCTAACAACCCACTTGGACTTTTCGCCTACCTTCCACGATCTACTAAGTCTTTCCTGCCTAGCCTCCAACTAGGATTTTCTCGGTTGAGTAAACAGTTTGCACACTTGGTCAAATTGTTAGATCACAACGAGACTTAACTTGAACCTTTGACAACATCAAAACTTAGGTTTGATTCTGGTGCTACCTGCACCAACAGAAATCCTTATTGCTAATAAAGATAACCAGAAGGTGCTAGAATAAGGAGGAGCAAGGACGTTGAAAACGTGTTGGGCAATTTGACATGTCTAAACCCTAGTACAATTTAAGAGGGAGTGTTAACTTAAGGGGAAGTATTAACTTAAGGGTAAGAAAGAATTCAAATACTTTATAAAAAAATCAATTTGTTCTAAAATTATTTTACCTTGACAACATAACTTTAAAACCTGAAAAATTATTTTAAATTTGTACTCTTAAAAGTATTTCTAACCCAAAATTCTTTTTAATATTTACTAAACTTTTCTTTTAATTGTTTAATGAAAATATCTGATTCGGGCGAGGATTTGTTTAAATAATTAAATTTTTTTTCTTTCAAAATATTTCTTACTTTGAAAATTTTTCTTTATTTCTTTTAGTACTTTAAAAATTAATCTTAAAATATAATGTCTTTAAAGTACTTTAAAAAAATCTTTTTGAGAAAAGTATCTTAAAATTAATTTTAGAAATATTTTTTTATAACTTTACAAATATTTATCTTTTTTTTTAAAGATCCCTTAGAAATTTTTGTAAAAATCTACTCAGAAATTGTGAAATTCATTTTAAAAATTATTTAAAACCTATTTAGAAGTTTCCTTGAAAATATTCTGAAAAATATTTTAGAAAAATAACTTGAAAAATCATTTCTTTTGACATCTTTTAAAAACTTCATTCAATATTTTTAAAAAAGATTACTTATAAAATTTAGAAAGTCTTTTAAATTACTTTACAAGTACTTTCCTAAAAATACTTATAATTTCCTTTAGCAAAATTTTCTTAAATAACTTTGAAATTCTTAGTTAGAAAATTTTTGATAAATTTATGTTGAAATCTTTTTAAAACTTAAATAGTTTTCTTAGAAAAATAAATTTTTTCAAAAATTATTCCTTAAAAATACGTAAATTTTTTTTTTGAAAATATTACATAGAAATTTTTCTTGTATTGATTTGAAAATCTTACTTGGAAATCCTTTATCCTTAAAAGTTTCTAAAGTTTTCAGAATTTTACTTACAATAATATATTGACATAGGATATCTAACATTATTTGTCTTACATTATTTGCATGTTTGCATTTCCTTTACCTTATTTTTTTTTTTTATGAATGTCAAAAGGTAAGGTAAGGATTAATGTAGAAAAATGACAAAAAAAATTAATAATGTAAAAAAAAGTAATCATTTGTTTGTTTTTTATCTCAATATTATATTTTTCTAACTTTAACCCAAGTTGTCATTGTATCAAAAATGAGTAGATTGTTGGTGCAATTTGCACTAATGATCCAACTCATATATTGATTAATGACATGGGGTCTAAAGTTAGAATTTTTATTGTCTAATCTTTCTACCAAGTGTGCAGGAGTTGACTGGTCTGAAGGACCTAACACCAGGCTGAAATCCAGCTAGGACCGTGGGACCCGATAGCTGGTCCAAAGTCCAGATAGGTCTATTGGACCCAATATCTGGTAGGAAGTCTGGTTGGGTCCGCAGGACCTGACAATCGACTGAAGTTCAGTTGGGTCTGCGGACTGACAACTACCGGGAAGACCTGGTGGGGCAGAGGCAAGTCAAGTGACTGCAAGTGGTAAGTGAAGGTAAGCAACTGGTGGAGAGATCTAATGATGATGCGTTCCCCGTTGAGGGAACTATAGGCTTCGATCGAACTTATGTCCATTTAAGAAACCTAAGTTGAGATCTTGACTAGGTCCTGGTCTCATAAATACAAGATCTAATTAATACTCATATTTTATTATGTTTTGCTAATTCTGTTTTATAGGGTAAAATATATTTTTCGATTGCATGGACTAACCTTTTTTTATAGGAGGAGAAGCTGAAGAAAAGGGGTCCAGGCGCCCGGATCAGGCTCGGCTAGACAGGCCGCGGGCGCCCAGGCGGTCCGGGTGCTCGAACTCGGTCTAGGTGCTCGGACCCAAAAAATGATCCATAAGATGATGTAGAGTGCGCTGATTGGTCGAGCCACGTGGTCTAGGCGCCTTGAGAGGTTTCAGGCTCCCGGAATAGACCTATTTAAAGGCCTTCGATCAGGAGCTTAAAAACAACAACTGCTACGACTTTATCTTCTTCTCGGTGCTCTAAAAAGGCTCCTGCGATGCTGAAAAGCTTCTTCGACAATCGACAATCAAGATTCTTTTCTTTTGTTGTCGGTAACACCATTTTTGTAACACCCCAAATTTCACTATTTGGAGTCCTAAAAGTCCTTATAAAAATCTAGAAATGCTTTAGAAAAATTCTAGAAATTTTTAGAGTATTTTTATGTAATTTTTGGAGTTCGTTTGGTATTTTTACCAAGAGAAAGAAGTTTAAAAATATATATATATATATAAAAGTGTTAAGGTCAGGTTTTGAACCCAAGATCTCGGACCGAACTAGACTCTAACCAAAGTCAGCCAATCAACCGAGCTAAGCAAATTTTGTTAAATATATATGGAGCGATATGTATTTAAGTAGTAGTTAAGAACAGTAAAATAATAGGAAATAAAAGGGTTGCAGCTGGGATTCGAACCCACGAGTTGGGCTTTAAGCAGAACGCAGCCCACCAAGTGATCCATCCGTCGATTTTGTTTAGAAAAGGTAAGAAAATTTATTTAACAAGTTAACAGAATATGGAGATTATAAAAGAAGAGAACTTAAGGCTTAATTTTCCCGTGACCTAAACCTAATCCTTTTCCCTCCCGATCCCTTCCTCTCTCGCGCGACAAAGGCAGCTCGGGCAGAAACAAGCCGCGGCTAGGGCACGATTCCGGCGGCCGGCGGGTGGCTAACTCGGGGTGGTTCTTCACCGTCGTGATCCTTTCGTCGAGGAGGGTCGGTGAGCACAAGAGGAGGTCAGAAATCTCAAGTTGCCCGAACCCTAGAAGCACTAGAAGGTTCCTCCTTCGGCTGTGAGTCAAGGAAACGAAGGTAAGTCGCTACTCACCTGCAGTAGGATAGCTCCGATTGTTCCTTTCCTTTTTCCCGAAAGCTTGGGACAGATTTGAGAAGTCTTTGAACCCGATTTGCCTTCCTTGCACTACTCCTACTAGATGTTTTTGGTTGAGAATAGTTTAGATTTGTTTCTTTAATGTGATCTGCTAGATGTTTTTTCCTTCTAGATTATTTTACATAGTTTAAGGTTTGGAATTGCTCCATGGTGGTTGAAAGAACTAACGTATGCATTAGGAACTCAAAAGGCAAATAAGCAATAGGAAGAGAAGCTAGCATGTCTCTTATCTGAAGTTTCATCTGTAGGTCCTTGTATGATTACCTTAATATAGTGTGTATCCAGTTTATCATGAATGTCCACTTGGTTGCATAACAAACAGCTGTAAGCAAGACTATCTGGATTCACTACATCGACATGGCTGACTCCCGATCCATGTTTATATTTTCTTTTCCATATTTGGACTTATATAAACAAAACATTGGACCCAGGATTTATGTTGATGTAAATGACCGAGGATTTATGTTGATCATATAGAATCAGATCATTCACCACTCACCAACATGTTTGTTTTATTTAATATGAAATAAATGATTATTGATCTGATTTTATATTTGCTGCCTTCAGTTTATATAAGAAAGATAAGCAGACTCCCACTCCAAGACACCCATGAGTTTGTTACTTAAAATGCCTTAGAGTATCTTGGCAGCTATGGTTGATTCCAGTGATAGGAATAGTGGACAAGTTTTATATAATCACAGTATTAATGTAAGTGTTGGAACAACTATTTTAACGCAGGCTGTACTGGATGTTAAGTGTCCACTTAAAATCTCAATATATGATTCAGATATTAAAGGTCTAAGAGTCCCTGCATTAGAGCTGCTAGGTAAAAGATTATATGATCTATTTCAATGGAGTTTCGCTACATATAATCAGATGACTGTAAGATATATCATGTTGATGATCAAACAGAAAGTTTAGAAGGCAGTCGTTGATACTAGATGAGTGGGAGAACTGAAATGATTGAAATTAATTTGGAAGTTTTAATGAAGTTTAGATCTCCTTGTAGCACAGAATTTTAGTGCAGTTTAGATCTCATTGTAGTACAGATTTTTATTAAGTTTATATGCAGAATTTTGTTAACTTGAATATGCAGAATTTTAGTATGCAGATTTTAGATAAGCTTAGTATGCAGATTTTAGATAAGCATAGTATGCAGATTTTGTTAAGCTTAGTATGCAGATTTTAGATAAGCTTAATATGTAGTTTTTAGTTAAGCTTAGCATGCAGATTTATGTTAAGCTTTGTATGCAGATTTTTGTTTAAGCATTGTTGTGTTAGAATTTGTTTAAACATCTCAGTTTTGTAAGAGACATTCTTTTATAAGAAAAGTATAAGAAAGATAAAGAAAAGTATAAGAAAGATAAAGGAAAGAAAGAAAAAGGCCGAGGTCTTAAGTAGATCCCAAAGTCAAGACTTTAGGGATTTTGGCACATAAGGTGTCTATTAAAATGTCAAGGCATTTAAAGAAGAAGTAATTAAGATTATAAGTATTTTACTTTTAAGAAGAGGCTAGTACCCGACTTCCGAGGTTGTCGTTAAACAAATCCAGGTGTCCAATTCCGAGGTCTTGGCCCTGGTAGACCGAGGTCTGCTCTTTTAGGATTGGTGGCTCGCTACCCCAACCTATTAGGGAACGCGCATAAGATGGTACTATGCCTGGGCCCAAGAAGAAGTTGATTATTATTTTGAAGTATTATAAGTATAAGTTTTTGAACAAGTAAAACGAGTATTACATAAACATAAAGTATTAAAGATTAAGTTTAGAACAAATGAAATAAGATTCATATAGTTCTAAAAATCAGTAAGTTTAGTTCTTTATTCTACCATGTTTATCTAGTAGATGAGTAGTTTTCATGTTTACCTATTAGATGAGCAGCATGATTAACTATTAGAATTACACGAGTAGATTCCTTAGCTTTTCTTTGCTATTAGTTTGACATGAGCAGTTATGTTTATGCTTTATTTCTTTTTAGAGCATATAGTTTCTAGTTCTTTTCGTATACATGCACATTCATGATTTTGTGAGTTAGATAGCGCTTACTAAGCAAATTTTGCTTATAGACTACACTTCCTCTTACTGCAGATAAAGGAAAAGAAAAGATTTAGCAAGGAAGGTGACAAGGTGACGCGGATGGTGTGTGATGCCAGGACTATGGAAGCCTTGGGACTTAGTTTAAAAATTTATTAAGATTGCCATTTATTAAGAATGTATTAGATGAGTCATTTAGTCTTCCGCTGTTAGTTAATTGTATGTTTTTATTTTGTTTCCGCTTTTCATTACTTGCGTGATTTGATTTCATTAAACTGCGTGGTGATGTTATTCCTTTTGTGTGTTTGATATGTGTTCCAGCCGCCTGTGGCTGTGTGTATTATGTTATGTATGTCAGTTTAAGGTCACCGGTACAGGGGAGGCTCTGCCGAAATTTTTCGGTAAGGTTTCCATGTGATTTTTAATCATACCGGTTAAGTAGAGTTAGTAGTTAAGTAACGGTCATCCTTAGAGAGTAGTAGTAAGAAGGATGGTCGTTACAATTTTATAGTTCTTGTATTTGAAATCTGTAATCTTTTCAAACTATTAGTGAATTACCTAATGAAAGCACTGGATAATTGTAGGCCTTGGAGTAGGTGTCGTAAAAGGTTTCGAACCAAGTAAAAACAACTTGTGTTAGTATTATTTTTCTTGCTTCTATTTTTCACTACGTAACTTAGTTTTTAAATCGAATTTTCGACGATCGCTATTCACTCCCACCCCACTCCCCTCCAGTAAATTTCCGATCCAATACTAACATGACGGAAGATCAACTTCGAGATGCTCACATGATAGATGGCAGTTGAATGAAGGCCAGACCGGTAGACTTATCAACTTTATCTTAATCAAATTTCGACGGTGATTGATATATCGATCAATTAGATCGATAGACAGATCCGAGTCTATAAACGGCCTGAAGCCAGGCTTCTTTTTTGATTGCTCACTTGCTTTTATTCTCGCCTCGCTCTTTGATGTTGACCCTACAACAAATCACTACTATGACAACTGTGTTAATCTCCAGATTCTTATTTGTCAATATTTGTACTTTTATTGTACTCCATCTTACATGCTTTAGCCTTTAAAGGAATGGTAAACTTATTACTATTCCTAATTTTTTTTATAAAAATGTGTCTCTTTCTCTTTTGAGGAGAAGATTATTAGTGAATTATTCATCGAAAGCGATCCAAGATTACGAGTATTAGACTAACAATTCTAGATTGTAAACCAAGTAAAAAAGAAAGGTACTTTTGTGTTGTATTCTTATTTATTTTTGTTACTATCTTTGAAAAGAGAAAATAAGTTTTAAACATGTAAAAAACCTAGTGCTTACTTCAATCTTGCATATTTCATTTCAATTACTGATGACTTTTTATATTTGGATTGTAATTATAATCATATTTATCATTATTTCTATATTTATTATTATCATAATTATTCTTATATGTTATCATATTTATCATAATATTTTTCATATATCACTTTGACAATATGTATATATTGACTTATTAGCTTATTACAATTATCAATAAAGAAAAAAATTTATTTTCTCTTCTTTTCTCTATGTCCTTTGTCACTGTGTTTCAATAATGATAATATTGAAACAATATATCTTACTATAAATTTAATTTTTTATGATGGCAAAAGACGAATACGTTCGCCTCAACGCCCCCACCAACCCGTCCTAAGGCCAACACAAAGGAGGTAAATCATGGGCGGCTACTAGCCTTTGGAATAGTGACTAACACATAAGGGAAGTATTTATCTCGGCTTTGCGGAGATTCGAACCCCAGATCTCATGATGACAACACCTCATGCGCTAGCCACTGGACCGTCCCGAGAGGACATAAATCTATTTTTTTTTATGGTGACAAATGATGAATACGCTCGTCCCCAACGCCCCCACCAACTCGTCCCAAGGCCAACACGGAGTAATAAATCTAATTTTTTATAAAAAAAATATGGAACCGTCATATCAGCGGCCCCCCTAGAGCCGGCCCCACGGATATGAAGGGAGGTAAATGCAGGTACACAGCTGATAGCGCATGGCCGGGATGCTAATCCCAGACAATGACACCCCGAGGATCGAACTCTGGACCTCTCGGCCACGAAATCATGCGTCTCCAGCTATGATACACCCTGGGGACAATAAATCTAATTTTTTTATTGTGGCAAAAAGATGAATACGCTCGTCCCCAGCGCCCTTAGCACCCCTGTCAACCTATCCCAAGGTTAACATGGAGAAAGTAAATCATAAAAATACTGAAATAAATCTAATTTTGTATGCTCACACAATAAGTAGAGATAAATTTTCACTATGAATGGAAACGTATAGTGACTAAACAACTATTAATATCCTACATCTCTATATAGGATCGAATTACAGATATCTTCACTAACTCAATATTCAGATAATAGTTTAATAAATTGACAATCAAATTCAAGCTCTACACATACTGTTGAATTTGCCAAAGGTAATGAAGAAAAGAAAATAGCAATCCAAGATGATAATCATAAACTTATTTCAATTGTTAAAGACTTATCATATTTAACGTTGCAGCCACATCATAATTATTATTATTTTCATAATTATTAAGATTATTAGTTTCAATTGTTAAAATAAATGTTAACTATGATAATAAATCAATGAAATAATTATTTTCTATATTTTTCTTCCATGTTTCTTGATCCTGTCTGAGTGCTGAGACGATAGTCGTTGGGGACGTGGCGCTCTTTAAAAGCTTCACGTAAGCTCCGGGATGGCGTAGACCTCCGTCGGGAACTTGCAAGCATAAAACCGAGCAGGGAAGGGGTTCCCGGTGACAACCCTCCGACGCTCAAGTCAGTTCCCAGCGGCGAGAAATCGAAGCAGAGTAACGAGAACAGTAGCTACAGTGGTGAATAGTGCATACCTCCGTTGAAGTCTGGGGTCCTTATATCGGGCTCCCTGAAGGTGTGTGCACGCTTACCAAGATGTGCATATTTCTCAAAGCATACCTGTAATGAGTGTGTCAGAAAAGCACGTCTGGAGCCATACCTTAACAGACCGGGCATATCCCTGACGTGACAGTAGAAACTTCCACCGTACAATTCTCCGTCTGCCCATGCTGTTTGTCGGTGACACCTGCCCCGAGGAAGATATTACCTCCTGCTCATCTTGTCGTCTACAAGACTGAACGGGAGGTCCGCTCGGCTGCGCTCCCACACTGCTAAGGGAGTGACCGAGCCGAGCGGAAGGCCCGCTCGCCCCCTAGTGCTTCATCTTGCTTCCGCCTCGCCATGCGTAGTCGAGCAGTGTCCACCGTCCAGCCGAGCGGGGATTCTGCTCGGCCTTTGAGCGTCGAAAACCTAGCGTTGAGCTGGGTTGTTGCGCTGTCGTCCGGATAGTGCGCCGGTCGCCCGGTCGAACCCGAGATGTTGACCGTGCTGACTCTGATCCCCACGTGTCGTTGACTCCTCTACCATCCGGTCCTACTTTACCCTTGAATCACATGTCTCCCTTTCAAGTCTAGTCGAAGGAGGCTGCAAGTCCGACTAACTGGACAAATTGGTTTAATGCTTTGTCGGCCGCTTGGCAATGATGAAGAGGTGATTCACGTGGGCTTGGGCGATCCGTTCGACTGAACCTTCGTTGGTCGCTCGGCAAGGAGTGTGCCTATACTTGTTAATCTTATCGGTCCATGTCCGGGTCTGCTCGTGGTCAAAGCTGTCGTCATCGAAATCCCCTCAGAATTCATGCAAATCCCCGTCATTAACACCGAGCAGGCGCCCACGCCGAATAATGGCCTCCCTTAAATGCCACCCTGTAACCTAGTGCCATGTGGCGTTGCCGCCGTCATCATACAGCGGGGGCGTCAACTCCTATGTGACATGTGACGGTTTGAATTTCACGGCCGGATGCATGCCTCGATCCTTGTGACCTAAATCGGACGGCTCCGGCCAGCCGAGCTCAATTTTTATAAAACCTCGAGGTCGACTTCTGTTCCATTATTGCTGCCTTCGTGCTTTGGCGACTTCTTTCGTGCCCAGTGCTCTGGCGACCCATTTCTTTGGCGTTCCGGCGAACTATCGGCACACCCCTGCTTTGTATTTCGCTTTCTTATAAGCTTCTTCGCTACTCTACCTTGTCGTAGTATTCCCTAATGTTTTGGCTTTCCTTCCTATGCGCTATTTCTGTTGGACCCCGTGGGTGTTTTGATGTGATCAACCAAGTTGGTTAGGTCCTGCTTTATGTTTGATCCCTGTGTCTGAGTGTGCAGGAGCTTAGGAGCACAGGAATTCGAGCGAAAGACGCAGCTAGAGAGAAGGACGACACGGGAAAGGAGCCTACGGGATCAGTGCATCGGAAGGACGAGAGAGCTACGGAAGAGTACACTGGTGGGCGAGAAGAACGTGCACGACGTTTGAGGGACGTTAAGCCGAGGAGGAAGACTGCTCGAGGAGAAGGACGGAAACTGGGTTCGGGTGAACCCTATTTCGGTTGGCCGGAATCACCCAAAAGAACGGAGCTTCAGAAGTTGAAGCAAAGAAGTAACTGAGATGGAAAATCTACTCAAGGCGCCTTCATCATGGCTTGAAGGCGCCTTCATCTTGAAGGAGCCTTCAAGGCTTGATGAAGGCGCCTTCAACTGGTCAAAAGTGACCGTTTGTGCACGGATAGAGTTTTATCCGCTGACTCGGTTGGAGGTGCCTTGGACCTCTGTTGGAGGCGCCTTGGACCTCCGAGATAGACTTTCCAGGGGCTATAAAAAGGTCCCTGAAGCTAGGAATCAAACATCAATTGTTTAGTCAACTCTGTAATCATTTTCTAGCAATAGTTCTGAGCTGTTAGAGTGTAAAAGGCTTCTCCGCCTTTAGCAAAGAAGACTTTTTCTAGTGCGCTTTTCATCACCCAGGATTAACAACCTTCTTGGTTGTAACTAGGTTAATCACTAAGTCCCCTTACATTTCAGTTTCTTTATTTCTGTCATTTTATTATTGCTATTGCACTTTTGAGTTGAAAATTTTGAGGAGGGTATAGTTTTTATTTTTCAGGCAATTCACCCCCTCTTACCGGCCTCCGCTTCACCTACAGTTGGTATCAGAGCCAGACCGCCTCAGAAGGACTAACCGCTGACTGAAGCATAACGATCAAGATGATGGCCGGAGCGAATATTCATCCCTCGAAGTTCGACGGAGACTTCACTACTTGGAAGCGAAAAATGGAAGTATTTTTTTAAAACTAAATTTGATATACTCTTAATAATGAAATATGAATATGAAGCGCCAAAAGACAAAGAAGAGTACAACTGGACGAAGAAGGTGTTGGGGATCGGTGGACGGCTTGAAGGGGGGTTGGATAGACGGCACCCCCAAATACTCGCTTCCTACACTTGTTAGTTTGTGCAGCGGAAATACAAACTAATATGAATACAAAGAAAGCTAAAGACAAGAAAGAAATCAAACCAAGCTGTAGGACCGTGATCGTTCGATAGAGGGGGGGGGGGGTGAATATCGATTCGAAAACTCGAGTGTAAAAGTACGCAGCGGAAAAGTAAATGAACACAGTTGATTTTACTTCGTTCGGAGCCTGTGACGACTCATACTCGAAGGCCCGTACTCCGCGAGTACTTTCGTTGGGCAATCACTATCAATTCGAATATTACAGAGTTAAGTACAAGAATTGACAGATAAAGAAAATACCGACAATAGAATTAAAACAAAAACAGCACTGAGTCGGAGAGCTTTTCGTGGCGTCGCAAGAGCACAGAGCAGCAGATCTCTGATTCTACGTTCATATTGAAGCTCTACCCTTGCCCCTTCTTTTATATGAAGCTCAGGGCGCCCCGGATCCCTTCCAGGCGCCCTGGTGAGATGTGGCAGGTCCAACCAGTGAGCTTCACGTGGCGACGCGCAATCGGGATAAAACTTGCCTCACAGGCGCTCGGATCCCTTCCGGGCGCCCGAACCTCCGGGCGCCCGGACCACCTTTCTCCAGAACAGGTCATTCTCCTGCAAGACAAGGTTAGTCCGAGGCAAGTATAATAAATTCCCTGCAAAATAAAGTATTAGCACAGTTCATGAGTTTGACATGAAAAAGTATGACTTAGATTCCGTCTTTCCGAGACCGGAATCTAGTCACGATCTCGACTTAGATATCCGAAATGGATCTAAGCCGGATCGACGCCTAATGTTCCCTTCCCGGGAACGCGTCGTCACAGTCACTCCCCTCCAGTGACTTACCTCACTTACCTGCCAGACGTCCGGTCAGCTCTTCGACCCATCTGAACTTCTCGTCAACTATCCGGTCAGCCCGTCGACCTAGATGGACTTCTCGCCAAGCGTCTGGTCAGCCCGTCGACCCGCTTGGACTTCGTGTCAACTATCCGGTCAGCCCGTCGATCTAGCTGGGCTTCGTGCCAGACATCCGGTCAGCCCGTCGACCTGTCTGGACTTCTCCTGCACACTTGATCAAAGTGTCAGACAACGACAAACTAACTTAACCTGATTTGTCATTCATCAAAACCTGGGTTAAATCGTTAGTGCTAACCGCACCAACAATCTCCCCCTTTTTGATGGAATGACAACCTGGTTAAGTTAGTGTAAACATATGCATAAAACAACATGCATTTAATGTGATTTTTAAGTTAGTTTGTATTTTCAGTTTGGTTCAACTAACTTAACCACCTTACCCTCCCCCTTTGGCATTCATCAAAAATAAGCATGGATTAAGTAAGCATACACATAGATTTCAGACAAAGTAAGGAATAATGTCAAGTTAATCTGGGGGAGTTTAAAACTTTTGAAGACTTGTTTAAAGCATTAGCTGTTTAGAAAAATAGCTAAGTTTAGATAGTCTGATTTTCAAACATAATTTCAATATCAAGTTAAAATTTTCAAAACAAGTTTCAACTTTGAAACGCTTTTTAAACATAAGTTTACAAATTCAAAAATTCTAAAACTAAGTTTTAGATTTAAGGAAACAATCAGTTTTAAAACTTTGAAATTTATTTTTCAACAAAAAGATTCAATTTCCAAAACTAAGGAAAAATGATTTTGTAAACTTAAGTTTTTTTTAAAAAAAAAAAATCTAATTTTCACAATTTTCAATATCAAAGCAATTTTTACAACTAATTTAAATCAAATTGTCAAAATTAAGTAAAATCAAATTTTAAGAACTAGAGTTTTAAATTCAATTTTCAAAACTAAGTTAAATCTAATTTTCAAAATCAAGTTTCAATAAAAAGTAAAACTCAATTCTTAAAAACAACTTAGTTTACTTAGTTTTATAAGAGTTAGTTTTCAAAAATAGGTTTAAGAAATTGTTAAAAAAACATTTTTCAAAACACAAATTTTAAAATATTTTAAATAAAGGGAAAATTTTAATTAATTCCTCCCCCTGAACCTGACATAAAATTTTGAGAATATTTGCTAAGAATATTCAAAGATTTTTTTTTTTTTATAAAAAAATGAGGTAGAATTTTCTAGAGAGATTTTAAAAAAAGATTAAAAAATAACACTTAATGAGATAATTAAAAAATAAACCTCCCCCTGAATTTGATACTCCTTTTATTTATTAATCCTCCTTATTTATTACTCCCCCTTAATATAATGCTAAGGTTTGAGTGTGTTAAATTTCAAGCTCTAACACATTTGTCTACCTAAGTGTTCTAGGGGATTTGGTAACACTTATATTATTTACATATTTATCTCTATATCCTTGATATAATTATTTATTTGAGTTTGATTAATCAATAATTAATATTAGATTCAGGCGTTTAAGCTTCAGTTTAAGGTTTAATAAGATAAACTTAAAAAAAAATAGTTGGCCATTATCAATAATTTATTGATTAATTTTTACTTGATGTAACAATTTAATACTTAATAAAATAATTCAAATTTCATATTAATTGATTGAGTTGGTCAATGAAAGTGTTAGTTATAATTATTTTTTTTATTTACTTCCTTTTAGGTGGGATTAATTTAGTTTGAAGTTAGCATGAAGTTAAAATTATTAGACACAATTAAGTAAGGTTTAATTCAAGTCAATTTTAGTTCTCAAATGAAGTTAAACTTAAACAGTTAAGTTCTACTTATTAATTACATAATTAAGTTTAAAGTTAAAGCTAATAGAATTTAAGTTTTTAAGTTAGGTGTCTAAGTTTTAAATGAATTTAAAAGAATTATTATTATTATTATTTTTAAGGGATTTCTAACAGGATTTCTAAAACAGTGTTTAAAAGGATTTTAAAATGATTTTTTTTTAAAAGTTTAAAATAGTTTTTAAAGAATTTTTTAAAATAGTTTTTAAAGAATTTTTAAATATTTTTTAAAGAATTTTTAAAATAGTTTTTAAAGAATTTTTAAATAGTTTTTAAAGAATTTTTAAAATAGTTTTTAAAGAATTTTTAAATAGTTTTTAAAGAATTTTTAAAATAGTTTTTAAAGAATTTTTAAAGAATTTTTAAAATAGATTTTAAAGAATTTTTAAAATAGTTTTTAAAGAATTTTTAAATAGTTTTTAAAGAATTTTTAAAATAGTTTTTAAAGAATTTTTAAATAGTTTTTAAAGAATTTTTAAATAGTTTTTAAAGAATTTTTAAAATAGTTTTTAAAGAATTTTTAAATAGTTTTTAAAGAATTTTTAAAATAGTTTTTAAAGAATTTTTAAATATTTTTTAAAGAATTTTTAAAATAGTTTTTAAATAATTTTTAAAATAGTTTTTAAAGAATTTTTAAATAGTTTTTAAATAATTTTTAAAGTTAAATTTTAAAATAATTTTTAAATTTAATTTAGTTTTAAAATATTTTTTTTTTAAAGTTAATTTTATTTTTAAAATAATTTTGTTTTAATTCAAAATTTAATTTTAATTTGAAATTTAATTTGAAATTTGAAATTTAATTTTAATTTGAAATTCAAAATTTAATTTTAATTTGTAAATTAATTAATTTAATCCTTATTCATCTCACCCAACCTAGATTATCAATCAGGGAATCTTATAATTTTGTAAGATGAATTAGATTTAATTACAGAGTTTAGTTTAACTTGTGTTAGATTCAGGTTTTGCTTTGGTCTCAACAAATAGGCATTCTTCGGATAAACTTCTAAGCTTGGTGAGTCACCTGGACATCATTAGAAGTAACCAACCCTTCGAGGTTTTCCGAATAGTCCTATCCACGGAGCTTAGTACTAAACCTTGGTCTACCTAGTTAGGATCCGTAAGGGGTAGCTTCAGTCAGTTCCACTTGGCCAAATGCACCAGATCGAAGCCATATCTTTCTAGATATGCGATGCCCAAGCTTCCCCAACATACTATCATTCAAAACTTCACCAGTACTACTTGTCAAGTTAAACTTTTGTCTCTATTTATTCTATTCATAACTACCTTGCCAGGTAGTCTACTCTTATTTTACCCTTGTCGGGTAGATTAATTTTGGAGGTGCGAGCTATTCTGTAGCCTCCCCTGAATTATTGGCCTTTAATTTAAGATTTTTGTATAATTAGAGTTGGTTTTAGTTAAGTTTTAATGTTTAATTTTAAATTTAAGTTTTTAATTTTGAATTAATTAAATTGGTCAAATTGTCTTTCTTTAAGAGAGTGTATTTAATATTTGAATTTTCTTTCAATTTCAATTTTATTGGGTTAATTGAATTATCTTTTAGCTTTTTATTAATTGTTAATTTTGAAATTTCTAGATTATTTTTGTTTAATATGTTATCTTTAACATTTAATTTTAAGTTTGTTAAATTCCGTTTTGATTTTATCAAAGTGTTTGATTTTATCCTTATATTTTCCTTGCCTTTTAAATTGATATGGTTAATTGAATTTATTAGATTAGTTTTATCTTTAAAGTTTAATTTTTTATTAATTAAATTATCTTGGTTTTGGATAACATTTTCTAAACTGATTTTATCTTGATTATTAAATATTTTATCAAGGTATTTATTGATTTTATCCATTTTCTCATTCTTAGCATTTAAATTCAAATTTATTTTAATGTTTGACTTATTTATGTCTAAATGCTCACCTAATTTCAAATTTTCTGAATTAATTAAATTATTTGAATTGATTTGGTCATTGTTTTGTTTGACCAAGACAATGTTGATGCCAAATTGATCAGAGTCTTGATTGACTTGATCAGAGTCTAGATTATTTTGTGATTTTGAATTTAAATCAATTAAATCTAGATTATCATGCACCATACTTGGACTAATTTCATACTTATCATCATGCTGATTATTTAACCTATTATTAGCAGGGGTATTTTGGTAAATATTACTAACCTTGAGCGCAACCCCTAATTCAGTAGGCTTCTCCATTGGATTTGACTCGAGTTCATATTTGACTTTAACTTGATCTTCTAGCTCCATCGGCGTCTCGTGAAGCTTGATCAATTGGGTCCACAGCTCATATGCATTCTTGTACTTTTCTAATCTGCATAAAATATTGTTAGGTAAAACATTACAAATAATGTTACTTACCTTTTTGTTCAGTTCCGAGTTTTGAGAAGGTTTCCTCAAAATTAGCATATAATCGATGTCTACGCTTCCTAAGAAGCATTCCATTAATCGCTTCCAGTAGTTGAAGTCTTCATGATCGTAGGGTGGTGGTTCGCAGGGGTTCCGCCCTTCTAGAAGAGTCATAATTTCTTGCACATAGAGAAACAAACAAAAGATCCCAAGACTTGGTCTTGGATTAGTAGTGTTGAAAAAAATAATATTTCACTATGAAAAAAAAAATAATAAAATATTATTAAAAAATTAATAAAAAAATATTATTTCAAAATTTTGAAAATGTAATATCTTGTCAATGCTAAGCAATGGTGAAGAGATGGCGATGTAATTTTCAAAAATAGTTTTGGAGGGAAAAAACGAAAGGCGTAAGGTTTTATTTTAAAGACAAACGATATCTAATTTTTCTTTCAAAAAGTCTCCCCTTTGCCTGATTGGTGGTTGCACCAAATCAGAGCGGTACCTGCTCTGATACCACTTGTAGGACCGTGATCGTTCGATAGAGGGGGGGTGAATATCGATTTGAAAACTCGAGTGTAAAAGTACGCAGCAGAAAAGTAAATGAACACAGTTGATTTTACTTCGTTCGGAGCCTGTGATGACTCCTACTCGAAGGCCCATACTCCGTGAGTACTTTCGTTGGGCAATCACTATCAATTCGAATATTACAGAGTTAAGTACAAGAATTGACAGATAAAGAAAATATCGACAATAGAATTAAAACAAAACCAGCACTGAGTCGGAGAGCTTTTCGTGGCGTCGCAAGAGCACAGAGCAGCAGATCTTGGATTCTCAGTTCATATTGAAGCTCTACCCTTGCCCCTTCTTTTATATGAAGCTCAGGGCGCCCCAGATCCCTTCCAGGCGCCCTGGTGAGACGTGGCAGGTCCAACCAGTGAGCTTCACGTGGCGACGCGCAATCGAGATAAAACTTGCCTCCCGGGCGCCCAGACCACCTTTCTCCAGAACAGGTCCTTCTCCTGCAAGACAAGGTTAGTCCGAGGCAAGTATAATAAATTTCCTGCAAAACAAAGTATTAGCACAGTTCATGAGTTTGACATGAAAAAGTATGACTTAGATTCCATCTTTCCGAGACCGGAATCTAGTCACGATCTCGACTTAGATATCCGAAATGGATCTAAGCCGGATCGACGCCTAATGTTCCCTTCCCGGGAACGCGTCCTCACTGTAACACCCCAAATTTCATGATTTGAAGTCCTAAAAGACCTTATTAAAATCTAGAAATGTTTTAAAAAAATTCTAGAGATTTTTAGAAATTTTTAGAGTATTTTTATGCAATTTTTGGAGTTCGTTTGGTATTTTTACCAAGAGGAAGAAGTTTAAAAAAAAGAAGAAATAAAAGTGTTAAAGCTGAGTTTTGAACCCAAGACCTCGGACCCGAACCAGATGTTAACCGGACTCAGCCAACTAGCTGGTCTGCGAAAGTTTTGTTAATATAGTATGGAATAAAATCTATATAAGCAGTTTTTTGGGAACAGAAATACCAAAATAAAAGGGAGCCGAGCAGAGTTCGAACACGCGACCTTTAACTCGCGCAAAAGCCGGCTGACCAAGTGGGCAAACGGAATTTTCTGTTTGGAAAAGGTAGGAAAATTATTTAACAAGTTAACAGAATATGAAGATTATAAAGAGGGATAAGTTGAGGTGGTAAATTCCCAAATCGAAAACCCTTTTCCTCTCCTTTCCTCTCCCGATCGCGAGCGACGGCGTCGGCTTCTCTCGGGCGGAAACGAAGAAGAGGGCTAAGGGCTTCACCTCTATCTCCTCCTCCCGTGCGCCTTCTCCTCTCAAGCGACAGTGAAGAAGAAGCCCGTGAGCGCGGACACGAAGGGAAGAGGCCGAGATTGTGAGCTCCTCCGAAACCCTAGAGCTACCTTTCTCCTTCGGTAGTAAGCTCAAGAACAGCAAGGTAAGTTGCTCACTCACCTGCGGTAAGAGTAGCTCCGAGATTTTCTGCCCTTGTAGCTGTGAATTGAGGTTTCGGATCTTTGTGTTCATGATTTCCGAAGTTTGCTGCTGTGTCGATTTTTTTTGAAGCTTGCTGCTAGGGATTTTTATTCCTGTTTGTTGATTCTTACATTGGTTTTCGAAGAATTCTGTAAAGAAGTTTTCTTCTTGAAGCATGCTGCCAGTTTTGATGATCTTTAGAGTTACTTCCGGACTGTGATTCCTTATCAACAAAACCTTTACCTTTCTTTGAGTAAATGGGGTTGCCAATATTGGTTGGCACTTCATTAACAACTTATTATCAGTTGAGGAATCAAGACTGGATCAAATTGTTGCACTGTCCTTGTGTTTAGTTGCCGTGAGTTTCAAAGAAGGAGCATGTAGGGGGTTGAGCACGTTGAGCATTCGGTTCTTTATGACTTTATGCCGTGGCATTCAGTTTCAAATTTAGTTTGATGCATAAAGTTTCAGATCTAGTTTCGTGCATGTTTATGCTAGTATAAATGCATTCAGATTTACTGTACATTATGTTTTTATGTATGCAAATTAGGATTGGCATGTCATGAGTTTTTATGCCTTAGTTTGGGTGCATATGTTATAAACAGATAGTTTAGTTCTAGTTCTTAAAGTATGCAATTTTAACGTTCTACAGATTTAGTTTTTGTATAGCACCTTAGTTTGATCTTTCCTTGCCGTAATGAGTTAGAACAGCCCTTTTGAGCATATTCTTGAGCAGTTATATATATGTTGTTTATTTCAGGATTTCAGAATTATTTTTCTTTGTATTAAACCTGTTGTAGCATGTTTGAAGAAGTTAGATATGCTTTCTTTTGATTTGTCTCTGATATAGCATGCTTATAGAAGTCAGATTTTCTTTCCTTTGATTTAATTCTGTTGTAGCATGCCTATATTCTTTTTAAGAGTTTAAGAAAAATGTAAGAAAGATAAAGAAAAGAAAGAAGAAGGCCAAGGCCTTAAGTAGATCCCAAAGTTAAGACTTTAGGGATTTTCGCACACAAGGTGCTAAAGAAAATGCCGAGGCATTATATAGAAGTATTAAAAGATAACAAGTATTTTACTTTTATCAGTGGCACTGTTGGACTCTCTGTCCTTGGGCTGGGCTCCCATAGTCGTCCCTAGGTTTAGATAACCTAGTAGTAACGGCTCGGCCGACGGTCGACGACCATAGGGTCGCCAAATGGGCCGCCGAATGGGTCAGTCATAAAAAGTACACGCTTGGGCCCAAGAAGAAGTTGATTATTATTTTAAAGTATTATAAGTATAAGTTTTTGAACAAGTAAAGCAAGTTTTACATAAGTATAAAGTATTAAAGAATAAGTCTTTAAGCAAGTGAAATAAGATTCAGAAGGTATTTAGAATTCAGTAAGTTTAGTTCTTTATGCTAGCATGATTGTATAGATTTACTTTACATGTTTAGCCTTTCAGTATGTTTCTTTCACTAGTAGATGAGCATGAGTAGATTTCCTTTTGAGCATTCAGTTTTAGATTTCAGTATATCCTCATGCATATCGAGATTTTGTGAGTTAGATAGCGCTTACTAAGCAAATTTTGCTTATAGACTACACTTCCTCTTACTGCAGATACAGGAAAAGAAAAGATTTAGCAAGGAAGGCGACAAGGTGACGCGGATGGTGTGTGATGCCAGGACTATGGAAGCCTTGGGACTTAGTTTAAGAATTTATTAAGATTGTCATTTATTAAGAATGTATTAGATGAGTCATTTAGTCTTCCGCTGTTAGTTAATTGTATGTTTTTATTTTGTTTCCGCTATTCATTACTTGCATGATTTGATTTCATTAAACTGCGTGGTGATGTTATTCCTTTTGTGTGTTTGATATGTGTTCCAACCGCCTGTGGCTGTGTATATTATGTTATGTATGTCAGTTTAAGGTCACCGGTACAGGGGAGACTCTGTCGAAATTTTTCGGTAGGGTTTCCATATGATTTTTAATCATACCGGTTAAGTAGAGTTAGTAGTTAAGTAATGGTCATCCTTAGAGAATAGTAGTAGTAAGAAGGGTGGTCGTTACACTCACAGTCACTTCCCTCCAGTGACTTACCTCACTTACCTGCCAGACGTCCGGTCAGCCCTTCGACCCGTCTGGACTTCTCGCCAGCTATCCGGTCAGCCCGTCGACCTAGCTGGACTTCCCGCTAAGCGTCTGGTCAGCCCGTCGACCCGCTTGGACTTCGTGCCAGCTATCCGGTCAGCCCGTCGACCTAGCTAGGCTTCGTGCCAGACATCCGGTCAGCTCGTCGACCTGTCTGGACTTCTCCTGCACACTTGATCAAAGTGTCAGACAACGACAAACTAACTTAACCTGATTTGTCATTCATCAAAACCTGGGTTAAATCGTTAGTGCTAACCGCACCAACACAAGCTACACAATCATTTAACGTGGTTCGGAGATTGCTTGCTCTTACTCCACGGTGTGTCCTTGAGGTGGACGATCTCTATCCGTCGGTGGATTAGCCCCCGACAAACTCCGGCTATCTCAAGTCGCTCCTTGTGGGTGGAGAAACCTCACCACAACACTAACCAAGACTCTTGAGATTAGTAGACTACTAATTAGGGTTTACCACCACTAATTTCGTCAACTATAACCAAGCTCCCAAGCTTTGGTTATATAGGTTGCGAGTTGAAAACCCCGCCTACCAGTCGGCTGCCAAAACATGTAGTCCACTGCCCTCTATGGAAATTCGACCGTTACATCCCAACGGCTCGATACCAGTCGACTACTAAACTTGCAGTCGACTGGTGCAATCAACTGCTAAAACATGCAGTCGACTGATCCACACTGACCGAACGAATAGAACCATTCTGTTCGCACTCAATTGACTGCACGGTCGACTGCACCAATCGACTGCTAAAACATACAGTCGGCTGCTACAGTACTGCTACAGTAAAACCCTAAACCTAGGATTTTACTCCGAGTACAATCTCTCGTGCACTCGTACCCTCACCCTTATGACTCACTTGACGCTTCTTTTGTAGCTTTAACCTCTTGCCTTCAAGCCTACTTCCTTTGGCTCTCGTCCCTCAGATGCATTCAAGCCCGCGGCTCATCCCCAATGCCTCCTTCGCATATGCCTCGAAGTCGCTTCCCTCGGCCCTTGTCCTCGCTACCTTGTCCACGGTCCCTCAGATGCTTCATCCTTCAGCGGACCCAAAGCCATCAACCTGAGTCGCATGTGTATCCTACAAACTTGCACAACTCAAATACATATATCAAATACAAGGGTGAATCTAACTTAAACATTTTGCCCAAACACCAAAGCACATGGTCGCACGGACCATTGGGATTGCTCTAACAATCTTCCCCTTTTTGATGTTTGGCCATACGTTTAAGTTAGGGAAAACAAATAGCAAATAAACATGCTAAAAACAATGGACTTACGTGCCAAGGCTACACACTTGGACTTACAACGCCGAATGGACTTACGATGCCAAGGCTACACACTTGGACTTACAACGCCGAATGGACTTACGATGCTAAGGTTCCCCCTACACCTATGCTCCCCATTGAGCTAGGAATTTTCCCACAGGGATTTTTAAGAACCTATCCCAAGGCTCCCCCTACGCAAAGGCACTAAGGTTTTCCCAACTAAACCTTAATTCTCCCCCTTTGCCTAACATCCAAAAAGCTTTCGAACAATATCCCAATTGTTGAAAACTTATCATCCAATTGACCCTAAACTCATGTATTTATCCCCCATGGATCCCATACATCTATACGAGCTGACCCTGTCAAAATCCAGTGCTGAAAACACTTTCAGACTGGTATCAGTCGACTGCAAGAAGTACCAGTCGACTGACCCCATGAAAACGAGTTTACAGAGACATTCTGTGCTCAAAAACACTGTTACCAGTCGACTGGTACACTATTGAAAAAATTAACCTTTTCTGGCCAACTTCACAAATGCGCCAGAAATTTCATAGACCTCCAAAAATTCTTAAATTTTGTGGAGAAGTCTATTATATCAATGTCTACTTGGAAAAAATATATACAAAAATATATTTATCACAAATCCCAAGATTGACAAAAAATACAAAACTAGCTAAAAAGTTCAATTGAACCTTGACCTAAAGTCCTAGTTTTGGCTTCCTCTTGATGTATTTGCCCATACTAACCCACAATGCATCCTTGACATTGGTTTATATGACATATATACATCCAAAACTAATTTTCATGCTATATGACCCCAATTGTCATATTTCTTACATGAAACATAACCCAATTGTGCTAAAACCCTGGGTTTGAGACTCAAGTCCGTCTCCAAACCACTTGGCACATTCCATGACTCCCCCTAGACTCCCAAGTAAAATCCACTTGAGATCCATTGGCCATGGGTCCCAAATTGACTCTTTGAGCTCCCCTAGAGCTCTTAACCTTAGTCACCTCCCTAGGTGACTCATCCACAATGGCTAGACCACATCGGTGCACCTCCGGTGACACTTAGCCTACAAATCTAACCTTTTTAACTTTGGACACCTTGTCCTTGGTTAGTTTCTCCTTACCTTTAAATGGCTTTCCCTTGCCATTTATTGGCTTCTCCTTGCTATAGTCATATGCAACCCTAGCATAAGACTTTCCCTTAGCCTTGGAGACACTAGATCGGTATCCCAAACCTGATCTGTTATTGTTGGGTCTTTGGCTACCCAACACCATACCTAAACCCTTAGATCCAACATTGAATCTTTCTAGGGTTTTCTCCAACTTATCAAGCTTTGCCTTCAAAGCTTGATTTTCCCTTTCTAGGTTCCTAACCCTAGAATCAACATGTCCACCATGGACATTCCTAGACCTACCCTTTTTAGGCATGTGTCTCCCCTTCTTGGGATTAATACCTTGGGTTTCCTTAGGTCTACCATTTCTAGATTTATCATGAATAGACACCTTAGGGTTATGATCTATAGTTACCCTATTCCTGTCATGAATAGACACCTTAGGCTTCCTCAAAAGATCTCTCTGAAGCCACCGGAGAAGTGAACTCTATGATTGGGGGAAGGTCGGTGGAAACTCCTTCCGGAGCTGCATCATGGGAGCTGGAGGCAGCCCTTGTGGAAACAAAAACTTCTGCTGAAGGGAGTTGGCCCAATTCAGCAAGAAGTTCTCATTTTTTAGCATGGAGTGCTTCTTCCTCTAAGCATAGCTTCTCATCGACTAGAGCCTCAAACAGAGTATCCACTACACAAAACAAAAAATATCTTAGTTAGTAAAAAAGGATTTTAACAAGTAAATTATAACTTACCAAGAGAGCCACGAAGCTCTATCTTAACAAGGCTCAAACCAAAAAGATAAAGAAGGTAATTACGTATCCATCTATGGATAAGAAGGTGATTTCTTACTAATTTTTCTAGATAAATACGGAAAGAAGGATGCTGATGCAATTCCTTAACATCAGGAAGAGGGTAAAAAGAGGATTGCCAAGAGGAAGACCAAGGGATGGATCCAGGAAATTTTATAAAAAGAAGCGTGATTTCCATCCCTTGATGGAAGAAGGCATTTCCTCAAAGAAGGTCATTTTGGGTCTAGATTGAAATAGGAAAACATAGGGCTCTGATTTTTTAGGATAATAAAATATAAAAAAGTTTTGAGGAGTAGGAGGAATGTTAAAAATACAGAACAACATGAATAATCCACACAGATAGCGAAAGGCGTTGGGGGAAAATTGTTGCAAAGGAATGTTGAAATATTGACTTATTTCAATCAAGAAAGAGGGAATGGGAAAACGTAAACCTATTATAAATTGGTCTTTGAAGAAAGCGACACAATTATCAGAAGGAAGATGAGGGCGAGTGTCAAGGGTAGGAAGTACAATACCATATTCCTTAGGGATTTCATATTGCATATGAAGGGAGGCTCGATTAGCCTTACGAAAAGTAGAGAAGATTTGAGCATACCAGGGGGCAAAAGATTCTTCATCCATTATACAAAAACAAGAATGAAATTACTTACTGGAGCCTTAAAAAAGAAGAGTAATAAGAGAAGACTAGAAAACAAGGAGGATTGGCAAAGGCTAGGTAACAGCACCAGCAAAGAGCGTAAGGAAGAAGATGAAGAAAGTGAGAATATAAGGGGTTTAGGGTTTTATTTCAAGAATATCACTAACGAGGAATACCGTTGGATAAGGACAATCCTCATGAGGAGAACCATTGATCTATTAGAAGAAGAGTACGATGAGACGTTGTTAAAGAGCATGTGAACCATTGCGTCAGGAGGAGGAAATAAGTGACACGTGGTGTAAACCCATAAATGGGCATTTATGATGGACATAACAAAGCAAATCATGCTCGGGCTAGCGTCGAAGCATCATACGCCTCCAACATTCTCTTTCCATTGAAGGACCAATTACCGATGAGAGGATTTTGAAAAAGGGGTTTGATTTCCTTGGTGTAATAAAGAAAGGGGTAAGAAGAAGATATAAAATAATAATAAACTAAAACTTGAATCTAGTCAGTCGGCTACACCTCTTTCGACTAAACTTGAAGAGGAGGCTAGTGATATGGGTTATGATAAGCAGATCCATTATGATAAGGGAAAGGAAAGTAAGATAGATATAATAAGTTAGAAAGAGAAGGGTGAAGGTATATCTGTATGCTCAGTAGGCAAAGACCGGCCGAGCGTAATGGGTCGATCGAATGCAAATGCTTGTATACGCCTAATAGGAAAATCCTGACCGAGCTTAAAAAGACCGGTCAGGTATAGGAGATATAGTCTTGTAAAGATTATAACACTCGCTCGGTCATAGGAAGGTCGACTGAGTGCGATTGATTCTATATATTAGATAGGCAAAGACCAGCCGAGCATAAAGGACCAGCCGAGAGATCATCCATGTATGCTCGGCAGGCAAAGACCAGCCGAGCATAAAGGATCGACCGAACATAAAGGCATTCAGCCTTAGGCGGTCTTAGATATATGATCGACTGAACAAAGGATGATCGAACGAGATCATCCATATACGTTTGACGGACAAAGACCGGCCTAGCGTAAAGGATCGACTGAGAGATCATCCATGTATGATCGACAGGCAAAGACCGACCGAGTGTAAAGGACCAACTGAGCATAAAGGCATTCAACCTTAATTAATTTCTGATATATGAGGGACCGAACAAAGGACGGTCGAACGAGATCATCCATATATGCTCGACAGGCAAAGCTCGATTGAGCGTAAATGATCGACCGAGCACAAGGGTATTTAACCTGGTATAACTCAGACATGTAGCCGGTCAAGATTAGACCGATCGATTAAGAGGGATTGTATACGCACGGTAGGTCAAGACCGGATGAGAATATATGACTGGTCAAGCATAAAGGCATTTAGTCTTATGAGGCCTTAAGCATACTATCGACCGAGCAAAGGGAAACTGAACAAGAGGGTTCGTATATGCCCAGTAGGTCAAGACCGGACGAGAATATATGACCGGCCGAGCATAAAGGCATTTAGTCTTATGAGGCCTTAAGCATACTATCGACCGAGAAAAGGGAAACCGAACAAGAGGGTTCGTATACTCCCGATAGGATAAGACCGGCCGAGCTTAAAAGAACCACCAAACATAAAGAAGGTTGAACTTACTAGATCCCTTGAACGTAGTTAGTCAGGATTAATGTAACAGAGGATACTCTCAATACATATAGGATGGGCTTAAGTGATCAAACAAATATACGTGACATATGAATGATATAATAATAATATGTGATTATATGATAGCTTAGCTATGTTGGCAGGAAATAGTCTCTGGAAACTTCTGTAGGTATGTTAAACGACAAAGAAGGTACATCTGGGGTACAAAAAAAATTCTTTAAACTATTATCGGAAGAGGTGCTTACGTCATCTTCTAACAAACTCTAACAAACCGGGGTCCACCTCATGATCACGGAGGTTAGATGAGGTTGTATAAAAAGGGGAATCCTCTCTGCTGACCAGGTATGCGTAACATCACCATTGAAACCCTAGTTCCACTTCAGTTACTGTTCTTCTTCTTCTTCTTCCATCTTCGAGAGGAACTGACATGAGCATCGGAGGGCCTAGCCCGGGATTCCCACCTCGGTCTTAGGTCACTAACGCTTTGTTAGTTGATCAAGTAGTGTGTAGTAGGCGATATCTTTCATCGGAGCACTTATTTCCGACTTTCTTCATTCTTCTTCATTGGAGTTTCTTCCAAATTTGTTTTGGTTTTCTCAAATATGCTATTATTCAACTTCATTGGAGTTTTCTTCCAGATCTGCTTTGGTTTCTCAAATCTGTGGTTATCTATCTTCATCGGAGTCATTGCCTTATCCATCTTCTTCGAGGTCACCATCCACATCGCCCAATGCTTCATCCTGCAAGCTCTCAGACAGTATCAGTGAGGGTGGAGTCTTTTGATGTTATCCATCTAAGTGTCACAATTTAAGTGTATGTTCCCACAAATGACGCCAATATTATGATGCGTTGAGATGCCTCGAAAGTTGAGCCACCAGTGAATTATTAAGAACATTGATGAAATTACCATGACTTGCAAGGAGTAACAAGCGAAGGAGGGATTAGAACGGAGACAGAGTTGCCTCGATTTTCCACTCTAACACTCAAGTCAGGTTCCGAAAAAATATACAAAGCAGGTAAACAATATTGTAATGAAGTATATAAATCCTAAATGTAAAAGTATACCAAGCTCGCAAGAGCAGACTAAAGGTGGCACAAAGTGGGAGGCATTGGCACGAAGCTAGAGGTGATGGCATGAAGCCCAAGGTGGCATATAGGTGAAGGACAACACAAAGATGGAGAATGACCTAGAACTGGAGGATGGCACAAAGCTAAAGGGCTAGAGGGATCCAGCGACTGAAACATAATAATGGCTTGCTGGCTGAAACATAATAGAGGTACAAAGGTTGGAAATCCAAAAATAACGGCACATAGGTTAGAAGATGGCAACGGAGTGAAGGCCAGAATACAACAACATGCAAGCCAGAACACGATGGAAGTACAAAGGCCAGAATACAGCAGCACGTAGGCTAGAATAAAAGAGCAGCTTATAGGCCGAAATACAACAACGGCGCGAAGGTCGGACGGCTCGAAGGCTAGATAGGTGTCTGATCTAAAGCATATGGCATCGTGGTTTGGCATCAGTTTGGCATCAAATATGAATTAGGGTATCGAAAAGTTAGATCTGGTGACGGGGGTACCGGTTGGTCGGATCTGGTGCCAGGAGCACCTGGGGTTGCTCCCCAAAGCCATAAAGCGGCACTAGCGACTACTACTGCAGGCCGCTAGAGGTGGTCGATGAGCAAAAGGAAAGGGATGGATTTGGTGGAGAAAGAAGAGATAAGTCGGTGGTGGCCTGGCCGACATTGAGGATAGCAGGGTCGACCATTGGATAGCCAACACAATAGCTTAGAGAGAGAGAGAGAGAGAGATGTGATAGGATCCTTTAATGGATCTATTCAATAAATCCTTTAATTTTATTTTCTTTTCTAAAATAAGTTTTAGACCTTTTCCTTTTCTAAGATAAGTTTTAATAAGACATTTTCTCTTGAAAATATATTTTTATTTTATTTTTTCTTTTAGACCTTTTCTTTTGAAAAGGTAGTTTAGGTCTTTATTTAAAGACGTTATGTAATTTTAGAGGACAAGTAATTTTCCTTTTAGTTAATCAATTTCATTTGATTATTGGAGGTTGATTCTCTCGAAGTGATCACCCTATCCCCCTTTACATTTTTCTCTTTCGATTTTTTTCATGTGATAGGCCCTCGCATTCTTATCAACTTGGTATCAGAGCATGTTCACTTCATCATCTCCCTATAGTATCATGCATCAACTTCAACACCCCAAGCCCACATCCACCAACAAGCGCATGGTCTTAACCCGACTTCAAGAGAAGAAAATCCACTTTGACATGACGATCAGAGGATCTCATCTTGATGCCAAATGGGCTCTAGAATTTAAAGATAAGCACGAGATAAGAATGGATAAACTCGAAAAAACTATGGCATCATTGGTCACAATAGTACAAGAATTAAAGGATCGTTTAAAAGTAGATTCCAACTCAAGCATACTAATCAAAAGGGGAATAAATCAACAGTCTCGACGATAACAATATGGCCATAGAGCGAACTACAATGAAGATCGACAACACAACCTTCCACATATAAAGGTGGAATTTCCTCCCTGGGAGAACAACGATCCGATTGGATGGATTTCAAGGGCTGAAAAATATTTTTTCTTCCACAGTACATCAAACAATGAAAAGGTAGAACTAGCCTCTATTAACCTCGAAGGTGATGCCATCCAATGGTATGACTGGCTTGAAGCATGCCATGGGCCTCCAAAATGGGAGGAATTCAAAAAAGAACTCATCAATCGATTTTGTCCCTCTGGTTATGAGAATGCTGATGGAGAATTGATCAAAATTTGACAGACTACAACCGTACTAGAGTACTAAGGACGATTCAAGCGACTCTCTAATCGAACTCGTGATTGGTCAAAAAAGTAATTACAGGGCACTTTTATTAAAGGACTTTGCCTTGATATATTATGAGAAGTAAAAATGAATCAACCCCGCACCATGAAAGCTGCCTTATCCTTTGCACGACTACAAGAAGAGAAGATTAATGAGGAAGGAAGAAGAAATAATAAGGTAATTCATGAAAACACATCACATTATTCAACACCTTGTAGATTGACAAAAGAAGAGATCAAGGAAAGAATAGCAAAGGGATTATGCTGGCATTGCGATGAAAAGTGGCACTATGGTCATCAATGTAAGCAAAAGAGGATGATGATTGAACCAATAGAGAACTCTGAGGAAGATGATTTCGATAAAGGTGAAACACAAGATAACATCAACGAAATACAAGATGACTCTATGGTAAAATTAGTTCATGCCATAGAAGGACTACAAACTCTGCAAACGATGAAGGTAAAAGGATTCATTAAAAAATAACCAGTAATGATAGTTATAGATTTAGGAAGCACCAACAATTTTCTAGACTCAACCTTGGCAAGAAGGCTTAAACAAAAAATAGAGCAAGCATCTACATTTGATGTTAAGGTGGCGGATGGAAGTGTTAGAGTGTATACTAAAAGCCTAGCTTTTGTAAACATTTATTTTTGAAATAAAAGAATCACATTGGTCAAATGTCTACATTTATTTTCTAAGTGTATTTGTTCAATTAATTTATATTGTAGATAACATGGTGAGTGGTGTCACTCACAGAAGATCATGTTATCAGTTCTTTATAAATTATAAACAATTGCTCACGACTAAGATGGAAAGGAACAAACCATTGGAATAGTCATAGTGTAATTAGGTATTAATTTATCTTGACTAATAAATTATACTAGTATACTCTAAGTGTATTGAGTAGGACCATTTAAGGTAAGTTCTTTTTATACTGTCTTAATAAAAGAACAAGACCTTAGTTATTATGAAAGTATGTGCTCTTAATCCTAATATAATAACAAACACATATATTTAGTATTTATTTATTTAACTTATCAAATGGTCAAATTTAGCTCGATAAATCAATAAGCCCGATAAGTTGGGAAATGAATTACTTATAGTGTCTATTGTTGATTATAGAAGGAAACCGTGTCCTAGTAATCTAGGTTGATATTGTCCCCAAGAGGAGCTCATAAGGATTGGCATGTTAAACCCTACAGGTGGACTTAGTCCAACATGACAATAAGGTTGAGTGATACTACTCTTGGACTAAGACATTAATTAAAATGAGTTGTCAGTAACTCAATTAATTAGTGAACATCCGACATCTTAAACACAGGGAGACTAACACACTCATAATAAGAAGGAGCCCAAAACGTAATTTGGGATTGGTGCGGTAGTTCAATAATAATTCTTTAGTGGTATGAATTATTATTGATGAAATTAAGTTGAGTGTTCGGTGCGAACACGGGAAGCTTAATTTCATCGGGAGACCAAAACCAATTCCCCCTCTCGGTCCCTATCGTAGCCTCTTATATATAGAGAATTATACCCACCTATACCCACCTTCCTTGTAACGACCCAACCTCCCTACTACTCTCTAAAGGTGGACGCTACTTAACTACTGACTCTACTTAACCGGTATAATCGAAACCACGAGGAGTCCTTACCAAAAAATTTCGACAGAGTCTCCCCTATACCGGTGACCATAAACTGAGATACAAACATAGTATACATCAGCCACAGGTGGCTGGAACATATAACAAACTCTCACCCAGTTAAATAAGTGTCAAACACCAAAATAACTACTTATTAAACAAAACTCATCTCAGCATGCAATCTAAAACAAGAATGAACTCAAATGACATGGAGTATAAAATACAATCTCAAATGTTTCTTATCCACTAAAACACACAAACTCAATAACATCCCAAGTCTCTCCCATAGTCATGGCATCACACACCATCCACACCTCCTCGTCGCCTTCCTTTGCTATAGCTTTTCCTTTTCTTTATCTGCAGTAAGAGGAAATGTAATCTATAAGCAAAATTGCTTAGTAAGTGTTATCTAACTCACAAAATCTCGATATGCATGTACATATATCTATAACATAAACTAACTGAATGCTTACTGAAAACTACTCATGCTCATCTAATAGTAAGGAATCAAACAAGCTGAAATGCTAAACATGTAAAGTTAATCATGCTCTTCTAATAGCAAAGGAATCAAACATACTGAAATGCTAAACATGTAAAGCTACTCATGCTCTTCTAATGGCAAAATAAACATACTGAAATGTTAAACATGTAAAGTAAATCTAAACAATCATGCTAGCATAAGGAACTAAACTTGCTGAATTTTAAACACTTTCTGAATCTTATTTCACTTGTTTAAAAATCTTATAGTTTATACTTTTATACTTATGTGAAACTTATTTTACTTGTTCAAAAGCTTATACTTTTAATACTTTAAAATAATAATCAACTTCACTTGGGCCCAGACATAGTACCAAAGCGATCTCCCTAATAGAGACTGGGGTAGCGAGCCACCAGTTCTATGAGGGTAAAGACCTCGGTCTTACCAGGGTCAAGACCTCGGAATTGGTCATCTGGATTTGTTTAACGACAACCTCGGAAGTCGGGTACTAGCTTCTTCAAAGTAAAATATCTTATTTACTTAATTACTTCTTCTTTAAATGTCTTGACATTTTAACAAGCACCTTGTGTGCCAAAAATCCCTAAAGTCTTGACTTTGGGATCTACTTAAGGCCTTGGCCTTTTTCTTTCTTTTCTTGATCTTTCTTATACTTGTTAATACCTTTAATAAAAGGATGTCTCATACCAAAACTGCACTAAAATGCTTATTAACATTGCACTGAAATGCTTAACAGAAATTGTATGGAAATACTTAATAAAACTGTACTGAAATGCTTAACAAAATTGCATGAAAATACTTAATAAAACTGCATACTATGCTAATCAAAATTCTGCATATCTAGTTAACAGAAATCTGCATACTGTGCTAACAAAGAACTTAAATCTGCATGCTCATCTGGTTAGTAGCAAGTAAAGCATATCTAAACCTCATGCTAGAATAATGAAACTCAAATCTGTATCCTAGAATGAATGTAACAAGAAAGCATATCTAAATTGCACTTAATGAAACATGCTCTTAATGAAAATCTGCACTCAATGGAATATAACTGCACTAAATAAAAAGAAAACTGCACTGCTAAAGAATAAGATGCTTAAGTAAATTCTGCACTTAATGAACAACAAAACTGCACTGCTAAATGTATTGTTCCCGCCTAATTGCCTACTACAATTACCAAAGAACCAAACCTAACCGTAAGCTCCAAATGGCCCGGTTCATGCCTGCAGAAATGCAAAAGGAATGGGGTTGTTCTAAGCTCCAAATGGAGTTGTTCGTGCCCCTATCGTAGCGTAGATTAAACTAAGGTGCTACACAATACAACTAAACTGCATGCTCCAATTTTAACCATTTCATGCTCGAATAACACAATTGTACAGCAAGGTCACAACCCGAATATAACCATACTTCATGCTCAACCAATAAAACTGCATTCATCACCACAACTTCATAATACCAAGTTTTAAGCACTAAAGCACCTTAATCTACATACCAACTGAAAACTAGGGTTCACGGTGAAAGAAAAGCTTGTTGTGCAGTGAAGAAACAATTCTAGGGTTCATGTGTGCTTCGGAAGCAAAGTGAGAAACTAAAGAAATTTGGAGCTATCCTACTGCAGGTGAGTAGCAACTTACAATGTGTTCTTGAACTCACAGCTGGAAAGAAAGCTTCTAGGGTTCGGATAACTCGAGTTTTCCGGCTACTCTTCGTTCTCACAGCTTCTCCTCGACGAGAAGATCTTAAGGAGGTGGAGAAAACTTCGGATGAGTCTTTGGCCGGCCACAAGAGAGAAGCCCTAACTCGTCTTCGTTTTCGCCCAAGCACAGAACGCCGACGCACGGGGAGAGGAGAGGAGAGAAAGTTTTCGGGAAAAAGAAAACCTAAATTCTTTTCTTATAACTAGGGTTTTTTATTAAATACTATACCTTAAATATTTGTCACAGCATATCTGATCAGCATCGACTGCTCGCACACTTGGTCAGCCGGATCCGCTTAAGAGTTGGCTCGGCCGGAGGTCGCGGGTTCGAATTTCGGCTTGGACATTTTTTTTGTCGAAACTTCTTTCATTTAGTAAAAATACCAAACGACCTCCAAAAATTACATAAAAATACTCTAAAAATTTCTAAAAATCTCTAGAATATTTCTATAGCATTTTCAAATATTTTTAAATTACTTTTGGGACTCGAAATGAGGAAATTTGGGTTGTTACATTCCTACCCACCCTTTGGTGGCCAACCATGTTAGCTTGGAGCCCAAGCTAGGGACGGCCAAGACCAAAAGGTTGAGCCAAGTATGTGGCCGGCCAATGCTTGGAGCCCAAGCATGGTGTGGCCGGCCATAAGAAAATTAAAAGGATTTTTATTTTAAAATTTTTCTTATGTGGATTCCATGGTTTCAAAAGAGAGTTTAAAATTTAAATCTTTCCTTTTATAGCTTTCTACAAAAGATTAAGAAAAGATTTGATATCTTTCCTTATTTGTAGATTGAAAGGAAGATTTTAATTTTGGAAAAACATTCCTTTTTTGTAACCATGTTCGTGATATAAAAAGAGAGTTTTTAAATTAAATATTTCCTTTTATAAGTTTCTACAAAAGATTAAGAAAAGATTTGATATCTTTCCTTATTTGTAGATTGAAAGGAGATTTTAATTTTAGAGAAAACTTTCCCTTTTGGAAATCATCCACATGTTTAAAAGAAAGATTTTAATTTATAAAATTTCCTTTTATAACCCACCATGAAGGGAAATTTTATTAGAGAAATTTTTTATAAATTTTTGGAAACAAATTAGGAAGTTTTAATTCTTCTGTTATTAAAACTTTCCTTGCTTGGAGCTTGTAGGTGGCCGACCATGTTGATAAAGGAAAGGAAATTATTTTTTAATTAATTAAATTTTCCTTTTCATGGCAAAGAAAATAAGGAAGGTTTTATTTAAATTTTCCTTATTTGCCAAGGCCAAAGATTATAAAAGAGAGGGTAGGGGTGCCTTCATGGGTGACAACTCTATTCTATTTTCCTCCCTCTCTTCCTTGGTTGTGGCTGGCCCTAGAGCTTCTTCTTCTCCTCTTCTCCTCTTCTCTTCTTCTTTAGTGGCTGGTTTCATCCCTCTCTTGGAGCTCTTGTTGGTGGTCGGTTCTAGCTAGGAGAAGAAGAAGAGAAAGGAGGCTTTGTTTCTTGCATCCCTTGGAGCTTGGTGGTGGTGGTCGAACCTCTACATCCTTGGAGGAGTCTTGGTGGCCGAAACTTGGTGAGGAAGAAGAAGGTCTTGGTGGTTCTCATCTCGGTAGATCATTGCCCACACAACGTCCGAGATAAGAAGAAGAATAGGGTAGAAGATCAAGAGGTCGTTGCATACAAAGAAAGGTATTACTAGTAATTATTTTCCGTATCATGCTAGTTTTTCTTTGTATGAATTCCAAACACAAGAGACATATGATTCTAGATTTTTGGATTAGATATTCGAAGTTGTCTTTTTTTCGATCTTGTGATTCGATTGTTCCTTTGGGTTAAACCTAATGTTATTTTAGGAAATTAAATATTGAATTTCGTTAAGAGGCTTTGTCGAGGCAGTGGTGGATGCTCCCATACCCAAGAAGGCCATGTGCCTCGCCATGTTTGACATGGGAGCCGATTTCTTAAATAAATATTTAATTGAATTTGTAACATAGGTAGATTTGGATCAATAGTGTTAAGTTCCGCTTGCGATCCAAGTCTAAACCATTAAGAACAGATAAGTTAAATTTGGAATCAATAATGTTAAGTTCCGTTTGTGATTCCGAATTTAATTTCTAATGAACATAATAGGTTGTTAGGAAAGGTTCGACACTTGTACAAAATTTTTGTACAGTGGAACCGGTACGATCTTCCTAGGACCAACCAACAATTGGTATCAGAGCTAGGGTTTGCTTCTGTGTGTTTGGTTTTCAATTTAATTATGCACATGTCATACATAATTTAGGCAGGATAATAGTAGGATGTGCTAACTTTGTGGTTCCAGGCTCCAACTATTATGGCTTATAGATGTTGTGTGTGATTGGACCCTTGGACATGTCAAGGGCATTTTATTGTGTGTGCATGATTGTAATATTAAATACAGCAGGAGCTGTATTAGTTATTAGGATTTTACATTTTTGTTTCGATCTAGATTTGATGTACATTCCCTCGGGAATAGAGGATTGATGTATGTAAAATTTTATTTTTGTTGCGGACCATATCCTTGCGAGGCGTGGTCTATGACGCAGTGGAAAAGGATGCTCAATGGACCCGATGACATGATCCCTATGGCTGGCAACATGCGAAGGACAGTGATGGAAAAAGTCATAATAGTTGGAAAATTAATTTCCATATTTATTGCTTTTATTTACTGTGATGTGTGTGTGCATGTAATGTATGCTTGCATAGTTAAAATCCTCACCTTAAATAACTAAGTGGGAGAGGGATTTTTAAATAAATCCCACGGTCTCCATTACTAGTTTGTAAGTAATGCAACAAGCTTACGTATTGGCTCTGAGTGCCTCCCTCCACAACGGATGGGTTTGTTGCGGATCACTAGATCAAACTTCCTTTATGGATGGTTATAGGAAATTATTTAGGAGCGTGTGATCTCCTCCAACTGAAGGGGAACAATCCTATTTAATGGACTAAGTATCAAGTAATGGTATACACTTAGACGCATTCAATAGTATCCTTCCCAATGGAGTCACTGCTATTGTTTTACGTGACCAAAGGAATACCAACTATTAATTTGTCATAAAGCTAGGTAAACCGCCCCCCCCCCCCTTGCAAATGTTTGAATTTGTATACGTCCACACTAGCGTGGCATACAAAATTCACTGTGTTTGAGGTAATTTTATTTGTCATAAAGTTAGGTTGACAAAATAAAATAGGTAATAACTCCTCTTACAAACAATTGAATTTGTATACATCCACACTAACGTGGCATACATAATTCATGGTGTTTGAGGTAGTTTAAAGGTTGACAAGATAATTAATGGGTAAGACCCTCCTCTTACGAATGTTTGAATTTGTATATGTCCACACTAACGTGGCATGCATAATTCCTGATGTTTGAGGTGTTGGTGAATTTAAATAATATTCTTTGAGAAATCAATGTTATTTTAAATTCAAAGTTTTGACCAAATATTTGATTAAAGTAAGACCAACTATTAATTTTATTTGTCATAAAGATAGGTTGACAAGACAATAAAATTAATGGATAAAATCTCCTATTAAAGTTTGAATTTGTATATGTCCACACTAACGTGGCATACAAAATTCACGGGGATTTTAAAGTGTTGGTCTTGACCAAATATTTAGTGATTCTTAGGATTTCAAATGTTTGTCAATCCCCTAGCTGTTATACTATAGAATAGACTTAGTAGTCCCAATTATGATTGGAAATTAAACTTAGACTCTAAGGTGGATTGTCCTCTCAGAAATGAGAACAATAAAAGAGTATTTAATTCATTAGTTGTTGAAACATGTTTAGTAGTGTTATCTACAGGTACCTGGTGCGTAGAAACGGGAGCCACTGATCATGTCTGTAATTCATTGCAGGGGTTTCAGGAAACCTGACAACTATGTGAAAGGGAAAATACCGTCTACATGGACACTGCTGCACAAGTAGCAGCTGTTGCAGTGGGAGATGTTTATCCTTTGATAGCAATAAAACATGGATTTTGAGAAATTGTCTTTACATACCAAGTTTAGAAAGAACTTGAATTCAGTTTCTAAACTATTCAAAAAACTTGATATTCTGTCTCTTTTGATAACAAAGTTGTTATCAAGGAAAAGAGGGAAGTTATCTATTCTGGTACGTTGGTTGGCAATTTATAAAATCTAATAACTCCCACAATGCAACAAATGGAAATTAATAACATATTTTCTAATTCTAATAAGAGAAAGTAACCTTCAGAAATGAACCAATCATATCCTTGGCATCAAAGGTTAGGTTATATTAACTTGAGTAGGATTCAAAGGATAATAGCCGATGAACTTTTGGGTTCATTGGTAGTGGAAACATTTCCAACCTGCGAGTCTTACTTGGAAGGAAAAATAACCAAGATGTTTTTTAAGTCTAAGGGGTATAGAGCCAAAGATGTGTTGGAATTGGTTCATTTTGATTTGTGTGGATCTATAACTATCCAGGCAAGAGGTGGTTTCGAATATTTCATCTATTTTATAGATAATTATTCAAGATACGGGTACATTTACTTGATGTGTCGCAAGTCTACGTGCTTTGATGAGTTCAAAGAGAACTAGGCTGATGTGGAGTAACGTCAAGGTAAAAGTATCAAGACACTATGGTGAGATCGTAGTGGCGAGTACCTCTTGGGAGAGTTTAGGAGTCACTTATCAGAAGTCGGGATTCAATCTCAACTAACTGCACCTGGTACACCCCAACAGAATGGTGTAGTTGAAAGAAGGAATAAGACTCTTATGGAAATGATTAGATCAATGATGAGTTATTCAGAAAATTACCAAATTTGTTTTGAGGATATACTCTAAAAATGGAAGTGAAAATAGTACCTTCTAAGTCAGAACTCTCTGCTCACATATAAATGCAGAATAGGCGTAAGCCTAATTTGAAGCATATTCAGATTCGGGGTAGTCCAGTACATGTGCTGAAGGGAGACACTAATAAGTTGGACAGGAGTTCACTTGTTTGTAGGTTATCCAAGAAAAATGAAGGGAGGTTTATAGTCCTTAAAAATCATAAGGTCGTTGTAAGCACCAATGTCTAATTTTTAGAAGAAGGCTATGTAATGAACCACAAGCCCATAAGAAAATTTGTTCTTAAGGAAATAATAAAGGATACATCTAATCTAGTACAAACTATACAAAATGAAATATCACAAGAAACTGTAACACATATCACAAATGATACACAATTACAGACAGTGCCTCGTCGTAGTGGGAGGGTTGTTAGGCAAACTAAAAGATTCATGTTTTGGGAGAGTCTTTGGACTTGATCCCTGGTGAACATGAACCTAATCCCCGGATATATGATGAAGCACTCCAAGATAAAGATGCAGCATCTTAGCAAAAGTACAATGAACTCTGACATAGAATCTACGTATTCTAATAAAGTCTGGGAGCTTGTAGAACCACCAGATAGTGTAAGAGCCATTGGGTGTAAATAGGTCTACAATAGGAAAAGAGGGATAGACGGGAAGGTGGAAACTTTCAAAGCAAGGCTTGTTGAAAAAGGAAACTTTTTCACCGGTAGCCATGCTTAAGTCTGTCCGGATTCTTTTATCTTTTGCTACTCATATGGATTATGAGATTTGGCAAGTGGATGTCAAGACAGCTTTCCTTAATGGAAGTCTTGAAGAAAGCATCCATATAAAGCAACCAGAAGCATTCATTGCAAAGGGCAAAGAGCATCTAGTATGTAAGCTCAATCAGTCTATTTATAGACTGAAGCAAAGCTTCAAGGTCTTGGAACATCTGGTTTAATGAAGTAATCCAGATCTATGGATTTATTCAGTGTCCGGATGAATCTTGTGTATACAAGAAGTATGATGGAAACGTGGTGGTATTTCTTGTACTATACGTAGATGGCATTTTTGGTAGTTGGAAACAATATCAAAGTGTTGTCGAAAGTACTGTTGGAGGATCGGTGGCCGGCTTGAAGGGGGGTTGGATAGACGGCACCCCCAAATCGTTGCTTCCTATGATGTTAGCGCAGCGGAATACAAACAAACACAAATAGAAAGCTAAACACTAAATACAAGAATGGAAATGCAAACCGCTAACACGTTCGTTTACGTGGTTCGGAGATAACTTGCTCCTACTCCACGGCGTGTCCGTAAGGTGGACGATCCCTCAATCCGTCGGTGGATTAGTCCCCGGCAAACTCCGGCTAGCACAATCCTCCTTGTCGGTGGAGAAACCTCGCCACAACTCGATCAAGAACACTTGGATTGCTAGAGCACTAGATGACTACTAATTAGGCTTTAACCAAGTCTAATTTCGTCGCCTTGGCCGGCCATACCAAGCTCCTTCTTATAGAGCTTGGAACAAATCAGAACCTGATTTGCCCGTTACCAGTCGACTGGTCCTTGCACCAGTCGACTGGTGCCAGCCCAACGGCTATCTTCGACTGGTCCATACACCAGTCGACTGCTACAGTGCGCTACAGTGCGCTACAGTACCGCTACAGTAAAACCCTAAAACTAGGATTTTACTCCGAGTACAATCTCTCATGCACTCGTACCCTCACGACTCATTTGACTCTTCTTTGCAGCCTTGACCTCTTGCCTTCAAGCCTACTTCCTTTGGCTCTCGTCCCTCGGATGCATCCAAGCCCGCGGCTCATCCCAATGCCATCCTTCGTGTATGCCTCGAAGTCGCTTCCCTCGACCCTTGTCCTTGCTGCCTTGTCTACGGTCCCTCGGATGCTCCATCCTTCACCGGACCCGAAGCCGTCAACCTGAGTCACATGTGTCACCTGCAGTCCTGCACAACTCAAGTACACATATCAAATAACGAGGGTAAACCTAACTTAAACCCTTTGCCCAAACACCAAAACACATGGTCCCACGGACCATTGGGATTGCTCCAACAATCTCCCCCTTTTTGGTGTTTGGCAATACGTTTAAGTTAGGGAAAACAAATAGCAAATAAACATGCTAATACAATGGACTTACGATGCCAAGGCTACACACTTGGACTTACTCCGCCGAATGGACTTACATTGCCAAGGCTACACACTTGGACTTATAATGCCGAATGGACTTACGTTGCCAAGGCTACACACTTGGCAACTGCCGAATGGACTTACGTTGCCAAGGCTACACACTTGGCAACCGCCGAAACAATGCACCAAGAATTGGAACCTATCACAAGGCTCCCCCTACACCTACGCTCCCCCTACACCTACGCTCCCCATTGAGCTAGGATTTTATCACAGGGCTTTTTAAGAACCTATCCCAAGGCTCCCCCTACGCAAAGGCACTAAAGGTTTTCCCAACTAAACCTTAATTCTCCCCCTTTGCCTAACATCCAAAAAGTTCTCCAACAATATCCCAATTGTTGAAAACTTATCATCCAAACTGACCCTAAACTCATGTATTAATCCCCCTTGGATCCCATACATCTAAGTGAGTTGACATGGTCAAGATCAGCGCTGAAAAACACTTTCAGGATGGTATCAGTCGACTGCCCCAAGTGCCAGTCGACTGCCCCCTTCGACAGAACCTTACAGAAACATTCTGTAGTCGAAATTTACTGTTACCAGTCGACTGGTATCATCACCAGTCGACTGGTATCGACAATATGAGCTTACAGAGACACCAGTCGACTGGTATCTGTACCAGTCGACTGGTACCCTATTTCTAAAAAAATCAGCCTTTTCAGGCCAACTTCAGAAATGCACCAGTAATTCCCTAGACCTCCGAAAATCCCCAAATTTTGTGGAGAGGTCTATTGTTCCAGTGTCCACTTGGGAAAAATACATTACAAAATGTATCTATCACCAATCCCAAGATTGACACAAAATCCAAAACTAGCTAATTTGTTCAATTGAACCTTGACCTAAAGTCCTAGTTTTGGCTTCCTCTTGATGTATTTGCCCATACCAACCCATAATGCATCCCTAGCATTGGTTTATATGGCATCTATACATCCAAAATCAATTATCATGCTATATGACCCCAAATGTCATATTTCTTGCATGAAACACAAACCATGTGTGCCAAATCCCTAGGTTTGAGACTCAAATCCGTCTCTAAACCATTTGGCACACTCCATGGCTCCTCTAGACCCCCAAGTAGAACCCACCTGAGATCCATTGGCCATGGGTCCCAAATTGACTCTTGGAGCTCCCCCTAGAGCTCTTAACCTTAGCCACCTCCCTAGGTGACTCATCTATTGTGGCCAAACCACAATGATGTCCCTTAGAAGATCTCCTTATCTTCTTGACCTTGGACACATCATCCTTGCCATAATCATATGCAACCCTAGCATATTTCTTTTTATTGGCATTGGATGACTCTCCCTTGCCCTTATCATGTGCCACCCTAGCACATGGTCTTCTTTTAACCTTGGAGGGACTAGATCGGTATCCCAAACCCGATCTATCATTGTTGGGTTTTTGGCTACCCAACACCATACTTAATCCCTTAGATCCAATAGTGAATCTCTTAAGGAATTTCTCTAAACCATCAAGCTTTGCCTTCAAAGCTTGATTCTCCCTTTCTAGGTTCCTAACCCTAGAGTCAACATGTCCACCTTGGACATTCCTAGACCTACCCTTCCTAGGCATGTGTCTCCCCTTCTTGGGATTAATGCCTTGGTTCTCCATTACCTTCTTCTCCTTAGGTAATGAGAATTTAACGTGTCTAGGTCTATCATGTATAGGTCTCCTAGGGTTATGATCTACATTTACCCTATTTCTATCATGATATTTAAAACCAAAATTTTGCATGGACATATAATGATTAACATTATTTTTCCTAGCATGCATGGAGGAGTTTAAATTTGACTTCAAATTTAAATTAGGGTTTACCTTACCCTTTACCTTTGGAGCTCCCCCTTGACATGAGCCTCCATTCTTCCTCCACTTCTTCTCCCACATCTTCAAATGCGCCAACTTCTTGAGCTCTTTCTTCTTTGGGCATTTGGTGTGGTAGTGCCCTATTTCACCACAAGTGAAGCATCTAATGTGCTTCTTCTTCTTGGCACCATCATTTCTACAACCCACATTAGTATTCAAATCAACTTGAATGGGTTTAGAATTTACCTCTTTCTTACCCATAGGACATCTACTCTTGTAGTGCCCTTTTTCATTGCAACCGAAGCAAATGATATGGTCCTTTGACTTGACTTCGGTGGAGGTGCTCACTAGGTTGACCTCCAAGACCTCTTCTTCATCCGTCTTGGATTCTTCTTCAACCGTTGAGGATGTTGATGATGCTTCATCTTCCTTCTCCTCCTCGGATGTTGAGCATGACTCAACTTCCGGTTGCTCCTCCTCCTCTTCTTGAGCTACTAAGCCCATCTCCTTGGGCTCTATCTCATCATGTGTAGGCAAAAGTTCTTCTCCTAGAACTTTCTTTACCTTGCTCCACAACTCGTGGGTGTTCTTGTATTCACCTACACGACTTATCACGTTAGAAGGCAAAATTTCAATCAATATTGATATTACCTTTGAATTTGCCTCCGATCGTGTGGTTTGCTCCTCGGTCCAACGTCGTGGTCGGAGCTTCTTCCCTTTCTTGTCTTTAGGGACTTCAAATGGCTCTTCGACGACCATCATTGTGTCCCAATCCGTGTCGAGGAAGCTCTTCATCTTCACCATCCAATATGTGATGTCCCCAAGGCTTCCTCCTTCAAATTTTGGAGGGACAATAAACCCGGCCATCTTGTGCTTCCTTGGCGGTTAGTCCAAATGAGAGCGTCCTCGCTCTGATACCAACTGTTGGAGGATCGGTGGCCGGCTTGAAGGGGGGTTGGATAGACGGCACCCCCAAATCGTTGCTTCCTATGATGTTAGCGCAGCGGAATACAAACAAACACAAATAGAAAGCTAAACACTAAATACAAGAATGGAAATGCAAACCGCTAACACGTTCGTTTACGTGGTTCGGAGATAACTTGCTCCTACTCCACGGCGTGTCCGTAAGGTGGACGATCCCTCAATCCGTCGGTGGATTAGTCCCCGGCAAACTCCGGCTAGCACAATCCTCCTTGTCGGTGGAGAAACCTCGCCACAACTCGATCAAGAACACTTGGATTGGTAGAGCACTAGATGACTACTAATTAGGCTTTAACCAAGTCTAATTTCGTCGCCTTGGCCGGCCATACCAAGCTCCTTCTTATAGAGCTTGGAACAAATCAGAACCTGATTTGCCCGTTACCAGTCGACTGGTCCTTGCACCAGTCGACTGGTGCCAGCCCAACGGCTATCTCAACGGCTCTCTGCTACAGTGCATCAGTCGACTGGTCCATACACCAGTCGACTGCTACAGTACGCTACAGTAACTGCTACAGTGCCGCTACAGTAAAACCCTAAAACTAGGATTTTACTCCGAGTACAATCTCTCATGCACTCGTACCCTCACGACTCATTTGACTCTTCTTTGCAGCCTTGACCTCTTGCCTTCAAGCCTACTTCCTTTGGCTCTCGTCCCTCGGATGCATCCAAGCCCGCGGCTCGTCCCCAATGTCATCCTTCGCGTATGCCTCGAAGTCGCTTCCCTCGGCCCTTGTCCTTGCTGCCTTGTCCACGGTCCCTCGGATGCTCCATCCTTCACCGGACCCGAAGCCGTCAACCTGAGTCACATGTGTCACCTGCAGTCCTGCACAACTCAAGTACACATATCAAATAACGAGGGTAAACCTAACTTAAACCCTTTGCCCAAACACCAAAACACATGGTCCCACGGACCATTGGGATTGCTCCAACAAGGGTATGGTTGTCCAAGCAAGTCGATATGAAGGACTTGGGAGAATGCACATATATTCTCGGGATCATAGAGATCACAAGAAAAGAATGTTATGCTTATCCCGAGATTCATATATCAACACTATCCTAGCTCATTTTTAGCATGCAAGACTCCAAGAAAGGTTTTCTACCTTTAAGGTATGGAGTAGCTTTATCTAAAGAGATGTCTCCGAAGACATCAAAGAAGATAGAGGACATGAAAGCAGTTCCTTGTGCTTCGGCTGTCGGAAGCCTAATGTATGTTATGATGTGAACGAGACCGGATATCTATTTTGCCGTGGGCATGGTTAGCAGATATCAAAGTAACCCTGGACAGGGACATTGGACTGCGGTAAAGCATATATTGAAGTACCTTAGAGGTACTAGAGATTATATGCTAGTTTACAAGGCAGATGATTTGATCCCTGTGGGTTACACAGATTTTGACTTCCAATCAGATAGGAACATTATTAAGTCAACCTCGGGGTTTTGAGTTTACTTTAGGAAGTGAAATCATAACTATGGAGGAGTGTTAAGCATAGGTGCTTTTCCAGACTCCACCATAGAAGCTGAGTATGTGGCAGCCTCTGAGGCAGCCATAGAAGTTATTTGACTCAGAAACTTCATGATGGACTTAGACATGATTTCTGGTTTGTCCAAAAAAAAAATTATTACAATTTTTTGTAATAATAGTGGTGCAGTAGCAAACTCGAAGAAACCATAAGTCCATAAGGAAAATAAACACAATAGAGCACAAGTACCACCCAATACGAGACATCTTATTACGAGGAGAAGTTGTTGCCGCCTAGATTGCATCAGATAATAACCTGAGAGATCCTTTCACTAAGACTCTTCAGGCAAGAGCTTTTGATGAGCATGTTGAAGGATTGGGAATTAGATGTATGGTAGGGTATATGGCAATATAGTCTTTAAGTATAAGTGGGAGATTGTTAGAGTGTATACTAAAAGCCTAGCTTTTGTAAACATTTATTTTTGAAATAAAAGAATCATATTGGTCAAATGTCTACATTTATTTGCTAAGTGTAGTTGTTCAATTAATTTATATTGTAGATAACATTGTGAGTAGTGTCACTCACAGAAGATCATGTTATCAGTTCTTTATAAATTATAAACAGTTGCTCACGACTAAGATGAAAAGGAACAAACTATTGGAATAGTCATAGTATAATTAGGTATTAGTTTATCTTGACTAATAAATTACACTAGTACACTCTAAGTGTATTGAGTAGTATCATTTAAGGTAATTTCTTTTTATACTGACTTAATAAAAGAACAAGACCTTAGTTATTATGGAAGTGTGTGCTCTTAATCCTAATATAATAACAAGCACATATATTTAGTATTTATTTCTTTAACTTATCAAAGGGTGAGATTTAGCTCGATAAATCAATAGGGCCGATAAGTTAGGAAATGATATTACTTATAGTATGTATTGTTGATTACAGAAGGAAATTATGTCCTAGTAATCTTGGTTGATAATGTCCCCAAGAGGAGCTCATAAGAATTGTCATATTAAACCCTGCAGGTGGACTTAGTCTGACATGACAATAAGGTTAAGTGGTACTACTCTTGGACTAAGACATTAATTAAAATGAGTTGTCAGTAACTCAATTAATTAGTGGACATCCGACATCTTAAACACAAGGAGACTAACACACTCATAATAAGAAGGAGCCCAAAACGTAATTTAGGATTGGTGCGGTAGTTCAATAATAATTCTTTAGTGGTATGAATTATTATTGATGAAATTAAGTTGAGTGTTCAGGGCGAACATGGGAAGCTTAATTTCATCGGGAGACCAAAACCAATTCCTCCTCTCGGTCTCTATCGTAGCTTCTTGTATATAGAGAATTATACCCACATATACCCACCTTCCTACCCACCCTTTGGTGGCCGGCCATGTTAGCTTGGAGCCCTAGCTAGGGCCGTCCAAGACCAAAAGGTTGAGCCAAGTATGTGGCTGGCCAATGCTTGGAGCCCAAGCATGGTGTGGCCGACCCTAAGAAAATTAAAAGGATTTTTATTTTAAAATTTTTCTTATATGGATTCCATGGTTTCAAAAGAGAGTTTAAAATTTAAATATTTCCTTTAATAGCTTTCTTATGTGGATTCCAGTGTTAGGAAAGGTTCGACATTTGTACAAAATTTTTATACAGTGGAACTGGTACAATCTTCCTAGGACCAACCAACAGGAAGATCACTTACAAGTCTAGGAATGTACGATGGTATTAAAATTTTCTTACCAAATTATGAATTAATCACATATCTCTTTCTTCTACCCCTAGATGGATGTGATGTTATACTTGGAGCACAATGGTTGAGAACATTAGGAGACATAATATGGAATTTCTCTCAACTAACAATGCGCTTACAAGATCAAGGAAAAGAAGTTTTCATCAAAGGCAAGAGACAAGATACTATCACATCAATCAGTAGTTATCAGGTAGAGCGGTTATTAAAGAAAGATTGCTCCATTTTTCTCATGTAATTCTCCATCAAAAAGGATCCTAAAGGTACATCACATACCCCTCAAGAATTACAGGCACTTCTTTTAAAATTTTCTATGATATTTGCTAAGCCAAAGGAACTTCCTGCATCACGTAAACATGATCATCGTATAACTCTAATACAGGGGAGTGCACTAGTAAACATTAGGCCTTATCGCTGCCCTTACATATAGAAGGAGGTAATTGAGAAGATTGTACAAGAGATGCTTCAAGCTGGTATCGTTCGCCCAAGTGTAAGTTCATATTCTTCTCCAGTACTGCTTGTATGAAAGAAAGACAGAAGTTTGTGAATGTGTGTAGATTACCGGACACTCAATAAAATTAAAGTGAAAGACAAGTACCCCATCCCTATCATTGATGAATTACTTGATGAATTAGGAGGTTCCTCATTCTTCTCAAAGTTAGATCTTCACTCAGGCTTTCATCAGATAAGGATCTATCCGCCAGACATTCCAAAAATAGCCTTTCAGACTTATGATGGTCATTATGAATTTTTCGTCATGCCTTTCGATTTAACTAATGCACCATCTACATTCCAAAGTTTGATGAACGATATCTTCAAGCCTTACCTCCATAAGTTTGTTTTGATTTTCTTTGATGACATCTTTGTTTATAGTTCATCATTCAAAGATCATTTGCATCACCTTTATAAAGTACTCACTCTTTTATGTGAGCATTCTCTTTTTGTGAAAAGATCTAAGTGCAACTTTGGTACAACTAAGGTAGATGTTCGCTCTCCGCAAGAGTACGGAAATGTCGCAAGTAATATAAAAGATTATCGTATCCACAGGGACTGGAGTAAGCACTATAAATGTTTCAACACTAGTTAGCTAAACAACTAATCAATTGGTTTCCAAAAGCTAAATGTAACTAATGAAAAGTAAACATAGAAATGAAAGATCAATAAACAAGATTATGGGTTATGATAAAGGAATGTTCTAGGAGTTTTGGTTTCTTTGTAAGATTCCTCAATGTAAATGATCTACCAAATCCTATTTCTCAATTATCCAACATTTATAGAAGGTTGTCGGTTCTCTCTTGCAATAGACAACCGACCTAGGATTGAAATCTATACCTAAATGTGATTGATTAGATATGAACTTATGTTGTCCATACACGGGCATGTTCCTGTCACAAAGATCCCTCGGAAAATCAACACAAAGATCATACTTATCAACCGATAAGATATAAAGATTAATTCCTAATTCTATCCTACCCTCTTGAATTACCACATTTTTCACTAAATCTTATCCCTCAAACATCCTTACACAGGCTTGCACCTTTCGCGTGCTTCCCTCGAAAAATTGAGTAGGAGATAATCTTTATAGGATCCATAGGACATTCAAACAATCAATCTAAAATGAGAATTAGATCCATAACACAACAATTCATTCAAGATTGAATTGATACAAATAAGACAATATCATAGAAGCAAGAAAATGGCAAATCCACAAGAGTTTACATCAATTCATAATACAAATACTCCCTCATCCTAAAACAAAGAGATCTACTCCATGAATCGAAGAGAGAAATCCGAAAATACAAAGATTACAAGCATTTCTTGATCCCTAATCCAAGAAGAGGAGAGAAAGAAAACTTATCTAAGATGAAGCTTGGTCTTCGGATCCAATCCACCCTCCAGGAGTCGAATCCGTTGAAGATCCTCCTTTTGATCGTCCAGAAATCCTCCCAAGATTGGAAGGAAAGACCCAAATCTCGCTCTCTCCCAAGAGGGAGAAGATCCCCTTTCAAATCTTGAAGAAGGGTTTAAATAGAGGTGAAGTTTGGGCGCCACACGGCCTCGTGGCACGGTCGTGTGAGGTTCACATGACCCTGCACACTCTCCTCTCTGCCAGCCTTGCACGGCCGTGTGTGAGACACGGCCGTGGCAAACATCCGCCAATGACCCCTTTACACGGCCGTGTAGATCTACACGGCCTGAACTGCCTTAGCCTATGGAAATTTGGCACGGTTGTGTGATGCACATGGCCTGCTTCCTTCCCTGCCACTAAGAACCTCACACGGCCGTGTGAGACACACCGCCGAGGCTTCTCCTATCTCTGGAAAACTCACATGGTCGTGTGATGCACACGGCTTACGCTTCTTCTCATGTCTGGGTTCTTCAGATCCTTGAACAGCCGTGTGAGGTTCACACGGCCATGACCACTTCGTTTCTTGCTGCAGCCTTCTGGCCCGTGATCTCCACACGGCCTGGGCAACCCCCCAGAGCAGGGCAGTGCGTGGTTCAGGTAGGGCACCTTCTTCCCTTGCTTTGCTCACAGATTTGGCTTCAAACACGAAATCTTCACCAATTTCGACTCCTGTGTACAGAAAATGCACAAAAGCATATCTCCGAACAAAGAGAGTAAATATGCTAAAAAGAAAAGCTGAAAGTACGAAAATGCATAGATCAAGCATGCTCAAAGTATGTGAATGTGTGTCAAAACATGCCAATAAGTGTATACAATCTACGCACATCACACCCACAGACTTAAACCTTTGCTTGTCCTCAAGCAAAATGTTGCAATCTACATTCATATGTTCTACATGTTAGCTAGAGCCCTAGAGCCAATCATTTGATGATTGTATTTTGGGCTTGTTGTATCATATTCTATATAAATAAAGGCATTTGGTTTTTGGTTATTATACTTACTTGTATTGGTGCCAAATAAACTAAGTATAATAACGTCCTTGAGTAGAAGGTTCTCACCTATATCAATCGGTTAGTTGAACCGATAGTGAGATGATATAGGGAACACTACTCTTAATCATTCCTAGTCGAGTATTAACATTCAGGGTATATGTTAATGCAATAAGACTAGCATGTACGTCAACTCGATGACTTGATCTCACAAGTCATGGATATAGAGATATCAAGTTGACACATGGGTATGCATTGGAGAATGTATACTAAATGACCCGCCATGAGAAAGTATCATGGATCGTTATATCAGTGTCATATACTTTCTCATGTGGCTATTAGTATGACTACTAGTCCTTAGACCTGAAGTCACCATAGTTCCCTACATAAGGAGTTATGTACTTTGATTTCGTCAAACGTCACCCGTAACTGGGTGGACTATAAAGGCGATTACTGGGTATGTAACAAATTATGCGGAGGGATGTGAGTGATGTAGATGGGATCTATCCCTCCTATATGACGGGAGAGACATCGGTATTCTTGATAGAGTGAGACCACGAAGTGCATGGCCATGCCCAAATGAGTCAATATGAGATATTGAGCTCATTTGATTGCGTGAGTCTACTTGGAGTTCAAGATTTAGATTGATTAGAGGATGACACGGTCTATGCCTCACAGTGATCAATCTAGATGTCTAGGATAGAAGGACACTTGTCATATATTGTGAGGAGTCACAATTAGCAGTCACAAGGTGATGTTGGATCTCAACATTCTTGTAACTTGGGTAGTAATGATGTATTGCTAGATACCGCTCATTACTTATGTTTCTAAATGAGTTTAGGGGCATTGCTAACATTACAAGAACCTATTGGGTCACACACAAAGAAAAAGTGGATGGAGATTAGGTTCATCTGATGAACCAAGAGGATTAGATTCATTTGATTAATCAAATTGGATTAAGAGTAATCCTAATTGGGCTAATTGAGTTGGACTCAAGTTGATTCATGTGTTCAATGAGTCTAATTTAGATTATGACTCATTGAATCAATTTAATTAAATGAATTAGATTCATTATATTAAATTGGCTTGAATTAATTGGTTGGATTAGATCAACCATGAGAGAGATTAAGTCAAGTTTGACTTGACTTGAGAGGAAGATGAAGAGTCAAGTTTGACTTGACTTTATGCCACCTCATTGGTGAGTTGGCATTAAGTGGACCAATGATGATACTCCACATCATCATGGTTACTTAAGTGAAGTGCCACCTCATGGGAGTTACCAAGAGTTGTGACTCTTGGTATCCCATGGAGGTTACAAACCACTTAATTAGATGAAAAGAGTTTCATTTTTGCAAGGGTAACTCTCATTCAAGTGATCTTCCTCCTCCTAAGCTCTATTCTTGCTCCTTCTCTTCTCTTGGTCGTGGTTTTCAAGCAAGGGAGAAGAAAGGAGAGTGAATCTAATCCAAGAAGAAAGGTTAGTGAAAGTCACATAGAGATTTTAGAGGAGTGTGTTCTCTTCTTTTCCTTTCTTCTTCTTCCAATCCTACCCGAGAGCCCTAGAGAGTGCTAGCACACTTGTGGTGCTCTCTTCTCCATCCTTGTGTGTTAGAGAACACATCTTGTTCGTGTGGATATCACTAGAGAGTTGTCTACGTTGACAACTTCGAGATCCGGCGTACCGTTGGACAAGCGGGATTTGCGAGGGCACGCTTTAAAGGTATAAAATGTTTTTCCTTTGTAGATCTATTGTAGATCATAGTTTGAAACTCATACTCGTATTTTCGAAAGTTTTCTTCGCACGGATCCAATGGCTAGGGGGTTTCAGGGTTTCCACGACGCGAAAAAGCGGTTTTCGCGGCCCGAAAAACCCAACACTACAACACATTCATAAACCATAATGTACTTTCCTAACTCTATCAAAAAGTTTCACTAACAAGCATGATCATGAAAACAAAGTCAAGTATGGCTCAAGCATAAGTATCTTGTGCTCAGTGTGAAAAGTACTTAAAATCCTTCAAGTTTCAATCTATGTTCTAATCAAGTCGTCATCAAATTTGAATTCCTAATGTTTCCAGTGATAGACAAGTAACCAGTGATAGACACTTACTTGCCACACACTTGGTTCATATTTCTCAATCAACCTAAGGTCTCAAAGGTGTGCTCAATCTCAAGAGAAGCTAAGCAGTCATTTCCCCAGTAACCCAACTCGGTCTTAAAGGGGTGACTTGCTAGATTCCACTCACGACGACTGTTTTTTATATCCCATATTCACTTTTTTTTTCATTGCTTTTTTTCCAATTTTTTTTTCATAAGCATTTGGATTGTGCAAATCTTATTTCACAAGTGTACTTTTAGCACAAATGTTAGGATATTTTGATTTTTCCAAATGAGCTTGCATGAGTTGAGCCTCATCTAGTAACCAAAATGAAGTTTGGAAAATCACCATGGAAACCAAGTACTAAACAAACAAGATGAATCATGACTATTTCAATGATATCAACCATTCAAGCATCAAGTCAAAGTGTAGTGAAAGTAAGATCCTTAAGGTCAAGCCAAAACTAAAACTCATCTCCATAAGATACTTAGCTTATTTTATACTACTCAAGATAGAGAAAAGAGGTACACTAGGCATACTACTAGCATCATTTACAACATCAAGAATCTAGATAATAAACGTGCTAACATTTTATCTGGAAGACAAGAAAGCATATAAGTGAATGTTCTCAAGATGTATGACACAAAGCACTCAAGCAAGACAATCAAAATAGAATGCAAAACAAAAGCTAGACATGCAGAAAACAAGAAAACAAGCAAAAATGGAAAACTAGAATGCAAAAAGAAATCAGGTTTGACACCCCCCCCCCCCGACTCAAACTTTTCATCGTCCCGATGAAATCAATATGGTGGAGGTGGACGAGGAAAAGGGTGCCTACGACGTGGTTGGCCAATGGGAAAACTAGGGAAACCTGGAGTTTCGCTCAGGATTATATGATATTCAAACAAAGCATCTACTTGTTGACTAGTAACACTCATGCTTTGCATAAAATCCCTCATTCTAGCTTGATCCGTATCATAATCCTGGACAAATTCGACCACTTGACCCTGAAAGTTCCTCGTGAACTGAAAGTGCTCTTGTACTTCTCTAAATTGATTATCCGATAAAGAGAAGCGACCTTCCAACATTCTTCGTTGGGCATCATGCTTCTCATGAAGCGATTCTAGAGAAGTACGAAAATCAGAAAAGTCAAATTTGGAGGTACCTGTACCATAGGCAAAAGAATGTCTAGCAGGATTCGGATGTCCAGAAGGCTACGGGTGTCCAAATGTCGAGGGCTCAATGTGCAGCTCTGTGTCTCCGGATATAGAGAGAACATTTTCGGGGTCGACATCGGTGATTACCCAATTAGAAGGGTTGCGAATGGAAATTCGATCGGGACAAGGAAGAGGTTGAGGAAAACCATTCCTCCTAGGAAATGCAAACCCATTCTCATCCAAACGATCATCTTCATGGCAAGACATGCATCCATGTCAATCATATCATTGCCATGAATAACTTCCAACCCTTCTAAATCAAGTTCCAAGTTAATGGCTACTTGGGTAATCAAACCACCAAGCACTATTGATCCCGAAGATGCCCTCGCAGTTCTCATTAAGGTTTGTAGGAAATGAAAACCGGAATCAAAACCAACCTTATATAGCATAGCCCATAGAGAATAAAGTTCTACCTTTTTGACGACTCCATCACTATCACCCCTACCAAAAATAGTTTTACTCATAATTCTATGTAGATATCTAAAAATAGGGTTTTGCATGTGAGAAGCCTTGGCTCTAGAGGGCTCATAAGGATGATCTAACCCAGTAATTGAATTCCAAAAATGGTTCCAATTAAACCTAGAATCAAACCTTCGAGAACTACTGGAAGACAATCCAAAACAAGTATTAAAGTCACTAAATGCCCATTGAAATTCTTGATTCATTAATCTAAAAGTTATTTGCCAACATAATCATCCTCATTGGTAAAATGGACATCTAACGAACTCAGAAACTCCAGAACAAGGCGAGGATAAGTTGGTAGATGTGAGTACAACATATCACTCCAATCTAAGAACCCTATCATCCAATCTACATTGTCCCTAATTCCCATCATATCTAAAATAGTTGGGTCCATATACCTAGTACACACAATCTTTCTATTGACAAGAATTGCAAATCTAGTTATATGATCATAATTTCTAAATATAATATTGAATTCATTGTCATTACCTTCGTCGTGTGATGTCCTCTTCCCCTTGCCTTTGACTAGTTGTTTCCCCTTATCCTTGCTTGGCTCCTTCCCTTTGTCTCCACTTGAACCACCACCTCCCTTGTGTAGTTTCTTCAAAAGATTGGACATAATATCTAGCTTAAGTAGGTGTGGGTACTATTTATGCTTAAAGGAATTAGATCTTGAGGAAATGGGTCTCAAAGAATAAGATCTTAGGTTAAGGAAATAGAGATCTTAGATCTAGGAGAAAAGAAGGATCTAGATCTAGATGAAATTTATGAAGAAAATAAGGGTTTAGAACTAGATCTGAGAGAACTTGGAGGAGAGGTTTGAGGAAAGAGGAGTTTTGGAGAGAAGGGGGTGCAAAGATGAAGGGGGTGTGTGGGGTACACGGCCTGGATCTAGTCGTGTATAGTAGACACGGCTTGGCAGAGTTTCCCCACACGGGCCGTGTAGATTTACACGGCCCTATCCCTCTCCTTCTCGGGTTGAGTCACACGGCCGTGCCAATTGGCACGGCCATGTCCTTCTTCCTCACTGGTATCCATGCATGGTCGGGTCTAGGACACGGCCCCAACAGCTTCCTCCTCTGGATTCTTCACACGGCCATGTCAGATGGCACGGCCAGTGCAGGCTTTCGCACTGGTTCCCTCACACGGCCATGTGTGAGACACGGCCGAGAAGCTTTCCTCCTCTGGATTCTTCACACGGCTGTGTCTAGGACACGCCCACCTACCTTTTCTTCTTTGGAGACTTCACACGGCCGTGTCATGTAAACACGGCCCAAGCATCTCCCTTTTCTACACCGTAAGCCTGGCCGTGTGCAGCACACGACCATGCTCTGTTTTGCTCCAATTGACACTTCTCCTCCTTTTTAGCTCCTTCCACACTTCCATGCCCATGAAAAAATCATGGCCAGCTCATGGAAGTGAAATTTCAACCTGAAAACAAAACAAAAACCAAGTAAAAAAAAACACTACCAAAGAATAATAAAGACATGAAATGAAATTAACTAAAAAGAAACCCTTGGGTTGCCTCCCAAGAAGCGCTTGTTTATGGTCTTTAGCTCGACCAATCTAATTACTCCCCTCTTTTCTTTGCCCTTGGAGGGCAGACATATTTGTCATTTTTGTTGGGAGATCTCCTCCCAACATCTTCTACCACACAATTTTCTTCATTAGGTGGCCTCTCATGAGGATGGAAATTCCATTCCTCCAATTTGTAAATGCTTGTCCTGCTACAAGCATTCAAGAGAGAAGAGACATGGTTAGAGTTTTTAGATAAATCATATTCCAACCGTTCCTTACCGATCACCAAAGAAAGTTTATGATTTTTAACATCTATAATAGCTCCTGCTGTAGCAAGGAATGGTCTTCCCAATATGATAGGGATTTTTGGGTCCTCCTCCATGTCTAGCACAACGAAATCAGTGGGAATTATACTCCCACCTACTTCTACCGGCATATATTCCACAATACCCATAGGGTACCTGCAGGAGTGATCAGCAAGTTGTAGTGTCATGGTAGTAAGTTTAAAGTTTTTGAGACCTAACTTATTACAAATAGAATAAGGAATGAGGCTAACACTTTCCCCCAAATCACAAAAAGCTTTTTCAATAAACTCAGTTCCTATATTGCAAGGAATACAAAAGCTTCCAGGGTCCTTCATCTTTGGGGAAGTGTTCTTTCCCAGAAGAGCGCTGCATTGCTCTGTAAGTGCAATGGTCACAATATCTCCTTTCTTCCTCTTACTTGACATGATGTCCTTCAAGAATTTGGCAAACTTGGGCATCTGAAGGATTGCATCAATGAGTGGTACTTCAACACATATTTCTTTCACCTTCGCCAAGAATTTGCCAAACTCTTCATCTTTCTTTAACATAATCAATCTTTGAGGAAAAGGGACTGCTATACTTTGATGGTTGAGTGGAAGAGTCTCTTCAACCTTAGTGGTACTCTCCTCATCAACTTGAATCTGATTTGGTGATGGAGGAGAGAGCTCTTCTTCATTGCGTATCCCTTTTGGAGCAGTCACTTGGGGATCTCCCAAGGTCCGTCCGCTTCTAAGCTCAATTCTATTACAGTGCTCCATGGAATTAACATCAGGCTTTCCTGGTAATTGTCCTGGTGCTCTTGAAGATGAGGAAGCTAGTTGGGCAATCTGACTTTCCAAAATCTTTTGATGTCTATCAGAATTATCCATTCTCTGAATAAGCTTCAAAATGTCTTGTTTCATTTCGTTCTAAGCTTGTTTCATTTCATTCTGTCTGGATATAATTTCTTCAAAAATCTTTTCAATTTTGGACATAGGAAAACTTTGAGAAGATTGATGCTGAAAATTTTGTTGCCCGGATTGAAAATTAGGCCTTGCCCCCATGGATGGTCCTTGATCTTGGTTATTTCTATAAGAGAAATTAGGATGATTCTTCCATCCAGGGTTGTAGGTATTTGAGTCGGGGTTGTTCTGCCTCTGATTGAAACCCATGATTGCATCGCATTGCTCTAATTGATTGATTTGTGCAGTTATAGCCCCCAATGGACATGAGTCACTTGGATGTTCAGAATTTCCACATACTTCACAAGAAGCAACAATGGCATTGGTTGTATTTGAGCTACCTCCCATATTCTCAAATTTTTTTGTAAGAGCATCCAGTTTTACAGCCAACAAGGTCACTACATCAACATCGAATTTTCCTGATGCTTTTATTGTTGGGTTCATACAAGAATAGTCACCACTTCTTTCATTAGCCCATTGATGGTGGTTTTGTGCTACTCTCTCAATTATCTCCTCGACTTCATCTAAACTCTTGTTCATAAGTGCCCCTCCAGCAACTGAATCAAGGAACACTTTTGTGTGATAGTTGATGCCGTTATAGAACGTGTGTAGCACTAACCATCTTTCCAAACCATGATGTGGCCATTGTCTGAGCATGTTATTGTATCTATCCCATGCTTCAAATAAAGATTCTGAGTCCGCTTGTTTAAAGCTTGCAATAAGATTCCTCATATGAGCTGTTTTGTTAGGGGGATAGAATTTGTCAAGAAATTGTTACTCGCATTGTTCCCATGTGGTCATGCTATTTGGAGCCAAAGAATTCAACCATTGCTTGGCTCTATCTCTCAAAGAGAACCCAAACAATAGTAAACACACTGCCTCTGAAGGAACACCATTCATTTTCATTATACCGCATATTTCATAGAAGACCTCCAAGTGTTGATTTGGGTCTTCATGCGGTCCTCCACCAAATTGATTTTGCTGCACCAAAGATATGATTGCAAGTTTAATCTCAAAATTATTAGCCTCAACTGAAGGCCTTGAAATACTAGATCGAAAACCCCTAGCATATGGTGTTGCATAATCCTTTAGTGGTCTGTTCGTCATAATAGAATGTTCTTGTTCTTCTTGTTGTCTTTACAGAATTTTTCTTCTATGAAATATTCTATCTATCTCAAGGTCTAGAGGAAGAAGTTCTCCTGCAAAGTTAGATCTTCGCATATACAAGAACAAGATGACAATATATGTTTACAAAAGAAAGAGACAGAGAAAGAGTAAATCAAAAGAAAATAGAGAAAAATTGGATAAAGAAAGTTAGAATAAAAAATGCAGAAATAGAATCACAACAGAAAGAAATTGACAAGAATGTTATACAAGAAATGAAAAACTTATAGAAATAGAATTCTAACAATTAGTTATTACTATGCAATTGAAAAGAAAAGTTATGTCTAGTCTAACTCAATTGATAATCTCTAATGTTATAGCGCAGTCCCCGGCAACGGCGCCAAAAACTTGTTCGCTCTCCGCAAGTGTACGGAAATGTCGCAAGTAATATAAAAGATTATCATATCCACAGGGACTAGAATAAGCACTAGAAATGTTTCAACACGAATTAGCTAAACAACTAATCAATTGGTTTCCAAAAGATAAATGTAACTAATGAAAAGTAAACATAGAAATGAAAGATTAACAAACAAGATTATGGGATATGATAAATGAATGTTCTAGGAGTTTTGGTATCTTTGTAAGATTCCTCAATGTAAATGATCTACCAAATCCTATTTCTCAATTGTCCAACATTTATAGAAGGTTGTCGGTTGTCTATTGCAATAGACAACTGGCCTAGGCCGAAATCTATACCTAAATATGATCGATTAGATATGAACTTATGTTGTCCTTACACGGGCATGTTCCTGTCACGAAGATCCCTCGGAAAATCAACACAAAGATCATACTTCTCAACCTATAAGATATAAAAATTAATTCCTAATTCTATCCTACCCTCTTGAATTACCCCATTTTTCCCTAAATCTTATCCCTCAAACGTCCATACACGGGCTTGCACCTTTCGCGTGCTTCCCTTGGAAAATCGAGTACGAGATAATCTTTATAGGATCCATAGGACATTCAAATAATCAATCTAAAATGAGAATTAGATCCACAACACAACAATTCATTCAAGATTGAATTGATACAAACAAGATAATATCATAGAAGCAAGAAAATGACAAATCCATAAGAGTTTACATCAATTCATCATATAAATACTCCCTCATCCTAAAACAAAGAGATCTACTCCATGAATCGAAGAGAGAAATCCAAAAATGCAAAGATTACAAGCATTTCTTGATCCCCAATCCAAGAAGAGGAGAGAAAGAAAACTTATCTAAGATGAAGCTTGGTCTTCGGATCCAATCCATGCTCCAGGAGTCGAATCCGTTGAAGATCCTCCTTTAGATCGCCCAGAAATCCTCCCAAGATTGGAAGGAAAGACCCAAATCTCGCTCTCTCCCAAGAGGGAGAAGATCCCCTTTCAAATCTTGAAGAAGGGTTTAAATAGAGGTGAAGTTTGGGCGCCACACGGCCTCGTGGCACGGCCGTGTGAGGTTCACACGACCCTGCCCACTCTCCTCTCTGCCAGCCTTGCACGGCCGTGTGTGAGACACGACCGTGGCAAACATCCGCCAATGGCCCCTTTACACGGCCGTGTAGATCTACACGGCCTGAACTGCCTTAGCCTCTGGAAATCTGGCATGGTCGTGTGATGCACACGGCCTGCTTCCTTCCCTGCCACTAAGAACCTCACACGGCCGTGTGAGACACACCGCCGAGGCTTCTCCTATCTCTGGAAAACTCACATTGTCGTGTGATGCACACGGCCTAGGCTTCTTCTCATGTCTGGGTTCTTCAAATCCTTACATGGTCGTGTGAGGTTCACACGGCCATGACCACTTCGTTTCCTGCTGCAGCCTTCTGGCCCGTGATCTCCACACGGCCTAAGCAACCCCCTAGAGCAGGGCAGTGCGTGGTTCAGGTAGGGCACCTTCTTCCCTTGCTTTGCTCACAGATTTGGCTTCGAACATGAAATCTTCACCAATTTCAACTCCTGTGTACAGAAAATGCACAAAAGCATATCTCTGAACAAAGAGAAAAAATATGCTAAAAAGGAAAGCTAAAAGTACGAAAATGTATAGATCAAGCATGCTCAAAGTATGTGAATGTGCATCAAAATATGCCAATAAGTGTATACAATCTACGCACATCAGTAGAATACTATAGTCATATTGTAAGCCAAAAAGGAGTAGCTACTGATCCCTCAAAGGTGCTAGTTATAAAGGAGTGACCCACCCCAAAGAATATCAAGGCATTATGTGATTTTCTAGGTCTCACGGGTTATTATTGTAAATTTTTAAAAAATTATAGAAAGATTAGTGCTTCACTAAGAGCCTTGTTAAAGAAAGATGCATTTAGATGATGTCTTGAAGTAGAAAAGGCATTTCAGAATGTAAAGGAGACTATGATGACAACACCAGTTCTTACACAACCTAATTTCAATAAGCAATATGTTAGTGAAGCCAATACATCTGGAGTTGGAATTGGAGTAGTACTTATGCAAGGAGGACAACATTAGCTTTTACTAGCAAAGCACTGTCTCCACTACATCAACCGAAGTCAATTTATGACAAGGAAATGTTGGCCATCATACATGCCGTTACCAAATGGAGACCCTATCTTCTTAGTCAACGTTTTCAAATATGAACTGACCATAAGAGTCTTAAGTTCATCTTGGATCAACGTATCTCAAATATGGATCAACAAAAATAGATCAAAAGACTCTTAGGATATGATTATGAAATCGTTTACAAGAAGGGAACGGAAAATACAGTAGCTGATGCTTTATCTTGTCTTCCTAACCAAATAGAGTTCGCTGCTATATCTTTAGTAACTTGTAAAAGCTTGGATTACATAAAAAGAGAGCAAAAGAAAAATTCAACGCTATAGGCTCTCTCCAAAACATATTATAAAATTCATTGCCAGAACTCTACTATTCTTGGGATGGAGAAATTTTACCACATAAAAACAAAATCTTCCTTCCAAAAAATTCAATTAAAAAAGAAGTAATATCGAAGGAATTTCATTGTTCACCAATTGCAGGGCATTCTGACTTCCTAAGCACTTATAAACGAATTTCAAGAGCTTTCTATTGGAAGACAATGAAGAAAGACACCAAAAACTTTATTACTGAATGTGATGTATGACAAAGAAATAAAGGAGAAAATATAGCAAAACCAAGTCTTCTTCAACCCCTTCCCATACCTGAACAAATATGGACCAACATTTCCATGGATTTCATAGATGGGTTGCCCACTTCACAAGGACAAACTACTATCATGGTGGTTGTTGATCGTCTCATAAAATATGCCCATTTTTGCTCATTATCACATTCTTATATAGTTGCCCGTGTTTCTCAAGCATTTGTTGACCATATAATCAAACTATATGGTCTACCAAGATCTATTGTCACTGATAGAGATCCAATATTCACAAGTAAATTTTAGAGAGAATTATTCTAATTGCAATGCACTAAACTTAATTTTAGCATATCCTACCACCCACACTCTGATGGGCAAACAGAGGTGGTTAATCGATGTTTAGAGAATTATTTACATTGTTTAACTGGTGATAGACTCAAAGAGTGGATTCGTTGGCTTCTATCAGTAGAATGGTGGTACAATACGACCTGCCACTCAGCTACTAAGATTACCCCATTTATGTCATTTGCGTGCTCATACACACATGGATAAACAAATGTGCATCAAGTCGACCAAGACCTGCATAAGGGACCAAATATTGTAACTTTTGAAAAAATAACTTATGCAATGCACAAACAAGAATGAAGCAACTGGCCGATAAGCATCGTTTGGAAAGAGAATTTGCAATAAGAAATTGAGTTTTTCTAAGACTTCAATCATACAAATAAGTTTCAATTCATCCTTCAACCTCTATGAAGTTGTTATCAAAATTTTATAGTCCTTATTAAGTGATAGAATGTATTGGACTTGTTGTTTATCGCTTGGAGCTTCCATAGGATTTTAAAATACACAATGTATTTCATGTGTCTTGTTTAAAAAAGAAATTAGGTGACAAATTTAATCCTCAATAACATCTTCCTGAAGTGAATTCAGATGGTGAAGTTAAATTTCAACCTTATGCTATTTTAGAAGGGAGACTCGTGTACCGGCGATGAGAAAAGGGGGAGAGCAGGAGACGTCGTTGCCGGCGGCATCAGAAGGCCCCTTTTGGCAGCGGCGTGCGTGAACGTGAGAGAGGTAGAGGAGGAGGGGGCTGAAGTGGCGCGCTCCCTTGGTCGTCTTGGCGTAGGGGAGAGAAGAAGAAAAGTGGCCGCTATCGCCGGTGTGTCGTGTGGAGAGAATAAAGCGGCGCCTGCTTCTTTGGCCTTCTGGTCACCAGGGAGTGGGAGAGGGTGAAGGAGAGGGGCCCCCTTCTCCCTGAGGCACAGGGAGGCCCTTGTAGAAATCGTGAGTGAAAGGGAGAGTCGTTGAGAACATGAGGGAGAGGGAGGTCGGCGGCATGAGAAGAAGAAAAAATTCTCGTTTTCTCCTTCCGTCTCCTCCCTTTTCTCCTATATATACAGGGTTAGGGTTTTCCCTCGAAGAAAAAGCCCAAAATATTGTACTCCATGTGGTATTTCTATACACCCCACGTCATACTTACTAAGTCATTTCATTTACAAAGAAGCTACTTGTATCATTCGTTGTTGGAAAACTTGAACAATTTTTACCCAACAAATCGTTAGCTCAATTTTATTATACGATTGTTGGGAAGCCATTTTATTTTCTTTATTGTAAGAAAATTATTTCGCACTGTATCTCTTTAATGAAACAATACATTTTTTTATTTAAATAATAATAATAATAATAATAATAAGTGCTACTTTTATCATTTAAAATTAAATCATATTAGTCTCTTGTCAAGTATTAGGCTGAATAGTATAATAAAATTTGGCAAATCAAAATCTGACCAAATGAGCCAAATAGACGATGGACCAAGGATTACTTAGTCAAAATGAGCTAACGATTCAATCAATCCAGTTAAATTGTGTGAATCAATCAGTTTGGTAGATCAATCAGTGCAGGTCAGTCTAGCAACCAACATACCTGCTCAACTCGATTGGGTTAATCTGAGCTTATTAGTCGGTCCATCAAAATGGATTAGTTAGTTCGGTCAATAACACTTTTTAAATAGAAAATATTCTGCTAAAAAACTCAAAAGAGCGTTAGTTTTTATTATCATTAAAAGAACATCCTATTTTTATTTAGTAATTTATTGAATCGCATAGCCTGATTTTCATAATACCCAAAATGTATACTTAACTTTTATATTTACCAAAATATATAGTTATTTTTCATTATGCCCTGCTCTATTAGACGATTGCTCATTCACTAATAATCGATTGATATTAAACGTTTGAGTATGCTACTAGATTTCTAAATTTACTATACTAGATTTGTCATCAACAATCAACTATTGAATTTGTGTGCTCTCATTATGTGACAGGACCATTACACAACTTTCAAAATATCTCAAAGCTATGTTAATTTTAAAAAGTATATCTCTCTATCTAGGCCCTGAAATCTATATTTGAGGGCGTAATTACACTCAAGATGATATAAAAAGTGCAATGAATTTGATTTTAAATATTTTTGAGATGCCTAAGATCATCATTAAGTTTTGGCAAAAATTCATTGATTATCTCATAAACCTCAAAATCATTTCAAATCAAGATCATTATATTCTTGGAAGCCTTCTAAATGTAATTATATCCTTAGATCTAAATTTCTCAGTCTAAATTAAGATATGTAAGCTTTTGAGATCTTTACAACCTTGAAATAATTATTAGTGAGTTTTGGTCAAAACTCACTAATGATCCTATAATATCCAAATTTTAAAATCTTAACACAGTCTAAAGTTCTAGGAACTCTTTAGTGGTATTGGTGAGTAAATATTAATGAGTTGGTGTCAAATTATCTCAAAATTGTAAAATCTGAAAACTCACATCTCTCAATCTAGATAGGTTATGTAACACCCCTAGAAAGCCTAGATAAAGTAAGGGCAATGAGAGTACGAATGTAATGAAAAGAATGTGTAGATAGTCTACGTTGAATGTTACGATGGGAAGGATTTAGATGATTATGAAAGAAAAATAAAGTTGAGAATATAATCATCTATGCATGATTTAAAATGTATGGAATTAATGTAGACAAAAGGTAATATGTACATGTATGAAATATTTATGCATAATGCATAATATGGAAATATACGAATTATTATGTACAAAAGAAAATAAAATGTTAGAAGAGAGATTGAACCTTGGACCTCTTGTAAGGAACATGTATAGGATACCAAAGGGGATAGGAGAATTATTGATAAGGAGAGAAAGGATTAAGTAGTTAAGAATAAGAAAGGATTCTTTTTACATAAAAGAAAAAGGAAGTAAAAAGAAATAAAAATATACATAACCAAGTTTTGAACCTTGGTTCTCTTGTGGATGCATGCATGTATTAACCAATTGGGATAAGAGAGGATATTGTAAGAGGAGAGATAGAAAATTTTATTAAAGGAGAGAAAAGAGAGAGATTAAGAGAGAACTCACAAGGCATATCTCTAGAATATTCCTATCATAAAGAAGAGGAATAAATGGGGAGGATGAATCAAGTCAAATTTCCTCCCCTCATTTTAGTATAAATAGGCAAGAAGGGGTGACTTCAAATTCATCCTCCACTCCTCTCCCTCTCCTCCTCCCTCTTGTGCCGAGATCCCCCTCTCCCTCTCCTCTTCTTCTTGTTGCCAAGCAACACAAGAGGAAGGAAGCTCCTCTTCCTCCTCACTCCCTCCCTCTTCTTTCTTCCTTGTTGTTGCTGAGCAACACAAGAGGAAGAAGCTTCTTCTTCCTCCCCTCTCCACCAAAAGACCTAGCCACTCCTTTCCCTCCATTGGTGCCGAACCTAGCAAGCAAGAAGAAAGGTCCAAGCAAGTTCTCAATTCTAGGAAACTTAAGCGAAGAAGGTAAGCTTCCCCTCACCTGTGGTACAAGGCTTTTTACATGTTTTTATGATTTTATGAGGATTTTAAAACCTAGAAACAAGTATGAGAAAATTCGGTTAAGAAGAGCTTTCGAAATCTAGTGATGTTTAACTAGTCTTCACTAAATGATAGATTTTCTATGCCATGGAAAAGGATTCTTCTTCACGTTTTTATACCTATATGATGCTTGATAAGAGGAGCACTTAACCCTAGAATTTTGGCCAAAAATATTTTTAAGAGGCTAGAGAAATTCATTGTTTTACTCAACTAGTACAAGGTTCTTCCTATGAAATGTTAGGGACCATGTAATTAGTTTTCTTGCTTAGAAGATGTTTGAACTAAAAGGAAACCCACCCATATGTTTCGGCCAAGAAGGGGTTTAGGGTTAGGAATACCCTTAAATTTAAATAAACATGCTCATGAGGTAGGATACAAAGATGTTAAAAGATTTGTATGTTTCGGCCAAGTTGTTCATGAACTAAATTTATATGTTTGTTTCTTAGTAAATTTTACCATGAAACTCACTTAGGTTTTCATGCTTTAGACTACTTAAAAACCTAGCTAAAGAATGATAGGTTTCGGCCATGTGAAGGAAAAAAAAAAGGGGAAAAACCTAGGAAATGTTATGCAATGAAATTTATGTTATGCCATGATATGTGATAGCATATGAAATGCTATACATAATGAGAAGAATGAAATATATGTAAATGCCATGATATGTGATAGCATATGAAATGCTATACATAATGAGAAGAATGAAATTATGTGAATGCCATGATATGTGATAGCATATGAAATGCTATACATAATGAGAAGAATGAAATATATGTAAATGCCATGATATGTGATAGCATATGAAATGCTATACATAATGAGAAGAATGAAAAAAATGAAATGCATGAAAGATTGTTAGGGATATGATATGATAGTTATGCATGATAAATTACTTTGTATGGTTTGTACCAAGGGTGGGCTCCGTAAACGCCCCGGGGTCGATGGAATAAGACTCGGGCCTCGTCAGTAATGGGCTTCTGATGCCCTAGGTCGATGGAGTAAGACTCGGGCCTAGTATGTATGTATGGTAGGGTTCAAGACTTGCTACCTTGGACCTACGTATGATGTATGTGGTACAAACCGGGATCCCCAATGATGATGATATTAATTTCAAGTATTTACAAGTATAAGTTTTCAAATTCATGATGCATTGCCTGCATATGTGCTTGAATTAGCTAATGATTTGATATGATGCCATGATGATATGAATATGATACCTTTGTATGTTGTATGCTTATGATATTACGCATGATGTTAATATACGATGATTTTCGGTTTTAGTGAGTAGGAAAGGAACTTACTGAGCCATGAGTGCTCACAGCTTACTTTCCTTGTACCGCAGATAAAAGAACTGGATGAACTAGAGGAGCAACAGGAGGAGCGGATAATGATGTGTGTGGTGGTGGCTCGGCAAAGAACGATTCGGATAGATTGATATGATTAGTTATAGAATCAATATATGCACCTTTGAACAAATCAGAATATGTGATATTATGCTTAATAAATTAAATTCTTTAAAGTTTTTATTCTTCCGCTGTTATAACTAAAGCATGTACGTAAGTAGTATAAGAACGTAGCGCCGCCTTTGGTTTGGTAAGAAGGGCGGGCGTTACAGGTTACACTAAGGAAGCTCCTAAGAATTTAATAGTTCTAGTTCTAGGAACTCTTTAGTGGTATTGGCCGAGTCCGAGCGAAGCCACAGATCCGTATCCATTTCCGAATGGCCTAAACCCGCTGTAAGTACTTGTCAAGTAGATAAACTTTATAACCTAGTTAATTATTTAATGCGCAAGTTAGCTAAATCAAATGTCCGGGTCAAATCACTTCAAAAGGAGGTAACAACCCTTAAAGAAGTGACTAACCCTAGCTCCTTGATCGATCCCATTCAGATTGGAACCTCAACTCAAGTCCAAAAGCTTGAGAAAGAGAATTCCAGCCTGAAAAATCGAGTCAAGGAACTTAAGGACACATTGGAACAGTTAACTCTGGGTTCAAAGAATCTTGATCTGATTCTTGGAAAATAGAGAGCCTTTTACAACCGGTCCGGACTTGGGTTTAAAGCTAAAAGAAAATACAAGTCTTATTTAGCCCTTGTGAATAGAACTAATAGAAAATTAGTCCAAGCATGAGTCCTTAAGTCTAACTTGGTTAATCAAGTTGGACTTGATTAATATTGGATCCCCAAGGATCAAATCCATTACCTTGATAGACCCTATCGACGCTATGATCCAGGGGGAGTCAACTGAAAGATCATTTTTATCAATAGATAGATTTACTTGATGCTTAATTTACTGCTCTTTTAATTATGCATGCTTAGACTAGGATCGATAAGGACCTAAGCGTAATTTACACTTGATCAGTTAGACCTAGGGATTTCAAAAAGAAAATTAAATATCCAATTTCTTTGAAAGACTTTGTTTAGAAGTGGTGGATGATCCCATATCCAAGAAGGCCTAATGCCTCGCCACAGCCTGGAAGTCAATCCTTGAAATAGATATTTAATTGACTAATTGGAAAACCTAAGTCTAACTCAAATGTAAATTAATCTTTAAATGATTATCTAAATCAAAGATAAAATTAACCATCTCACCAAAATTCATAAGGTTCCCTGATTGATAATTTAGAAAAAAATGAGATGGACTTAGGTAAAATTTAGATCTACTTAATTAATTAATTTAATTTAACCTAATTAATTTGATTTAATTTAACCTAATTAATTTAATTTAATTTAACCTAATTAATTTAATTTAATTTAACCTAATTAATTAATCTAATTAATTTAATTTAATTTAACCTAATTAATTAATTTAATCTAATTAATTAATTTGACTTAACCTAATTTAATTTAACCTAACACAAATTAAACAAACCAAAGATGAAATTTTTGTTTTTCAAACTAAATATGCTAAAGAACTAATAAGGAAATTTGGCATGGAAAATTCAAAAAATATAAATACTCTAATGACAACTAATGTTAAAATCGACTATGACTTAGAAAAAAAAATCAGTAGACTTGAAATACTATCGAAGTGTGATAGGAAGTCTACTCTACCTAACCGTAAATCGACTCGATATTCTGTTTGCAGTAGGTATGTGTGCAAGGTACCAATCTTGTGCAAAAGAGTCACACCTAACAAATGTTAAGAGAATTCTAATTTATATTAAGGGAACCCTTAATGTAGGACATTGGTACCCTAGGACTTGTACCTTTGATCTAACTGGCTATTCTGACTCAGACTATGTTGGGTGCAAACTAGATAGAAAAGTATAAGTGGTAGCTATCAATTTCTAGGTCAGTGCCTAGTAAGTTGGTCAAGCAGAAAGCAGCACTGTGTTGCTTTATCCACTACTGAAGCTACATACATGGACCTAGGAGAATGTGCATCTCAACTACTATGGATGATACATTCCTTAAAAGACTATCAACTAGAATATAAAAGCATAAAAATTTCAATTGATAATATAAGTTCAATTAACTTAACCAAAAATCCAATTCACCACTCAAGGACTAAACACATAGAAGTAAAACACCACTTTATAAGGGATCATATAGCTAAGAGTGATGTTATACTTAACTATGTTGAGTCCAAATCAAACTTGACTAATATTTTCACAAAACGCTTACCTGAACTTGAGTTTAGTGTACTTAGAAGACAGATAGGAATGTGTTTGGTAGAATAAAGTTAACTTTTAAACTTAATTCCTCTTCAAATTGCTAATTTAGTCTGTTACTCAGTTTAAAATTTTAGGAAAAATATTTTCAAAATTCTAATTTTATTAGTTTTCAAAATATTGGACTTAGCCTAGGTATTTACCCTCTAGAAAGCATGTACTCCTAGTTCTCAGTTAGAGCATCCCATAAGCATACTAGGTTTACCTTGCTTGTGTATGAAAAACACTTAGAATTGCGTGAAATGCGTAGGGTACTACCTGGACTTCAAAATGCTTATGTCTATGCATCGACATAAGTCTGGGCGATAAATACAAACTTTATATCAATCAAATTGAGTGATCCATGTTTAGTCAAAACTAACTAGAACATTTACTTAATTTAACTAACCAAGTGAAAGCTACTACCTCTTGGTAAATAGCTAGTAACTAAAGGTTAGACAGTTGTTTGAAAATAAATATTTTGCTTACTCATGCTTGGACTCTAGGACTTTTTCATAACAACATTGCTTGGCATTAATCAAGGGGGAGTGAACAAGGAAAAAAGCAAGTTGATATTTTCTTTTGACTTAGTTTTTAAAATAAATATTTTTAATTTAGTTTTTGAAATAAAAAAAAATTATGTTACTTAGTGTTGAAAATTTGTTTTTTTTACATAGTTTTGAAAATCTTTTACTACATTCTGCTAAGTGTTGGAATTTTTTACTTAGTGTTAAAATAAATTTTTAATTTTTGAAATAAATATTTTTGACTCAGTTTAAAAATGTTTTTTTTTGGTAAAATTATTTTAACTACATTTTACTAAGGTTTTTATGGGATTTTTCTCTTTCCGAGCTAGAGTGATAAACTTTAAGATTCTTTAAGCTCATTGTTTCTAAAGTCAAAATTATGATCAATTTTTTTTGAGTATTTTATCAAAATATAGTTATCAAAAATCTTAATATCTAGCTAAGCTTTGAGTAAAAGTACTTATTTGAGCTTCTCTTTCACACCTTTTAAAAGCTAAAGTACTTCACTAAGCTTTAGAACTCTTTAAGTGAATATAACTTTCTTTCTAAATCATTTTCAAAAATTCAAAAATTTTGCTGAAGTTTCTTAATCAAAGCTAATATTTCAAGTACAAGCTGCCCTTCAGGGGAGCTAATTATTCTCTTCTATATTTAGTACTTTTGATATATGGCAAAGGGGGAGAGTTAGGAAAGTGAAAGTTAAGTTGAATAACTAGAACAATTTGATATTACATTACTTGATATTACATTACTTGATATTACATGTATGCTATGATCTGATCTTATTTTTTTACTATGGCTTTTACTTAACTTTGAACTTTTGTTGTCATAATCAAGGGAGAGATTGTTGGTGCAGGAAGCATCTGATGATCGAACCTAAGTTTTGATAATGATAAAGGGTTCGAAGTTAAGATCATTTGTGTCTAACATGTTTGAATGAGCTTGCAGGAAAGTCCTAAGTGAACTTAAGCAAAAGTCCTAACTGCGGTTAGGCAAGTGAAAAACCCTAGGGGGTAGTAACCCTAAGTCCTAGGGGGTGGTAACCCTAGGCAGAAAGTCTTGGCAGGTCGAGGGCTTCGGGCAAAAGTCCTAGAGTCGAGGACTCTAGGTGGAAAGTCCTGGTGTCGTGAACCAAGTGAAAGATTGGGCGGGTCGTGGAGCGGACGTCTAGTAGAAAGTCCTGGAGCCTCGGGTGCTGAGCAAAAGTCCAGTCGGTCTGGAGGGCTGGTCTGACAATAGGTATACTCTTGAGTGGAGTAGGTGAGGATGCGTTCCTCGGTGAGGGAGCAATAGGCATCGGTTCGACCTAGGGTTTCTGAATGAAAATTCAAAGTCAGAACCGGACAGTCCGATGGCTGTCAGATATTTATCTTAACCTTATTGTATTATGTCTAACTCTGTCTTGCAAGATATATTTTGTATTTTGGACTAACACATCTTGCAGGGAGCAAAAAAGATGTAAAGCCTCGGATGAACAGTACCCGAGGCGCCCTCCATGGAGCTTGGAGATGCCTCAGGTGCACTAGCTGAACACCTCCGCACAGCAGGGAAGAGGGTGCCCTATGGATCTGAGGGAGCCCTGGACAATAGAGGGCGCCCTCTATGGAGCTGAGGGCACCCTGGACGCAAGTGGAGGGCGCCCTCCATGCGGTTGGAGGCGCCCTTGGACAGATAAGCTGCGAATAAGTTAGGGCTCATCCATGCTGTGGAAACGGTGGGGTTGAGGGCACCCTCCATGGGCTTGGAGGTGCCCTCCACGGGCCTTATAAGACAGTCTCGAGTAGCAGCTTGGTATAACAACAAAAACGTGATTTATCTTCCGTACACTGCTCAAAGAACCATCCGATAAAGCTATAGCAAGACACCGACAACCTGAAGCTTCAAATTTCCTATTCTTAAGTTGTTGGTATATTTTCTTACTGTACTTAATTTCTATACTCTAAACTGTAACTTTTACGAACTTATAGTGATTGCCCAAAGTAAACGCTCAATGAGCGTGAGACTTGGAGTAGGAGTCGCCTCAGACTCGGAACAAAGTAAAAACTTTGGTGTTTGCATGTTTGTAAATATTTTATATATTTCCATTGTGTCTTACTCTTAATCTTCCGAAACGAAAGTGAAATTCATGAGCGCTATTCACCCCCCCCCCGGCCCGTGCCTCCCTCTAGCACTTTCGATCCAACATACACAACTCTCAAAATATCTCAAAGCTATGTTAATTTTAAAAACTCATATCTCTCTATCTAGGCTCTAAAATCTATATTTGAGGACATAATTACACTCGAGATGATATAAGAAGTGCAATGAATTTGATTTTAAGTATTTATGAGATGCCTAAGATCATCATTAAGTTTTGGCAAAAATTTGTTGATTATCTCATAAACATCAAAATCACTTCAAACCAAGATCATTATACTCTTTGGAGCCTTCTGAGTGTAATCATGTCCTTAGACCTAAATTCCTCAGTCCAAATTAAGAGATGTGAGTTTTTGAGATCTTTATGACCTTGAGATAATTATTACCGAGTTTTGGCCAAAACTCGCTAATGACCCTATAATATCCAAATTTTAAAATCTTAATACGGTCTGAACCATGGGAGTTCTAGGAACTCTTTAGTGGTATTGGTGAGTAAATATTAATGAGTTGGTGTCAAATTATCTCAAAATTATAAAATCTAGTTCTTTTAATCTAGATACTGAAGTTTAAGTCTGAGGACATGGTTACACTAAGGAAGCTCCTAAAAATTTAATAGTTCTAGTTTAAAGTGATATTGAGATATAATGTTTAAAATTTTAAAATCTTAATATGATCCAGGTGAGTCCAGTAATTCTTTGATGGTGTTGATAAATATCATAAACTTAGGTGCTTTAATATATTGGTGCTAAATTATCTTAATGTTATGAAAATTTTAAAAATTCACATCTTTCAATTACGATTGTGGAATCTACTTCTAAGAGCATGATTATACTTAGGAGATTGTGAATTGTCCACTCTATATATTCATATATAATTGATTTATTCACAAATTCAATTTTTATATAAACAATAGGTAGTCAATGGTTTGATAAAATTTAAAATAATTTAGAAGTGTTTGTTAGACACCATATGATGTGAAGATCGATTTATGAGAATTAATTAGAAAGAAACTTATTGCATCCATACTAATTTTTTTATCTAAAATGTATAATTTAAGATAAAAAAATTACTTTATTAAATTTGAATATTCATTTTTTACTGTATCATATATCAACTTCTTTATTTTCTCTCTCTCCTCTATAATATTTAATTAATATAATTCATTCCCTAAATTTAGAGAAGTACTATTCATAAATATTAAATTTAGAGAATAAATAGGATAGCTGATGCAAAGATTTTTTAATTACCCTATTCAAAATTTAGGATAAAATTTTTGGATAAGATGGATGCTTTTAGTACTCTGATATTATATATTCATACATATCATTTAATAATTAAAATTTATATATTTTTATTAAAAAAATAGCACGGTTACACATGTATAAAAAAAATATCGGGGAAGCTTTTTGATAAAATGACATCTGTGTTTTATTATAATCAAAGCATGCAGTTTATCCGTGGAGTTCAGTTCATATAATGGTAAATAAATTAAAGCATGCAGTTTATCCGTGGAGTTCAATTCATATAATGACAAATAAATTAGACGTTATGAACACGTTTATTATTATTATTATTTGCTTTGATTAATTTCTTTTATTTTTATGTGTGACATATAGGTGTCCTATATAATTATCCATAAATGGTCGATATATTTTATGCTTAGCAAAAATCAATCAAAAAATATTTAAATAATTAACTTTCATGTCCCTAAAATGAAAACATAAAAATTTAAATAATTAATGAATATGCCTCACATGTGCTCTTTAAAAAAAATACCCCCACTTGCATTACGTGAGCTTATAAGTAACCAGAGAAAGAGCTAGGCATCAACCACAAAACAGGCCACTTGTCATATTTCCTAATTAAGTATCTAATTAAGATGGAGAATGAAGAAATAGTTCGTAAGACATCGAAATATCATTCAAGTGTTTGGGGCGATTATTTCATCCAACATATTTCTCCTACTCTAGATACTGCCAAGGTATTTCATGACCCCTTCATACATTTAGTCCATATTTCTCACTCTATTTGTTTCATTAATCAACACATATTCATAAAATATATATGATCATTTACTTACACTTAGTTAAGGACAGATACTAGTTGAATATCATATTTGATGACACAGGAATCAAGTGTGAAAAGGGCGGAGGAGCTGAAGGAGCAAATAAAGAAGTTGTTTCAAGAAACCAGTGATGTATCAGAGCTTATGAATTTAGTCGACTCGATTCAGTTGCTCGGATTGGATTATCACTATGAGAAAGAAATAAATGTTGCACTTAGTTTAATCTCTGCAGCAGATGCTAAGAACTTTGGGCTTTATGAAACTTCTCTTCGATTTCGATTACTTAGGCAATATGGATTCTATTTGCCTGCAGGTATTATGCCAAATAAAAAATTAATATTTAAAGATCATTATTAAAACCTTGGGCTTATATGCTAGAAAATTTAGAAACTAATCAAATTGATTGTTCTATAATACTATTTATTTTTGAAGAATTGTGTGACAATTACTAGTATTTTCCCACTATATATTGCAGATGTTTTTAACCGGTTCAAAGATGAGGAAGGGAACTTCAGATCAACATTGAATGAAGATGTAAAGGGATTATTAAGCTTATACAATGCAGCTTACCTTAGGATACACGGGGAGAATATACTTGATGAAGCCATTTCATTTACAAAGAAGCAACTTGTATCATCGTTGGGCAAACTTGAACAACCTTTACTGATATTGGTGTCGCTTTTCCTTGAGACACCACTATGTCGAAGAAATAGAAGACTCTTGACAAGAAAATATATACCCATTTATCAAGTGGATAAGAGTCGAAATGATGCAATATTAGAGTTAGCAAAGTTGGACTTCAATCTATTGCAATCTCTTCATCAAGAGGAACTAAAGAAAATTTCAATGTAAGCAAATTGAAATTTCTTTAAAGTGATTTCAAACACATCTATTTTCTTATATATTAAAATAATTGTCATGATTTATTTGATAAATACATGCTTAATTTATGTATTATAGTTTAAACTAATTGTCTTTTTTTTATATATATTTATTCTTGGTGATATATTTTGAAGATGGTGGAATGATTTAGCACTTGCTAAGTCTCTTACTTTTACTCGTGATCGAGTGGTGGAATGCTATTATTGGATTCTTACTGTGTATTTTGAGCCTCAATATTCTCGTGCAAGATTGATTTCAACCATGGTCATCTCATGTCTATCACTTATGGATGACATATATGATAATTATAGCATACTGGAAGAGAGCCAATTATTAACTGAGGCAATTCAAAGGTTTGTTTTAATTGTATCCATTATTTTACTACATTTTTTGTATCACTTAATATTGCAATTAGTTAAGTATTTCATATAGTTAATAAAATATCATAGAAAAAATAAATTCAACACAAAATCAACAAAAATGTGTAAAATGATAAGTTACAAATCCAATTATAAAAGAGAAGAAAAAAAAATGAAAGTATAATATATATATATATAGTCATTGCTTCTAATTTATTTCAAGTTAATTTTGATATTCTTTGTAAAACTTTAAGATAAATTGATTGTATAATTAGTCACTTATACACATTAGTTTACACAATCCAGGTGGGAACCTCAAGCCGTTGATCAAGTACCAGAATACTTAAAGGATTTCTACCTTAAGTTACTGAAGACGTTTAGGGAAATTGAAAATGAACTAGAAAGTGATGAAAAATACCGCATATCATTTCTTCAAGATATGGTAAACCAATACATGAAAAATTATTATTTTCTCTCATTAGCTGTTCAAATATAAACTAATTAATTATATTTATTATTTTTGTAGATAAAAGCTTTATCAAGATCTTTCTTTACAGAAGCCAAGTGGGGAATTGAAAAATATGTGCCGACACTAGAGGAACATTTAAGTATCTCACTAATCACCACTGGATATCCTGTGCTTATATGTGCCTCTTACATAGGCATGGGTCTAGTGGCAACAAAAGAAGCTTTTGAGTGGGTTGCTAGTTTTCCCAAAATCATTAAAGCTAGTAGTTTAATTTGTAGGCTCATGGATGATCTAAATCCAAGTGAGGTAATTATTTAAGATAATTTCTTTAGTAGATGTTTAATGATATTTTCTTTTTGACTGTTTCATTTGAACTTTTGCAGCTTGAGCAAGAGAGAGACCTTGCAGCTTCCACAATAGAATGTTTTATGAAACAGTATGGCATGGATGAAAAAGAGACATACAAGAAACTAATGGATATGCTGGAGGATGCATGGAAGGATCATAACAATGAATACCTCAATTCAACACTAGTACCTCGACTTTTAATTGAAAGAGCAATGAACTTTTCAAGAGCAATGGAAGAATTTTATAAATACACCGACACATACAGTAGTTCCAAAACTATGATGAAAGATAATATATCTATGGTGTTGGTTGAATCTGTTCCTATTTAAGAGAGTCACACCCTTTCTAGCTAGTGGCTGAAATAAAAGTCAACCAACATTCGCAATATGAGGCTACTCTATCTATATTTAAATAAAGTGATCAAACTCGAGTTGGATGATCAATAATGTGTTATTGAAATATATGAGGTATATTTCCTATTTAATAAAATAATTGTGTGCTTGGTTACTGTAATTTGTGATGATTTTTATTTTATTAGTATTTAATCTAGATAAAATCAAGAATTGATGCCAACGAATGAGAGGGACTTAATTTATGTAGCCCCTCATTTAGATGTAGTGTTTGTACGACACTGTAACAAGGTGAAGATTAATGATAATAATGAAAATAATCTCTAATTGATTTTAATTAATTGAGATTTATTATATTTGACACATAATCAAGATCGACATGAATCAAATTGGACAAATAATATTTGTAAGTCTATTATATTACTATGTTTATAATTCTTATGATTGTATGCATTATTTAATCTTTCCATTATTGTTTTGGACAATTTGTATAAATAAGCCTATTGACTTTAGTAATAAGATTATCAAAAAACTTTATATTATTATTTTCCTTTACTTTTTGATTTCTACATGGTATCAGAGTCATGATTCTTCCTTTTCCTTATCTTTCCTCAAAATTTAGCTTCTTCCTTCTTTAATTCCTCTTCCAGCACCAGATTTCTACAACATTAGTCAGCAACAACGTGAACATCTTGGAGCACAACAGCAACTTGGAGCAACCCAAAGATCAGCGTGCTCTAGCAACATCTTGCAGTCTCATCGCCAACCTCTTTTCTTGCTAGTTTTGTGCGGTAACCTCAGGAACTTCGACAACTACAATAATAATTTTTTTCCTTCTACTAGTTCGATTTTCGATTCTTTGCATTGAAAGAAAAAAAATTGGATTTTGGTTGGCGTATCTGTTCGCTTTCATGTTTTGCTCTTAAGATTTCTATTCGGTTGGATTAAAAAAAATCTAAGAAAAAAAGTGAATGTAAAAAAAAACTGAGAAAAAAAAATTGAGGAAAAAAAGTGAGAAAAAAAACTGAGAGAAAAGAAAATTGAAGAAACAAAGGGAGAAAAAAAAAATAGAGAGAGAAAAAAAATTATCTTCTCTCGAGTCTACTAAAATCTTTTCACCATCACAAAATACCTCTTTTTCAATTCCTATGGTTCCTTCTTTCTCCGTTAAACTTGACCATGATAATTATTTACTATGGAAATTATAATTTCTTCCTTTACTTTGTGTCCATGATTTACTTGGTCATATTGATAGTAGTTTATCCCCACCTAAAAAAGATGATTCATCCTATACTATTTGGTTTAAGAATGATCAATTAGTCTTGACTTGGTTAATTTCATCAATTACTAAATCTATACTTCCTATGCTCGTTGGGCTCAACACTTCGTGCTAGGTTTGTAAAACTCTTGATCATTCTTTTGCGTCTTACTCTCAAGCACTAGTTCTCTAACTTCGTCTACAATTACAGTCTGTACAACGAGGAGATGCCTCCATCAATGACTATATGAAATCAGTCAAGAACATTGCCAATAACCAAGCTGCAATTGGATATCCAGTCTATGATCCAAAACTATTAATGCATGTTCTTGCAGGTTTAAGTCCTCAATATAATAGCTTTGTTCCCAGTGTGACGACTCGCATGGATCAAGTGTCACTTGAAGCACTTCATGGTATGTTATCCTCTCATGAAAGGCTTCTACAAATACAATCTCAAAGGATGTCAGATTCTATATCCTTATCGGCACACATGATTAGCAAGGCTCCACAACCTGATCAACATAATCAACCGCATCCCCAATATGGTCACCAAAATTAGTTTAGAGGTTTCAAAGGCTAGGGTCGAGGTCAAGGTAGAGATCTAGGTCGAGGACGTTGCCAGATTTGCTTCAATTATGTTCATTATGCTCAAAATTGTTATAAAAGATATGATTCAAATTTTCGAGGGAGACCTGTATCATCAAGTCGACCCTCTCCCTCATCTTGGCAATCTAGTACTCTCATCTAATTCTGGAGCATTTTCACTCTTCATCCCTCCTAATGCAACGTCATTAGTTCCTGAAATCCCAGGATGACATCTGGATTCTGGAGCAACTCATCATGTTACATCGGAGTATAATATTCTAATAGAAGCTTCACCTTATCATGGACCCGACATAAAATAAATAGGCAATGACTCAGGTTTGTAAATTACTCATATTGGAAACACATCCTTTCAATCATATGGTCATACTTTTCGCATGCACAACACTCTTATTCCTTCTATTACTAAAAATTTTCTTTCCGTCCATTAGTTTGCTCTTGATAATAATGTGTTGTTTGAATTTCATCCTTATCATTTTCTTGTGAAGGATCCCACAATAGGAAATATTCTACTCTGAGAAAATATTAAAGATGGTCTTTATCATCTTCAGCCCACTTATACTAATGTGTTTGTTGGAGAATGCACTAATAAATTCTCTTGGCATGCACGTCTTGGTCATCCATCTCTATGTGTTGTTTAAAATATCATTAACCAGTATGATTTATCAATTTCTTTAGCCACCACTTCTCATTTATGTGAAGCTTGCATGAAAGTAAAATCTCATAAATTACCTTTTGTGTCTTCTTCTCGCACTTCTAGTTTGTCTTTAGAAATTATTCACTTTGATGTGTGGGGTCCTGCTCCTATTCTATCTGATCCTGTCCGAACCGGGAATCAGTGGACGCTGGGCACGTGGCGCTTCCTGCTAGATCCTCGAATGCTCCGATGAACCTGCAACGAAACCGAGCCGGGAGGAGTGTCCCGGCGACGGCCCTCCGACGCTCAAGTCAGGCGAGGAATAACAAAAAGGTGGCTTCAAGATGAAGATTTTTCATACCTCCAGTGGAGAAATGGAAGCCTTATATAGATCTCTCAAAGAAGCCTGGGCGTGCCAATCAAAGCAACCACCTGCCTTTGACCATGCCCAGGTATGGGTCTGTCAGAAGGGCCATGTCTAAATATGGATCTGTCAGGGAGACGTCCATGAAACCATACTGCTACTGCATCAGCCTCTACATGATGTGACGGCAAGATCGTGCGATCTTGTGTACGGCCTAATCATTAGACATGCTTCGGCTGACATCTCATATCCTGAGTCGAGCGCATAGGCCGCTCGACCCCCTTTATACCCCCGCCCCTATTTTGGCCGAACGGACAACCCCCTCGGCCCTTAGCCCCTGCCGATCGGACTCCCGCTCGGCCCTTCGGTCTTCCTGCCTGGGCGTCGGAAACATGAGCCCATGGATGGGTTTATCTATAGCTCCGTTCGGACCTACCCATCCGCTCGGCTCGGCCATCCACCGCACAGCCTTTCATCGGTTCTCAGGCTGAGACCCTTCAGGAAGTGGGTCCCCCCTTCTTACTGCCGGATCACTTGCCTTCCCTTCAGGTCTAGTCGAAGGAGGCAGCGAGTCCGACTGACTGGACTATATGTATTCGAGCGGGCTGTCGCCTCCTTTCCGTAGCTTATATTCTTTCTTTAGCCGTTCGGCCCTTATGCCGGATTTAGCCGCTCGGCTCTTCGTTTCGGATGCCTCGCTCAAAGTGGATGTTGGCTTGTCTAAATCTTCTCGAAAATCACGCAAATCCCTTCCATTAAGTTGCAGCATGCGCGGTATGACGCGCATTAATTGTGCCTAGTGGCAAGACGCCACGTGGCTCTTCTCGCGTGGCGTCGATGCTTAATACGATGGGACGCGATTGCTTTGAAATAGACGGTCGGATGACGGCCTCGTCCTTCGCGACCTGCATCCGACGGCGGAGGCTATCCAGCCTCGGCAGTATAAGGCCCTCGTCTCCTTCCTTCGCCGCATGCTTGCTTGCGCGCTGCCTCCTGCTTCGTCCTGTTGCTGCGGCCTTCGGCGACCCAGTGTCTGTTCTTAAGCGGCGATCACCTCCTCGGTGCTTTTTCCCCCCGTTTCCTTCCCCGTGAGTCTTCTGCCTTCACTTAATAGGTCTTCCCTGCTCATTTCGCTCCTTTCGTTTCGCTTCCTTTGATTTCTTTCTGAGATGGCGAGTTCCTCCGAACCCGCTGTTAACATTTCGGGCCCCTGGTACCTGACCATGGAGAGCCGATTCGATGAGAAGCATGCCCAGCGCCTTGTTCGGACATACGGGCTTCCTGATGACCACGAAATAATTATAGCTGGCCCGACCGACCGTCCAAATGACCCGCCGATCGGCTCAATTTGTTTCTTTTTAGACCAATTCCAGGGCGGCCTTAGATTTCCTACCCATCCATTTATTCTGGAGGTTTGTAATTACTTCCGCATCCCGCTCGGCCAGCTTGTGCCGAATTCCTTTAGGTTGCTGAGCGGGATGGTCGTCCTCTTTAAGTTGCACAGTATTCCTCTTGACCCTAAGATATTCCATTTCTTCTTCTACCCCAAACAATCTGAGCCGGGCACTTTTATCTTCCAAAGTAGAATAGGCTTTAAATTTTTTGATAACATGCCGACCTCCAACAAACACTGGAAGGAGTTTTTCTTCTTCATCCGACTTCCCGATCGGCCAGCCTTCCGCACCCAATGGCAGACCGCCGTGCCGACCCAGCCGGAGCTCGGCAAGTTCAGAAGTAATCCAGCCTATCTTCATGCGGCGAACTGGTTGTCCGGCCAGCGATACAAGATCGACCAGTTGCTCCTGAAGGGGGTGCTATATATTTTCGGATTATCTCCCGTTCGGGCGAATCTCCCCTTCCGCATGAGTAAGGACTCTTTACTCTCTTAGTCTTTTTTGTCTAACTGATTTTAATTTCTTTCACTGCAGCTGATGTCATGTGGCGATCCAAGGCTACCGCTCACTTGAAATTGAAGTCTGTAGAAATTGAAGCGGCCACCAAAAAGGAGCTCGCCGAGCGGGGTTTAATCCCTAGCCGCCCGGCAGATGCAGGAGAGGGAGGGGCACTGTCCGCTCCTGAAACAGAAGCTGCCTCATCCGCTTCAGCGGAGGTTGAGGCGGAAATTGATCCTGTTTCCTTGGCTCCCGCCGAGCTGGGCGTTCCCCAGGTTGGAGATCCACCTTTGGAGGTTCGGCGGAAACGTCGAAGAGACCCCCGCCTTCCGTCAGCCCAAGAGGGGGAACCACAGACGCCGATCGGCGTAACTTCGCCCGACCGCACGCCATCCCGGATCGGGACCCCTATGGCTTCGCCTGCCGCACAGTCTTCTGGCTCTCCTCCCCGACCTCGCCGCCGCTTACGTCGGATGGGCGAAACTTCCACCATAGGGGAGTCCTCGCATCAGGCGGCCGCGACTGAAGAAGCGTCGTCCGGCCACCCTACCATCAAGACTACCCTCCGATTCCCATCGGAGGAATATTTACTGTCTGCCGACCGGCCATCGAGCCCCGTTCACGAAATAACCCTGAATGGTCCGCTCGCCAAACTCTTCGAGGACGCCCAGATTCAGGTGGCCCTTATGACGCCCAAGCAGCTCGGCGATAACAATATGCAGCAGGCCACTCAGGTAAACCCCTCTTCATTCCCGTGTCATGCTATTGTTTGATTCCTGACATTATTATTTCCCTTACAGCGCTGGGCTGAGCAAATTGCCACTAGCCATCGGCTAGCCGAGTTGGAGGGCCTTCTGGAAAAACTCCAAGTGTCGGAAGGTCCCACGGCCGAGCGGGAGAAACAAGCTCTTGAGGGCGAACAGAAGAAGGCTGCCGACCTGGCTGCTGAGGTACGTTGTCGGACACTAGTCGGCGGGGGATGCCGAACCGACAAATGATGTGTTGCCAGATGAATTTTTTAACCATTTGTTCAGTAATCTTTGCGAGCGGCTCGGCCTCCACCCACTTGGAGAAGTAGTCTACCGCCACTAGTAAGAATTTCCTCTGCCCGGTCGCCATCGGAAATGGACCCACAATATCTATTCCCCATTGATCAAACGGACATGAGATGGTTGATGCCTTCATCTCCTCTGCCGGTCGGTGGATGAAGTTATGATACTTCTGCCATGAAAGGAATGTAGATACTGTCCGAGCGGCATCTGTTTGTAAGGTTGGCCAAAAGTATCCGGCCAAGAGGATCTTCTTGGCCAACGAGCGCCCGCCCGGATGTCCCCCGCATGATCCTTGATGTACTTCCTGGAGGATGTAAGCTGAGTCTTCCGAGCTTACACATTTCAGCAAAGGACGCGAAAAAGCTTTCTTGTAAAGCTGATCTCCGATGAGTGTAAACCGACCGGCTCTTCTTCTGAGGAGCCGGGCTGCATATTCCTCAGATGGTGTGGTGCCCGAACGGAGGAATTCTATAATAGGTGTCCTCCAGTCACTTGGAAACGTGAGGCCTTGCATCCGGTCGACATGCGCTACCAGCAGTATTTTTTCAATTGGTTGCTGAAGGGCGACTGGCGTTATCGAGCTCGCAAGCTTGGCTAACTCATCGGCCGCCTGGTTCTCCGTTCGGGGAATCTTCTGAATAAGCACCTCTCGGAAAGCAGCTTTGAGTTTTTCAAAGGCCTCAGCGTAGAGTTTGAGCCGAACACAGTTGATTTCAAAGGTGCCGGAGAGCTGCTGAGCGACCAACTGTGAATCCGAATAAAGTGTCACCCGACCGGCTCCCACATGCCGTGCTGCCTGCAGTCCGGCTATAAGGGCCTCATACTCTGCCTCATTGTTAGTAGCTTTGTAATCCAGCCGGACGGATAGGTGCATCTTTTCTTCCTGAGGTGAGAGTAGTACTATTCTGATCCCACTTCCGAGCCGAGTGGAGGATCCATCCACATATATTCTCCACATAGCTTCCGGCTCAGGCCTTTGCACTTCGGTCACAAAATCAGCCAAGGATTGGGCTTTAATCGCCGAGCAGGTCTGATATTGGATGTCAAACTCGCTTAATTCTGTCGTCCACTTGATGAGTTGTCCGGACGCTTCTGGATTCAACAGCACTCTTCCGAGTGGACTGTTCGTCCGGACAATGATGGTGTGAGCCAAGAAATACGGTCGAAGGCGACGAGCGGCTAGAACCAAAGCAAAGGCCAACTTCTCGAGCCCGGTGTAACGAGACTCAGCGTCTTTTAAAATGTGGCTCAGAAAATACACCGGCTGCTCTTCGCCGTTCGCCCTCACAAGTGCTGAGCCTACAGCATGCTCAGTTGACGATAGATACATATAAAGTGACTCACCCCCGCTCGGCTTGGCCAGCACAGGCAGAGAATTTAGATATGTTTTCAACTCTTCAAATGCTCGGTCACACTCTTCATCCCACTGGAACTTAGTAGCCTTGCGCAGGATCTTGAAGAATGGCAGACTCCAGTCGGTGGTTTTGGAGATGAATCTGGACAATGCAGTTATCCGACCGGTCAACCGTTGTACCTCCCTTGTGTTTCTAGGAGGAAGCATGTTTTGCAGAGCTTTCACCTTGCTGGGGTTGGCTTCAATTCCCCGCTCGGTCACTATATATCCCAAGAAATGCCCTCCTTTTGCTCCGAACAGGCACTTCTGGGGATTCCGCTTGACTCCATATCTGCGCAGCGTTCGGAAGGTTTCTTCCATGTCCTTGTAGAGATCTACCGCTCGGACGGATTTAATAAGAATATCGTCTACATAAACTTCCAGATTCCGCCCGATCTGCTCCCGGAATACTTTGTTCATCAAGTGTTGATAGGTGGCCCCGACATTCTTCAATCCGAACGGCATCACTTTGTAGCAATAAGTGCCGTCGGCCGTCACGAAGCTTACTTTTTCTTGATCTTCCCGGGCCAAGCATGCAGATTAATTCGCAGCCGGCCGTAGAGTCCACCAGCTGATCTATCCGGGGCAGAGGATAAAAATCCTTGGGACATGCTTTGTTCAAGTCCCGAAAGTCGATGCAAACTCTCCACTTGCCGCCCGGCTTGGAGACCAATACTACGTTGGCCAGCCAGCTCGGGAACTGCACCTCGCGTACGTGGCCGGCCTTCAGAAGTTTTTCTACTTCCGCCCGGATGATGGCATTCTGCTCGGCACTGAAATCTCTTTTTCTCTGCTTTATCGGCCGAGCGTCCGGTCGGACATGTAACTCATGCTGCGCTATGCTCGGCGAAATTCCGGGCAATTCATGTGTCGACCAGACGAAGACATCGTGATTTCGTTGGAGGCATTGGATCAGCTTCTCCTTCGGTTCTTCCTCCAGATCCGAGGTGATAAAAGTCGTGGCCTCCGATCGGGTTGGATGGATCTGAACTTCCTCCTTTTCATCATAAATTAAAGCAGGAGGTTTCTCGGTTATGACGTGTACCTCGATTCGGGGCGCCTTCCGAGCGGAGCAAGCTTCTGCCCGAATCATCTCTATATAGCACCGCCGATCTGCTAGCTGATCTCCAGGCACTTCTCCTACTTGGTCCTCCACCGGGAACTTTATCTTTTGGTGGAAGGTTGAGACAACCGCTCAGAATTCGCCGAGCGCCGGTCGTCCCAAAATGACATTGTAGGATGACGGAGAGTCGACCACCACGAAGTTTATTGTCCTGGTCCTCCTGAGCGGCTCTTCTCCCAGCGAGGTGGCTAGCCGGATCTGCCCGTAAACCCGTAGAGCGGGGTCGTCATGGGCAGCAGCTCGGCTCGATCAATTTGCAACTGATCGAACGCCTTCTTGAATATGATGTTGACCGAGCTCCCTGTGTCAACAAATATGCGGTGAATGGTGTAATTTGCTATTACCGCTTTAATGAGCAGCGCGTCGTCATGGGGCACTTCTACTCCTTCTAAATCTCCGGGCCCGAAAGTAATTTCCGGTCCACTTGCCCGCTCTTGGCTACAGCCGACCGCGTGGATCTGCAGCTGCCGAACGCCCGCCTTTCTGGCTCGGTTGGAGTCTCCTCCGGTCGGCCCTCCAGCAATAACGCTGATCTCGCCCCGGGAAGTATTGCTCCTGTTTTCCTCCTCCCGAGCGGACGGTCGGGACCGTTCTCTGGACGCCCGGCAATTCTCCCGTCTTGGGGATAGGTGCCGATCGGGCGTCTGGTGATGTCGCCTCTCGGTGTGGGTCCGGTCAGCTTCATAGGTCCTTTGTCTTTTGTCGATGGGAGGAGACCGTCGTTCGGCTCTCCTAGGAATGGGATTAGTCACAAAGGGAAGACTTCGACAATCCCTCATGTTGTGCGTATCCGACTGGTGGAAGGAGCAGAACAGAGGGGTCCACTTCTTCTTCGGTTTGGGCCAAGCGGCAGCCACCTCTTGTACATGTGATCTGGCGTGGGGGGATCGAATTGCTTCAGCCCTCGGTCCTCTAGGTGGCTGCTGAGCGGCGTGCTGTTTCCGCTCGGCCTGAACAGGTGCACGCTCGGCTAGAGTTTCCTTTTTCTGAGCAGCTTGCGCTTCTTCCACGTTTATGTATTCGTTGGCCCGATGCAACATGTGATCATAATCTCGGGGCGGCTTTCGGATGAGCGACCGGAAGAAGTCACCATCTACCAGGCCTTGTGTGAAGGCGTTCATCATCGTCTCCGATGTGGCCGTTGGGATGTCCATTGCCACTTGGTTGAATCGTTGGATGTAAGCCCGAAGCGATTCCTTTAGATCTTGCTTGATGGCGAACAGGCTGACACTTGTCTTCTGATAACGCCGACTGCTAGGAAAGTGGTGGAGGAAGGCCGTTCGGAAATCCTTGAAGCTTGTGATAGATCCGTCCGGCAACCTCCGGAACCACCGTTGAGCCGATCCCGAGAGTGTGGTAAGAAAGACGCGGCATTTCACTCCATCGGTGTATTGATGGAGCGTGGCCGTGTTATCAAACTTACCCAGATGATCATCCGGGTCCGTTGTTCCGTTGTACTCGCCGATCGTCGGAGGCACGTAGTGCTTGGGCAGAGGGTCTCGTAGAATAACCTCCGAAAATTGGCGGTTGGCCCGCTCGGGAGATGAGTCCGCCCGGGGAGCCTTACCTTTTCTATCATCCCGCCTTGGTATTTCATCCGAAGAAGAACCTCTATCTCTTCGAGCTGGTGCGGCTTCAGGGGTGCGAAATAAGGCCCGGTGAAATGCGACGGTAGCTGGAGGTGCTTCCGCTCGGCCACCAGACGCAGATGTCGCTTGTTGCTCCTGTCGTTCGGCCGCTGCTTTCTGTTTTTGTTCAACAAGTTTGGCGGCCCTTATCTCGACCAGAGCGTCGAGCTCTTCCCTAGAAAGCGTCACCGTGTTTTGTCGTCCAGCCTCGTCCATTGTTACCGATCGGATGCAGGAGCGTTCCCACAGACGGCGCCAATTTGATCCTGTCCGAACCGGAAATCAGTGGACGCTGGGCACGTGGCGCTTCCTGCTAGATCCTCGAATGCTCCGATGAACCTGCAACGAAACCGAGCCGGGAGGAGTGTCCCGGCGACGGCCCTCCGACGCTCAAGTCAGGCGAGGAATAACAAAAAGGTGGCTTCAAGATGAAGATTTTTCATACCTCCAGTGGAGAAATGGAAGCCTTATATAGATCTCTCAAAGAAGCCTGGGTGTGCCAATCAAAGCAACCACCTGCCTTTGACCATGCCCAGGTATGGGTCTATCAGAAGGGCCATGTCTAAATATGGATCTGTCAGGGAGACGTCCATGAAACCATACTGCTACTGCATCAGCCTCTACATGATGTGACGACAAGATCGTGCGATCTTGTGTACGGCCTAATCATTAGACATGCTTCGGCTGACATCTCATATCCTGAGTCGAGCGCATAGGCCGCTCGACCCCCTTTATACCCCCGCCCCTATTTTGGCCGAACGGACAACCCCCTCGGCCCTTGGCCCCTGCCGATCGGACTCCCGCTCGGCCCTTCGGTCTTCCTGCCTGGGCGTCGGAAACATGAGCCCATGGATGAGTTTATCTATAGCTCCGTTCGGACCTACCCATCCGCTCGGCTCGGCCATCCACCGCACAGCCTTTCATCGGTTCTCAGGCTGAGACCCTTCAGGAAGTGGGTCCCCCCTTCTTACTGCCGGATCACTATCTAATCAAGGTTTTCTTTATTATGTTATTTTTATTGATAATTTTAGCAAGTTTACTTGGATTTTTCCTATGAAAAGAAACTCTGATCTCTTTGATATTTATTGTCGCTTTCAAAAATAAGTTGAGCCCTATTTTGATCGTAAAATCCTCTCCCATCATTCTGATTGGGGTGGAGAGTATCAAGCACTTCATCATCATCTTACTTCCTTTCGCATCATCCATCGAGTTTCTTGTCCCCACACTCCTGAACAAAATGGATCTGTCGAGAGAAAATATCGTCATGTGGTTGAAACTGCCTTAGCTCTTCTTAATCATGCCTCAGTTCCACTTAAATTTTGGGATGATGTCGTCCAAACCGTAGTCTACCTTATCAATCATTTACCCACTCCACTACTTCAAAATAAGTGTCCCTTGGAAAGACTTTATAATTATCTTCCAGATTACTCTTTCTTTCGTATCATTGGTTACACATGTTATCCTTGGCTACGACCTTACTCTAAGCACTAGTTAAACCCTCGCTCTTTACAATGTGCTTTCCTTGGTTATAGTAATTTGTATCATGGGTAACGTTGCCTCCATATTTCGACCGGTCGGATATATATTTCTCAACATATTACTTTTGATGAATCTCTGTTTTTGTTTGCAATTGCTACCTCAAATCCTCCTTCAGATAATAAAGGCAACTATCTAATATCACCAAGCAATATAGTAGAAGCCCCACATATTGATTCATTAGGATATATTAAAAGTACAAGGAGGGATAGTATCTTGGGTCCTACTCTATTTCCACAAGTTCCTGTAGACTCGGTGGCTAGTGGTGATCCACTCTCTAATTCTGAATCTCATCCGTCTGACCACTCATCTTCGAGTAGCTCTAATGATGATATTCCTTAGCGGATGCTTCCTCTAAGCGATATTTATGCACGATACCAACTAGTTTGCACTTGTTATCATCTTCCACGTGCTTTTATTGCTTCTTCAAATTTTGTTGAACATTCTAATTTTACATAGGCAGTCAAAAATCCAAATTGGCGTGTTGCGATGACTACAGAATTTGATGCTCTTCTTCGTAATGCAACCTAGAGCTTAGTCCCTTGTACCCTATCTATGAATATTGTGAGTTCTATATGGGTTTACCGAATAAAGTATCGTGCAGATGGTTCTATTGAATGTTACAAAGCTTGCCTTGTTGCTAAAGGCTTTAATCAACAGCTAGGTATTGACTTCAATGATACTTTTAGTCCAGTCATCAAAATTACAACTATCAGATTGCTACTATCTATAGCTGTAAGCTCTAGTTGGCCAATATGTCAATTAGATATTTCCAATGCTTTCCTTTATGGACACCTTGAAGAAACTGTTTATATGGAGCAACATCCTGGATTCATCCACCCGCAACTTTCAACACATGTGTGTCAACTTCAGAAGTCTATATATGGTCTTCGACAAGTATCGCGTGCATGGTTTCATCATCTATCTACTTGACTTCATACTCAGGGATTTTTTGGCTCAAAAATAGACCCTTCCTTATTCTACAAATGTAATGAGGAATTTTCAATATTTGTTCTGATTTATGTGGATGATATATTAATAACTGGTAGTGATCAAAACAGTATTACTACTTGACTACATCTTCTCCGTCAAGAGTTTCTTATTCGGGATCTTGGCAATGCTCATTTTTTTCCTTGGCATAGAGTTTCTCTCACATTTTGAAGATTGTCTTCTCTCTCAGAGAAAATACATTACTGGGCTCCTACAATAAGCTAAAATGGATGGTGCATGTCCTATCTCAACACCAATCATTGAGGGTGGTTTCACCGCACCTTCATCCTCCTCTTCGATGTCTGACCCCTAGTGTAACGACCCGCCTTCTACTAACTAGGCAGTAAGGCTGATCATCACGTTAAGCTGCGCTAACTACTCCCTGACCATCATAAAATCTAGATGCGAAAGTTGTACTAATTTAAAATTTTCTATGCTGCTAACATTTCTTGATTCTATATATGCTAAAGGGTGTAATCTAAAGTATACCTAGCATATACTACATCCCCTATGGTCAAGGAACTGAAATAAACATTTTCCAGCTGTTATCAGACCTCCCAATCGATCCATTGATCGATTGGAACGTCGGATCGATCCAGGGATCGATTCAGCTGGCTACTGTATGCGAGACATAGGTTGGATCGATCCAGTGATCTATCCAGCACGCTACTGTGCTCAGGACGATATTCTGGGTCGATCGGCTGATCGATCCAGACTGACCAATCGATCCAGTGATCGATCCCCGAACCTTCTGTTCACGACAGAAATTTCTGGATCGATCGGCTGATCGATGCAGAAACCTACTGTTCACGGAGCAATTTGCCTGATCGATCAGCTGATCGATTGGGACCCCCCAATCGATCCACCGATCGATTGGGGTTTCTGATTTTGCAGTTAAGCTCTGATTTCAGCACTTGTTCGTGCCAAAATCTCACATTTCACTTATACAATCCATAGAATATATTCTAATGACATAAAGCTTGCATTCTAAACTGGATATAAAGCATGGTTTACTAGTTCGTAGCATTTAACAATTAAAAGTGCGTGAAAATAGAAATACTAAAAGTTCAATTATTTAAGCTTGCTAGATCCCCTAAGGATCTTTCATTCCATGTTCTTGCCACACACACCATCTTTGCATTGTACTCCAGCTTCCTCTGCTAGTCCATTTTCCCTTTTCCTTTATCTGCAGTATAAGGAAAGTAGAATCTGTAAGCTTAAAGCTTAGTAAGAAACCAACTACCTCACTAAAACATGCAACGATGCAAACATGCTTTTAAAGAATGCTATTTGAAAACATGTACTGGCATGGCATACTATGGTTGCAAGCATAAACTGAAATAACTGAACATGTAAGCTGAAACATGGCATAGCAGGCTAATCACATAGAACAATAATAGAGAACTAAGCTAACTGAAACTAACCTGAAACTGAAATCAAACTCAACTAACATAACTGATTTTATGAGTTTTGAAAACTAATAGCATAGTAGATCAAAATAATAATCATTTGCTGTTGGGCCCGTCAACTGTACTTACTGTGCGCGCATCCCTAACTAAACCCGGGTTTGCAAGTCCCGAATTTAGTAGGGTTTACTAGGTTATCTAACCTAGGGACGACTGTGGGGGTCCAACCCAATGGATATCTAATCCGGTACAGTGCCAACTGAAAAGTAAAATACTGAATATAGCTAAACTGTTCTAATTTGCTGTTTCTAGGTGATCTGAACCCAGAGCTAGGTTGTCTGAACCCAGAGGCGACTGTGGGAGCCCACCCATTGGACCGTAGTCCCATATAAGCTGTAGTAAGGCTAACTAAGCTATTTTAAAAGCTTCTATTGCATTTACTGAGTTATTAAAAATACCTAAGTTGCATTTTACTGAGCTAATCATTTAATCGAACATCTAGTGTGCTTAAACTCTCTCCTCTATTAGGGAGACTACCTCCATGCACCCGACAACATCTAAAACCTCCGGCCCATCCAAAGGTACTCACTAAATCCCTAAACCTGCGAGGAGGGTTAAATACACCCTGTGTGTCCGAAAAATCTGCATATAACTAAACTAATGCATAGAAAACCAAATAGAAGCTACTTATACTGCAGGTGAGGGGTTTCTTACCTTGTGTGCTAGATTTCTTACAAATCTAATCGCTAGAAATTCCGGTGGAGACGACTTCTCGACAATTCGCTCGCGTCCACGTGCTCTACTCGTGGAGGGGAACGCCCTTGTGCTGAAATCGTCGCCGGAAAGTGACCTTGGGACCCTAGGGATGGAACCCTAGTTCTTCCCTTTTTGTGGCGCCGAGAGAAGGAGAGGGGAGAGGGGTTGGCGTCGGCGTGAGGGTTTTGGAGAGGGGTTGCCGAACCAAGTTCTAAAAATAAACCAAACCCCAACTTAAATTTCCTATTTATACTAAGTAATTAATTCTGCCAAACCAATTATAAATATAATTGGTTCCCTTTCCTTTCAGCACGGTCCTGCTGGGTTCACCGGTTACTAAGGCTAACTAAAGGTTTAGCGGACCCGAGAGGTCCCGGGTTCGATTCCCGCTTAAGCCATTTTACTTTTCTAATAATTTTTGCTACTTCCGCTACTCGGAAAATTCCGGAAAAATATCTAATAATTCCAGAAAAATCATAGAATATTCCTAAAATAGTTTTGAGAATTTTCGGGCGTTACAATCCCCCATACCTTATAAAAAGTTCATCCTCGAACTTAGAATAATTCTGGGTACTTCTGTCTCATGCTGGCTTCTGTCTCCCAAGTTGCCTCTTCTGCTGTGTGACTGTGCCAAATGACTTTGACTAATTCTGCTCGGTCTATTATCTGAATAGGCCGACTATCATAGCTGAGGTCTTCGCGGATCTGTACCGACTGGGGCTCAATCACCTGGGTGGCATCTGGGGTATGCTTCTTCAGCATAGAGACATGAAATACGTTGTGGACAGCTGACATTTCCTGGGGTAGCTCTAGCTCATATGCTACCTTGCCCACTCTTCTGCTGATAAGATATGGTCCCACATATCTGGGACTAAGTTTGCCCTTCTTCCCAAAACGCATCACTCCCTTCATGGGAGCTACTCTGAGGAACACTGTATCCCCGACTGAAAACTCTAAGGGTCTGCGCCGTGTATCAGCATAGCTTTTCTGGCGGCTCTGAGCTGTCTCTATCCTCTGGCGGATCTGCTGTATAGCTGCTGTGGTATCTGCTACTAGATCTGTCTGAAGTTCTAGTTCTTTCTGTTCACCACTCTCATACCAGCAGATTGGAGATCTACACCTCCGCCCATAGAGAGCCTCGTAAGGTGCCATGTCGATAGTGGTCTGATAGTTGTTGTTGTATGCAAATTCTGCTAAGCTCAGATATTTGCACCAACTTCCCTTGAAGTCTAGGGCACACGCTCGGAGCATATCTTCGAGTACTTGATTTACTCGCTCCGTCTGACCATCTGTCTGAGGATGGAATGCTGTGCTGAACTTTAACTTAGTGCCCAACGCTGACTGTACACACTCCCAGAAGTGTGATGTGAATCTGCTGTTTCTGTCTGAAATGATGGTTCGTGGGACTCCATGTAGTCTGACGATCTCCTGGAGATACAACTGAGCTAGCTTCTCCATGGAGTAGGATATCTTGATAGCTAAGAAGTGGGTTGATTTAGTCAACCTATCGACTATTACCCAGATGGCGTCAAAACCATTCGTGGTTCTGGGCAGTCCCACTATGAAATCCATAGAGATATCCTCCCACTTCCATTCTGGAATCTGTATAGGCTGCAGGACTCCTCCTGGTAGCTGATGTTCTGCCTTGACCCTCTGACAGGTGAGGCAGATGCTAACATATCTGGCGATATCTTGCTTCATCCCGGGCCACCAAAAATGGTTCTTCAGGTCTTGATACATTTTGGTGGAACCTGGATGCATCGCATAGGGAGTCTTGTGAGCCTCATCTAAAATCTGCCTCCGTAGCTCCTCCTGATCTGGAACACAGAGTCTGTCACCAAAATACAACACCCCGCTATCGGACACTCTGAATTCTCTACTTTCTGATTTTGCTAGCCCTTGCTTGATTTTCTGAATTTCAGGGTCCTGCTCCTGAGCTGACTGAATATCACCAAGCAAGGTAGACTCTAAGGTCATAGTAGAGAGCTGTCCAACGATGAGTTCAAGATCGAAATCTACGATCTCCTTCTGTAGGGGCGGTGACATGGCTGTAAGAGATAATAAGGTATCACTGGATTTTCTGCTAAGTGCGTCGGCTACCTTATTGGCTTTCCCTGGATGGTAGAGGATGTCTATATTATAGTCTTTAACCAGCTCAAGCCATCTGCGCTGTCGCATGTTCAGATCCTTCTGAGTGAAGAAGTACCTCAGACTCTGATGATCTGTATACACTCTGCACTGAGCTCCATATAAGTAATGTCTCCAAATTTTGAGAACGAACACTACTGCTGCAAGCTCAAGGTCATGAGTAGGGTAATCCTTCTCATAATCCTTGAGTTATCTGGAGGCATAGGCGATCACCTTGCCATTTTGCATCAGTACTGCTCCTAGTCCCAACTTAGAGGCATCACTATAGATGTCAAAGCTGCTGGTGTTGTCTGGTAGAGCCAAAATGGGAGCACTGGTCAATCTCCTTTTTAGCTTGCTGAAGCTGTTCTTGCAGTCCTCTGTCCACTGAAATTTTCTGTTCTTTCTGGTAAGAGCTGTCAGTGGGGAGGCTATCCTGGAGAAATCCTCTACGAATTTCCTGTAGTAACCTGCTAATACCAGAAAGCTTCTGATCTCACTGGCGTTCTTGGGTCTTTTCCAATTGCTCACAGCTTCTATCTTACTGGGGTCTACCATGACACCCTCCTTTGAGATGATGTGACCCAGGAAGGGCACCTGATCTAGCCAAAATTCACATTTCATGAACTTGGCGTACAGCTGCAATACTGTCCTCAGGTGCTCTACATATTTTTCCTGAGTTCTGGAATAGATAAGGATGTCGTCGATGAACACGATAACAAACTTATCTAAATATTCCCTAAATACCCTGTTCATGAGGTCCATGAAAGTAGCTGGAGCATTTGTCACGCCAAAGGGCATGACTACGAACTCATAATGTCCGTATCTGGTCCTGAATGCTGTCTTGGGTATATCCCCTTCTTTAACCTTCACCTGATGATAACCTGATCTGAGGTCTATTTTAGAGAACACTACTGCTCCCTTTAGCTGATCGAACAGGTCATCTATTCTGGGAAGAGGATACCTATTCTTGATTGTGACCTGGTTCAGTGCCCGGTAATCTATACACAGGCGCATGCTTCCGTCCTTCTTCTTCACGAACAATACAGGCGCTCCCCATGGTGAGTGACTAGAGCGTATGAAGCCTTTGTCAAGTAGCTCCCGTAATTGCTCATGAAGTTCCTTCAGTTCAGCTGGAGCCATGCGGTAGGGTGCTTTGGAAATAGGGTTGGTACCGGGAATGAGCTCTATCTCAAATTCAATCTCCCTGTCTAGTGCTAATCCTGATAACTCTTCAGGGAAGACTGCTGGGTAGTCACTTACAACTCGGACCTCTGCTAGCTGTTGGTCCTTGTCCTGACTGGTACTGACTACGTGTGCTAAAAATCCCGTACACCCTGAATCCATTAATCTTTGTGCCTTCATAGCTGAGAGAAACCTCTTGGCCTTTCTTTTGGGTTCTCCGACGAATTTGAACTGTGCTTCTACTTCAGGTTGGAATATGACTTTCTGCTTACGACACTCGATGGAAGCACCGTATCTGATCAAGAAGTCCATTTCAAAAATGATGTCGTAGTCAGTCATATTTAGCACGATCAGATCACAGAAGAGTTCTCTGTCTGCTATAATGACTGATACTGCTCTGAGCCAGTGCGTAGATGCCATAACTTCTCCCGAAGGTAATGTCATCAGAAACTGACTACTAAGTACCTCTGTAGGTATTGCTAACTTGTTTGCGAATGCCCTGGCTATATAGGAATGGGTTGCCCCAGTATCGAATAAGACAGTTGCTATTTGCTGAAAAATACTAATCTGACCTGTAACAACTGTCGAGGCATTTGCTATGTCCTCTCTGGTGAGTGAGTAGATCCTCACATTGGTCATAGCTGGAGGGGCTTCTAATCTGCCCTGGCTGATGTGTGGACCATCTAGAGCAGCCTGCATCTGATGCAACTGTGCTGGCTGGCCTCTGTACTGAATAGGCTGTGGCTGAGGAAGACTGGCCTTGTTTGGGCACTGCTTAGCCATGTGCCCTTCTTGTCCACATTCAAAGCATCCTCGTGTGCCCTTATGACAAACTTCAGGATGGAATTTCCCACAAGTAGCACACTTTGGATAACTGGGCTGCTTGCTGGCTGGTCCTCCTTTTGGGTAACTCCCTGGTTTGCGCTTGTTACTGGAGTTCCCTTTCCAGTTAGAGCCATGAGAGCTGTGGCCCTGCTTCTTCTGGGTACCTGAGCCTCCTTGACCCTTAGGTTCTGAGGGGATTTGCTTATGCCGCTTGATACTATTCTGGTAGTGCTCAGTGGTCAAGGCGCTGCTGACTAGTTCTTTGGTGGTTTGCGGCCTGTGGATGCCGCCAGCCACGTTCATTGCTATTTCCGGCCTCAGCATCTTGAGCATCAACCAGACTCGTTCTTTTTCTGTGCTGACTAGTTCTGGGCATAGACGAGCCAACCTGTTGAATTTCTTCACGGCTTCCTCCACTGAAAGGTTGCCCTGACGAAACTCTGTGAACTCGTCGTAGTGGCGGTTCGTGACCCGCATGTGAAAGAATTCTTCAAAGAACTCCTTCTCGAAGTCATCCCATAACATCTGGTTCACTGGGCGCTTCGCTCTGATTCTCTCCCACCACATGCGTGCATCCCCTGTCAGGCAGAAGGAGGCACACTTCACCTTCTCGTGTTCTGGCCAGTCTAGAAGCTCCATCGTACTCTCCAGTGTTTTGAACCAGGCTTGTGCATCCCATGGTTCACTAGTGCCTGAGAAGTTCTCTGGCTTGACTCTCTGCCACTGGATCAGATAAGCCTCTCTCCTTGCCTCTGCGGCTGGGGCTGCTAGTGGTGATGCTGCAGGCTGGACTGGTGGAACCTCTAAGATTACTGGAGTCGTCAGATTTGGTTCCGGGGTGACTGTGGGGGTATTCTGCAGATTAGCCCTTAGCTGCTGCTGTAACTGAGCCACTAACACTGTAAGGTCTGGGGGAGGCACTGAACTGCCTGCCTCATGCTGGGGCTCAGTAGCTGGTGTCCTTCTAGCTGGGCGTCCTCGTGCCATTTCTAAAGACATAAAGGACAGGACATTTATAACTAATACAATTATAATTGTATAACTATTGCTATCATGTTATCTATTATCACATACTAACATGCATCAGTTATCTATAAACATGAACTATAACAAGAAAGCAAGGAACATAAATAAAGTAGAGGTATTCTTACTTGGAAGCTGCAGGTTCAATGCTGATGTGTGTGTAGGAAGTATGGAACACTGATCTGATAACACTCTGTAACGACCCGCCTTCTACTAACTAGGCAGTAAGGCCGATCATCACATTAAGCTGCGCTAACTACTCCCTGACAATCATAAAATCTAGATGCAGAAGCTGTACTAATTTAAAATTTTCTAAGCTGCTAACATTTCTTGATTCTATACATGCTAAAGGGTGTAATCTAAAGTATACCTAGCATATACTACATCCCCTATGGTCAAGGAACTGAAATAAACGTTTTCCAGCTGTTATCAGACCTCCCAATTGATCCATTGATCGATTGGAACGTCGGATCGATCCAGGGATCGATTCAGCCGGCTACTGTATGCGGGACATAGGTTGGATCGATCCAGTGATCGATCCAGCACGCTACTGTGCTCGGGACGATATTCTGGGTCGATCGGCTGATCGATCCAGACTGACCAATCGATCCAGTGATCGATCCCCGAAACTTCTGTTCGCGATAGAAATTTCTGGATCGATCGGCTGATCGATGCAGAAACCTACTGTTCGCGGAGCAATTTGCCCGATTGATCAGCTGATCGATTGGGACCCCCCAATCGATCCACCGATCGATTGGGGTTTCTGATTTTGCAGTTAAGCTCTGATTTCAGCACTTGTTAGTGCCAAAATCTCACATTTCACTTATACAATCCATAGAATATATTCTAATGACATAAAGCTAGCATTCTAAACTGGATATAAAGCATGGTTTACTAGTTCGTAGCATTTAATAATTAAAAGTTCGTGAAAATAGAAATACTAAAAGTTCAATTGTTTAAGCTTGCTAGATCCCCTAAGGATCTTTCATTCCATGTTCCTGCCACACACACCATCTTTGCATTGAACTCCATCTTCCTCTGCTAGTCCATTTTCCCTTTTCCTTTATCTGCAGTATAAGGAAAGTAGAATCTGTAAGCTTAAAGCTTAGTAAGAAACCAACTACCTCACTAAAACATGCAACGATGCAAACATGCTTTTAAAGAATGCTATTTGAAAACATGTACTGGCATGGCATACTATGGTTGCAAGCATAAACTGAAATAACTGAACATGTAAGCTGAAACATGGCATAGCAGGCTAATCACATAGAATAATAATAGAGAACTAAGCTAACTGAAACTAACCTGAAACTGAAATCAAACTCAACTAACATAACTGATTTTATGAGTTTTGAAAACTAATAGCATAGTAGATCAAAATAATAATCATATGCTGTTGGGCCCGACAACTGGCATCCCTAACTAAACCCGGGTTTGCAAGTCCCGAATTTAGTAGGGTTTACTAGGTTATCTGAACCTAGGGACGACTGTGGGAGTCCAACCCAATGGATATCTAATCCGGTACAGTGCCAACTGAAAAGTAAAATACTGAATATAACTAAACTGTTCTAATTTGCTGTTTCTAGGTGATCTGAACCCAGAGCTAGGTTGTCTGAACCCAAAGGCGACTGTGGGAGCCCACCCATTGGACCGTAGTCCCATGTAAGCTGTAGTAAGGCTAACTAAGCTATTTTAAATGCTTCTATTGCATTTACTGAGTTATTAAAAATACCTAAGTTGCATTTTACTGAGCTAATCATTTAATCGAACGTCTAGTATGCTTAAACTCTCCCCTCTATTAGGGAGACTACCTCTAGGCACCCGACAACATCTAAAACCTCCAACTAAAGGGGGAAAGACGTGTCCGGCCCATCCAAAGGTACTCACTAAATCCCTAAACCTGCGAGGAGGGTTAAATACACCCTGTGTGTCCGAAAAATCTGCATATAACTAAACTAATGCATAGAAAACCAAACGGAAGCTACTTATACTGCAGGTGAGGGGTTTCTTACCTTGTGTGCTAGATTTCTTACAAATCTAATTGCTAGAAATTCCGATGGAGACGACTTCTCGACGATTCGCTCGCGTCCACATGCTCTACTCACGGAGGGGAACGTCCTTGTGCTGAAATCGTCGCCGGAAAGTGACCTTGGGACCCTAGGGATGGAACCCTAGTTCTTCCCTTGTTGTGGCACCGAGAGAAGGAGAGGGGAGAGGGGTTGGCGTCGGCGTGAGGGTTTTGGAGAGGGGTTGCCTAACCAAGTTCTAAAAATAAACCAAACCCCAACTTAAATTTCCTATTTATACTAAGTAATTAATTCGGCCAAACCAATTATAAATATAATTGGTTCCCTTTCCTTTCAGCACGAACCTATTGTGTTCACCGGTTACTAAGGCTAACTAAAGGTTTAGCGGACCCGAGAGGTCCCGGGTTCGATTCCCGCTTAAGCCATTTTACTTTTCTAATAATTTTTGCTACTTCCGCTACTCGGAAAATTCCGGAAAAATATCTAATAATTCCAGAAAAATCATAGAATATTCCTAAAATAGTTTTGAGAATTTTCAGGCGTTACACCTAGATCTACCGTAGTATTGTTGGTGCCCTACAATATTTCACAATTACACGACTCAATATTGCTTTCGCTGTGAATCGTGCCTATCAATATATGCATGCTCCTACTGAACATCATTGGGAAGGTGTTAAGAGAATTCTTCGATATCTCAAAGGCACTATTTTACATGGTCTTCTTTTATATTGTCAGTCTTACACGAGAGTTGATTATCTACAGTGATACAGATTGGGCTGGTTCTTCCGAAGATAGATGTTCTACTAGTGGATATGCTATATTTCTTGGGCGAAATCTTGTTTCCTGGCTTTCAAAGAAGCAACCTATAGTCTCTCGCTCAAGTACTGAAGCTGAATATAAAGCTATCGTTAATGCAACGTCAGAAATTATTTAGCTACAATATATTCTTTCAGAATTACACTTTTCCCCAATTACTACGCCTAAAATATGGTGTGATAATATTGCTGCAACTTTGTTGAGTTTTTCAGGCCATGAAAACCGCTTTTTCGCGTCGCGGAAACCCCGAAACCCCCTAGCCATTGGATCCGTGAGAAGAAAACTTTCGAAAATACGAGTACGAGTTTCAAACTATGATCTACAGTAGATCTACAAAGGAAAAACATTTTATACCTTTGAAGCGTGGCCTCGCAAATCCTGCTCGTCCAACGATACGCCGGATCTCGAAGTTATCAACGTAGACAACTCTCTAGTGATATCCACACGAACAAGATGTGTTCTCTAACACACAAGGATGGAGAAGAGAGCACCACAAGTGTGCTAGCACTCTCTAGGGCTCTCGGGTAGGATTGGAAGAAGAAGAAAGGAAAAGAAGAGAACACACTCCTCTAAAATCTCTATGTGACTTTCACTAACCTTTCTTCTTGGATTAGATTCACTCTCCTTTCTTCTCCCTTACTTGAAACCCACGACCAAGAGAAGAGAAGGAGCAAGAAGAGAGCTTAGGAGGAGGAAGATCACTTGAATGAGAGTTACCCTTGCAAAAATGAAACTCTTTTTTCATCTAATTAAGTGGTTTGTAACCTCCATGGGATACCAAGAGTCACAACTCTTGGTAACTCCCATGAGGTGACACTTCACTTAAGTAACCATGATGATGTGGAGCATCATCATTGGTCCACTTAATGCCAACTCACCAATGAGGTGGCATAAAGTCAAGTCAAACATGACTCTTCATCTTCCTCTCAAGTCAAGTCAAACTTTACTTAATCTCTCTCATGGTTGATCTAATCCAACCATTTAATTCAAGCCAATTTAATATAATGAATCTAATTCATTTAATTAAATTGATTCAATGAGTCATAATCTAAATTAGACTCATTGAACACATGAATCAACTTGAGTCCAACTCAATTAGCCCAATTAGGATTACTCTTAATCCAATTTGAATCATCAAATGAATCTAATCCTCTTGGTTCATCATATGAACCTAATCTCCATCCACTAATTCTTTATGTGTGACCCAATAGGTTCTTGTAACGTTGGCAATGCCCCTAAACTCATTTAGAAACATAAGTAATGAGCGGTATCTAGCAATACATCATTACTACTCAAGTTACAAGAATGTTGAGAACCAACATCACCTTGTGACTACTAATTGTGACTCCTCACAATATATGACAAGTGTCCTTCTATCCTAGACATCTTGATTGATCAATGTGAGGCATAGACCGTGTCATCCTCTAATCAATCTAAATCTTGAACTCCAAGTAGACTCACTCAATCAAATGAGCTCAATATCCTATATTGACTCATTTGGGCATGACCATGCACTTCGTGGTCTCACTCTATCAAGAATACCGATGTCTCTCCCGTCATATAGGAGGGATAGATCTCATCTACATCACTCACATCCCTCCGCATAATTTGTTACATACCCAGTAATCGCCTTTATGGTCCACCCAGTTACGGGTGACGTTTGACGAAACCAAAGTACATAACTCCTTATGTAGGGAACCATGGTGACTTCAGGTCTTAGTACTAGTAGTCATACTAATAGCTACATGAGAAAGTATATGACACTCATATAACGATCCATGATACTTTCTCATGGCGGGTCATTCAGTATACATTCTCTAATGAATACCTATGTGTCAACTTGATATCTCTATATCCATGACTTGTGGGATCAAGTCATCGAGTTGACCTACATGCTAGTCTTATTGCATTAACATTGTCCCTGAATGTTAATACTCGACTAGGAATGATTAAGAGTAGTGTTCCCTATATCATCTCACTATCGGTTCAACTAACCGATTGATATAGGTAAGAACCGTCTACTCAAGGACGTTATTATACTTAGTTTATTTGGCACCAATACAAGTAAGTATAATAACCAAAAACCAAATACCTTTATTTATATAGAATATGATACAACAAGTCCAAAATACAGTCATCAAATGTAGGGCTCTAGCTAACAATCTCCCACTAGCACTAGTGCCAATCAGTGTAGGCTCTAAGCCCAAATGACCTAGTGTGACCATCATGCTTCCTCTGTGCCAAAGCCTTGGTCAAGGGATCTGCGATGTTAGCCTTTGTAGGTACTCTGCAAATCTTCACATCTCCTCTCTCGATGATCTCTCGAATGAGATGGAAGCGCCGTAGTATGTGTTTGGTCCGCTGGTGTGAGCGAGGTTCCTTCGCCTGTGCTATAGCTCCATTGTTGTCACAATAGAGCTCAATAGGGCCAGCAATGCTAGGAACCACCCGAAGTTCAGTGATGAACTTGCGAATCCAAACTGCCTCCTTTGCTGCCTCTGATGCAGCAATATACTCGGCCTCTGTCGTAGAATCAGCTACTGTATCCTGCTTCGAACTCTTCCAGCTCACAGCACCACCATTAATGCAAAACACGAACTCCGACTGCGATCTATAGGCATCCTGGTCGGTCTGGAAGCTAGCATCACTGTAACCCTTTACAGCTAACTCATTATTGCCTCCATATATCAAGAAATATTCTTTAGTCCTTCTTAAGTACTTAAGAATATTCTTGACCGCTATCCAATGACTTTCACCTAGATCTGACTGGTATCTGCTCTTCATGTTCAAAGCATACGAGACATCAGGTCGAGTACATAGCATGGCGTACATGCTCGATCCTATGGCTGAAGCATAAGGGATCTGATCCATGCGGTCTCTCTCCTCTCTAGAAGAGGGACCCTGAGTCTTCGAAAGACTCACGCCATGTGACATCGGCAGAAATCCCTTCTTGGAGTTTTGCTTGGCAAACCAAAGGAGTACCTTGTCAATGTATGTACTCTGACTTAGGCCAAGCAATCTCTTAGATCTATCTCTATAAATCTGTATCCCTAGAATGTGGGATGCCTCACCTAAGTCCTTCATTGAGAAGCAACTCCCTAGCCATGTCTTGACAAACTGAAGCATAGGGATGCCCTTCCCAATGAGCAGTATGTCATCCACATACAATATGAGGAAGACAACTATGTCCCCTACAACCTTCTTGTAGACACAAGGTTCATCTTCATTCTTGATAAAACCAAACTGTTTGATTGCATCATCGAATAGAAGATTCTAGCTCTGAGAAGCTTGCTTTAGTCCATAAATGGACCTATACAGCTTGCATACTCTGCTAGTATGCTGTGGATCTACAAAACCCTCAGGTTGTGTCATGTACACATCCTTAAGTAGGTTTCCATTCAGAAACACAATTATGACATCCATCTGCCATATCTAATAGTCATGGTATCCTGTAATAGCAAGCATGATCCGAATGGACTTAAACATCGCTACTGGAGAAAAGGCTTCATCATAGTCAATACCATGAATCTGCTTGAAACCTTTAGCTACCAAGCGACCCTTATAGATAAGTCCATCCATGTCAGTCTTTCTCTTAAAGACCCACTTACACCCAATGAGTTTTACCCCTTCAGGTTGATCAACCAAAGTCCATACTTGGTTGGTGTACATGGATTCCATTTCGGGTCTCATGGCCTCTAGCCATTTCTCGGAATCTGGTCTCATCACAGCTTCCTGATAGGTGGTAGGCTCATACTCTATGAGCACAATGCCATCATGGTCAGACAAGAGAAATGAGTATCTCTCAGGCTGACGACGTACCCTATCAGACCTGCGAAGAGGTATGTCTACTTGATCTGGTTGTTGTTCCTCAACTCCTTGTGGAACAAAATTATCCACAACACTTTGTGGTTCCAGTTCAATTTTCATCAAGGCATCAGTGCTATTGTTCGCATCTTGAACTTCTTCAAAATCGAACGCGCTCCCACTAGTCTTTCTAGAAACAAAGTCCCTTTCTAGAAAGACCCCAGTTTTTGCCACAACTACCTTGTGCTGACTGGGAATGTAGAAGTAATATCCCTTAGTTTCCTTGGGATATCCAATGAAAAAGTACTTGTCGGATTTAGGTCCTAATTTGTCTGATACTTGACGTCTAACGTAAGCCTCACAACCCCAAATCCTCATGAAAGACACCTGGGCATCTCTCCCAGTCCATATCTTATATGGTGTCTTTATCACGGCCTTGGATGGAATTCGGTTGAGTATAAAAGCTGCCGTGTCTAGAGCATAACCCCAAAGGTATGTCGGAAGATCTATGTGACTCATCATAGATCGCACCATATCTAATAGGGTACGATTCCTCCTTTCGGATACACCATTCCACTGTGGTGTTCCGGGAGGAGTGGGTTGGGATAGGATCCCACACTCTGCTAGATAGTCACGAAACTCATGGCTAAGGTATTCTCCACCTCGATCGGATCGAAGTATCTTAATACTCTTGCCAAGCTGGTTTTGTACTTCATTCTTGAATTCTTTGAACTTTTCAAAGGATTCAGACTTATGTGTCATCAAGTACACATAACCATATCTACTGAAGTCATCAGTAAATGTGATGAAGTATCTATAACCGCCTTTAGCAGCAACATTGAAAGGGCCACATACATCACTATGTATGAGTCCTAACAAATCAGTTGCTCTCTCGCTGTGTCCACTAAAGGGAGTCTTGGTAATCTTGCCTCGTAGGCATGACTCGCATATCTCATATGATTCAAAATCAAATGAGTCCAACAAACCATCCTTATGGAGCTGGGATAAGCGCTTGTTATTTATATGACCTAAGCGACAGTGTCAGAGATAGGTTTGGTTCATGTCACTTGACTTGAACCTCTTGGTACTAATGTTATAGATAGGACTCTCAAGGTCTAGAATATAGAGTCCGTTTATCAGAGGTGCACTACAATAGAACATATCGTTTAAAAAGACGGAACAACATTTGTTCTTTATTATAAACGAAAATCCTTTCTTGTCCAAACAAGAAACTGAAATTATATTCTTAGTCAAGGCAGGCACATAACAATAATCATCTAATTCTAGTACAAGCCCAGAAGACAGAGATAGATAATAAGTTCCTACAGCAATAGCAGCAACCCGTGCTCCATTGCCTACTCGTAGGTCTACCTCACCCTTCGTCAATGCCCTGCTATTTCTCAGCGCTTGTACATTAGTACAAATGTGCGAAGCACATCCGGTATCTAATACCCACGATGAAGAAATAGAGAGGTTGACTTTTATAACATGTATACCTGAAGTAGAAATCTTATTTCTCTTCTTCGTAAGATCTTCCAGGTATTCTTTGGAGTTTCTCTTCCAGTGCCTCGCTTGTCCTTGATATAGGTGACAAAGATGTTCAGCCATATCGTAAGAGCCCATCAACTCATGTTGCTTTTAAAGCTCAGAGTTCATGGTCGCGAGCATAAGACAGGACACATCTAATGCGTCATCTTGATGCTTCTTGTAAGCATCTCGGTCTGCTCGCGTGGCAGTGGCAAGAGGAGCCTCCGGAATGGGCTGCTCCAGAACGTACAGTTTACGTTCTTGGGTGAGAACTATTCTCAAGTTCCTGTACCAGTCCAGGAAATTTGCTCCGTTGAGCTTGTCCTTCTTAAGGACAGAACGCAGAGAGTTGTTCGTGCTTGACGTCATGGAAATTCTACAACAGAAATAAATGCAGAAATAAATATCATATTCTTTAAATCATTTAATTAGGCCTTCAACTAAATGATGCTCCCACTGAATTCTATAATTCATGTGGGACAAGATCCACATCATACTAACTCTTGAGTTAACTTTGGCTAATACGGCCAAGACTTAGTATGATCGGTAGGTAACGATTACCAATTACATCTCTATGAAACTCTTGTTTATAGGATCAAAATCCGCATTTATATTAAAACTCGAGTTAGCTTTGGCTAATACGCCCGAGAGTTAATATATATGTGATTTTGACCTATCTTTCCAACTGTTGGAAGAATGCCTATAGTTATACTCGATCCAACCGAGTTAACTAGGAATACTCAATCTAATTGAGTTGTACTTACCCATGCGTTGATAGGCAGGACCAAGATTGTCCCTCCGTACCCTACCAAGATAGTATGTGTTGCTCTGCTTTGGCAGATTCAACAACAACATGCGATCGAGGTAGTGGTAGGTATCACGGCATGGTAGGCATTACGAGTTGACGTGATTTAAATCTAATCTAAATGATGATGCGTATCATATACTCGATAGATCTAATCTAATTGAAGGGTGCATCATGTGCACGACTTAGATATAATCTAATCGTAAGGCACTAATTAATTACTTAATTAACTAGAATGCATCACATACACACAAAATAATTAATTAAATAATTAATCATATAATTTTGTGATTATGTCATGGCCCTACTACGATCTTCTCAAGCCAATGAGAAGATCGGATAGTCAACCTAAGGTCAACAGCTTCTCAAGCTCCTTCCTTTGACCACCTCGTGTTGCTCGCGCCCTCCTCGTAACTCTGTCTTGAGTGGGCCTTCCACCGCTTCAAAATTTACATTACATTTTGAAAATCGAGTTACATTCGAGTCTAAATCTAATTTACAACAAGAATAAAAAAGAAAGGCACGACGCGCAGGTCGCGAAAAATAAAAACATACAACACGCACATCACATCACGGCACGCAGGCCGTATTACGAATTACAACTCGAATTATCCAATCAAATTGGGTCTTTGGACCATGACTATCACAAAAATAATATATAATTCAAAATTATATATTTCTATATTTTTCTGTAATTTTTTCTATAATTTTTACAATTTTTACGAGTACAATTTCCCGGTGGTTCCGTTTAGCGGTTTTCGGGCGCAATCGCGGAACGAATCCCCTTGCGGGGCCAGGGGCAGCGCCCCTACCCGTGATCTAACCGTTGTGAGGGTTCCTTTGTGATCTAACAGCGCCTAAGCCCGCTGTCCCAAAAAATTTTGGGGCGAAACATTGTCGTTTCGGAAATTTCTTCTCGGTAGTCGAAGCCTACAAGTGTCTAAACACTTGTGCTTCGCTTCTACGAGAAAATACCCATTAAAACTATAAAAACATGAATTTACAGAAAGTTTACAGATCTATATTTTTAATAAAAATACGAATCTAAACTCATACTCGCTTTGCACGTGGCTCTGATACCACTGTTGGGTTTTTCAGGCCACGAAAACCGCTTTTTTGCATCGCGGAAACCCCGAAACCCCCTAGCCAATGGATCCGTACGAAGAAAACTTTCGAAAATATGAGTACGAGTTTCAAACTATGATCTACAGTAGATCTACAAAGGAAAAACATTTTATACCTTTGAAGCGTGGCCTCGTAAATCCCGCTCGTCCAACGATACGCCGGGTCTCGAAGTTGTCAACGTAGACAACTCTCTAGTGATATCCACATGAACAAGATGTGTTCTCTAACACACAAGGATGGAGAAGAGAGCACCACAAGTGTGCTAGCACTCTCTAGGGCTCTCGGGTAGGATTGGAAGAAGAAGAAAGGAAAAGAAGAGAACACACTCCTCTAAAATCTCTATGTGACTTTCACTTACCTTTCTTCTTGGATTAGATTCACTCTCCTTTCTTCTCCCTTGCTTGAAACCCACGACCAAGAGAAGAGAAGGAGCAAGAAGAGAGCTTAGGAGGAGGAAGATCACTTGAATGAGAGTTACCCTTGCAAAAATGAAACTCTTTTTTCATCTAATTAAGTGGTTTGTAACCTCCATGGGATACCAAGAGTCACAACTCTTGGTAACTCCCATGAGGTGGCACTTCACTTAAGTAACCATGATGATGTGGAGCATCATCATTGGTCCACTTAATGCCAACTCACCAATGAGGTGGCATAAAGTCAAGTCAAACTTGACTCTTCATCTTCCTCTCAAGTCAAGTCAAACTTTACTTAATCTCTCTCATGGTTGATCTAATCCAACCATTTAATTCAAGCCAATTTAATATAATGAATCTAATTCATTTAATTAAATTGATTCAATGAGTCATAATCTAAATTAGACTCATTGAACACATGAATCAACTTGAGTCCAACTCAATTAGCCCAATTAGGATTACTCTTAATCCAATTTGAATCATCAAATGAATCTAATCCTCTTGGTTCATCATATGAACCTAATTTCCATCCACTTGTTCTTTGTGTGTGACCCAATAGGTTCTTGTAACGTTGGCAATGCCCCTAAACTCATTTAGAAACATAAGTAATGAGCGGTATCTAGCAATACATCATTACTACCCAAGTTACAAGAATGTTGAGATCCAACATCACCTTGTGACTACTAATTGTGACTCCTCATAATATATGACAAGTGTCCTTCTATCCTAGACATCTTGATTGATCAATGTGAGGCATAGACCGTGTCATCCTCTAATCAATCTAAATCTTGAACTCCAAGTAGACTCACTCAATCAAATGAGCTCAATATCCTATATTGACTCATTTGGGCATGGCCATGCACTTCGTGGTCTCACTCTATCAAGAATACCGATGTCTCTCCCGTCATATAGGAGGGATAGATCCCATCTATATCACTCACATCCCTCCGCATAATTCGTTACATACCCAGTAATCGCCTTTATGGTCCACCCAGTTACGGGTGACGTTTGACGAAACCAAAGTACATAACTCCTTATGTAGGGAACCATGGTGACTTCAGGTCTAAGGACTAGTAGTCATACTAATAGCTACATGAGAAAGTATATGACACTCATATAACGATCCATGATACTTTCTCATGGCGGGTCATTCAGTATACATTCTCTAATGCATACCCATGTGTCAACTTGATATCTCTATATCCATGACTTGTGAGATCAAGTCATCGAGTTGACCTACATGCTAGTCTTATTGCATTAATATTGACCCTGAATGTTAATACTCGACTAGGAATGATTAAGAGTAGTGTTCCCTATATCATCTCACTATCGGTTCAACTAACCGATTGATATAGGTAAGAACCGTCTACTCAAGGACGTTATTATACTTAGTTTATTTGGCACCAATACAAGTAAGTAAAATAACCAAAAACCAAATGCCTTTATTTATATAGAATATGATACAATAAGTCCAAAATACAATAATCAAATGATTAACTCTAGGGCTCTAGCTAACAAACTTATCTTGCAGCAAATCCTATTTTTCATGCTCTTACCAAGCATGTAGAGATTGATTTTCATTTTGTTCGCCGGCGTGTGGCGACTCGACAACTTTCGATTTCTTATATCTCTATGGAAGATCAAATTGCTGATATATTTACCAAGCCATTATCTACATAACATTTCACCAAGTTAGCACTCAAACTCAACATTCAGGCACTCCCGTTGAGTTTTTCGGGGGTAATGACGATAATGGAAATAATCTTTAATTGATGTCAATCAATTGGGATTTATTATATTAGGAACATAATCAAGATCGACATGAATCAAATAGGAAAAATAATATTTTCAAGTCTATTATATTACTATGTTTATAATTATTATGATTCGATGTCTTATTTAATCTTTCCATTATTATTTTGGGCAATTTATATAAATAAGCCTATTGGCTTTAGTAATAAGATTATCAAAAAGATTTATATTATTTCTTTCCTCTACCTATTGATTTCTACATAGATTTAATTCTTATGTAAGATTACCTCTTTGCACACTAACCACAAAATATAACCTACAGTTTGTAACGACCCAGGCCTTTTTGGCCTCTTGGGCGGCCCTTGTGGCGGCCCAACTGGCGGCCCTTATGTCGTCGGCCCATTTGGCAACCTCTCATTACTCACTAGGACTTTCCACCCCTGGCCAGTGAATTTTTACCTCCCCCAGGATTCGAACTCTAGACCTCCAGGCTTAAGTACTAGAGTTTATGAATCCTGGTAACCAAGTGAGATGATCTCACTTGGTTACCAGGATTCATAAACTCTAGTACTTAAGCCTGGAGGTCTAGAGTTCAAATCCTGGGGGAGGTAAAAATCCACTGGCCAAGGGTGGAAAGTCCTAGTGAGTAACGGCACGGCCAAGGGTCGTCGGTCGATGACATGAGAGGTCGCCAAATGGGCCGACGACATAAGGGCCGCCATAAGGGCCGCCCAAGAGGCCAAAAAGGGTCGGGTCGTTACAATAAAAAGGCGCCTTTTTATTGTAACGACCCAACCCTCTTGGCCCATTTGGTGACCCTCGGGTCATCGACCGTCGGCCCTTATGTTGTCGGCCCATTTGGCGACCTCTCATGTCGTCGATCGACGACCCTTGGCCGTGCCGTTACTCACTAGGACTTTCCACCCCTGGTCAGTGGATTTTTGCCTCTCCCAGGATTCGAACTCTAAACCTCCAGGCTTAAGTGTTAGAGTTTATGAATCCTGGTAACCAAGTGAGATCATCTCACTTGGTTACCAGGATTCATAAACTCTAACACTTAAGCCTGGAGGTTTAGAGTTCGAATCCTGGGAGAGGCAAAAATCCACTAGCCAGGGGTGGGAAGACCTAGTGAGTAACGGCACGGCCAAGGGTCGTCGGTCGATGACATGAGAGGTCGCCAAATGGACCGACGATATAAGGGGCCGCCACAAGGGTCGCCCAAGAGGCCAAAGGGCCGGGTCGTTACACAGTTTTATATGGGAGTATATCATAGACTGGATGGGTATCACAGGTAGAACGACGACCTTAAATAGTGCATTGAGGTGACTAAAAAAAAACTCGAAGAATAGACGAAACTGAGCAACGAAGATGACACTAACTTGTACATTATATCAACTATGAAACATCCATAATAAAAAAAATATTTAAAGTCGTGTATGCATATCTTGTCTGCATCATACATATCACATTTGATTTAAATACAAGTGCATAACATATTATTTGTAGTATATTTTGATGTTCAGATGATAATTAAACAATGGATAGTAGGAGAGGGCATAGAAAGAATGTGATTATAATTGATGTGGTGGTGATAAGTCATAGGCTATTGTAGGTTGTGTTTTGTAATAGAGGGTAATTTGGAGGATATTTCAGCTATATATCCTTGGTCTTCGTTCTCCTCAACTAAACTAAAAGAAGGAAGATAATTTTTCCTGAGCAGCTTGTTCCCTTTCTCAGACAGCTTCTAGATATTTTAAAATCAACTGTTCCTTTGATTAAGTGACTTCAAAATCCTTTAGGACATTTTGTTCTCTCATCTGAATGGATTCTCTATATTTGATCAGCCGATTACACTTCCCATCCAGGGTTTCATCCTGGGCTTGCTCCTTAGTAGCCTTGGCTTATCCCTAGTATCAGCTCAAACTTTCTCCTCACCCCCACGAGCCATGACATTCAAGAAGCCTTCCTTGAGATGGGAAATCTGGTCCCTCAATTTATTCATTTTGTCTGTATTTGTTATTGCAATACTGTTTCTTCCTCTAAGACTCCAACCCCTAGATCGATTCCTTCACTAGGTTTAGTCCTACCCGATTGGTAGAGGACTCCGGAATCTACAACGAGCAGAGGAAACGGGTTTACTCGTCTTCTTTTTCTTCATCTTCTTCTCTAGGATGATTGTTCAACCACTTAGGTCCCCGGAGAGAGATTCTGGAATTGCTTGAACTGATCCAAGAACATTAGGTTTCTTGGAAGTAGAGGCTAGTTCACCCAACTGCTTCTTTTTCTTAGCAGACTGCTTTGTATGCAAGCCCGCAAGAGACGGCTTGGGAGAGCAGCTTTAGCCCATGCTATTGATAAAATTGATAGAGAAAAGAACTAGAAAATAAAATAATTATTTCTAGATGATCTTATTGATGAAGCCAAAGACTTATTTATACAAATTGTCTAACTAATAATGGAAATATTAAATATGACATACAATCATAATAATAATAATTATAGTAGTGAATATAGTAAATTTAAAAATATTATTATTATCTTTTATTGTCAATCTAAATTATCTTTTACTATCAATCTTTGATTACGATGCCAAATATGATAAATCTCGATTGATTGAAATCAATATGAGATTATTTTCCATAACTGCTTTCTTTGTTGTCATTACCCCCCGACAAACTCAACGAGAGTACCTGAACGTTGAGTTCGATTGCTAAATTAGTAAAACATTGTTTAGATAAGAGCTTGGTGAATATATCATCAATTTGATCTTTAGTAGAGACGTAACAAACAAAATGTTGTCGAGTTGCCACATGTTTCATAAACAAAATGAAAATCAAACTCCACGTACTTGGTACGAGCATGAAAGACTGGATTTACTGCAAGATAAGTCACTCCTATATTATCACACCATATTTTGGGTGTAGTGGGTGGAGAAAAATGTAATTCCAAAAGAAGAGATTGTAGCCAAATAATTTCAGATGTCGCATTGGCGATAACTTTATATTCAATTTCAGTATTAGAGTGAGAGACTGTAGGTTGCTTCTTTGAGAGCTAAGAAATAAGTTTTCATCCAAGACATATTGCATATCCACTAGTCAAACATCTATATTTAGGAGATCCGACCGACATGGCGTTACTATAGGCATTCAACTCTAGTGAGGATTGACGATATAAAATAAGACCATGTAAAATCATTCCTTTAAGAAAATGAAGATTTCTCTTAACACCTTCCTAATGGTACTCAGTAGGAGAATGCATAATTTGACAGGCACAATTAACTGTGAAAGCAATGTTAGGTCGTGTAATGGTGACATATTGTAAGGCACCAATAATACTTCGGTAGATCTGAGGGACAACCATTAAAGGAGATGAAGGAGTATTAAAACCTTCTTCAATGATTGGTGTGGAGATAGGACACACGCCATCCATCTTAGCTCGTTGAAGAAGTCGTGTGATATATTTACTCTAAGAGAGAAGACAACCTTCAGCATGTGGCAGAAACTAGATGCCAAGGAAAAAATGAGCCTTGCCGAGGTCCCGAATCGGAAACTCTTGATTAACAAGATGGAGAAAAGAAGAGATGTCTTTTTGATCACTACCAGTTATTAAATATCATCTATGTAAATTAGAAAAAATATGATAAATTTTCCATTGCATTTATAGAATAGCGAAGAGTCAGTTTTTGATCTCGAAAAACCCTGAATGTGAAGCCAATTAGATAGATGATGAAACCATGCACGATGTGCTTGTCGAAGACCATATAAAATTTTTTGAAGTTTACAAACATGGGTTGAAAGTTGCTGGTGGATGAAACTTGGTTGTTGCTCTATAAAAATAGTTTCTTCAAGTTGACCGTGAAGGAAAGCATTAGAAACATCTAATTATTGTATCGGCAAATTGGAGCTAATATCTATAGACATTAATAATTTGATAGTTATAATTTTGACGACCAGACTAAAAGTATCATTGAAGTCAATACTTGGTTGTTGATTAAAACCTTTTGCAACAAGATGTGTTTTGTAGCGTTCAATGGATCCATATGCGTGATATTTAATTCGGTAAACCCATTTAGAGTCTACAATATTCATAGACAGAGTACGAGAAACTAAGGTCCATATTTCATTATGGAGAAGAGCATCAAACTCTGTAGCCATCGCATCACGCAATTTGGGTCTTTGACTGCCTGTGCAAAGCTAGTTAGTTCAACAAAACTTGAAGAAGCAATTATAACCCGTGGAAGAGGAAAGCGGGTGGAAACTAGTGAACATCGAGCATAAATCTTGCTTAGTGGAAGCATACAATGAGGAGTATCATCATCAGAACTATTCGAAGATGAGTGGTCAGATTAATGGGAATTAGGACTAGAGAGTGGAACATTGCTAGATGTTGAGTCTGCAAGATTTAGTGGAGATGGAGCAGAGCCCAAAATTCCATCTTCCCTTATATTTTCAGTATGTCTTGTTGGAGAAACCTATGATAGTTCTTGTATACTATTAGGAGAAATCAGAAAAGTGCCTTGATTATCTGAAAGAGCAACTGCAAATAGAAAGAGGGACTCATCAAAAGTAACATGTCAAGAAATATATATCCACCTAGTTGATATATGTAGGCAACGATACCCATGATGCAAATTATTATAACCATGGAAAACACATTGTTGAGACTGAAGGTTTAACTTATGTTTAGAGTAAGGTCGCAACCAAGGATAATATGCGCAATCAAAGAAACGGAAGAAAGAGTAATCCGGAGAGTGATTATAAAGTCTTTCCAAGGGGCTTTTGTTTGAAGTAGTGGAGTGGGCAAACGATTAATAAGGTATACTGAGGTTTGGATAGCATCATCCTAAAATTTAAGCGGAACTGAGACATGATTAAGAAGGGATAAGGGAGTTTCAATTATACGATGATATTTCCTCTCAGCAGATCCATTTTGTTCAAGAGTGTGGGGACAAGAGACTCGAAGAAGGATGCCTGAGAAGATAAGATGACGATGAAGGGATTGATACTCTCCTCCCCAATCATAATGAAGAGAGAGTATTTTACGATCAAAATAGCGCTCAATGTGCTTTTGAAAATGACAAAAAAATCAAAGAAATCAGACTTTCTTTTCATAGAAAAATCCAAGTAAACTTGCAAAATTGTCAATAAAAATAACATAAAAAAGAAAATCTTAATTAGATAAAATAGGAGTGGGACCCTGCACATCAGAGAATAATTTCTAAAGGAAAACTAGAAGTGAGAGAAGAAGACACAAAAGGTAATTTATGAGATTTCGCTTTCATGCAAGCTTCACATAAATGAGAAGAGGAGGCTAAAGAAATTAGTAAACTATAATGGTTAATGATATTCTGAACAACACTTAGTGACGGATGACCAAGATGTGCATGCCAAGAGAATTTATCAGTGTTTTCTCCAACAAAAGCATTAGTATAGGTGGGTTGAAGATGATAAAGATCATTTTTAATGTTTCCTCAGAGTATAATATTTCCTGTTGTGGGATCCTTCACATGACAATGATGAGGATGAAATTCAAAGAACACATTATTATTAAGAGCAATCTGACGCACAAAAAGTAAACTTTTGGTGATAGAAGGAACATGAAGAGTGTTGCACATATGAAAAGTTTGACCACATGAGTGAAAAGATGTGTTTCCAAGGTGTGTAATTTGCAAACCTAAACCATTACCTATTTGTACCATGTTGAATCCAAGATAAGCTGAAGCTTTTGTGAGAATATTATACTCTGGTGCAACATGATGAGTTGCTCCAAAATCCGGATGCCATCCCGGGTTCTCAGGTGTCGATGAAACTATATTAGGAGAGATAGAAAGTATGAATGCTCCAGAATGAGATGACTGAGTTGTAGATTGCCAAGAAGGTGGTGGTTGATTTGAAGATGCATGCTCTCCTTGTGAAATAGTTGGTTGTCCTAATGCTGCATGACCACCAACAAAATTTGATTCAAATCTTTTAGGATATTGAATACCAATATGTCTAACTCCGAGATAAATTTGACATCTTCTCTGACTATAAGGCCAATCAAATCATCTAGAGTAATGAATACCAGTATGACCATTGCTGTGACAAATTTGACATCAGTCTGAACTTTGCTTTTGGCCACCTTGATGTCGTAAGTATCTAACATCAAAAATAAATAACTCATCCCTTGATAGTAATAAACTTTGTTGCAAATATATCAAAGCTTTTTGATAGAAGAATAGTAATAGTTTGATGCTGTGACTTGTTGGAAAATTTTTAACGGTGGCACAAGGAAGGAGAACTTCTCTCCTTGTTGATCGACAGCTGTGAAGAGAAGAAAGCAGAGGGTTTTTTTGCATGAGTGGTGAAAAAGGAAAAGGAGAGAGAAAGGAAATTTAAAAAACAAAAGTGGAAGAATTAGTAGAAAACAAATTTAAGATTTAAGGAAAAAGAAGGTTAGGTACGAAGGATCATCACTCTGATACCATGATAAAATCGATAGAGAAAAGAACTAGAAAAGAAAATAATTATTTCTAAATACAACAAGAAAAACCCTCATAGACATCAGTGGAACAACAACGGTTTATGCAAAAACCGATGTCTTTGAGTATTTTACACTGATTTTTCCAAAAATCGGTGTCTATGAGCGCAGATTTTCGCTCATAGACATCGATTTTTTAGGCGATGTCTATGAGCGCCTTTTTTTCGTTAATACACACCGATTTTAACAGCGGTTTTTAAAACCTGGTGTTAATGAACCAAAATAAAATATTTTAATTTTCCCACTAGCTAAAATTTGCAACACTGTGAAGTTCCCTCCAAACCTAAACCTATATCGCGCCCCTTCCTCCGACCATCTCTCTCAGCCTAAACCTAAATGTAAACCTTCGACCATCTCTCTCAACCTCATCTCCCTCTTCCCCTTCCTAGATCGACGCCCCTTCCTCTCCCGATCAGGATCAAGACACGACGCCCTTGCTTCTCTGTCCAAACACACCGCATCTCCTCCAACTCCTCCCTTTGGTTGAGAAGAGGAGGCCTTCTTCGCATTCCAGTAGTTTTTCCTTCATCCATCTCCGGTCCAGCATTCACTACCACCGCTAGAGTCCTTCTTCACATTCTGGTAATTTTTCCTTTATACATCGTCGCTACTGAAGTTCTTCCTCATCTTCGATAGTTTCATCTTCTTGATCTCTTGTTTGCAAGTATTAATTGATTGATGCATGCAATGTGTTTGATGAATTTCATCAAACACTACCTTGAGTTGATTTTATCATTTTTGTTTGATAGATTGAGGAGTTGTTAGTTCCTGTTGCTAAGTTGGTTTTATGTAATCCTTGAACTATCAAATTTCTTTTATGTCTATGCTAATTCTTTTCATTGATATGCCATGATTTCTGGTTTAGAAATTTACCTCTTTTTGTTGTTGTTGTTTCTACAGGATTTGTGTGTCGGGCTTATTAGACGTGCTACATATACAACTTAAAAGCTTTGATCATTAAGTGAGTATTTTCTTTTGACCTTCTTGTTAAATCGATTCATGAACAAGTTAATTGTGATTTTGTGAATTTCTGAATCCATCTAAATAATTCCTAATATGGTTTAGGATTTAAGATGATTCATGAATGACTCATAGTTTATTTATTGGTATAATGATGAAGTGCAAATTTTGTTTGTCAGACTAAGTTAATTGTTGATTCTGAAAATATGAAATAGTATGTAATATGGCTCATTGTTGTAATTGTCTTGATATTTTTGATTGATTTTAGATTCGTTAGTACAACAAAATGGACAAGGCATGGATGGCAAAGGATAGATTATCACATGAGTTTGAACTTGGACTAGAATCTTTCTTGCAATTTGCACTGCAACATGCTACTAATCCTACTAGTATACCTTGTCCTTGTACGAAATGTGGCAATCTATGGAACAATAATATTAACAGCATAAGGGCACATGTGTACTGTAATAGTATAGACTTAACATACAAAAAATGGATATGGCATGGGGAAGAATCTGTATTAGAAGATTTAAAGAAAGAGAATGATGCAGCTGGAGAAAGTGAAAACTATTTTGCTGATAAACCTATGGATATGGTACACACTTCATATGAAAGTTCAGAGAATCCAGATCAATTTATAAAATTACTTGAGGATGCTGAGAAACCCCTATATGTTGGATGTACTAAATTTACAAAGTTATCTGTAATTGTGCAATTATATAACTTGAAAGCGAAATACAGCTGAAGTGATAATAGTTTTACTGAACTACTTGTCTTGTTTGGAGAAATGCTTCCCGTTGATAATGAATTGCCTTTATCTTTATATGATGCAAAGAAAAGCTTATGTATAATGGGGATGACTTATAAGAAAATACATGCTTGCCCTAATGATTGTGTCTTATACTGGAAGGAGTTTGAGGATTTTACCGATTGTCTTACGTGTGGGTTGTCAAGGTGGAAGTTGGCCAAGAATTCTAGGATAATTGGAGGAGTCCCTGCAAAAATTTTATGGTACTTTCCTCCTATTCCTAGATTTCAAAGAATGTTTCGGAGCAAGGAAATATCTAAGAAGTTAATTTGGCATGCTAATAAAAGAGTATGTGATGCCTATATGCGACATACAGCTGATGCACCTTGTTGGAGACTTGTGGATCATAATTGGCCAGATTTTGCTTCTGAGATAAGAAATCTAAGGTTGACCATAGCAGCTGATGGGATCAATCCTCATAGTTTGATGAGTTCTACATATAGTTGTTGGACAGTTATAATGATCACCTATAACCTTCTTCCATAGTTGTGTATGAAGAGAAAATATATGATGCTCACGTTGTTGATTTCTGGTCCTAAACAGCCGGGAAATGACATTGATGTGTACTTGGCGCCTTTGATTGACGATTTAAAAGAATTATGGGAAGTTGGTGTTGAAGCATATGATGCACACCGAGAAGAAATATTCTTGCTTAGAGATGTCCGATTGCGGACAATTAATGATGTTTCGGCATATGGAAACCTGGCAGGATGCACTGTAAAAGGATATCAAGCATGCCCTATCTGTGGTGAGAAAACTTGTGCAAAAAGGTTGAAGCATAGTAAAAAAATGTCATTTACAGGTCATAGACGGTTTCTTCATAGAGATCATCCTTATCGAAGGCAGAAGAAGGCATTTGATGGGACATAAGACTTTACTATGGCCCCAAAACCACTAAGCGGTGATGAAGTTTTAAAAAAAGTAGAAGGAATTACATGCCGATGGGGAAAAATGAGAGCAAATCTTCAATCAAAGGAAAATGATGGTAAGTCCTGCTGGAAAAAGAAATCGATATTCTTTGAACTTGAGTATTGGAAAGATCTGCATGTTCGACATGTTCTTGATGTGATGCACATAGAGAAAAACGTTTGCAAAAGTTTGATTGGTACATTACTTGATATGCTAGGAAAGACAAAAGATGGAATTGCAGCAAGAAATGACCTAGTGGATATGAAAATTAGGGGAGAATTAGTACTACAAAAAGGGGAGAAAAGGACATTTTTGCCCCCAACATGTTATACATTAAGCAAGGATGAGAAAAGAAGACTTTGTAATTCATTGTTCGGAATTAAGGTTCCCACGGGTTACTCCTCCAACATCAAAAACCTTGTCTCAATAAAGGACCTAAAACTGGTTGGTCTTAAATCCCATGACTGCCACACCTTAATGCAACATTTGCTTCCAATTGCCATCCGTGGTGTTCTACCCAAGCATGTCAGAAATGCTATCACAAGGTTTTGTTTCTTATTCAATGTGTTATGTAACAAAGTAATAGATGCCTCAAAGTTGGATAATGTACAAATAGAAATTGTGATGACGTTGTGTCTGTTTGAAAAGTATTTTCCACCTTCATTTTTTGATATAATGGTTCACTTAACAGTTCATCTCGTGCGTGAGGTCAAGTTGTTTGGACAAGTTTGGTATAGATGGATGTTTCCATTTGAAAGATATATGAAAACATTGAAAGGTTATGTGCGAAATAGAAATCGACCAGAAGGATGCATGGTTGAATGTTATATTGCTGAAGAAGCTGTAGAGTTTTGCTCAGAATTTCTATCTAATATGAACACGATAGGGATTCCATCAAAGCATCGTGAAATAATACTCACTAAGTCCTTGTCAGGTGCCAAGGTGCACTTCTATTGTCACGATGAGTGGGAACAAGCACATCATTATTGTTGGAGTGTATACTAAAAGTCTAGCTTTTGTAATCATTTATTTTGAAAAATAAAGAATCACATTGGTCAATTATCTACATTTATTTGTTAAATGTATTTGTTCAATTAATTTATGTAGTAGACAACATGGTGTGTGGTGTCATACACAGAAGATCAAGTTGACGGTTCTTTATAAATTATAAACAGTTGCCCACGACTAAGATGGAAAGGAACAAACCATCGGAATAGTCGTTTATCTTGATTAATAAATTACACTGGTACACTCTAAGTGTACTGAGTAGGACCATTTAGGTAAGTTCTTTTTGTACTGACTTAATAAAAGAACTAAACCTTAGTTATTATGGAAGTGTGTGCTCTTAATCTTAATATAATAGCAAGTACATATATTTAATATTTATTTCTTTGAATTATCAAAGGGTGAGGTTTAGCTCGATAAATCAATATGCCTGATAAGTTGCGAAATAATATTACTTATAGTGTGTGTTGTTGATTATAGAAGGAATCTGTGTCCTAGTTATCTAGGTTGAGAATGTCCCCAAGAGGAGCTCATAAGGATTGCCATTTTAAACCCTGCAGGTGGACTTAGTCTGACATGACAATGAAGTTGAGTGGTACTACTCTTGGAGCTAGATATTAATTAAGTGAGTTGTCAGTAACTTACTTAATTAGTGGACGTTTGTTATCTTAAACACAGGAAGACTAACACACTCATGATAAAAAGGAGCCCATAATGTAATTTGGGATTGGTGCGGTAGTGCGATAATAACTCTCTAGTAGAATGAGTTATTATCGATGAACTTGAGATGTGTGTTCGGGGCGAGCACGGGATACTCAAGCTCATCGGAAGGCCAAAACCAATTTCTCCAATAGGTGCCTATCGTAGCCTCATTATAGCCTCAAGTCCATTCAAATGTAAGGCTCTTCATGGTGTCCAAGAAGTGGGCCGGTCGAATGCTTGGTGACCAAGCAAGGGCCGGCCCCATCCACTTCTATAGGGCCGGCCCTTTGCTTGGTGACCAAGCATGAAGGGGCCGGCCACAATAATTCAAAAAGGGAGGGTTGTTTTGAATTTTTAAAATCTTCTCTTTGTAGAAAACTATAAGTTTTAAAAGAGAGATTTTAATTTTCAAAACTTTCCTTATTTGAATTAGGCCACATGTTTTAATAGAGAGTTTTAAAAGTTTTAAAACTTTCATTTTTTAACCATCCTCATGGTTTAAGTAAAAAAAGTAAGATAAGTTTTAAAACTAAAATTTTTTATCATCATGTTAAAAAAGGAAATTTTATAAGAGAAGTTTTAAATTTTAAAACATGGTTTTAATTTTAGAACTTTCCTTTTTTAACTCCTACTTTAGGAAAGAGAGCTTGTAAATTTTATAAGAGGATTTCTTCTTGTAAAATTTTAAAAAATATATTTCCTTATTCTTGATGTGGTGGCCAACCACCTTGCTTGGAGCCCAAGCAAGGGGCCGGCCAATTATAAAAATAAATCATCATCTAATTAATTTGGTGATTGATTCAATCAAGAGGAAAGAAAAGGAAAATTAAAAGGGAAAAGGAAAAGCTAGAAGAAGATTTTATTTTTTGTAAAAAAATTTCCCTTATTTGCCTTGGGCAACTAATATAAAAGAAGAGGTGAGGAGACTTCTTGAGACATAACTCTTATTCTCTTGCTTGGAGGCTCTCTTGGTGTGGCCGGCCCTCTCCCTTCTCTTTTCCCTTTTGCTCTCTTCTCCTTGGTGGTGGTGGTGGCCGGATTTTAGAAGAAGGGGAAGAAACTTTTGGGTGGTGTTCATCTTGGAGGATCATCGCCCACACAACGTCCAAGGCGAGGCGAGGAATACGGCAGAAGATCTCGAGGTCATTAGCTTACAAAGAGAAGGTATAACTAGTAATTTTCTTCTGCATCATACTTGTTGTTTTCTTTGTAAGGATTCTAAATACAAGAGGCAATTAGATCTAGTTTATCGAATTTATTTTTCGAGTTTGTATTTTCTTCTTTTTCGAATTTGTGATTCGATTGTTCTTTTTGGTTAACCAAGAGTTATTTAAGTAAATTAAATATTAGCTTTCCTTAAAAGACTTTGACTAGGCGGTGGTGGTTGCACCCATATCCAAGAAGGCCATGTGCCTCGCCATGCAGTCCTGGAAGCCAATTTTGGAAATTAATATTTAATGGAATTAATAACATAGGTGGATTTGAATCAATAGTGTTAAGTTCCGCTTGCGATTCAAATCTAAACCATTAAGAACAGATAAGTTAAATTTGGAATCAATGATGTTAAGTTTCGTCTGTGATTCCTAATTTAACTTCTAAAGAACACAATAGGTTATTTAAGGAAAGTTTGACACTTGTACAAAAATTTTTGTACAGTGGAACCGGTACGTTTTCTTACGACTAACCAACAATTGGTATCAGAGCTAGGGTTTGCCTCTGTGTGTTTAGAATTCAAATAGGTTATGCACATGCCATACATAATTAAGGCAGGATAATAGTAGGATGTGCTAACTCTTTGGTTGCAGGCTCCAACTATTATGGCATTTAGATATTGTGTGTGATTGGACCCTTGGACATGTCAAGGGCATTATTTTGTGTGCATGATTGTATGTATCAAATACAGCAGGAGCTATATTATTTTTAGAATTTTATTTTTTGGTTCGATCTAGAATACATGTACATTCCTTTATGGAATATAGGATCGATATTTGTAAAATTCTATATTTGTCACGGATCATATCTTTGTGAGCATGGTGCTATTGGAGGACCAGAGGTGCAGCAGAATAAGAAGCAAGATAGATGCGACAACTCGACCCGATGGCGGTGGCTAAAGATGACAGCAGCTTGGGTTGGAGCATATTGAAGACAATGAAAGGAAAAGGCCATAATAGTTGGAAAATTAATTTCCAAATTTATTGCTTTTATTTACTGTGATGTTTATGTGCATGTGATGTATGCTAGCATAGGTTAAAATCCTCATTTTTAAATAACTAAGTGGGAGAGGGATTTTAATAAATCCCATGGTCTCCATTACTGGTTTGTAAGTGATGCAACAAGCTTGCTTGTTGGCTCTGAGTGCCTCCCTCCACAACGGATGGGTTTGTTGTGGATCACTAGATCAAACTTCCTTTATGGATGGTTATAGGAAATTATTTAGGAGCGTGTGATCTTCTCCAACTGAAGAGGCACAATCCTATTTAATGTACTTAGTATCAAGTAATGGTATACACTTAGACGCATTCAATAGTATCCTCCCCAACGGAGTCACTGCTATTATTTTGTGTGACCAAAGTGAAACCGACTATTAATTTTATTTGTCATAAAGTTAGGATGACAAGATAATAAAATTAATGGGTCACACCCTCCTCTTACAAATGTTGAATTTGTATACGGCCACACTAACATGACATACAATATTCATGGTGATTTGAGGTGTTGGTTAATTTAAAATAGTATTGCTTGATGAATCAATATTATTCTAAATTTAGAGTCTTAACCAATGTTTATTTTTGTGATTCTTATGATGACTTTCAACCCACTGGCCATTATATTGAAAGAGAACAAACTTACTGGTCCCAATTATATTGATTGGAAAAGAAACCTGGACATTGTTCTTACTGCTGAGAGCTATATGTTTGTACAGACTGAGGCTTGCCCTGATGCACCTGACGGTGACTCTACCCCATAGGAGATTGAGTATCATAAGAAATGGGTAAAAGCTGATGAGATGGCGCGGTGTTACATTTTAGCATCAATGTCAAATGTATTGCAACATCAGCATCAAGATTTACCAACAGCTTATGATATAATGAACAATCTCAAAGAACTCTTTGGGCACCAAAGTCGGACTGCTAGGCAAGAGGCAATGAGAAAGCTAATGATAGCCACCATGTCTGAGGGGACACCCGTAAGGGATCATATTCGCAAAATGATGGCATATCTAAACGAAATACAAGTTCTTGGAAGAGAAATCGATGGGGAAACCCAGGTCGATATAATTCTCCAAACGCTACCCAGAAGTTTTGAGCAGTTCCGCCTGAACTATAACATGAACAAAAGGCAGCAGAAGGTATATTTCGTCAAAATTCTCAAATTCACTATGCTGAAAATGGTTCTACTTCTAAACCGAAAGGCAAGAAGAAGGAGAAATAGGTCTTTTCAGCAAAGAGAGTGAATAAACCTCAGGGACGAAAAGCTGGAATGAAGAAGCCGAAGGGCAAGTGCTTTATCTACAAGCAGTCAGGACATTAGAAGGCGGGCTGTCCTCGTAGGAATTAAAACAATAAAGGTATATCTCATGCTCTAGTAGTTGAAACATGTTTAGCGGTGTTATCTACCAGCACCTGGTGTGTAGATACGGGAGCCATTGATCATGTCTGCAATTCTTTGCAGGGGTTCTAGGAAATCTGACGACTATTTGAAGGAGAGATAACCGTCTACATGGGCAATACTACTAAGGTGGCGGCTGTTGCAGTGGGAGACATCTACTTATCTTTTAATAGGAATAGAAATTTGATTTTAAGAAATTGTCTTTATGTACCCAGTTTTAGAAAGAATTTAATTTCAGTTTCTAAACTGTATTTGGATGGATATTCAGTTTCCTTTAGTAACAATGTGGTTATAAAGAGAAATAATGTGATTATCTGTTCTGGTGCATTGGTAGGCAATTTATATACTTTAAATCCAATTTCTCCTACAAAGCAAAATATGAAAATTAATAACACATCTTCTAACTCTAATAAGAGAAAAGAACCTTTGGAAATGAACCAAACATATCTTTGGCATCTAAGGCTTGGTCATATTAACTTAAGTAGGATTCAAAGGCTTGCAGCCGATGGACTCTTGGGTTCATTAGAGTTGGAAAACTTTCCAACATGTGAATCCTACTTGGAAGGTAAAATGACCAAGAGACCTTTTATGGTCAAGGGGTATAGAGCCAAAGATGCGTTAGAACTGGTTCAATCTGATTTATGTGGTCCTATGTCTATCCAGGCAAGAGGTAGTTATGAATACTTCGTCTCTTTTATAGATAATTATTCAAGATACGGATACATTTACCTGATGCGCCGCAAGTCTGAATGCTTTGACAAGTTCAAAGAATATAGGACTGATGTGGAGAAATGTCTTGGTAAAAGTATCAAGACACTACGGTCTGACCGTGGTGGCAAATACATCTTTGGAGAGTTTAGGAATTACTTATCAGAAGTCGGGATTCAATCCCAATTGTCTACACCTGGTACACCCCAGCAGAATGGTGTGGCAGAACGAAGGAATAGGACTCTTATGGAAATGGTTAGATCGATGATGAGTTATTCAGAATTACCAAATTCGTTTTGGGGATATGCTTTAGAAATAGCAGTGTATATTCTAAATATGGTACCTTCTAAAACAGTTCCTTCTACTCCCATGGAATTATGGAATGAGCGTAAGTTTAGTCTGAATCATATCCGGATATGGGGTAGTCCAGCACATGTGCTAAAGGGAGATACTGACAAGTTGGAATCACGTACAGAAGTTTGTCTGTTTGTAGGATATCCTAAGGGAACGAAAGGTGGTTTGTTTTATAATCCTAAAAATCAAAAGATCATTGTGAGCACCAATGCTCGATTTTTAGAAGAAGATTATGTAATGAACCATAAACCCATGAGTGAAATAGTTCTAGAAGAAATAAGAGAGGACACATCTACTTTAATACCAACAGTACAAGATGAAGTACCACAAGAGACTGCAACACGTGTCACACAACCACAGATGGTGCCTCATCGTAGTGGGAGGGTTGTAAGGCAGCCTGAGAGATTCATGTTTTTGGGAGAGTGTTTGGACTTGATCCCGGGTAAACATGAACCTGATCCCCGGACAATGATGAAGCACTCCAAGATATAGATGCAGTATCTTGGCAAAAGACAATGAATTATGAAATAGAGTCTATGTGCTCTAATAAGGTCTGGGAGCTTGTAGAACCACCTGATGGTGTAAAAGCCATTGGATGCAAGTGGATCTACAAAAGGAAAAGAGGGACATATGGGAAGGTAGAAACCTTCAAAGCAAGGCTTGTTGCGAAAGGGTACACTAAAAAAGAGGGAATCGATTATGAGGAGACTTTTTCGCCGATAGCTATGCTTAAGTCTATCCGGATACTCTTATCCATTTCCGCTCATATGGATTTTGAGATTTGGCAAATGGATGTCAAGACAACTTTACTTAACGAAAGTCTTGAAGAAAACATCCATATGAAGCAACCAGAAGGGTTCATTGAAAAGGGCAAAGAGCATCTATTGTGCAAGCTCAATCGGTCCATTTATGGACTGAAGCAAGCTTCAAGGTCTTGGAACATCCAGTTTAACAAAGTAATCCAGTCATATGGATTTATTCAGTGTCCGGATGAGTCTTGTGTATACAAGAAGTGTAATGGAAACGTGGTGGTATTTCTTATACTATACGTAGATGATATTTTGTTAATTGGCAACAATGTCAAGGTATTATCGGACGTAAGGATATGGTTGTCCAAACAATTTGATATGAAGGACTTAGGAGAATGTGCACACATTCTTGGGATCAAAGTCATAAGGGATCGCAATAAAAGAATGTTGTGCCTATCTCAAGCTTCATATATAGATACGATCCTTGCTCGTTTTAACATGCAAAACTCCAAGAAAGGTTTCTTACCTTTTAGGCATGGAGTAGCCTTATCTAAAGAGATGCCTCCGAAGACATCAAAGGAGATAGAGGACATGAAGGCAGTTCCTTATGCTTCGGCTGTAGGAAGCCTTATGTATGCAATGTTGTGTATGAGACCTGTATCTGTTTTACCGTGGGCATGGTTAGCAGATATCAGAGTAACCCTTGACAAGGACATTGGACTGCTGTGAAGCATATATTAAAGTACCTGAGAAGGACTAGAGATTATATGCTAGTCTATCAAGCAGACGATTTGATCCCTGTGGGTTACACGGATTCGGACTTCCAATCAGATAGGGACAATAGTAAGTCTACGTCAGGCTATGTGTTTACTCTAGGAGGTGGAGCCATTGCATGCAGGAGTGTTAAGTAGAAATGTGTCTCGGACTCAACCATGGAAGCTGAGTATATGGCAGCCTCTGAGGCAGCTAAAGAAGCTGTATGGCTCAGGAACTTTCTAATGGACATAGATGTGATTCCTGGTTTGTCCAAAATCATCACAATTTATTGTGATAATAGCGGCGCAGTTGCAAACTCGAAGGAACCACGAGCCCATAAAGCAAGTAAACATATTGAGCGCAATTTTCACCCGATATGAGACACCGTCAAGCGATGAGAAGTTATCGTCGCCAAGATTGCATCAGCAGATAACCTGGCAGATCCTTTCACTAAGGCCCTTTCGACGAAAGCTTTTGATCGGCATGTGGTGGGGATGAGAATCAGATGTATAGCAACAAATATGGTAGCTTAGTCTTTTAGTATAAGTGGGAGATTGTTGGACTGTATACTAAAAGCCTAGCTTTTGTAAACATTTATTTTGAAAAAAATAATCACATTGGTCAATATCTATATTTATTTGTTAAATTTAATTGTTCAATTAATTTATGTAGTAGACAACATGGTGTGTGGTGTCACACACAGAAGATCATGTTGACGGTTCTTTATAAATTATAAACAGTTGCTCACGACTAAGATGGAAAGGAACAAACCATCGGAATAGTTATAGTGTAATTAAGTATTAGTTTATCTTGATTAATAAATTACACTGGTACACTCTAAGTGTATTGAGTAGGACCATTTAGGTAAGTTGTATTTTTACTGACGTAATAAAAGAACTAAACCTTAATTATTATTGTAACGCCCAAAAATTCTCAAAACTATTTTAGGAATATTCTATGATTTTTCTGTAATTATTAGATATTTTTCCGGAATTTTCTGAGCAGCGGAAGTAGCAAAAATTATTAGAAAAGTAAAATGGCTTAAGCGGGAATCGAACCCGGGACCTCTCGGGTCCGCTAAACCTTTAGTTAGCCTTAGTAACCGGTGAACCCAGCAAGGCCGTGCTGAAAGGAAAGGGAATCAATTGTATTTATAATTGGTTTGGCCGAATTAATTACTTAGCATAAATAGGAAATTTAAGTTGGGGTTTGGTTTATTTTTAGAACTTGGTTCGGCAACCCCTCTCCAAAACCCTCACGCCGACGCCAACCCCTCTCCCCTCTCCTTCTCTCGGCGCCACAACAAGGGAAGAACTAGGGTTCCATCCCTAGGGTCCCAAGGTCACTTTCCGGCGACGATTTCAGCACAAGGACGTTCCCCTCCGCGAGTAGAGCACGTGGACGCGAGCGAATCGTCGAGAAGTCGTCTCCACCGGAATTTCTAGCGATTAGATTTGTAATAAATCTAGCACACAAGGTAAGAAACCCCTCACCTGCAGTATAAGTAGCTCTCGCGTGTTTTCTGTTATGCATTAGATTAGTTTTATTGAATTTTGTCAGCATATAGTGTGTAGTTTAACTCTTCTCACAGATTTAGGGATTAGTGAGCATCTCTAGATGGGCCGAGCACGTGTATCCTCTGTAGATAGGGGTTTAGACGCTGCTGGGTGCCTAGAGGTGGTCTCCCTGATCGAGAGGAGAGTTAGAGAGCGCCAAATGCTCGACAAAATGCCTAGCACAACCTTATGATACAGTAGGCATTTAGTTAAATGCCATAGAACATGTTAATTAGCATGATCTATTTTCATTTCAGCTTTTACGAGACTTGATGCCCAAATGGGTGGGCTCCCACAGTCGCCTCTAGGTTCAGACAACCTAGTTCTAGGTTCAGATAACCTAGATTCAGCAAAATAGTATTAGCTATTTCAGTATTTTAATTTTCAGTGGCACTGTACTGGATTAGATATCCATTGGGTTGGGCTCCCATAGTCGTCCCTAAGTTTAGCTAACCTAGTAAACCCTACTAGATTCGGAACTTGTAATCCCGGGTCTAGTTAGGGATGCGCGCACAGCAAGTACAATTGCCAGGGCCCATCAACAGCATGTTTAGTATTTTCACTTACTTTATGTATATGGTTTTCAACCTTTCACAAATTAGTTCATGAATTCAGTACAGTCCTAGCAATAGCTCAGTATTAGCTTAGCTCAATTTTTAGTATCAGCTTAGTTCTTCATTGATACCATGTGATTGATATCATGTTCAGCTTTAGATATGCCATGATTGTATGCTTATATGCCATGCCATGTTTAGTTTATTCAGTACACTTAGCATATCCTTTCAAACAGCATGATTTAAAATCATATTTGCATCGTATGCATGTTTTAGTGAGGTAGATGGTTTCTTACTAAGCTTTTTAGCTTACAGATACTATTTTCCTTATACTTCAGATACAGGTAAAAGGAAAATGAACTAGCAGTGGAGGCTGGAGGTCAATGCAGATCAAGATGTGTGTGGAAGGAACTGGAATAAAGATCCTAGGGATCTAGTTTTATTTTATTATGCATTAGAACGTGTTTAGTATGCATTAGTACTTATAGTAAGCGTTATCTTAAGTTTCTGTTAGTTAGCAAGAGAACAGTTTAAAACCTTGTTAGTTTTGGTTTCCATATGTTTACATGCCATGAATTAGTATTCTATGCTTTAATCATGTTTAGTATGTTAGCCATTACCTAGTAGAATGTTTATCTTAGCTTTTATAGTGTTGTGTAATGGCTTTGGCACGCATCAGTGCTGATATCAGGGGCCTGATACAAAATCAGAAACCCCTAATCGGTCAGCAGACCGATCAGGGAGTCTCTGATCGGTCGGTAGACCGATCAGGGACCTGGTTTCTGCGAACAGCACTGATCGATCAGTGGACCGATCAGTGAGCCACTGATCGGTCAGCAGACCGATCAGTAAGCCACTGATCGGTCTCATTGACCGATCAAGGACCAGCTGGATCGGTCGGCAGACCGATCCAGCAGCGTACAGGATTGCAGTGTAGTTTATGGATCGGTCGGTTGAACGATCCGGAGTTTCCTACCGTGCCAGTATCAGTAGATCGGTCTGTGGATCGATCCGAAGTTTATTATCAGTTGTAAACATCTTCCCTAACATGTGTACAACTTCTAGGTACACCCAGAACACTAAGTTAAACTTTACAGCATTTAGTTCAGTAAAATTTTAAATTAGCCAGTTTTCATTCCACATTAATAGTCCAGCACAGCATAATGTAGCGATCGGCTTCGTAGCCTAGCTAGTAGGAGGCGGGTCGTTACAATTATGGAAGTGTGTGCTCTTAATCCTAATATAATAGCAAGCACATATATTTAATATTTATTTCTTTGACTTATCAAAGGGTGAGGTTTAGCTCGATAAATCAATATGCCCGATAAGTTGGGAAATAATATTACTTATAGTGTGTGTTGTTGATTATAGAAGGAATCTGTGTCCTAGTTATCTAGGTTGAGAATGCCCTCAAGAGGAGCTCATAAGGATTGCCATGTTAAACCCTGTAGGTGGACTTAGTCGGACATGACAATGAAGTTGAGTAGTACTACTCTTGGTGCTAGATATTAATTAAGTGAGTTGTCAGTAACTTACTTAATTAGTGGATGTTTGTTATCTTAAACACAGGGAGACTAAGACACTCATGATAAGAAGGAACCCATAATGTAATTTGAGATTGGTGCGGTAGTGCGATAATAACTCTCTAGTAGAATGAGTTATTATCGATGAACTTGAGATGTGTGTTCAGGACGAGCACGGGATACTCAAGCTCATCGGAAGGCCAAAACCAATTTCTCCTCTAAGTCCCTATCGTAGCCTCATTATAGGCTCAAGTCCATCCAAATGTAAGGCTATTCATGGTGTCCAAGAAGTGGGCCGGTCAAATGCTTGGTGACCAAGCAAGGGTCGGCCCCATCCTCTTCTATAGGGGCCGACCCTTTGCTTAGTGACCAAGCATGAAGGGGCCGGCCACAATAATTCAAAAAGGGAGGGTTGTTTTGAATTTTTAAAATCTTCTCTTTGTAGAAAACTATAAGTTTTAAAAGATAGATTTTAATTTTCAAAACTTTCCTTATTTGAATTAGGTCACATGTTTTAATAGAGAGTTTTAAAAGTTTTAAAACTTTTCTTTTTTAACCATCCTCATGATTTAAGAAAAAAAAAGGAAGATAAGTTTTAAAATTAAAATTTTCTATCATCATGTTAAAAATGGAAATTTTATAAGAGAAGTTTTAAATTTTAAAACATGGTTTTAATTTTAGAACTTTCCTTTTTTAACTCCTACTTTAGGAAAGAGAGCTTGTAAATTTTATAAGAGGATTTCTTCTTGTAAAATTTTAAAAAATATATTTCCTTATTCTTGATGTGGTGGCCGGCCACCTTGCTTGGAGCCCAAGCAAGGGGCCGACTAATTATAAAAATAAATCATCATCTAATTAATTTGGTGATTGATTCAATCAAGAGGAAAGAAAAGGAAAAAGGAAAAGCTAGAGGAAGATTTTATTTTTTGTAAAAAATTTTCCCTTATTTACCTTGGGCAACTAATATAAAAGAAGGGGTGAGGAGGCTTCATAAGACACAACTCTTATTCTCTTGCTTGGAGACTCCCTTGGCGTGGCCGACCCTCTCCCTTCTCTTTTCCCTTTTGCTCTCTTCTCCTTGGTGGTGGTGGTGGCCGGATTTTAGAAGAGGATGAAGAAGCTTTTGGGTGGTGTTCATCTTGGAGGATCGTCACCCATACGACGTCCAAGGCGAGGTGAGGAATACGGCAGAAGATCTCGAGGTCATTAGCTTACAAAGAGAAGGTATAACCAGTAATTTTCTTCCGCATCATACTAGTTATTTTTTTTGTAAGAATTCTAAATACAAGAGGCAATTAGATCTAGTTTATCGAATTTATTTTCTGAGTTTGTGTTTTCGTCTTTTTCGAATTTGTGATTCGATTGTTCTTTTTGGTTAACATAGAGTTATTTAAGAAAATTAAATATTAGCTTTCCTTAAAAGGCTTTGACTAGGCGGTGGTGTTTGCTCCCATATCCAAGAAGACCATGTGCTTCGCCATGCAGTCCTGGAAGCCAATTTTGAAAATTAATATTTAATGGAATTAATAACATAGGTGGATTTGAATCAATAGTGTTAAGTTCCGCTTGTGATTCAAATCTAAATCATTAAGAATAGATAAGTTAAATTTGGAATCAATGATGTTAAGTTCCGTTTGTGATTCCTAATTTAACTTCTAAAGAACACAATAGGTTATTTAAGGAAAGGTTTGACACTTGTACAAAAATTTTTGTACAGTGGAACCGGTACGTTTTCCTAGGATTAACCAACAGTTATGTATTGGAAAATGAAGCCGAGGTTGATCCTTACATTGTGTAAGCCCTCTAGTTCAGTAATAATCTCCTGAAATTGTTTAAAAAAATATTTGATTAATCTCTTCAAAATTTTTTGATTAGGGAACTTATGACACACTTGAAGCAAAAATTTCCTATTAAAGGTGCAATGTTGTTACAAGATAAGCACCACAGAAGTTTTATTTCTTGGTTCCATGAACATGTAAGTACCATAAATATTAGCATGTTTATTATTGAACACAAGAACTTTAAGAATTTTAATAATTAAACCCCCTTATGATGAATTGTAGGTTACAAATACAACATCATCTTCCTCCAATCAATTATCAAAAAAATTGAAGTTGTTGGCAAATGGACCTAGCAAGCAAGTGCTAAAATACTCTAGTTATAGATCTATGGGGTCACTTATTACACGAAAGAACGTGATAATGTAACAGTTGTTCAAAACTTGAGTGTAAGCTTGCTCGTACAAACAATGCAAGTTGCAAGTTCAAAGGATAAGAATCCAATTATAATAGACATGATGTATTATGGTGTGATACAAGAAATATGGGAGCTCAATTACCATGATTTTCGAGTTTCAATGTTTAAGTGTGATTGGGTAGAGAATAACACTGGTATTAGAGTAGATGATAATGGTTTCACCTTGGTAAATCTTAAGAGAATGGGATTCAAATCCGACCCATTTATCTTGGGCACTCAAGCGAAGCAAGTATTTTATGTAGAAGACCCTCAAGATCCCACATGGTCTATTGTACTTTCAACTACAAATAGAGAGTATTTTGAATACATCACTGATGATAAGTTGGGAGATCCTTCAATCCACTACCAATGCTTCACAAAGGGGATGCCATCAATGGATATTGACGAAACTGATGACAATGAACCACCCTGTTTTCGTGGAGATTGTGATGAGATTTGGGTTGACAATGAGAATTTTTAGTTTGGTAACTTTATTTATGGTTTATATATGTGGCTATTTACTTTATTTTGGTAAGTTTGGTTCATTGTTTGGTAGTAGTTTTTTTTAAAATATATGAATGTTTACTTTGTTATGATTTTGAATGATATGCTCTGCTCTATTTCAAATTCCCACTATTATGACTATGTTTTGGACACTATGAACACTAGAAAAAAAATGCCCAATTAGCACGTGATGATGATAAGTATTCACACATAAATGCAAAAGAGAAACAACAAGATCAAAAAGAGGGTGCTGAGGATAGCCAGGACATAGGATCAGACGGGGCGGCCCAAACAACAAGATCAAAAAGAGGTCGTACACAAATGAATAAGCTTGTTGTTCAAAGGGTTCAGGGAGTCAAACAATGTGTGAAATTTAATGAGTATGGACAGCCAGTTGGCCAAAAGGCTTCTGAATTTCAGAGTTTTATTGGTGTGCTTGCTCGGGAAAAAGTTATTATTAATTACCACTCTTGGAAGCAAGTGCCGAATGAAGTTAAGAACATGATATGAGAATCCGTCAATGTAAGTAATATGATACTTTCTTATGTGATGCATTTTTTTCTTTTCTTTTCTTTATTTATTTAAGATATTTGTTTGTGTAGTTGACATACCAACTAGACCCAAAATGGAGGAATGGGTGTTTGATCTCTGCAAACACCAAGTGGCGTCAGTATAAAACTCACCTCACCAGGACATTCATCCAACCAAATAGAAATAATCCGAAGCTTCTCAATAAGGTACCTCAAGGGCATTGCATTTCACGTGAAGATTGGAGTAGTTTTGTGATTAATCGGATGTCTGAAGACTTTATAGTAAGTTGTTTAAGGTGGTCTTTTTAAACTCTAGTTGATATATGTGGTTATAATTCATCTATCACTATGTAGAGGAAAAGTGAACTACAAAGTCAAAGATGCAAGGCAAACTTATACCCTCATATATCGTCTTTCTCGAAAAGGATATGCGGGTTTGTCTGAAGAAATAGTAAGTATTTAGTGTTAGTTAGAGACCTAGAGCCAATCATTTTATGATTATATTATGGACTTGTTGTATCATATTCTTATATAAATAAAGACATTTGTTTTTGATTATTATACTTACTTGTATTGGTGCAAAATAAACTAAGTATAATAGCGTCCTTGAGTAGAAGGTTCTCACCTATATCAATCGGTTAGTTGAACCGATAGTGAGATGATATAGGGAACATTACTCTTAATCATTCCTAGTCGAATATTAACATTCAGGGACAATGTTAATGCAATAAGACTAGCATGTAGGTCAACTCGATGACTTGATCTCACAAGTAATGGATATAGAGATATCAAGTTGAAACATGGTTATGCATTGGAGAATGTATACTAAATGACCCGCTATGAGAAAGTATCATGGATCGTTATATGAGTGCCATATACTTTCTCATGTGGCTATTAGTATGACTACTAGTCATTGGACCTGAAGTCACCATGGATCCGTATATAAGGAGTTATGTACTTTGGTTTCGTCAAACGTCACCCGTAACTGGGTGGACTATAAAGGCGATTACTGGGTATGTAACGAATTATGTAGAGGGATGTGAGTGATGTAGATGGGATCTATCCCTCCTATATGACGGGAGAGACATCGATATTCTTGATAGAGTGAGACCACGAAGTGCATGACCATGCGTAAATGAGTCAATATGAGATATTGAGCTCATTTGATTTAGTGAGTCTACTTGGAGATCAAGATTTAGATTAGTCAGAGGATGACACAGTCTATGCCTCACATTGATCAATCTAGATGTTTAGTATAGAAGGACACTTGTCATATATTGTGAGGAGTCACAATTAGTAGTCACAAGGTGATGTTGGATCTCAACATTCTTGTAACTTGGGTAGTAATGATGTATTGCTAGATACCGCTCATTACTTATGCTCCTAAATGGATTTAGGGGCATTGCCAACATTACAAGAACCTATAGGGTCACACACTAAGGACAATTAGATGGAGATTAGGTTCATATGATGAACCAAGAGGATTAGATTCATTTGATGAATCAAATTGGATTAAGAGTAATCCTAATTGGGCTAATTGAGTTGGACTCAAGTTGATTCATGTGTTCAATGAGTCTAATTTAGATTATGAATCATTGAATCAATTTAATTAAATGAATTAGATTCATTATATTAAATTGGCTTGAATTAAATGGTTGGATTAGATCAACCATGAGAGAGATTAAGTAAAGTTTGACTTGACTTGAGAGGAAGATGAAGAGTCAAGTTTGACTTGACTTTATGCCACCTCATTGGTGAGTTGGCATTGAGTGGGCCAATGATGATGCTCCACATCATCATGGTTGCTTAAGTGGGAAGCCACCTCATGGGAGTTACCAAGAGTTGTGACTTTTGGCATTCCATGGAGGTTACAACTCCTCTTAATGTGGTCGGCCACTCAAAATGAATGTGAATTCATTTTTTTCATTCAAGGCTAACTCTCATCTTCTTCCTCCTAGAGCTCTCTCTTCTTGCTCTCCCTCTCCTCTCTTGGCCGAACACCATAGGTGCTAGCACACCTTTATTTGGTCCCCTCTACCTAATTTTGTTTGTGTGGATACTTCTAGAGGGTTGTCTACTTTGACAATCTTGAGATCCGGCAAATCGTTGGACTAGCGGGATAGCGAAGGGCATCGCATTGAGGGTAACACTCTTATCTAGGTAGATCTAGACTTTAGAAACTCGTACTCGTATTTTGTTTTATTTTTCATTCGCTCGGATCCGATGGCCGGGGGTTTCGGGGTTTCCGCGACGCGGAAAAGCGATTTTCGCGGGCAAAAAAATCCAATAGTGGTATCAGAGACACGTGCGAAGACTTGTACGAGTTTAGTTTGATTTTTTATGAAAAATATAGCTTCTGTGATTTTATGTAAATTTATGTTTTTATGGTTTTTATGAGTATTTTTCTCATAGAAGCGACGCACAAGTGTTTATACGCTTGTAGGCTTCAACTACCGAGAAGATTTTTCTGAAACGTCAAGGTTTCGCCCCAAAACTTTTTGGGACAGTGGGCTAAGGCGCTGTAGGATCGCTTAGGGACACTCGCGATGGTTAGATCACGGGTAGGGGCGCTGCCCCTGGCCTCGCAAGGGGATTCGTTCAGCGATTGCGCCCGAAAACCGCTGAACGGGACCACCGGGAAATTTTACTCGTAAAAATTGTAAAAATTAGTATTAAAATCACAGAAAATTATGGAAATTACATAATTTAGAATTATGTATAATTTGTGATAGTCATGGCCCAAAAAGACCCAATCTGATTGGATTTGTGTTGTAATTCATATTACGACCTGCACGCCGTCATTTGTGTTGTGCGTGTTGTACATTTGATTCACGACCTGCGCGTCATGCCTTTCTCTATTTTGTATTCTTGTTGTAGATTAGTTTAGACTCGAATGTAACTCGAGTTTCAAAATTGTAATGTACAAAATTGGAGCGATGGAAGGTCCACTCGAGACGGGGTTACGAGGAAGGCGCGAGCAACACAAGGTGGTCAAAGGGAGGAGCTTGAGAAGCTGTTGACCTTAGGTTGATCATCTGATCTTCTCATTTGCTTGAGAAGATCGTAGTAGGCCCATGACTAATCACAAATTAATTTAATTAATTGCTTGTGTGTATGTGATGCATGATTAGTAATTAATTAGTGCCTAACGATTATATTAGATCTAAATCGTGTATAAGATGCACTCTTTCGATTAGATTAGATCTATCGCGTATTTGATACACATCGACGATTAGATTAGATCTAAATCGCATCAACTCTAATGCCTACTGTGCCATGATACCTATCACTACATCGATCACATGTGTTGTTGAATCTGCCAAAGCAGAGAAACACATATAATCTTGGTAGGGTACGGAGGGACAATCTTGGTCCCGCTTATCAACGCATGGGCGAATACAAACTCAATTAGATTGAGTATTCCTAGTTAACTCGGTTGGATCGTGTACAACTATAGGCATTCTTCCAATGGTTGGAAAGATAGAATATAAATCACATTTATATTAATTCTTGGGCGTATTAGCCAAAGCTAACTCAAGTTTTAATATAACTGCGGATAATGATCCTATAAACAAGAGTTGCATAGAGATGTAATTGGTAAATCGTTACCTACTGATCATACTAAATCTTGGGCGTATTAGGCAAAGCTAACTCAAAGGTTAGTATGATGTGGATCTTGTCCCACATGAATTATAGAATTCAGTGGGAGCATCATTTAGTTAAAGGCCTAATTAAATGATTTAAAAGAATATGATATTTATTTTCTGCATTTATCTGTTGTAGATAACCATGACATTGAATACGAACACCTTCTCTCTGCGTTCTGTCCTTGAGAAGGACAAGCTCAACGGAGCAAATTTCATGGACTGGTACAGGAACTTGAGAATAGTTCTCACCCAGGAACGTAAACTGTACGTTTTTGGAGTAGCCCATTCCAGAGGCTCCTCTTGCCAATGCCACGCGAGCTGACAAAGATGCTTATAAGATGCATCAAGATGACACATTAGATGTGTCCTGTATAATGCTCACGACCATGAACTCTGAGCTTCAGAAGCAACACGAGTTGATGGGCGCTTATGATATGGTTGAACATCTTCGTCAACTATATCAAGGACAAGCACAACATGAGATATTTGAGATCTCAAGGGCACTGTTTCAGTGCAAGATGTCAGATTGGGCTCCCGTAGGTCCATATGTACTCAAAATGATTGGGTACATAGAAAACCTATAGAGGTTAGGATTCCCGCTTGGCCAAGAGCTAGCCACTGACCTGATCTTGCAATCCTTGCCGGATAGCTATAGTCAGTTTGTTCTAAACAACAATATGAACGAAATTGACAAGCCATTGTCCGAGCTGCTTAGCATGTTAAGAACTGCTAAGCTGAACCTTAAGAAGGCTAAGGCCCACTCTGTTATGATGGTTCAGAAACACAAGGGCAAGGGCAAGCCCAAAGGCAAGGGAAAGTCCCAAGCCAAGGGCAAAGGCAAGGCACTGAAGCCTAAAGGAGGGGTCACTAAGGATGCTACCTGCTTCCACTGCGGTCAGACGGGGCACTGGAAGAGGAACTGTAAGGTGTACCTGGAAGATCTTAAGAAGAAACGACGTGAGACTTCCACTTCAGGTATATATGTTATAGAAGTCAATCTATCTATTTCTTCATCATGGGTATTAGATACCGGATGTGTATCTCACATTTGTACTAATGTGAAGGCGCTGAGAAATAGCAGGGCATTGGAGAAGGGCGAGGTGGACCTACGCGTAAGCAATGGAGCACGGGTTGCTACTGTTGCTGTAGGGACTTATTTTCTATCTATGCCCTCTGGGCTTGTATTAGAGTTGGATGATTGTTATTATGTGCCTACATTTACTAAGAACATAATTTCAGTTTCTTGTTTGGACAAGAAAGGTTTCTCTTTTATTATAAAGGATAAATGTTGTTCTGTTTATTTAAAATATATATTCTATTGTAGTGCACCTCTGATGAACAGACTCTACATTCTAGACCTTGGAAGCCCTATCTATAACATAAATACCAAGAGGTTCAAGTAAAATGACCTGAACCAAACCTATCTCTGGCACTGTCGCTTAGGTCATATAAATGACAAGCGCTTATCCCAGCTCCATAAGGATGGTTTGCTGGACTCATTTGATTTTGAATCTTATGAGACGTGCGAGTCATGCCTACTAGGCAAGATGACCAAGACTCCCTTTAGTGGGCACAGCGAAAGAGCGACTGATTTGTTAGGACTCATACATAGTGATGTATGTGACCCTTTCAATGTCGCTACGAGAGGCGGTTATAGGTACTTCATCACATTTACTAATGACTTCAGTAGATATGGTTATGTGTACTTGATGACACATAAGTCTGAATCCTTTGAAAAGTTCAAAGAATTCAAGAATGAAGTACAGAACCAGCTTGGCAAGAGTATTAAGATACTTCGATCAGATCGAGGTGGAGAATACCTTAGCCATGAGTTTCGTGACTACCTAGCTGAGTGTGAGATTCTATCCTAACTCACTCCTCCTGGAACACCACAGTGGAATGATGTATCCGAAAGGAAGAATCATACCCTATTAGATATGGTACGATTTATGATGAGTTACACAGATCTTTCGACATACCTTTGGGGCTATGCTCTAGACACGGCAGCTTTTATACTCAACCGAGTTCCATCCAAGGCCGTGATAAAGACACCATATAGGATATGGACTGGGAGAGATGCCTAGGTGTCTTTCATGAGGATTTGGGGTTGTGAGGCTTACGTTCGACATCAAGTCTCAGACAAGTTAGGACCCAAATCTGACAAGTGCTACTTTATTGGATATCCCAAGGAAACGAAGGGATATTACTTCTACATTCCCAGTCAGCACAAGGTAGTTGTGGTAAAGACTGGGGTCTTTCTAGAAAGGGACTTTGTTTCTAGAAAGACTAGTGGGAGTACGTTCGATCTTGAAGAAGTTCAAGATGCGGACCATAGCACTGAAGCCTCGATAGAAGTTGAACTGGAACCACAAAGTGTTGTGGATGATGTTGTTCCACAAGGAGTTAAGGAACAACAACCAGTTCAAGTAGACATACCTCTTCGCAGGTCTAATAGGGTACGTCGTCAGCCTGAGAGATACTCATTTCTCTTGTCTGACCATGATGACGTTTTGCTCATAGAGGATGAGCCTACCACCTATTAGGAAGTTGTGATGAGACCAGATTCCGAGAAATGGCTAGAGGCCATGAGATCCGAGAAGGAATCCATGTACACCAACCAAGTATGGACTTTGGTTGATCCACCAGAAGGGGTAAAACCCATTGGGTGTAAGTGGGTCTTTAAGAGAAAGACTGACATGGATGGACTTATCTATAAGGGTCGTTTGGTAGCTAAAGGTTTCAAGCAGATTCATGGTATTGACTATGATGAAGCCTTTTCTCCAGTAGCGATGTTTAAGTCCATTCGGATCATGATTGCTATTACAGGATACCATGACTATTAGATATGGCAGATGGATGTCATAATTGTGTTTCTGAATGGAAACCTGTTCGAGGATGTGTACATGACACAACCTGAGGGTTTTGTAGATCCACAGCATACTAGCAGAGTATGCAAGCTGCATAGGTCCATTTATGGACTAAAGCAAGCTTCTCGGAGCTGGAATCTTTGATTCGATGATGCAATCAAACAGTTTGGTTTCATCAAGAATGAAGATGAGCCTTGTGTCTACAAGAAGGTTGTAGGGGATATAGTTGTCTTCCTCATATTGTATGTGGATGACATACTACTCATTGAAAAGGACATCCCTTTACTTCAGTCTGTCAAGACCTGGCTAGGGAGTTGCTTCTCAATGAAGGACTTAGGTGAGGCATCCCGCATTCTAGGGATACAGATCTATAGAGATAGATCTAAGAGATTGTTTGGCCTAAGTCAAAGTACATATATTGACAAGGTACTCCTTCGGTTTGCCATGCAGAACTCCAAGAAAGGATTTCTGCCGATGTCACATGGCGTAAGTCTTTCGAAGACTCAAGGTCCCTCTTCTAGAGAGGAGAGAGACCGCATGGATCAGATCCCTTATGCCTCAACCATAGTTTCTATCATGTACGCCATGCTATGTACTCGACCTGATGTCTTGTATACTTTGAGCATGACGAGTAGATACCAGTCAGATCCAGTTGAAAGTCACTGGATAGCCGTCAAGAATATTCTTAAGTACTTAAGAAGAACTAAAGAATATTTCTTGATATATGGAGGGAATGACGAGCTAGCTGTAAAGGGTTACAGTGATGCCAGCTTCCAGACCGATCAGGATGATTATCGATCACAGTCAGGGTTCGTGCTTTATATAAATGGTGGTGTTGTGAGCTGGAAGAGTTTGAAGCAGGACACAGTCGCTGATTCTACGACAGAGGCCGAGTACATTGCTGCATCAGAGGTAGCAAAGGAGGTAGTTTGGATCTGCAAGTTCATCACTGAACTTGGGGTGGTTGCTAGTGTCGCTGACCCTATTGAGCTCTATTGTGATAACAATGGAGCTATAGCAAAGGCTAAGGAACCTCGCTCACACCAGCGGACCAAACACATACTACGACGCTTCCATCTCATTCGAGAGATTATCGAGAGAGGAGATGTGAAGATATACAGAGTACCTACAGAGGCTAACATCGCAGATCTCTTGACCAAGGCTTTGGCACAGAGGAAGCATGATGGTCACACTAGGTCATTGGGGCATGGAGCATACACTGAAAGGCACTAGTGCTAGTGGGAGATTGTTAGTTAGAGCCCTAGAGCCAATCATTTGATGATTGTATTATAGACTTGTTGTATCATATTCTTATATAAATAAAGGCATTTGTTGTTGGTTATTATACTTACTTGTATTGGTGCCAAATAAACTAAGTATAATAGCGTCCTTGAGTAGAAGGTTCACACCTATATCAATCGGTTAGTTGAACCGATAGTGAGATGATATAGGGAACACTACTCTTAATCATTCCTAGTCGAGTATTAACATTCAGGGATAATATTAATGCAATAAGACTAGCATGTAGGTCAACTCGATGACTTGATCTCACAAGTCATGGATATAGAGATATCAAGTTGACACATGGGTATGCATTGGAGAATGTATACTGAATGACCCGCCATGAGAAAGTATCATGGATCGTTATATGAGTGTTATATACTTTCTCATGTGACTATTAGTATGACTACTAGTCATTGGACCTGAAGTCACCATGGATCCGTATATAAGGAGTTATGTACTTTGGTTTCGTCAAACGTCACCCGTAACTGGGTGGACTATAAAGGCGATTACTGGGTATGTAACGAATTATGTAGAGGGATGTGAGTGATGTAGATGGGATCTATCCCTCCTATATGATGGGAGAGACATCGATATTCTTGATAGAGTGAGACCACGAAGTGCATGGCCATGCCCAAATGAGTCAATATGAGATATTGAGCTCATTTGATTTTGTGAGTCTACTTGGAGTTCAAGATTTAGATTGGTCAGAGGATGACACAGTCTATGTCTCACATTGATCAATCTAGATGTCTAAGATAGAAGGACACTTGTCATATATTGTGAGGAGTCACAATTAGTAGTCACAGGTGATGTTGGATCTCAACATTCTTGTAACTTGGGTAGTAATGATTTATTGCTAGATATCGCTCATTACTTATACTCCTAAATGGGTTTAGGGGCATTGCCAACATTACAAGAACCTATAGGGTCACACACTAAGGACAATTAGATGGAGATTAGGTTCATATGATGAACCAAGAGGATTAGATTCATTTGATGAATCAAATTGGATTAAGAGTAATCCTAATTGGGCTAATTGAGTTGGGCTCAAGTTGATTCATGTGTTCAATGAGTCTAATTTAGATTATGACTCTTTGAATCAATTTAATTAAATGAATTAGATTCATTATATTAAATTGGCTTGAATTAAATGGTTGGGTTAGATCAACCATGAGAGAGATTAAGTCAAGTTTGACTTGACTTGAGAGGAAGATGAAGAGTCAAGTTTGACTTGACTTTATGCCACCTCATTGGTGAGTTGGCATTGAGTGGGCCAATGATGATGCTCCACATCATCATGATTGCTTAAGTGGGATGCCACCTCATGGGAGTTACCAAGAGTTGTGACTCTTGGCATTCCATGGAGGTTACAACTCCTCTTAATGTGGTCGGCCACTCAAAATGAATGTGAATTCATTTTTTTCATTCAAGGCTAACTCTCATCTTCTTCCTCCTAGAGCTCTCTCTTCTTGCTCTCCCTCTCCTCTCTTGGCCGAACACCATAGGTGCTAGCACACCTTTGTTTGGTCCCCTCCACCTAATTTTGTTCGTGTGGATACTTCTAGAGGGTTGTCTACTTTGACAATCATGAGATCCGGCAAACCGTTGGACTAGCGGGATAGCGAAGAGCATCCAATTGAGGGTAACACTCTTATCTAGTGTAGATCTAGACTTTAGAAACTCGTACTTGTATTTTGTTTTATTTTTATTTCGCACAAATCCAATGGCCGGGGGTTTCGGGGTTTCCGCGACGCGGAAAAGCGATTTTCGCGGCCCGAAAAACCCAACATTTAGTTAACATTAAATTCCTACTTATGGTTGCGTAGTTGGTGTTGAGTACGTTGACTTCATGTGATTTTTTGCTTACAGTCCAGTGTTTTATGTGATGACGATGAGATAAATAGAGTCATCCTCTGGAAGAGAGGGTGGCTCAACAAAGCTGGTGAATTTGTTGGCGATGAGTTGAAGCAAACAATTAATAAGATTGTAAGCAAAAGTATACATAAATTGCTTATTTTGTACATATGTGATATATATATATATATTTAAAGTTATTGTATTTGGATGCATGACAGGATGATTATGTTGTCCAAAAGAAGGATGGTAAGATGTCCTTTACCAAACCATTTGAAGATATTCTCATGAAGGCCTTGAATTCTAACGAACATGGTGGACGTGTGAGAGGCATAGGAGCAAATGTCACTCCATCATCCTTCTTCAAGGTTGCTAGAGGGAAGGTGCAAATTGATAAGGATGCCTATAAAAGGCAACAGAAAGAGTTTAAGGAGGCAAAAGCTATGCTTTCTGACCAAGGTGAAAGAATAGAAAAAATTTGAAGCAATGGTGTTGAAACTATCTGGTCAAGAATTTGAGAGTGAGGAGAAGGGTAGATGCTCAGTTAAACCACAATGCCTCCTCGATGTTGAAAGCACTATATGTTGTAAAGCACTATATGTTGAAGATTCATGAATTGTTTGTCTTATAGGGAAAAGCAGTGATGTTGTTATTGCAGCTTAACGACAAGACTGTTGCATATGGGACAATTGTCTCTGTTAATGGACCTGACAACTTTATTGATGATGTTCCATTACCCGTTAATTGCATGAGGATTTCCATTGATAAAGCAATTGATCAATCAACACCACTGCCTGTTATCATCCCGTCTGTATGTCAGAGTATTGGGGATGCTGTAGGTGGCCATGTGGCTTGGCCTGTGCACTTAATTAGCATACAGGATGAGGTAAATGTGATAAAGTGTTGTCTAAATTTTGTGTACATTTAAAGTATGTCACATATCTAATATATATATATGGTTGCATTTACATATGTAGAAGATCAGGAAGAAAAAAGTTGACAACAAAAAAGAGAAGTCTAAGTTACAATCGTCCAATGTGCCAAGTGTTAGAGTGTATACTAAAAGCCTAGCTTTTTGTAAACATTTATTTAGAAATAAAGAATCACAATGGTCAAATACCTACATTTATTTGTTAAGTATAGTTGTTCAATTAATTTATATTGTAGATAATATGGTGTGTGGTGTCACACACAGAAGATCATGTTATCAGTTCTTTATAAATTATAAACAGTTGCTCACGACTAAGATGGAAAGGAACAAACCATTGAAATAGTCGTAGTGTAATTAGGTATTAGTTTACCTTGACTAATAAATTACACTAGTAGACTCTGAGTGTATTGAGTAGGACCATTTGAGATAGTTTCTTTTTGTACTGACTTTATAAAAGAACAAGACCTCTGTTATTATGGAAGTGTGTGCTCTTAATCCTAATATAATAACAAGCATATATATTTAATATTTATTTCTTTAATTTATCAATGAGTGAGATTTAGTTCGATAAATCAATAGGCCCAATAAGTTGGGAAATAATATTACTTATAGTGTGTGTTGTTGATTATAGAAGGAAACTATGTCCTAGAGAGTTAGGTTGATAATGCCCCCAAGAGGAGCTCATAAGGATTGTCATGTTAAACCCTGCAGGTAGACTTAGTCCGACATGACGATAAAGTTGAGTGGTACTACTCTTGGAACTAGATATTAATTAAGTGAGTTGTCAGTAACTCATTTGAATTAATGGACATTCGATATCCTAAACACAGGGAGACTAACACACTCATAATAAGGAGCCCAAAATGTAATTTGGGATTGGTGCGGTAGTTCAACAATAGTTCTTTAGTGGAATGAATTATTATTGATGAAATTAAGTTATGTGTTCAGGGCGAACACGGGATGCTTAATTTCATCGGGAGACCAAAACCAATTCCTCCTCTCGGTCCCTATCGTAGCCTCTTAATTATAGAGTACTATACCCACCTTCTTACCCATCCTATAAGGGCCGGCCAAGCTAGCTTGGAGTCTAAGCTAGGGTCGGCCAAAGGCATTGTTCATGGGTTCATGAGGTGGCCGGCCCTAGCTTGAACCCAAGCTTAGGTGGCCGACCCTATTAAAATAAAAAGTAATTTTTTTTTTTAAAATTTTCTTATGTGGATTCCATGGTTTTAAAAGAGAGTTTAAAATTTAAATCTTTCCTTTTATAGCTTTCTACAAAAGATTAAGAAAAGATTTGAAATCTTTCCCTATTTGTAGATTGAAAGGTAGATTTTAATTTTTAGAAAACTTTCCTTTTTTAACCATGTTCATGATTTAAAAGGGAGTTTAAAAGTTAAATATTCTCTTTTATTAGTTTCTACAAAAGATTAAGAAAAGATTTGATATCTTTCCTTATTTGTAGATAAAAAGGAGATTTTAATTTTTAGAGATAACTTTCCTTTTTGGAAATCATCCACATGTTTAAAAGAAAGATTTTAATTTATAAAATTCCCTTTTTACAAACCACCATGAAGGGAAAAATTATTGGAGAAATTTTTTATAAATTTCCGGAAATAAATTAGGAAGTTTTAATTTTTGTGTGAATTAAATTTTTCTTGATTGGGATTAGAATTGTGGCCGACCATATGGTTTGAGAAAAGGAAATTGATTTTAAATCAATTAAATTTTCTTTTTCATGGCAAAGGAATTAAGGAAGTTTTTATTAAAATTTCCTTATTTGCCAAGACCAAGGAATATAAAAGAGGGGGTAGAGGTGCCTTCATGGAAGATAACCTCTATTCTATTTTTCTCCTCTCTTTTTCTCCTTGGGTGTGGTCGGCCCCTCCTCTTTCTCTCTTCCCTTTATTGTGGCCGAAAGCTCTTCATTGGTGGAGTTGCTTTGGTGGCCGGATCAAGCAAGGAGAAGAAGGAGAGAAAGGAAGCCTAGTCTCTAGCATCCCTTGGAGCATTGGTGGTGGCCGAAACCTAGAAGGAAGAAGAAGGCTCTTGGTGGTTCTCATCTCAGAAGATCGTTGCCCACACAAGGTTCGAGGTTAGAAGAGGAATACGGTAAAAGATCAAGAAGTCATTAAAGTTCACAAAGAAAGGTATTACTAGTATTTATTTCCCGCATCATGCTAGTTTATTTTTCTTTGTATGAATTCCAAACACAAGTGGCATTAGATCTAGTTTTTTCGAATTTATTTTTCGAGTTTTTGTTTTCTTTGTTTTTCGAATTTGTGATTCGATTGTTCTTTTTGGTTAACCTAGAGTTATTTAAGGAAATTAAATATTAACTTTCCTTAAAAGGCTTTGTCTAGGCGATGGTGGTTGCTCCCATATCCAAGAAGGCCATGTGCCTCGCCATGCAGTCCTGGAAGCCAATTTTGGAAATTAATATTTAATGGAATTAATAACATAGGTGGATTTGGATCAATAGTGTTAAGTTCCGCTTGCGATCCAAATCTAAACCATTAAGAACAGATAAGTTAAATTTGGGATCAATGATGTTAAGTTCCGTCTGCGATTCTTAATTTAACTTCTAAAGAACACAATAGGTTATTTAGGAAAATGTTCGTCACTTGTACAAAATTTTTGTACAGTGGAACCGGTACGACCTTCCTAGGACTAACCAACACCAAGACCCTTACACATCTTATATAGTTATTTTCAGCGTCTTGATGAAATAGAGAATGTGATTTTGGAATTAGTTCCTGATGTATTTGGCATGGAGCGCACTGTCCATGTTAATTGCGATGACATATTTCCCTTTTGTGAATTGAAGCGAATCACAGACACTTGCATAGTTGTGTATATGTGCTAAGCTTTCGATTGAATTGGACTTTATTTATGTGTTTCATTAATTTAGATTTCATCATTTTTTTGGGATATTTTCCAATTGTAGGCATATATATAGAAAGATGCAGGAAAAGATGTTGCTGCAAGATTTCGGATTGGTGGATCCAGTGCCCGTGGAGTATGTACCTGTAACGACCCGCCTCCTACTAAACTAGGCTGTGAGGTCGGACCATCACATTATGCTGTTGCTAACTATTCTTAAAGTGCGGAAAACTAATCTAATTTAAAATTTTTGCTAACTAACACAATTTCTTCTATTAATTGCTATTGGATCTGGAATTCATGTTTAAACCACTTCTTGAATACTGTTCCTATGCTAAGGGAGGTAATCTAGGCTTCCCATATGATCAAGGGCTGAGATGAGGGGTTTCTAGCTGTTATCGAGCCTTCCAATCGATCGGTTGATCGATTGGAGCCATTGGATCGATCCAGCGGGCTACTGTACAGGGATGAATTTCTGGATCGATCGGCTGATCGATCCAGCTTGACTAATCGATCCATTGATCGATTCAGCGAGCTACTGTGCGCGGGGTAATATTCTGGATCGATCGACTGATCGATTCAGACTTGCCAATCGATCCAGGGATAGATTCCAGGGCTTTCTGTTCGCGGAACAAGCTGCCCAATCCATCGGTTGATCGATTGAGGAGCCTCCAATCAATCAGCTGATCGATTGGGGTTTCTGATTTCGCAGCTGATCTCTGATTTCAGCACTGTTCCGTGCACAAGTCACATATATAAGTTCTAAAATAGCTGGAAAACATCCTAATGTCAAACAACTAGCATTATAAGTATGGCATAGTGTATAGTTCACTGGTTCATGGCATTTAAACATACTAAAATGTGGACTAATAAAAATGCTAAATAGTTCTAATGCTTAAAACAAAACTCGCTGGATCACTAAGAACTTTATTCCAAGTTCCATCCACACACATCTTTGTAGCATTGTCCTCCAGCCTCCGCTAATCCATCCTTCCTTTACCTTTATCTGCAATATAAGGAAAAGAAGTATCTATAAGCTCGAGAGCTTAGTAAGAAACCATCTACCTCACAAAACATACATTCTGGCATTCTGGCATACAAAACATAGAAAGCAAAAGCTGATCATAACAATATCTTCTAGTATCAACAAGATAAAACTAAACTGATACAACAGTAACTAACTAATGCTAAGCTGATACAAATTTTGAATTGTAATCACATAACTAAGTTGTGAAGCTTTGAAAACTATTTATCATAAATAGATGAAAATACTAATCATACAGCTGTTGGGCCCGACAACTGTACTTGCTATGCACGCATCCCTAACTAGACCCGGGGTTGTAAATCCTGAATTTAATAGAGTTACTAGGTTATCTAAACCTAGGGACGACTATGGGAGCCCAGCCCATGGACAACTGAAGTCCAGTACAGTGCCACTAAAAAGTAAAATACTGATTTGTAGCTAATATACTTTACCTTGCTCTTACTAGGTTATCTGAACCTAGAACTAGGTTGTCTGAACCTAGAGGCAACTGTGGGATCCCACCCATTGGACCGTAGTCCCATATAAGCTGTAGCAAGACTAAATATGCTATTCTAAATGCTCCTACTGCATTTACTGATCTATTAAAATGCCTACTGTAGCATTTTACTGAGCTAAACATTTTATCAAGCACTTGGTGTGCACTAGAACACACCCTACGAACTGAAAATCTGCATACTACTAAACTAATGTATAAAACACATGAATAGCTACTTATACTGCAGGTGAGGGGTTTCTTACCTCCTGCCCAAAGTTTCTTATAAATCTAAACGCTAGGTTTCCGGTGGAGAAGATCCCTTTGTCGATCTCCTCGCGTCTACGTGCTCTTCTCGCGGAGAGGAACGTTCTCGTGCTAGAGTCGTCACCGGGAGGTGCTCCTATGGCCCTTGAAACTGAACCCTAAGTTCCTAGGTCTTGGGTGCCGAGAGGGTGGAGAGGAAGAGGGCGGCGTGTGAGGGTTTTAGGAAGAGAAGAGTTGCGTTAAAACAATTCTCCACTTAATAATTTTCCTATTTATATTAAGTGGTCAATTCGGCCCAACTCTCACATAAATATAATTGATTCCCTTTTCTTTCAGTACGGCCCTGCTGGGTTCACTTGGTCACTAGAGTCATCGCTAAAGCATAAGGTCTAGTAGGTCTCAGGTTCAATACCCGCGTAGGCTATTTTACATTTCTATTTGTTTTTACTTCTTCCGCTACTTTAAAAATTCCATAAAAATATCCTAAAATTCCAGAAAAATCATAGAATATTTCTAAAATTGATTTGAAAATTTTTGAGCATTACAGTACCATCAAGAAATCAGAATAGAGATTTCATCCAAGAACAGTTGAATAAAAGGGCTTGTTACTTAAGCAGTAGGCTAATAGGTACCTCAACTGGTCAATTGGTTGTTGTGCCATGCAATGTTGGGTGAGTAAGAATAACATTATATATCACTCTCACTTGCATATTTTGAGAACTTGCAAGATGCATATATACACTAATTATATTTCTTTGTGTAGTTTTCACTGGATTTTGACTATCATCAATGAAGGAGATTATTTTTTTGTTGGATCCTCTTAGTCACCGCATTCGTGATCAAGATTGGAAATATGTTGTCAACATGTAAGTTTTTTGTCTTCTTTTCTTACCTTTGTTGAAACATGTATGTATTTTGATGTGACAATACAATTCCCACGGGTTATATGCATGAAGGGCCTTGAAAATGTATAATGCTGAGGCGGGAAGGAAAGGGAAAAAACAACCAACATGGGTAGTTGTCAAGGTATATCCTTTTGATTAGCAACTGTTTCACTATCCTTGAAGGAGTTATTCCAATATTTCTTTTCTAACATAGGCTCCTCAACAACCAGATGCAGAGCAATGTGGTTTTTATATCATGTGATATATGAAAGATATAATTGAAAATTTTGGAGTTGACCACAAGGATTCAATTCTAGCAATGGTAATAATACAATATCTTCCATTTTGCATATAAGCCCTAAAGATAATTTGCTGCATTTTCCAACACATTTTCAGTATCATAATTGATAAAAACTCATAATTGATTTTGATTGATTATGAACGCCTCTTAGCTTTTCCCTCATTATATCAGATCTTGTTGCTGCTATGCTTTTCCCCTAGTGCTTGATGTGTTTCTATGTAGTCTTTGAACTTCTCTATTTCAATTTTGGTAGCTATGTGCTCGTCTATGATTAATAGTTCAATAGAATTCAGGGTCACTGATTTGTTATATAATGCTCTTGGTCCTTCCATGATTTTTGAATTCAACCATTATCATGCCTAGTAATTTGTTGTATGATCTGTCGATTCTTATCAATCTCTACACTTTAATTAGAAGGAGCAAATTATCTTTGTTATATTCTAAGCAACATATACTAAGTGTCATATATGAAAGTTTTAGGTTTTATAATGATTTTTTTTGTGCTAATTGCATATGTATATGTGTATCGGTGTGTATGCGCATGCGCGCAATTATCTTTTAATGAATTAAGCATTATGAACAATAGTCTTCCACGGCAGCCTTAAAAACTTAGTATTCTATTTTATTTGATACATGTACACATTTATTTTAGTTATTTGACATATGGTGGATTATTGGGTCCTGATCATGAATTAACTTTGTATAAAGTATTGTCCTTTCTCTTCGTTGCAAGTATCAATTAGAAAGGGACTTTCTTTGGTTTAGATATTTTGCATTCCAAATTTTGTTTGTTGGTAGTTCTCATTGCAAAACCAGACTGAAAAGCTTTCAAAATGCTTGATTTGAAGTGTTAGAAGGATAGAGATCAGAAAAACTAGACTGGCCTCATTAGTGCAAGAGCAGATATTTGGAAAAAAATAAATAAATCAAAATTGCATCTTTACCATTTCCGCTCTCATTGCATTACAAGTGCAATAGGAAACCAGGTTAATCTTTTAGCATGCCCACTGATATGGGTTAGGTTTTATGAACCCTCGATAAAAAAAGGAAAGGGAATATACCTCCAGGGGGATAGGCCAATATCGGCCGGGACATACCTCCAGGGGGATAGGTCAATATCGACCGAGATATGCCTCAAAGAAGATAGGTCAATATCGGCCAGGATATACCTTCAGGGAGACAAGCCAATATCGACCGGGATATATCTTCAGGAAGATAGGCCAAAATTGGCCGGGACAAACCTCCAGGGAGATAGGCCAATATCAACCGAGATATGCCTACAAGAAAATAGGTCAATATCGGCCGAGATATACCTTCAGGGAGACAGGCCAATATCGGTCGGGATATAGCTTCAGGAAGATAGGCCAATATCGGCCGGGATATACCTTCAGAGAGACAAGCCAATATTAACTGGGATATACCTTCAGGAAGATAGGCCAATATCGGCCGGGATATACCTTCGGGGAGGAAGGCCAATATCATCCGAAAGATACTTTCAGAGAGACACGCCAATATCATCCGGAAGATACCTTCAGAGAGACAGGCCAATATCGGCCGGGATATACCTTCAGGGAGATAAGCCAATAGCGGTCGGAATATACTTCCAAGTGGGAAGGTCAATATCGGCCGGGATATACCTCAACGGAGGAAGACCAATATCAGCCGGCCTGAGTAGTACCTTGAAAAGATATACCAATATTAATCAAGATTACATACTTGACAAAATATAGCTCAATGCTAGCTAGGATAACAAACTCAGAAGGGCATGGACAGGCACTACCCAAGGAGCCTCATGAGAGGTAACGATTATTAATCAAACCTAGTTAAGTTCACCCTTGACCGATATAAGGGACAATGTTATATTACGTTATCTATGATATAGAAAAATAGGAGAGACAAGTATGAATGATAGAAACACTTTGAGAGGAATTGTGAAACAGGATAGAAGTAAATATTCCAAACAAAGTAGTCCATAAAGACATTTGCAGTATGTGGTTGTATAACAGGTGTTATATATTTTGGCGGGAAATGTGTTTTTAGACTATTTTGCAGGTACTAGACGACAAAGAAGGTACATCTGGGGTGCAAAAAAGATTCCTTAAAAGTTATTTACCGCAAGTATGCAGCTTACGTCATCTTATAACAAACTCTAACAAACCGGGGTCCACATCATGATTACGGAGGTTATATGAAGTGGTATAAAAAGGGGAATCCTCTCGTTGGCTAGGTAAGTTCACATCATTGCGCACACTCATAACCCTAATTTTCAATTACTGTTCCTCTCCTTCTTCTTCTTCTTCCTTCTTCCACACCAAGAGAGATCACTAACTTGAGCGTCAGAGGGCCTAGTCAAGGATTCCCACCCCGGTCTTGGGTCACTGATGATAGTGTTGGTCGGTCTCTTGTGTGTAGGAAGGTTCGGAAGCTCCGGATCTGGATCCTCTTCGGTCAGATTTCTCTCTCTCGTCATTAGATCTTCGAGCAAGGAGGGCATTCGGTGACTCTACTCTTCTCGATCCGCTTTGGATTTCTCGGATCGGTGTTTTACAGATATCAGTCTCCACCAGCGATATTAGTCTCCACCAGCGGTAGGTTTTTTCTCCCGGCTCTCCGTTTTTGTCAAGCTTCTCAGACAGGATCAAATTTGGCACCGTCTGTGGGAAACTTCACCTGAATCTGAGACTACAAGATGGAAGAGGTCAGAAAATCAAACCTAATCACCATCAGCCGTGAGGATCTGGATTTCCTCATTAATTCTCACGTACAAAAAGCCCTGCAACAACAACAACAATAACTTCAAGCGCATACCAGAGCTACCCTGCCAACAGCTCATAATCCAGTGATTTCAACTACTGAGCACCGGAAGGGAAAAGAACCAGAAGAAGAAGAACATGCGTATTTCCCTCCAGTTACAGTTTCTTTGACAAGACGTCCACGAGCTTTTCTTCGCACTCCCATGGAGCAGGGGGGTCAAAGGCCCGTGTTCCAAGAATCTTCTGGCGAAGCACCGGACAAAGAAAAGCATAAGATTAAAATGATAACTAGTGATAGCTCACCGGAAAAAGTCATCTCCCCATTCTCTCAAAGTGTACTGGATGATTCGCTTCCTAAACGGTATCAAAATCTTCAGATCGACGAGTACACTGGAACAAAAGATCCAGAATATCATCTATTGAAATTTGAGAATGTAGCATTATTACAACAATTCTCTGATGGGGTGAAATGTCGGATGTTTCTCACTACCCTCGGAGGAGTCGCACAACGCTGGTTCAAGAGACTGCCAGAAAAGTCTATCCGAAAATTCAAAGACTTCAAGAAAGTTTTTCTGCATCACTTTTCTAGCAACAAAAGGTATCATAAGACTCCTTGGAGTCTATTTTCAATTAAGCAAGCATCTAAAGAGTCCATCCGAGCCTACATCAAAAGGTTCAATCAGGTAGCTATCGATGTACCTAATGCTACTACTGAAATCTTAGTGAGTGCCTTCTCTCAGGGTTTAAATGATAATGATTTCTTTAAAGATCTAGTAAGAAATCCACCTGCCAATTTTGACTCCTTAATTGAATGAGCCATTGAATTTATCAATGTTGAGGAAGCTCAAGCCGCCCGTAGAAAAGAGGGCACCACTTCTTCTCCTACTCCGATTAAGGAAAAGGCTCCTACTCCTGTTCCTCCACCTAGAGGACCTCGGGTAGTTCATCCGCCTCATCGCCATCCAGAATATCACCCGCAAGCAGTACAGCATGTAGAGATACAGCCAGAAGCACCGAGAAGGTGGTGCACTTATCATAAAACTAGTAGTCATCATACCGAAGATTGTTTTGTATTATGAAATAAAAGAGCAAACAAGGAGCATTACCAAAGGCAAAATTATTATCGGCAGTAGTACCCCAGGCAGCAAAGCCCGCTTAAATTGGAATATCGCCCGGTCGAACCTCGGTAAGAGACATTGCCTACCCCGGCCGGTACGAGCTAGCTGTCGGAAAAGGCTCCTTCTGAAGCCATGATAACTCGACCAGAAGAAAATAGGAGTAATGCCGCTCGGGGTAATATCAATATGATCGCGGACGGGCCCACCGATGGAGATTCTAACAGAGCCAGAAAAGCACATGCACGAAGACTAGAGATTCATGCTGTAGGATGCAGTATGGAATGAGCAACTAGCCCAGAAATATGTTTTGGACCTAGAGATTTGGAGGGAGTAGAAATACCCCATGATGATGCATTGATAATCAAGGCCGTGATAGCCAATTATTGTGTTTCTCATACCTTTATTGACACTTGTAGTTCTGTCAATATTATCTTTAAGAAGGCCTTTGATCAATTACAGATCGACCCGAGCGAGCTTCAACATATGGTAACTCCTCTATATGGATTCATGGGTAATGAAGTACAACCGCTTGGTCAAATAAAGCTAGCCATATCTCTAGGGGAGGAGCCCCTAATGAGAACAAGAAGGTCTTATTTTATGGTGGTGGATGCTTCGTCTTCTTATAGTGTGATATTGGGTCGACCAGCCTTAAACGAGTTTAGGGCGGTCGTTTCTACTTTCTGTCAAAAAATTAAATTTCCTGTTGATGATCAAGTCGGAGAAGTACAAGGTGATCAGAAGACAGCTAGAAAATGTTATGTAGAGATCGTTTGGGCTGAAGCTAATGCTGCCCGAAAAATTCAAAAAATGGAAGTCAATGTTATCCAAGAAAAGACGCCTGTGCTGGTCTATGAAGAGAAGGAAGAAGTCCAAATTCAGACTGGGCGACCTGAGGCTACTATATATGTCGCGGCTGATCTTGACCCCACTCTGAAAGCCGAACTGGTGCAATGCCTAAAGAAGAATAATGATGTATTTGCCTGGACGCCCAAAGAGGTCTCGGGCGTTTCTCCTGCAGTCATGGAGCATTCTTTACATGTCTTCCCAGATGCCCGCTCGGTCATGCAAAGGAAAAGAAATTTTAGCGCGAAACAGAACCAAATCATCAAAGAAGAAATAACTAAGCTCATGGAGGCTGGTTACATCAGGGAGGTACAATTTCCTAGTTGGCTAGCTAATGTGGTTCTAGTCTCTAAGCCAGGAAACAGATGGCGAGTATGCATTGATTTCCGGGATCTCAACAAGGCTTACCCGAAAGATTATTATCCATTACCCAGGCTTGATCAACTGGTAGACTCCACTACTGGGTGTGAGTACATCTCTATGCTAGACGCTTACCAGGGCTATCATCAGGTTCCCTTAGCTAAAGAGGATCAAGAAAAGGTTAGTTTTATAACATCTGAAGGTACTTATTGTTATAATGTTATGCCTTTCAGACTGAAAAATGCAGGAGCAACTTATCAAAGGCTTATGAACAAGGTCTTCCAGAAGCAGATTGGAAGGAATATGGAAGTATATGTTGATGATATTTTAATCAAGTCTCTTCAAGATGTTGATCTGTGCAGGGATGTAGAGGAGACTTGCAAGACATTGAGGCAATATGGGCTCAAGCTGAACCCAAGCAAATGTTTATTTGGAGCAAAAGGGGGAAAATTATTGGGATATATGGTGTCCGAGCGAGGAATAGAAGCCAATCTGAGCAAAGTCAAGGCGCTTCAGAACATGGAGCCTTCTCGTAACATGAGGGAGGCTCAAAGACTTACTGGCCGGATTACAACCTTGTCAAGGTTCATTTCCAGGTTGGCCGATCGCAGTTTCCATTTCTTTAAAATACTCCGGAAGGTAAACAAATTTCAGTGGAACAAGGAATGTGATAAGGCCTTCCAAGAGTTAAAAGATTACTTGTCTACTCTTCCTGTATTAGCTAAGACTATAGTAGGAGAGACCCTCTAGGTATATTTGTTAGCTAATGAAAATGTTGTAGGCTCTGTATTAGTTAGACAAGAAGGAAAGGAATAACAACCTGTATATTTCTCTAGCCATTTATTAAAAGGAGCTGATTGTAGATATACTACACTAGAAAAATTGGCTTATGCATTAGTGTTGACTGCTCGGAGGTTGCAACCATATTTCTTAGCACATGAAATTGTTGTATTGACCAACAGTACCCTCGGACGGGTGCTACTCAACCCAGAGGGATCAGGTAGGCTGATTAAATGGACAACTGAACTTGGTGAATATGACATACAATATCAACCCCGCTCGGCCATCAAGGCACAAGCTCTAGCAGATTTCATTATAGAAGTTCAAGGTCCAGAGGAAGAAAATATCTGGAAAGTTTATGTGGATGGCTCCTCAACCAGACAAGGTAGCGGAATTGGTGTTCTTCTCATATCTCCAAGGGAAGACAGACTCCAACTTTTTATCAGGTTAAACAATAGAACCACTAACAATGAGGCAGAATATGAAGCATTGATAGCTGGATTGCAAGCTGCTCGGTATATAGGAGAAGCTCGGGTCCTCATCTATTCTAACTCTCAATTAGCAGCCCAACAACTATCAAGTAATTTTGAAATTTATAAAGACATGCTCAAGTTATATGCTGAGGCATTTGATAAGTTGAAGTCCCAGTTTCAAGAAGAAAATATACAAAAAGTTCCTCGATCTGAGAATTAGGTAGCAGATGAATTAGCTAAGCTGGCCTCCGCTATAACACCATGGAATTTGGATCGGCCCGTGGAGCAAGCTTTGTTAATATCTTGTATCGAGAGACAAGCTGATGCTGAAATACATGGCGATTGGAGGGCCCAAATCATAATGTATCTACAGCAGAGTATTCTTCCAAGTAATGCAGAACAAGCAAGGATATTTAAGAAAAGAGCTGCTCAATACACTATGATAGGAGAATAATTATATTAAAGGGCTTTTTCTAGACCTCTGCTCATGTGTATTGGCATAGAAGATATACAATTTATCTTACAGGAGGTTCATCAAGGTTCATGTGGTAGTCATATAGGAGGAAGATCCTTGGCCCGCAAAATCTTACTAGCAGGATATTTCTGGCCTACTCTACACGAGGATGCCAACAAGTTGGTAAGAACTTGTATTTCTTGTCAGAAACATCAAAATATCTTACATCATCCTACACAGTTATTGAGGACCTCTATAGTCTCATGTCCCTTCGATCAATGGGGTATGGACATAGTTGGCTCGTTCCCTATGGCAGTTGCACAAAGAAGGTTTTTATTGGTAGCAGTGAATTATTTTTCTAAATGGGTAGAAGCAGAACCGCTTGCCCGGATTACCGAAGATGCAGTTATTAAATTTCTGTGGAAAAATATCATATGCAGATTTGGCATTCCTTATAAATTAGTCTCTAATAATGGAAGACAATTTCAAGGGGATAGAATCTTAGACTGGTACAAAAGTTATGGTATTATTCAGGCCTTCACCTCTGTAGCTTATCCGCAAAGTAATGGTCAAGCGGAAGTAACCAATAGGAAAATTATAAGGGGTTTAAAAACCAAACTGGATCATGTCGGAAGTAGCTGGGTAGATGATTTACCCAGCGTTCTTTGGGCATACCGTACTACACCTCGAGAAGCTACAAGAATTACTCCCTTTCAATTAGTTTATGGAGAAGAAGCAATAATTCCCATTGAGGTGGGAGTAGAATCTGATAGAAAACAATTATATGATGCAGACAATGAGGGTAGACGACTCATGGAGCTGGACCTGATAGAGGAAATTAGAGATAAAGCTGCAACTCGTCTCACTGTTGGATTTTTCGACCGCGAAAACCGCTTTTCGCGTCGCGGAAACCCTGAAACCCCCAGCCACGGATCCATGCGAAGTAAAAACTTTCGAAAACAAAAATTACGAGTACGAGTTTACTAACCTATAGATCTACACTAGAACTATATATTAAGAGTTTACCCTTGATGCGTGCCTTTCGCGAATCCCGCTCGTTAAAGGTGCCGGATCTCAAGTTGTCAAGGTAGACAACTCTCTAGAAGTATCCACACGAACAAAAGAAGGAGATCACCAAACTAAAGTGTGCTAGCACCTTAGTAGGGTTCGGCAAGATGAGGAGAGGGAGAGCAAGAGGAGAGCTTGAGGAAGAAGATGATGGAATGAATGAGAATTACTCACAAAATGAAACTCACAATCAAATTGATGTGGCCGGCCACATTAAGAGGTGTTGTAACCTCCATGGAATGCCAAGAGTCACAACTCTTGGTAACTCCCATGAGGTGGCATCCTACTTAAGCAACCATGATGATGTGGAGCATCATCATTGGCCCAACCAATGCCAACTCACCAATAAGGTGGCATAAAGTCAAGTCAAACTTGACTCTTCATCTTCCTCTCAAGTCAAGTCAAACTTGACTTAATCTCTCTCATGGTTGATATAATCCAACCATTTAATTCAATACAATTTAATATAATGAATCTAATTCATTTAATTAAATTTATTCAATGAGTCATAATCTAAATTAAACTCATTAAACACATGAATCAACTTGAGTCCAACTCAATTAGCCCAATTAGGATTACTCTTAATCCAATTTGATTCATCACATGAATCTAATCCTCTTGGTTCATCATATGAACCTAATCTCCATCTAATTGTCCTTAGTGTTTGACCCTATAGGTTCTTGTAATGTTGGCAATGCCCCTAAACCCATTTAGAAGCATAAGTAATGAACGGTATCTAGCAAAATATCATTACTACCCAAGTTACAAGAATGTTGAGATCCAACATCCCCTTGTGACTACTAATTGTGACTCCTCACAATATATGACAAGTGTCCTTCTATCCAAGACATCTAGATTGATCAATGTGAGGCATAGACCGTGTCATCCTCTAACCAATATAAATCTTGAACTCCAAGTAGACTCACTAAATCAAATGAGCTCAATATCTCATATTGACTCATTTGGGCATGCCCATGCACTTCGTGGTCTCACTCTATCAAGAATATTGATGTCGCTACCGTCATATAGGAGGGATAGATCCCGTCTACTTCACTCATATCCCTCTGCATAATTCGTTACATACGCAGTAATTGCCTTAATAGTCCACCCAGTTACGGGTGACGTTTGACGAAACCAAAGTACATAACTCCTTATGTAGGGATCCATGGTGACTTCAGGTCCAAGGACTAGTAGTCATACTAATAGCCACATGAGAAAGTATATGACACTCATATAATGATCCATGATACTTTCTCATGGTGGGTCATTCAGTATACATTCTCCAATGCATACCCATGTGTCAACTTGATATCTTTATATCCATGACTTGTGAGATCAAGTCATCGAGTTGACCTACATGCTAGTCTTATTGCATTAACATTATTCCTGAATGTTAATACTCAACTAGGAATGATTAAGAGTAGTGTTCCCTATATCATCTCACTATCGGTTCAACTAACCGATTGATATAGGTGAGAACCTTCTACTCAAGGACGCTATTATAGTTAGTTTATTTGGCACCAATACAAGTAAGTATAATAAGCAAAAACAAATGCCTTTATTTATATAAGAATATGATACAACAAGTCTATAATACAATCATCAAATGATTGACTCTAGGGCTCTAACTAACAATCTCCCACTAGCACTAGTGCCAATCAGTGTAGGCTTTAAGCCCCAATGACCTAGTGTGACCATCATGCTTCCTCTGTGCCATAGCCTTGGTCAAGGGATCTGTGATGTTAGCCTCTGTAGGTACTCTGCATATCTTCACATCTCCTCTCTCGATAATCTCTCGAATGAGATGGAAGTGCCGTAGTATGTGTTTGGTCCGCTGGTGTGAGCAAGGTTCCTTCGCCTGTGCTATAGCTCCATTGTTGTCACAATAGAGCTCAATAGGGTCAGCGATACTGGGAACCACCCCAAGTTCAGTGATGAACTTGCGGATCCAAACTACCTCCTTTGCTGCCTCTGATGCAGTAATGTACTCGGCCTCTGTCGTATAATCAGCTACTGTGTCCTACTTCGAACTCTTCTAGCTCACAGCACCACCATTAATGCAAAATACGAACCCTAACTGCGATCGATAATCATCCTGGTGGGTCTGGAAGCTAGCATCACTGTAACCCTTTACAGTTAGCTCGTCATTGCCTCCATATATCAAGAAATATTCTTTGGTCCTTCTTAAGTACTTAAGAATGTTCTTGACCGCTATCCAGTGACTTTCACCTAGAGCTGACTGGTATCTGCTCGTCATGCTCAAAGCATAAGAGACATCAGGTTGAGTACATAGCATGGCGTACATGATAGATCCTATGGCTGAGGCATAAGGGATATGATCTATGCGGTCTCTCTCCTCTCTAGAAGAGGGACCTTGAGTCTTCGAAAGACTCACGCCATGTGACATTGGCAGAAATTCCTTCTTGGAGTTCTGCATGGCAAAACGAAGGAGTACCTTGTCAATATATGTACTCTGACTCAGGCCAAGCAATCTCTTAGATCTATCTCTATAGATCTGTCTCCCTAGAATGTGGGATGCCTCACCTAAGTCCTTCATTGAGAAGCAACTCCCTAGCCAGGTCTTGACAGACTGAAGCAAAGGGATGTCCTTCCCAATGAGTAGTATGTCATCCACATACAATATGAGGAAGACAACTATATCCCCTACAACCTTCTTGTAGACACAAGGCTCATCTTCATTCTTGATGAAACCAAACTGTTTGATTGCATCATCGAATCGAAGATTCCAGCTCCGAGAAGCTTGCTTTAGTCCATAAATCGACCTATGCAGCTTGCATACTCTGCTAGTATGCTGTGGATCTACAAAACCCTCAGGTTGTGTTATGTACACATCCTCGAGTAGGTTTCCATTCAGAAACGCGGTTTTGACATCCATATGCCATATCTTATAGTCATGGTATGCTGCAATAGCAAGCATGATCCGAATGGACTTAAACATCGCTACTGGAGAAAAGGTTTTATCATAGTCAATACCATGAATTTGCATGAAACCTTTAGCTACCAAGCGACCCTTATAGATAAGTCCATCCATGTCAGTCTTTCTCTTAAAGACCCACTTGCACCCAATGGATTTTATTCAGGTGGATACCAAAGTCCATACTTGGTTGGTGTACATGGATTCCATATCGGATCTCATGGCGTCTAGCCGTTTCTCGGAATCTGGTCTCATCACAGCTTCCTGATAGGTGGTAGGCTCATCATCTATGAGCACAACGTCATCATGGTCAGACAAGAGAAATGAGTATCTCTCAGGCTGACGACGTACCCTATCAGACCTGCGAAGAGGTATGTCTACTTGAACTGGTTGTTGTTCCTCAACTCGTGGAACAACCTCATCCACAACACTTTGTGGTTCCAGTTCAACTTCCATCGAGGCTTCAGTACTATGGTCCACATCTTGAACTTCTTCAAGATCGAACGTACTCCCACTTTTCTTTCTAGAAACAAAGTCCCTTTCTAGAAAGACCCTAGTCTTTGCCACAACTACCTTGTGTTGACTGGGAATGTTGAAGTAATATCCCTTAGTTTCCTTGAGATATCCAATAGAGTAGCACTTGTCGGATTTGGGTCCCAATTTGTCTAAGACTTGACGTCGAACGTAAGCCTCACAACCACAAATCCTCATGAAAGATACCTGGGCATCTCTCCCAGTCCATATCCTATATGGTGTCTTTATCACGGCCTTGGATGGAACTTGGTTGAGTATAAAAGCTGCCGTATCTAGAGCATAACCCCAAAGGTATGTCGGAAGATCTGTGTGACTCATCATAGATCGTACCATATCTAATAGGGTACGATTCCTCCTTTCGGATACACCATTCCACTGTGGTGTTCCAGGAGGAGTGAGTTGGGATAGAATCTCACACTCAGCTAGATAGTCACGAAACTCATGGCTAAGGTATTCTCCACCTCGATCTGATTGAAGTATCTTAATACTCTTGCCAAGCTGGTTCTGTACTTCATTCTTGAATTCTTTGAACTTTTCAAAGGATTTTGACTTATGTGCCATCAAGTACACATAACCATATCTACTGAAGTCATCAGTAAATGTAATGAAGTACCTATAACCACCTCTAGCAGCGACATTGAAAGGGCCATATACATCACTATGTATAAGTCCTAATAAATCAGTTGCTCTTTCGCTGTGCCCACTAAAGGGAGTCTTGGTCATCTTGCCTAGTAGGCATGACTCGCACGTCTCATAAGATTCAAAATCAAATGAGTCCAGCAAATCATCCTTATGGAGCTGGGATAAGCGCTTGTCATTTATATTGTCACACCCTGGAGGAGTCCCTGTCCGAAGAAATTTCGGCAGCATCTCCCCTGTACGCCGGACAATATGAAACTTTCTACATATCCACATACCTCTGCCACATGCGGCTGGAATAATAACAGTAATAAAACACATCACACAGGCATTCCACGCAGTTTAATAAGAAATAAACAAATCAGTATACCATGACTCGAAAGCAACCCTACTCAACTACACTCGTAAAGCTCAAATCCGACAAACTCACCTCTTCTGCCGTCCAGGCATGCATGTAGTAAAACACATCGAATAAAAATTTATTGACATGTACAATCCATATAATATCCAGGTATCAAACAAAACCAAGTGTAACCATGGTCAAATAAGAAGCAAAACAAAACCAAAAGATCCATAAGTCTTCGGGGTCTTCAGGGGACCAGCAACTAGAACTCTCTCCTGACAGCATCATCCTGAAATATAACAACAATGGAGGCGGGGTGAGTCCAACACTCAGCAGGTACAATTGATATGCAAAGTAAGGAAATAACACCTAGCACTAATCATGCGCACAGTCTCCTGATAAAATAAAGGTTAATGCAAACCGAAGTAAACAGAAGAGAAACTGTACTAACCAAGACCTGGTATAAGGTTAAACAGTCCAAGTGGTATAGAAATCTTGTATGCATGTCAAACATAGGTATCCAAACAATATGCAGCATATAAATGCAGCAAACACAAATACAAGCAATAAATGCATCATGCATATGATGCCAATGTCATGGTCACCCCTGACGCCAGTCAGCCAACTCACAACAAAAGTGGGACCGAGTGGGTAGGGCTGTGACGACCGTGCACTCTGCATCACTACCCATGATGAGTGACCGAGTGGACGGGATGCTGTCGGAGTACACACATACTCCTACCCCAAATCATAAATGGGGGAGCTCAGTGCTCTCATCTCCCGGTACACTATGACGAGGAGGGATCTCTAACGTGCTACACGCTGCGTCACACTACCCCTGAGCGGACCAACGGAGCACCGGAAGAGCAAACTGACGTGCTACCACGTTGCATCATGCTACCCATGAGCGTCACAACGGAGCACCGAACAGTAATGAAACTGGCAATGTGCTCGACAATAATGGAGCAATCTATCACACAGCATGCAATCATGCGAATAGTGCGTGTCACTAAGCATGGTAATATACTAAACCAATCTATGGACATATAATGATGTGCACCATAGTGAACAAATCATATCAAAGTACATTGATTAAATAAGGTATCAAACCTAGGTCTTGAACATGGTGAAATATGTTTATATCACTACCCCTATGAGCATGTGTAATCAGGTACATAACAGCACGAAATGCAAAACAAACAATCAATCAAGCAGGTAACAGGTAATCGGGTAGTGATTAACCGAAACAAATGAGGAACATAATTAATGCAACTTGTTAATTTCATTACTATGCATATCAAAGACAATAAGTCAAAAGTACCTGCCTCCAAATAAGAAATGTCCAATCCGACGTCGAGATACCGTCTCGAATCAGAGCCCTGTGTAAACAAATACATTTACTTTTATTTAGCTAGAATACAAACAAATAGCTAAATAAATCCTAAATAGAAATTTAGGGATAAACCCTAAACCATATCCCTCAACCTTTCTAACGGTTAGTTAGGGTTAATTATCTTAACCCCAAACAACCCTTTTTAATAGAAAAATCCAAAACCTAAATCCATATAACCTAATTAATCTACACAACCTAATGATAAATAAATTATCAATATGTATCAAGATCATACTTAATCATGGATTAATCCAATGTATTCCTAATCCAATACATGAATCTAATTCATCAACATGTAACAATTACTCTACTCCTTACCTTGATTCTCAACTGCTGGAAGCAGATCCTGCCGGAACAAAAATGTCACATAGAACAGACCAACCTACTATTTATGCTGGAACCAATCAATCCACAGAACAGCACCTTGCTGGAATTCTTCCCACGGAACAAATCAAGATGGTATCAAGCAATAATATCATTGATCAGAACAAGAACAGAGATCAAGCCATGGGAATCATAGATCTAAACACCAACCTAATTAACAACCTAACCTTACCTTAATCGGTTTGTCTCCGAGAAAAAGAAGGCAAGGCCGGCTGTAAGATCAAACCTAGGGCACGGCTGGGATGCACACACTGTGCCGACGGTAGTGCTAGGGCACATGGGAAGATCGGCGGCACTTGGCTAGAGAAGTTGTCAACTTGATCATCACTGCTTGGGGTTGTGGCCAGCGGTAAGAGGAGAGGAGATGGGTCGGCGGCGGTGCTAGGTCAACAGTGGCTCTGTGCAGAGCTCAGCGTGGAGAAGGCCGGCGGTGCTGAGTGAGTCTAGGGCAGAGGATGGATCGCCGGCACTGCTCGGCGTCGGCTCTGTGAGTTGTGGCCGGCGGTGGATCCAGGGCACGGCTGGAGCAAAGAGGAGAGGATCGGGATGGGGCTTGGTCGGCGAGCCGACAGATTGGGGTTGGCGTCGCGCGAGGGAGATGAGAAGAAGAAGAAGGCTTTGGGTGTGCGGCTCGGGAGGAAGAAAATGAAGGAGAAGGTGGAGGAAACTGCCGTGCGGTTAGGGCTCGGGTTCGCGCGGGGGAAGAAGGAATGAACGGCGACAACAAAATAAAGAAAAAATAAATAAATAAAGAAAAGGAATTAAGAAATTCAACTTTTTCTCATTTAAATGGGGTAGCCTAAATAGGCTTCCCCGGAGCCCCGTTTTATCCCTGTAAACTCGTCCATACGAGCTCCAAAAAATTCCCGAAAATTTTCCAAAAATTCCCCTATTAATATTCGCCTATTTTCGGTATTTTACATATATGACCTAAGCGAAAGTGCAAGAGATAGGTTTGGTTCAGGTCATTTGACTTGAACCTCTTGGTATTTATGTTATAGATAGGGCTTTCAAGACCTAGAATGTAGAGTCCGTTCATCAGAGGTGTACTACAATAGAACATATCTTTTAAATAAATAGAACAACATTTGCCCTTTATAATAAAAGGGAAACCTTTCTTGTCCAAACAAGAAACTGAAATTATGTTCTTAGTTAATGCAGGCACAAAACAACAATTATCCAACTCTAATACAAGCCCAGATGGCAGAGATAGAAAATAAGTCCCTACAGCAACAGCAGCAACCCGTGCTCCATTACCTACGCGTAAGTCCACCTCGCCCTTCGTCAATACCCTGCTATTTCTCAGCGCCTGCACATTAGTATAAATGTGAGATGCACATCCGGTATCTAATACCCATGATGAAGAAATAGATAGATTGACTTCTATAATATATATACCTGAAGTGGAAGTCTCACTTCGCTTCTTCTTAAGATCTTCCAGGTACACCTTGCAGTTCCTCTTCCAGTGCCCGGTCTGACCGCAGTGGAAGCAGGTAGCATCCTTGAGCAGCCTTCCTTTAGGCTTCAGTGCCTTGCCTTTGCCCTTGGCTTGGGACTTTCCCTTGCCTTTGGGCTTGCCGTTGCCCTTGTGTTTCTGAACCATCAGAACACAGTGGGGCTTTGCCTTCTTAAGGTTCAGCTCAGCAGTTCTTAACATGCTAAGCAACTCGGGCAGTGGCTTGTCAATTTCGTTTATATTGTAGTTTAGAACGAACTGACTATAGCTATCCGGTAAGGATTGCAAGATCAGGTCAGTGGCCAGCTCTTGGCCAAGCGGGAATCCCAACCTCTATAGGTTTTCTATGTACCCAATCATTTTGAGTACATATGGGCCTACGGGAGCCCCATCTGACATATTGCACTGAAACAGCGCCCTTGAGATCTCAAATCTCTCATGCCTCGCTTGTCCTTGATATAGTTGATGAAGATGTTCAACCATATCGTAAGCGCCCATTAACTCGTGTTGCTTCTGAAGCTCAGAGTTCATGGTCGAGAGCATTAGACAGGACACATCTAATGCGTCATCTTGATGCTTCTTGTAAGCATCTTTGTCTGCTTGCGTGGCATTGGCAGGAGGAGCCTCTGGAATGGGCTGCTCCCGAATATACAGTTTACGTTCCTGGGTGAGAACTATTCTCAAGTTCCTGTACCATTCCAGGAAATTTGCTCAGTTGAGCTTGTCCTTCTCAAGGACAGAACGCAGAGAGAAGGTGTTCGTATTTGACGTCATGGTTATCTAGAACAGAAAAATATAGAAAATAAATATCATATTCTTTTAAATCATTTAATTAAGCCTTTAACTAAATGATGCTCCCACTGAATTCTATAATTCATGTGGGACAAGATCCACATCATACTAACCCTTGAGTTAGCTTTGGCTAATACGCCCAAGATTTAGTATGATCGGTAGGTAACGATTTACCAATTACATCTCTATGCAACTCTTGTTTATAGGATCATTATCCGCAGTTATATTAAAACTTGAGTTATCTTTAGCTAATACGCCCAAGAATTAATATAAATGTGATTTATGTCCTATCTTTCCAACCGTTGGAAGAATACCTATAGTTGTACTCGATCCAACCGAGTTAACTAGGAATACTCAATCTAATTGAGTTTGTATTCGCCCATGCATTGATAAGCGGGACCAAGATTGTCCCTCCGTACCCTACCAAGATAATATGTGTTGCTCTGCTTTGGCAGATTCAACAACACATGTGATCGAGGTAGTGATAGGTATCATAGCACGATAGGCATTAGAGTTGACGCGATTTAGATCTAATCTAATCGTTGAAGTGCATCAAATACGCAATAGATCTAATCTAATCGAAAGGGTGCATCTTGTACACGATTTAGATCTAATCTAATTGGTAGGCACTAATTAATTACTAATCATGCATCACATACACACAAGCAATTAATTAAATTAATTTGTGATTAGTCATGGCCCTACTATGATCTTCTCAAGCCAATGAGAAGATCGGATCGTCAACCTAGGGTCAACAGCTTCTCAAGCTCCGATCTTTGACCACCTTGTGTTGCTCGCGCCCTCCTCGTAACTTCGTCTCGAGTGGACCTTCCACCGCTCCAATTTTGTACATTACAATTTTGAAACTCGAGTTACATTCAAGTCTAAACTAATTTACAACAAGAATACAAAATAGAGAAAGGAACGACGCGCTGGTCGCGAATCAAATGTACAACACGCACAACACAAATAACGGCGCGCAGGCTGTAATATGAATTACAACACAAATCCAATCAGATTAGGTCTTTTTTTTTTGGGCCATGACTATCACAAATTATACATAATTCTAAATTATGTAATTTCCATAATTTTTTGTAATTTTAATACTAATTTTTATAATTTTTATGAGTAAAATTTCCCGGCGGTCCCGTTTAGCGATTTTTGGGCGCAATCGCGGAATGAATCCCCATGCAGGGCCAGGAGCAGCACCCCTACCCGCGATCTAACCATCGTGAGTATCCCTAAGCAATCCTACAGCGCCTTAGTCTGCTGTCCCAAAAAGTTTTGGGGCAAAACCTTGCCGTTCCGGAAAAATCTTCTCGGTATTCGAAGCCTACAAGCGTATAAACATTTGTGCTTCGCTTCTACGAGAAAATTACTCATAAAAATCCATAAAAACTTAAATTTACAGAAAATCACAAAAGCTATATTTTTCATAAAAATCAAAATAAACTCGTACAAGTCATCACACGTGGCTCTGATACCACTGTTGGGTTTTTTGGGCCGCGAAAACCGCTTTTCGCATCGCAGAAACCCCGAAACCCCCAGCCTCGGATCCATGCGAAGTAAAAACTTTCGAAAACAAAAATTACGAGTACGAGTTTACTAACCAATAGATCTACACTAGAACTATATGTTAAGAGTTTACCCTTGATGCGTGCCTTTCGCGAATCCCACTCGTCCAAGGTGCCGGATCTCAAGTTGTCAAGGTAGACAACTCTCTAGAAGTATCCACACGAACACAAGAAGGAGATCACCAAACTAAACTGTGCTAGCACCTTAGTAGGGTTCAACAAGATGAGGAGAGGGAGAGCAAGAGGAGAGCTTGAGGAAGAAGATGATGGAATGAATGAGAATTACTCACAAAATGGAACTCACAATCAAATTGATGTGGCCGGCCACATTAAGAGGTGTTGTAACCTCCATGGAATGCCAAGAGTCACAACTCTTGGTAACTCCCATGAGGTGGCATCCTATTTAAGCAACCATGATGATGTGGAGCATCATCATTGGCCCAACCAATGCCAACTCACCAATAAGGTGGCATAAAGTCAAGTCAAACTTGACTCTTTATCTTCCTCTCAAGTCAAGTCAAACTTGACTTAATCTCTCTCATGGTTGATCTAATCCAACCATTTAATTCAAGCCAATTTAATATAATGAATCTAATTCATTTAATTAAATTGATTCAATGAGTCATAATCTAAATTAGACTCATTAAACACATGAATCAACTTGAGTCCAACTCAATTAGCCCAATTAGGATTACTCTTAATCCAATTTGATTCATCACATGAATCTAATCCTCTTGGTTCATCATATGAACCTAATATCCATCTAATTATCCTTAGTGTGTGACCCTATATGTTCTTGTAACGTTGGCAATTCCCCTAAACCCATTTAGGAGCATAAGTAATGAGCGGTATCTAGCAACACATCATTACTACCCAAGTTACAAGAATGTTGAGATCCAACATCACCTTGTGACTACTAATTGTGACTCCTCACAATATATGACAAGTGTCTTTCTATCCAAGATATCTATATTGATCAATGTGAGGCATAGACCGTGTCATCCTCTAATCAATCTAAATCTTGAACTCCAAGTAAACTACTAAATCAAATGAGCTCAATATCTGATATTGACTCATTTGGGCATGGCCATGCACTTTGTGGTCTCACTCTATCAAGAATATTGATGTCGCTCCCATCATATAGGAGGGATAGATCCCGTCTACATCACTCATATCCCTCTGCATAATTCGTTACATACCCAGTAATCGCCTTTATAGTCCACCCAGTTACGGGTGACGTTTGACGAAACCAAAGTACATAACTCCTTACGTAGGGATCCATGGTGACTTCATGTCCAAGGACTAGTAGTCATACTAATAGCCACATGAGAAAGTATATGACACACATATAACGATCCATGCTACTTTCTCATGGCGGGTCATTCAGTATACATTCTCCAATGCATACCCATGTGTCAACTTGATATCTTTATATCCATGACTTGTGAGATCAAGTCATCGAGTTGATCTACATGCTAGTCTTATTGCATTAACATTGTCCCTGAATGTTAATACTCGACTAGGAATGATTAAGAGTAGTGTTCCCTATATCATCTTACTACCGGTTCAACTAACCGATTGATATAGGTGAAAATCTTCTACTCAAGGACCCTATTATACTTAGTTTATTTGCCACCAATACAAGTAAGTATAATGACCAAAAACAAATGCCTTTATTTATATAAGAATATGATACAACAAGTCCATAATACAATCATCAAATGATTGGCTCTAGGGCTCTAACTAACACTCGCCTCATATCGACAATGAATGAGGCAAAATTATAACAAAAGAGTGATCCCCATATTTTTCCAAGTGGGAGATCTAGTATGGAAGCGTATTAAACCTGTCTGAGATGTTAGTAAGTTGGCACCAAAATGGGGAGGACCTTACAAAGTGGTGGAAAAGCTTGCATCAAGTTCATATTATCTCTAAGATACTGAAAGGAAGAATTCTTGAACGTCCTTGGAGTGAAAATCATTTACAACCTTACCGAACTTGACAAGATCATACCACTCAAGAGTACATATGAAGGAACAAATCGTAATTATTTGAAGCAAGTTCCCGGCGAACTGAGGACAAGTATGCTTTTGTTTATGTACTCTATTTTAATAAATGCAATGCAAGACAAACACCGCTAAAGAAATAAATGTGGTTTACACAGATTGACAAGTATCAACAGAACCTTTATAATCTATTCGAACGATCAACAGTGGGGAATCCTAAAGACCTATTCAACTACCCTAAGAAAAACCCAGAAGTTTTAAAACCATTACAAGGTCAGTGCAAACATTATAATTTTGCATAAGAACATAGTCGATCCGGAAATCTCATGAAGAAACTCGGACGGGTCTTCATGGGAAGAACCGGAGACTTTAAACTATCACAAGACATAGTCGATCGGGAAATCGGGAAATCTCATGAAGTAACTCGGACGGGTCTTCATGGGAAGAACTGGAGACTTTAAACTATCACAAGACATAGTCGATCGGGAAATCTCATGAAGCAACTCGGACGGGTCTTCATGGGAAGAACCGGAGACTTTAAACTATCACAAGACATAGTCGATCGGGAAATCTCAAGAAGTAATTCGGACGGGTTTTCCTAGGAAGAACCTGAGACTTTAAACTATCACAAGACATAGTCGATCGGGAAATCTCTGTTAGAGTGTATACTGAAAGCCTAAGCTTTTGTAAACATTTATTTTGAATAAAGAATCATATTTGGTCAAATCATCTACATTTGTTGTAGTTGTTCAATTAATTTATATTATAGATAACATAGTATATGGTGTCACATATAGAAGATGATGTTATCAGTACCTTATAAATTATAAACAGTAGCTCATGAACAAAATGGAAAGGAACAAGCCATTGGAAGGTCGTAGTGTAATTAGGTATTAGTTTATCTTAACTATATAATTACACTAGTACACTTAGAGTGTATTGAGTAGGACCATCAGAGGTCATTTTCTTTTATACTGACTTTATAAAGGAACAAAGACCTCAGTTATTATGAAAGTGTGTGCTCTTAATCCTAATATAATAACAAGCACATATATTTGATATTTATTTCTTTAATTTATCAATGGGTGAGATTTTGTTCGATGAATAAATAAGCCCGATAAATTGGGAAATGATATCACTTATAGTGTGTGTTGTTGATTATAAAAGGAAACTATGTTCTAGTAATCTAGGTTGATAATGTCCCCAAGATGAGCTCATAAAGATTGTCATGTTAAACCCTGCAGGTAGACTTAGTCTGACATGATGATAAGGTTGAGTGGTACTATTCTTGGATTAAGATATTAATTAAATGAGTTGTCAGTAACTCACTTAATTAGTGGACATTTGACATGTTAAACACAGGGAGACTAACACACTCATAATAAGAAGGAGCCCAAAAATATAATTTGGGATTGGTGCGGTAGTTCAATAATAGTTCTCTAGTGGAATGAATTATTATTGATAAAATTAAGTTGTGTGTTCGGGGCGAACACAGGATGCTTAATTTTATCGGGAGACCAAAACCAATTCCACCTCTCGGTCCCTATTGTAGCCTCTTATTTATAAAGTACTATACCTGTAACACCCACTAAGCTTTTAAGATAAATATGAGAATGATGAATTTGCCTTAGAAAAATATTAGTGGAATGTTGAACCAAAAATAAATAAAAAGAAATAAAAATAGGGAATGGTCAAGGATTGAACCTTGAACCTCTTATACTATAATTTATACAATTAATTAGTAGAAACCAATTGGGATAGAGAGAAGATATTGATAGCAAGGAAAGGGAATGCATGATAAATATAGGAGTAAAGATCTAAGAAGAGAAAACAAGAAAAGAGCAAGAGAAAGACAACTTGCCTTCCTCCCTTCCTCTCTCTTTTCCCTCTCTTACCGTGACCTTAAATGAAGAATTAAGGGGATTCATTCCCCCTTGTTTCATCATGAATGATGAGAATAAATTAGAAAATAAAATAAATAAAAGAAAATAGAAAAAAAAGGCTAAGGGAGAAGGAAAGCAAAAACCAAGTTTGCTACCTCTTTCCCCTTAACATAAAAGAGAATATGTGAAGGGAAAATTCTATTTTCTCTCATTTTTTCTCATTCTCTCCTCTCCCTCACCGAACCCTCAGTCCCCTCTCCTCCATCTTCAGCCCCAAGCCAAGGTTTTCTCCTAAGAAAGCCTAAGATACAAGGAGGACTTAGCAAGGGAATCAAGGAAAGGGAACTAGAAGAAGAGGCTACTTCTTCCATCACCACACCTTAGATCCACAAGCGAAAAGGATGTAAGCATCCCCTCACCTGTGGTACAAGGCTTTTTATGTGATTTTCGGATTTTATGAGGATTAGAAAACCTAGAAAAGAATTTAAGAAAAATTCGGCCAAAGAAGAGTTTTCAAATCTAGGAAGGTTTAAACAAGTCCTCATTTCATGATATCTTTTCTATGCTATGTAGGAAGGTTTTCCTTCATGTTTTTATACCTATATGATGCTTGGTCAGAGGAGTACCTAACCCTAGAATTTCGGCCAAAAATATTTTAAAGATGTTAGGGAAATCATTATTTAACCAAACTAGTACAAGATTCCCTCCATGAATTACTAAGGGTCTTTTATTGGTTTTTCTTGCTTGTAAGTTACTTGGAACCAAAAGAAACCCACTCATATGCTTCGGCCATGAAAAGAGCTTAGGGTTAGGAAGACCTTTAAATTTAATTAACCATGTTTATATGATAGAATATAGAGTTCTCCTAAAGAATTGCATGTTGAATATTGCTAGAAATTCATGAACTCTTCATTAAGAGTTTCGGCCATGATAAGATGGATAGCTTAGAAAAGCTTAAACAAAATTTTAACATGCTCAAGACCTCTGTGATATTAAGATATGAAAGTTGTTTAATGCTCTCATGCTTAATTAGGGTATAGAGAATTTAGTTACATGATATATGACATGTAAGATCACAAGGGTCCTAGTTTGTTTATGAACCAAATTTGTATATGATGTTCTTAGTAATTTTTGCCATGAAACTTACTTAGATTTCCCATGCTTTAGGCCACTTAAAACCTAGTTTAGAGATTGGTAGGTTTCGGCCATGAGAAAAAATAAAAGAAAAAGGAAAGAAACCTAGGAAGCCTAAGACACAATTCACATGTATGTTTATTATGCTTGTCTTTGTACATGCTATGAAACTTGTATGACTTCCTATGCTTTTAGGCTATTTGAAGCAAGTTTAAGCACTGATGAGTCTCGACCAAGAAAGGTTTAAATGACCTAGAGGCCTTAGAATTGAAACCAAATGTGTTAAAAATGCTTCTTATGGAAATATGATAATATGTTGATTGTGTCACATGCTTGTATGATTTTTCCATGACCTAAATGGACCATTGTATGTTTCAGCCATGAAGGGATAGATGCCCTAGAAACCCTAGAACAAAAATTAAATATTCTCATGTCACTCTACATGAAATATGATAAGTAGAAAGCCAAAGTTCTCATGCTATATGTTGTTTAATGACCTAAAATGAGGCTAGGGTAAGTTTCGGCCATACTCATGGTATGATGCCTTATTATGAATTTATACATGATGTTAGTTCAAGTTCATATGCTTGTATGCTTGCTTTTAGCCTAATGAATACTTGTTAAATTTCGGCCATGACATATGTTAAGGTCTTGAAGAACTTAGGAACTAGCTCAAATATGCTTACTATGTTACTTGGAAAAAATGCTATAAATATGGTTTAAGGTTTCCATGTTTTCATGACATTTGAGACCTTATTTCACACCTGATAGGGTTCGGCCACATGAAGTTTAGGGACTTGGAGAACTTAGAAACCAAGTTAATCATGCTTATAATGCTTCCTATGAAATTGATGTGATGATAATTTAGGTTCCACATGATTGGAGGTTGTTTTTACCTAAATTGAGATCTAAGGGGGTTCGGCCATGATAAGAACCCAAGGGATTAGGAAGCTTAGAACCCAAGCTAACTATGTTATCATGTTTCTTATGATAGTATAATCACATGATACACCCTTATGCTTAAACATGTATGCTTGTGATTTATACTTTCCATGATATGATAGGTGCTTAAAATATGCATGCTTTTATGATATGTTATGTGGATAGAAATATGCATGCTTTTATAATATGCTATGTGGATAGGAATATGCATGCTTTTATGATATGCTATGTGGATAGGAATATGCATGCTTTTATGATATACTATGTGGATAGAAATATGCATGCTTTTATGATATGCTATGTGGATAGAAATATGCATGCTTTGATGATATGCTATGTGCCTAAAATATGCATGCTCTCATGATATGCTATGTGGTGAAAATATGCATGTTTTTATGACATGCATACTTTTATGACATAACGTATGCCTAAGTGATGCATACTTCTATGATATGCTATGTGACTAAATGATGCATTTTTATACATGCTACTTTACTTTGTAAGGCTTGTACCAAGGGTGGGCTCCTAATCAGCTCCTAGGCCTTTGGCTGTGTGATCCAGGCTAGTAAAAATAAAGGGATGGGCTCCTTAGTACGCCCCTAGGTCTATGGATGTGTAATCCTGACCTAGTTCCTAGTATGATTTAAGACTTGCTACCTTGGATATACTTAGGAAGCGCGCTTATCTACGTGATTTATCTATGTGTGGTACAAGCCGGGGCCCTGATTATGTTGATATTATGATCAAGTATATATGTAAGAAGAAATGGTTTTAAAGATTATGAGACATACACATGTTTTTTAGATACATGTTTTCAAAATCATATTGCATATACCTTATGATCATGTTGTGATGATGCCATGATATATGATATGCCATGATTAGATATGATTATGTTATGTTTCATGCTATGCTTTAAGAGCTTGATATGCCATGCCACCTTATGATTAGATATGATTATGTTATGTTTCATGCTATGCTTTAAGAGATGATATGCCATGACTAGTTATGATTTCGTTATGTTGCATGATATGCTTAAAGAGTATGATATGTTATGCCATGACTAGTTGAGATCATGTTATGTTGAGACATTCTTTGATCATGTGATGATTTTTGGTTTTAGTGAGTAGGAAAGGAACTTACTGAGCCATGAGTGCTCATAGCTTACTTTCCTTGTACCACAGATAAAGGAAAAAGCTGGATGAGCTAAAGGAGCAGCAGGAGAGGCAAGGAGATGTGTGTGGCGGTGGCTAGGCAACCAAATAAGAACCTGCTTTAAAACTTTTAAAGAACTACGTTTTGGTATCATGGATTGTAGTACTATATGTATGACTTGATGTTATGTTTCTACTAAGTTTGATATCATGTTATTGAGGCCATGATAGTGTAGTTCGGTTTTTGATGAAAAGAAAAACAAAAGAAAAGTTTTTCTTAAACAAAGAAAATTATTTTAAGTCTTCCGCTGTTATATTGTACATAGAGTATCGTGCCCCGTCCCTTAGGGTTAGCAGGGAGGGCGGGCGTTACAGGTTGGTATCAGAGCCAAAGTTTTTGCCAGCTCACTACACACACATCAAGCCTCCGACCTGCCGCTCCAAGTAAGAATGTTTATGTTTAATTTTATATGCTCATGTTTATTTTCTTGTGTTATACTATTTGCTTGATTTATTCTTTGAATTACTTATATGCTTATGCTTAGTTTCATTTTATATAACTTATGCTTTATTTTTCTTTCTTGTTATACTGCCTATGTTTTATTTTCTTTGCTACATTGCTTATGCTTTATTTCCTTATGTTATATTGTTTGTCACTCTATTCCTTATTTTTCCTTATGTTGTTTATGCTTTAGTTTCATGTTTTGCTTACTTATGTTTGATGCTTTATTCCATGCTTTTAGTTATAACTTAGAATAGGATTACATATTAGTAGGTAAGGAATAATACCAGAACAAATAGATAGAAACAAAACAGTACGTTAGATTGGCTAAAAACGATAACCACTTACACTAGTCTGTTTGTTATTATTTAGATAAACATGGTTAGGACACGCAATATCCGAACTCTAGAGGACACATTCTTAACAACCTTACCATCCAGGGAGATTATGCCATCGGACCATATGCTGCAAGCGGTACTCATTCGGATCGCAAACAGAGAACTCTACTGCAATCTGATAGTACTTGATATGCAGGATTATGACATAATATTGGGCATGGATTTCCTTAGCAAATACGGCGCTTCAATCGAGTGCCGCAAAAGGAAAGTGATTTTTCGACCCAAAAATGAACCAGAGTTTGAATTTTTCGGGGAATCAAAAGGAACGGAGAAGTTATTGTCATCTATTAAAGCAACATGGAAGCAAAAGATGGAGGTATTCTTTAAAACAGATTTTTATATATTAATTACTATGAAATATGGTTTTGCAGCTCCTAAAGACAAAGAAGAAAACACGTGGAGCAAGAAGGAGCAAGCCGACTTCATTGCCAACGGGAAAGCGGAATTCCACCTCCTCAGTGTTCTGCCACCTCAGGAGGTAAGCCGAATCGGAAGTTACGACTCCGCGAAAAATCTCTAGGAGAAATTCCTGGAGCTTCACGAGGGTACATCCGAAGCGAAGCTAGCTAGGCGCGACATCCTCCAGAACCAGTTGACGAACCTCCGCATGAACCAAGGCGAGAAGGTAGCGCAGCTCCAAGCAAGGATCAAAGAACTGATCACGCAACTAACCAACCTTGGAGAAGAAGTAACGAACCGGGATTCCATCCGATACGCACTCAACGCCTTCCCGAGGACTCCAGAATGGGCATCCTTAGTAGATGCGTACTACATCTCTAAGGATCTTGAGGTAAGTAGTTTAGAAAATTTGTTTTCAACTTTCGAACTTCACAAATCTCGAATTACAGAAAATCAAGTAGAAAAGTCGAACCTCAACATTGTCGTACGAGCTGAAAAGGACGATCCCGACTCCGAAGCGACGATTGACGAAAATGAAGCTGCGTTAATGGTAAAACGATTTAACAAGTTTTTTAATCTAACCAATTTAGATCGTAGTCAAGTAAACATCGTCAAAAGAGAAGGACAGTCCGTTGCTACAATTGCAACGAAGATGGGCATATCAAGGAGGACTGCCCAAAATTGAAGTGCAAGCAAAAGGAGAAGACAAAGACCAATTATAAGAAACCAAATTCCTCCAAGCACAAAAATCTGAAGGCGACATGGGACGACTCTTCATCCTCCGAGTCAGAAGTCGAAGAATTCTCGGGACTAGCATTGGTGGCCAACCACCTCTTTGAAGATAACTCAGACTCAGAGATGAGCATTGATCAAGGGGGAGAGACAGAAGAGGAAAGCTGCGATGAAGGGGGAGCTACCGACAAACAGGTAAGTAAGGTACGTGCCCTAAACCCTAAATAGTCTTTTGAGTTTATTAAAGCTTTATCTAAAGATCTATTCAAATCAGAAAAAGAAATTGCCAATTTAAAAATAAGTTTGGAAAATTTAAATTTGGAAAATGAGTTTTGCAATTAGAAAATACAAAATTAAAAAATGAAATTGAAAAATTGAAAAGTGATGCATGTTTAAAGAAATTTCAAAAATCAAAAGTTAGAATTTATGGAAAATTGAATTGGTACATTAAACAACATCAGGGTCAACTTAGGAAAATTCCAAAAAGTTATATACCCCCTAAGTATCTGACTAACCCAGTAGGGAGGAACCTTTACTGGGTCCCAAAATCTGTACTAGATTAATTTTTTTTTTCAAAAATTACAGTGAGAAAATTAAACTTTGAGTTTCTTTATGGAAGCTTTGTCTAAGGAAGTGGTTGTTGCTCCAATAACCAAGAAGGCCTAGTGCCTCGCCACGACCTGGAAGCCGAAATATCGAAATAAAAATGTTTAATTAACTTTCTGAAAAAGCATTAAAAGTAAAATTAAAATGCTTTGAAAGTGCATAAACATTTTTTTTTACTTTTCTAAATTTCGGATATTTTTTACTAAAAAAAATAATAGATTTTTATTAGAAATTCTTTTTGAAAATTCTAAGAAATCATATTAAAAAAAAAATTTCCCCGTTTTTGCTGTGATCAAAGGGGGAGAGAAAAGTACAAGTTTAGGGGGAGTTAGAAAAAAAAATTAAAAGTTTAAATTTTTAATTCTTTTATAATGTTGCAATTTTACTTATTGCAAAACTTATGCTTAATATGCTAGTTTAGTAATTTTGTCTTTAAAATTACCTTTTGTATCTGTTTTACCCTAACTTGAACTTGGGTTGATACACATCAAAAAGGGGGAGATTGTTGGACCCCATGGTAGTTTTGAT